>NC_054483.1:15584132-16784132 GCF_017639515.1 Carcharodon carcharias | reverse complement strand
AAAGTGCAATCTAAGGAGCCTTGGTGAATTACTACTGTGCATCTTGTAGATGGTATACACTGCTGCTACTGTGCGTTGGTGGTTGAGGGAGTGAACATTTGTGGATGTGGTGACAATCAAGCAGGCTGCTTTGTCCTGGATGGTGTCAAGCTTCTAGAGTGTTGTTGGAGCTGCACTCATCCAGGTAAGTGGGGAGTATTGCATCACATTCCTGACTTGTGCCTTGTAAATGGTGGACAGGCTTTGGAGAGACAAGAGGTGAGTTACTCCCCACAGGATTCCTAGCATCTGACCTGCTCCTGTAGCCACAGTATTTATATGACTAGTCCAGTTCAGTTTCTGGTCAATGTAGTCCCCAGCATACTGATAATGGGGGATTCAGGGATGATAATGCCATTGAACATCAAGGGGCGATGGTTAGATTCTCTCTTGTTGGAGATGGTCATTGCCTGGCACCTGTGCAGGGTGAATGTTACTTGTCATTTGTCAGCCCAAGTCTGGATATTGTCCAGGTCTTGTGCATTTGGACATGGACTGTTTCAGTGTCTGAGAAGTCGCGAATGGGGTTGAACATCATGCAATCATCGGCAAACATCCCCACTTGTGACCTTATGTTGGAAGGAAGGTCATTGATGAAGCAGCTGAAGATGGTTGGGCTGAGGACACTACCGTAAAGAACTCCTGCAGTGATGTTCTGGAGCTGAGATGACTGACCTCCAACAACCACAGCCATTTAAATATGGAATCCAGTAATATCACACAAGACTGCAGTAGCTTCAATAAAGGTATATCACATGGCTTGTACCTTCTTCCACTTTGCTATGGAATTCACTTCAGAACCAAACTGCTTGCTGCAGCACAAGACCTGTCAACAGTTCAAACACCTCCAGCTATCTCAACCATTTCCAGCTTTATGGCTTGACAGCTATCCAGCTCAGTAGTAATCTCTAGCTCTCTCTACCTCAACAGCTATCCACCGTATATCTAATATACCTTTTTTCCTTTTCATCTCAGTCCCATTGTTCTCACACCCCTTTGAAACTCGAACCCTTCCAAATATAAGGTCTTTCATGTTTCCATCTTGTCTTTGCTTTTGGGTCAATAAAAATTTAATATCCCCACTAGTGTTTACCTATGGACTCCTGCAAGGTATAAACATTTTTCCTTTTACCTCTGACTCTCTTTTGAAATTCAACATCCTCCCAACTTAGCTAAAAATGCAAATGTTAGATCTAACCTATTTACTTATACCTCAAACTTAACACCTTTTACCTTTTCATGTTTCTGAACATCCAGGCAGCTTGACTCATGTCAACCTCTTGCCCAGCTTAATTAAATCACACACACACACAGACATCCAGCCTTCTTTACAGAATAACACAATATTCCCCAAAATATTAAAAATAAACATCCATTCTCACATCTCCCTCCTTAGCAAAAAAATGAACCATCATAATTCCAAAAAGATGGTTTCATTTTTCAACCCATTTCTTATTCCTTATTACATTTAATTATGCAAACAAAACTATTACACTAATGTACATGCATTAACCATGAAAATATATTCACAGGTCCTTTGTAAAAATGGAGCTCATTCCAGTCCATTCTCCAGGTTCTTTTGAATTTTAAACTCTTGGCAACGCATCTGCAATCAAATTTTCTTGTCCAGCCTCACGTATAATTCGTAAATTGAATGGATGCAATAATAAATTCCACTGAAACAGTCTTGTGTTTCTGTTATGAAACTTGTCCAGAAACTTCACACAACTGTCTCTGAAGAATTGTTTGTAACATACACCTCAAAATGCTGCAAAGCTAACAGCAAACTTAAGTCTCTTTCTCCATCATTGAGCATCTTATGGTATACGTTTAATTTCTGTGAGAAATATTCTACCGGCTTCCCAGTTCCTGGTCCATCTTCTTGTAGCTATATGGCACCAATACCAAAATCACTGTTATCAATAACCAACTTAAACTGCTTCATATAACCAGGGGCTGATAGAACAGGTGTAGTTGTGAGTACAGCTTTCAAGCTGTCAAATGCATCCCATCACTTCTGTGTACACTGGAATTTTCTGTTCTTTTTAACAATTCAGTCAGCAGAGCAACTGCACTGCTGAAGTGTGGCACGAATTTCCGATAAAATCCACTCATGTCTAGAAATTTCAAAACTTCCCATTTCGCTGTAGGCACTGGGAATCCCACAACAGCTTTTATTTTTGCATCTCATGGGGCCACTTGACCATGTCCAACAGTGTGGTCTAAATATAAAACTTGCGCTTTTGCAAATTCACTTTTATCCAAATTCACAACCAAACTGGCTTCCTGCAGTCAATCAAACAATTCCTTCAACTGTTGTCAATGTTTCTACCACATTTGACTGAATACTATTACGTCATCAATATAAAAAGCATAATTGCTCAGTCCTTCAATCACTTTGTTTGTTAGTCTCTGAAATGTTGCTGGAGCATTTATCATACCAAAAGGCATTACTTTGCATTGGTATAGACCATCTGGCATCACAGAAGCTTCTATCACTTTCACCCTTTCCGATGAGGGTACTTGCCAATATCCTTGCAGCAAGTCAATTTCTGTGATAAAAGTTGACTCTCCCACTTTCCCGATACAATCCTCCAGTCGTGGAATCGCATATGAATCTGCTTTTGTTACTGCATTCACTTTTTGGTAATCAATACATAGGGCAGAATTTTACGTCTTGCAAAGTGGACGTGTGCCCCACCCGATCAGACGTAAAATCACATGAGAAAACATCGGGCGAGCATCTGGACATCATCCCGCAGGCACGCAATCTTCAGGTTGGTGGGTGCGCGCGGGTGTTGTAGCCACGCCTGCCATCAATTAAAAGGCCAGTTAAGGCCATTAAAAACCCAATTGATCCAGATTTTATGTTGCCCACCCAATTTCACGCTCATTGTTAAATGGACAGGCGGGCAGCCCACACTTTGCAAATCCTCATCTAAGGGCAGGATAAAAAGCGTCAGCAGCATTGCCATTGTCAGCAGTGAGGAGCCCAAGAGATAGTTTGCTGCTGGTTGCTTATTTAAACTTGACAGCTTCATCTCAGTTTTGAGTCAGTCTTAGCATTTCCAGGCTTCATTTCAGGACTCATCGGTCTCTAAGGACCCCGGAGTATTTTGACTGTGTGGACCCTTCCAGGGGCCGCAGAAGACACCACTATCCTGTTGCTAGGGTTTACAGGCAACGATGCAGCTACCTCAATATGTCCAAGGTGCAATGCCAAAGGAGGTTCCGCCTCTTCAGGGAGACTGTGTCCTCCAATTGTGATATGATTGGGCCTGAGATCACCTCCAACTGTGTGGGTGGAAACCCCATGCTAGTGGCCCTGAAGGTCACAACTTCTATGTCTCCAGCTCTTTCCAGGGCTCAGTGGAGGATCTTTGTGGAATGTCCACATTTGCGTCAAGCTGGTGACGGAAGCTCTGTTCAGGTGCGTAATGATATTTATTCATTTCTGTATGGATGAGACCAGCCAGGCTGAGCGAGCCAGAGAGTTGCAGTGATTGCTGGGTTCCCCTGCATCCAGGGTACAATCGATTGCACACATGTGGCCGTCAAGGCACCAATGTGTCAGCCAGATAGGGATTCCACTCTATGAACGTGCAGGTAGTGTGTGACCACAGGATGCAGATTCTGCAAGTCTGTGCAAGGTACCTTGGCAGCTCCCATGACACTTACGTCCTGAGACACTCCCAGGTGCTGAGGCTCTTCTGTGCTCCAGCCCGATTGGATGGATGGGTACTGGGTGACAAGGGATATCTGTTGAAGAGGTGGCTCATGATGCCTCTCCGCCATCCAAGAACAGAAGCAGAGAAACGTCACAATACAAGTCATGTCTTCACAAGGGCAGTGGTAGAGAGGACCATAGGTCTTCTCAAGATGTGCTTCCAATGCCTGGACTGTTCAGGCAGAGCACTACAATACCCTTAAAGTGGGTGTCACCTATCGTGGTTGCATGCTGCAATCTACACAATATGGCACAGGCAAGGGGAGACCCACTGGAGGAAGAGGATGTTGATGCAACTGCACAGGCCACAGATGATGATTCCAGTAGTGAGTCAGAAGAGAAGCACAGTGAGGAGAATGCTGAGGGCATGGAGCCAGCCCTTGGTAACCTCCAGGGAGGCAGGGATGCCTTGATCCAACGCTCCTTCAGCTAGGTTATCAAAGATCAGTTTCAACCACATGCCAGGGCTACCACCTCACCCTGCATGTCTGAAAGGACCCTTTCATTTGAACACAAAGAACACAGCATCTGTGCAATAAGGTTCAGAGCCACCTACTGGCGTTCCCTGCAAACAATAAAATAAAAAGGTGAAGCATACTCAGGCAATAACGACAAAAACACAATCTATGTCATTCTGACAGTTCAAAAATCTTAACAGAAACGGTTCTGGTATTCAACATCAGACCTATATACATAAAATAAACAAAATTGAACATAAAAGCACTCGTGATCTGTCCCTCTTGTGCTCATGGTGCCTTTAACTTAGGTTTGCGAGTGCTACATCTAGGTGCTCCCCCTCATTGGCACCAGCATTGGAGACAGCCCGCTAACCCTGCTGTCTTGTTGGCCTTGATGACCTTGGCAGTCACCCTGTGGCCAGTGGAGCCTGTGCTGGCCCTGCCTGGGATGGAGTGGCCAGTGGCATGGCTGGCATCTCCCCAGTTGCTGCAGCTTCATTGGATGCCACAGTCACTAGCAGAGGGGCAGAGGAGCTGCTACTGTCATCCAGAGCACCCTGAGAGGAGCCGAAAGAGATGACAGGAAGCTCGTGCGCAACGTGAGGTCACTGTAGACCTCCCTGCACTCCATTGATGGGCGGGCACCTAGCTGGGATACTGGGTGCCTCATCCATCTCCCCAACTGACACTGACCACCTGAGGTCAGTGCTTGAGTGAGGGCTTGCACATCCAAGTGCAACCCCAGGAACTCCTGATTCTGTCCCTGGAGCAGCCTCTCCATGAGAGTCACTAATCTCTTGATGGAGGAGGCATTGTGCTTGACCATGGCAGTCGATATAATGCTGATGCTCCGCATGGACTCCTCCGCAACAGAGACCATGGCACCTCATGGTTCTCTGCCAATCCTCCCTCACATCCCAGTGGACATCCAGCACCTGCCGCCTAATGGAAGACTCCAGAGGCTCATCATCAACCTTCGACTGAGCATCACCCTGGTCCCTAGCAGTCCTCTTGCTGCCTGTGCCCTGGGCACTCTCTGCCTCCGCCTGCACATCAAGCGATTGTGAAGTGCCCTCACGAATGTGCACCAAGATACTAACTGCTGCTCTAATGCCCACCGAGGTGCTGGTATCTGTGCTGGCGCCTGCTTCAGAGAGTGTGTGTGACACATGTGCCCAGTGGTCTTCCGCTGTCAAGGGTAGCCCTTCAGGGTCTGGGGAGCGAATGTCCACTGGCGAACCTAAAAGGGAGAACAAGGACATGTCATTAGCTAAAGTCATTGCACTGTCACTATGCATGCCAGGTACCTTGGTGAGACAATGGAGATCTGCATCACCGTGCCATTGTCTTCCAATGATCAATGGGGGCTCCAGGTTCGAGGCTACAATGAAGAGACTGCACGAGAATGGTTGCACAAGCTGAAATTTTCACCTCTGTTCATTGCAGTCTTACCTTTGACTGACACCCCCACCTCTCCACGTCCGGTTGCGTGGGGCATGCTGGCTCTCGACCTCCAGGGCGTCTTGCTCGTATCTTGAGAGGATTGGGAGGCTTATGAGGCCTCTGCAGGCCTGCGACCTTTCTATTTTGTTGTGGGCTGTTCTTCTCCTGAAACAACAGAGGAGCGTTAATTAGTCCACTCTCTTTTAGCTTGTGCAACCATTTTAATGTAGTCTCTTCATTGACGTGAGCCTCAAACCTGGAGTCCCCATTGATCATTGGAAGACAATGGCACTGTGATGCAGATCTCCATTGTCTCACCAGGGTACCTGACAGTGCCATTGGAGCATGGCCAACCCCAGCAGAGGAGCACCTGGCAGAGCACTTCCAAGTCATGGCCCTCGAGCTGCACAGCACTCAGTCCAAGCAGCCAGGGCTCACGCTCTTGGCCAGCTCTGGCATGATTGACAGTTGGCACTCAGACTCTAACATCGCTGAGGTCCACGTGGGGCCGGCCAGACTTTAATACGTCTTCCCACTGACCTAAGCCAACATGGTACTCACCCTTCCTGAGCGCAGCAGGTCATTGAAGTACTTCTGGCACTGCACCCATGTGCACTGCAGCACATCATAGCTGCCACCTCCTCCCATGCCCTCTTAGTGAGGTGCAGTGGCCGCCTCCTCCCATCCCTGGGGACAAGGGTGTCCCTCCTGGCAGCCACCTCCTCCAGGAGTACGGCAAAGCATTCATCAGAAAAGCGGAAGGCTGAGTGCCCACCCAACTGGGTTGCCATTGGGCCCGGCAGCCTATAGGCCCCCGCCCCTGCTCGGCCCTTCCCAGCCAGTATGGAGCCGAATTTCATGCTGGGCGAGCACTAATTGGCCTGCTGGCATGAAATCATGGTCGGAGACCGATCGCAGGCGGAGGTCAGTTTCGTGGCCGTTCCCGGGCCTACCCGCCACTCCTACCCAACGAAGGGAAAATCCTGCCCAATGTAATTTTCACACTCAAAACAAATTAACATTACCATCTCTGGTGTTCATTTCCACACCAACAAACATAAACAAAACATTACAGAGCAGAAGATCACCTGTGAGCAGATCCACTTGTGCTCAAGGTGGCTTAAAGTTATGTTTACGCCCCCCCCCCCCTCCCGTCGCTGGCACTGGCATTGGATGCAGCCTGCTGACTCTGCTATCTTGTTGGCCTTGATGACCTTGGCGGTCGTCTTCCGGCCAGTGGAGCCTGTGTTGGCCCCGCTTGGGATGAAGTGGTCAGTGCCATGGCTGGCATCTCCCTAGCCATCGCAGCCTCATTAGATGCCTTGGTCAGTGGCAGAGGGGTGGAGGAGCTGCTGCCGTTATCCAGAGCACCCTGAGAGGGGCCTGCAGAGACGACAAGCAGCTCGTGGGTCAATGTGATGCCAGAGGACCGCCAGGATTCAGCTGCACACACCCGCTCTCTGAACCAGGCATCAGCGCAGATACCAGCTCCTCAGTGGGTGTTAGATCTTCAGCTAGAATGTCGGTGCACAGCAGTGAGGGCACTTCACATTCACTTGAGGTGCAGACGGAGGCCTCCCTGCTCACCATTGATGGATGGGCACCTGGCTGGCATACTGGATGCCTCATACATCACCCACAATGGGGCTGACTATCTGAGGCCATTGCCTGTGTGAGGGCTAGCAGGTCCAAGCACAACCTCAGGAATCCCTGATTCTGTTCCTGGAGCTGCTTCTCCATGAGAGTCGCCACTCTTTCAAAGGAGGAGGCAGTGTGCTTGACCATGAGAGTCAACGTTATGCTTATGCTCCACATGGACTCCTCCACAACAGAGACCATGGCACGCATACGCTCATGGATCTCCGCCAGATCCTTCTGCACATCCTGCTGGATATCCAGCATCTGCCGTCTAATGGATGACTCCAGAGACTCATCATCTGCCTTCGAATCAGCATCGTCCTGGTCACCAGCAGTCCTCTGACTGTTGGTGCCCTGGGCACTCTCTGCCTCCGTCTGCACCTCAAGTGAGTGTGAAGTGCCCTCACTGCTGTGTAACAACATTCTAGCTGAAGATCTAACGCTCACTGAGGAGCTGGTATCAGCGCAGGTGCCTGGTTCAGAGAGCGGGTGTGTGCAGCTGAATCCTGGCAGTCCTTTGGCATCAGGAGTGGCTCCTCAGGGTTCTGTGAATGTGTGCCTGTTGGGGAATCTAAGGAACAACAACGACATGTCATTGGTTTAAGTCATCACACTGCCACTGTGCATGCCAGGCACCCTGGTGAGACAATGGAGATCTGCATCATGGTGCCATCATCTTTCAATGATCAGTGGGGATTCCAGTTTTGAGGCTCCCATCAATTAATAGACTACACGAGAATGTTTGCACCATCCGAAACTCTCACCTCTGTGCACTGCACCCTTACTTTCGTCTGACACCCCAGCCTCTCCACGGCTAGCTGAACGAGGTGCGTGGCAGCTCTCCTGTCCAAGGCATCCTGCTCAAATCTGGTCAATATTTGGAGGTTTTGTGGGCCTCCGCCTGTCCGTGACCTCTCAATGTGGTTGTGGCTTAACTTCTCGTGAAAGTAGAGAGGAGCATTGATTAGTCCACTCAACCTGCAGCACCATTGCAGCCTGGGGAACCCCACACCTGAGGAACACCTTGTGCAGCAAATCTGAGTCATGACCCTGAGCTGCAAGGCACCCAGTCCAAGCATCCAGGGCTCACCCCCTTGGTCAGCTCCGGCATCATTGACAGTTGACACTTGGTGACTCTAACACCATTGAGCTTCATGGGGAGATGGCCAGCCCTTAACACTTCAACATACATGGTACCCACCCATCCCGAGAGAAGCAGATTGTTGAACCTTTTACAACACAGCGCTCATGTGTGCCGCACAATGTCATGGCTGCTGACCTTGGCTGCCACCTCCTCCCAAGCTTTTTTTGTCTGGTGCAGTGACCTCCTCCTTCCATGTCTGGGAACAAGCATGGTCCTCCTAGCAGCCACCTCCTTCAAGAGCACCATCCAAAATACGAGGGGCCGAGTGCCCGCCTGACTTGCCCTCCTGCCTGTTATGACCCATAGTGAGGCCATAGCTTCAGAATGTAAAATATACAATTCCTCCCTGGTAGCCTTCAAGGAGCTCCCCTGCCATTTTTAAACTGCCCGCCGGATCACCATTTGACCTGGTGCTGGACAGGCTTCCGCCTCCATCCAGCTCTTCTCGACCAATGGGAACACGTATTTCATACTGGGCGGGCCTTAACTGGCCAGTCAGCGTGAAATTGCGGTCGAGGGCCAATCGCGGTTGTTGGCCCAGGCCTACCAATCATCCACACCTACAAATGGTAAATTTCAGGCCATTTATGATCCATCTGGTTTCGGCACCATTACAATAGGTGAACTCCAATTATTGTGACTGGGTTCTTTGATGTCATTTTGAAGCATGAATTCAATTTCTTTTTGCACTTGAGCTAATTTTGCTGGATTAAATTGAAATGGGTGTTGCCTTATTGAACCTGAATTCCTCACATCAACATCATGTATAGCTGAATCTGTTTCCCCCAGTTTATTTATTCACACTGCTTTGTGTGACTGCAAAAGCTCTATTAAGTCACTCTGACACTTTTCTGGAAGGTAATCCAATTTTCCATCTAGATTTTTAAGCATTCCTTCATTGTCCAATTTAATCAGAGGAAGATCAATTTCATAACCCTTAATTCCTAATTCAGTTTCTTTATTTACGACTACCAATACCTCCTCCTATCTATTCTCTCTGTCGAAATATTTATTTTAGTATATCTACATGGCACACTCACTGCCTCTTCCTTCTACCTGGGGAACTTATTACATAGTTTACTTCACTCAATCTCCTATCAAACTGGTAAGGTCCACTAAACCTTGCCTTCAGCAGTTAGCCTGACAGTGGCCACAATACTAACACTTTCTCCCCCGCCACAAAATTATGAGCCTTTGCCCTATTGTCTGCCTTTGCCTTCACTCTTGTTGAGATTTGTTTGTTTAATTGTCTTTAATTGTTCTTTAGCTAATACACACGCCTTACACAATCTCTCTCTGAATTCTGTCACATAATCAGGAGATTTGTTTCAGAACTCTGATTCATTAATTTTTTCTGAATCCATTTGAGTGGTCCCCTCACTTCATCAACATAAATTAACTCGAAAGGACTAAACACAGTTGACTCAGTAGGAGCGTCTCTAATAGCAAATAACAAGAATGGAATTCCTCGATCCCAATGATATGGATGGTCTTGACTATATGCTATAATCATGGTCTTTAAAGTCTGATGCCACTTTTCGAAGGCACCTTGTGATTCAGGGCGATAGGCTGATGACCTAAACTGCTTTATTCCTCGGCTTTTCATTACTTCCTTAAACAGCTGTGACATGAAATTTGATCCCTGATCTGACCGTATTTCTTTTGGTAATCCATTCCTTGTGAAGAATTTAGTTACGTCTTCTACAATCATCTTTGCTGTAATTCTTCTTAAAGGTATTGCTTCTGGAAATCTGGTGGACACACCCATGATTGTCAATAAGTACTGATTTCCACTTTTAGTGTTAGTATTTGCAACTGAAGTCTCACTACCTCCAGTTGTGATACATGAGTCTCAGGTATCCCTTCCTCCAACTTTAAATGCTGGGCAAGTACTTTAACCATATCAGCCTTATGACATTATGCTCATATCTCCACCCAAACTTCCTCTGCTAATTGTTTCAAATGAGTTTTAGTGAGAGACTTCAAATATTCCAGATACACTTTCCACTCCCAGAAAAGTTGTAGCAATTGGTAAAGCCATTTTGCAGTCCAGTCACTCAACACAAAACGCATGAGTTCAGCATTCTCCTTGTACTCTTTTCCCTTGGATTCAAAAACTCCAACCCAATCAAGGAATTTTAGTAATCCCAGAAGAGCACCCAAATTTTTTATGACCACAGCCGATGTTAATTGCTATGTAAGCCAAATCCCAGAGGGAAACTTGGCTTACAGACCACAACCTATTTTTCGTATTCTAATAACGAGAAGAAGGCGTATCAATCTCAGTGGTATGAGTTGCAGTAACACTTCCAGGTTTTTTTTAAATTAAAAGTAAAAGTTTTATTAATAAAAAAAGAGAAAACTTAAGCACACAAGATTACAGTTACACAATTAATGTTAGCCTCACAAAACATTCTCCCCAAAACTATTTGGTAAAGCCCACAGTAAATACTTTCCAGGCAACACTCCCGCAGAGATATTTAAATATGAAATCCAGTAATATCACACAAGGCAGATTGCTATAGCTTCAATAAAGGTGTACCACATGGCCTAACCCCTCTTCCACTTTGCTATGGGATTCACTTTGGAATCAAACTGCCTGCTGCAGCCCAAGACTTTTCAACATCTGAAACATCTCCAGCTGCTTCAAGCTTAATGGCTCAACAGCTATCCAGCTCAATAGCTATCTCTAGCTCTCTCTACCTCAACAGCTATCCAATGTAACTCTGATACACCTTTTTTGCTTTCATCTCAATCCCATCGTTCTCACACTCCTTTGAAACTCAAACCCTTCCCAAGTTTCCATCTTGTCTTTGTTTTTGGGCCAATAAAAATATAGTATTTACCTATGGACTCTTGCAAGGTGCAAACATTTTCTTTGTTACCTCTGACTCTCCTTTGAAATTCAACAACCTCCCAACTTATCTAAAAATGCAAATGTTAGATCTAACCTATTTACTTGTACTCCAAACTTAACACCTTTAACCTTTTCATGATTCCAAACACCCAGAAAGCTTGACTCATATCAACCTCTCAATTAAATCACACACACACTGACACCCAGCATTCTTCACAGAATAACACAATATTGCCCAAAATATTTTTAAAATAACACCCATTCTTACAAATGAAAAATCTTTGCAGCAGATATTGCTTAACCTGTGCCTCTTTGGGTGCACAAATACTAACGATGCAATGGTTTGCTCACTAACCAAACCTAAAGGTTTTAAGTTTGCTTTAAAATGCATGCAAAAGTATCAACGACTCTGTTCACAATTTGCAGAAGTAAAAGGAATATGGATTCTACCCCCACTCAGAGGAACTAATCCTGTAACAAAAAAATTTTAAAGACATCCACATCTCAAATTCTAAAAAAAGAAACGTTTGGAGTTGGATGATCTTGCTCCTTTTTGCACCCATGTCCCACCGGTCTGGAACTGTGCTGTGCATCAAAAGATTGCTATGGAAATGTAATTTTTATGAATTCTTCCTGCTCTTTCCTCACATTGTTTGTCTTGATCTTGATGGTTGCGGCAATGCTGCTTGGGCGATGGCCACTGTCATTTTTTTCACAGTGTCCAGACTAAGTGCTGTCATGAAGATAACACCAACAGCAATTTAATTTTATTCCTTCCCGATAATATAGGTGTCAGAAGAATTTTTAGTCTTGCATCATTCAGACTGCTGATCCAGGTTCCAGCCATCTCAATAGCTAAAACTGCAGCCACCATTCAAAAGAGGACAAAGTGCTACATCCTTAAGAAATCCCAAAGTGCAGCACAATGACTGGGTTATAACTTGTGGTTATGTGGGAAAATACATAGCCAGTTTCTAAAACAGTGCATAAATAAATAACTAAGTAATCTGATTTTTTTTGGTGATATTGGCTAAGGAGGAATGTTGAACTCACTGCTATTCCTTGAACAGTGCCATGTAATCTTTTACATTTATCTCTTCAGATAGCGAGGGCTTTGATGGAATGTCTCATCCAAAAGATGGCACAACAGTGCAGAAATCCATACACTGGGAACATATCCTTAGCCACTTCTCAATTCTGCACCGAAAGACTTGGATGCCAAGCCAAAGAAGGAATAGTTGGGAGAGGCGAACAAGAGGCTTGGCCAAAGAGGTGGATTTTAAGGAGAGTCTTAAAGAAAGAGAGGAACATGGAGAGGCAGACGGGCTTTGGAGGAAAATCTGGAGAGTGGAATCCAGACAGCTGATGTAAAAGCTATAAACGGAAAGGAATATGCACAAGGCACCAGAGGCGAACTTAACCATTTGGAGGCGGCCAAGGCTGTCGGTGTGGAGTTGTTTGCAAGGTTAGGTAGAGATTAGGTTGAGGTTATAATTAAATATGAGGAAAAGAATCAGGGTTTAATCTTGATTTACCAAGTAACTTATCTGATCCCCACAGATAATGGACTGTCATCCAGACTTGGCTGAAGATATGGGCCTGGATTTTTCCAATGGTGGGCGCGGAGCTCATCGCCACCTGCGATTGGCTGCGCACCACCATTTTACGTAGGGGGGCCAATTAAGGCCCACCCAGCATAATGCGCAGCCTGTAGCGCTCAGCAATACCTGTGCGGGTAGGGAGAGGAGGAAGAGTTGGGGCCTGCGCTCTTTCACGCAGCAATCTCCCTGGGGCAGCTCCGTGCCTCAGGGAGATTGAATAGATAATGAAACAGTTTAAAAATGATATAAAAATTTATTTAAACATGTCCCCTCATGTGACATGTTTGTAAAGGTGGGAAAAATTATTTATTTATTTTATAAAAGTTTCAGGAAACCTCATCCCCCACCGTGGATGAGGTTTCCTGAAAAACGTGAAGGCAGCTTGGGCTTTTTGCCTGCCCGCCTACCTTAAGGTTGGACAGGCAGTATTCGTATATACTTACACACTTTAATTAATCCCTTAATGGCCTTAATAGGCCCTTAACATTTTGGTGGGCGCGTAGCCATCTCTGGCGTGTGCCTGCTGAACGAAATGTCACAATAACGCGTGATGATGTTGGGACGCACGCCTAATGTCATCGCACGTCAAATGTCATCGCACGTCATTTTACATGTTGGTATATCAGGCCCGCCCCTGCACGCCAACTGGAAGATTCTGCCCATGGACAAGAGGGCAGCAATTTCTACATTTATTCTGGCAGGGTCCAAAGACTATAGTCTTGGCTGATAGCTTAAATATTTCAAAGGTGGTTAGGTGTGACAGGCTTATGCTTGTTAGTACAGGCTGGTTTTATTCTCCTCTTGGTTGCAACATGTTTAATGAATGTTTCTTGCTTGGGAATCGGTGAACTCTCTTCCATAATTCAATGAGAACACACCATCCTGGAGGATTTTTTAAAAATATTTTTGTTCGTTCATGGGATCTGGGCTTCACTGGCAAAGCCAATATTTGTTGCCCATCCCTAATTGCCCTGGAACTGAGAGGGCAGTTAAGAGTCAACCACATTGCTATGGATCTGGAGTCACATGTGGGCCAGACGAGGTAAGGATGGCAGATTTCCTTCTCTAAGGGACATTAAGTGAATCAAATAGGTTTTGACAACAACTGATGATGATTTCATGGTCACCATTACTGAGGCTGGCTTTTGATTCCAGATTTTATTAATTGAATTTAAATTTGATCAGCTGCTGTGGTGGCATTTGAACCCCTGTCCACAGACCATTAGCCTGGGCCTCTGGATTACTAGTCCAGTGACATTACCAATACACCACCAACTCCCCATAGTAAACTGGAATACCCACTGTATTGATGTATGGATTAACAGGAGTTCTTTACCTTTTGGGAGGGAAAAAGATCTTGAGATATGTGTTAGTGGGTTCTTTGGGGCTTTGTTGATGCATCCTCCTGATGATTAAACATTGGGCTGAAGGTGTTGGAAACAATATTGTGTTCCTTCTCACTATTTTCTGATTGGAAATGGACTGTTTTACATTGTTCTTGTATAATTCCAACCTGTTGACTTTATTCTATTTTAAAGATACTGGTTGGAATTTTCCATGCTCGGTGGCGAAGGGCGTGATAGGTGGTGTGAGGGGCAATATGACGTGATCGGTTTCATGATGGCAAGAAGGCAGGTCATGATTGTCCGCTCAGCCTGCCAATAGTGGGCTGTGTTTCCCAACATTGGTCGTTGGGAACCTCATTGTAATACATCAGCGTATCATTATCAGGCCTTCCCACCAGGCTCTTGCACCCCCGCTGGATCGTCCATCCACGTTGACAGGAAAGCACGCCGAAGTGTTTCACAACAGCACAAATGCCAGCCTACACTTTGGGTAAAGTGAGGTGAGTGCACAGCAATGTTCTGCAGAGCTCACCAGAGTCGCCTGTTGCTTTGCAGTCTTCAGTGGTGCCGGGGGTGGGGGGCGGGGTCAAGGTTAAGTTCCGCCTTACCTCAGAGGCGACTTTTGAGGGTGGGGGGAGCAGGGGCCAAGTGCAGCCTTGCCTTTGAGGCGACCTGTGAAGGTGAGGAGGAGTGGCCGGGGGGTGGGGGCGAGATGCAGCCTGCCTTTGAGGCAACTAGTGGCAGGGTGGGGGGCAAAGGTAGCCCTGCCTTTGAATATAGTGCACAAGCATTCAGGGTTGTGGGGGTAGGGCGGGTGAGGGAAGTGTCCATTCCTCTGCAACTGAGACAGTTCAGGCACAGCCACGTTGACATGATTAGGGTCAGGCTCCTAGCTTATCTGCCCACTCAAGCAACGCGGAGACATCAAATTGCCACCAAGTTCTCCAGAGCTCCCTCCCCAACTGGCACAGACTGCAAATTCATGAGCACTTTAGTAGATGCAGAGCAGTTGGACTGCACACATTGTACAATCTCCTCACTAAAGCTGGCCATGTAGCAGTCACTGCTGGAGGTTCTCACAGCCCCTTGCAATGTCAGCATCCCAGATTGGACCAGTCTCCCCCATGGTTCAAGCTAACAGGACAGCCACACAGCACACTGATCTCTGGCCATTCAAATGGTAGCCAGCACTCTCCTGGGAGCATTAAGGGGCCGTCACACTTAACCAGGACAGGTTTTTAGAACACCCATGCTAACCACGTGTCTCTCTCTCTCTTTCATCCGGCAGGAGGAATACATCAGGATCATGAACTAGCTGCATGCCTGATGGCCTACAGAACATGAAGAAGACAGAGGAGAGAGCAACTGAGGTTCCTGGCTGCACAGATGCAGGAGCAGTAACTTCAGGAAGAATGGCCAGCTGGGGCTCTTGCACACGCTGCCCAAGAACCACAGTGAGCCGGCACAGGCCAGCACCTAGCGACACTCAGGGTCTATAGACACAGCCTTTCATTCCTGCAGATGACCACGAACCAGTGTCACTGAAGACTGCAAATGTCTAGTGAACTGGACGCTCACATCTGCCAGTTATTGCAGGATTTGGTGCTTCGGGAATATGGAGGGCACCCACTGCCAGTGGCTGTGAAGTGACCACAGCGTTCAATTTCTATCCAAGTGGCTCCTTTCAGGGCTCCACATGCGACCTCTGTGGGACCCCTCAAGCCTCCACCCACAAATGCATCCATGAGGTCACGGATGCTATCTTTGTGAGGGCACGCAACTTTGTGCATTTTGCCCGAGACCAGGAGAACCAGGATACAAGAGCAATTGGATTTTCCTAGATCTTGGGTTTTCCATAGGTGCAGGGTGCGATTGACTGCATTCATGTGGCACTCAGATCTCCATTGCAACACACAGTGGACTACATCAACCACAAGGGCTTACATTCGCTGAATGTACAGCTGGTGTGCGACCAGAAACGCATCCTGCAGGTGTGTGGAAGGTTTCCAGGGAGTGTGCACAACGCCTACATCCTCAGTCAGTCACAGATCCCTGGAGTCTTCCAGGGCCCAAAGAAGCTGCAGGGATGGGTCCTCATGGACAAGGGCTACCCGGAGAGGCTGTGGTTCATGACACCCATGCAATGACTTCAGACTGCAGCAGAGCGACGGTACAATGAGGCTCATGCTGCAGCTCATACCTTGGTGGGTTAGACCATTGGGATGCTGAAGATGAGGTTCTGGTGCCTGGACTGGACTGGTGGAGCCCTGCAAGACAGCCCGCAGTAGGTGTCATGCATCGTCGTCGTCTGCTGTGCCCTTTACAACCTGGTGCTCCAATGGGGAGACGAGCTGGCTGAGGAGGAGACGGAGGAGCTGCATGTCTCCTCCTCCGACGAGGACGCCAACAGGGCTGAAGCTTAAGAGGTCCTTGGAGGCATCGATGGTGATGATGAGGCCCTCACACTGGCTAAATGATGCAGGCGCACTCGGGAGGCTCTCATTGTTGCTATATTTGTGGAGGAGGATGATGACAACATGCAGTGAGGTGACCTCATTGTTCTTCACATTGCATTTGTGAATATTTGACTCCAGTCTGGCTTATGGCAGTGCAAATACCTTCTGTGAGAATGCTCCTGCCCTGGAGATGCAGTGAGGGCCCTAATAGTTGCTTGATTGCAGGAGGACGATGACAACATTTAGTGAGGACACTCCATAAATCTTCACATAGCCTCTGAGAATGTCTGGCTCCTGACTGGCTGAGGCGTGAAAATCCGCCATTGTGATTGGTAGGCAAAATGTCATTTTATCCACCCGCTACCACATTTTGTGCAAATTTGAGATAATTCCGCCCACTATCTATATTTCTAGTGTTTTTGTGTGTCTCATAGAATTATAAAAGTCACAGTGCAGATATAGAATACATCTGGAGTACTGTGTATAGTGTTGTCTCCATATTTAAGGAAGGAGATACTTGCATTGGAGGCAGGACAGTGAATAGTCAGTTGTTTGGTCCCTGGATGAGAAGGTTGCCCTATGATGAGACGTGGAGTAAATTGAGTTTATATTCTCTGGAGTTGAGAAGAATGAGAGGTGATCTCATTGAAACTTGCAAGAATCTGAAGGTGTTTGACAGGGTAGATGCTGAGAGGTTTTTCTACACTGGTTGCGGAATCTAGAGCACAGGATTGGGATGGGGGTGCACAGTCTCAGGAGAAGGGGTCAATCATTTAGGATTGAGATAAGGAGAATTTGTTCACTTCAGGGGCTGTGAATGCTCAATCGTTGACTGTATTTAAGGCTGGGATAGGCAGATTTTTGGTGTCTCATGGAATCAAGGGATATGGAGAGTGGAAGAGAAAGTGCAGTTGAAGCCCAAAAGCAGCCATGATTGTATTGAATAGTGGAGCAGGCTCAATGGGCTGTACAGTCTACTCCTGCTCCTATCTCTCGTGTTCTTGTGTTCTTGCCTTTCATCCTACAAACGTGTCACCATCTAATCCCACTCTCCTACTTGCTCCCATAGTTAGTATTTGTCTTTTTCAAGAAACTAGCTAACTCGCCTTTAAAGAGCTTAGTCACTATTCTTCAGAAAATTTTTGAGGCAGAATACTTCATATCCTAACCACATCCTATATATCATTAGGGCATTTCATTTTGTATGATTGAAAAACGTTGTTCAAAAAGAAAAATAAACCTCAGCAAATCTTTTCCCTGAAGTTCTTTTGGTTCCGCTCAACCGAATCCTTTCCATTTTTCTCTTTCTTGGCATTCACTGTTTTGTTCTGGTAACGTTCAGGAGTTTGAAACATCTTCCTGTGTATTAAGAATTTTGGAGGAACGCAAGTGGTTGTTGTAGTTTTTGTGGGCCATATCTCACAAACCTCTGGTATGAGTTGTATTTAGTGGGAAATAATGAGTTCAGATTGTGTTAGTCATGGGCTTTCACAGATTCTGAAGCTGACGTTGTTGTGTAATGTGCATATCTACACACGCTTTCCATTAAATTTGGTGAGACCCACATTTCTATAATATTTTTGTCATCTCTTTTCATTAAAGTCTGCAAAACATAAGGCGGAACTTGTGAGGGTTCTCACGTGTTCTAGTCAGTTTACATTCTCTTTTGCCAGCTTATGTTGTGGTTTACGAACAATGAGGATAATTTTAATCTAGATGGGCGAGCGGGGTGTTGTGGGGAGATATTAAATATTCAAAAATCTGAAATCCCCAAGAGGGAATGTGAAGGCAGATGAAGGTGGGATAGGGAAAGGGGAGAGGCTGATTTGATATGAAAGGAAGAAAAACTTGCAAATATATTGCATTTTTCACATCCTCAGAACGTCCCAGAGTGCTTCATAGAGAAGTGTTATCATTGTTGTAATACAAATCAACAAAACAACAAAACAGCCAGTTTGTGCACAACCAGGTCCCACAAATCGATTTGAGATAAACAAAATCTTTTTTTTGTGGTATTAGTTGGTGGATTAACGTTGGCCTGGACACCATGAGAACGTTCCTATTCTTTCCTAAAATTTGCAATGAGCTATTTTACATCTGTTTGAGATGGAAGGTGAAGTTTTGATTTTATTCTGAAAGACAGAACTTAGAACAAAGCAGCACTCCCTTTATGCCACATTGCAAGCTCAGACTACATTATATGGTCAAGTCTTGGAGAGTGCCTTGAACCTATAACATTTTGACTTAAAGATAAGACTGTGAACACTGAACCAAGACTGATACAAAGCAAACAGATACTTTGTCAGTTCCTCCTTCCCAGGATAAGAAGAAGACAGATTGAATAGGGGAGGGAGGGCAAGACAATTGTGTGGGAGAAAGAAAAACTTGTACTTATATATCTTTTTTCATGACCATGGATATGCCACAGCCAATGAAGTATTTTTGAAATGTAGGGTGGAATATTCCAGTCTTGCCAGTAGCGGGTTTCATGGTGGGCGGGAGCAGACAAATCAGAAAGAGGCCAAAAATCGGATTACCGTTGGCGGGAAATCAGAATTCAGAGTTCAGAATTTTCCCCTCACCACTTATATGGTGCGCTGATGGCTGTTTGGGTTTCCCGCTGACTCATGTTGGGAAAGCTATTTCCATCCATTACCACATCATGAATACTAAAAGGTGACATGCTGGAATCACGTTCCCCTTCCCAATCTTGTGTAATGTCAGCAGGAAATTAGATCAGCCTGAATCATAAGACCATAAGACGTAGGAGCATAAGTAAGCCATTCAGCCTATCGAATCTGCTCCGCCATTCAAAGAGATCATAACTGATCTGATAATCCTCAACTCCACTTACTAAACTTTAATGAGTATAGGTTGTACCTGCTCAACCTTTCTTCCTAAGACAACTGCTTCATCCCAGGAATCAGCCTAGTGAACCTTCTCTGAACTGTTTCCAATGGAGTTATATCCTTCTTAAGTAAGGAGACTAAAACTGTATAGAGTACTCCAAGTGTGGTCTCACCAATGCCCTCTACTTTTATGCTCCATGCCATAAGACCATAAGGCCATTCAGCTCATCAAGTCTGCTCTGCCATTCAATGAGATCATGGCTGATCTGATAATCCTCACCTCCACTTTCCTGCCTTTTCCCCATAACCCTTGATTCCCTTACTGATTAAAAATCTGACTCTCTCAGCCTTGAATATACTCAACGACTCAGCCTCTACAGCCTTCTGCTGCAAAGAATTCTACAGAATTACCATCCTCTGAAAAAAGAAATTCCTCCTCATCTCTGTTTTAAATGGGCACTCCCTTACTCTGAGATTATGCCCTCTAGTCCTAGACTCTCCCACAAGGGGAAACAACCTCTCAGCATCTACCCTGTCAAGCCCCCTAAGAATCTTATATGTTTCAATAAGGTCGCCTCTCATTCTTCTAAACTCCAATGAGTACAGGCCTAACCTACAGGAGGAAGGAAGACGGAGACATGGGGGACAGTGAGCTATGATGGGGTTAGGAGTGGGAGAGAGGACAGAGACATGGGGGACAATGAGCTATGGTGGTGTTGGAGAGGTTGCAGGGGAAAGAGGATGGAGATATGGGGCAACAATGGGATATAGTGGGGTTGGAGAGTGTGGGGGGGAAGATGCTGTGGGGGGTGGAGGGGCGGGTTGCACAGAAACCCATGGAAGTTGGAGGGTTGGAGGGAGAGAGATTGTGTTGTTATCAGTAAAGAGGAATGGGAGAGCACATTGAAAGACAGCCATAGTCCCTGGTCAGGGGCCAAGAGATCGGAGTGAGAGATTAAAGGCATTCCTGGGTCTTTGTGGACCTCATAGTCAGGGTGAGAGATTAAAGGCAGCCCCAGAGATTTGCAGGGCTATACTACAGGGCTATGCCTGGCATGCATGTCGTGGTCCCATTCCAAGGAGGGGCAAGGCCTGTCTGCTCAATTAGGATAAGGCACAGCTTGGTGTGTAGGGTATGGTCATTGTCTTACAGTCAGTGGGCATGGAGTTGCCTGGCTTGATAAAATGAGGAAAACATTATAAAGAGAAGGTATTTGACACTCTCCCAAAGGGTCAGGGGATGGGGCGAGTTCTCCTCTGTATGTGACCGTGCACACAGCCTCGAAGGCTCCCTGAGGTGGGGAGAGGTGAGGCCCACATGGAGCATGGAGACGTTAGCAATGATGGGTTCAGGTCAGAGGGCTGGAATGTGCAGCACAATTGCAATGGGATCCAGGATTACTTGGGGAGGCTGGAGAATAACCAGAGGGAGGTTCCAGGAAGATTAAAGAGACCTGAACACTGACAAGGGGAGGGTGAAGCCAGTCTCAAAATAAAAATGGAGCACCACCATCTTGAATTCCTGAAGTTGTTGTGCAGTTTGAATTTGAAACTGGAAAAGTGTCTGCACAGCAGGGGTCTGAGGCGGTGTGGGATGAGGCCATGGTTGGACTAAGGGACTCTTTCAGGGGGCACCATCAAACTGCTTAGCCTCAATATTGAAATAGAGTCAGAGCTGAGAGAAAAGAGGAAATTTCCTTGAGAAGACGCAATTTTTTAAAATTTCATTCATGGGGGTGTGGATGTCACTGACTAGGCCAACATTTATTGCTCATCCCAATTGCCCTTGAGAAGTTGGTGGTGAGCTACCTTCTTGAACTGCTGCAGTCCCTGTGATGTAGGCACACCTACAATGCTGTTAGGGAGGGAATTCATGGATTTTGACCCAACAATAGTGAAGGAACGGCTTTATATTTCCAAGTCAGGATGGTGAGTAGCTTGGAGGGGAACCTCTAGGTGGTGGTGCTCCCATGTATCTGCTGCCCTTGTCCTTCGGTTTTGGAAGATGCTGCCTAAGGAGCCTTGGTGAGTTTCTGCTTAGCTTCTTCAGTGCATCTTGCAGATGGTACACGCTGCTCCTACTGTTTGTTGGCGGTGGATGGAGTGAATGTTTGTGGAATGGTTACGAACCAAGCAGGCTGCTTTGTCCTGGATGGTGTCAAGCTTCTTGAGCATTGTTGCAGCTGCCCTCTTCCAGGTAAGTGGAGAGTGTTCTATCATAATCCTGACTTGTGCCTTGTGGATGGTGGACAGGCTTTGGTGAGTCAGGAGGTCAGTTACTCGCCTCAGGATTCCTAAGCTCTGACCTGCTCTTGTAGCCACAGTATTTATGTGGCTAGTCCAGTTTAGTTTCTGGTCAATATTAACCCCAGGATGTTGATAGTGGGGGATTCAGTGATGGTAATGCCATCAAATGTCAAGGGGTGATGGTTAGATTTTCTCTTGTTGGATATGGTCATTGCCTGGCACATGTGTGGCGTGAATGTTACTTGCTACTTGTCAGCCCAAGCCTGGATATTGTCCAGGTCACGCTGCATTTGGACATGGACTACTTCAGTATCTGAATGGTGCTGAACATTGTGCAATCATCAGCGAATATCCCCACTTCTGACCTCATGATGGAAGGAATATCATTGATGAAGCAGCTGAAGATGGTTGGGCCTAGGACACTACCCTGAGGAAGTCCTGCAGTGATGTCCTGGAATTGAGATGATTGACCTCCAACAACCACAACCATCTTCCTTTGTGCCAGATCTGACTTCCAGTGAAGAGTTTGACACAACTCCCTGACATAACAATAGGGTAGAGTAGCTACCATGAGTCAGCTGCATATCGGATGAATGTGATTCTCACAAAGGGAGGCAATCACTCAGTGGAAACATGGCACATCCTTGCAATAAGAGGACACATAGATGAACATGCAAGACACTTTCAAATTGTGAGACCATTCTCATGAACAGAAAATGTATTTACAAAGGTGCATGATATAAACAGTGATTTAACATCCATGACCCAAAAATGATGCCAAAGTTTCTTAATTTTTCCAACCCTACCACTACGTCATGGTGCACCCCCGGTATTTGTAGTAGAGGTGGAGGCAGTTTGCTGACACACTGTTGCCCTTGATGATTTTGGCAGGGGACCTCTAGAGGGCCAAGGCCTGTCATTGCATTTCCAGCATGTGTGGCATGGCTGTTTCCAGGCGCTCATTATTTGACTCAGACTCAGCAGGTGCCTGAACTCTAGATGTCTTCTGAGTGCCGGAGACCTGGGCTGTCACTGCCTCCAACTGCTGTGGAGACATTTCAGTGAAGCGTTCTCCAGAAAGTGACCCCGGACCTAATCCAGAATCATGATCCATCAGGCTACGTGCCTCTTTGCTGGTGGAAGGTGCAGGTGAACACAGTGAAGGGTGTTCTTCAAATGGATTCCTCATCATCCTCCTCTAAGGCTGGCTGGGGCTGGGGCTATGTTGGTCTGTCTGGATCTGCTGCTGGCTGTAAGAGAGAGGAGATAGATTTATTTCATGAACAGGCTGAATATAACATTGCATGTCACTCACTGAGAATGTCAGGATGTGTTCAACTCATGGAAGTCTCATCCATACTGGTTTGCTGGGAGAGGCTGGTTTCACCTTCCACACAGGGGTGACCTTTGTCCTCCCCTGCCAACTCAGTGGCATCCTCCTTGAATTTGGAGAGCTCCTGGACGTCAGCTGTCCTTCCTCCAGTCTGGGATCTCTCCCTCTTGCTATGTGCAATAGCGGCCTGAATAAAGACAAATGGATGGAATTTGATGAGAAAGGTTGGAGCAGAGATTGGGAAGCAATAATACCTGCTGTGTGTGCAGAGCCCTCCCCAATAAGCACTGAGGGTGAAGTTTGTGCAGCATGATAGATGAGATGATGGTGATGTTTAAGTATCCGTGAAACAATCAGTGCTGATACACAGCACTGCTGTATTGTGTGAGATCCCTGAGCAGTATAACCCTTTGAGTGCATGATACCATTTCAAGAGTGTGAGATAGGAGTGAGTTGAAGGTTTACTTAGCCTGGAGGAGTGGATGAGATCATTCATCCTCTTCCTACACTGGATTTTGTTTCTCGGGCAGGTGCCTGATGAGCTGACCTCTCTTGCAATTGCCTCCCAGGCCAGCGAGGTATGCTGGCGGGCCTCTTGGAATCATTCCTTGGATACAGCACATTCCATTGCTGGCAGACTCCATGGATGAGAGCTTCAAGGGAGCCATTACTGAACATTGGTGCAGCTTTTTTCTTGGATGCAGCCATGTCGAGACGTTTCCTCCACACAGCTGAGAAAGTGAATGTCTGTATTCAGGTGGTGTTTAACTATGGCGCCTGGACCTTTGACCCCGTTAGGTAACGGCGGGGTGGGTGAATCAGTGCCCACTCCACCATGTAATTTGGACAGCTACTTGCTGATGCATAATTAACCAGTTTCTGGCACGAAATCTAATATGAATTCCCACCACTCCATCCAGTGGAAAACACATCACGAAAGCTGACTGTGAGATCCCTGAGCAGTGTAACCCTTTGAGTGCAGGGAACTGCAATTATTCTCAAAAATGGAACATTCCATCTGTAGCATTATTGTAATGTAGGAAACAGTGGGCCAATTTGTGCACAGCAAGCTCCCACAAATAGCAATGAGTTAATGACCAGGTAATCTGTTCTTGTGATGCTGATTGAGGAATACCATTAATCAGGGCATATAAGTCGACCCGGCGAATAAGACAATTCCATTTTTCCAGCCCCAAATATCATGTTTCTGAAAATACTCAGTGTATAAGCCAGCCCCCCCTTTTCAGCCATAACATGCTGTCCTCACATTAATAATCAGCCTCAATTTTTCACCCCTCAATGCACGTTTTCTTTACCAACCCCTCATAACTAGCCGCAAGGATTCAAGCAAACAATATGGGCTGCTGCAAAGATGTATGGGAGTTTATGACATGCCCACTCTTTGCGTTGGATGCTGATGACATTTCAAAATAGCAACGACCGACCTCCTTGCCGCCATTCATTTTTATACGTGGTAATTTTTGGAGGGATCTTTTTTTGAGGCTTAAAAGGTTGACTTATATGCTGACATCTATGGTAATTATTGGCCTGGACACCAGAGAGAGCTCCTCTTTCAAATAGTGCCATGAGATCTTTTCCATTCACCTGAGAGGGCCGATGGGATCATCTGGTAACGTCTCATCTGAAAGACAGCACCTCCAATAGTTTAGAATCTCTCAGTATTCCACTAGAGTATCAGGCTTGATTTTTGTACTCAAGTCTTGGAGTGCGACTTGAACTGACTCAGAGGCTACTAATCAAGCGGCACAACTGACAATTTGAAGGACATGTACATCAGGCTAGAATCATGTAGGACCTTTTTAAGAAAACTTCCTGTATTTCAAATTTCAAATAAAATTCAGGAATCCTTTTGAAATGGGAGCAATATCTTGGACCCTGACTAATTATCAAAGGAACACCAGCCGTATTCCTTCTCTAGTGTCTAACCTTGAAAAAAGGCTTATGACAGTACCATGAAAAGCTAGAGCATGTAAAGTTGTTTCTTTGAAAATATGGAAGCATTTTTCAGTGTTTGAGTGCAGATTGTACAAAGAGCAATGATTTTCTTTTTTATTCATACATTGTTGTGAATTGAGAAATCTGCTGTGGCTTCCCCATGGGCAGGATTTATGTCCTGCGGGTGGGTGAG
Organism: Carcharodon carcharias; assembly: GCF_017639515.1. NCBI lineage: Eukaryota > Metazoa > Chordata > Chondrichthyes > Lamniformes > Lamnidae > Carcharodon > Carcharodon carcharias. Next base: position 16,758,845 of record NC_054483.1, on the reverse strand, counting down.
CGCCTGACTCATCAGGTATAAATAGCGCACGATGACATCAGGTGAGCGTCCTGACACATTGCGCGCTCGCAATATTTCGGTCGGCAGCTTCATGCAAGAGTCGGCAGCGCACCCACCAACAATTAAGAGGCCTCTTAAGGTCATTAATCAATTAGTTTAAAGCGATTTTTTGCTGCCCACCCAACCTTATGGTTGGTGGGCAAACGAATCAGCCAGGTGGGCCTTCGGATTTTTTAGGAAACTTCATCCATGGGTGGGATGAGGTTTCTGTAATTAAATTTTTAAAAAATAAAAAATTTTGGGCAGAATTTTTCAATTATACATGTTAAGGTGAGTGAGTCCACTGTGTGTACATTTTTTCCGGATTTTTAAAAATTTTATTCAGTGGTTTAAAAATCTTCAGCTTCCTGAAGCAGTTCCCTGCCTTCAGAGAGCTTTCAGTGCGCACTCCCTGCACATGTGCAGACTTTTGCACTCGCACTTCTCCCGCACCCCACCCCAGCAGCGCTGAGCATTTCAGCATGCATTTCACAGCTGGTTGGCTTTTAATTGGCCAGCCAGCGTGAAATTGCAGTTGGGGGCCGATCATCGGGGGGGTGGGGGGGCATTTCCCAGCCTGCCCGACGACCTGAAAATCCAGTTTTTAAGATTTGGACTTTGTGATATTGTGCCAAAGGAAAGGAAATTATCTTTTGGGCAGGCTTAAGATACACAATCCATGTGTACGTCTATTTGCAATCTTCAAAAGATTAGTAAAGAAAAGGCATGAAACTTCCTCACAGATCTGCTTGAATCAGGCATCATCCCAGCAGGCTCAAGGGGAGCCTTATATATGACATCAGATAGGTAACAAAGTCACATAGTGTTCCCAGCCTAACCTGCGGGACTGCTGCATATTATAGGAAAAAACCTAATTTGTTTTTAGAAATCAGTTGAGGTTGATAATGTGCAAAGAAAAGACATAAAAAAGAGAAAGGTGCATGACAGTATCCCAAGAATAGGTTGTGGTGACTTTAAACCAGATGTGTGTGCAAAGGAACCATAACAACATATAGATTTCTTTCTGCAGACCAGGCAGTTACTGATAGGAGTGCTGAGGGACAGGCTAGACAGTTATTCAACTGTTTTAGATGAAGTTACATTATTTCATAGTTTGCCATTGTGAGATTTGAACTCTTGATTTTGGGGTTATAAACCCAGTACCATAACCACTTGGCTATTTAGGCCAGTTATTCATGGTAAGCACTGATGTTAATGGTATGTTCATTGTATTATTAAGGCTATACAGGTGGAGTGTATTGATTGATTAAGTATCTTGAGCACATATAAAGAGAGACTTCTGGGACATTGAGTGTTGGTTAGGGAGGAGGCAGACATGTAATGTTGCATTCTGTAAATAAATCTAATGTTAAGTAAACAAATTGGTGTCTGATTTCCTACTTTACCATCTGGCTTCTGAATTAGTTGACAAGGAAGGGACAGGCCAAGAGTGGCTACTGAGGGACAAGCCAGGCAGTTGTACAAGGTGGACAAAGAGGGACTCGGCCATCAGTCACCCACAGTGGGATGAAACTGAGTGACAGGTCAAGCAGTTAACCACAGGATGCTATTGGGAAACAGGCCAGGCAGTTTAACTAAACTGAACAAATTTCTGTTAGAAGTGCATCAACAACATGAATCCCTGTTACAGAGGGGCAAAAAGGCACAAACAGCAATAAAGGATCATTCTTCACAGAGGGAAGAAGAATTGAATTCAAATTGGAAATGATAATTAAACCTGTAGTAATCTTTGAATTTAGAATGTTTTGAAGGCTTTCAGAAATGTTGACCTGTTCGGCCATTGTTATTTTGTGAAAATAACTGTAGATTCGTTGGCACTGCCGTCTTGGTTAGCACTCCAAAATTCAGCTCTAATGGCAACAGTAGTAACTGGGAATCAGTGGATGGATGCATCATGAGATGTGGTGTTGAAGCATACATATCAGCAGGATCCAAGTTTCCAGTCTGAGCTATTGGCTGGAGCTCTACAACTGGCCTGGGAATGGAGTGGGGGATGGGGGAATGATATTAGTAGTGAAAATGGCTGGGATATTTCTTCTTTGTAGCTTGGAACTACATAACTCAAATCCTGATTTTCCCTCTCCCAAGTGACATACATTTGGAATCTTTCAGTGTCTGAAATGGATAGGAAAACAAAAGAACCTGAAGATGGGTTGGGGGGGGTGGGCGGGTGGCGTGGTGTGTGTGTGCTTGTCGGCATGAGTTTGCATTTTCTGAAGGTTCTAGGACTACATTCTTCACTTCTACCGCATTACTTTGGAAACACCCCATGGAATTGTTGTTATCAATATTGTGTGAGTTTTAAAAGATGTCCCACATACTTGTAGGTTGACAGGGTTAAGCAATATGATAATTTCTGATATCTGTATAATAAGAACAGTCATAATTCTGTGGGTGATAGTGTTTAAGAAAACTTCCATAACAACTCCCTAGAGTCTGTTAAGATCCTGAGCAATGATAGCATCAGAGCGAAGTGCCTTGCAGATGGCCCCCGTCCATCTGTCTCTTGTTATTTTGAAAGTGACAGCCTTCCTTGGCTGCAGTTCAGAATCATTAAGAAAACAAGTTTGTCTAACAGACTTTCATCTCTTCACTATTTGGCAAATTACTTCTTAAAATTGACTTTACATTGGGATAGAGTTAGTCATTAATTCTCAATTAACCTTCTAGGCATAAAACAGATTATAAATCTTGAGAGTTCTCTCCAACTTGTCATTCCAATTTACATTTAACAATAAGACTCAGATTCCTGCCACTTCACAGTTTTTAAATCCTGTACTCAGTGGCCGTCACCAACAGAATTAATAGAAATCAGACTCTAGTATGACTGATGGAATAAAATTCCAGCAAGACCAATAGGATTCTGACTGCAGACTCCAGCAGATTGATGGGATTGTGAATCCAAACTCTAATGCCACTGATGGAATACTATCTTGGGCACTCTGAGAATCCATAGCTGATTAACTGTTATGAACAAGATTGGGAAGTTCTTGTATTCTGGCAGCCTTATCAAACTGTAACCAGTGTTGTCCACCAGCAGAGCTGAGAGAATTTTGTCACTGCCCATTTTCCTTCCCTGGGGTAAATAAACCTCCCCATACAGGGATGTGAGCAAAGAACTGATAAATCTCATCCCAGCAGGTGACAATAGGACTAGAGTTATAGTAACCCATGGAGTTGAAGCCATCACTTGATTGGGAACTAAATTCTATGATAAAGCAATGTCACCATCTCCTGGCATTTATATGGCAGTTTAATGTAGAAAAATGTTTCTCAGTGCTTCACAGAGGCAAGATCAAAAGTAATGTATCAACAGCCAGTAGTAACACTCTTGCCTTTGAGTCAGGAGATCGAGCCTTCACTGAGGAACCTTGAACACATAATCTGCACTGACACTTCAGTGCATTGCTCAGGGAGTGGTGCACTTTTGGAGATTCCTTCTTTCAGATACAACATTAAACTCATGCCTCATATGTCCTCTCAATTGGATATAAGAGGCAGAAATTTTCACTCAGCATGGGGGCATGTGCCCCACCTGCTCAAGCGTGAAATAACGCATGATGACGTTGTGCGAGCGCCCCAACGTCATTGCGCACTCATGCAATATTTCGGTCAGTGGGCCCATACAAGAGTCGAAAATGCGCCCGCCGACAATTAAGAGGTTTATTAAGACCATTAAAGTTGTAATTAATGGAGATTTTTCACTGCTCTTCCAACGTTATGGTTGGCAGGCGGGTGAATCAGCCAGGCAGCCTTTGCATTTTTCAGGAAACCTCACCCATGGGTGGGATGAAGTTTCCATTATTAAATTAAAAAAAACATATATGGACAGAATTTTCATCTTGTTTATGTTCAGGGGAGTGATTCTGATGTGTGGGCACTTTTTATGGATTTTAAAATTGTTTTTATTGCATTTAATTCTTCAGCTCCCTGAGGCAGCTCTCTGCCTTGAGGGAGCTTTTATTCTGTGCTCCCCGTGCCTATGCTGACTCCAGTGCTCGCCCTCCTCCTGCCCCCACCCTAGCAATGCTGAGCAAGTCAGCGCGCGCTTCATGCTGGCCGGCCGTTAATTGGCCAGCCAGCATGAAATCACAGTGTGGGGCTGATCTCGGGCAGCAATCTGTTCCCTGGCTGCTCCTGAGCCCGCTGATCTTGCCCGCATATTAATCTAAAAATCCTGCCCACGATGTTCCAACAGCAGGGAAGTTCTCCTGATGTCTTGGTCAACATTTACTTCTCGAACATTGTTATTAAAAAATATAGCTGCCCATTTATCCTTACAATTTAAAAAATTTATTTGTTCATGGGATGTGGACATCACACAAGGCAATCCCTAATTGCCTTGAACTGAGTGACTTGATAAGCCATTCAGAGGGCAATTAAGAATCAACCACATTGCTGTGGGTCTGAGTCACATGTAGGCCAGACCAGGTAAGGATGGCAGATTTCCTTCCCTAAAAGACATTATTGAATTAGATGGGTTTTTACAGCAATCAAAGAAAGTTTCATGGTCACCATTACTGAGACGAGTTTTCAATTTCAGAATTATTAATTGAATTTAAATTCCACTAGCTGCCATGGTTGATTTTTTTTTTTATTTATTCATTCACAGGTTGTAGCCATCACTGGCTAAGCCATAATTTATTGCCCATCCCTAGGTGCCCTTGAGAAGGTGGTGGTGAACCATCTTTTTGAACTGCTGCAGTCCAGGTGTTGCAGGAACACCCACAGTGTTGTTCAGAAGGAAGTTCCAGGATTTTATTCCAGCAACAATGGTGATAAAGTTGGTGATGGTGTTTGGCTTGGAGAGGAGCTTGAAGGTGGTGGTGGTGTTCCCATACATCTTCTGTCCCTTGTCCTTCTAGGTGGTCAAGGTCACTGGCTTGAAAGGTGCTATCAAAGGAGCCTTAGTGAGTTGCTGCAGAGCATCTTGTAGATGGTACGCACTGCTGCAACTGTGTATCAGTGGTGGATGGAGTGAATGTTGAAGGTGGTGGATGGAGTGCCAGTCAAGCAGGCTGCTTTGTCCAGGTGTCAAGCCTTTTGAGTGTTGTTGGAGATGCGCGCATCCAGGCAAATGGGAAGTATGCCATCACACTCCTGACTTGTGCCTTGTAGATGGTGGACAAGCTTTGGGGAGTCAGGAGGTGAGTTACTCACTGCAGAGTTCCTAGCCTTTGAACTGTTCTTGTGGCCACAGTGTAACCCATTATTCAGATGAAACAGTGGGAAGAATTTTACATCCCACAAGCGGGCGCTGACCAGACCTGATCAGGCATAAAATAACGAGTGATGACATCGGGTGAGTGTCCTGATGTCATCGTGCCCTTGCACAATATTTCGCTCAGTGAGCATGTGCCTGTGCCACAGCTGCATCCGCCATTAATTAACAGTCAAATTGATGGTTATTTTTCGTTACCTGTGCGATTTTGCCCTCATTGCACAGGCAGAACGGGCAGCCAGCCGATATTTTCAAAAACCTCATCCAAGGGTGGGATAAAAAGGGTCAGCAGCAGTGGCAGTGTAGGTAGTGAGGAACTTTGTAGGTAGTTTGCTGCTGGTGACTTCTTGGTACTTCATAAGATCCATCTCTATTTTGGGCTTCATTCAATGCATTTACAGGCTTCACTTCAGAACTCCATGGTATCTTCAAGGCCCTGGAGGATTCAGACTGTGTGGACCCTTCCAGGTATCAGTCAGCCTTCTGTTACCCTGGTAATGGGGATTGTAGTCTCCGCTGTTGGCACCTCCTCTGAGGAGGAAAAGAAGGGCAGAGGGAGAGGAGGCCAGGTGTCCCAATGCAGCTTCCAGGGGAGCAACCTGTGGAATGAGAGGCATTGGTACAAAGGGCACAGGCACAGGGACGCCAGCAGGAAGTCCAAAACAGAAGAGGTTGCAGAAGATGCCACTATCCTGCTGCCAGGGTTTATTGGTGGCTGTGCAGCTACTTCAATCTGTCTGAGGTGCAATCCTGAAGGAGGCTCCGCCTCTCAAGGGAAACCATTTGTCAGATGACTGGACTGAGATCATCTCTGACTGTGTGGGTGGACATTCCAGACTCGTGACTCCAAAGGTCACAGTGGCCCTCAACTTCTATACCTCTGGCTCTTTCCAGGGCTCAGTGGGGGCCTGTGTGGAGTGTCCCAATCAGCTGTCCACAGTTGCGTCAAGCTGGTGACAAAAGCTCTGTTCAGGTGGGTACTGTCCTTTATCCTTTACCATATGGAGGAGGACAGCAAGGCTGAGCGAGCCAGAGGCTTTGCAATGATTGATGGATTCCCCACATCCAGGGTGACATTGATTGCACACATGTGGCTATCAAGGTGCCAGTGGGGCAGCCGGGTATCTTCGTCAACAGGAAGGGATTCCACTCTATGAATGTGCAGATAGCGTGTGACCACAGGATGCAGATTCTGCAAGTCTGTGCAAGATATACTGGCAGCTCCCATGACTCTTATGTCCTGAGACACTCCCAGGTGCCAAGGCTCTTCAGTGCTCCAGCCCGACTGGATGGATAGCTACTGGGTGACGAGGGCTATCTGTTGAAGAGGCGGCTCATGACGCCTGTCTGCTGCCCAAGAACAGAGGCAAGGAAGCGTTACAATACAAGTCATGCCTCCACAAAAGCGGTGATGGAGAGGACTATAGGTCTTCTCAAGATGCACTTCTGATCAGGGGGTGGACCACAATACCCCCCAGAGCGGGTGTCACTGAAAGTGGTTGCATGCTGCACTCGCTACAATCTGGCACTGGCAAGGGGGGGCCCACTGGAGGAGGACGATCTTGACACAGCTGCACAAGCTACAGATGAAGATTCCAGTAGTGATTCAGAAGAGGAGCACGGTGAGGAGAACGCTGATGGCATTGAGGCAGACCTCGGTAACCTCCAGGGAGGCAGGGACACCAGGGATGCCTTGATCCAACGCTTCTTCAGCTAGGCTACCAAAGATCAGATTCAACCACATGCCAGGGCTGCCATCTCCATCCCGCAGCTCTGAAAGGACCCATTCATTTGAACACAAAGAACACTCAGTGCCTGTGCAATACTTACACTTACGTCCAGCATTACATATTGGCATACCCTACAGTAATAAAATAAAAAGGTGAAGCATACTCAGTATATTACAACAAAAACTAAATTTACCTCATTTTGACAATTCCAAATTATTTACACAAACTTCTCTGGTCTTCATTTCCTGACCAGTAAAGATAAAGTAAACATAAATGAACCTAAAATCACCAGTGACCCGTCCCTCTTGTGCTCATGGTGCCTTTAACTTATGTTTGCGAGTGCTACATCTTGGTGTGCCCCCCTCGCTGGTACTGGCATTGGAGCCAGCCTGCTGACTGCTGTCTTGTTGGCCTTGTTGACATTGGCGGTCATTTTCTGGCCAGTGGAGCCTATACTGGCCCCTGGGAGGGAGCGGCCAGTGGCATGGCTGGTATCTCCCCAGTCACCACAGCCTCATCAGATGCCATGGTCACTGGCAGAGGGGTGGAGGAGCTGCCACCATCATCCACCATCAGCGCACTGAGAGGAGCCCACAGAGATGACAGGCAGCTTGTGCGCCAACATGAGGTTGCTCTGGAGCTCCCTGCTCGCCATTGATGGACGGGCACCTAGCTGGGATACTGGGTGCTTCATCCATCTCCCACACTGGGACTGACTACCTGAGCTCAGTGCCTATGTGACGGCTGCCAGGTCTGAGCGCAACCTTAGGAAACCCTGATTCTGTTCCTGGAGCTGCCTCTCCATGAGAGTCACCACTCTTTCAATGGAGGAGGCAGTGCGCTCAGCCATGAGGGTCAATGCAGTGCTAATGCTCTGCATGGACTCCTCCATAACGGAGACCATGGGACGCATACCCTCATGGGTCTCTGCCAGATCCTCCTGCACATCCACCTGGACACCCAGCATCTGTCGCCTAACGAATGACTCCAGAGGCTCATCATCTTGGACTGAGCATTGTCTTGGACCCCAGCAGTCCTCTGACTGCCAGCAGTCTACCCACTCTATGCCTCCACCTGCACCTCAAGCAAGCGTGAAGTGCTGTCACCAATGTGCACTGAGATACTAGCCACCGAACTAATGCCCACCAAGGTTCTGGTATCTGCGCTGGTGCTTGCTTCAGAGAGCGAGTGTGATGCAGGAGCAATAGAAGCTCGGTTGTTCTCTGGAGTCAGGGGTGGCCCTTTGTGGTCTGGAGACTGAACGCCTGCTGGTGAATCTAAAAGGGAGAACAAGGACATGTCATTCATTAAAGTTATCACACTGTCACTGTGCATGCCAGGTACTCCGGTGAGACAATGGAGGTCTGCATCACGGTGCCATCATCTTCCAATGATCAATAGAGGCTCCAGATTCGAGGCTCACATCAATTAAGACACTACACTAGAATCGTTGCACAATCTGAAACTCTCACCTCTATGCACTGCACTCTTACCTTCGTCTGGCACCCTTGCCTCTCCATGCCCAGTTGCATGGGGAGTGTGCCAGCTCTCGAGCTCCAGGGCATCTTGCTCAAACCTGCTGTCCAACAGGAGGTCGGCCTACGCCTCTACATGCCCTCTCTGCCTGGTTATCGCTTGTCTTCTCCTTAAAGAACAGAGAAGCATTGAATAGTCCACTCTCTACCTGCAGCACCAGTGCAGCCTGGCCAACCCCAGCTGAGGAACAGATCCCAGGGCACATCCAAGTCATAGCCCTCGAGCTGCAAGGCACTCAGTCCAAGCAGCCAGGGCTCACCCCCTAGGCCAACTCCCACTTCATGGACATTTGGCAGTCAGACTGTAGCACCCCTGAGATCCATGGGGGGACAGCCACACCTTAACACTTCTGCACACTGACCCATGCCAACATGGTACTCACCTTTCCTGAGTACAGCAGGTCATTGAAGCACCTCTGGCATTGCTCCCATGTGCGCCGCATCACATCATGGCTGCTCACTATTGCTGCCGCCCATGTCCTCTAGGTGAGGTGCGGTGGCCTCCTCCTCCCATCTCTGGGGACAAGGGTGTCCCTCCTGGCCGCCACCTCCTCTAGGAGGACGGCAAAGCACTCATCGGAAAAGTGAGGCCGAGTGCCCACCCGACCTGCCCTCCCACCTGTCATGCCCAGCCGCACTCGACTCCATAGAACACAGAGGAGGCGTCCTTCCATGGCAGCCTTCCAGGGCCTGCCTGGGCTGCTTTTAAACCGGCTGTTGGGTCACCCTTGGACCCGGTGGCCTGCAGGTCCCCGCCCCGCTTGGCCCTTCCCGACCAGTGCGGAGCTGTGTTTCATGCTGGGTGGGCCTTAATTGGCCCACCAGTGTGAATTTGTGGTCCAGGGCCAATCGCGGGTGGCGGACTGTTGCCCTACCGCTCCCGGGCCCACCCACAGCACCTGCCTGACGACCTCAAAATCCTGCCCAATGTCTCATGTAGCAAGCTGTCCAATTTGTACACATGGCTGTACCATGATTGGGCAAATAAAATACTGGATAGCAGCAGATCCAAGAAGAAACATTTGCAAAGTCATGTTGAAGTGTAAAGGAAGGTTATGTCGCAAGCATAACACTGCATGCAGTGAAGTAATTAATTGTACCTCATGAGTATTATTGGATGCTATGTGTAGGGATTGTACTCCCAAGATAATACTGGATACAGTACAGGAGGGAATTGTAGTCCCAGGGTAACATTGGATGCGATACAGATGGAGATTGTACTCTCAGAGTAAGATTGGATATTATATACAGTTCTACTCCAAAGAAAAATGTTGTACTGAATAGAGTTGTGTGGGCCCTAAAGGCACCAATGGTGAATTCTCAATGAATTGCTCCAATTCTTTACCTTTTTTTACCAAGCAAAAACACTTGTCTGTAACACTGTTTCACACACCTTCATGTAATTATGTTCAGTTAATATTAGATTTTAATAAATTCCTTTGGGTCATTAGCTATGATGAGATAACTGTAACCATCTGGGAGAGATTATAATAACCAGGCCAAGTCAAACTTGAACAAGAACACTCACACAAACTGGGGCTTAATCGGATATCTCACAGCATATAGCCTCCTGTCCAGGAAATGGAAATTTGTCAGCCCCTGTAATGCTGTAGCACCTCATGGGGCAGACAAATCACTAAAGTTGTTGTGAGGACTCTTCTGCTAGCCTCTCAAGACACATGTAGCTCCCTTCAAATATTCCTCTGTTGAAACACTGTAGGGCAGAACAGTTTGACTCTAACATGCAAACTGTGAAAATTGAACCACCCCCCATCAAAACCTAAAAAAGGAAGCCCTCAAAATACAGAGGGAAAGAAGTGCAGCCCCTAGAGTTTGTGATGCCAGCGCTGAGCGAGTGCTGTTTACAGCTGAGGAACTCCTCAAGCACTGAGTGAGCCTTCTGACTGTAAACCTGACTATACGGTGACTTTGTATTATCAATGAATTAGATTACTAACTGGATTGAAAATAGTTTATGAAGTAAGAGGAATTTGATCATCTAACCTGTTTATGTAGAATTCATTGCTTAGCAGGTAGTTTGTCTGTAATAATAGGAATTGCCAACAAATCAGAGAAATATGAGAAGAAAGAGGGAAAAGAATACCTGGAGAATGGTGAAAACTTCAGTAATTAACTGATGGCGAGTGAATTTATGGACACTGTGGTTTCACTGCTTTCCCCACTTCAACCAGGCTCCACTATCAGTCATACTGCCACATGCCAGCTTTTGTTCTTCATACCCGTGACATATCTTGCTACCCCTCTGAACTTACACTGCAGTGATGCACTGTTTATAACTTAGGTCAGTGCCAGTTTACCGTTCCTGTCCTGTCCATCCATATGATGTTTGCTTTGCTCATTTCTAGACCTTAGTTTAGATCACTCTGCTTGCCCTGTAAACCCATCCCTGCCAGTTGTTGACAGTGAATGGCCAATATCATTCATGCCATTGCACAGCATACACCCTATAGAGGAGACAGCTATCCGCATCATGAGGCTGGCTGCAACAGAGCCTCTAGTATTTGGTGTTGATGAGAACGTGGAGGATAACGATTTGTTCCTGCCTTATGTCCCTTCCCAACTCCCAGCTTACCCTCATCCTGCTATGATGAGCCAGCTGCAGATGGTATCACCATCTTGCTTTCTATCCGACCCCTCTTTCCTCACCCTAACCTCCCCCTCCACCTACCTGCCCAGCCACAGCAGCCTTAGGAGGAGGGAGGGAGAGAACAACAGCACAGTACTAATGAAGCTACTCTGTCACTGATCTAACACGCACAGCCAGCAGTTCAGTTACCGGTGCTAACTTTGGGCAGTATAGAGTTAAGATCTGTATGAGTGAACTGCAGCCATGCTTGGGTGGAAGGATAGTTTGTGTGCCAGCTCCTCCGAGGATGAGCTCACAGATGAGTTCTGCTGCAGAGGACTCAGACTCAGATGGTATTGCATACAGGAGAACGACTATGGGCATTCACACTGAGATGCTGTGTGTATTGACTGGCCTGCCAGACAGTTTTCTGTCACTATCAAGGAGTTTTGAAGAGTCTAGCTCCAATTCAGAGGGCATTGTGCAGAGCTTGCCCTCTCCACAGCCTCTGCTTCATTTCCTTCTCATTCTGCAGACTGCACTGTAGCTGCAGTCCCCATCCTTGTTTCAGCCTTTGTGTGGATAGATCACCTACTCCTTTACCCTCCCCCTGAGGATGCAGCAACACTGCCTGCAAGGAGCTTACCACAATACCTCTAAAAACACACCAGAATACTTTCAGAGACTTTGCAATCTCAGGAGTTCTTCAAAATCACCTTGATGCAAGTTAGGTGTCTGGTCCATTGAGTAATGCAAGTGCAATTTGCAACTGAACATATTCTTTAGTGAATGACAGTGAATTAATTAAATTGCCCTCCATAATTCAGTTTTGGAACTAGAGCATCAGATCAGGTGTAGGACTGTGTGACATAATGATTGCGCAAGTTCAATAGCTTCTGGAATACACTGGGCACTGCTGCACCAGTGTCCTTCCAAAGGTGAGGCACTGTGCTGCAGGCTTAGCGGTTAGCAGTAGAAGGGTGTTCGGTTTCTGTAGTGCCACCTGCAACAGTGCTGCCGGACCTAATTTTGTGCCCAGGGAGTCCTATGCATGAGATGTTAAACAATGGCTCTGTTCAGTTGAATGTAAAAGATCACTTGAAGAAGAGCAGGAGAATTTTTCTTGTGTCATGGCCAATATTTATCTCTCAAGCAGCTTCACCAAAACAGATTAACTGGTTATTTATCTCATTGCTGCTTATGGGACAATGCTACTTCCAAACTGGGTTACCACATCTGCCATATTGCATAATAACAGTGACTGCATTTCAAAAATAAATTTCTGCAAACAATTTAGGATGACCTGAGGACATGAAAGAAGCTCTATAAATGCATGCATGGAAAGTAAGAACATCCTGTTATTTCTGAATTATTCTATGCAAGTTCTTTCTTTGTTGCCACAGGGCCTTCAAAGAGAGTTTAAAACTAAAAAATATCACTGTTGGCATCTTCAGTGAAATAGTTTACATTGAAGTGTGCCAGCAGTTGGAGTTTGAAACAACATTGGCAACCCTGTTGCACTGTATTGAGAGGCCTTAAATTGATCAGTGTAGATGTTGGTACAGACCCAGAATTGCCCAAGCTCTATATTTGAAGGAAACAAAAGAAATAAGATTGTTAAAAATGTTAACTGATGGAACACAGAAAATTTCATACATTTGTGTGTGTGCTGCGTCCTGGCATCTTTGGTGCTCAAAGCGACCGAGCATGATGATGACATTCCTTACTGACAAGCATTTTTACTTTGAGGCTATTTTGAAGCTGTTCCTTATCTTCCTGAAGCTCCAGCTGGTCCACTGGTGGAATCAATGATAATAATAATGAGGCCAGCCTTTCAAAACTCTTAGAAAGATTCACACAGAATGTTTCACAGTTGGCTTCTAAAATACAAATGGCCTGCAATCATAAACTGACTCCAGAATCTTGGAACAATGCTTTTGCAGGAGGGTTTTTGGCGATCTTGCTCTGAAGCAGATCGCCAAATGCCATAAATCCTCAAGTGTATGACCGCAGTCTTCCAAGTCTTTTGCAACACACTTGATTGTGTAATTTACCCCACAAACTCTGCAGCTTTGATTTTGAAGTCCATTTTACAAGCAACCATGAATCGAGTGGATGTAGACGGTAAAGACTGGCTTTTAAGGAAGAAGGGAGAAGATGCTCATTCTCTCAGACAAGACAAGTCTGATAGGATAGGGATTCTATTGGCTTGAGATAGATCTAGTAGAAGATGGATTCTATTCGCTCAAAAATTTGGATCTATTAGAGGAGTTACTCCATTTATAATATAGTAAATCTATTGCGGCAGAAGCTCCATTTGATTGAGACAGTTCAGATGGCCTCTTGGAGACCTTCTGAAGGAAAAACATTTATCTCTGTTTCAGTATGTGTTGCTCAACACAGGCACAGCAGCAAGTCAGCTGCATATTTCGGTACTGGTAAGTTAAATAGTGCATGTCTGAACCACTGCCTTACTTTTATGAGACAACTCAGTACACGTCTGGACCCCAGGGCTACATGTGTGGAAAGGCTCTTTTACCAGCTACAAACATAGTCAGGATTTGTTAAAATGGAATTTTCTGCACAACATGCCCAGACTGACAGAGTACATATGAAGCATCAAGTGTGGAGGGGAGGGGGGTTCGGACAAGAAAGATTAGAGACAAACACAGCTGTGAAAGACAAATAGAAATAGAGGGAGTGAAGTAAAAGGGAAGCAAGCAGGGAAACAAAAGCAGCAAATTACAAATCTTCAAACAAGCTTTTTGGCCTTTTTCTGTGCCGTAACTTTTCAATGGTTCAATTCAGCTATTCATTGCTATCATGTGCACTAGTGTGACATCCTGGTATTTCTCACCCTTTCATTGTATTGACACTAATGGTGTCATTATATTTTTCCACAACGGGTACTTAGTTGTTCTAAGCTTGATTTGACTGCTGGTGTCCCAAATTTTCCAACATTGTAACCATAAGGATAGTTTGCAGCTTTACAGTGAATGAATAAATGTTTGCTTCCCTGATCCACTCACTGTTGCAAATTTGTTCCCATATTGCTCAGTGCTGACAGACTAGTGTGACACACACAACCTAATGGGAACAAATACACCATGTGCTGTGTGGGAGGATGCTGTGGGGTTTCTGATTTCTGCTTACTCAGTCCAAACCGTTTAGGAAGGAATTTATGAGTATGGAATGAGTTGAATCAGTATAGATTCTGAAATGTCTGTGGAAATTTAGGCTGATCCCTTTCCCTTCTGTGATGTTGGATAAGTGAGCTAGTAAAAAAGCAGTCAGCATGGAGACTGGTTGTACAGTTACCTTAGAATGCCGATGGTTTAGGATCTAGACTGCCATCTCTGGCCTGTCCATTGTGCTCTGCCCTAAGTCAGGTCCGAACTCAAATCTCAGAAATAAGATCCTCGAGCCTCTATAAGCAAATAGTCACCTGAGTGGTTTTCTGTTGCCTTCTTCACGGTTTTAAGCTAGGTAGACTGCAACCAAAGCCAAACACTCAGCTACCTATCCACACTCTTTGTACGCAAAGATATACACAAGCACTGGGGTTGTTGGCTCAAACCAAGACCCTCTGACTTAAATGTAGGAATGCCACAGAGCCAGTGGTCACTTTGCCTTGACACAAGTATCCTGCTGAATGTCAGCCCAGTATTCAGAGACTGTGGTGAAGAGTGCCACTAGTTTGAGCTAGTTAATTTGCCTGAAATCAAGCAAAACCTGAAGGAATTTCAGTTACAAGTTATGCTCAGCGCAAATTGAGCTTCCATCAAGTTTTGCACTGGTTTATAAAATGGCTGAGTTTGATGTCCCCACAACTGCAGAGGGAGCACTTCAAAGATGGTGCAGATATGTGGAAGTGGAAGAACTGTTGACACAAAATTACATGATCAAGCTATGTACAATAAAGTATCTTATTTCAAGCTGCTAAAGCTGGACAAGTTAATGATTAGTGCAGTTTGAGACCCTTTCGTTTTCCCCAAAACATGAAGTTCTTCTTATGGAATGAGGAAAATGCTCAAAGAAACTTTGTTTTCAATCAACCAACTGACACCAAGAGAAAAAAGTGCCGTGTATGGACAACATAAAAGTTTTATTTATGATTGAAAATGGAAAAGAGTCATGCAGAGAGAAGAGTCATGTCGGGGAGCTGAGCAAGAGGCGGTGGAGGGACCGGGCTGGGGCGGACTGGATGGCTCCCCAAGCTGCAGCCATTGAGTGATATCACTTCATGCATGTGCAAACCCCTTAATAGGGGTGGCTTACCAATGCTGGCGCCACTGGATGCAGTGTGTGAAGCTTGTTCTGAAAGGTGTCCTTCTATCTTGGACTCTTGGCGTGGGATTTGGTTAATAGGCAGACTGTAGACATACTCTGGCATCTGCTTAACACTTGTTTAGTAGTACTACATCTAAACAGGTTACAGAGTAGGCAGGTTGCTCCACGGCATGATTCCAACCTCTCTCTTGAGAGTTTAACGCATTTCAGAAGGATATCATCATCTACTTCATATATTAGCATATTTCATCTGTCAACCCTTTATACTACACGCACAACTGTTCCTGGCACCAGGCGGATTTGTATCAGAAGTAGCAGTGTTAAAAAACATCATACTAGAAGCTGACCACCACCGCCCCCAACCCCCCACCACCCCCCAACCTCCTCACAAAACTGGCTGTGCCCACAGGTTGAATTAATTAGCATGGTGAGTTTCCGCTAATTGCGCCTGTTCACAGCCCTTTGAGGAAGCTCTAAAAATTGTTTTTTTCAGCTGACTAATAGGCACCTTTTAAAAGCTATTAGAAATATTTACTTCACCGAGAAACTGACTAGTGTGCAGCGATGAACCAAGTTAATCGTTCCGTATAGTATTTTGAAATCTTTTTAAGCTATTTAAAATCAGGTCACTTACAGGACTAGACACTTTGATTAAAAATTGTGATAAACTTATTTTCAGCTGTATTGATAAAACTACTAGGTTACAGTTCTTAAATACATTACGGAATATTTTTTACTGCAACGAAGAAAAGAATAATTATGTTCTAAGATACTCCCTGATTGAACTGTTTATGTCATGGTTTATACAAATGAGTTTGAGCAGAAAATTGAGCCATAACTTCACTTTGGAAAAGCAACACAATTTGTGGCCGGATTGTCGATTGCCTATTCTAGTCTGGAGTGGGGTTCAATCTCTGCATCCTATTGCCAATATGGTGGCACTGCTGCTATTAAGAAAGGCTTACCAGTCACCTCATCTTTGGCACCTGGGTTCATATCCAACTGAGGCACAGGGGAATGAACTTTCCTGTGTCTATTGGATTTAAAATTGGTGCTATAATCTAGCTGAGAGCTCAAAAAAAATCTCGGGAACTGAGTAGAATTATTGTTCATATCTTAAAAATACGTGAGAATTTGCTCACGATTATTCCACTGTACAGCAGTTGTAATATGTAAGTATGCGCTTAGAATTGCATTGCATTTCTGATCATTTCTAAATTTTGAGTGCAAGACCAAGAGATGCTCCTGTTTTCTATATGATTTTAATGCTGTTGATCATAGTAAACAGGATGTGTTTTGTGTATTTTGGCAAATTAATTAGCATGAATCATCTTTACAATCTGTGGGCTCAAGAAGACATACATTTTTCCATAAAATCCCACCTCACATTATTGTGTTTAACATCACAATTTTTAGGAATAAAATGACAGTTATGAGCCAGTTAAAACCACCAAATCAATTTAACTAATTTTATCTTTGTGTCAGGATTGTTACTAGAATGCATGCCTTCAATCAACCAGCCCCTGCCAGGGGTTCCTTTTGATTCTACCGTAAAGTCCAGTTTGTGGCTGATGTGAATTCCATCCAGGAGCCAGGAATCTATGAGTGCTTAGTAAAGCTGAAGGCATTCAGACAGCCAGAGGGAGTTAATAATAATAATCAGACTGCAAGACCAAGATTTGAAAAGACCAAAGAGCTTTTAGGCTGTGTTCAGACTGCTCTTTTGGACTCATTTTACAGCTTAATTTCATCAAATGCAAATTGTTTAAAATAAATCTCTCTTCAGAGCCTTGCAGAGAGCTATAATTGAATACATTTTCATCTGCTCCATGTCGTTTGATGGATAATAATATATAGTCCTTTTCCACACTTTGAAATGGCAAGTTATCTTGTCTTTAAAAATTGAACATCACCCTTCTTCATCTACACGCAGAACAGGCTTATGGGGGTAAATGGCCTACTCTTCTCCTTTGTTCATATTCTTGGCCTCACTGGATGCTGGTTAAATAGAACTCCCATCACTCCACCATTGATAAAGATACAGTAAAATATTTATTATACAGCACAGGGAACAGGTTTTGCTGGTTAATCAAAAATGCTGATTAATGAAGAGTTCCTTTTACTAATGGAATACAGAACAATACTTGTAGTATGAACTAACACGCAAGTACTCAGGGAGTAAAGAATGGTATTTTTTATTTCTAATCTTCAATAGTGCATTAAAGCATGAATTAAAGTATAAAATAATACAGTATACAGGCCAGTTCCAGATAACTTTGTAATTGCTTCTGGTTGGTAAAGTGAAGATTTATATTAGGGGAACATCAGAAATTCCGAGCAAAGAATTCTGGATGCTGGAGTGCCAGATAACTACTGTACTTAGTTTCTTTGTGTGTTCCAAACTGTTGTCTGTGCCTCATAAAGCTCAATCATTCTGTTCCTGTGTTTGGGCATCCTTTTCAACAGCACTCTTAATTCTGTATAGAACATAGGAAAACGTCTGTCATTTGATAGGTGATCCTCCTCTGACCTCCAAATTCCCCAGTGGAGAAATTTAATACAGCCCATTTTTGGATGCTCCAATCATGATGTATGATTATCCAGTGTCCAGTCCCTTTGAGGCAGGCAGCATATAAAGTTCGTGCTGCCTGTCAAGTACACAATTTCAACGAATGGCCCATTGCGGAACATGCTGCTGACTGGCTGCCCACTCAACAAGTGGCCCAGCTACCTACACAATTAGAACAACGCACATATAGCCTGGAACTCTAAAGCCAGCCTAACCTTCCCTTAAAGGGAAGCTGCATGTTCAACAGAAGCTGCTGAAACTCTCTCTGAAAGGCTTGGCTGGAAGAGAAAGCAGAGCAAATGGAGCGACAGGCAAGAGAAGAGGCTTCCAGGTTTTCTGATGTGGCCTTAGGTGGAAAAGAGGAGAGATGTGATGTTTTTGCAATGAGACAGGAAGTCCTCAAGGCGCACCCTGAGAAGGAAGTGGGAGCAGGGAAGTCACTTTTCAGAGTATGGCCCCAAAGATCTTGCTGAAGAGCTGAAAGAAACTCAATCATCCCACATGATTCAAGACTGGTGAATGCATCTTCACATGACATCTGCCTGCCACCCCACCAATCTCTCATGCTGCTTATTGTACAACAACCCATGCTGCTTATTGCACAACAATACATTGCTCACCCATCATGAATCTCTAGAAATCAAGACTCATGCCTAACATTCAGATATTCTACCTCACCCTCACTCACATACCAATCTTCCAGCCTCACACCCACCTCTTGCTGCTTCCACATACCTCCAGCTATTCAGCTATGGCAGGCACATTAACTCAACACAGTGCAACATATTCACTGACATTCTTACCTCTCTATTGGACAAGATGACTCATAAACTCAGCAATATGCTGTCACAGGGAAAATGTTAGAAGCTATTATTAGAGATGTTATAGCAGGGCACTTAGAAAAATTCTAGGCAATAAGGTAGATTCAACATGGTTTTGTAAAAGGGAAATCATATTTAACAAATTTATTAGAGTTCTTTGAAGAAGTCACATGTGCTGTGGATAAAGGGGAACCAGTGGATGTACTATACTTAGACTTCCAGAAGGCATTTGATAAAGTGCCACATCAAAGTTTGTTGCAGAAAATAAAAGTTCATGGTGTAGGGGGTAACATATTGACATGGATAGGAGATTGGTTAGCTAACAGAAAGCAGTGAGTTGGCATAAATAGGTCTTTTTCTGGTTGGTAGGATGTGACAAGTGGTGTGCCACAGGGATCAGTGCTGGGGCCTCAACTTTTTACAATTTATATAAATGACTTGGGTGAAGGGACTGAAGGAATGGTGGTTAAATTTGCTGATGAAACAGAGATAGGTAGTAACAAAGATAGAAAGTAAATTGTGAAGAGGATGTAAGGAAGCTACGAAGTGACATAGGTAGGTTAAATGAGTGGGCAAAGATCAGGCAAATGGAGTATAACGTGGGCAAATGTGAAATCGTTCATTTTGGCAGGATGAATAAAAAGGAAGCTTATTATCTAAATGGTGGGAGATTGCAGAGCTCTGAGATTCAAAGGGATCTGGGTGTCCTAGTGCATGAATCACAAAATGTTAGTATGCAGGTACAGCAGGTAATTAGGAAACCTAATAGAATGTTATCATTTCTTGCAAAGGGAATTGATTACAAAAGTAGGGAGGTTATGCTTCAGTTATACATGGCATTGGTGATACCTCTTCTGGAGTACTGTGTACAGTACTGGTCTCCTTATTTAAAGAAAGATATAAATGCGTTAGAAGCAGTTCAGAGAAGGTTTACTCGACGAATACCAGGAATGGGTGGGTTGTCTTATGAGGAAAGGCTGGGCAGATTAGGCTTGTCTCCACTGGAACTTAGAAGAGTAAGAAGCGACTTAATTGAAATCCTGAGGGATTTTGACAGGGTGGATGTAGAGAAGCTGTTTCCTCTTGTGGGAGAATCTAGAATTACGGTTCAGTGTTTAAAAAAAAATGGATCACTCATTTAAGACAGAGATGAGAAGAATTTTTTTCTCTGAGGGTTATGAGTCTTTAGAATTCTCTTTTTCAAAAGGCAGTGGAAACTGAGCCTTTGAATATTTTTAAGGCAGAGCTATGTAAATTCTTGATTAACAAGGGGGTGAAAGGTTGTCAGGGGTAGGCAGGAATGTGGGGTTGGGTTACATTTAGATCAGCCATGATCTTATTGAATGGCAGAGCAAGCTCGAGGAGCCAAGTGGCCTACTCATGCTCCTAATTCATATGTTCGTAAGCAACCTACATTTCCTAAAGCATCTGAGTGTTCTACATTATGGGGCCAGCTGTGACCGAGGCTGCATTTGGTGTTGCTGAAAACATTCAGGATGATGCTATGTTTCTGCCTTATGCCCCTTCTCAAATCTCACCCCATCCTGATCACTGGAATGAAGTGCAAATTTTAGATGACAATGGACCTCTTGATTTCTACCCCATCCTCTTCCCTCACCCCAAGCCTCGCCTTCTGCATTTCTGCTCAGATACCCAAGAATCATGCAGTGCATCTTCATTATGATGGGAAAAAGCAACACCTGACCTCTAATGAAGAAGTAAGTCACTTGATCTGACACCTGCAGCCACAAGCTCAGGTACTGACACTGTGAACTTTAGAGGGTACTATAGAGTTGGGATCATCATGTATTGAGCAACTGGCCATGAATTAATTGCAGCTGGGCCAGAGGGAAAGGTGAGTTCATGTGCCAGCTGACTGTAGGGTGAGGTCGCAGACGAGTTCTGCTGCAGAGGACATAGATGAGGACTTTGAATGGGTGGGGTGCTGGAGAAAACTGATGGGCATGGTCATCAAGTTGTTTGGTACATTGGTTGGCCAGCCATACAGCCCGTTGCCATTCACAAGGAGAATGGAGGAGAACAGCTCCAATTTAGCACATGGCTTTACAGAGAGCTTGGAACCCATCCTTTCCAGCATGGACTTGGTGACCAACTCAATGACAGCACTTGCAGACCCACCCATGATGCAGCTGATGTCTCAGCTTCTATTGCAGCACACACAGAAGCTACCCAACACCTCAATGCTTCAGTGGAAGCGCAAACTGAAGTCATGACAGCCATGCTTGTTGAATAACGTTATGGATTTTTTTTTTGTTGGTCACTTTCATTTCATGGTTTTGCCAAGAGGATGCTATGATGGTATGTAGCAAATGGATTGAAATGTGGTGAACTGTGGAGCAATTGTAGTGTGAAGATGACATCTCAGGGGAACCAAAGTCTCTGTATCCATTAACAGACAGCCCATCTGGAACAAAGGAATCCTCTTACAGCGGTGCTGCAGAATCCAATTTTGTGACTTGTTTTTCTGAATTGCAATTTTTTGCTTCTTTCTATTTTGTTAAAGCAGAACACTAAACTCCCCCATTCTTTCTAATTTTGCAAATACTCCACCTCACACACTCTTCCTGCTCCCTACAAAAATCACTCTGTTAAAATATCTTCACTATAATTTGCAGGAGTTCATCTTTTCCCAAGGTACCAAATCTCTGGCACTCATCACCTCTCTTAATCCTGGTTTCCTCCTGCAGACCTATGAGATTTTAAAACTTACTGTAATAACTTGATGAAGAAAAGACTAAACTTTATTTAGGAGACATGTAGAGGCGCTTGCACACTAGATGCGATCTCTCCATCAGAAGCCCTGCCCACAGGATTACCCAAACAATAAGCTTATTGGTCGAAGACCCCCAATAATCGCATCATATGATGAGTGATTGACAGGAGGGAGGGACAATACATCTCGTTCCTACATTTCCTCCCCCTTGAAGTTTCTTACATAAAATAACATGTCAGAAAAACCAACAAATATTTGTACAGTCTCTGGTAATTACAAATCAAGTCCCTGAGGACCTCAGCGGAGACATTGAAGGTGGCATAGGAGGAGGTTGCTGAACAGGATTGATGAGATCTGGAGCTGCACTAGGAGATACATCGTTGGAATTGGGTAGTTCTGTATTTGGCAACTCGTTGGATTTGTCTGGAATATCAGCTGTAGGACAATCACACACCTCAGAAGTCAGTGGCGAAACATTAATCCCAGGTTGATTTTGCATTCATTGGGATATTTCTCTAATTCTAATATGATCTATGTGTTTACAGACAATTCTATCTTCAACTTGGCACTTGAAAAGATAGTGGACCAGTCTCTGAAATGAAGGCTCCTGGACAGGGTCCACTTCCAAAATTATGCATGTACACAGGGTTACCTACATGGAACGTATGAGCCTTGCTGTGTAGGTTATGGTTCAATTTTTGATTATTCTGGCTCTGTGTCACCTTCCCCTCTAGATTTGGAAACACCAAGTATAAACACAAACGGTGTTTCATTAGTAACTCTGATGGTGTTGAGCCTGTAGTAGTATGTGGTGTCGTACGGTAACTTAGGAGAAACCTGGAAAGGCAAGACTCCAGAGTACCTCCAGATAACTTCTTCATTCCAGTTTTACAGTTCTGGGCAGTTCTTTCGGCGAGACCACTGGATGAAGGAAGGGAGCGGTTTTTATGTGCCGGATCCTGTTCAAGTCCATGAATCTCTGAAATTCCACGCTGGTGAAAGCTGTTCCATTATCAGAAACAATAATCTTAGGTAAACTATGTATACTGAAAGAATGACACAGCTTTTCAAATAGTTGTGGCTGAAGTTGGCATTTTAACTTCACAGACATCAAGCCATTTTGATTGTGCATCAATGACCATGGTGCCTAGAAACGGTCCCACATAGTCAACATGCAATCTAACCCAAGGCCGACCAGGGTGATGAGGAGAAGCAACAGGTAGCTTCTGGTGTTGCTGGCAAATGGAACATGTTTAACCATGCTCTTGATGTCACTGTCTATTCCTGGCCGTCAGACGTAGCTACGTGCCTTCATCTTCATATACCTGGGTGTGCATTGTAAAGCTCTGCCAAGAATGACTCTCTACCCTGCGATGGGATCACAACTCTTGAGCCCCACAGCAAAATTCAGTTCAGTGTTTTCTGAAATAAAATGGTCATAAGTCATCAGATACAAGTGTTCTTGGCCATCCTTGTAAAACAAAGTCTTCGACTTTTGACAGTACTGGGTCTCTGTCCATCCAATTCTTAATGTCTTTGGTGATGAATCCAAGAAATTTAACAATAACACTAACTCTTGTGCAACAGGTGTATCGTCAAGACTACCCAATAATGGAAGACAACTAAGTGCATCCGCATTGGCTTTATGCGAGCCAGGGCGGTACGTGAATGTGTACTCATAAGGTGATAGCATCAAAGCCCAGTGTTGGATTCTCACTGAAGCTTTAGGCAGAGTAGCTTTGTCTTTGCTGAACAGCCCTGTTAGTGGCTTCTGGTCAGGCACAATTGTAAAATGTCACCTATGTAGGTAATGGTGAAACTTTTTGACACCAAATACAACTGACAATCCTTCTTTGTCCAACTGAGAGTAGCTGTTTTCAGCTTGGGAAAGTGTTCTTGAAACATAGCAATTGGTCTTTCTGATACATCCTTCATTTGATGTGATAGAACTGCTCCTACACCATAAAGAGAAGCATCACACATCAACACCAGCTCTTTTGCTGGATCATAATATACCGATAAGCATGATGATGAATAAAGCAGTTTCTTTGCTGCTACAAAAGCTTCTTCTTGCTGTGAGCCCCATGACCAGCGGTGATTCTTCCCCAGCAACAAATTTAGTGGTGCCAGTACAGTGGGTAGATTGGATAAAAGACAGATATAGTAATTAATCATACCTTGGAAAGATTTAAGCTCAGCAACAAATGTAGTGGTGCCAGTACAGTGGGTAGATTGGGTAAAAGACAGCTATAGTAATTAATCATACCTTGGAAAGATTTAAACTCTATCACATGAGAGGGTGTTGGTGCACCTTTAATTGCTTGGACTTCATCTTCAACAGGATGCAACTCCATAGCACCCACTCTGTGACCTGGGTAGGTTACCTCCGATGCTTGAAATGTGCATTTTTCTCGCTTCAAATGCACACCTGCTTCCATAAATCTACTCAGCGCTTCCTTAAGTTTGGCTAAATGTTCAGCTTCGGTCAGTACAGTAATGAGAACATCATCTAAGTACACAACACACGTGGAAGTCCTTGCAGGAGATTCTCCACGGTTCACTGAAAAATAGTGCATGCTGATGAAACACCAAAAGGTGATCAGGTGTACGAGTAGAGGCCTTTATGAATATTAATTGTCACATATTGTCTTGACGTCTTACCCAATTCCAATTGTTGATAGGCATGACTCATGTCTAGTTTTATACATGACTTGCCTCCTGCTAATTGGCATACAAGTCATTGATTCTAGGAATGGGATATTTGTCTAAATTTGTTGACTGCCAGTTCGTAGTCATCGCATATACCTATGGTCTGGTCTGGCTTGACAACTGGGACTGCCACTCAGAAAACTGGACAGTCTGAATTATTCCCAGGTTTTCCAACCTGCACAACTCTGCTTCCACTTTTTCTTTTAGTGAGTAAGGCACTGGTCTACCCTTGAAAAAATGTCGTGTTGCCTGGGGACCGATGTGCATTTTAACTTGCATGCCCTTCAGTTTTCCCAATTCGTCTTGAAAAGCAGTGTCATATTTTTTCAATTTCTTCAATTTCTTCAAGTGGAATATTTCTGATCAGTCAAGTTTTATTTTCTGCAGCCAATCTCGACCCAAAAGACTTGGTCCCTCCCTCTTTATGATTATTGCAGGCAGTTGGGCTGTCTGTTGTTTGTATCAGACTGGGACAGCAGCAATGCCTTTGAGCTGAATGGATTCTCCAGTGTAAGTTCTCAGCTTGGCGGACGTCTGCTCCAGTGTCAGTGGTTGACTCCCTTCACTGAGGTATTTGAACTTGTACTCCCCAAAAACAGTAGTTGAAGCACCGGTATCCACCTCCATCTGCAGTTGCTTGCCATTCACTTCCACCATCACTATAATGGGCTCAGATTTAACAGCAGTCACATGTTACAGAGAGTATACATCATTAGTAGCAGCCTCAGCCTTTGCCGTATCAGTTATCTCAATTAGATTTATTTGTTGTTTTGCTGTTTGCCTATCCTTTGTTCTGCACTGCCTAACCAGGTGTCCTTTTCTGTGGTAATAATTGCACTCTGTATCTTTAAATCTACAAACACTGCTCCATGATTTCCTCCTCATCTGTAGCAAATGCATATTTATTTGCTGATGTGTTACTATTATGCTTCCTAAGTCTTCATGTAGTGGGCATAGAATCGCACTTAAAACCTGCTGTTCTATTTTTCGTGCCATGCTCAGCAGCAGGTTCCTGCCAAATGCGCCATTATCCACAAGCTGCAAAGCCTGCAAGTCTTTCATGGCACTTTCCATAGAGAGAGAAAATTCCAGGGCGCGCTTGGATTCGGCTCGCAAGTGGTGTTGTGTGGCATCGTCCTTGACTTCGCACGCATCTGTCCGCAGCACATCACTTAAGGCTTCCCCAGACTCACAGTATTGGGTTACCTGTTTCAGATTCACCACAAAGGTAGCAATGGACTCAGGGCACAAATGCTGAAATTAAACTTGAAGCGCTGCATGGTTTCACAGACGGTTTGGGCTGAAAGTGCGATTTCACAAGTTCCACTAACACTGTACAATTTAGAACCGGGCTTATTCAGGGCAGTCCAGTTTCAAATCAGTTTATAAGTTTTGCTTCCACATGCACTCAGCAGAATAACTTTACATTTTTCTTCAGCATTAATCTCATTCGCAATGAAATAGAACCTGAGTTGCGTGACACACTGACTCCAATCTTCAATGTTAGCATCCTATGAATCGATTCTTCAAAACAGTGGCACGACTGAGAAGTATTGTTCAACTTTGTTTTACTCACATGAACCAGGGCGAAGTATGCATTAGCAGTCGGTTTTATCCTTGTCGTCAAATGTAATAACTTGATTGAGCAGCAGGTTTGGTGAAGAAAAGGCTAAACATTATTTAGGAGACATGTAGAGGTGCTTGCACACTAGATACAATTTCTCTGTCGGAAGCCCTGCCCACAGGATTACCTGCACAATAAGCTTATTGGTCAAAGCCCCTGTAATCACATCACCTTATGAGTGATTGACAGGAGGGAAGGATAATACATCTAGTTACTACACCTACAATATGTTTTCACCTAATCATCACTTCCTGATATACATCATCCTCTCTTCTTATAGCATAGGAAAGCAGCATTGATGATCAGCCATGATCCAATTGAATAGCGGAGCAGGCTTGATGGGCTGAATAGCCTACTCCTGTATCTATGTTCCTATGTTGTTCACTTTACAACCATGGTTATATGCCGTCTTTCAATGTTGGTTGTCTGGGTTCCTTAATAAAGTTTAAAATAAAACATTGGAGGTAACCTTGATTTTACCATTAAATGAAATTAATTTATAAATATGTTTAATTTTTTTGACATTTTACCTGGCACTTCTGAAGTGGTTGTACAGAACAATCTACTATGTATTTTCCATAACATTAAGCAAAACTGTCAGACTGTGACAGTTACATAGTAGTGTAGTTACAGCACAGAAACAGACCATTCACTCCAACAGGTCCGTGCCTGTACATGTTCAACACAAGCCTCCTCTCAGCCTTCTTCATCTAACTCCATCAACATTCTTTCTCATTCATGTACCTATCTAGCTTCCTCTTAAATGCATCTCTGCTGTTGACCTTAACCATCTCTGTCGAAGTGAGTTCCACATTTTAACCACTCTCTAAGTAAAGCTGTTTCTTCTGAAATTCCCCTTGGATTTTTTTAGTGACTATCTTATATTTATAGCCCCTCATACCGTAAAGTTGTTGTCTTTGCACCATAAAATAAATTAAAAACTAAAACATTCAAAACAATGATGCACTGCAGGAATTCACCAATGCTCCTTCAACAGCACCTTCCAAACCCATGACCACTACCATCTAGAAGGACAAGGGCAGCAAATACTTGGGAATACCTGGAAGTTCCCCTCGAAGTCACTCAGCATCCTGACTTGTAAACATCTCACTGTCCCTTCACTGTCGCTGGGTCAAAATCCTGGAAATCCTTTCCTAAAAGCACTGTGGGTGTACCCACACCATATGGACTGCAGCAGTTCAAGAAGGCAGCTCACCACCACCTTCTCAAGGGCCACTAGGGATGGGCAATAAATGCTGGCCCAGCCAGCGAAGCCCACATCCCATGAATGAATAAAAAAAAATTGGCATGTCTGACAGCATCTTGGGAGACAGGGAAGGCAAGTTAATCTTTCAGGTTGATGACAATTTCAACAAACCCCTGAAGCATTACTGTACACCACTGCCTCCAGAGATGCTGTTTGACCTGCTAAGAGTTTCCAACAGTTTCTGTTTATAGGTCAGATTTCCATCATCTGCAGTATTTTGTCATTTACTATGAAATGAATCTCAGCTTGGGAGATTTTCTGGATATTAGGCATGTGTCTATTGGTAAAGGTGAAAGAGATTCTTCGACAGTATGTTCATCCTAGAACGTAGCCATGTCGATTTAGTTGCCATTATGGGAGAGTGGATCCAACTTGAAGGCAGAGCTGGAAGTTGAAAAGCACCCAGTTCTAATAAACTGGACAACCATACTGTACTGACTGGAGTCAATGCAGTTTCCCTCACCATAAGTCCAAAAGAAATGTCAGGAGTTAGAGATGCTGAGAAGATAAATTTTCGTATCTTCTTGAGAAAGGTGAAACTGAAGATCAGTCTGGCGGTGTGCTTACCATAGTGTCATGGGAGGAAATCCTGCAATATTTACAGTTTTCAAGGATAATCCCCGGCCTGTGATTGAAGTAAGGTTTGGGGATCCAGCTCTATAAGAAGCTGTTTCATATTTTCCATGTTACTGTCTCTTGAGTTGAGTACAGCAATGAGTAACAGTGCACAGATCAGTAAATTGACCCATCTGTAGACATGTTGCCTTTTAGAGTTTTCAGCCAAGGTTTTTGTGGACTTGATTGTTCTCACAGTCTAATGTAGAGTAGGGTACAGTGAAATCATGACATTGCTGCAAGAGGCACATTGTTCAATGTCTGGCATGTGTAACACTTAGATGTTAAACATGTTGCGAGACAAAGTCTGCTGTGTTGCTAATTGGCTCCCAGTATATTATTGCTCAAGACTTCTACATAGCAGTAATTGTTGCTGAGTTTTGAGACTTTTAGGGAAGTTTTGTCTCATTAATGTACAATTATGTATTTTCTGATCCTTGAAACTCTAAATCTAGCTTACCAACAGCAATGAGAAATTGTGGCATAAAGGTTATGCTACTGGAGTCCAAGACAAATAAGTTGCAGTCATGAGTTCAAATCCCACTGTATGAACTGAGGAATTTAAATTAAATTAATAAAATAATCTGGGGAAAAAAGCTAGAATTAGTGACCATGTAAAAAAAAATCTGGTTCACTAATGTCCTTTAGGGAATGAAATCCTGACACCCTTACTTGGCTTGGCCTATACTTGACTCCAGACCCACAGCAATGGTTGACTCTTAACTATTCCCTAAAATGCCCTAGCAAGCCATTGTAATCACTATGTCATCAGAGCTACTCTGTAACTAATTCAATATACCTGTATTGGCTCCATATCTCTTAATGCTCTTGGCTAGCAAAAATCTATCAATTTCAGATTGATTATGAAATGAGTTAGCATCAACTGCCTTTTGTGGAAGACAGTTCTACACTTCTATCACCATTTGCATGATGAAGTTTTTTGTTTCCTCTCCTGAGTGGCCTGGCTCTGGATTTTAATGTTAGGTCCCCTTGTCTCTCAACAAGAACTTCCACATATATAGTGTAGTAAAGTGTCCAGAATGGGTACTTCACAGGAGCAATTGACACTAGACGCATAAGGTGATATTCAGACCATATAAGGTGACCAAAGGTTTGGTCAAAGAGCTAGGTTTAAAGGAGAATCTTGGAGGAGGAGGAGAGAGAGGATGGGAGGCAACAGGTGGAGAGGTTTAGGGAGGGAAGTCCAGAGGCTATGGCTGCCAGTGATGCACTGATTAAAATTAGGGATGTGCAAGAGATTAGGAGGAACTCATGTTGAGATAATTAATTACTGGTATTTTTAGAAATATCAGGAGCAAAATCTTTAATTTTGCTGTTTTAACATAGGATGAGCAATCAAACATTTATTTTGAAAGAGAGAAAATTGCTGTTGAGAAGAAATTTTGAACTGAAGATTCTTGGACCATCTCTGTCTCGCTTAAATTTGCAAGAGATGTTGCAATCTCCTCTATACTATACTCTAATGCCAGATCAGAATCTAGGAAGGAAGAGACAGTTAGTCATGTTCAGCTATGTTTATAGTAAGGAATGCAACAGGGTTGGAGGTGATCCTTCAGACCTTTTGATTGTCTCTTTATTCTTTCATGGGATGTGGAAGCCCTGGCAAGGACAGCATTTGTTGGCCATCCCTAATTGCCTTTGAAATGAGTGGCTTGCTCACCTGTTTTCAGAGGGCAGTTTAGAATCAACCACATTGCTGTAGTTCTTCAATCAGGTCAGACTGGATAAGGACAGCAGATTTCCCTCTTTAAAAGACTTAAGTGAACGAGATGAGGTTTTACAATTGATGATAGTTTCCTGGTCACCATTTATGAGACTTTCAGTTCCAGATTTATTAATTGACTTTAAACTCCACCAGCTGCCAGAGTGGGAACTTGTGGCCCCAGGTCATGAGCCTGGGCCTTTGGATTATTGTTCAGTGACATTATCACTACACCACTGTCTCACCTTCTTCTCTGCTACTCAGAATTTGTTTTATGAATGTCCTTGTGACTCCCAAAGAAAATTAATTTTGCTTTGAAGAGTTGTCCCTCACAGGACCTTGACCCTTCTGGATACAGAATGAGGTGAGTCTCTAGCTGCTGGGTTAGTTTTCCTCATTGTCCCTGATGCATAGAGTGCCCTGGAAGTGTAATTCTCTTCTCTTTCAGTCATATCATTTCTTTGTTTCTCCGGAATTTTCATTCTTTACAGCAAACTTTGCTAAGAAATATGCAACTTGTCTAATCCTCATTTCTAAAATGGCCAGAGTGTGATGCATTTAAAGAAAAATGATGCTCTAAGTGCTGAAATAACTGCACTGAAAATGGAAAACATCATACTCCTGCCTTAAATCAGAAAGACATGAGCTGGAAATCTTGATTAGGTCAAACATAAGGCTGATCATAGAGCAATCAGTGGGTGGTGAAGTATGTCCTCAGAGAACAAAAACATAAACAGAAATACCTGGAAAAACTTGGCAGGTCTGGCAGCATCGGCAGAGAAGAGTATAGTTGACATTTCGAGTCCTCATGACCCTTCAACAGAACTGCTGCCAGACCTGCTGAGTTTTTCCATGTATTTCTGTTTCTGTTTTTATTTTGGATTTCCAGCATCTGCAGTTTTTTGTTTTTATGTCCTTAGAGACCTTGGTCTTTGCCCGAGCTGTCTCAAATTGAACAGCTTCTTGTCTATGCGATATCTGAATTCGATGTTAGGATCAACATCATGAAAGCACCGGAGAGCATGGCAGAAAAAAACTTGCTGAAGTTTTGGAGCTAGCATGTAGCCCTGCTTCAAACAATTGTGGCTGGGAATGGGCCAGGAGACTCATCATCATCCAGGAGACATGTGAACATGTTGTCATGGATCCTTCAAACCATTATGATGAATTTCTCAGGGCAGCTGAATTGTTCCATTACCTTAAGGTCCTCATGGCTGCCTGTGTTAAAGACTGTCAGATCAATAAATGTGGAGGTTCATGTTCTGTTCTTGGCATTTCTCCTGCAAGTGTCTAATTGCAAACCTGGAGCTGTCTGATTCCTTGACCTTTTCTGAAACCACATTGACTTCCTGGCAGTAGATCTTGGTTGAGATGTTGCACTGGGTGGTTCAGAAGGACTCTAGCAAAGAGTTGAGTGAGAGTCCTCTCTGATTGTTGCAAGATTAGCAATTTCCTTTCTGTTTGTACAGGTGGACATTGGAGACATCTTTGTATTCTCATGGGGCGGTTCCTTGCTCCCACATAGACTGAAAGAGGTCAGTAAGCTTCTTGACCAGGCATTGACTGCCAGCCTCCAAAGGACAGGCTTCACAATTTCCTGTTTGCTGATGACTGCACTAGCTGCTGGTTCAGAGCTGGTTCATGGACTTGTTCTCTAATTCATCCCACAACTTTGGCCTTATGATCAGCATGAAGAAAACTGAAGTAATGCACCAGCCTGCTTCAAGAATTCCCATTTTTTGCCCAAGGTTTTAGACCATGACCGGAACTTGTCAGCAGCTGATAAGTTCACTTATCTTGGCAGCACACTCTCTCGATTTGTCTATATCGATGACGCAGTGCATGCAAAATTGTCAAAACAAGTGTAGCCTTCGGCAGAGTTGAACATCAGTCTGGAAATGAAGAGCAGTAAGTCTACCAAACTGTAATTCCAGAGAGCAGTAGTCCTGCCCACTCTGTTTTACAAATATAAGATTTGGACTGTGTACCAGCATCATGGCAAGAAACTCAACCACTTTCATTTAAGCTGCCTTTGAAAGCTCCTGAAGATCAGCTGGCATGACAAAATGCCAGATACTGAGGTGCTCACCTGAGCTGACATGCCAAGCATCCACACCATACTGAGACAGTCGCAACTGAGTTGGGCTGGTCATGTAGCTAAAATACCTGAAGCTCACTTACCAAGGTGAATCTTCCAAGGAGAGCTTGAGTCTGGAATGCAGCCCCAAGGCGGTCAAAGGAAATGTTACAAGGACACTCTGAAGGCTTTGCTTAGGAGTTTTGCTATCGAACCTGATTCCTGGGAGCTCACCCAGGATCATTGCACCTGGCTCAACCAAATAGAAAAGGATGTGGCCTCCTTCGAAAGAATGCACATATTGGAGGCAGAGAGAAAATGCAAAGAGAGGAAATCCCACGCTAGCAACTCTTCCAAAACTCAATCATCTGTTGAATCCTCCTTTCTTTGCAGTCGAACCTTCTGGGCACAGATCGGCCTGAGCAGTCACTTACATACCAATCAGAACCCTTGAAAACAACCCAGATGATAAACATGGTTACCTTCACATCGAAGGATGAACAATAACAATGGGTTGCATTTTTAACTTCAGACTCAATTTTTGTCCCCCACCTTTTCCTGCATTATTTCTGAAGGCACTGACTCTTGCTGCTGAATTTTTCCATGGCAGTGGAGGTAGCCTTGAGAACCATAAATTGCCTTTTTCATGTGTGACAGTCCAGCTCTCATAGTGATTCAAGAGCAGACGAGGCAGCACAATTGAGTCCACTCTTATCCTCAGGTCAGGATTTCCACACCAACAGGAGTCACTGTTTGTCAATCAGAAGCAGGAACCCTGTCTGAATTTCCTTTCTTTAGCCCAGGGACAGGCACCAACTGACAGTTGATAGCAGAAATCAAGAACTCAACCTGAGATTATCTACTCTTAATGACTCATTACATATTGATTGCCTTCATATCCAAGCTATCATGGGAACTCAGTCACATTTAACCACCTTGCTCCTCAAAATAAATGTGTAACTGGAAGGTTATGTGACTTCCTATAAATAATATCAGATCAGGTCAGCTCCTTTCAGAGACTCAGGGAAGAATTGTCCCAGAATTGCACCAAGTGCGGGAGCAGGTGGGGAAATCCGCGCTGATCCTGCTGGCCGCAATGGCGGGTTTTCACATTGTATTGTCTCTGTCCACTTCATTAATAATGCATTCCTGTGAAACCCGGTGGATCGCTGGTGGGCGGCCTCCAGTTCACTGGCCCCAATGTGACTTCACCACTTCCTCAGTGTGGGTGCCATATTTAAACAAGCACAGCGCACACTTCACAATGCTTACAGCGCAGGAGCGATCCACTGAAGAGATGGCTCCAAAGACAAAGAAGAGTGCTACCTCCAAATTTAGCGATGCCTCACTTGAGTGCCTGCTGGACGCCATGGAGGACTGGTGTGATGTCCTTTGCCCCAGCTCTAGCTGCGGGAAGAGCAGCAACGTGACGATTTCAGGCCCAGGACCAAAAGAGCATAAATGGTTTTGTCCATTCTGCCAGGGTAAGTTAACCATCTTATCACTCTTAACTCACAAATTCACAAGCCCATCACGCATCCACAGGGATCTCACTCACTTCCAGCTCAATGGACATCACCACTCACTCTCTCACACATATCTCCATATGGCCCCGTCTCCTCTGCTCATCTTGTCCTTATTCCGTCCATGGCTCCACTGATTATCCACAGGTGTCAGCCATCCTTCTCAACTGCCCTGCCATGCATCTTCCTTACACCCTCTCCATTTGTCTTTATGGACAAGTTCACGCACAATAAAAGGGAGGCCCCAGACGGGGTGTGATGTGGCGGATGTCAAGGACCTGAGCAACTTTGAAAACAGAGCCATTGCGCTGGTCGTAGATGATGTTGACTGTTCCTGTGGCAACGGTGAGGCCGGCAGCAAGCACCCATGTGAGGATCCTGCAGCAGATCATCCCTCTGTCAACGTGACTCTGAGTCCACTGTTCTGTGTGTTACGCATCTGCCATGCACAAATAATCTCCACTTTCTCTCCTAGGCCCATCTGCCATGTGCCTGATGCCCTCAGGCAAGCCGGACCCTGGCTCCAGTGCCTTGGATGAGGACCCTGAGGACAGCACTGTAGAAGACCCATCACAGTGCTCAGCCACACCCTCCACCAGTGCAGCGACTCACACCTCAGTGGGACCTAGATGTAAAGCAGGCTCAGGATCACAATCTGGTGATCACAGCACACAATCTGGTCCACAGCAGATGGAGGCAGGGACATCCAACGTTGCCGGCACTCGGAGGACTGCTGGAGGCAAGGAATCTGCTAAGTACGAGTCAGATGATGAGCCTCCAGGCTCAGTCCTCAATCAGTTGCTGGAGCTGCAAAGACAGTCATGGCAACAAAAGGAAGGGATGTCAGCCGCACTCCTCAGTTTACGAGGGACGATGGAGGAGTCCATCCTCCTTCAGTCCGAGAAGATCACGCCATCATGCCAATGCACCAAGGTCAACACTGCAAGATGGCAGACGCCATGGAGAAGTTGGCCCTGGACATCGGTCTTGCAATGCTGCGTGGGCTAAGTTCCATCGCTGAAGCCATAGCTGGCCTCCAAAAGTGTGAATGTGAGAGGGGTGAGGGGCAGCTCGATCTCACTTCAGCTTCCCGTTCTCCTCAAGGAGTTAGCCATGGGCCCTTAGCATCCATA
The DNA here is from genome assembly GCF_017639515.1 of Carcharodon carcharias. Taxonomy (NCBI): domain Eukaryota; kingdom Metazoa; phylum Chordata; class Chondrichthyes; order Lamniformes; family Lamnidae; genus Carcharodon; species Carcharodon carcharias. The sequence goes on along the minus strand of NC_054483.1, from coordinate 16,724,627 downwards.
GGGAGGAGGTTCAGCAGTTGGACACCTGGGGCCATCCACCCAGATGACACTGAGAATGTCCGGCCAATCCAAATCCCCTCTTCCTGTGACCCCATCAACTTCAGCTCCACAGGTTGAGGATGCCGCACCTGGCCCACAGCAGACAACCTGAGCAGGCCGGGGCTCTCCAGGTCTCGGGTCCCTAAAGGACACCCGCAAAGCTTATCACAGATAAGAGGGCATAGCAGCCAGCAGGCTGCCTCCACCACTGCTGTGGATGTCAGTGATGCACAAGATGTAGCACCCGGGTTAAGAAAGCTAGTGAATATTAGGAGCACAACAGTGGCATGGGTGTTCACAAGATTTATGTAATGTGCACAACTGTAAATAGAATATTGCCTATTCCATATCTCCTCCTGTGTTTGCCTCCTTTTTATTAAGCGTTGTGTTACAGTCACTCAGGTGACACACCATGGTCCCTCTCCCCACTTATTGCATATGTCGTGATCAGGGGTATTTGTTTGTGTAGTCTGGTTGCGTGTCACCACAGTATTTGGCCATTTTCATATCATTTCCAACAGCAGTGATGCAGTGCCCATCATGTTATCTGTTCTTGTGGAAGGCACATTATTGAAATGCTTTTCAGGGTCACCTCCTTCTCAGTGTTGTCTATGTGGCATAGAGGTGGAGATGTTCTCCCATGTCATATGCATGCTTGAAATGTGAAGGTGTAGTGTGGAAAGACAGAAGTCTTAACATATGGAGAAGGATTAGATGTGCTGGAACTCCATGCACTCTGTCATCTGCCAGGGTTTCAATGCTGGACCAAACGATCCTGTCCAGCTACACTTTCAACTTCCTGACTACATCTAATGTGCAATAACTGCGAGCACCTTTCCAATTTAAGTGTACGAGACTCTGGCCCTCTCAGCCAAACTAGTGTTCTTGCGCTCGAAAGTACAGGCCTGAGCGTCTGTAACCATGGTGGTGCATGTGGGTGTTGCGTCCACAGCTAAATTTCAATGTATGGATGCAACACCGTGCATCCCCTCACCTGACCATTGGCTGCGGTCACTCATGCTGCATGGAAATGGTCATATGTAGTGGGCCATGGATCTGTTAAGCATGATCGCTAGCCAGCAGCCATGCCTCCAGACAATGTTGAGGGGAAAAATGGGGCAGAATGAATATAAAACTGAAGCTTCTGTGTGCTCCATATTGGAAACTACGTGTCATCCTGAGGGCTTCATGGTGTCAGAGATCCTTCAAATGAGATACCCATGAGGACACAATGTGTGTGTGAAAGAGGAGGCATGTTAATGGCTAGCAGGCAATAGATTGAATATCATCAGCATCAGGTGGTCCACATCCATAGTAAGCTGACAAGACCTAAAGGCCACCATCCCTGAGTAAGAGGGACGGATGTCAATGTGATTGAGAAGAAGGTGACACGGAGGTTTGACTCATATGTACATGATTTGAGATCTTCTGAACCTTCTCAGCTGCCTTGGCCCCAGTTTCACCCATCAGTTGTACCATCTATGTAACTGAATGCATAGTCGCGTTGCTAGACATGGATCGCCTCGAGGAGTGTTGTTCAATTGAAGGCTGCCACCTACGAGGGCCACTCATGATAGTGTATCAGCTCCTGCATCATGTAGGCTGCCATCGCAAATGGAATGTTGCAGAGATGCTTGATGATTGAGCACCTTCAGAACTTTGCTGGCAAGACACCCTCCTTCAGACAGTGCTTCATCTCAGCGATGAAGCATGCTCCCAAGGCTCCATCAACGTTTAGAGGATAATGCCAAAGGGAGCCAGTTGGGGAACTACAGTCTCTTATTTTGAAGTACAGAGTTGAAACGATAGGAATCGCAATGCTTCACTTCACGTTGGCTCCTAGTGCAGGTCATTTTTCCAACAGGGTGCTCACTCCATCGCATCATCCTCCTCCTGGAATCTTGCAGCTATGAGGACCTCCTGTTCACGCCTTCCTTGTCTGGTCTGTACTATAGCCTCTTAATTTGCAGCATTGCTTCCTCAAACTTATTGCTGTCATCCTATTCAAGGTCATCTTCATCAGAGGAGATGTGCAGCTTCTCCATTGTTATGACACAGCAGATAATGTGTGCCAGGCAGATCAAATCCACGAGGGAAACTTGATCCCGCTATCACCACAGTTTTGCAATTTGAATTTATTTCAAGATGCGGGCCCTGAATTCAGAAGCAATAAGTCCAAGACTTCAGATTTTTTTAGAAAACTAAATTAAACATTTAATAAAATAAAAGATTTCAAGCACATACATAGGTCCACAAATTACTACTATAACACCTCCTAAAGCCCCTAATTAATCTGGCATCCAGTTACACAGCCTTTAAGGCAATAATAAAAAAAATAGATTTTAAGCAAATCCAGGCAAGTCAACACAAACCCTGGACAGTAGAATTCAAAGTGACTTTTCCCAGCTTTGGATTCTGTAGACAGCAGACTTAATGCACAAATACTGGAGGCTTCACATACTTCTGGTAGATCTTACAATGCCTTCCCTAACACATAGCCTCAGTCTCCTTTATACATGTTTCTCCCTTTTAATGTAAATTTCATTGTTCCCACTGGAACTTAAGCCTTTCTCATAATATAAATCTTTTCATGGTGATAATATTGTCAGTTACCTTTGGGAAAAATAAACACACTGCTTGGCCTAGTTTCTCTGGCTAAGTGTAAACATCTTACCATCTCTTTGAAATTCAAACTGGTCTGATTTATCTAAAAATGCAAATTCTCCTCACATTACACTCTAAGACTTCAGCCATGTTTACGTATTTAGCATTTCAAACCTAGCTTCTTTTAATAAGTCAAAGCCTCCAGACCAGCTTTCTCCAATTCAGTTAAGTCATACACAGACACACACACACACAAATTATCCAAATTATGATACTTTCGTGACACCATCTCGTCATCAGGTAAGTCATCCCTCCTTTGCAGTGCCAGGTTGTGTAGCACGCATCAAGCCACGATTATCTATGATGCACCTTGGGGAGTGTGCCAGAGTGCTCCACCAGATCTGTCCAGGTATCAGAATTGCATCTTCAGCATCCCTATGTGTGTGCTCCACCAATGTCTGGGTAGTGACACGAGCCTTGTTGTACCTTCTCTCTGTAGGAATTTGAGGCCGCTGCACAGGCATCATCAACCACGTCCTTTGCCAGTACACTTTGTCCCCAAGAAGCCAGCTCTGGATCCTGTGTGGTCCCTCAATGATTGCTAGGATCTGCGAACTACCCAAGAATTATGAGTCATGGATGCTTCCTGGATATTTGGCACAAACCTGCAGGATTTGCTTGTTATGGTCACACATGCACATTGAAGGAGTGGAAGCTTTTCCTGTTTATGTATTGTAGTGCCTGCTGCCAGGGAGCTTTGGCAGTCACATGAGTGCAGTCAATGGCACCCTGCACCAGTGGGAACCTGGAAATCTGAGCAAAGGCCAGTGCTCTGGCATCCTAGCTTGATTGACCTTTGCTGAAGTTGATGTAATTGTGGGCTTTGGCAAAAAGCGCTCCTGTGACCTTGTATGCATTTGTGTATGGATGCCTGAGAGATCCCGCAGAGGTACCAGTCGAGCCCTGGAAGGAGTCAGTGGTGTAGAAGTTGAGTGCAGCAGTCACTTTCACAGCCATTGGTAAAGGATGTCCTCCAAGTCCAATTCGTGGTGCCAATTTGTGAAGGATGTGGCAAATGTGAGTTACCAGATCCCTGGACATGTGGAGGCGTTGGCAACACTGGGGTTGATTCTGGAAAGCAGCAATTATAATTAGATGCAAATGAATGGAAATGACGATCCTGACGTTCAGGAGTGGGAAACACGACCTGCCATCGGCAGGAGAAGTGGACAGTCGCAAACTGTATTTACGACGATATAGAAAAGATTTTTGCAATCTTGCGAGATTTTCCACTCCTAACAGCCATGATGCCCGCTGCAAACAAGAGCAAAAAATTCTGCCCACAGATTTGATTTACTTCTGGCTAAAAACATAGTAGAGTGTGTGGCCATTTAACAACTGGGAGCTTATTTTTTGGAATGCAGGTCTGAAGGTTTTGCTGAGAGTGCGTGATATGTACAAGCATTATTTAACCTATTTATCAGCAATCTGTGAGAATACCATTTCCCACGTTCTCCTAAGGCTAATTTACTGCCAATCTTAAGTTAAGCTAATATCTTGTTTCACATTGAAACATTTTCTGTTTTTAATTAACATAGTTCTGAACTTGAATGAAAACCGCATGAAACTCCTTTTGTAATTGTTTTGTCTTCCTGTATGTTAGCTCACACCATATCTGGAAACATATGTCTTCTGGAACTTCCCTGCATTTTGTAAGGTTTTGGCTGCAGTGGATATCACTGATGCAAGGCCTTGCATCAAAAGTTTTTAATTTGTAACTTGTGTTTTCTTTCAAATGAATAAAACAACCGGATTTGATTCTAGTTAAGAACAGAGCTTGGATGATGGAAGAATTGCAAGGGGAATCATTCAATGTTGTTGCAATTCCTGTAATTTAAATGGAACAATACATAGCAAATTTTAGGAGAAAATTCAGGGCTATTCTGTTCCCACTGTCACCAATTGGCAATTTCAGGATTGGAATTGCTTGGTACATTGGTTTGAACAATCTGTTACACCTCGAGAATCTTGCGCAGGATTCAGTGCCCCATATTACACTATATCAGCCCTTTGCAACAGAATTCAGTGGCTCAAACCAACTATATCTTCTGTACAAGCCTCCTCCTTTGGAACAACCTACTCACAGGTGCCTCAGCAAGATATCTTGCTGGAATAAGGTTCCACCAGCCCAGCGCACTTTCTAGCTGCTTGTCCATGTTGCTCGTCATTTACATGCAAATATATGCAGCAATTGTTTGCATAACATTTGATCATGGAGAAGATCACAGATGAACCTCAAACTGTCCTCACCTGGCAATAACACTCATATACTTTCCAACAAGGGTTAACTAAGTAGAATGGGCCTCTGTTCTCTGGAGTTTAGAAGAATGAGAGGTGATCTCTTTAAAAGACACAAGATTCTGAGAGGGCTTGAAGGGGTAGATGCTGAGAGGCTGTTTTCCCTGTCTCAGGATAACGAGTTAGCCATTTTGGACCGATAGGAAAAGACATTTCTTCACTTACAGGGTTTTGAATCTTTGGAATTCTGTACTCCAGAGGGATGTGATACTCTGATGTTCAGTGTATTCAAGGCTAGGATCAACAGATTTTTGAATTTTAAGAGATCAAGGGATATTGGGATTGAGCAGAAAAGTGTAGTTGATGGTATTATTAAATAATGGAACAGGCTGAAGGGGCCACATGACCTACACCTATTACCATTTCTTATATTCTTCGGGGTTACTACATTGTGATAAGGAATGGGAACACTGGAAGATTTTGTCTTCCCAAATCCAGCCCCACTTTTCATCCAGCTGAGACTAACAAAGATGGGCATTTAACCCAGTACCTTCCCTTCTGTAAAGCTCAGTTACACACCAGCTTAACATGCTAGCCACTGTTCAGCCATTCATTTGTAGTGATGTTACCATATCTATATAATGATCCCCAGGAAAGTTCATCATCACTCCATAACTTATAATTGTCAGATGTTACTCAGAGAGATCTTACTTTCGTGCAATTCAACAATGAGTCCTCCACAAGATGAATTTAAGAAGCTTTTCTGAATTTATGTGTCACATGTCAGTAACTTCTTATATTTCTACTTCAGAAAGGGTTCTCAAATGTGAGACAGGCCAAAGAACAGGCAGACAGAGATCAAATTGGATAGAATCAGTGAACACCATCTCCAAGATGGTCATAAAAATTATGAATACCATGTAACAAAGATATAATTTGACTTATTCAGTGACTAAATTACTGGGCATTATATGACAGAATAACTGTTTTGTTGTTGAAGAGCCTATCCCCTAACATACTGTGAACAATACTCCTGGAGACCTACTAGTCATGTTAAGAGGGTCATTTACCACTTAGATTACACATTGAAAGCATTACAATTCTTATAGATGCAAAAACAACCACTGTATTTGACAATAAAGACCAGAGTAAATCATGGATCTGACAATATGAGATTATGAGGGACAACTGTAAGGAAGGAGTTATCTGAGTCCCAGTGGAGGGAATTCTGATCTTCTGTCCAGCTTGTCTTGACCCACGCTCACAGATCCTGGATTCTCCCTCTAGTGCTGACGGACTTGCATTTGATTTTATTCTGTCAGAACCCAGGGCCCATCCCAGATGATCAGATGCCAGTGCTCCACTCAACAGCACCACTATGTTCCAGACATGCCTCTTCATTGCTGCTGAAATTCAACCCCCACCTCTGCACAATTGATATTGGAATATAGGACTTAGGAGCAGGGATAAGCATTCAGCCCCTCGAGCCTGATCCGCCATTCAATAAGATCATGGCTGATCTGGCTGTGTCTCAACTCCACTTTGCCGTCAGCCCTCCATATCCCTTGAATCCCTTGACTATCAAAACTCTGTCTAACTCTGCCTTGAATAAATTCAATGACCCAGCCTCCACTGCTTTCTGGGGAAGAGAATTCCACATACCATTGAGCCCTTGAGAGAAAATATTTCGCACCTCTGTCTTAAACAGTACACCTTTTATTCTTTAACTGTGTCCCCTAGTTCTTTTCTCTCCCACAAATGGAAACATCTTCCTGATATCTAACTTATCAAATCCCTTCAGGATCTTATATGTTTATATTTTTATCTTATTGATGACAACCCATTTCTATCAAACCCCACTATCAAAGTCCATGAGTTTCTCCCACCTTGTTACTACAGCCTAAGACCTCAACCTGTGATTCAACACCCACACTGAACTCTTGCTTAACTTCTCTCAATGTTGGTAACCTCCAATAACCCCAACATAACCCTGTTGAATCCAAGGGGCTTCTCCTATTCCACCAGTTTCTGCAGAAACAACTCTAAAGTCTACCATCAGCATCATGATGCCAGACCTAGGAACTCTTCCACTGTGCTCCAAAACAGGTAAGACATAAATAGGTAAAATAATATAAAATAGTGCCCATTGATATACTTTTCACAGAAAAATGACACGCAATTCCCAGAAAACCTTGTATTAAAAATACAATAATTCAATTAGCTATTGTAAATGAACAAACCTGATAAGACATTGTACATTACATGGTAAAACACTTCTTCTTGCTATAAACAGTATATTCTTTATAAGCAATACCACAGATCTTCTCCAGTTGTAATTTTAAAGAAGTGTATTACACTTCGTCTCCATCTGTCTCACACAAACTCTTGCCTGTGCCTTACAGATGTCTGTTGAACTTACAAAGCTGATTGGCTTATGTTCAGAATTCGTCTAATTAGTTGTCTGATATGTAAATGTATTAATTATAATTTGCTCACTTATAAATTTCTCAGCAAGGAGGGGTGAAACTATCAAATTATTCAAAATAATTTTTGAAAATGTTTTGATCTACTATTTTTCCTCTTGGCCTGCCAACTACACATTAATTTAAGTAAAATTTTGGGTTAAAAATATTAAAAAAAATTACAATGAATTTATAAGATTGCCCTTCTGTTAGAAATGCACCTTTTAAATTATTACTCTTAAGACCTATAATCTGTCATAGGCCTTCGATCTTGAATTTGGCCCAAACCCTAACTGGCATCCACCAGTTTTTCCTGGCTTTGTGTTTGGAGGAATGCCTTTCTGAATGGTTGCCGGTAGTGCACTGTGACTTGTCACAGTCTTGCAACCTGAGTTATGTGACTTTTGAAGCCATTTCTTTGTGAGTAAGGGATTGAGGCAGAAATCATTTTTGTCCACCACATGAAACACTCCATTCCTGACCCAAATTGACTTGCTGTATCTTAACCAGAAACATCTGGTACTTGTCTTAGTGTGATCCATAGTTCTTCCCACCAGCTCATTCCTTTCCTGGGCCCCTTGTGTTTAAAAGCAGTTTTCAGTACCATATATTGTATTTTTCCACTGCATAAATAAGATCCTCTTCCAATCAGCTCCAACAGCACAACACCTACTACTGGTAGTTAAGATCAATGGCAAGATCCTGGAAAATGTAGGCCACTTGCCTATCTTGGGGACCTCCTCACAATGAAGGCAGACATGGATGCTGAAATTCATCATCACACCCAATGTGCCAGCTCAAACTTTAAGTGACTGAGGAAAAGAGCATGAGGACCAGAATCTCAAAACCGAGACCAAGGTCATGGTTTCCCAAGCAGTCATGAACCCTGCTCTCCTATATGTTCTGGAGACTTGGACAACCTACAGCAGGCAGCTGAAAGCCACTTGAGCAGTGGTGCCTTCACAACATTCTCCAAATCTGGTGGCAAGAAAGGCCAAAAAAACTGTCCTCTTCCAAGCCAACATGCCCAGCATTGAGGCACTAATCACTCAATGCCAGCTCTGCTGTGCGGAACATGTCATTCATATGCCTGACACCAGACTCTGGAAGCAAATGTTTTTCTCAAAACTTGGTCGCAGCAGGAGACTCCAAAGAGGTCAGCAAAAACACTTTGAAGGTGTCCTCAATGAATCCCTGAAGGAATCAAACATTCCTGCTGACTCAAGGGAGTCCCTTGCTTGTGACTGACCAAAATGAAGAAGGCTCATTGAGGAAAGCACCGAACATTTTGACTGGCTTTGGCAGGAACACACAGAGGCAAAGTTGAGGCATTTGAGAGAGTGTATGTACTCTAATTGACCTGACCCTTCAAGCACCACTTGCCCTGCATGAGTCTGCAGATTGCACATTAGACTTCCCAGCCATCTGAGAACCCAACAAGCCAGAGTGGAAGCAAGTCTTCCTTGATCCCGAGGGACCACCTAAGAAGATTAATATATTAAAAACATTATGCCTGGTGCACACATACATATCAAAATCCACATGTGGTATTTTGTTACAGATGCAGAACAGTTTTAAAATGATGTATGTTTCAGAATTGCAGCCTGACAAGCACAATCCAAGCTGCAAAGTTCCTTCACCAAGTACAATTCTGAATTACTTTAGGCTCTGTGCTTTTTATGACCTTAAAGGGACGGGCAAGTTTCAAACAACACACTTTCAGCAGAAGAATACATTGTGCACTACCAAGTCCTTGTTAAATATCATCTGACTTAACAAGATCAACCCTATGAGAAAGGATGGTGATATTAATAAAATCCTCCTCCTATTTTGAACATTGTGTGTGCTTCACCCCCCAAAATGACCATAATGGTAGGGTAATTTTGGACTGTGAACTCGCAGAGCTGAATTTATTCTTATTTTGTGTTGTCAGCTGTGGCTCAGTTTGTAACATATTTGCCTTTAATCTCACAAGGTTTCAGGTTAACTTCAGTACTTCAGTCCAAAAACCAAGGCTGACACTCCAGTGCAGTACTGAGGGAGACGTGGGATGAAGCGTTAAATCGTGTGTCTGCTTTGGTGGATGTAATTATAAATGATCCCTTGGCACTATAAGAAGAGCAGGGGAGTTATTCCACTCACCCCCCCACCCCTCTCCCCGTTGCCCTAGCCAATATTTATCCCTTAACATCACAAAAAACAGATTGTCTGGTTGGGGTAATGCTGAAGGTCTTGTGGTTATCCCTCCAGGAATAAGTCAGAGTTGGTAACCTTACATAAAAGTCAACAATAATAAAAGCAGAAAATGCTGGAAATACTGGCCAGGCAGCATCTGTGGGGACGTGAACAAAAGTTAACGTTTAAGGTCGTCAGAACAATCGCACGGCATCTGCGCATGCGCTGGGCTCGCAGGCCCTTTCAAACAATAGTTTGTCACAAGGAGTTCACAAATCTCGACATATCGGGGTTAAATCTGACATTGTACATGGAAATTATTTAGGGTGAAATATAAATTATTGATCAGTTTACTGAGGGCCTTATGTTGCATTGACTCAGCTTTATTTCGCCATTTCTTGCATTTCCATTATCATTGACCCAGGTACAAAATAATGCAATGCCCCACTCCTGCAGGACAAGTATTGTTTGAGGTTGGAAAGGAGAGTGAGGGAGGGAAACAGGCAGAATCAAAACTGCAGGCCATTTTTACATTTCACAGTGAGTCATTTGAACTTGTTCAAAAATGCCAAGTCTGGTTTTCATTTAATTGTACATGAGAATGATTATAACTGACAGAAATATATATTTGATTGTTGCCCAACTTTGGCGGAAAAAATGAAATATGATTGTTTGCATTCATGTCCATGAGTCATATTTCATACGTGGTGCTAGATCCTTTTGAGTTTCGCGTTGTCGTAGTTCCTGTCCCCTGCGTCTTCCTGTCGGCCAGCCTCTGTCAGCACTTCTGCGTGGCTGGGCGCCGTGGAGACGGGGCGGAACGCTATGCATGCTGGGAAATGAAGTTCCTTTCAGCTGGAGGCTCCATGTGAGACGCCTGCAGAAAAACTACAATTTCCGGCCTGCCCTGCGAGCCCAGCGCATGCGCAGATGCCGTGCGACTGTTAGCGGCTGAGATTGAAGCAAGAACTAAAGTGGAGGTAAAGGAAACATTGTAAAAATAATTTGACGGAAAAAGTATTCAAAATATAACCTCTGCCCGTTTTATAAGATGCGAAGAACAACACAGCCCTTTCAAGCAATAGTTTGTCACAAGGAGTTCACAAATCTCGACATATCGGGGTTAAATCTGACATTGTACATGGAAATTATTTAGGGTGAAATATAAATTATTGACCAGTTTACTGAGGGCCTTACTGATGTTGCATTGACTCAGCTTTATTTCGCCATTTCTTGCATTTCCATTATCATTGACCCAGGTACAAAATAATGCAATGCCCCATTCCTGCAGGACAACTGAAGGCTTTTTATAAGCGCTGTTGCTCCAAATTTGTTGAACTCGGCCTCGATGACAGTGACTCTCACCCTGGAGAGTAGCCATCTGTGCAGGCTAATGGTGAGTGCCCACTGCTCGTGGCACCCATGCTTCAGCCAAGAGTCAGACCTTAACAGGGGAGACACTGGAGAAAGATGGCTGCAGCTAGGTTAGTTACATTGGAGGTAATGGGACAAGATGGGTTAGAAATGCACAAGGAGGGATATGGTATTAGCTGAGTGGCTGGAAGGAGTGCTATCAGGTTATTTAAAGTGTCATTGAGAAAGGTTGTAGCAACTAGGTTTGAGGTAAACTGGAGGCAGTGATATCACACTGCCCTGTAATCTTGTGTTCTGGAAGAGCTCCAGGTATATATCTCTCCTTTTTATTGTTTTTATTGTCTCTCCTGCACCCTCTCCTTTATGGATAGTCAACAGGGCTGGCTTAGGCAAATAATTTCTTCCCTGTGTCAGTATATGAAAAGAGGAGTTTCACCTCAGTTTATTTTCCAAGACCTGTTGTTGCTTGACTTATTTTGTTGCTGATGTAATATGTTGGACTTTTCCCACACGCACCACACAGGGATTAAACATAACATTAATCCTAATTAGCAGGAAGTTATTAGAATATGTTTGTTGGGTAGAAAGCAGTTCATTATCATGCTCACATCTGTAACCTCACTTGTTCTTTTGTCTTGTGATCGGCTGATGATGATCCCATGTTTTATCATCACAGACATATCCTATGGAAGTACACTGGATCAAGGGACTGAGTGTCTGTGACAGTGGCTATTGTTGTAAGGAGTAAATGTATGATAGTGTAATAATGCTAACATGGTGACCATAGCATAATTGCATGTTAACAGTGATATTGAACTCACAACAATGAAAGTGGAAGATGAACAGCACAACGGAGATAGCAGAGTGACAATGTCACAATAACATGGGCTGAATTAGTGTAACAAGCTGAAAGGGATATCTTAATAGAATGGCAGGGAGGCAGACAATTGAGAAAATCCATGAACGTTTGTTGCAGGAAAAAAGAGATGCACCAAATATCAAGCTTAGACATACTGATATTGATTATGCCTCTCATATTTCCAAAAGGAAATCTTGTTCTGACTCTCTGTTTTTAGTTACAGTTTTCAGTTTCTCAATGCCGGCGTCATTCCCAAGATACAAATCTGTGCCTCACTCTCTCTAATCTACCTCCCTCTGAACTTGTTGAACTTCATTTTCCCAGATCCAACCCTCACATTTTTATTAAACTTGCTGACAAGGGCGCTGTTGTTCTCTAGTGAGCCCAATCTCCAACTCACGGAGGCCAACTCTCTTATAGTTCGACTTATCATCCTCTGGACAACCACAACAACAGCTCATCGCGCCTTGAACATAATAAGACATCCGAAAGCGCTTCACAGAATAAAACAAAGTATGACACTGAGCCACATGAGATGTTAAGTCAGATGATCAAAAGCTTGGTCAAAGAAGTAAGTTTTCAGGAGTGCCTTAAAGAAGGAAGGTGAGGTAGAGAGGTGAAGTGGTGCTTGGAGGGTATTCCAGAGCTTAGGGCCTAGGCAACTGAAGCTGCGGCCACCAAATGTGGAATGAATGAAATCGGAGATGCACAAGAGGCCAGAATTAGAGGAGCACAGATATCTCATGATAACCCCATCACCAGCCATGAAGCTATCATTCCAAAGACTGTCATTGATTTTCCTTTCTGTTGCCTCCAACCTCAGAGTCCTTCAACTTGAATAGCCTGCTTTGGCCTCCTTCCTAAAATCCACAAACAAGACTGCCTTGGTAGACCCATCATTTTAGCCTGTTCTTCCCAATGGAACTGATTTTTTTCCTATCTCGATTCTATTTTTCTCCCTGTAACCAGTCTTTTCTCATCCACATTCTCAACTCTTTCAATGTCCCCTGCCACTTCGGTTACCTTGCCCTAACCACCCCCTTTTCACCATGGATGTCCAAACCCTTTTCACCTTCATCCACCACCAGGGACAGTCTAAGGGCCCTTCACTTGTACTTAAACGGAGACCCAGCACAGCATCATCCACCACTACCCTCCTTGGCCTGACTTCAGTTCATTTCAGTCTGACTTCATTCAATTTATCTTAATAAAAGGTGTTGTTTGGGAAACTGGAGGCGTCCGAGCTATGCCTGCCTTTTTGTGGGATATGTGGAACATTCATTGTTCCGGTCTTACTCGGGTCCCTTCCCTCATCTCTTTTTCCGGCTCAGAGATGACTCTATCACTGCCATTTCCTCCCCTTGCCCCGAGCTGGAAAATTTCATCAATTTTGTTCCAAATTTCAATCCTTCCCTCCACTTCATATGATGCAACTCTGACTCTTGCTTTCCTTCCCTCAACTTCTCTATCTTCATTTCTAGGGATAGGCTATTGACCCATATCCTCGAGAAACCCACTGGCTCCCACAGCTCCCTTGACTAAACTTCCTCCTACCCCACTTCCTGTAAGAACTTTCTTCCATTTTTCCAGTTTTTTCCTCTCTGTTGATTGTATTCTGATGATGCTACTGTTCATACTAGTGCTTTGGATTTGTCTTCCTTTTTCCTCAAACGAGGATTCCTTCCATCATGGTTCACATGGCCCTAAACCATGGCAGTTCCATTACCCACACCTCTGCCCTTGTACCTTCTCCTTACCCCTCCCCTACCTCCCAGAAGTTTAAGAGGGTTCCCCTAGTCCTCATCTTCCACTCCAACAGTCTCTGCATTCATTGGATCATCCTCCACTATTTCCACCAACTAGCTTGATGTCACCACCCAACACACCTTCCCCTTCCCTTTCAGCATGGTACTGTTCCCTCCACACATCTTAGTCCACTCCTTAATCTCCCACATCCCCTTGCTCTTTAATTTCACCTTTGCCTTTAAGTGCAGGGAATGCGACACCTGCCCTTTTATCTCCTCCATTGCTATCCTCCAGTGCCCCAAACACTCCTTCCAGTTGAAGCAGCGATATGCTGTATTTATTTCAAGGTAGTATACTGTGTTTGCTGCTTATAATGTGCTCTTCTCCATATTGGGGAAACCATCTGCAAATTGGGTGACCATTTTGTGGAACACCTCCACTTTGTTCACAGACATGACCCAGATTTTCTGGTTTTCTGTCATTTTAATTTTCCTCCCCACTCCCACACTGACTCGACCTCCAACACTTTCAGTGAAGCTCAACGTAAGTTCAAGGAACAACGCCACCATCTTTTGATTAGGCACTTTATAGTCATCTGGATTCAACTTTGAATTTAATCAACAATTTCAGATCATAACAATTGCCTGTTTTTACAGACAGCAGCTGTTGGTAATGATTCTGCAATTCTCATTTACAGCTCCTCTAGGCACATTTTTACTTGTACCATTTCCATCTTATTTTGCTTTGCACCATCATTCCTTCTGTCATTTAATCTCCCACTATATCCCCACTATCACAAGACCTTCCCTTTTGTTCTTCTCTGCTTCCTCTTTTTCCTGCTTCTGTACTTGATTTAAGCTTGTTAGGTGGGGAGGCGGTGGCGTCGTATTATCACTGCGCTGGTAATCTAGAGACCCTGAGTAATACTCTGGGGACTGGGGTTTGAATCCCACCATGGCAGATGGTGGAATTTGAATTTAATAAGTATCTGGAATTAAAAGTCTAATGATGACCATGAAACCCATCTGGTTCACTATTGTCCGTTAGGGAAGGAAATCTGCTGTCCTCACCTGGTCTGGCCTACCTGTGCCTCACAGCAGGGGCAGTTAGGGATGGGCAGTAAATGCTGGCCACACCCCTGAACAAATAAAAAAAATCTCATTTCTTTAACTGCTGATGAAAGGTCATAGACCAGACAGGTTAATTCTGTTTCTCTCTCCACAGGCATTGACTGTGCTGCTGAGAATTTCCAGCATTTTCTGTTTTTATTTCAGATTTCCAGCATCTGCAGTATTTTGCTTTTGTATGAGAGTTTGTGCCCATCTGTTGGTGGGAGGTTGGTAGGAGCAGTTACTTCCTCAGTCGCTGTGTTTCTGTCTTTACCAATCATGGCTTCACGTGTCATATTGCTAGGCTTAGATCTTGAATTCTGCAGCTTGTGGAATTGTAAATTTCCAACCTAAAACTCCATGGAGCACTGTTTTTGGGGCAGAAATCTATCCTGCAATAGGAATGGTCTGTAAAACTATCATATGATATTCATAAAAGCAAGATAATTTAACCTATTACAACCTGTTGTGTTGTGAACTTTGAACCAGTTGAGAAGGTAGGCTGAGGCGCCCTCCCAATACTGTTCTGTGGCTGGCTGAGAATGAAGTGCTCTGCCACCTTGGCCAAGAATTTAAAAGGATAGACTCCAGTCCTGGAGACATCCTAGACTCCGTTAATCAGTCAAACAGACTGTGTGAGAATCACTTTTGTTTTATTTCTGAAAGCTTTGTTTCAGATGGATACTTCAGATTTTATTTCCTTCTCCATTGAGGTTAGTCTTGTGAAGGTGAAATTTTAATGAGAGCTTCTTGTTCTGAGTATGAGACCTGCATGTTTCATGAGGTGTTGGGCAATGAATATATGAGGTCTGCTCTCACTGAGGGCCGGATCCAGTTGCTATCTGCTAATTGCGTTCTGAATTCAACATTAGTGTAAACACGAGAAATAAGAACAGAAAGTTCTGGTTTTACAACATCTAGATAAAAATATGGTTTTATGAGTGTGCACCCTTTAAGAGTGTTGTGAGGAAGAGTTGACCTGAATCACTTACCTGACTTTTCTCTTTCAGGTAGCGATTGACCTGTTGTGTACCTCTATTTTGTGACAGATCCAGTTTTATAAAAGCAATGGAGGAATGGATGGGAAGTGAATTGCAGCTGGTGGTTGTAGGAAAAATCCAAAAGTATCCCCATCATTTAATTAGACAAAAATGCTGATTCCGCAGTCCCCCACTGCCTCACCTCCCCACAAGCTGTTGGGAATACTGAAATTCTTCAGCACAGACTGTGCTTTCCCATTAAATCTTACTTGTTACTTGGTCCCATCACTGAGCTCTTTTATTCAAAAACTATAAAACATCCATTTCCCGTCAAGTGATGACATGCAACACTGTTGTCCTTAAATAAACAAGACCCAGTTCCTAGGGCCATTGTCAATGAAAAGGTAACCAAAATACCTAAGCCATGTTTTCTGTTCCTGATTACAATCCATTGACCCTTGCTGAGAAGTTTGTGTGGCTATTGCATGAGGACAAGATCTGAATTGTCTGCAATATCTAGGAGGTCCAATAGTCTGCTAACACTTAGTAGCTATGCTCACATGTTGAATAACCATTTGGGTGAAATACCAGAGTGTGAATAGCACCCATGCAACTCTACCCCACCAGTGTGTCCGAGTCCACTGGAGCAAAACGGAGAAAAATAGGTGAGGAGCAGAAATTATTTTGTGGGTTAATCCTTTTTTCCTGAAGTGCAATGAACAGGAGAAGTCAAGACAGGGCAAAAGGTTTGTTGTTCAGTCTATTTTTTATGTTTTTGTGTCATTTTCTTCCCTAGAAGATTCTGCTTCCATCAAATTTCATCTAGATCTTTGAAAGCATGAGCAGATCCTTGAAAATCTCTGTGTACTAAGGAATCCTTCAATCTTCTGGCACAAAGCAGTAAATGTAAGACCCCAAGCAGTGTAGCTTTGAACATCATCGAAAAAATGTTTGTGACAGATTTTGTGGCTCGAGGGCTGGCATACAAAGGATAGTATTTCTCACACAACTGCAACAGAGATTTCCCTTTGTGCCGTACACATCAAATTAAATGGCTGCATTTTGTAATAAATTCATTGTCAGCTTCCTGTGCTGTATTTGAGCTGGCCAGTGCTTATCATCACTGCACATGCAACAGGAACTCCAGCTGCACCTTCCTTAACTATATAACCACTGAACAGGAGAACGTCACTTAATACAGTCGACAACATTGTACATAAGCATCACACTGCTTTCTTGTATGAGACTCGGGACTGTTTGGCTTGAAGATGTTGTGCAAATCTATCTGGGCACAAATCCAGATCTTGGTTATTGTGGAGTTTTGGTTTTGTTCAGTACTGCTCAACTGCCACCCTGAACCCATAGCACTCTGTTGACTTCAGGGATTTGAAGACTTAAGAGACTCCCGTTTTCAGCCTGCCCGTAAGTGTGGAGGATATGGTTTGAAAACCTACCCAGAATCCCCGAGAAGAAGCAACACCCATTGCCATAGGAACCTGTGAAAAACAATGGATGGGGACCAGCACTGTAGAATTGAGGCTAAAGAGAAGGTACGTGAAACAAATGAGTGAATTGGACTGAGAAAATGCCTGGTTTCAGTTCAGCTTTGTGTATAAATATTTCATGAAAAAAATCTGTCAGTATTTTATTGCAGGATTAGATATAAACTTAAACTTTAAGGGTATACCGTCCTACAGTGAGACTGTTGTGTGAGCTAGTACTGGCACAGTGTACCATACTGTTGGCATATCATTGGTGCTAGTGTACCTCATGCTGTGAGCATGTCCCATGCTGCGGGTATATCCAGTGCGACATTCTGTACTTCAGTGATTTGCATTGATGATCTACCCCACTTAGTTCCATTGTTGGTTTATCCTGCACCAATATAATGTGTTGTTGGTGCATCCCACATTTTAGTATAATGGTGTATTCACACTGCTATGGTATCTGATACTGTTGTAGAGCAAGATAAATGAAATTTAACAAAACAAGCCAACAAAGGGGAGATATTTGCCGTGTTAGCTGCTCGAGCTGGTGAACCTTGAGAGTCCAGCCATCTGTCACTATTGCTGCAATCTAACTTGTCAGTGGAAGATAACTTTATCTTTCCTGAGATCCTCACCACCAACTTTGTGGCTTTACAATGTTGCCATTACTCAGTTAAATAAATTACTGAGCCCTATTGTCGTAACTGTACGTGTTTTCTGTGCAGGTGTTGAACTTTCCTGGCATTGGAAATTGTGCTCCTGGGACCCTTCAAGAACAGCACAGTTATAAAAATGTAAGCTTTTACGTTGTTGGCCCTTTAACACAGCTGGTAGTGGGGGAGATGATTGTTTTAGTGAAAATACTTTCAACTGGGACTGCGAATAGGCTACAAAAGAGAGAAAGAAACAGGAATATATTAGAATGCTATGGACATTGGCTTTTCTCTCTGATCGTGAAGGTACAGCTGTCATAGTAAGTTAGGCATTCAGCAACTGAACTGACTAAAACCCTTTGAAATTCAGAACAGAAATATTAGTCAATACTTAAACTAAACACCAGCAAATGACAAAAACATTACAAAATGTATACAGAGGCACTGAAGAAGGAAGTGGAAAAGATGTAGAAGTTTGAAACCAGAATTGAGAGGGTCTAACTATCAGGAAAGACTAAAGAATCTGGAGTTATTTTCCCAAGAAAAGAGAAGGGAGGGGAGTAACCAAATAGAGGTCTTTAAAATTTTGAACAGGTTTGATTAGGTGGGCATATATGATTCCGAAGAACTCCAAAACTAGGTGTCTTAAATATGATAATCACTCAAAAATCCATAGGGAATCCAGAAGAAACTCTTTCACCCAGAGACTGATGAGAATGTAGAACTTGCTGCCACATGGCACATTCAATGCATATAGCATGGACGCATTTAAGGGGAAGCCAGACAAGCACGCGGGAGAAAGGAATAGAAGTTTATGCCGACTGAGTTAGGTTAAATAGGATGTTGGGAGGAGGCTCATGTGGCCTATAAATATTTGCATAGACTAGTCATGGTGAATGGCTTGCTTATGTGCTGTAAATTCTGTGTAAGATGATGTAGCATTTTCACTGTTTCCTGCTTGATAAAAAGTCATTGGCATGGATTTATTATCAGCTTCTGCCCCCCTTGTATTTATGTACTCCTGTAAAAGATAAACACATTTCTTAATTTAAGAAAAGGACATTTATTCTTTATCTGGACTATCTGTCAGGTTTAACAAGAGAGCTTTGACCCTGAGCTTGTGATGGAAGATGAGAGTTGTGCTGCATGAATTCCATGTGAATTAGTTTCCACATCACCCTTTGTAAAATGTGGTCCTGACATAAGGGAGGTCTTTCTCAAGCTCACTTGTGTCAAATGGAAAGTAATAGGAGAAAAGTGTGAATGAATGAAATATTGCTGTTTGGTACGGCAGCTTCCTCACCTTCCTGCGGTGGAGCGTTTCTGCAATCACATGAAGTTCTCTCTTGTGCTGCTTTTCAGGGTTTGCTGGGTATGTGTCTGCGTCCACATGTGACTGATGATGCTCACAATGGGAATGCGGTGCTGAAAACTATACCTGTGAGTAGTAAGAACCTTGCAGATTAAGACTGAAACTATTAGAGTTTATTGGATACTTGATTCGTATGTATTTCAACCATAAACGCTTGCCTTAGGAGCTCTACAAAGCTTTGGTTTTATCATGGATGTTGGCTTCTTTACAGATTTCTACATTGAAGCAAAATGGCCTTTTACAATCGCTTACGGCTGGAGCGGATGAAAATAAACATGACGGTGAGTCTCTGTTTCCAGGGCCTGGACAGGGCATGGGTTTTAGTTTCTATAAAGATTGATTTCTGCAGAAACTGCACTCCAGCCAAGTGCCAACTCAAGTTACATCTTTTCAGCACTTTGCAGGGGTGAAAGCTTGAGTCTATGCTGGAATGATCAAATTGGAGATGGGCTAGTTGTTGTGCAGATAGTGAATTGATGGCAAAATTTGAGACATGTTGTTTAACTTAAAAAGTGCAGTGTTTGCAAGTTGGCAAGGCGAATATGAAACATATGTACACCCTTCAAGAGAAAGAAAGGAGATTTGGGTGTTCTCCAGTAAAGATCACAAAACGTTTGTGGCCATTGCCATGAAGTGATTGTTGGAGAGAATAGGGAACTAGGGTGTATTTATAGGATAATTGATTATAAGGCAAAGCATCTTAACTTGTCCTTGTACAAGACTTTGGTTGGGTCTCCTTTAAAATACAACATCTAGTTATTAGTCTCCTCAAATGATGGGTGATGTTGTAAGGGGGAAAGAGGAAGGCCATAAGATTAATACTCAGTTAAAGTATTTTACTTGCAAAGATAGCTTAAAAGAACTGGGTAAAATAATTGCCATAACCCACGAGGGACCATGGGCATCTCTGCCTGTTAGAGAGAGAGAGAGACAAGCAGTTATCTAACTTGAGGGACACCACTCTGCGTCAAGTATGGTTAAGACAGAGGCATGAACTACCACAGCTGGTACAGGGATTGAACCTGCACCATTGGCACCATTATTCTGCACCACACTTTAGCCATCTAGCCAACATACCCCTACAAAACAACTGGGACTTGACACTTTAGAGATAAGAAGTATTATTGGTATTTTTTCAAGGCTTGTAAGATAAAGAGAACAGATTGGGTTTGTGTAGATAGTTTGTTTCAAGTAAATAAGTTAGCAACGACCAGTGGTCATGAACTCAAATTATGTAAGTCCAGAACTAGCTTAGATGTCGGAACATCTAAGGAAAGACTGGACCTGTGGAACAGGCTGCTGGTTTGTGTGCTATACACTTAATTCCTTCAAGTGAGTGCTGGACCTGTTTCTGGCAGAGGTGGAATCAACTCAAATAAAAGACAAGTACTGTATAGCATTAATGAGAGCAGAGGGTCTCCTGGATGAGTTTTGATTGTCTAAAGGAGTCAAAAAGGAATTTTCCAGATGTTTCCTCCTAATTGGCAAGGATTTTCATCTGGTTTATCACCACTCCAGATCCATATATGGATTGTGGGCAGGATGTATATATTATGATGCATAAGGCATTGGAATTGTGTGGGTTAGGCTGAATGGACCATTGTTCTTTTCCTGTCTTCCATTTTCTTATGATTGTATATCTTCATTGTAATTACTGAATTAAATTTTGAATATCAAAGAATTTGAGGTAAGCAAAAATTATGATTGTAGGTGGACTGGTAAAAATTATTCATCTGGGCAAAGGCAGTTTAAAATACCATAATGTGCAGTTATTTTTTTCTATTAGATGGTAACAGGAGACAAAGAAGTTAATATTTTTAGATAATCTGAAATTATGGTTGTAGGTGGACTGGTAAGAATTATTTGTCCTGGTAAAGGCAGTATGAAGTACCTAATGTGCGGTTATTATGTTCTATTAGATGGGAACAGGAGACAAAGAAGTTAATTTTTTTTAGATAATCTGCTGAAGTTAAGCTGTTGGTGTTAGGTCATGCGTAAAATCTGAATTGGGAAGATAACTGCATCTATGTAATCCAAAGGGAAGACTTTGGGCTGTGAAAGGAAGGAGTTTGTACACAATAAACCATACTGAAAATGTTTTTTTGTTTTTCAGTGGAGGTGACTTTGGAGGTGTTGCAGGCAGAGGCTGAGTGGGAGGCTTTGGAAGCAGTTCACAGAGGTGAGATATTAATACTCTGGGTTTCCGCTGTTTTTAACTTGACAGTAGATAGTCACTGTGTCTGTCAGTCCGCATCACTGGCCATTCAATAAAGCTTACCTCCTTATCATGTTTGATCAAAAATACCTGATTCTGTTGGATCTGACATCCTGTAATAAATTAGTTTAACTATGATTTAAATTAAAGAGAAACAGATTCATTATAAAGGCAACATATACTTGTAATCTCAGATGTCACCAGATGACGATTTGGCAGACAGCCACAGGTGTCTCCCCTCAAATAGTGTGATGTTAAAGAACAGGTCATAACAGCAACCTTGACCTGACAATGTGTAATGATCCAGGGAATAGGCTATTGTAGACCTGGTAGTTTGTAATGATACAAAATTAATTAATGATCTCATAGTAAAGGATCCTTTCGATAAGAGTGATCATAACATGATGGAATTTCTCATTCAGTTTGAGGGTGAGAAATATGGGTCTGAAGCTAGTGTCTTAAACTTAAAGGCAATCTACAAGTATAATAAAAGCAAAATACTGCGGATGCTAGAAATCTGAAACAAAAAGAGAAAAGGCTGGAAAATCTCAGCAGATCTAACAGCATCTGTGGAAAGAAAAATAAAGTTAATGTTTCGAGTCCATATGACTCTTTTTCAGAGCTAAAGAGAAGTAAAAACGTGATGAAATTTATACCATTTACAGGGGGTGGAGCAGGCGAAGCTGGATAGAAGGCAAAAGAGAGATTGACAACGTATCACTGGTCTTCTATCCAGCTTCACCTGCTCCACCCCTCTTAAACAGTGTAAATTTCATCACGTTTTTACTTCTCTTTAGCCCTGAAGAAGAGTCATACGGACTCGAAACATTAACTCTGTTTTTCTCTCCACAGATGCTGTTAGACCCGCTGAGTTTTTCCAGCATTTTCTGTTCTTGTTTCACAAAGGTATGATGACAGTTAGCTAGAGTGGAATAGGAAAATGAGTTAAAAGCTAAGACATTAGAGAAGCTGTGGCAGACATTTAAGGAGATATTTCAAAACTCTCAAGATAGATTCCATTGAGAGAGAAAGACACTATGAGAAGGATGCACCATCCTTCTAAGGAAGTTAAGGATGGTATCAAATTGAAAGAACATATGTACAATCCTGCAAAGATTAGTAGTGGAAGATTGGGAAAATTTTAGAAACCAGCAAAGGATGGCTAAAAGAAATAGAGGGAGAGAAAATGGAGTATGAGAGGAAAACTAGCAAGTAATATTAAAAAAAAAACAGTAAAAGCTTTTAGACGGATATAAAAAGGAAGCGAGTGGCAAAAGTAAGCATTGGTACCTTAGAGGATGAGACTGGGGAATTAATAATGAGAAACAAGGAAATGGCAGAGACTTTGAACATGTATTTTGTATCTGTATTCACAGTAGAAGACACAAAAAGCATCTCCAGAATAGTAGAAAATCAAAGAGACAAAGGAAAGAGAGATACTTAAAACAATCTTAATCACTAGAGAAAAAGCACTAGAAAAACTAATGAGCTAAAGGCTGACAAGTGCCCTGGAGCTGATGGCTTACATTCTGGGGTCTTAAAGGAAGTGACTGCAGAGATAGTGGATGCATTGGTTGTAATCTTCCAAAATTCCCTATATTCTGGAATGGTTCCGGCAATTGGAAAACTGCGAATGTAACACCACTATTTAAGAAAGGAGGGAGACAAAAAGCAGGAAACTATAGGCTGGTTAGTCTAACATCTGCCATGGGAAAAATGCTAGAATTCATTATTAAGGAAGTGGTGGAGGACATCTAGAAAACCATAAGGCAGGTTCAATCAAGACATTCATAAGGGCATTAGATAATTATTTGAATAGAAATAATATGCAGAGGTACAGGGAAAAGGCAGGGAAATTGCACCAGGTCATAATGCTCATTTGGAGATCCATTGCAGACACAATGGGCTTAATGGCCTCCTTCTGTGCCACAACACAATAAGGCAGAGCCAACGCGGTTTTGTCAATGGGATATCATTTTTTGACAAATTTATTAGAGTTCTTTGAGGCTGTAACAACTAGGGTGGTTAAAGGGGAGCCAGTAGGAAAGGCATTCGATAAGGCGCCATGTAAAAGATTACTACAAAAGATAAGAGATAATGTTGTTGGGGAAGACATATGATCATGGACAGAAGATTGGTTAATTAACAATGAGGGGGAGTCAGAATAAATGCGTAATTTTCACTTTGGTAAACTATGCCTAGTGGAGTGCCACAGGAATCAATGCAGAGGCTTTGAATACTTACGATCTATATTAATGACTTGAATGAAGAGACAAATTGTATTGCAACCAGATTTGCTGATGATACAAAGATAGATAGGAAAGCAAGTTGTGGGGAGGATACAAAGGTGGTCTGCAGAGGGATACAGATAAGTTAAGTGAGTGGTTGAAAATATTGACAAATGGAGTATAATGTGGTAAGATGTGAGGTTGTGAATTTTGGCGGGAGAAATGGAAAAGCAGAATATTATTTACCTGGAGAGAAACTGCAGAGTGCTTCAGTACAGAGGGATCTGTACGTGAATCACAAAATGTTAGCATGCAGCACAGCAAGTAATTAGGAAGGCAAATGGAATGTTGGTCTTTATTACAAGGGGCAGGTTTAATAAAAGATCCCTAGGAAATAGTGACCATAGCATGGTAGAATTTAGCATTCAATTAGAGAATGAGAAGCATGGGTCAGAAACAACTATGCTAAACTTAATTAAGGGTAATTACAAAGGAATGAAGGCAGAGTTGGCTGGAGTGGGCTGGGAAAGGAGTTTAGCAGAAAAGCCAGTTGATAAATAATGGCAGATAGAACCATAGAACACTACAGCACAGAAAACAGGCTATTCGGCCCTTCTAGTCAGTGCCAAAATATTATTCCGCTAGTCCCATTGACCTGTATCCAGTCCATAACCCTCCAGATCTCTCCCATTCATGTCTCTAATTTATTCTTAAAACTTAAGAGTGAGCCCGCATTTACCATGTCAGATGGTAGCTCATTCCACACTCTCACCACTCTCTGAGTGAAGAAGTTCCCCCTAATGTTCCCCCTAAACCTTTCCCCTTTCACCCTAAAGCCATGTCCTCTCATGTTTATTTCTCCTAATCTAAGTGGAAAGAGCCTACTCGCATTTACTCTGTCTATACCCCTCATAATTTTGTAAACTTCGATCATATCTCCCCTCATTCTTCTACGCTTCAAGGAATAAAGTCCTAACCTGTTTAATCTTTCCCTGTAACTCAACTCCTTAAGACCCGGCAACATCCTAGTAAATCTTCCCTGCAATCTCTCAATCTTACTGATATCCTTCCTGTAGTTAGGCGACCAGAACTGCACACAATACTCCAAAGTTGGCCTCACCAATGTCTTATACAACCTCACCACAACATCCCAACTCCTATACTCAATACTTTGATTTATGAAGGCCAGTATGCCAAAAGATTTCTTTACAACCTTGTCTGCCTGTGATGCCACTTTCAGGGAACTATGTATCTGAACTCCCAGATCCCTTTGTTCCTCGGCACTCCTCAGTGCCCTACCATTTACTGTGTATGTCCTACCTTGGTCTGACCTTCCAAAATGTAACACCTCACACTTTTCCGCATTAAATTCCATCTGCCATTTTCTGGCCCATTTCTCCAGTTGGTCCAGATCTCTCTGCAAGCTTTGAAAGCCTTCCTCGCTGTCCACAAAGCCTCCAATCTTAGTGTCATCAGCAAACTTGCTGATCCAATTCACCACATTATCATCCAAATCATTGGTATAGACAACAAACAACAATGGTCCCAGCACAGATCCCTGAGGCACACCACTAGTCACAGACCTCCAGTCTGAGAAACAATCATACACTACCACTCTCTGTCTTCTCCCACACAGCCAATTTCGAATCCAGTTTACAACCTCTCCATGGATACCAAGTGTCTGAACCTTCTGAACTAACCTCCCATGTGGGATCTTGTCAAAGGCCTTACTAAAGTCTATGTAGACAACATCCACAGCCTTTCCTTCATCTACTTTCTTGGTAACCTCCTTGAAAAACTCTACAAGGTTCGTTAAACAGACCTACCACGCACAAAGCCATGCTGACTATCCTTAATCAGCCCTTGGCTATCCAAATAATTATATATTCGATCTCTCAGAGCACCTTCCAATAACTTACCTACTCCTGACATCAGGCTCACTGGCCTGTAATTACCTGGTTTACTTTTGGAGCCTTTTTTAAACAACGGAACAACATGAGCTACCCGCCAATCCTCCGGCACCTCACCCGTGGCTAAGGACATTTTAAATATTTCTGCCAGGGTCCCTGCAATTTCTACACTAGTCTCCCTCAAGGTCCGAGGGAATATCATGTCAGGCCAGAGGGATTTATCTACCTTTATTCACTATAAGGCAGCAAGCACCTCCTCTTTAATCTCTATATGTTCCATGAAACTACTGCTTGTTTCCCTTCCTTCCTTATACACTTTGCCAGTTTCCTGAGTAAATTTGATGCAAAAAAAACTGTTTAAGATCTCCCCCATCTCGTGAGGCTCCACACATAGATGACCATTCTGATCTTCAAGGGGACCAATTGTGTCCCTTACTATCCTTTTACTCTTAATTTACTTGTAGAAACCCTTTAGGTTTACCTTCACATTATCTGCCAAAGATGTTTAAGAAAGTAGTTCATGACTCATAACAAAGATATATCCCAGTGAGGAAGAAGGATTCTAGGAAGGGGATAAACCAACCATGGTTAACCAAGTAAGTTAAGGAAAGTATCAAGTTGAAAGGAAAAACAAACAATGTGGCAAAGATCAGTGGTAAGCCAGAGGATTGGGAAAGTTTTAAAAACCAACAAATGATGACTAAAAAAATGTAATAAAGAGGGAGAAAATAAACTTTGAGGGTAAACTAGCAAGTAGTATAAAAACAGACAGTAAGAGCTTCTTTAGATATATGAAAAGGAAGAGAGAGGCCAAAGTGAACATAGCCCCCTTAGAGAATGAGGCTGGGGAAATAAGAATGGGAACCAGGAAATGGAAGAGGAATTGATTAAATGCTTTGCATCAGCCTTCACAGTAGAAGACACCAACAGCATTCCAAAAATGCTAAATAATCAAGGGGCAAAAGGGGGAGGGAAGAAATAAATACAATCTCTATCACTAGAGAAAAGGTACTAGGGGAACGAATGGGGCTAAAGACCAGTAAGTCCCCTGGACCTGATGGGTTGCATCCTAGGATATTAAAAGAAGTAGCTACACAGATAGTGGATGCACTGGTAGTAATCTTCCAAGAATCCTCAGATTCTGGAAAAGTCCCAGGGATTGGAAAACTGCCAATGTAACACCCTTATTCGAACAAGGAGGGCAACAAAAAACAGGTAACTACAGGCCAGTTAGCCTAACATCTGTCATTGGGAAAATGTTGGAGTCTATTATAAAGGATATAATATCAGAGTATTTAGAAATGCATAATATAATCAAGCAGAATCAACATGGCTTCATGAAGGGGAAATCATGCCTAACAAACTTATTAGAATTCTTTTAAGGAGGTAGCAAGCAGAATAGATAAAGGGGGATCCAGTAGATGTAATATATTTGGATTTCCAAAAGGCGTTCAATAAAGTACTGTAAAAAAGACTACTTAAAAAGCTAAGAGCCCATGGTGTTTGGAGTAGTATATTAGCATGGGTATAGGATTGGCTAACTAATAGAAGACAAGAGAGTTGGGATAAGTGGGGGCATTTTCAGGATGGCAACCTGTAACTAGTGAAGTGCCACAGGAATCAGTGCTGGGACCACAGTTATTTACAATATATATTAATGACTTGGATGAGAGAAGTGAATGTACTATTGCCAAGTTTGCACATGACACAAAAATAGTTGGGAAGGCAAGGGATGAGGATGACACAAAGAGTCTACAGATGGATATAGACAGGTTAAACGAGTGGGCAAAAACTTGGCAGATGGAATATAATGTGAGGTTATGCACTTTGGCAGGAAGAATAGAGGAGCTGATTATTATTTAAATGGAGAAAGACTGCAGAAAGTTGCAGCACAGAGGGATTTGGGGGTCCTCGGTGCATGAATCCCAAAAAGCTAGCATACAAGTTCAGCAGGCAATCGGGAAGGCAAATGGAATGTTTGTCTTTATTTCAAAGTGAATGGAGTATAAAAATAGGGAATCCTTGCTAAACTATACAAGGCACTACTTAGACCACATCTAGAATACTGTAAACACTTTTGGCCCCCTTATCTAAGGAAAAATACACTGGCATTGGAGGCAGTCCAGAGAAGGCTCACTAGTTTGATCCTGGGTATGGAGGGATTTTCTAATGAGGAGAGGTTGAGTAGGTTGGGCCTTTATTCATTGAAGTTTAGAAGAACGAGAAGTGACCTGATTGAAATATATAAGATTCTTAAGGGGCTTGACAGGGTAGCTGCTGTTAGATTGTTTCCCCTTGTGGGAGAGTCTAGGCCCAGAGGGCATAATCTCAGAGTAAGGGACGCCCATTTAGAGATGAGGAGGAATTTCTTCTCTCAGAGCGTAGTCAACCTGTGGAATTCTTTACCGCATAGGGCTGTAGAGGCTGGGTCATTAAGAACATTGAAGGCTGAGATAAACATATTTTTAATCAGTAAGGGAATATAGGGATATAGGGAAAAGGCAGGAAAGTAAAGTTGAGGATTATCAGATCAGCCATGATCTCATTGAATGGCAGAGCAGACTCGATGGGCTGAATGGCCTTATGGTCTTATGGCATGGAGCTTAAAAGTAGAGGGCATTGGTGAGACCACACTTGGAGTACTCTGTACAGTTTTAGTCTCCTTACTTAAGAGGGATATAACTCCATTGGAAACAGTTCAGAGAAGGTTCACTAGGCTGATTCCTGGGATGAAGCAGTAGTCTTAGGAGGAAAGGTTGAGCAGGTTCAACCTATACTCATTAGAATTTAGAAGAATGAGAAGTGATCTTATTGAAATAAATAATTCTGAGGGGGCTTGACAAGGTAAATGCTAGGAGGATGTTTTCCATCATGGTGGAATTGAGAACTGGTGGGCATAGTTTAAAAATAAGGCATCTCCCAATTAAGAAGGAATTTTATTCTCTCAGAGAATAGTCTTTGGAATTCTCTTTTCCAACTAGCAGTTGAGGCTGTGTCATTTAATATGTTCAAGGCTAAGTTAGATAGATTTGTGATTGACAAGTCAAGGGTTATGGGGGTGGGGGAGTGGTGGTCTGTGTGGGCAGGCATGAAAGTGGAATTAAAATCACAATCAGAACAACATTGATCTTGTCGAATGGCGGAGCAGGCTGGAGGGGCCAGTGGCCTTCTGCTCCTATTTCGCATGATCTTATGTAACTTGCAGTGAGTATAGATGAACTGAAAAATTCAGATTCAATCATGCTCCTAATTACAGTTCAGCAGAAAAAAATGTTTAGTTATTTATAAACCTGAGAGAATTCACTGGGGAGGGGTGAAGCCACAGCCATCAGCATTCTACGTTTCAGCTCAGCTTTAGGATTGTGGGAGTTAGGCATGAATAACTCCAGTTCATTTCCCGTCTTTTTCTAAATGAGGTCATTCTACACAGTACAGTGTGCTGTGGAAAAATTAGGGTAGGGTCACTCTCTGAATTATTCTTCAACGAACAGGAAATTCTTGGTAGGGCTGCTCTTTTTATTGACTATAAACCCAAGTCATTAACAAAATATTTTTCTGTTCACTTTACTAACTACTTAATTAAGTCAGCTTTGCAGTGGTATCATATTTACACATGGTTGCAGAGCCAGTGAAGTTGTCACCTCATCAGTCCAGTATTACAGTGGCCTTATTCCACTTTTAAGAACTGCCCAACATTTGTTTCAATGAAACTTGCCTCTTTTTTTGTATGTCTATATGCAGGTTGTTTCTGCTTAACCAACCTGATGATCTTTTAGTACCACTGGAGTTAATATTTCAGTTCTCTGCTTTGCAAATGTTCATAATAGAGAAAGCTCACATATGGTCTACAGGATGGAAGTAATTTCACAGAAAAACAAACAGCCAGCCCAGAAAAGATGGGAACTTTGCAGAATGCATTCAGGCAGATATACAAACAAAGAAAATATTGGACTTCATTGAAAGATTTGGAATTACAAGTGATTCACTGGCTCTCCAGTTATGTCCACACAAAAGATCATAGTGTTGACTATGGTTACAGATATCCTGGTTTCACAACCCTTTGAATGAAGTGGTTAAGTGGTTCCTCTTCATCACAGTCCAAAATGATCAAACCTTTATCCTGAGACTGTGTCCCCATATTCTACATTCTTCAACCAGGGGAAACAACTTTTCAGTATCTGCCCTGTCAAGCCCTATCTTATCTGGGTAGTGAGAATTTGCTGTCGTTTGCTGAACCTCGTCATTCCCCACCCACCCCTCCAGGAGGAAGTTCCCCATCAGTGACATGGGAAAATGGATGTTGCCTCTTTTTTCAGTTCCACAGATTTCTTGTCCCTCATTGATTGTTGCATGTACGACACCTTTAATGGAGAGGGCAGGTAGTAAAGGTGACTAATAACACTGTTAATAGCAGGCTACCAAGATGCTTATGTGGCTGGCCTGATGGAAACTTCCTATCCCGTTTTTCTCTTTAAATGGGAACAATGGGGCTGAGAACCTCAGTGGAGTGGAGATCAAGGCCCTGTTGCATTGCTGGCCTGATGAGCTGTGCCATTTTTCTGTTCTGGCTGTCTCTGGAAAGGTAGAGAAAATGCTCTTAATTGTGTGACCTTACTATTAATTTGCAGATTCTGCAAGAGATACAGACAGGTTAAGTGAATGGATAACAAAGTGGCAGATGAAGTAAAATGTGGGGAAATGTGAGGTTATTCACTTTGATAGTCAGAACAGAAAAGCAGAACATTTTTTGACAAGATGCAAACTTCTAAATGTTGCTGTTCAGCGAGACTTGGGTGTACTCATACAATTAACACAAAGTCAGCATGCAGGTACTGCAATCAATTAGGAAAGCAAATGGCATGTTGGCCTTTATAGCATGAGGATTGGAGTACAAGATTAGGGAAGTCATGCTATAATTGTACAGGGCTTTGGTGAGACCACACCTGCAGTACAGTGTGCAGCTTTGGTCTCCATCTTTAATTCATTTACTTGCATTGGAAGTAGTACAGTGAAGCTTCACTTGATTGGTTCTTGGGCTGAGAGTGTTCTCCTATGATGAGAGACTGAGTAAATTGGACCTGTGCTCTCTGCAGTTTAGAAGAAGAAGAGTTGATCTCATTCAAACATAGGAGACTCTGAAGGGGCATGATAGGGCAATCATTGAAAGGGGTTTGTTCCCCACTGGGGAATCTCGAACATGGGGATACAGCTCAGAATAAGGGCTCAAGTTCTTTGGGAACTGGGCTGAGCAATCCTTTGTCCCCTTCACTGTCAGGTCAGACTGCTTGAAGGTGCTGGGGATATGGTTTGGAGGGACCAGGGCATGCGTTAGAAACTGGAAGGAGCGAGTGGCTATGGTGGAAACAAAACTGGGCAAGTGGGAGCAACGCTCTCTGTCCATTGCGGGTAAGAATTTGGTCATCAGGTTTGAGGCACTTTCTGTGTTGCCGTACTTGGTGCAGGTCTGGCTTATTCCTCACTCCTGCATGGTGGCGATCACCCAAGCTATCTTTCGCTTTATCTGGAGCTCGAAAATGGGTCGTGTTCGTAGGGACACGATGTACAAGCCTCTGGATAAAGCGGGGAAAAAACATGCCCAACATTACCCTTATCCTGATGGCCACCCTTGTGTGTGGCTGCATCAAGCTGTGCAAAGACCCTTGGTACGCAAACACCAAGTGTCACTACGTGCTGAGGTTCCCCGCTGTTTTGAAGGATGGGTCTGGCCGTGCTGCCGCGGAATGCTCCAAGTAGTTGGACCGTGCTGTACCACCTATCCCTCGTGGAAGAATTTATGCAGAGAAACACTTTTATAATTACAAGTCAATCAGGCAGTGGCCGGCACATAATGTTCTTGAGGCCCAGCGGGAAAATGAGATGGTGGGTCCTGTCAGATGGCTCCCATGGCAGACTGTCAAAGTCATTTGGCAGAATGCCTCATTGCCAGAACTTTCCAACAAGCACCAAGACATAGCTTGGCTAGTGGTGAGAAAGGCCCACCCTGTCAGATCCTTCTAACATGCTAGGAGTCTCACCCCCTCCACACGCTGCCCTCGAGGGGGCTGTGGTGGGAAAGAGACCGTTGTTCACCTCCTTGTGGAATGTGCCTTCGTAAAGAAAGTCTGCAGAGAGATGCAGTCGTTTTTGTTGAGGTTCATCCAAGCAGTTCTCTGACACAGGACTCTGTGCTCTACGGGTTG
Organism: Carcharodon carcharias; assembly: GCF_017639515.1. NCBI lineage: Eukaryota > Metazoa > Chordata > Chondrichthyes > Lamniformes > Lamnidae > Carcharodon > Carcharodon carcharias. The sequence goes on along the minus strand of NC_054483.1, from coordinate 16,692,916 downwards.
TTCCCAGGGACTGGGACAAACATCACTGAGACAAACATCAACTGCAGCTGGAGGATCATCAACTCGGTGAAAGACGCTCTTTGGTCTGCCTGAAACTTGTTGGTCTTCCAGTGCAAAGAGTTGTCCCCGACTGAGTGTTGCAGACTGGCACATTCCAAGGTCCAGGACTACATGCTGAGGGATGCACTAAAGCTTGGGGCAGCCGCCGCAAAGGTGCAATGGGGAAAGGTCACTGTGTAAGACCTTTCTGCCACAGTGCACTTAGGGGCTGGGAACTATATAGACCTCTCAGTATACAGTAAAAACTACATGTGTCACAATTGTATTGAAGCACCTCAGAGTGCAACATGATCTGTGCAGATAATTCGATATATCTATGTAGATAATTTGAATACCATTGCACTGTCTGTCTGTAATGATCATGTTGAAATGTCTATTATTTATTGATTGTATCGAAGCACCTCATGATCTATGTGGAAAAGTTGAATCTGATTGCACTTTTTGTGATGGTCATTTTGAAATGTTTTGTAACGTTCTTTCAGATATTTTATGAATAAAGTATATTTTCAAAAAAAAAAATCAATAATTTAGGACTGAGATGAGAAGAAACCTATTTACCCAAAGAGTTGCAAATTTATAGAATTCGTTATCCAGAGGGTTGGGCTTCATAGTTGAATATACTTAAGACTGAGGTAAACAGATTTTTGGTGTCTCAGAGAATCAAGGGATATGGGGAATGGGAGGGAAAGTGGAGTTGAGGCAGAAGATTAGCCATGATCGCACTGAATGGCAGAGCAAGCTTGAGGTGTCAAATGGTATCTTCATGCTCCTATTTCTTATACTCTTAGGTTCCCTTGCTCTCACATAATGAATGGGAGATGGTGTGAACGAACAAAAGTTAATAAATGGGAAAATTCAATATGCTAATTGAATGAGCAAAGTTCTGTGTATTCGCTTCTACTCTGACTGGCTGAGTGATTTTCTTCTCTTTCAGATTTTCCATTGGAAGAACAGGAAGGTAAGGATTTCTCTGCATAGCCTTATGGCTTTCTTATGTTGTATGTTAATAACATTCAACATTCTGACTCCACAATTGCTTAGATCGCCAAAGCAAAATACCATAGCAACATGCCAAGCACATTTGGAAATACACCATGGGTGCTCAGCAGTAAACCCCAGTTAAAATGACATGGAGAACTCAGAAGAATGTCCCAGTACAGTTGGCAACATGCCCCTACATCCTATCAACTCAGTGCTGGAACCTACCAAAATTCATCATCAGAAGACTGGTCTGAGAAATGAATGGCTCAATGCTGCTTGAGTAAGTTACCCTGGTTACCTTGTCAGTCCCACAAAATGTTCTGCAGTGAACTGAACATGCTGCAATCACAGCTGTGTGAATATATTTTGAAACCTTGAAGTTACACAACCTGGTGGAGAGTTTGAAATGTCTTATGTGAAAGATCATCTGTACATTAGTGCCACTTATTCATATGTGTTGCTTCCTTCTAGGTCCAAATGATGTAACTGGATGCACCCAAGTCATCTCCTTTAATGAAGCACTTCAGCATTTTCAAACAGCTGATCTCTGTGAATACAGGGTAAGACAGTGTGAGAGAAGGAAACTGAGATCAGAACACTCAGTTGTTTGTTTTGATGATTCGTTTAAGAAAATTATTTTGAAATGTTCCTTGCAGATTTTAACCTCAAACCTCATGTCATGCAAAAGGTTTTGGCTAATGCTATATCGTTAAATGTAAGACTGAAGTCCCAGACATTTTCCCGCTTCTCTTGGGGAGAATGCTCAAATGTGTGACAGATTCAGAGGTCTTTGGGTGGAATGCTTCATATGTGAGGAGGTCTGAGTCTTGCAGGAGGATGCTCAAGACCAGAGCTTTCTAAAAGCACAAGGGCAGGTCGTTCATATGTGAAGGCATCTGGGATTTGAAAGTCAGATGTTTCATGGCAGCAGAGTGTGTGGGCTGAAGGGCAGGATGTTCCAATGTGACATGACCTAGATTTGGTCGATAGCATTCCAGAGCTGACCAGGTCTGGCTTTTTTCTTTACACTGACAGAAGAACATACAGCCAACTGTGCGGAGGACAGGGTTTTCTGCCATCACTCATTTTCTCTTCGGCCCTCCGCGGTTGCACAAGGAGTTGCAGGAGGAGCGGGACTTGGTATTTGCGATTGGCCAGTGTGAGTATGGCAAGCAGTTCACTTAAGCTGAAGCAAGACTGCATCTTGCTTTAATACATTGTCCATTTTATTGTGAAGCATATGGGAGACACTGAGTGTTTTGCAGTTTATTCACGGTCTAGCACTCAGCATGTTTTTTTTTCTACCTGGAAGCCATTTCTATCATGTTTTCCCATGCAAGGTTGGAAGCAGTTACTTTTCAGTGTCAGTCATGGCTCAGTGGATAACACTCTGAGTTACAAGGTTCCGGGTTCAAGTCCCACTCCAGAACTTGGGCACCAAAGCCAAGGCTGACCCTCCAGTACAGTACTGAGGGAGTACTCCACTGTTGGGCGTGCCACCTTTCAGATGAGTTGTTAAACCAAAGCTCCATCTGGATGCTTGGGTACATGTAAAAGATCCCATGGCACTATTTTAAAGAGCAGGGGAGTTACTCCTGGTGTCCTGGCCAATGTGTACCCCATAATCAACATCATAAAATCAGATTATCTGATCATTATCACATTGCTGTTTGTGAGAGTTTGCTATGTGCACAGTGGCTGAAACATCCTACATTACAAAAGTGACAATACTTCAAAAAGTACTTCAATGACTGTAATGCATTTTGAGATGTCTGGTGTTCATAAAAAACACAATTTAAATGCAAGTCTTTAAGTTTAGTTTGTGCTTCATAGTAATGAGCTGTATGAACATCTTCTGAGACACTTCAGTGAGCTAGCTCTGTGGGCATCCAGCATAGAATTAGTAGATATAACTAGGTATGCAGGGTGAATTGACAGGGTGGCTGATATTACAAGAAAGTTTAAGAATCTCAGACTCCAATAAAAAAAAGTATTTTTGTTCACAGGATCATTTGTCACACAAAGTATTGTGGGTTTGAAACCATTACTGATAGGTTTGTAAAACAGACTTCTAATGAACAAAAATCACTAGCTTAAATTGTACAAGATGCTGGTACTTTTTTTGGCGCAGGCTCCTTGGACAACGATCAGAAAGTTCACATTCGAGTTTTGCAGACAATTTACAAGAAACTGACTGGGGCAAAGTTTGACTGTGCACGATATGGGTCACATTGGGAACAATTAGGATTTCAAGGTAAGAGCAAAGAAACATTCTGCTTTACAGGTGACTCATGTTGCGATGTTCCCAGTGCGTTATCAGACTGAGGTTCAACAGGGAATTTCATCCAAGAGTGAATGTATTCTGTTGGCAGCATTAAATGTGTACAATGTAGCAAAGAGTGTGTTATAACAGCGTGTTCACACTGAGGCTGAATGTGAGAACTGGCAGCATTAAGTCTGGATGTGTAACAGTGCTATAGCAGTTAAGTTGGTTGTGTTAAACTGACTGTTTTACACAACCAGTACACATTCTGGTATGTGTACTGCTTCTACAAAACTACTGTGATTTCATCAAATTATGCCTGACAAACAACAAACCTAAGGAATATGCTTTCCTCAGAATATGTTTGTGAACTAGCAGAGCAAAATGATGAACAAGTTTGACTTCTATTTTTGCCTATGAATTTTGTTTGTTACTAGGTACGGATCCAGGGACTGACCTACGAGGGACAGGATTCCTCGGGCTGATGCACACATTGTATATGGTGATGGACCTGCAAACTTTACCATTGGCTCGTGATATTTACAAATTGTCACAGCATCCAATACAAGTTAGTCAACACTACCACTTCTTAATTTGGTTTTAAATTCAAAAGATAGAATCTTGTCACAGACAGAATTTTGTGTTCCCATTGCTGCCTGTGTTTGTATGTTTGTATGTAAGAGGTCTGTGTTTTCTTACCCTCAGAGTGTGGATCTCAAATTAAATAATTTCAACAGCAAGCTTTTGTGAGTTTAAAAATGAAAAAGGTTATTTATTGTTACTCGCTTACCTCGAAAATAATGCAACATTTCACTCTTTCGTCTCACACAAAGATTAGATACAGATGAAGATAATGTACTATTACAGCTTACAATAATCTCATTCTCTTTCATGGCAGGCCTGTAGTTTCTTCGATGAAGTTGATGCTTTAAAGAAATGAAGTCTTGTAAAGTGAAGGATTCTTAGTAAGGTTTGAAGTTTCTTGTAGTCACATTTCTAGGAGGTTGGTTCTCAGTGAATTTTAACTGGAATGAGTTGAGGGAATCCTACTCTCTGTTGAGATCTCTTGCCTTCAAGCTATTTTGCTGTTCATTACCTTTGCTACTTGATGACTTACAGCTAAAGGCTTTTGGTGGAACTCTGTCTGCAAAGAGGTTGCTGCTTTTAAAAGCAGACAGAAAACATGACTGTCCTATCATATGAATTTTTACAAGTTCAAGCCCTTAACCAAATAAGGTGGGTGGTTATATCCATTACACACCCTGTGTTTAGGGTTTAACAACTTGAGAGTTTGAGACAGCCAGGGTCTTTGTGTTTGAATGGCACATTCAATTTGATAATGCCCTTTTGGATTATTTTTGGGAAAGGGCATTGATTCAGCATCAATCTGGAATATTCCTTTTGACCCATCTTGAGACAAAGGAGTGGTTTCATTTCACAAAAGAAGTAAGGTGGCCCTCAGGTGGCTATCTTTTTCAGCCTTTTTGTGTTCAGTTTTGAAATATAAGAATTGATTGAAAGTCCATAACATACTAGGCATGACAGTCTATTGTGAGTAAGGCCTGCAAGAACTTGCTTCTGTATTTTGAGATAAGCTGAATAAATGGAATTTATTAGCGAAACTATGTGAACAGAGTTGAAAAAAGTTGTTTCAATTTGCAAGTAAATTAAGTTAAACCATTTCATGTTATGTTTGATGCAATGGAGCTTTGGAATGCTGCACCAGGATTAGTGACTGTGGGTTTCCACACTTAAGTTTATAATCTTTCTTTATGCCGTTGTGCTCGGGAGGGAGAGGAATCAAGGGTTGTTCATCCCAAACTGCAATATTGTGGGGTAACAACATTGAATGTATCTCTCGCCTGCCTCCCAGGTTGATTGGTTTACTTGGTTGTATTATTCGTTTGGTACAGCATGATGACTCGTGGGTAGACTGTGGTATATTTAGAGAATGGAAACTGCTTTTGCACATAAGTAGTTTAGTTTCATATGTAAACTTGTACCAGATGTGTTTTATATTCAATGTGCAAAAACTGTACCAATTGGAATTGTTGATTATAATCTTTACCTTCAGTGGATATTGTATGTTATTCTATATATCCTTAGCAATCATTTACATCAGCATTAAATTTTTAATGTGTCAGGTACTCTGATTTTTAAGAACTCCTGCAAAGTATTTTTGCTTCCCATTTTGATACTGAGCTGTACTTAGCAATAGACCCAAGATTCTCTTCCTGCTCTGTGGAGAATTAGCTGATATCAGTCTGGGCAGAAGGTCTCAGTGACCCAGACTGGGGAGGAGGAAATTGAGCCAGAACTCCCATTTCTGTTCATTATCCATGCTGCGATGTGTATTTATGACCATAGGGGTGAAGAGACAACTGAGCTTAGCTGTGACTCTCCGCTCTGCTCATATGTGCTGCACACATTCAGTACCTGGGCTGACATGAAGAATGATCACATGGATAAGGTACCTGGAGGATGCTGTCTGTTTGTGGAGCTGAACCCCAGAAGGAGGTGCATTTTCAGGAACAGAAAAAGATAGTTTTAATTCCAGTTTCTAAAAGACAATATTACATAGCAATTTTCCCATTTTGAAAAGTGATGTTGTTTTGATGTCATGATTCGTTGATCATACACAGGACTGATGTGAACAAAAAATGTAAAAATCCTAAATGTAAATATTTTCGACGAGTTTAGGTTGTGCATTTAAGTGAATAAATAAACTACATTCAATCTTATAGCAATACGCATGCACACACACATATGTGATATACAATTAAGGCAAATGTAATGCTGGAAAACTGTATGAATAGTAGAACATTCTTGAAAAATGCAATGTTTCTATCAGCATTTGGAAAAGAAACAAACATGCTTTTTTTGACAAGTAGCCTGCATGCACTTCTTAGATTTCTTTCAAGTGCTGATGAACTTGTTATGTATTTCCAACATCTTTTTTAAAATTACACATCCCTCTAAGATTAAAATATATTTACTAACCTTCTGAAGCACTGACATTTAATCCCAAATTGAACATTATTTTGGTGTGAGTGTTAAACTGATTTTGCTGTTTGCTGAGACAGTCTCCTCTGCATGGTGTTTGCTTTCCCTTTGACCATATTTTCTTCTTTTGTTGCAGAATTTTCCTTTCTGTCTTATGTCCATTAACATCACCAGAATCACAATCCAGGCATTGAGGGAAGAATGTTTATCCAAGTAGGTGACATAGAATATGAGTGACTGATGTCAATTTATTCCTGTCAAATGAGATGCATTTAGAACAGAAGAAAATTAATCATTTTGGGAGTAAGATGAAATGCTTCCTCATCTTCCTGAAAAATATACCAATGGGAGCACATCTTCCTATTAGTCAAAGGGGAAGTGATGCCGTAGTGGCATTGTGGCTGGACTAGTAATCCAGAGATCCAGGGTAATACTCTGGAATCCGGCTTTGAATCTTGCCATTCAATAAAAATGAATTCAATAAAAATCTGAAACCATTGTCGATTGTTGTAAAAACCCATCTGGTTTACCCATGCCTTTTTAGAAAGGAAATCTGCCATCCTTCCCTGGTCTGGATTACATATGGCTCTTAAATGCCCTCTGAAATGGCCTAGCAAGCCACTTAGTTGTATTAAACCGCTACAAAGTCTCAAAAAAGGAATGAAACCGGATGGACCATCCCGCATTGACATAGGCAATGGCAAACTCAGCCCTGTCGACCCTGCAAAGTCCTCCTTACTAACATCTGGGGGCTTGTGCCAAAATTGGGAGAGCTGTCTCACAGACTAGTCAACAGCCTGACATAGTCATCCTTATGGAATCATATCTTACAGATAATATCCCAGACTCTACCATCACCATCCTTGGGTATGCCCTGTCGCACCGGCAGGACAAACCCAGCAGATGTGGTGGCACAGTGGTATACGGTCCGCAGGGAGTGGCCGTGGGAGCCCTCAGCATCGACTCTAGACCCCATGAAGTCTCATGCCATCAGGTCAATCATGGGCAAGAAAACCACCTGCTGATTACCACGTACCACCCTCCTTTAGCTTATGAATCAGTGCTCTTCCATGTTGAACACCTTTTGGAGGAAGCACTGAGGGTGGCAAGGGCATAGAATGTACTTTGAGCGGAGGACTTCAATGTCCATCACCAAGATTGGCTAGGTAGCACCACTACTGACCGAGCTGGCCGAGTCCTAAAGGACATAGCTGCAAGAATGGGTCTGTGAATTAACAAGAGGAAAAAGCATACTTGACCTCATCCTCACCAACCTGTGTGCCGCAGTTGCGTCTGTCCATGACAGTATTGGTAGGCGTGACCACGCAGTCGTTGTAGAGACGCAGTCACACCTTAACATTGAGGATACACTCCATTGTGTTGTGTGGCACTACCACCATGCTAAATGGGATAGATTTCGAACAAATATAGCAACTCAAGACTGGGCATCCATGAAGTGCTGTGGGCCATCAGCAGCAGCAGAATTATACTCGAACACAATCTGCAACCTCATGGCCCGTCATACCCTCCACTGTATCATTACTATCAAGCCAGGGGACCAACTTTGGTTCAGTGGCGTGCAGGAGGGCATGCCAGGAACAGCATACTTAAAAATGAGGTGTCAATCCAGTGAAGCTATAACACAGGACTACTTGCATGCCAAGTAGCATAAGCAGCAAGTGATAGACTGAGCAAAGCGATCCCACAACCAACGGATCAGATCGAAGCTCTGCAGTCCTGCCACATCTAGTTGTGAATGGTGGTGGACAATTAAACAACTCACTGGAGGAGGAGGCTTCATAAGTATCCCCATTCTCAATGATGGGGGACCCAGCACGTCATTGCAAAAGACAAGACTGATGCATTTGCTACAATTTTCAACCAGAAGTGTTGAGTGGATGATCCATCTCAGCCTCTTCCAGAGGTCCCAAGCACCACAGATGCCAGGCTTCAACCAATTCGATTCACTCCACGTGATATCAAGAAACGATTGAAAGCACTGGATAGTGCTAAGGCTATGGGCCCTGACAATATTCCAGCAATAGCACTGAAGACTTGTGCTCCAGAACTTGCAACACCCCTAGCCAAGCTGTTCCAGTACAGCTACAATACTGGCATTACCAGTGGAAAAGCCAGGAATGTCCTGTACACAAAAAACAGGACAAATCTAACCCAGCCAATTACCACCCATCAGTCTATTCTCGATCATCAGTAAAGTAATGGAAGGTGTCATCAACATTGCTATTGAGCAGCATTTGCTTAGCAATAACCTGCTCACTAACGCCCAGTTTGGGTTCCACCAGGGCCACTCAGCTCCTGACCTCATTACAGCCTTGGTTCAAACATGGACAAAAGAGCTGAACTCCCTAGGTGAGGTGAGAGCGATTGCCCTTGACTTCAAGGCCACATCTGAATGTAGCATCATGGGGCCCTAGCAAAACTGGAGTCAATGGGAATCAAGGGGAAACCCTCCACTGGTTGGATTCATACCTAGCACAAAGGAAGATGGTTGTGGTTGTTGGAAATCAATCATTTCAGTTCCGGGACATCGCTGCAGGAGTTCCTCAGGATAGTGTCCTCGGCCCAACCATCCTCAGCTGCTTTATCAATGACCTTCCTTCCATCATAAGGTCAGAAGTGGGGATGTTCGCTGATGATTGCACTATGTTCAGCATTATTTGTGACTCCTCAGATACTGAAGCAGCCCATATGCAAATGCAGCAAGACCTGGACAATATCCAGGCTTGGCCTACGAGTGGCGAGTAACATTCATGCCACACAAGTGCCAGGCAATGACCATCTCTATCAAGAGAGAATCTAACCATCGGCCCCCCTGACCTTCAATGGCATTACCATCACAGAATCCCCCACCATCAACATCCTGGGGGTTACCATTGACCAGAAACTGAACTGGACTAGCCATATAAATACTGTGGCTACAAGAACAAGTCAGAGGCTAGGAATCCTGTGACAAGTAACTCACCTCCTGACTCTCCAAAGCCTGTCCACTATCTACAAGGCACAAGTCAGGAGTGTGATGGAGTACTCCCCACTTGCCTGAATGAGTGCAGCTCCCAGAACACTCAAGAAGCTTGACACCATCCAGGACAAAGTAGCCCGCTTGATTGGCACCCCATCTACAAACATTCACTCCCTCCACGCACAGTGGCAAAAGTAGTGCCATCTACAAGATGCACTGCAGGAATTCAGCAAGGCTCCTTGGACAGCACCTTCCAAACCCATGACCACTACCATCTAGAAGGACAAGGACAGCAGGTAGATGGGAACATCACCACCTGGAAGTTCCCCTCTAAGTCATTCATCATTCTGACTTGGAAATATATCGCCGTTCCTTCACTGTTGCTGGGTCGAAATCCTGGAACCCCCTTCCTAACAGCACTGTGGGTGTACCTACACCAAATGGACTGCAGCAGTTCAAGAAGGCAGCTCACCACCATCTTCTTGAGGGCAACTCGGGATGGGCAATAAATGCTGGTCCAACCAGCACAGCCCAGGTCCCATGAATGAATATTTTTTAAAAGATTGATACCCACTATGTTTCAAGCTTTGTTTCAGTTGAATTACATTTCATGAGATCTCCCATTGACTGTTCATTTGTACATGGATAGTTGTGCTCACAGAATGAGGAATACTCTCATGGAAGTATTTCATGTGGTATCTGTCCTCCAGGCCATCCTTAAACTATGTGGCAAGGCAGACAACTCCCAGAGACACAGGCAGCAGTCTCTGCCCCATTTACATAGGTTGACGGGATGTTTGCCTGCTTGAGTGGTACACTGGGGAAGAAGTGGAGACAAAGGCAAAGTTGAGATGAGAGAAAATGAAAGTTTTGGAAATATGTGCTCCAAAACATAGTGTAACCCTGTTAAGTTCTGGCTGTGTTGTAAGTGATGTCTATTTTGTGGCAGAGAATGTAATCGAAGGCAGCAGGTGATTGGAGTCCTGAATGATTTCTATGTGGCAGCATTCCTGCATCTTTATCAGATTTGGAAAACACAGCACAAAACCATCTCTGATTCAGGATTTGTTCTTAAAGGTGAGAAACTGAAAGTGAAGTAATCTTCTGTGAAATCCCTTTAACTTGTACTGAACACTGCATTGTTATTGGGTTAAGGGAATCCTCAGAGTTGCTTGATTCGATGTTAAACACCTAAAATACTGAAAGCGATACTTACATCTAACGGTTGATGTGTTCATACAAGCTCCCATGGATTATTGCACATGATATCTGAAGCATAGACTATAAAACATTGAACTGTTTGTAACAAACGAGTGAGAACTCAAGCTAGGGACGTAATATGAGAATCATTGAAGCTGGTTACCTCAGACAGGTGGTACCAAGCTAAGCCCAATTAAAATGCAACAAGATTGAAATGGATCCTGAGAGATTAGATATAACACAAAAATCTGTCTGAAATTCCATTTCAACTTCCGTTATTACCTGACTGTTTCAAATATTTTTCCTGTTTGTAGGGGTTGAAATGTTTGCCAAAAAGAATCCAAAACAACTCCTGAAAAGGTTGGAAACGTACTTGTTGGAGCGTCAGAATGGAACAGTCTTGCCGGCAGACAAGCTGTCCCCACCTTCAAATCACACTATGGCTGGAATGACACCAAAACAAACATCTGCCACAAACACCAAAGAGATGAACTTTATGGGCGTCTGTGAGCTTGAGCTAGAACCTGAGGGTGAGGTGCGGCTAATCTGAAACTGGTGTGAGTGATGGAAAGTAAGAAAGAGAGATAATCAACATCACCATGTAGCAGGGATGTGATACCCAATGTTTCGCTATTATGGCATGCACTACACAAGTACTGGACATTATATGTTGGCATAAAACCATACACTACAACATCAGTAGATCTTCAGCTTTCCCAAATAACAGTGGCTTGCAAATGTGTCAATGTTGTAGGCATGTTTTACTAGCTCAAGATATTCAGTGCTACTGTAGTTTGAGTGCTGTCTTCAGATAATGCTAGCATACAGATACTTTCTGCTACCTTTTAAAAACAGTAGTGCCAGACTCTCAGGAGGAATTCAGTCCCCTACTCAGGAGAGGAGAATGTATTTGTTTCCTTTAATAGTAGTGCAGCCTGTACTAGACATAGTTTGTACTATACATTTTAAGTGATGCTAATTAGCTTTATTTCTGAATCAGTGTTGTGAGTAACAATACAGAGGAAGCTTGAAGATTCATTCTCACTCTGCCCTTATTTTTGTTAAGGAGAGTGGGGATAAAAGGCTTGGGCTGCTGTCATTCTGCTGAATGAAAAGATTTTCCTTTTCAGATGTTTCCCTCCCCGCCTGATTTTAGCTTAACCACACAAGTTAGTTGACTCTTTTGCATGCGATATATGATATAAGCAGGAGGCACATGATATCTGATGGCTTGACATGATTCGACAGTACCTGATACATTCCCTGTCTCTGTTCATGGGCTTTGTCACCATTTACCACTCTGCAGTACCTTCAGAGCGTCAGCCAGAGAAGAGGAATCTGAGCGATCAGAAAACTTGTTCAAACCTATGGAAATTTTTAAGCTTTTAATAAAGTTAATATCCAATCATTAACTGCTGATGACAGGCTCATTACCTTCAAAGAAGTAGTCCTGTGTGCAGTCCAATCTTTGAGAATTTTGTATTATTGCATTTATCCCTTCACATTGCTTTTAAAAACACACTCCCAAGGTATCTAGCTGAGCAAATTGTTGGGCCTTCACAGTGCCTTGTATTTTTAACTATTGGTCTTGTCGTTCCCCTCTTTCAACATTCCTTATTGATTGCAAAATAAATGACTTTGGATAACCTCATGTTCGATCAGGCAAGTGGTAAGCCTACTGGTCTGTGTAGTTACTGATCAGTTCTCAGCAGTAACGTTGACCCTCCCAGGGTGCACTGATAATGCTCATAGTTGAGTTGAGCAACAGAGATTGGCTGTGGTATTCATAGCTGGGACAAAGACTGTTACAAATTCTGCATGTTAGTTATCAGCAGCATGGTACAGCTTTGCTGGGAGCTCGTGGATACATTGCACTGTCGAATATACCTAATGTAGAAGTAAGCAGTACAGGGCTCATGAGAGAGTGAGATGGTTGAGTAAACAGTTTCTATTTTGTTACTTTGGGATATCTGTATGCCACATGTCATTCCTTGGGCAAGAGCGCAAAAATTGGCTGCCCTTTGACAGGCTGTACAAAGTGTATGGTGGTGTTCCAGTTACCTAATCCCAAATCAACTGTACTTATCTCTTTTTGTTGAGGTCAGTAATGGAATTTCAGTATGTGGCAATTATTAATGCTGTACACTGTTCTTACAGCTTAATGCTGAAATACCGGGTGCATGAGATGCATTTAACTAATGTGTGATCGTAATGGCCTCATGATTGACTCCTAGGTGAGTTGTTAGGACTTTTAAAATATGATTAAATCCAGAATACATTACATACCTTCATTTCCATTCAAAAAAATCCATTCAAGAGAGATGTGTCCTAAAGTTGATTGAAATTTAGAAACGTCGGTAGACATTGAACATGCCCAATCAATGTAAAGCAGCAAAAAATAAAGACTATAAAAAGCTGAATTAAATCAGAAGAATTAGGGATCAGATGACTCTGGTCAACCTGTGCCTTGAGTCATTTGTCCACCTCTAGCTGCTAAATCATTATAGTGCTGGAGTCACGGCAGAGAAGAATCACAGGGCTGAACTTTGGTGTTGAAGATCTGAGAAATGAGGAAACGCTGGAGAAATTTGGGCCTTTTAGCCTTGAACAAAGGAACTTGAAAGGTGATTTTGAGGATGTTGAAGGTGGTAAATAGTATGGAAATGGTAGATCCTGGAAATTACTTTTAATTGTGAACATAGAAGAAGGGAACACAACTTCAGACCAGTAATAAGCAAAGGAAATGCTTTTTCGCACAAAGTGTGACCAACACGTGGAACCGATATAGTAATGGAGATGGAGGCACTTGAATTATTTAAAAGAACATGTGTATGTTGCAGTGAGATGGGACACTTGAGGTTATTCCGGATGAATGACCTACGGTGAATAATTGGCCTTCCTCAGTTGCAGTTATCTAGGACTGTTATCCCTATTAGTTACTAACATTCAGCTTAATGGAAATTCCACAGAATGAAGATGGCTAGACTCTGTGGAAGTTGAATGTTGTGACAAAGAAATATCTATATCTTAGATGTGATGGCTAAATGCACCACTTTGATTTGAGACCAAACCTTGATAAAAAGAATAGTCACTTCAAGCCAGCCATACTGAAAGTATTTTACAGCCCTCAAACCTTTGAGAAGGAGAGTTTAGACTGCTGCTTCATAATGACATAATTCTAGGTCAGTTTAGCAAAAGCTTACCCTCTGACACTAGCAGCAATGTGCTCTTTCAGGTTCCTTTTGAAATGGTATGTTGTATTGTACATGTTTTCGATTTTCTTGTGGAGCTCATAAGTGTTGATGTGATGTGGTATGTTATGATGTCACAGTATCCTGTCAAACTGAAAATAATCCCCTGGTGGATCAGGTCGTATTTGGCATTTCCACCATGAATGTGCTGCTGCATATCATCTTTCTTTTATTTGACCAGAGATTAAACAAAAATTGAGGATTTTGAAAATGTAAAATAAAGTTAGAAATACACCATGGTCCTGTTAGTATTTAAAAAAAAGAAAAGCTCATGTTTTTGGGAAATAGGCTTTGTCAGGCCAGATAGGATTGGTCAGGCAGAAAGTTCTTATACAGGACTGACCAAACAAAATAGGCAGGGGAGAACAGGTTCATGAGTACTCATGCATTACCAACTGGGACACAGATAGGACTTGTTTGACTAACTCCCGCTTGTGAAGATTTTTTTTAAGAAGCTGGAAATTGCTGTTAAATGTGGACATGTACTACTCTGTCAGAGATGACTGTTGAGGAGATAACCTGTGACTTGTATTGTCTGTGTCCCTGAAAAGAAAATAGTCTCTAACAGGAATATATGCAATATCTCGTGGATTGTAAAAAAAATACTTTATTGTTTGGGGACTTGAATGATCCTTCTTGTTAACTATAGAGCTATTATTTTATTCTCTTTTCATAGAACCATAGCACAGCACGGAGGATGCATTTGGCCCATTCTATCCATGCCAGCCCTCTGCCAGAGCAACCGCACCCCCACCACCACCACCACACCACCACCATCCCCACTTACCCATTTTTTTTCCCGTAACCCTGTAAATCATCTCACCTATGATAATTATCCAATTTTCTTCTGAAGCTTGTATCTGCCTCCATTACACTCTCAGGAATTCCATTCAGATCCTAACACTAGCTGCATAAAAACGTTTCTTCTCATGTCACTGTTGCTTTTTTTGTGACATATTAATTCACTATCCTCTGGTTCTCAATCCTTCCGCCTAGGGTAACAGTTTCTCCCTAACTGCTTTGTCTAGACCTCATGATTTTGAACACTTCTGCTGAATCTCCTCTTAATGTTCTCCCCTCCAAGTAGAACAGCCTGAACTTCTCTAATTGACCCATGTAACTGAAGTTCCTCATCCCTGGAGCTGTTCTCGCAAATCTTTTCTGCACCCTATCTAATATCGTCACCTTTTTTCTAAAGTGTGATGTTCAAAATTTGACACATTACTCCAATTGAGGATGAAATAATTTTTTTTTTACAGGGTTGTCATAAGTTCCTTGCTTTTGTACTTCATTCCCTGATTAATAAAGCTCAATATTCTATATGCTTTATTAACTGTTTTCTTTTGAAACGTCCAGAGGCATTTATGGTACATGTACAACCATTGGCCCTTCCTCCTTACTCCCCAAGCCCCCACTTCCCAATAGACAGTAAAACTGCTTTAAATAACCCTTTAAGTCAGCATCCTAACAGGTAGATTCATGCTGGCTAGACAATCAGCAACTTTTAGTTGGTTAAATTCCAGCAATATGCCTGTGCACGGTTAGAGGTTCCCAAGCTTAGTCTTTGGTCAAGCTGCGCTTAAGCTCTCTGCATTTATTTAAACAGGATGTGTCCCTGCAGGGACAGTGTGCACTCCATGGCGGGCTAAGAAAAACTCGACCATGTGGATTTTTCAGTGGTTGGGAGATTTTAGTATATGGCGACATCCATCTGACCAAAAGCAACACTTTTAAGAATTTATTCAGCGTGATAGTAGGTGCGTGACATGTTCAGAGGCACTCAGCAGTTTCAGATTTTGTTCTTCCAAATTTCAGCTGTATCTGCTAAGAGGATTTTGAGCTCTGTAATATGAAATTGAAGAACTGTTGGGTACAGAACTGTCACCAGTGGATTGAAGCAAGGACTTAACAGCAGCACACAACAAGCTTGTCACAATTAAAGTGTATAAAGGCTGCGTGGAATTTTATATAGGGCTGTTGTACCAATATAAACTAATCAAGTTTGGTGAAGGATAGTTGGGACAGCACTGTTTGAGAGTGAGAGATTTAATTGTACATCTAATCTGTTTACTCACTGCACCTATCTCTAGACTGGCCCAGAACTTTAGTCATTGTTTGGGAGTTGAGCACTTAGCCAGTTCAGTGATTAAAATAAATTTTGTATTTGAACGAGTTTGCACATGAATCCAAAGACCCTTGTGTAGACTAAATGTGCTCTAAAAATTGTGCGGAAATGAGGTGTGTACTGGGAACCTGTGAAAATCTCTGAAATCCTTTTAACTGATCTTTGGGCTATTGAGAATATTGCAGGTAATGTGACATTGTTTCAAAAGTTTGACTTTTTATTGACAAGTCTCAGTCATCCTGTAATATTCCTTTGCACAAAGTGACGGGTTAATTGATGTTTATCGTATTCAGGATTTCACTAACGAGCACTGTGGCTGTATTCAAGATGTAATATTAACACTGTATTTGGATGTCATGGTAATAAAAGCACTAAACATCTTTATTTTTGCATTCATTAAATTTTATGTTTTTAAAATAAAAATTAATCTGCAGCTATTAACTGTTTCAGTAGCATTATTGCAGCAAAATAAAGGATGAGGTTGAAAAGATTGTCCTCTGGTTGTACCCTGTGTAATTTGATGTTATATTCCACTTGGGGGAAAAAATACAAAAACTTAGTATCTTAAATGCAACACTACAAAAACACGACCAAAGGTTAACTTGTGCAACTTTTATCCAACTTAACAAGTCGAGTACCTATGTTACAATCCAGTTAGGGACTGTTAACATTTAAAGAGAAATCCAAACACTGTGTTTTAACCAATAGAACTATGCTGCAAGGTTTCTCATTTTTAAACAAAAAGACAAACTTTATTGTATAGACTTAAGCACAACAAGCATTATTAACAAAACAATATGGTTTATAATGCACTCAGGATTACTTCTTACTTCTCCCAAGGACTCTCTTGCAAAACACATCAATCTTAAAGTTATATATTTTTGCAGAGATGACCCATAAGTATGCTAGAGTCCTCGGGGACTAGTTTAATTCTCCTCAGCTCCAGCTATTCTCGTAGATAAAACTTTAATTTACCATCTGTTGACTATGGATGCCTCATACCTTGTTCTGGTTTCTTTTCCTATACTTCGAAACTAATCTGCCTGTTGCTTCCTTTGGCACAAAACTCTATGGGGACCATTATAGGTTCTTCCATGAATTTCACACTATACAATAATCCAGCTACTGTTCCCTCATAAAGTTCAAACTGAGATTAAGCCTCACCCACATTCAAAATGGTTAATTATAATGTTAGTTTTTTAACTCTGCTTACAGTGCAGGTCTACCTGACTGTTATTTACTTTGGCTATCTTCTCTCAGTGAGCTGCAAACTGCACACACCAGTTCCAAGCTGCAACTACTACTTTGATGGCTCTGCATCCCTTTATATAGTCTCACACCAGTTTTAGATTGCCCAGAAGTTTTCGTTTCCAAGGTTCAGCTTTTGTTTCCTTAGAAACAGGAGGGGCAGTTTCCTTTCTAGTTCCCCTTTCCTTCTTGCATTTTTAGTTTCTGTTTTCCATTAGGCCATGCATTCCCTACCTGCTGTTTTATAGCTCTATCCCTTCTATTTTAATATTGTAATAAACTCCCAGCTTGTTTATGTTGCACTCACCATTTTCTACATTTAAAACTTTCACTCTTAAACTACAAGTTATATTCTAAAATATTAAATATATATTCTAAAACACATGAACTAGATATTTGCAACACCACTAAGTACTTATTGCTAAAGATTTTGAACTGAAGTTGTCTTTTTTACATTTGTTGAGCAAGAACATAATATCTATGATAATTTGTGTCAGTCAATAAAATTGCAGAAATTATTAGTGTAGAAAATTCGTGAGATTGGCAACATTTTGGGAAAACACTTTACTGGCTATCTAAGGATGGACAGTTTGACCTTGGCTTCATTGTGCTGAGAAGAACAGATTGATAATCCTTTACAGCCTGACCTTGAGTTTTTAATGTTTTTAGATCTTTAGAACTATTCCATTCTTCTCGTTCTGTAACTATTTACGCTTCTCCTTGGCCCGACCAAGTTTGTTTCATTCTCTTTGCCTTGCACCATCAACACTTTTGTTATTTAATCACTCCTGACTCCTGTCCTATCGCAGACCATTCCCTTTTGTGATTCCCCTGCCTTTACCTCCCCTCCCCCCGATGCCAGTCATGCCCGACACCTCCTTTTTGCTGGCCCTGTACTGCTCTTTGTTTCCAGCATCTTCCCATTGTGATGAAGGATCATTGATCTGAAACGTTAACTCTGTTTCCCTCTCCACAGCAGCTGTCTGACCTACTGATTTCAGATTTCCAGTATCCGCATCATTTGCTTTTGTTTCATGGCTCCTTCATTGTGCCTTCTGCAAATTGATGCTCGTACCACTATGTCGCTGCCTGCAAATCAACAATTGAAGGTGACAGCACAATTGCATGAGTGCATCGCATGAACAAATTCTACACACATATGTAACATTTTTTCCGACACTGAGATTAACCAAATTAAGTTCCCTGAAACCTATCCAAATCTTTTCTGTTTGTTCCCAGAGCAGTTTCTATGACTCACTTTCTGGATGCTCATCTGAAGGACTGGCTACTTTTTCTGTGCATTACAATTCATCCTGAGTCTCTTTCAGAAAGCACAAATGAAGACAGCAAGTCTTGTCAAACTATTGCCATATTTTTGGCTGAGGAAGCTATGCTTTTGGATGAATTTTAATTCTGCATAACCAAGATAACACAACCATTTCACAGGAGGGAGAATCCCTGGTTTAGTGGTAGCTCTGGCAGCCCACAGCGAGAGCTTCCAACTGGTGTCCTAGCTGTTGATTTAGCCATATTTCTAAGTGAATGACCTCTTAGGGCAGACACCATGACCAGTACACTACTATTGAGCACTGTGATGATGTTACATGAGTTCAGATCCCAACATGATATCTAACTCGTTCACTGTCCTACCCAGTCTGGCTACATGTGGCTTCAGGTCCACATGACAGGGTTGACTCCTAATTCCCTGATGGCAACTAGGAATGGGAAAAAAAGCAGTGCCCTGCCAGTGTCGTTCACGTCTTAAGGACAAATATATTTCAAAATATTGGAATTTTTGTATTGGGCTATTTGACGGTGTTGACATGGAGCTAACTCTGTGCCTATTATATTGGCAACACATTGTTACTATCTATGACTGCAGCTGAAACTGAAAGGACAGGTGGTGAGGAAACCACCAAGAGGGAAAAACATACTTGACCTAGTGCTCACCAGTCTATCTGTTTTTCTATAAATTAGGGACTCTAGTTGTGGTTGAGACTTAAATAACCATTAAGATAGGGGAATAGAGTTTCCGCTTTGGGCGCAATTGGAAAATTACACTCAAAATACACCAGTTAGGTTATAGTTCAAGTTTCTGCTAAAATTTATTTGCATAATCACAAACCTAAGACTTTCTGTGAACTAGTTCGATTGGGCAACATAATAGAATGTAATTGTTTATTTTTCTTTCCTCGAATTATTCCTTGATGTATTTAAGAACGGTAACCTGGTGACTAAGGAATTAATACAGTTGAAAATGACTGTCACCAAAAATAAGCATTTTAATAAGGGTGTTCAGTCTTCCACCTGTAAGTAACTTGATTTAGATTTATTGAAAATGACTTAAAAATATACAGAACCATTTAAAAGTTTCATTGGTGTACAGTATAGTTCTATCAATTTCTTAGTAAATGAAATATTTTTTGGCATGAAAAACTTTTAAAATATGCCTGCGCAACAAAGAAGAGCCATCCCTAACCCGTACAATTGGCTGAATCTGCCAGTTTTGAGTGGGCTGGGCCTACTTTTTGAACAGGCCTTGAATGAAGTGAATTGAATATTGAACCAGTACAAAAGCTCACAGAAAACACATAAATTGTTTTGGGCCTGACTCACATCTAAAAATGCCCTGATTATTTTACATTGTTTGGCAGATTACACCCGGATTACACTATGGATGTTACTTATCTTTTTTTAGACCAGCAACACTTAGTCTTTGATTAGAAACAGTGATTTTCTGCTTTCTTGCACCAGAATGATTCCTTAAGGATATCTGGTTGCCTCAGCATTTGGATGAGTGGTATTATTTTCACTCAGTTATTGCTCAGTCCACTTTAAATTCCTGTATATTCCATAACCAATAACATCTGGGGGCTTGTGTTAAAACTGGGAGAGCTGTCCCACAGACAAGTGAAGCAACAGCCTGACATAGTCATACTGAATGGAATCATACCTTACAGACAATGTCCCAGACACCACCATCACTATCCTACCAACAGAACCACCAAGGGCGGCAGCACAGTGGTAAACAATCTGGATGGAGTTGGCCTGGGAATTTGCAACATCAAGTGTGGACCAGATGAAGTCTCACGGCATTAGGTCAAACATGGACAAGGAAACTTCCTGCTGGTTGCCATCTACCACCTGCCCTCCCTCGCCTCAGCTGATGAATCAGTACTCTTTCATGTTGAACACCACTTGGAGGAAGCACTGAGGATGGCTAGGGGGGACTTCATTGTCTCTCACCAAGAGTGGCTCAGTAGCTGCTGAGTGGTAAAGGACATAGCTGCTAGACTGGTTCTGCGGCAGATGGTGAGAAAAGCACCAAGAGGAAAAAACCCTCTTGACCTCGTGCTCATCAGCCCATCTGTCACAGATACATCTGTCCATGACCGTGTTGGTATGAGTGACCACTGCACAGTCCTTGTGGAGACAAAGTCTCGTCTTCACTTTGAGGATACCTTCCATCGCGCTGTGTGGCACTACCACCATGCTAACTAAATGTGATTTTGAACAGATTTAGCAACTCAAAACTGGGCAACTGTGAGGCACTATGGGCCATCAGCAGCAGCAGAATTGTATACAGCCACAACCTGTAACCTCATGGCTCAGGATATACCCCGCTCTACCACTACTATCAAGCCAGGGGATCAATGAAGAGTGCAGGAGGACATGCCATGAGCAGCGCCAGGCATACCTAAAAATGAGATGTCAACCCAGTGAACCTACAACACAGGATTACTTGTATGCCAAATAGCAAAAGTAGCATTCGAGAGACAGAACTAAGAGATCCCACAACCAACGGATAAGATCTAAGCTCTGCAGTCCTGCCGCATCCAGTTGTGAATGGTGGTGGACAATTAAACAACTAACTGGAGGAGGAGGCTCCATGAATATCCCCATCCTCAATGATGGGGGAGCCCAGCATATCAGTGCAAAAGACAAGGCTGAAGCATTTGCAACAATAGCTGTAAACCAGGAAATGGAAGAGAGGGAGGAACTAGGGAAAATTACATAACCAGGGAAGTGGTATTAAGCAATTTGTTGGGGCTGCGGGCTGACAAATCTCCAGGCCTGGATGGACTTCACCTTCAGGTCTTGAAAGGAGTGGCTGTTGAGATAGTTGATCCATTGGTTTTAATTTTCCAAAATTCTCTAGATTTGAGGAAGGTTCCATTAGATTGGAAAATAGCAAATGTTTAAAATGTTTATTCAAAAAGGGAGGGAGAGAGAAAGCAGGAAACTGCAGGCCAGTTAGCCTAACATCTGTCACAGGGAAAATGTTAGAAGCTATTATTAAAGATGTTATAGAGGGCACTTAGAAAAATTCAAGGCAATCAGGCAGAGTCAATGTGATTTTGTTAAAGGGAAATCATGTTTAACTACACCAAAGGTTGTTGCAGAAAATGAATGCTCATGCTGTAGGAGGTAACATATTGGCATGGATAGAAGACTGGCTGGCTAACAGGAAGACAGTTGGCATAAATGGGTCTTTTTCTGGTTGACAGAATGTGATGAGTGATGTGCTACAGGTATCATTGCCGGGGCCTCAACTTTTTACAATTTATATAAATGACTTAGATGAAGGGTCCGAAGGAATGGTTGCTAAATTTGCTGACGACACAAAGTTGGGTAGGAAAGGAAATTGTGAAGAGGACATAAGGAGGCTACAAAGTGAGATAGATTAGGTGAGTGGGCAAAGATATGGCAAATGAAGTATAATGTGGGCAAATGTGAAATCATTCATTTTGGCAGGAAGAATAAAAAAGAAGCTTATTATTTAAATGGTGAGAGACTGCAGAGCTCTGACATTCAAAGGGATCTGGGTGTCCTAGTGCATAAATCACAAAAGGTTAGTATGCAGGTACAGCAGGTAATTAGGAAAGTTAATAGAATGTTATCATTAATTGTGAGGGGAATTGATTACAAAAGTAGGGAGGTTATGCTTCAGTTATACAGGACACTGGTGAAACCACATCTGGATTATTGCGTACAGTACTGGTCTCCTTATTTAAAGAATGATATAAATGCGTTAGAAGCAATTCAGAGAAGATTTACTAGACTAATACTAGGAATGGGGTGGGCTGTCTTATGTGGAAAGGCTGGACAGATTAGGCTTGTATTCACTGGAATTTAGAAGAGTAAGAGGGAGGAGTTTAAACTAATTCGGCAAGGGGAGGGGACACAGAATGTTAGCAGAATAGGGACACATCATAACACGGTAAAACAATCAAGTCAGAGGGAGTACAGCTGCATTAAGTTTCAAGGGAGTAAGGCAAGGCTGGATGGCCTCTAATGCCAGGAGTATTACAGGTAAAACGGATGAGTTAAGGGTGAGGATTGACATGTCGAATTGTGATATAGTAGCCATCACTGAGATGTGGTTGAGGGAAGGGCAGGATTGGCAGCTCAACATTCTGGGATATAGAATCTTCAGACAAGACAGGGGAGGGGGTAAAAGAGGAGGAGGCATTGCATTATTAGTTAAGGAGTCAGTTACTGCAGTAAGGAGAGATGATATCTTGTTGGGGGGGTCATCGAATGAAGCTTTGTGGGTAGAGCTTAGGAATAAAAAAGGGGAAGCCACATTGTTAGGTGTTTATTACAGACCCCTAGATAGTCAGGGGGAAATTGAAGAGCAAATATGTGCACAATTTGGGGAGGTGTGTAAAAACAATAACAATGGTGTAATTATATTAAGTGATTTCAACTTTCGCAACATTAATTGGGATAGACGTAGTTTAAGGGCTTAGATGGAGTGGATTTCTTGAAATGTGTACAGGAGAACTTTTTAGATCAGTATGTAGAGGGTCCAACAAGAGACGGCGCAGTGCTGTACCTAATTCTGGGGAATGAAGCCGGACAGGTGGCTGAGGTGGTGGTGGGGGAGCATTTTAGTGATAGCGACCACAACATGGTACAGTTTAAAAACAAAAAACTGCGGATGCTGGAAATTCAAATCAAAAACAGAATTACCTGGAAAAACTCAGCAGGTCTGGCAGCATCAGCAGAGAAGAAAAGAGTTGACGTTTCGAGTCCTCAGTTCTGTGGAAGGGTCATGAGGACTTGAAACGTCAACTCTTTTCTTCTCATGGTACAGTTTAAGTTTGTTATGGACAAAGAAATAGACATGTTGCAATAAAATGTTTTGGATTGGGGGAGTGTGGATTTTAGTAAAATAAGGCAGGATATGGTCAAGGTAGACTGGGAACAGCTACTTGTGGGGAAATCTACAGAGGAGCAGTGGGGAGTGTTCAAAAAGGAAATGGCGAGGGTACAGGCTCAACATGTTCCCTCTAGGGTGACAGGAAGGAGTAACAATCCCAGAAAACCATGGATGACCAGAGATATTCAGGTTACAATGAGAAAGAAAAGCGAGGCTTTTAGCAGGTACAAAGGAAGCATATCAGTGGAGGCATTAGTGGGTACAGAAAGTGCAGGGTGGAGCTTAAGAAAGCAATTAGGAGAGCAAAGAGGGGATATGAGAAAGCTCTGGCTGGTAAAAGTAGGGAAAATCCCAATATATTCTATATGTATATCAATGGGAAGAGGATAACCAGGGAAAGAGTAAGGCCCATAAGGGACCAAGGGGGCAATCTATGGGTGGAGCCAGAGAACATCACTAGAGTATTGAATGAATGCTTCACATCCATCTTCACCCAAGAGAATGAGGATGAAGGTATCGAACTCGGGGACAGAGACTGCGAGGTTCTTAAGCAAATTGATATAGGGAGTGACAAGGTATTACTGCTGAGGGAGGCAAGGGAGGGGATTGCAGGGGCGCTGACCCAAATTTTTAATTCCTCTCTGGCCACAGGGGAGGTGCCAGAGGACTGGAGAACAGCTAATGTCGTTCCGCTATTTAAGAAGTGTTGTAGAGATAAGCCAGGGAACTACAGGCCAGTGAGTCTCACATCAGTGGTAGGGAAACTATTACCCCCCCACACACATACTGAAGGGGAGTTGTATAGAACCTTGGGGAGGCCACAGGAGTACTGTGTACAGTTCTGGTCACCACATTATAGGAAGGATGTGATTGCACTGGAGGGGCACAGAGGAGATTCACTAGGATGTTGCCTGGGATGAAACATTTAAGTTATGAAGAGAGGTTGGATAGACTTGGGTTGTTTTCCTTGGAGCAGAGAAGACTGAGGGGCGACCTGATCGAGGTGTACAAGATTATGAGGGGCATGGACATGGTGGTAGGAAGCAGCTGTTCCCCTTAGTTGAAGAGTCAGCCACGAGAGGACATAAGTTCAAGGAAGTTTAGGGGGATGTGAGGAAAAACTTTTTTACCCAGAAAGTGGTTATGGTCTGGAATGCACTGCCTAGGAGGGTGGTGGAGGCGGGTTGCCTCACATCCTTTAAAAAGTACCTGGATGAGAATTTGGCACATCATAACATTCAAGGCTATGGGCCAAGTGCTGGCTGGTAAATGGGATTAGGTAGGTAGGTCAGGTGTTTCTCATGTGTCGGTGCAGACTCGATAGGCTGAAGGGCCTCCTCTGCAATGTGTGGTTCTGTATTCTGTGAAGAGGTGACTTAATTGAAACCATTAAATCCTGAGGGGTCTTGACAGGTTGGATGTGGAGAAGTTGTTTCCTCTTGTGAGAGAATTAAGTGGCATACTCCTGCTCCTATTTTGTATGTTCATATTTCAAGAAACAGCTGAAGGCCTGGATACTGCAAAGGCTATGGGCCCTGACAACATTCCCACAATAGTACTGAAGATTTATACTCTAGAACTAGTTGCCTAGTTCCCAAGCTGATCCAGTATAGCTATAACACTGGCATCTACCTGGCAATGCAGAAAACTGCACATCTATGACCTGTCCATAAAAAGCAAGACAAATCCAACCTGGCCAATTACCACCACATCAGTCTACTCTCGATCATCAGCAAAGTGATGGAAAGTATCATCAACAGTGCTATCAAGCAGCACTTACTCAACAATAGCTTGCTCACTGATGCTTAGTTTGGGTTCTGCCAGGGCCACTTGCTGTACTCATTGTCGCTGGGTCAAAATCCTGGAACTCCCTTCTTAACAGCACTGTGGGTGTACCTACACCAGATGGACTGCGGCTGTTCAAGAAGGCAGCTCACCACTTTGTGAGGGCAATTAGGGATGAGCAACAAATGACGTTCACATCTCAGGAATGAGTAAAAAAAACTGCTCTGCTGCAAAATATCTACTTTACCCATTTCCACAGCTATTTGGGTAGGTCTGCCTTAGATTTTAAAGTGAAGCAGAGCAGGAACACCACATCTTTATGGAATATATATAAACTCCCAAACTGCTACTGGAGCACAAATTGTTTATTTTATAGCAAGAGTTCAAAACCATTGATTATCCAGCTGCACACCCAGCTCCTTTGCAAGAGAGATCTATTCTCAAGGCTGGACATCCAGCTGTGACATCTGACACAATTGACAACTAGGGCTATTTTCATGCAATTTGTAAGGCAGCCATATGGACCAATTCTTACACTTTTTCTATATATTACTACTGGACTTGACTTCTAAGGAAGACTTATTCTTCAGTTGATTTTTCCTCAATGCTGATGTTAGGATTTTCCAAAAGGCCCGCTCTCATTTACTGATAGAACTGTAAAATGAACTGTATTTAATGTATTTGAATTAAATTTGTTTGTAATAAAGTATTATTGCAGATATTAGGCTTATGTTACATTCAGAATTCACTTCATTTCCACTAGACATTCATTCCCGTTTTTGTGCTCCCCCCCACCCAAGCCCTGCTTATATTTATTTGTGAAGTTTAGTACATTGCGCATTTATCCAGTTACCTGTGGAATTGGGAGAAGTTTATATTGTGCAGCAGAGTACAATGGAAGCTGAGATTATTATGCATCCTATTCACCTCATCCATCTCAGTTTTCTCTCCTTACTCTCAGCTGATCCATTGAGTTGACTATCCTGTTTGTGACAATTGGGTGTTAGGCTGGTCAACCACCATGTAGGATATTTCATTACTGAGACTGCTCCCGTCCATACTTGATGTCTTGTCATGAGACTATGTCCTTTTATTTTTTGAAAATATGATTTTTCAACCTTCAACTGACTGAAAATTGTGCAATTTGAACTGAAATCGAGCAAACAGCTTAAAAATGTAAGGCTACATTCCAAGGTGAAGATGAGAAACGAATATATCAGCCTCAGGGGAGTGTGAAGGGAGAGACATATCCTATAAGCTAGACGCCCATTGGAAATCGTAACTGCAGAAGGAAGAGACGGAACACAGGTGGTGTCAAGAAAATCTTCACCCCGAGGAAACAGGCTTAAGTTGCTCTCTCTCCATCTCTTTTGGAATAAGTGTCCCCAGTTCAAAAGCCAACTCTACCAGAAACCTACCAGAGAACTGAGATCTCGTAACAACTGCAACCTCTTCTAATTCTGACCGCATCCAAGAATTCAGCTAACCTAAATCGGCCCCGATGTTTCAAATCTATGCCTCAAGGACAATCAAAGGGCACTTATATTCTTTTACTTTTTTTTAGTTGGGCTCTAGCTCCCCTTATTTCTGATGTGTGTGTGTGTGTGTGTGTGTGTGTGTGTGTGTCTTTGAGCCCGAATGACTGCATGAGGGCCAAGTGCTTGACTTTTGTGTTTTTATTATTTTACTCAAGTTGAGTGGTGAATTAATTTTCTCTTTCTTTGGCTTATTGCTCACAGCTTAAATAGTTAAATACATTCTGATTTGGAAAAGGCATATCCTTGTAAAAAAGAAACTTAAACCTTAGTTGTGACTGACTGAAGATGTTAAATAGAGGGGAACCAGTTTACCCCTGTTCACCTGTTTGTAACAGTCCACACATAAGCATTTTCCAGAAAGGGTCGTTGAATTGAAAACAAGAAAATTCTGGATTGCTAAAGATTGCAACTCATCCAACTGGTTCAGAAACTAAAGCCTCTCAATCATTTATTCCCGAAACATGCATCAGATTCTCTTTTAAATTTCCCCACCCCAATCCTCTTTCTAGGCAACCCGTTCCACACTTGGACCATTCGCTCCATCCTCCACTTCAGCTAGTTAATCAAGCACATTCCAAGTGACCAACAATTGCCATTCATCTCCGATTTTCTCCAGAGTGTCTACCCACTGGTGATCAAGTTCTTTTCCATCCTTTACATTATTTCAGATAAGTGTCTTGACTGGAACTTGAATTATATTTGATGACATTTTGTCTTTACTGAAGCTTTTCCACATGACAATACTGTCTACCCTACTCAAATATCTGCAATGTCAGCATGACCCTCATCACCAAGTTATATCATTACCTCATCTTCTACTCCTCAAGCACCAGATCATTCCTCTATCACCTCATCCTGTTCCACTCCTCTGGGATCACCATTAGAATTTTCATCATTGTCCCAACTGTCTTCCTAAGATATCCATTTTTTCTTCCTCCAGCCTTTTCACCAAACAACCCTTCAACCTTGGTATATTCAATCTTCATATCAGCTGCTTTTAATCTCTCTCATGGGAATCCTTCTGTCCTCTCTAAACCTATTTCATATAATAACTGACTCAAATTCAGTCCCCCAACCTTGCCAATGCCAGAGGTCTCAGTCACTGATGATGCTAACTCTGGTTACTTCCTGTATCTCTTACTATTCACATCTTAACATTCCTTCAACCACTATTTGCCGCTGGAAAAAGCTTTACCCCAGCTAATTACATCTGAACTTTAAATCTCTCAACTGCCTAGCATTTGGTTGTCTATTCTCTCCAGTACATCTGTAGCTGTTGACTTGTTTGACTGTTCCATCACCTCTACTTTTGATGCCTAGCAAAACCTTTTCTGTCTCCCATTCCGATTCGTATCTCTGATATAGGGCCAGCTTTCCTCCATTTAAATCCAAGCTTGAGCATACCTGATGCACAACTGGTCAGATCTGGCTCAACTACAATGAACTCTACTAAATCTCACTTAATTCTGAAAAAAACTAATCACTGCATTAGGATCATTTTAGACAAAAATATTTCCTCTACTAATGACTACCTCCTTAAAGCCCTGTACCCTCCATCTTAACCTTCAACAAGTATGAAGTGATAGAATATTTCTATTCAGGTGCCTCTGCTGCCACCACCAGCCTTCTTTATTTAATCAAACCTTAGGCTCACTCCCAATCATGCCCTGATCATTGTGTTTCTCTTGGCTTGCAATCTCTTCATGACCAGTCCAGTCTTAGTAAGCTCCTGGCTACTCGACTTCCCTTCTTGCCTTCCATGCTTGCTGATTTTGTAATAGCTCCCTCTCCTTAGCTTGTGTCTCCCGCCCTTTCAGAACTGTTGTCATCACGCTGCTCCTCAAATACTTTCCTATAACCTCTCTTTCTTGGAACATATATTGTTGAACATATATTGTGCCCCTAATCCATGCCCATTTCCATCACAGCCTCGCACCATGTTTATCTGCTCTCCACCAAAATTAAGAACATCCTCTGTGGCTATGATTGTGTTGCTTTATTTCTCTCTATCTTCCCTGTCATTCCTAACATGGTCAGCCACACTGTTTTCCTTCCATACCTCTCTTTCAATGTCCACCTTTGTGAGGCCCCTCTCTCTCATTATGGCATCATTGTCTGTCACACCTTTAGATGGTTTAATGGGTGTAAATGCATCCTCATTCAAAAAAATCTGAGGTAAATACAACGCTGTGAAGAGCAGGAGTTTGCTCATCAGTCTTTTTGATCATAGGATGAGCAGTAATGTGATGGTATGTTTGAACTGAACAAACCTACAATTTCTGACTTGGTGATGGCAAAAAGCTCAAGGTTTCTTTTGATTTTTTAACCAAATTTAGCAATGACAATTTTTGATCAGATACAGGGATTTATTGTAAATTGAGTATGGTAACAGACATTAATGGCCAAAAGTATAGCACATTAAACAAGAGTCAAGAATTCTCAGGTTGCTACTGTCCCACAGTCACGCTGCAGGCTTCGCGCCGAGTGCGCCCCCTGTACTTGCAATGGCAACAAACTCAGCTTTTCTTTCACCAATGGCGAGGTGGCGCGGGAGTTTGCCGCACGCATGCGCAGTCTGGAGCCGCTGGCGCGTGGAGGTTGTTGTTTGTTCCGGTGACGATTGGATCCTGTCCCGACCGTTTGGGTCCCTATCGGGTGGCATCCAGCTGTTCGGTCTGTGCTCGTTTCCACCATGGTCAGGGGTTGAGAGGGGCAAAGGCGAGGCGGGGCGGTGCGAGGCGAGGCGAGGCGAGGCGGGTGGGGGGAGCCGGCAATAGCGGGGTGGAGGATATTGAGGTCAGGAGTAGGTGGGGTTGGTGAATATTTAGGTAAGGGTGGGAGATAAGGGGGTATGTGTGTGGGAGACGAGGGGGTATGTGTGTGGGAGATAAGGGGGTATGTGTGTGGGAGATGAGGGGGTATGTGTGTGGGAGATAAGGGGGTATGTGTGTGGGAGATAAGGGGGTATGTGTGGGAGATAAGGGGGTATGTGTGTGGGAGATGAGGGGGTATGTGTGTGGGAGACAAGGGGGTATGTGTGTGGGAGACGAGGGGGTATGTGTGTGGGAGATGAGGGGGTATGTGTGTGGGAGACGAGGGGGTATGTGTGTGGGAGATGAGGGGGTATGTGTGTGGGAGACAAGGGGGTATGTGTGTGGGAGACGAGGGGGTATGTGTGTGGGAGATGAGGGGGTATGTGTGTGGGAGACAAGGGGGTATGTGTGTGGGAGATGAGGGGGTATGTGTGTGGGAGACAAGGGGGTATGTGTGTGGGAGATGAGGGGGTATGTGTGTGGGAGATGAGGGGGTATGTGTGTGGGAGACAAGGGGGTATGTGTGTGGGAGATAAGGGGGTATGTGTGTGGGAGACAAGGGGGTATGTGTGTGGGAGATGAGGGGGTATGTGTGTGGGAGATGAGGGGGTATGTGTGTGGGAGATGAGGGGGTATGTGTGTGGGAGATGAGGGGGTATGTGTGTGGGAGACTGAGGGGGTATGTGTGTGGGAGACTGAGGGGGTATGTGTGTGGGAGACGAGGGGGTATGTGTGTGGGAGACGAGGGGGTATGTGTGTGGGAGACGAGGGGGTATGTGTGTGGGAGACGAGGGGGTATGTGTGTGGGAGATGAGGGGGTATGTGTGTGGGAGATGAGGGGGTATGTGTGTGGGAGATGAGGGGGTATGTGTGTGGGAGACGAGGGGGTATGTGTGTGGGAGATGAGGGGGTATGTGTGTGGGAGATGAGGGGGTATGTGTGTGGGAGATGAGGGGGTATGTGTGTGGGAGATGAGGGGGTATGTGTGTGGGAGATAAGGGGGTATGTGTGTGGGAGATGAGGGGGTATGTGTGTGGGAGATGAGGGGGTATGTGTGTGGGAGATGAGGGGGTATGTGTGTGGGAGATGAGGGGGTATGTGTGTGGGAGATGAGGGGGTATGTGTGTGGGAGATGAGGGGGTATGTGTGTGGGAGATGAGGGGGTATGTGTGTGGGAGATGAGGGGGTATGTGTGTGGGAGATGCGGGGGTATGTGTGTGGGAGACGAGGGGGTATGTGTGTGGGAGATGAGGGGGTATGTGTGTGGGAGATGAGGGGGTATGTGTGTGGGAGATGAGGGGGTATGTGTGTGGGAGATGAGGGGGTATGTGTGTGGGAGACAAGGGGGTATGTGTGTGGGAGACGAGGGGGTATGTGTGTGGGAGACGAGGGGGTATGTGTGTGGGAGACGAGGGGGTATGTGTGTGGGAGATGAGGGGGTATGTGTGTGGGAGATGAGGGGGTATGTGTGTGGGAGATGAGGGGGTATGTGTGTGGGAGATGAGGGGGTATGTGTGTGGGAGATGAGGGGGTATGTGTGTGGGAGATGAGGGGGTATGTGTGTGGGAGATGAGGGGGTATGTGTGTGGGAGATGAGGGGGTATGTGTGTGGGAGATGAGGGGGTATGTGTGTGGGAGATGAGGGGGTATGTGTGTGGGAGATGAGGGGGTATGTGTGTGGGAGATGAGGGGGTATGTGTGTGGGAGATGAGGGGGTATGTGTGTGGGAGATGAGGGGGTATGTGTGTGGGAGATGAGGGGGTATGTGTGTGGGAGATGAGGGGGTATGTGTGTGGGAGATGAGGGGGTATGTGTGTGGGAGATGAGGGGGTATGTGTGTGGGAGATGAGGGGGTATGTGTGTGGGAGATGAGGGGGTATGTGTGTGGGAGATGAGGGGGTATGTGTGTGGGAGATAAGGGGGTATGTCTGTGGGAGATAAGGGGGTATGTGTGGGAGATGAGGGGGCATGTGTGTGGGAGATGAGGGGGTATGTGTGTGGGAGATGAGGGGGTATGTGTGTGGGAGATGAGGGGGTATGTGTGTGGGAGATAAGGGGGTATGTGTGTGGGAGATGAGGGGGTATGTGTGTGGGAGATAAGGGGGTATGTGTGTGGGAGATAAGGGGGTATGTGTGTGGGAGATAAGGGGGTATGTGTGTGGGAGATGAGGGGGTATGTGTGTGGGAGATGAGGGGGTATGTGTGTGGGAGATAAGGGGGTATGTCTGTGGGAGATGAGGGGGTATGTCTGTGGGAGATGAGGGGGTATGTGTGTGGGAGATGAGGGGGTATGTGTGTGGGAGATGAGGGGGTATGTGTGTGGGAGATGAGGGGGTATGTGTGTGGGAGATGAGGGGGTATGTGTGTGGGAGATGAGGGGGTATGTGTGTGGGAGATGAGGGGGTATGTGTGTGGGAGATGAGGGGGTATGTGTGTGGGAGATGAGGGGGCATGTGTGTGGGAGATGAGGGGGTATGTGTGGGAGATGAGGGGGTATGTGTGTGGGAGATAAGGGGGTATGTGTGTGGGAGATAAGGGGGTATGTGTGGGAGACAAGGGGGTATGTCTGTGGGAGATAAGGGGGTATGTGTGTGGGAGATAAGGGGGTATGTGTGTGGGAGATAAGGGGGTATGTGTGTGGGAGATAAGGGGGTATGTGTGTGGGAGATAAGGGGGTATGTGTGTGGGAGATAAGGGGGTATGTGTGTGGGAGATAAGGGGGTATGTGTGTGGGAGATAAGGGGGTATGTGTGTGGGAGATAAGGGGGTATGTCTGGGAGATAAGGGGGTTATGTGTGTGGGAGATAAGGGGGTATGTGTGTGGGAGATAAGGGGGTATGTGTGGGAGATAAGGGGGTATGTGTGGGAGATAAGGGGGTATGTGTGGGAGATAAGGGGGTATGTCTGTGGGAGATAAGGGGGTATGTCTGTGGGAGATAAGGGGGTATGTGTGGGAGACAAGGGGGTATGTGTGGGAGACAAGGGGGTATGTCTGTGGGAGACAAGGGGGTATGTCTGTGGGAGATAAGGGGGTATGTGTGTGGGAGATAAGGGGGTATGTGTGTGGGAGATAAGGGGGTATGTGTGTGGGAGATAAGGGGGTATGTGTGTGGGAGATAAGGGGGTATGTGTGGGAGATAAGGGGGTATGTGTGGGAGATAAGGGGGTATGTCTGTGGGAGATAAGGGGGTATGTCTGTGGGAGATAAGGGGGTATGTGTGGGAGACAAGGGGGTATGTGTGTGGGAGACAAGGGGGTATGTGTGTGGGAGATAAGGGGGTATGTGTGTGGGAGATAAGGGGGTATGTGTGGGAGATAAGGGGGTATGTGTGGGAGATAAGGGGGTATGTGTGTGGGAGATAAGGGGGTATGTGTGTGGGAGATAAGGGGGTATGTGTGGGAGATAAGGGGGTATGTGTGTGGGAGATAAGGGGGTATGTGTGGGAGATAAGGGGGTATGTGTGTGGGAGATAAGGGGGTATGTGTGTGGGGGGTAAGGGTGTGTGTGTGGGTGGTAAGGGGGTATGTGTGGGAGATAAGGGGGTATGTGTGGGAGATAAGGGGGTATGTGTGGGAGATAAGGGGGTATGTGTGGGAGATAAGGGGGTATGTGTGGGGGTTAAGGGGGTATGTGTGTGGAAGATAAAGGGGTATGTGTGGGGGGTAAGGGTGTGTGTGTGGGTGGTAAGGGGGTATGTGTGGGGGGTAAGGTGGTATGTGCGTGGGGGGTAAGGTGGTATGTGCGTGGGGGGTAAGGTGGTATGTGCGTGGGGGGTAAGGTGGTATGTGCGTGGGGGGTAAGGTGGTATGTGCGTGGGGGGTAAGGTGGTATGTGCGTGGGGGGTAAGGGGGTATGTGCGTGGGGGGTAAGGGGGTATGTGCGTGGGGGGTAAGGGGGTATGTGCGTGGGGTGTAAGGGGGTATGTGCGTGGGGTGTAAGGGGGTATGTGCGTGGGGGGTAAGGGGATATGTGCGTGGGGGGTAAGGGGGTATGTGCGTGGGGGGTAAGGGGGTATGTGCGTGGGGGGTAAGGGGGTATGTGCGTGGGGGGTAAGGGGGTATGTGCGTGGGGGGTAAGGGGGTATGTGCGTGGGGGGTAAGGGGGTATGTGCGTGGGGGGTAAGGGGGTATGTGCGTGGGGGGTAAGGGGGTATGTGCGTGGGGGGTAAGGGGGTATGTGCGTGGGGGGTAAGGGGGTATGTGCGTGGGGGGTAAGGGGGTATGTGCGTGGGGGGTAAGGGGGTATGTGCGTGGGGGGTAAGGGGGTATGTGCGTGGGGGGTAAGGGGGTATGTGCGTGGGGGGTAAGGGGGTATGTGCGTGGGGGGTAAGGGGGTATGTGCGTGGGGGGTAAGGGGGTATGTGCGTGGGGGGTAAGGGGGTATGTGCGTGGGGGGTAAGGGGGTATGTGCGTGGGGGGTAAGGGGGTATGTGCGTGGGGGGTAAGGAGGTATGTGCGTGGGGGGTAAGGGGGTATGTGCGTGGGGGGTAAGGGGGTATGTGCGTGGGGGGTAAGGGGGTATGTGCGTGGGGGGTAAGGGGGTATGTGCGTGGGGGGTAAGGGGGTATGTGCGTGGGGGGTAAGGGGGTATGTGCGTGGGGGGTAAGGGGGTATGTGCGTGGGGGGTAAGGGGGTATGTGCGTAGGGGGTAAGGGGGTATGTGCGTGGGAGATAAGGGGGTATGTGCGTGGGAGATAAGGGGGTATGTGCGTGGGAGATAAGGGGGTATGTGCGTGGGAGATAAGGTTGTATGTGCGTGGGGGTTAAGGGGGTATGTGCGTGGGGGTAAGGGGATATGTGTGTGGGGGGTAAGGGGGTATGTGTGTGGGGGGTAAGGCGGTATGTGTGTGGGGGGTAAGGGGGTATGTGTGTGGGGGGTAAGGGGGTATGTGTGTGGGGGGTAAGGGGGTATGTGTGTGGGGGGTAAGGGGGTATGTGTGTGGGGGGTAAGGGGGTATGTGTGTGGGGGGTAAGGGTGTGTGTGTGTGGGGGTTAAGGGGGTGTGTGTGTGGGGGTTAAGGGGGTGTGTGTGTGGGGGTTAAGGGGGTGTGTGTGTGGGGGTTAAGGGGGTGTGTGTGTGGGGGTTAAGGAGGTATGTGTGTGGGGGTTAAGGAGGTATGTGTGTGTGGTGGGTGTGTGTGTGTGGGGAGTAAGGGGGTGTGTGTGTGGGGGTTAAGGGGGTGTGTGTGTGGGGGTTAAGGGGGTGTGTGTGTGGGGGTTAAGGGGGTGTGTGTGTGGGGGTTAAGGGGGTGTGTGTGTGGGGGTTAAGGAGGTATGTGTGTGGGGGTTAAGGAGGTATGTGTGTGTGGTGGGTGTGTGTGTGTGGGGAGTAAGGGGGTATGTGTGTGGGAGATAAGGGGGTATGTGTGGGAGACAAGGGGGTATGTGTGTGGCAGACAAGGGGTTATGTGTGTGGGGTGTAAGGGGTTATGTGTGTGGGAGATAAGGGGGTATGTGTGTGGGAGATAAGGGGGGTATGTGTGTGGGAGATAAGGGGGTATGTGTGTGGGAGACAAGGGGGTATGTGTGTGGGAGACAAGGGGGTATGTGTGTGGGAGACAAGGGGGTATGTGTGTGGGAGACAAGGGGCTATGTGTGTGGGAGACGAGGGGCTATGTGTGTGGGAGACGAGGGGGTATGTGTGTGGGAGACAAGGGGTATGTGTGTGGGAGACGAGGGGGTATGTGTGTGGGAGACGAGGGGGTATGTGTGTGGGAGACGAGGGGGTATGTGTGTGGGAGACGAGGGGGTATGTGTGTGGGAGACAAGGGGGTATGTGTGTGGGAGACGAGGGGGTATGTGTGTGGGAGACAAGGGGGTATGTGTGTGGGAGACGAGGGGTTATGTGTGTGGGAGACAAGGGGGTATGTGTGTGGGAGACAAGGGGGTATGTGTGTGGGAGACGAGGGGGTATGTGTGTGGGAGACGAGGGGGTATGTGTGTGGGAGACTAGGGGGTATGTGTGTGGGTGACTAGGGGGTATGTGTGTGGGAGAAGAGGGGGTATGTGTGTGGGAGACTAGGGGGTATGTGTGTGGGAGACGAGGGGTATGTGTGTGGGAGACGAGGGGGTATGTGTGTGGGAGACGAGGGGGTATGTGTGTGGGAGACGAAGGGGGTATGTGTGTGGGAGACGAGGGGGTATGTGTGTGGGAGATAAGGGGGTATGTGTGTGGGAGACAAGGGGGTATGTGTGTGGGAGATGAGGGGGTATGTGTGTGGGAGACGAGGGGCTATGTGTGTGGGAGACAAGGGGGTATGTGTGTGGGAGACGAGGGGGTATGTGTGTGGGAGACGAGGGGGGTATGTGTGTGGGAGACGAGGGGGTATGTGTGTGGGAGACGAGGGGGTATGTGTGTGGGAGACGAGGGGGTATGTGTGTGGGAGACGAGGGGGTATGTGTGTGGGAGACGAGGGGGTATGTGTGTGGGAGACGAGGGGTATGTGTGTGGGAGACGAGGGGGTATGTGTGTGGGAGACGAGGGGGTATGTGTGTGGGAGACGAGGGGGTATGTGTGTGGGAGACGAGGGGGTATGTGTGTGGGAGACGAGGGGGTATGTGTGTGGGAGACGAGGGGTATGTGTGTGGGAGACGAGGGGGTATGTGTGTGGGAGACGAGGGGGTATGTGTGTGGGAGACGAGGGGGTATGTGTGTGGGAGACGAGGGGGTATGTGTGTGGGAGACGAGGGGGTATGTGTGTGGGAGACGAGGGGGTATGTGTGTGGGAGACGAGGGGGTATGTGTGTGGGAGACGAGGGGGTATGTGTGTGGGAGACGAGGGGGTATGTGTGTGGGAGACGAGGGGGTATGTGTGTGGGAGACGAGGGGGTATGTGTGTGGGAGACGAGGGGGTATGTGTGTGGGAGACGAGGGGGTATGTGTGTGGGAGACGAGGGGGTATGTGTGTGGGAGACGAGGGGGTATGTGTGTGGGAGACGAGGGGGTATGTGTGTGGGAGACGAGGGGGTATGTGTGTGGGAGACGAGGGGGTATGTGTGTGGGAGACGAGGGGGTATGTGTGTGGGAGACGAGGGGGTATGTGTGTGGGAGACGAGGGGGTATGTGTGTGGGAGACGAGGGGGTATGTGTGTGGGAGACGAGGGGGTATGTGTGTGGGAGACGAGGGGGTATGTGTGTGGGAGACGAGGGGGTATGTGTGTGGGAGACGAGGGGGTATGTGTGTGGGAGACGAGGGGGTATGTGTGTGGGAGACGAGGGGGTATGTGTGTGGGAGACGAGGGGGTATGTGTGTGGGAGACGAGGGGGTATGTGTGTGGGAGACGAGGGGGTATGTGTGTGGGAGACGAGGGGGTATGTGTGTGGGAGACGAGGGGGTATGTGTGTGGGAGACGAGGGGGTATGTGTGTGGGAGACGAGGGGGTATGTGTGTGGGAGACGAGGGGGTATGTGTGTGGGAGACGAGGGGGTATGTGTGTGGGAGACGAGGGGGTATGTGTGTGGGAGACGAGGGGGTATGTGTGTGGGAGACGAGGGGGTATGTGTGTGGGAGACGAGGGGGTATGTGTGTGGGAGACGAGGGGGTATGTGTGTGGGAGACGAGGGGGTATGTGTGTGGGAGACGAGGGGGTATGTGTGTGGGAGACGAGGGGGTATGTGTGTGGGAGACGAGGGGGTATGTGTGTGGGAGACGAGGGGGTATGTGTGTGGGAGACGAGGGGGTATGTGTGTGGGAGACGAGGGGGTATGTGTGTGGGAGACGAGGGGGTATGTGTGTGGGAGACGAGGGGGTATGTGTGTGGGAGACGAGGGGGTATGTGTGTGGGAGACGAGGGGGTATGTGTGTGGGAGACGAGGGGGTATGTGTGTGGGAGACGAGGGGGTATGTGTGTGGGAGACGAGGGGGTATGTGTGTGGGAGACGAGGGGGTATGTGTGTGGGAGACGAGGGGGTATGTGTGTGGGAGACGAGGGGGTATGTGTGTGGGAGACGAGGGGGTATGTGTGTGGGAGACGAGGGGGTATGTGTGTGGGAGACGAGGGGGTATGTGTGTGGGAGACGAGGGGGTATGTGTGTGGGAGACGAGGGGGTATGTGTGTGGGAGACGAGGGGGTATGTGTGTGGGAGACGAGGGGGTATGTGTGTGGGAGACGAGGGGGTATGTGTGTGGGAGACGAGGGGGTATGTGTGTGGGAGACGAGGGGGTATGTGTGTGGGAGACGAGGGGGTATGTGTGTGGGAGACGAGGGGGTATGTGTGTGGGAGACGAGGGGGTATGTGTGTGGGAGACGAGGGGGTATGTGTGTGGGAGACGAGGGGGTATGTGTGTGGGAGACGAGGGGGTATGTGTGTGGGAGACGAGGGGGTATGTGTGTGGGAGACGAGGGGGTATGTGTGTGGGAGACGAGGGGGTATGTGTGTGGGAGACGAGGGGGTATGTGTGTGGGAGACGAGGGGGTATGTGTGTGGGAGACGAGGGGGTATGTGTGTGGGAGACGAGGGGGTATGTGTGTGGGAGACGAGGGGGTATGTGTGTGGGAGACGAGGGGGTATGTGTGTGGGAGACGAGGGGGTATGTGTGTGGGAGACGAGGGGGTATGTGTGTGGGAGACGAGGGGGTATGTGTGTGGGAGACGAGGGGGTATGTGTGTGGGAGACGAGGGGGTATGTGTGTGGGAGACGAGGGGGTATGTGTGTGGGAGACGAGGGGGTATG
This sequence comes from Carcharodon carcharias, assembly GCF_017639515.1. NCBI lineage: Eukaryota > Metazoa > Chordata > Chondrichthyes > Lamniformes > Lamnidae > Carcharodon > Carcharodon carcharias. Next base: position 16,654,829 of record NC_054483.1, on the reverse strand, counting down.
TGTGTGGGAGACGAGGGGGTATGTGTGTGGGAGACGAGGGGGTATGTGTGTGGGAGACGAGGGGGTATGTGTGTGGGAGACGAGGGGGTATGTGTGTGGGAGACGAGGGGGTATGTGTGTGGGAGACGAGGGGGTATGTGTGTGGGAGACGAGGGGGTATGTGTGTGGGAGACGAGGGGGTATGTGTGTGGGAGACGAGGGGGTATGTGTGTGGGAGACGAGGGGGTATGTGTGTGGGAGACGAGGGGGTATGTGTGTGGGAGACGAGGGGGTATGTGTGTGGGAGACGAGGGGGTATGTGTGTGGGAGACGAGGGGGTATGTGTGTGGGAGACGAGGGGGTATGTGTGTGGGAGACGAGGGGGTATGTGTGTGGGAGACGAGGGGGTATGTGTGTGGGAGACGAGGGGGTATGTGTGTGGGAGACGAGGGGGGTATGTGTGTGGGAGACGAGGGGGTATGTGTGTGGGAGACGAGGGGGTATGTGTGTGGGAGACGAGGGGGTATGTGTGTGGGAGACGAGGGGGTATGTGTGTGGGAGACGAGGGGGTATGTGTGTGGGAGACGAGGGGGTATGTGTGTGGGAGACGAGGGGGGTATGTGTGTGGGAGACGAGGGGGTATGTGTGTGGGAGACGAGGGGGTATGTGTGTGGGAGACGAGGGGGTATGTGTGTGGGAGACGAGGGGGTATGTGTGTGGGAGACGAGGGGGTATGTGTGTGGGAGACGAGGGGGTATGTGTGTGGGAGACGAGGGGGTATGTGTGTGGGAGACGAGGGGGTATGTGTGTGGGAGACGAGGGGCTATGTGTGTGGGAGACGAGGGGCTATGTGTGTGGGAGACGAGGGGCTATGTGTGTGGGAGACGAGGGGCTATGTGTGTGGGAGACGAGGGGCTATGTGTGTGGGAGACGAGGGGCTATGTGTGTGGGAGACGAGGGGCTATGTGTGTGGGAGACGAGGGGCTATGTGTGTGGGAGACGAGGGGGTATGTGTGTGGGAGACGAGGGGGTATGTGTGTGGGAGACGAGGGGGTATGTGTGTGGGAGACGAGGGGGTATGTGTGTGGGAGACGAGGGGGTATGTGTGTGGGAGACGAGGGGGTATGTGTGTGGGAGACGAGGGGGTATGTGTGTGGGAGACGAGGGGGTATGTGTGTGGGGGGTAAGGGTGTGTGTGTGGGTGGTAAGGGGGTATGTGTGGGTGGTAAGGGGGTATGTGTGGGAGATAAGGGGGTATGTGTGGGAGATAAGGCGGTATGTGTGGGAGATAAGGGGGTATGTGTGGGGGTTAAGGGGGTATGTGTGTGGAAGATAAAGGGGTATGTGTGGGGGGTAAGGGTGTGTGTGTGGGTGGTAAGGTGGTATGTGCGTGGGGGGTAAGGTGGTATGTGCGTGGGGGGTAAGGGGGTATGTGCGTGGGGGGTAAGGGGGTATGTGCGTGGGGTGTAAGGGGGTATGTGCGTGGGGGTTAAGGGGGTATGTGCGTGGGGGTAAGGGGATATGTGTGTGGGGGGTAAGGGGGTATGTGTGTGGGGGGGTAAGGCGGTATGTGTGTGGGGGGTAAGGGGGTATGTGTGTGGGGGGTAAAGGGGGTATGTGTGTGGGGGGTAAGGGGGTATGTGTGTGGGGGGTAAGGGGGTATGTGTGTGGGGGGTAAGGGGGTATGTGTGTGGGGGGTAAGGGGGTTATGTGTGTGGGGGATAAGGGGGTGTGTGTGTGGGGATAAGGGGGTGTGTGTGTGGGGGTTAAGGGGGGTGTGTGTGGGGGTTAAGGGGTATGTGTGTGGGGGTTAAGGGGGTATGTGTGTGTGTGGGTGTGTGTGTGTGGGGAAGGGGGTGTGTGTGTGGGGAGAAGGGGGTGTGTGTGTGGGGGACAAGGGGGTATGTGTGTGGGGACAAGGGGGTGTGTGTGTGGGGGATAAGGGGGTGTGTGTGTGGGGGTTAAGGAGGTATGTGTGTGGGGGTTAAGGAGGTATGTGTGTGTGGTGGGTGTGTGTGTGTGGGGAGTAAGGGGGTATGTGTGTGGGAGATAAGGGGGTATGTGTGGGAGACAAGGGGGTATGTGTGTGGCAGACAAGGGGTTATGTGTGTGGGGTGTAAGGGGTTATGTGTGTGGGAGATAAGGGGGTATGTGTGTGGGAGACAAGGGGGTATGTGTGTGGGAGACAAGGGGGTATGTGTGTGGGAGACAAGGGGGTATGTGTGTGGGAGACAAGGGGGTATGTGTGTGGGAGACAAGGGGGTATGTGTGTGGGAGACAAGGGGGTATGTGTGTGGGAAACAAGGGGGTATGTGTGTGGGAGACAAGGGGGTATGTGTGTGGGAGACAAGGGGGTATGTGTGTGGGAGACAAGGGGGTATGTGTGTGGGAGACAAGGGGGTATGTGTGTGGGAGACAAGGGGGTATGTGTGTGGGAGACAAGGGGGTATGTGTGTGGGAGACAAGGGGGTATGTGTGTGGGAGACAAGGGGGTATGTGTGTGGAGACAAGGGGGTATGTGTGTGGGAGACAAGGGGGTATGTGTGTGGGAGACAAGGGGGTATGTGTGTGGGAGATAAGGGGGTATGTGTGTGGGAGATAAGGGGGTATGTGTGTGGGAAATAAGGGGGTATGTGTGTGGGAAATAAGGGGGTATGTGTGGGAGATAAGGGGGTATGTGTGGGGTGTAAGGGGTTATGTGTGTGGGAGACAAGGGGGTATGTGTGTGGGAGACAAGGGGCTATGTGTGTGGGAGACAAGGGGGTATGTGTGTGGGAGACAAGGGGGTATGTGTGTGGGAGACAAGGGGGTATGTGTGTGGGAGAAAGGGGGTATGTGTGTGGGAGTCAAGGGGGTATGTGTGTGGGAGACAAGGGGGTATGTGTGTGGGAGACTAAGGGGGTATGTGTGTGGGAGACGAGGGGGTATGTGTGTGGGAGACGAGGGGGTATGTGTGTGGGAGAAGGGGGTATGTGTGTGGGAGACGAGGGGGTATGTGTGTGGGAGACGAGGGGGTATGTGTGTGGGAGACGAGGGGGTATGTGTGTGGGGGGAAGGGGGTATGTGTGTGGGAGACGAGGGGGTATGTGTGTGGGAGAAGGGGGTATGTGTGTGGGAGACGAGGGGGTATGTGTGTGGGAGACGAGGGGGTATGTGTGTGGGAGACGAGGGGGTATGTGTGTGGGAGACGAGGGGGTATGTGTGTGGGAGACGAGGGGGTATGTGTGTGGGAGACGAGGGGTATGTGTGTGGGAGGTAAGGGGGTATGTGTGTGGGAGACGAGGGGGTATGTGTGTGGGAGACGAGGGGTATGTGTGTGGGAGACGGGGGTATGTGTGTGGGAGGTAAGGGGGTATGTGTGTGGGGGGTAAGGGGGTATGTGTGTGGGAGGTAAGGGGGTATGTGTGTGGGAGACGAGGGGGTATGTGTGTGGGAGAGAGGGGGTATGTGTGTGGGGGGTAAGGGGGTATGTGCGTGGGGGGTAAGGGGGTATGTGCGTGGGGGGTAAGGGGGTATGTGCGTGGGGGGTAAGGGGGTATGTGCGTGGGGGGTAAGGGGGTATGTGCGTGGGGGGTAAGGGGGTATGTGCGTGGGGGGGTAAGGGGGTATGTGCGTGGGGGGTAAGGGGGTATGTGCGTGGGGGGTAAGGGGGTATGTGCGTGGGGGGTAAGGGGGTATGTGCGTGGGGGGGTAAGGGGGTATGTGCGTGGGGGGTAAGGGGGTATGTGCGTGGGGGGTAAGGGGGTATGTGCGTGGGGGTAGGGGTATGTGCGTGGGGGGTAAGGGGGGTATGTGCGTGGGGGGTAAGGGGGTATGTGCGTGGGGGGTAAGGGGGTATGTGCGTGGGGGGTAAGGGGGTATGTGCGTGGGGGTAAGGGGGTATGTGCGTGGGGGGTAAGGGGGTATGTGCGTGGGGGGTAAGGGGGTATGTGCGTGAGGGTTAAGGGGGTATGTGTGTGGGAGACGAGGGGGTATGTGTGTGGGAGACGAGGGGGTATGTGTGTGGGAGACGAGGGGGTATGTGTGTGGGAGACGAGGGGGTATGTGTGTGGGAGACGAGGGGGTATGTGTGTGGGAGACGAGGGGGTATGTGTGTGGGAGACGAGGGGGTATGTGTGTGGGAGACGAGGGGGTATGTGTGTGGGAGACGAGGGGGTATGTGTGTGGGGGGTAAGGGGGTATGTGTGTGGGAGGAGGGGGTATGTGTGTGGGAGGTAAGGGGGTATGTGTGTGGGAGGTAAGGGGGTATGTGTGTGGGGAGAAGGGGGTATGTGTGGGGGGAAGGGGGTATGTGTGTGGGAGACGAAGGGGGTATGTGTGTGGGGGATAAGGGGGTATGTGTGTGGGAGAGAGGGGGTATGTGTGTGGGAGATAAGGGGGTATGTGTGTGGGGTAAGGGGGTATGTGTGTGGGAGATAAGGGGGTATGTGTGTGGGAGGGGTTATGTGTGTGGGAGACGAGGGGGTATGTGTGTGGGAGACGAGGGGGTATGTGTGTGGGAGACGAGGGGGTATGTGTGTGGGAGACGAGGGGGTATGTGTGTGGAGACGAGGGGGTATGTGTGTGGGAGACGAGGGGGTATGTGTGTGGGAGACGAGGGGGTATGTGTGTGGGAGACGAGGGGGTATGTGTGTGGGAGACGAGGGGGTATGTGTGTGGGAGACGAGGGGGTATGTGTGTGGGAGACGAGGGGGTATGTGTGTGGGAGACGAGGGGGTATGTGTGTGGGAGACGAGGGGGTATGTGTGTGGGAGACGAGGGGGTATGTGTGTGGGAGACGAGGGGGTATGTGTGTGGGAGACGAGGGGGTATGTGTGTGGGAGACGAGGGGGTATGTGTGTGGGAGACGAGGGGGTATGTGTGTGGGAGACGAGGGGGTATGTGTGTGGGAGACGAGGGGGTATGTGTGTGGGAGACGAGGGGGTATGTGTGTGGGAGACGAGGGGGTATGTGTGTGGGAGACGAGGGGTATGTGTGTGGGAGACGAGGGGGTATGTGTGTGGGAGACGAGGGGGTATGTGTGTGGGAGACGAGGGGGTATGTGTGTGGGAGACGAGGGGGTATGTGTGTGGGAGACGAGGGGGTATGTGTGTGGGAGACGAGGGGGTATGTGTGTGGGAGACGAGGGGGTATGTGTGTGGGAGACGAGGGGGTATGTGTGTGGGAGACGAGGGGGTATGTGTGTGGGAGACGAGGGGGTATGTGTGTGGGAGACGAGGGGGTATGTGTGTGGGAGACGAGGGGGTATGTGTGTGGGAGACGAGGGGGTATGTGTGTGGGAGACGAGGGGGTATGTGTGTGGGAGACGAGGGGGTATGTGTGTGGGAGACGAGGGGGTATGTGTGTGGGAGACGAGGGGGTATGTGTGTGGGAGACGAGGGGGTATGTGTGTGGGAGACGAGGGGGTATGTGTGTGGGAGACGAGGGGGTATGTGTGTGGGAGACGAGGGGGTATGTGTGTGGGAGACGAGGGGCTATGTGTGTGGGAGACGAGGGGCTATGTGTGTGGGAGACGAGGGGCTATGTGTGTGGGAGACGAGGGGCTATGTGTGTGGGAGACGAGGGGCTATGTGTGTGGGAGACGAGGGGCTATGTGTGTGGGAGACGAGGGGCTATGTGTGTGGGAGACGAGGGGCTATGTGTGTGGGAGACGAGGGGTATGTGTGTGGGAGACGAGGGGCTATGTGTGTGGAGACGAGGGGCTATGTGTGTGGGAGACGAGGGGCTATGTGTGTGGGAGACGAGGGGCTATGTGTGTGGGAGACGAGGGGCTATGTGTGTGGGAGACGAGGGGCTATGTGTGTGGGAGACGAGGGGCTATGTGTGTGGGAGACGAGGGGCTATGTGTGTGGGAGACGAGGGGCTATGTGTGTGGGAGACGAGGGGCTATGTGTGTGGGAGACGAGGGGCTATGTGTGTGGGAGACGAGGGGCTATGTGTGTGGGAGACGAGGGGCTATGTGTGTGGGAGACGAGGGGCTATGTGTGTGGGAGAGGGGCTATGTGTGTGGGAGACGAGGGGCTATGTGTGTGGGGGGAGGGGATGTGTGTGGGGCTATGTGTGTGGGGAGGGGGTATGTGTGGGGGGGAGGGGCTATGTGTGTGGGGGAGGGGCTATGTGTGTGGGAGAGGGGCTATGTGTGTGGGGGACGAGGGGCTATGTGTGTGGGGGACGAGGGGCTATGTGTGTGGGGAGGACGATGTGGGTGTATGTGTGTGTGGGGACGAGGGGCTATGTGTGTGGGAGACGAGGGGCTATGTGTGTGGGATGTGTGTGGGGGATATGTGTGGGGGAGGGGGTGTGTGTGTGGGGGAGGGGGTGTGTGTGGGGGACGAGGGGCTATGTGTGTGGGGGAGACGAGGGGGTGTGTGTGTGTGGAGACGAGGGGCTATGTGTGTGGGAGACGAGGGGCTATGTGTGGGAGACGAGGGGTATGTGTGTGGGAGACGAGGGGCTATGTGTGTGGGAGACGAGGGGCTATGTGTGTGGGAGACGAGGGGCTATGTGTGTGGGAGACGAGGGGCTATGTGTGTGGGAGACGAGGGGCTATGTGTGTGGGAGACGAGGGGCTATGTGTGTGGGAGACGAGGGGCTATGTGTGTGGGAGACGAGGGGCTATGTGTGTGGGAGACGAGGGGCTATGTGTGTGGGAGACGAGGGGCTACGTGTGTGGGAGACGAGGGGCTACGTGTGTGGGAGACGAGGGGCTACGTGTGTGGGAGACGAGGGGCTACGTGTGTGGGAGACGAGGGGCTACGTGTGTGGGAGACGAGGGGCTACGTGTGTGGGAGACGAGGGGCTACGTGTGTGGGAGACGAGGGGCTACGTGTGTGGGAGACGAGGGGCTACGTGTGTGGGAGACGAGGGGCTACGTGTGTGGGAGACGAGGGGCTACGTGTGTGGGAGACGAGGGGCTACGTGTGTGGGAGACGAGGGGCTACGTGTGTGGGAGACGAGGGGCTACGTGTGTGGGAGACGAGGGGCTACGTGTGTGGGAGACGAGGGGCTACGTGTGTGGGAGACGAGGGGCTACGTGTGTGGGAGACGAGGGGCTACGTGTGTGGGAGACGAGGGGCTACGTGTGTGGGAGACGAGGGGCTACGTGTGTGGGAGACGAGGGGCTACGTGTGTGGGAGACGAGGGGCTACGTGTGTGGGAGACGAGGGGCTACGTGTGTGGGAGACGAGGGGCTACGTGTGTGGGAGACGAGGGGCTACGTGTGTGGGAGACGAGGGGCTACGTGTGTGGGAGACGAGGGGCTACGTGTGTGGGAGACGAGGGGCTACGTGTGTGGGAGACGAGGGGCTACGTGTGTGGGAGACGAGGGGCTACGTGTGTGGGAGACGAGGGGCTACGTGTGTGGGAGACGAGGGGCTACGTGTGTGGGAGACGAGGGGCTACGTGTGTGGGAGACGAGGGGCTACGTGTGTGGGAGACGAGGGGCTACGTGTGTGGGAGACGAGGGGCTACGTGTGTGGGAGACGAGGGGCTACGTGTGTGGGAGACGAGGGGCTACGTGTGTGGGAGACGAGGGGCTACGTGTGTGGGAGACGAGGGGCTACGTGTGTGGGAGACGAGGGGCTACGTGTGTGGGAGACGAGGGGCTACGTGTGTGGGAGACGAGGGGCTACGTGTGTGGGAGACGAGGGGCTACGTGTGTGGGAGACGAGGGGCTATGTGTGTGGGAGACGAGGGGCTATGTGTGTGGGAGACGAGGGGCTATGTGTGTGGGAGACGAGGGGCTATGTGTGTGGGAGACGAGGGGCTATGTGTGTGGGAGACGAGGGGCTATGTGTGTGGGAGACGAGGGGCTATGTGTGTGGGAGACGAGGGGCTATGTGTGTGGGAGACGAGGGGCTATGTGTGTGGGAGACGAGGGGCTATGTGTGTGGGAGACGAGGGGCTATGTGTGTGGGAGACGAGGGGCTATGTGTGTGGGAGACGAGGGGCTATGTGTGTGGGAGACGAGGGGCTATGTGTGTGGGAGACGAGGGGCTATGTGTGTGGGAGACGAGGGGCTATGTGTGTGGGAGACGAGGGGCTATGTGTGTGGGAGACGAGGGGCTATGTGTGTGGGAGACGAGGGGCTATGTGTGTGGGAGACGAGGGGCTATGTGTGTGGGAGACGAGGGGCTATGTGTGTGGGAGACGAGGGGCTATGTGTGTGGGAGACGAGGGGCTATGTGTGTGGGAGACGAGGGGCTATGTGTGTGGGAGACGAGGGGCTATGTGTGTGGGAGACGAGGGGCTATGTGTGTGGGAGACGAGGGGCTATGTGTGTGGGAGACGAGGGGCTATGTGTGTGGGAGACGAGGGGCTATGTGTGTGGGAGACGAGGGGCTATGTGTGTGGGAGACGAGGGGCTATGTGTGTGGGAGACGAGGGGCTATGTGTGTGGGAGACGAGGGGCTATGTGTGTGGGAGACGAGGGGCTATGTGTGTGGGAGACGAGGGGCTATGTGTGTGGGAGACGAGGGGCTATGTGTGTGGGAGACGAGGGGCTATGTGTGTGGGAGACGAGGGGGTATGTGTGTGGGACATAAGGGTATGAGTAGGGGGTAAGGGGGTATGTGCGTGGGAGATAAGGGGGTATGTGCGTGAGATAAGGGGGTATGTGCGTGGGAGATAAGGGGGTATGTGCGTGGGAGATAAGGTTGTATGTGCGTGGGGGTAAGGGGGTATGTGCGTGGGAGATAAGGGGGTATGTGCGTGAGATAAGGGGGTATGTGCGTGGGAGATAAGGGGGTATGTGCGTGGGAGATAAGGTTGTATGTGCGTGGGGGTTAAGGGGGTATGTGCGTGGGGGTTAAGGGGGTATGTGCGTGAGGGTTAAGGGGGTATGTGCGTGGGGGGTAAGGGGGTATGTGCGTGGGGGTAAGGGGGTATGTGCGTTGGGGGTAAGGGGGTATGTGCGTGGGGGGTAAGGGGGTATGTGCGTGGGGGGTAAGGGGGTATGTGCGTGAGGGTTAAGGGGGTATGTGCGTGGGGGTTAAGGGGGTATGTGCGTGAGGGTTAAGGGGGTATGTGCGTGGGGGGTAAGGGGGTATGTGCGTGGGGGGTAAGGGGGTATGTGCGTGGGGGTAAGGGGGTATGTGCGTTGGGGGTAAGGTTGTATGTGCGTGGGGGTTAAGGGGGTATGTGCGTGGGGGTTAAGGGGGTATGTGCGTGAGGGTTAAGGGGGTATGTGCGTGGGGGGTAAGGGGGTATGTGCGTGGGGGGTAAGGGGGTATGTGCGTGGGGGTAAGGGGGTATGTGCGTTGGGGGTAAGGGGGTATGTGCGTGGGGGGTAAGGGGGTATGTGCGTGGGGGGTAAGGGGGTATGTGCGTGGCGGGTAAGGGGGTATGTGCGTGGGGGGTAAGGGGGGGTGTGCGTGGGGGGTAAGGGGGTGTGTGTGTGGGGGGTAAATTGGTGTGTGTGTGGGGGTTAAGGGGGTGTGTGTGTGGGGGTTAAGGAGGTATGTGTGTGGGGGTTAAGGAGGTATGTGTGTGTGGTGGGTGTGTGTGTGTGGGGAGTAAGGGGGTATGTGTGGGGGGTAGGGGATATGTGTGTGGGGGGGGTAGGGGAAATGTTTGGGGGTAGGGTGTATGTGTGGGGGGTATGGGGCTAAGAGGGTATGTGTGGGGGGTAGGTGATATGTGTGGGGATAAGTGGGTGTGTGCAGTGGTTAGGGGTGTGTGGGGTGTAAGGGTGTATGTGTGGGGGTAGGGTGTGTGTGTGGGGGATAAGGGGATATCTGTGGGGGATAGGGGGTATGTGTGTGGGATAGAGCCTGCCTGTGGGGGGTAGGGGCTGCATGTGGGTCATAAGGGGGTGTGTGTGGGTGTAAGGAGTATGTGTAGGCTGTATGGGAGTATGGGTTGGGTTAGGGGATATGTGTGGGGGTTTTGTGTGGGCGGGTGAGGGGTTTTGTGTGGGCGGGTGAGGGGTTTTGTGTGGGCGGGGAAGGGAGTATGTGTGGTGGTTAAGGGGATATGTGTGTGGAGGGTAAGGGGGTATGTGTTGGGGTAAGGGCGTATGTGTGGGAGCTAAGGGGGCATGTGTGGGGTTTGGGGTAACAATGGGAGTTTGGGGAAAGGGTGAGAGGGGAAAAGTGTGGAGGGTAGTGTAAGCAGGAAGAGAGTTATAGAGGGCGAGGGTGGGATGGACGGGTTGGAGGGACATTATTGGTGGTGGGGAGGGGAGCTGTGTAGTTAAGTGACTGGGTGAGGCTGGAGTACAAAGATGGGCACTGGGCAGTTCTGAGATGCAGATAGATGAGGAGTTGGGATTTGCCAGGCCCAAAGGGAAATGATTATTGATTTACATGTTTACTCTGCAGTTGCTGAAGATCAATTAGAAACACCAACAACTTAAATAGGGTTGCCAACTTCTCTAAGGTATTCCTGGAAATCCAAGTTTAATCTCCGAATGCTGCTGCAAAAAACTCAGGACAGAAAACATAGTATTGACATAAAAAGCTGCTTTATTTTCAGTTTATTAGAGCACTTCAGTTAATTAGAAAAAATATTGGAGATGGGAGAAAAAAATTATCTAAGGTTATGTGGTGAAACTTTCATGAATCCATCCAACCAGAGTTGATGAACATAAACATCAGCTGCTTTTGAGAGATATATATATGTACATATTTTATAAAATATTCAAATATATAAATATGGAACCTAATGATTTCTATATGGAAAAATGATAAAAGGTGCTCAATATAAAGTCACTTTGATTTTAAGAACCAGTGTTTTGGTTTGCATTTCATATTCAGTTATTTTCACTGTCCACATAGAACCCCAGGCTGGCTGGCAGCCTAACTGACTGCCTAAGGCAGTTGTGCAGTAAGTAGTAAGTAAGGAAAGCCAGCTGGTTGAAGCTTTTCCAGATTCACCACTTTGATGTTGTTCTCTAGAAAGGGTAAAAATGTGAGCGCTGCTTTTCAGAAACTTAATCATTCTTGTTAAAAACATGAATTGACCATAAAGGCTTGGCAGTGTGCAAAATCTAATCCCAGCCACCGAGGGTCTGGATTGTGATATGAAGCATAATTAATATTTCCACAAAGCACAGAGAATTGTCATAAAATGTTTTGGACCTGAAAATGTATGGCAAGGATGACTATCTATGGCATGAATTGTCACAAAATCAAAAAAATGCAATTCATAATGTGTAGTTGACTTGTATGCTTGATTGACAAATCTTTCATGTTTGTTCACGAGAGAAATCCCTCATCTTGAAAGTCTGAACTGGCTGCTGAGCATAACATTTTTTAAACAAGTAACTTAATTACAGCATAATGAGTGTACAAGCACTTAAAGCGTAATCCACCCGTTAATATTAGTTTAGAAGGTTCTGCAATCTTGTACTGTAATGGAAGTTTTCTCAGGTATGTTATATCAGTGAAAAGTTCATTCAAACCTGGCCAATTACTGTCCTATTCAATCATGAGTAAAATAATGGATGCAGTTATTAATAATGTCATCAAGTGGCACTACTCAGCAGTGACCTACTTAACAATGCTCAGTTCGGGTCACCTTCATACCTCATTGCATCCTTGGTCTAGATATAGATTCAAGAACTGAAGGCCGGAGGTGAGAACAGTCACCATAGATGTCACGGCTGCCTTCAACGAAGAAACACAAAGGAGCATGAGCAAAATTGAAGTCACTAAGTTCAGAGGGAATCCCTACAGTGGCTGGAGTCATCCTGACACACAGGAAAATATTCACAGCTGTTGGAAACCATTGTCACAGGTCCAGGATACCGTTGAAGGATTTCCTCAGTTTAGAATTCTTGGTCCAGCTATCTTCAGTGCTTCATCAATGATTCATGACCTTTCTTCCATCTTAAGGCAGAAGTGGGACTGTTTGCTCACCATTACCCTTTGAAGTTCCATTCTCAAATCCTCTGATTGTTAAGCAGCCCATGCCAGCCAGCAGTAGGACCTGGATAACATCCAGACTTTGGCTGACAAGTGGCAGATAATGCTTACAAGTGACCCCGGTGCAATGACCATTTCAGGTAAGAGGAAGCCCAGCCATCTCTCTTCAAATGACTGTGCAACAGTAGAGGTGCTCAACATCTTGTGGATCATCAGCGATCAGAAGTTGAATTGGGCCAGCCAGATCAATGCTGTAGCCACAAACAGGCCAGTGGCTAGATACTCTGCAACAAGTAGCCCACCTCTTGATCACTCAAAGCGTATTGGCCATCTCTAGGCTTATATCAGAAGTGTGAGGGAATACTCTCCACTTCTCTAGTTAAGTGCAGCTGTAACAACACAATACAGTTCAAGAACAACCAGGACAGAGCAACAGGGTTCCTGCAGGTCATGGAAAACCTGGAAAAGTCATAGAATTTGTAAATGGAAACTTTCTTAAAAAAAAAAGCCCAAGTCATTGATAAGTTATGAAATTTTGTAAAGAGACTGCCAGAACAACAACAGTCATTGACGAAGTAGCCTGTCAATCGGGAACAATCAACCTGCCAGATTACTGCTGCTGTTCTGATGGTGTCCAAAGCAGCCAATTGGCTGAGTAGCACATACCAGATTTCCCAATCCTTCCTTTCTTGCTTGCCTCGTGTGAGCAAAGTTGTGTTTGTAGGTGTCAGTTGCAGATTTTCTTTTGTTGTTGTGGCGCCACAGGACTTGATGGGTGCCTTCCTCTGAGCTGTAGCATGGTAAACAAGGTAGGGCAGACTGGAAACAAACGGAGGAACCAACATCTAAAATTATGCTGGCGGAAGAAGAGTTCATCGTGCCGAGCGGAAATTCATTGAGAAGAGGGCGTAAGGGTATGAAACTAAGTCCTGAGCAGTGAACGTTCAGCGTTGGAGAGGGGAAGGTCGGGGCTGGGATTGGAAGATGGGGTGGGGACAGAGGGACAGGCAGGGGTGGAGGGTCCTGGATGGGTGTTGGTGTCGATGAATTGTTGGAGCTTGTGTTCCTTAGCACTTGAGAGAAAGAGAAAATGTTTCTTTTTGAGACGTTGGATGAGACGAAGAATAAAATGAAACTGGGGGCACGCTCAGCTTTGGAAAAGGGTGCAGCGGTGCTACTGGAGGGAGAGGTTGAGTGTGTTCATATGGCGGTGCATGGCACTGTGTGTGGATCTCAGAATGCGGCGGGAACAGCAATCCAAGGAATGTTGTATGTCCCGGAGATACCTGTAATCCTGGGTGGGTTTGAAACATGAGGGATGGAATTTCAATTGAAATCACGTGGGGTAAGTCGGAGACGGAGACAGTCACTGAGGAAGGAAATATGGCTGTGAAAGCGGGTTTTAGTAACCACCTTGTCAAACACCAGGACAGAAATGGAAAGCAGTGAAGGTGAACAAGGCAAAAGAGAGATTCGAAAATCCTGACGGAGAGTAGAACAAAACTTCTTCAAGGTAGGTATTTCTTGAAGAGAAGTGGCAGTCAATTAAACAGAGATAAAAACAAAAAAACTGCAGGAGCTGGAACAAAAACAGAAACAGAAATACCTGGAAAAACTCAGCAGGTCTGGCAGCATCGGCAGAGAAGAGTACAGTTGACGTTTCGAGCCCTATGACCTGCTGAGGTTTTCCAGGTATTTCTGTTTCTGTTTTTGTTTTGGATTTCCGGCAGCCGAAGTTTTTTGTTTTTATCTAAAATTATGCTGCATGTCTATCTATGGTTGAGACCCATTTGCTCTGACCTTTCATCTGAGACACAATAAAAATTTCTTCTTCAACTTGGAAATGTCAAGGAATTTTATGTAAGGTACAGAACCCTGAAGTGATTTGCATAGTTGGTGTCCTGCCACTGAACTCAATATCCACCACTGGTATAGTCTAGTTGAAACACACAATCTACTGGATGAACTGCTACAACATGCCAAGGTTATTTCAACAGAATGCTCCTGCACCTTAATATCTAGGACTGAGAAAAACAAGAGGATCAATGTTTTGGGAATATCATCACTCTACAATCTACAATTGAGGACTGTTGTCTTAATAGCTGGGTTAGTACCCTGGAATTTTCTACCAAAGAAAATTGTGGGGTCACCAACACTACAAAAATTTTAACTATTTCAGGAGAAGGCTCACCATTTTCGGGCAACAATGCAACCAATGCGGCGTCATGCCAGCAGCTGCCAAATTCTGAGACTATTTAAGCAAATGATATTCTGCCATCCACAGTGCAGGAATAAATTGAACATTGTCCTCGCATCTTCAGAAGATTTGAGTTTGCTGAATCCAGCTCTTAGAAAGTTAACCTCTTGGAAGAATGGTGAGTTATAAAAGGATGGTAAGTCCTTTGAGTAGGAAGCAAGGTAGGGAGCCAGATTCCAATTTGCAAGGCCTCCAACAACAGATGTGCCATTTGAAACTGGCACTGATTCCGACACCATTATCACCCCAGATGTGTAGTCCCTTAACACCTAAGTGTGCAATGACATAGGACTGGAAAAAGCACTGCAGTCCATCTTTCCAACACTAGTGTATACAATATAGTTTAGTTTATTTTATGATAATCTTTTTGATCCCCTTTTCAATATGCAATTGAATCAACATAGTTGTAGTTAAGAACAATTGTCTTCTCCAGCTGTTGTGAAACTGTTCCACTCAGGTTGCCAACCCTCCAGGATTGGCCTGGAGTCTCCAGGAATTGAAGATCAATCTGCCGGAACTGTTGAGGTGCGACCCTGAAGAAAAATCATCAGGACATTAACGAAGATTGTTTACTTGTTATTTTCTTTGAACATTTCTCTTTACCAGAAATAAAAAATATTGAAAATGGGTTAACAAAAAGCGCTTTGGCTGACAGTCAAGCGTCATCCAATTGGGTAATGCATATTTTTGCTTTCCAGTTGGTGTAGGAAGGGAGTGTGTCACAAAGATGCATGTGTTGGCCGACTAATGGCTGGAGCCTGGGGCAAATCATGATGAAACCCCCAGGGATACATTTAATCAGTGTTGGTAGCCCTGCGCTCCACACAAACGAATGCTGTCAGTTTGAGTCTGCCAAAATTCCTGAAAATATCAACCTAAGCAAAATACTGCAGATTCTGCAATTCTGAAAAAAAAAGCAGAAAACGCTGGAAATGATCAGCAGGTCAGGCAGCATCTGTGAAGAGAAACATTTGGTCCAATGACCTGGAAACATTATTGCAGCAGCATTTTTCTGTTGAGCATTTAGTTTGCAATTGATACATACATCTTTCCCTGCAGGGTACCACTTTGTGAATAATACTGGAAGGAACTTTCCAAAGCTGTTGTGCAAATCCATAAATGGAATAGAGGAATTTTTAGAATGCAGATTTGATTATAAATCACTTTTCACTGTGGCACATGTCCTTCCACGTGTAGCCAGAGTTACTGTAGTAAAATGTGACTTTGTTGCTATTTCTCCCTTCCCTTGAAGCCATCGAGTCTTTGGGATTTTGCACAGGTACTGGTTGACTGCAGCATTTTGTCACCCTTTCTATTCATTTTTAAAGTGAATGTGTTCAATGTAACTTGAGAGATTGCAGTGCAGCTTGATAATATAATTACCCTTTGTCAACACTAGTGCTGAATGTTTATGAGGAGAAACAATCCTAACTGAAATTTCCCTTTGCTGAACCAAAGCAAAATCCCAAGCTGTTTTTACCCTCCTGTTTTCACTGTTAGTTCTGTTCAGTTGTACAGTATTGAGTATTCAGTTCTGTTCTTTTGTCACTTGTTTACATACAGGGGCTATAGAATAACATGGGAGAATCACCCAGCCTCCTGCAGACCAAGGAAGTGGCAGTTCCCCAGGGCTACCTGTTAAGCAAGTTTTCAGCCAAATGGAACAAAGACTGATATGGGCATCAACATATTCATATGCCAAGAGAATCTATTACTGCAGTATTAACTTGATACAAGGTTATTGTCATGCTGAATTAACTAACCTTACCTCAATTTTTCCTTCAGCCTGGGCTGATAACATGGCTTTAGAGCACGATCGGGGTGATGCACATGTTAAGGTTTCGGCCCCTAAGGAATCAACTGAATTTATTAATAAAGTAAGCTGTTCTTTTCATTGCTTTTATTGTACTATGATAGTTTTTTTTTGCAAAAATATACTTTATTCATAAATCTTCAAAAACATTTTGAACATTTTAAATCACCATTACAAAAATACAAACAGGTTCAACTTTTACAAACTGAAACACAAGGTGTATCAGAAAAAAAAACAATGAATATTTCAATCATTGGCAGACATACATTTTAATCTGTACAGACTGAGGGGCTCTTTACAGTTCCCAGCCCCCCAGTGCACTGTGGCAGAAAGGTCTTAGGCAGCGACCCTTCCCCATTGCGCCATTGCGGCGGCTGCCCCAAGCTTAACTGTGTCCTTCAGCACGTAGTCCTGGACCCTGGAAAGTGCTAGTCTGCTATACTCGGTCGGGGAAAACTCTTTGCGCTGGAAAACCAACAAGTTTCAGACAGACCAAAGAGCGTCTTTCACCGAGTTGATGATCCTCCAGCTGCAGCTGATGTTTGTCTCGGTGTGTGTCCCTGGGAACAGCCCGTAGAGCACAGAGTCCTCTGTCACAGAACTGCTCAGGATGAACCTCGACAGCAACAACTGCATCCCTCTCCAGACCTTCTTTGCAAAGACACAATCTACAAGGAGGTGAACAACGGTCTCTTCCCCACCACAGCCTCCTCGAGGGCAACGTGCAGAGGGGGTGAGACTCCTGGCGTGTAGGAAGGATCTTACAGGGAGGGCCTTTCTCACCACCAGCCAAGCTACATCTTGGTGTTTGTTGGAAAGTTCTGGTGATGAGGCATTCTGTCAAATTACTTTGTCAGTCTGCTCAGGGAACCATCCCACAGGATCCACCCTCTCCTTTTCCCTCAGGGCCTTTAAGACGTTACGTGCCGACCACTGCCTGACGGACTTGTGGTCGAAGGTGTTTCTCTGCATAAATTTTCCCACGAGGGACAGGTGGTACGGCACGGTCCAACTACTTGGAGCGTTCCGTGGCATCGTGGCCAGACCCATCCTTCGCAACACCGGGGACAGGTAGAACCTCAGCATGTAGTGACACTTGGTGTTTGCATACTGAGGGTCTACGCACCACTTGATGCAACCGCACACAAAGGTGGCCTTCAGTATGAGGGCGATATTGGATATGTTTTTTCCCCCTTTATCTAGAGGCTTGTACATCGTGTCCCTGCGGACACGATCCATTTTCGACCTCCAGATAAAGCGGAAGATGGCTCGGGTGATCGCCACCACACAGGAGTGTGGAATGGGCCAGACCTGCGCCACGTACAGCAACAGCGAGAGTGCCTCACACCTGATGACCAGGTTCTTACCCGCAATGGAGAGGGAGCGTCGCTCCCACATGCCCAGTTTCCTTTTCACCATAGACACTCGCTCCTCCAGTTTCTAAAGCGTGCCCTGGTCCCTCCGAACCATATCCCCAGCACCTTCAGGCCGTCAGCCCTGACAGTGAAGGGGACAAAGGATCGGTCAGCCCAGTTCCCAAAGAACATGGCCTCGCTCTTCCCACGATTTACCTTGGCTCCCGAGGCCAGTTCGAAACGGTCGCAGATGTGGATGAGTCTGTGCACCGACAACGGATCAGAGCAGAAGGTGGCGACATCGTCCATGTACAGGGAGACTTTGATCTGAGTGCCTCCACTACCTGGAATCGTCACTCCTCTTATGCCCGGATCCTTCCTGATGGATTCAGCAAAGGATTCTATGCAACACACGAAAAGAACAGGCGAGAGAGGGCAGCCCTGCCTGACTCCAGATTTAATAGGAAAGCTATCTGTTTCCCACCCATTGATTGAGACTGCACTATTGATGTTAGTGTAGAGCAGTTGGATCCAATTGCGAAGTCCCTCCCCAAACCCCATTTTGGAGAGCACATCCACCATATATGTGTGCGATATTCTGTCAAATGCCTTCTCCTGATCCAGGCTGATGAGGCAGGTATCCACACCCCTGTCCTGCACATTGGCAATCGTATCCCTGAGCAGCACGAGGCTGTCAGAGATCTTCCTGCCCGGCACAGTGCAGGTCTGGTCAGGGTGGATCATCAATTCCAGAGCGGATTTGACCCGATTGGCGATGACCTTGGACAGAATTTTATAGTCCACATTCAACAGTGAAATGGGTCGCCAATTTCTAATTTCCTCCCTTTCCCCCTTGTGCTTGTAGATGAGGGTGATAATTCCTTTCCTCATGGATTCTGACATACTGCCGGCCAGGAGCATACTCTCGTACACTTCTAGCAGGTCTGGGCTGATCCAGTCCCACAGAGCCGAATACAACTCCGCCGGCAAGCCATCGCTTCTGGGAGTTTTACTCTTCTCGAAGGACTCAAGGGCCTCAGTCAGTTCTTCAGGAGTTAGCGCTTTGTCCAGACTCTCCCGTGTACTGTCATCTAAGACCTCCGTGATAGTGGACAGGAAGGACTGGGAGGCTGTGCTGTCTGTGGGCTTTACGTCATACAATCCGGCATAGAAGGATTTGCTAATCTTCAAAATGTCAGATTGCAATGACTTAACTGAGCCGTCTTCTTCCTTCAGGCTGCTGATCACAGAGCTCTCTCTGTGTACCTTTTGGAAGAAGAAACGTGAGCACATCTCATCCTGCTCTACAGAGCGGACTCTGGAACGGAAGATGATCTTGGAGGCCTCCGAGGCAAAGAGCGAGGCTCGCTGGCTCTTCACCTCTTGGAGTTCCTCCTTGATATTGACCCCCATCGACCGCAGCCAGAGCAGATTCTGCATGTTTTTCTGGAGTCGGGACATTTCCCTCTGTTCCTTTCTAGCTTTCTGGGTGCCTTTGAGGACAAAAAACCTCTTGATGTTTCCCTTGATCGCTTCCCACCAGTGTGTCAGGGACTCAAAGTGGGGCTTCATGGTTCTCCAACCTTTGTAATCCCTCTTGAGCTCCTCAATGTTCTCTGGGGTCAGCAGTTGCATGTTTAGCTTCCATACCCCCCTGCCAACCCTCTGGTCCTTCTCTAAGTGGCAGTCAGCCAGTAGGAGGCAGTGGTCAGAGAAGAACACCGGCTATGTACTACGATAGTTAAAAAGAAAGGGCTGCCTTTATCCAGGACCTTATCTTATTTTGTTAATGCTTCAAAATGTTCCACATGCAACTAATTGATCCACAGTACAGTCACTGCTGTTATCAGGACAGCTC
Source organism: Carcharodon carcharias (assembly GCF_017639515.1). Classification (NCBI taxonomy): domain Eukaryota; kingdom Metazoa; phylum Chordata; class Chondrichthyes; order Lamniformes; family Lamnidae; genus Carcharodon; species Carcharodon carcharias. Next base: position 16,635,703 of record NC_054483.1, on the reverse strand, counting down.
TTTCGCATGCAGCAAAAATGTTACGATAGGATGAATAACAGGTTAATGTATTACTTGTGTCGGCAGTCGAGGGAGGACATGTCGACTATGGCATCAGAAGAATTTCCCGGTGTTCTTTAACTGCTCCATAATATCTTTAACATGCACCCGAACCAATAAAACTGGTGCAAGAGGTCTAAGTTTAATATCTCATTGGTTTCTGAAGACTGAAGTGTCATTTTATTTGCCTAAATCTTGGAGTGGGACTCAAAGCATTCTAACTTGAGGGAAGAGTGACTTCGCCAAGCTGACAAGTTACATAGTTTGAGAGTAACAGGTGTAGCAATTTGACCCATTAGCTGCAAACTACTTAAAATTCTTTCTGAAATAATCCCTATTGTTCATTTTATCCTTAGTTTCTGCTGCTTTTATAGTTAGAAAATCGTAAAATACTGGAGTAAGTAAAAGATTGAAGTTCAAAATTCAAGGTGTCAAGAGTTTGCTAAAATACAAAACTTGGGTGATATGATGTGCAATACACAACATCTTGGATTTGCATAGTCCCTTTAGCACAATAAAACTGGTAAATGTATAGCAATTGCAAGTCAGAAGTTTTTTGTAAGGTTTTATACAGACATTAGAAAATAATGATGGTGCATGCAATGTGAGGTAACCTTGTGACATGAGCCAGTAATTGGTTAGGAGCAAGGAGATAGAGTTGAGGTTAAAAATTTTGTTTCAGATTGCCAGTATGTGATAAGTGGTGTTCTTTGGGCTTGATCATGGGGCTTCAGCTTTGTATCATATATAGTAATGACTCAGACAAAGGAACAGTGAGTGTGTCCAAGTTTACAGATGACTTTAAGTTAGGCATAGTAAATGCAAGATCATCTACACACTACCTGAAAGAGTCAAATTGGAATGTTTTCTGAATGGTGAGAGACTCGCAGCTGTGGAGGAGCAAAGGGATTTAGGTGTCCCTACATAGACCACTAAAAGGTAGTGAAAAGGGACACACAACAATCAAAAAGGCAAATGTAATGTGATCCTTTATCACAAGGGAATTGAAATATAAAAGTGAAGATGCGATGCTTTGGTTACACAGAGCCTTGACCAGATGCCATCTGAAAAGCTGCATTCAATTTTGGGTTCAAAATCTCAAGATTATATATATATATATATATATATATATATTTATTGACCTTGGAAAGAATACAGCGTAGATTCACTAGAATAATAGCAGGATTTAGAACATACACCTGTTTTGTATTCTCTTGAGTTTAGATGGTTAAAGAGTGATTTGAATCCAAGTATTTAAAATGGTAACTTGGAATTAAAAGGGCAAATACTGAGAATCTTTCCTCTGGTGGGGATTAAGGTAGCATTATCTTAAAATTAGAGGCTAAGTAATTTATGAGTGAAATTGGGAAGCGATTTTTCATATGCTGCATCTTGGAAATCTGAAATTTTTGCCCGCTAAAGGCTGAGGATGCTGAATCACGTGAAATTTTCAAGACTGAAATTGATGGATCTTTAATGGATGAAGGCATTTAGGGATATGAAACAATGGAGAGGGGTTGTTGGCAGCGGGGGAGGGGTGCGGTGGGGGCGGTGTGGTGGTAAATGGAGTTGAGGTCATGATTTAACTGAATGACAGAATAAGCTTTAGGGGCTGATTGGCCCTTTCCCATTTCTATGCCTAAGCATGTGGAGCATTGTGTCCTCAATCTGCATTTAAATCCAACAAAGTATCATCTTGGAAACCATAAGAGAGTGGACTTCTGAGGGTGGTAGGCTAGCAAACACAGCTCAGCTTTTCATCTTGTAAAACACTTATATAAGAAGCTTATTGAAAATATATTAAGGTGAATTGAAAAATACATTAAGGTCAACATTTTCAGACTGTGACCACTCCAATTTTGTTGGACAGCTAGCGCTGGTAATGATTCTGCTATTGTCCATTTACTACTTTTCCAGACCCTTCTTTTGTTTTTCCACTTGTTCCATTACCCCACCCTGTTTTGCATTACACCATCATTTCACCTGTCATTAATCACTCGTGTTTTCCACCATATTTTTTTTACACCCCTATATCATTTGCCCTGCCTCAAACTTAAAAACTGGTTGATCTTGAAACTTTTCTGATTTCGACGGAAGGTCTTTGACCTGGCATGTCAACTCTGTTTCTTGAGCATTAACCACTCTACTGGAGTGAATCTTAATCACAGCAATTTGAGAGAAGTCACTCTTATCAACGTTCGTTCTTGTGTAACAATGCATGGGCACTCCTTACTGAGCAGTAGATGCTACCCCAGAGCTCTTTATAAGCTCATAATTAGAATTTCCACACTATCAGTTGGATAAATTGTAATCGAAAATGTTATCTTTTATTTAAAAAAGGGACTTTCTGCCATCATAAATATTTCTGAAAGAGAGATATATCTATACAATAATGTGGGAAAAGTACCTTCCAGTACTTTTCCTTTTAAGTAGGCTCATAGTCGAATATTGCTATTGTTGTGAATGAGCTGACTATTGTTCTTTAAGAAATGAAACTTAATTTGCTTTCCTCTCAGGTGAATCATGGTGGATTGTTGTCAACTCTGGCTTTTAGCACACCATCCGGAGGGGCCAGTCTCTTCTTGGGGAACGCTCGACCATTTGTGGGTCGCTGCTGTTACATCTGTGCACCCCAAAGTTGGGTAAGAGCATTGCACGCATTTGGAGGGAAATGGAAGCCTGACAGGGATCAAATTTTGGAGCTGATCAACCTTGTAAAGACTGTGCAGCACTAATAAAATTGGGGAGAGTGCTGCGGGAACGTATTTGTGCTTGGTGCATCAAAAATAATGAAGTAATCGACAGACAAAAAATTATTATTTTTGGTCTTAATTGTAAAGTTATTTTCTTAGATAATATTCAATGTTTGGCATGATATTCAACATTGTACATTTTTAAATTGAACTACAGACTTTGGGATAGTGCAGTTGCACATTTTATTTTATTTCTGTACAATTTTTTGACATTTAACCTATATTTTGTTCCCTCAGCCTCTTAAACTTTAGCTTTGCCTTGATATCATGGATGAAGCTTTCCACAGTAAAATTATTTCTCTGTTTTAGGGTTTGCTTTTCCATAATCATTTAGCCTTGCTGGGATTTCGAAATGCCATCCTTGTTACTGAGGTACAGACACGGTACGTTGATAGATGAGATTGCAATAAAATTGCTGTTTTTTACGAGTTGCAAAGCATAAAAAATGAATAGTTTTTACTGTTCAGGTCTTTTTTATAACCATCCCCAAAACTACCAACCATTTCTATGGAGTTATAGTGCACCGGTTGTATAAATGCTTCTCAAAGCTTGAGTGACTGCCAGGGTTACTTTAAGAAAGCTGCAGCTACCCAAATGCTGGGTGCACTCGAATTCCTACCTGTTCCACCTGCTGACTGATGTTCAGTTTGGATCCCACCAGAGCCACTCAGCTCCTGATCTCATTACAGCCTCGGTCCAAACATGAACAAAAGAGCTGAACTCCAGAGATGAGATGGGAGTGACTGCTTTTGACATCAAGGCAGCATTTGACCACGTGTGGTTTCAAGGAACCCTAGTAAAACTGGAGTCAGTGGGAATCGGCGGGTGGGGGGAGAACTCTGCTCTGGTTCAAAGAGAGATGGTTGTGGTTGTCGGAGGCCAATCACCTCAGTCCCAGGACATGGCTGTAGGAGTTCATCAGGGTTGTATCCTTGGCCCCAACCATCTTCAGCTGATTCATCAATGACCTCCCTTCTATCATAAGGTCAGAAATGGGATATTAGCTGATGATTCCACACTGTTCAGCACTATTCATGGCTCCACAGATACTGAAGCAGTCTGTGTCCTTATGCAGCAAGACCTGGACAACCTTCAGGTTTGGCCTGATAAGTGACAAGTAACAGGCATGCCACCCAAGTGCCATGCATTTGTTACGACCAGTCCCCAGGCGAGGTCCCGCAATTTATTATGACCCCGGATGAGATACCCCAAATTGTTATGCTCCTAGGTGAGGAGGAATGAACTGGCTCCCTTTCTTTATTCAACCCCCTCGGTTGGTCGTAAGAAGGTTAATTTAAAAAGAATCCCATTCCTTGTAGATACCTATTCTTAGCCCAAATTATTTGATTTAAAATGAGCCAATTTGACTAGGCTGTCTTAAGTCAAAGTAAGAGTAAGTTTATTAAGTTTATTGATAGTTACTAAAGCGCGAGAAAAAATAATAAAAATGTAACACACATGCACACAGATTAGAATTGATAAGTGAGCCCAAAATAAAACTTAAAAAAGATATCTGAATCAGTCTTTGGCTTGTCTGTGAGGATTAGATGGCGAAACGTTGTGGCCATTAAGTTGGGTGTTTCTGGTAGAGCTGACATGAGCAGCTAAGTATTGATTTGAAGATTCTTGGTTCTATAGGTTAGCTGAAAGGAGTTGTCCTGTTTCCTTTTCGATTGTGCCTTTGGTGATTTGTGACTTGCCTCCACCAACAGAGAAATACTTTTTTTTAACCTGCAAGTGCAGTGATGCCTAGTAGATGTTCTTCAGCTGTGACATTCACAGCACACATACTAGAACACCAGACTAGCACACCGAGACCAGGGTTGCAGTTGGCTTTTTAACCCCTTTTCTTGTGTATTCCTGGAAGGGCGTAAAACAAACATGTCTTTCACCCAGAAACTCTTTTCTTTCAACTCAGGTCCTGTCCATAGTCTGGGATATAACTCAACAGGAGATGTTTTCTGCTGAGTTGGTAATCAGCCTCCATCACCTTCGCAACCGCAGGAGATTACCGTTCAGTTTTTGCATTGCATCTCTTCCTTTAAAGTGTCGCTGTCTGAAGTAGGCATTGACACCTTATTAGGTGCATTGCTCCTTTTTCTCTGGACCAGTTGGTCAAGTATAATCCATGTAGGAATTTTCCAACAAGTGGTTCCTTTACAGTCTCAGCCAGCTTTTGCTTGTATGTCCTTTATTTAAGAAACACATGTCCCTAAGTAATTCGGGGCTATGATCCGTGGCCATGACAATGATCAGCTCCAGCAAGTGGGACTCTAACCATCTCCCATTGACATTCAGTGGCGGCATCATTGCTGAATCCCACACTATCAACATCCTTGGGTTCCCATTGTTTAGGAACTAAACTGGACAAGCTATGTAAATACTGTAGCTACAGTATTAGGGGAGGTCACGGTGTAGTGGTATTGTCACTGGAGTAGTAATCCCGAGACCTGGGGTAATGCTCTGGGGACCTAGAATTGCAAGTCTAACGATTGCCAATTGTCGTAAAAACTCATCTGGCTCACTCATGTCCTTTTGGGAAGGAAATCACATGTAGGCTGTCCCACAGCAATTTTGTTGCCTCTTAAAAAAGGGTAATTAGGGATGGGTGATTAATGCTGGTCTAGTCCGTGACCTCTACCACCTAGAAGAACAAGGGCAGCAGATGCATGGGAACACCACCATCTTCAAGTTCCCACTAACCACCTTGACTTGGAGCTATCACTATTCCTTCGCTGTTGCTGGGTCAAATCCCTGAACAGCACTGTGGGGTACCTACACCATATAGATTGTAGTGGTTTAAGGAGGCACCTCACCATCACCTTTTCAAGGGCAATCAGGCACGGGCAACAAATACTGGCCTAGCTAGCGACACCCACATCCTGGCAAAGAGTAAAAAAGAAATACAATGCTGCTAGTGAAATGAGACTTTTTAGATCTTGGCTTCTGGCCAGCTTCAAAAAATGTGCCAGTGTCAACACCCTACACAAGTCTGAGAATTAGAGCAGAGACACAAGGAATATGAAAAATGTTGACACTGTTTCCTCATGTACTACCTTAGTCCTGTGTGGTGCAGCATCCTCTGTTGTAGGGTAATGGTAACAAACTATAACTGCACTTCTCTGAGAGCCTGTGTCTGCCATTGTATCGTAACTGTGATGTAGATTCTGGCAGTTAAAGCTTGGATTTCCGTGAGTGAGAAGGGCATGTGTGCTAATATTGTAAAACAAAAGCAGATGTGTATTGTAGAACATATTGCAGCCAATGCCCTACAAGCTGCTTATGCCAGCAAATGGTACAACAACTAATATTCTGTGTAAAATGTAGTTTCTTACCAAATGAATGTATTTTTTTAGCTACAATAATGATTGAGTGCACAAAATTAACTGGGATAAAGTTAAGTTCAAGATGTTTGTAAAATAATAATTAATGTAACCTAATACCTAAAACTTATGTCATTAATGAGTGCTTTTTGTATTATTAAATTTTTTTACCTCTGTTCATCCTTAAGTTTCACTGAAAATATGTAAGTTGCTCATCTTCACCCTTGCTGTATTCTACACAAAAGTTTGAAGGCAATGAGCTGGAAGCATATTTGACACAGCTGTATGTGGATGATGTGGAATCCTCTTTTCCCAAACCATTGTTGCAGGTATAGGGGTTGGCTGGCTCGACGCCTCTGCTATTTCCTCTTTGTTGATGAGCGCACAATTTACCCAGATGTCCCCTCCCTGGAGTACCGAGTAATCAACAGTGACAGGTGAGAAATCTAATGGTACAGATGCTAATTCCACAGGAATATTCTCTCACTGTCTGTCTTTTCCTTCCTTCTATTCTTCGAATAACGTTACAATTGTAAAATTATTGATTCTGTTTGTACAGAGTACAGAAAGCTGTTAAGGAGAACTTACCTAACCAGAAATCACCTCATAACTTGAAGAACCTGCTGGGAATCTTCCACCAGATCCAAGCTACACTCTCACCTTTCTTACTCAGGTATGGGACGGTTTCTCGACTAGGTCAAGAGCTGTAAAAATGCTGCACTTCTGCTGCAAAATTGACCCTGGAAGAATTGCTTCTGGCTATTTTTGCACATTGTGTCCACCTTCATTAGGGAAAAAAGAGCTGTTAGTGGTTAACTCACCAGTCTGACTAACTAATGACACCTGAGTGGGTTGACCTGTACCAGGGTTAGGACTACCCTATTTGCTCCTAGGTAACCCTGCAAGCTAATGCCCCATTTAAAAGGAGAGTCCGAACTGCGGACTATGAGAAAATATGGAACTTTTCTTCAGTGCAGACTCCAGTTGGTTAAATTCCAGCAATGCTCTGTGCGTTTGGGGCTTCTCAAACCTTGGCGTGCCAATTTGTGCCATGGGTCTCTGACTTCAGGAAAGTGGGGTGCATCCTTATGGAGAGAGTGCTTGTATACTGTATCAGGTAAACAAATTGTCTATGGATTTCTCTGCAGTTTTCAGGATGGCATTCCTTGCGTATAAGGCAGCTGGGTATGAGTCTGATCTGTTCGCTACGTAGAAAAATGTTCATAAAAACAAAAGGACCATCGCATCGTATTGGTGATGCAGATACTCAGATGGAAATCACAGAATTTTAACAGCATAGAAGAGGACCATTCGGCCCATCGTGTTTGCACCAGCTCTCCAAATGAGCATTATGACGTCCCATTGCCCTGCTGTTTCCCCTTACCCCTGCACTTTATTCAAATAATCATCTATTGCCTCCTTGAATGCCTCGATTGAACCTGCCTGCACCACATTTCCAGGAGGTGCATTCCAGACCCAAACCGTTCGTTGTGTGACAAAGTTTTTTCTCACATCACATTTGTTCCTTTTTGCAACAGAAATCTTGATGAAGTCATGACCATGTGATGAAACATAATCGTGTCTGTTTTGCCCCCCTTAGGTTGACTAGTTGGGTGCTGTTGAAAGTATTTAACAGGGTTTTTGTGAATCTGCAAGTGCACCGAGGACAAATTGAGATGCTGCGGAAAGCAAGGAAAGAGGTGAGGCACTGAAGTTTTATGTGTTGGGAGAGCAGCCTTCGGTAGAACAGATTTACAGTCTTAAAAGGATTAAAATGTTGGCTGAATGTATTGAAACCACGATATATGTTAACACTGGGCTGCGTTCATACAAAAAAAAAGAGTACCAATGCCCCTTGGTGGCAGAGTTTAGGTATTGCAGCAGGTCACAACACTGGCTTTTGCTCATTTTTCATGTTTCGCTGATGTGTGTAAGTAATTGACCAACGGTTACTTGATCTTGCAGTCACATCCTGCAGGTAAACATAGCATTACACCGTTGTATGTTTGCAACCAGTTAACTGGAACACCCTGGAGGCAACCACATTGTTGGATTTATTTGGTCAGTTCCTTTAAGCAAAATTGATTGAAATTTATTGAGAATGAATTGTTTGATAAATATATGCTCCAACCAGCCATGCCTCTGTTTAAATAATATATTTTGTACTGACTTGTAAATGTATGCTGTCACACTGCAGGGTCTAGCACTATATGGGTAATGTCTAGCACTATGTAGTAAATGTAGGAAAACATTTTTGTCTTTTTGACAGTATGATGGTCCGTTCATCTTTTTCCCTCTTCATAAGTCTCGCTTGGACTACCTACTGGTTACCTTTGTCCTTTTCTGCCATAGTATCAGAGTTCCATACATCACTTGTGGGAAAGACGCCCAACTCCCGTTTCTCAGGTAACTCCACAAATTCCTTGCACCGTTCAAGTAAATGAGATGTGTGCAACAGGGAAGTATTTCACCCTTTTCAGAGTAAAGAATTTGACCTTTCTCTGCAGTATTGTTTTGTTGGTTTGGAGATTCTAGTGTCATTGAGCAGATCCTTCTTGTATTCCCCTTAACGTTCGGTAGTAAATGTCACTAATTGTTTGTGTGTGTATGTGACCGTTGTAGTACTTTAAGTGACAGTATCAGTGTTGCTTGTGCTGGGCCCTATCTTTTGTGTGCCATAACCATTCTATGATTCTGGAAATCTTGCAATGATCAGAATGAACATACAGGAATTGTTACTGTTCAGATGCGTCATGACTGACATCTTTACCACATGTTTGTCACTGGTTTAAAAGCAACAGATAATCTCTGTACTTGGATGACAAGCTACCTTTCCAGCTCCTGTTTCATGCACTCAGCTGGTACTGATGGCTAAGTCAATCCTGGTTGGATCAGAGATGTCAGCATTTTGGGAATGTCAGGACAATAATATCATCTTACCCACTTAGCTGGCCAACAAGGCCTCTGTCAGACTGGTTGAATTCCCAACCCCACACATCCATCATAGCGCTGCAGCTGTAGTTTGAGTTAGGAGTTACAATATATTTGTATTGAAGTAAAGATTTTTCAAAATAACTACAGACACTAGCTCACTGCTTATTCCAACTAATTGCCTCCTGCTAAGAAACCTCATAGGTCCTCCACATATCACAAGTGCAAGAACACATTTGAAATTCAGCTGGTAAATTTAAGTGCCAGGACCCAAGGATCAGAGGGCACAGAGTTGTGATGTGATTGTCAGAAGGTCATGGCTGGAACTGTGTGCAGGTCATGCTGAGTAATGGCTCTGTTACGAAATCTTCAAATTGTCTTTGATGCCTTAGTGTGAAGGCATGTGTAATGTTCCCTGTGTTGTTCTTCTTTCAACTGATTAGGCCTCTGCTTCGCAAGTTGGGAGGAATCTTCACTCCTCAGATGGTACACGCAGCCAGCCCTAGAGAGCACTTGTACAGGGTTGTCTTAAATTTGGTTAGTTTGACAAGTTTTTTTTTATTGAAACACTTCTAGAAATGTGAATTTGTAGCATCTGACCTCAGAGCAAACTTGAGCTCAAATAATCCAAGTTTGTTGGATGTGAGCTACCTTTTCATTGTCAATACCAACAGATGCAAAATTAGTCACTGTGGAATTCAAGTGGTGAGAACAGAATCCTCTTTGGAAATTGACCAGGTCTCCCCTACTATGTAATGTAGTCCCAACCAATCCATACTGAATGTGCTCCATATTATACCAGAAGTAAAATCTGTTTACAAAGGTCTTCAGCAATATCTACAATGGCCTTGCTGTGAAGAAAGTGTCCGGCAAATACTCTGGTTTAATGTGGTGTCCAAGAATGTTAAAATGTTATATTTGCCGAGCGTTTATATACAGTTTAGATATGGCTCCTTTGATGGTTTTCAGTAATAGTTGGGGATTGAAGCAGTACAGAAAATGGGGTTTGGGATTAAAGTTAGTTGAAGGAAAAAAAACAAATTTAGACTTAAACAGATGAAATCTGGTTCAAAAATTAATTCCTCAGCTGGTCTCTGATGTGCAAACATGTTTGATTTAAGCATACACCTCACATGGCTCACAATGTTAGCACACCCCCTTGCTGTGAACACTGTGCTATTGAAGTCTGGAAGCTAGACAAGCATAGACTTCCTCCCTCTGCAACTGCACACGTCTGGCACAGTTGAGTGCATTGATCCATTCCTCAAATTTTGCAAAGCCAGACAACCAATTATTCTCATGTCTCGTAGACAAGGAACATTGAACAAAATCTACCCTTGGAATAAAAGCAGAAATAACTGGGAATCTGCAACAGGTCTGTGAACGTCTGAAAAGGAAAGAGGTTAATGTTTTCATTCAAGACCCATCATCCTTTAACTACTAGTGGTTGACACATGTTTTGAGCATTTCAATTTCAAAAGTGCCAAAAAAGCAGTTATTTACCTAAAAATAAGATGTCCAGAGTTAATGTAGTGAATGGCCAGTGCAGAAAATTTTCACGGCTGGGTTGTCATCTCTTTTTACTGCTCCTAATGGCTCTTTTGCAGTAGAATTATTCAAAGGTTTCGGTTCTTCAGCCTATCTATATTGACAGATCTTTGGAATGTGGGGAATGCATTGTGGGGAATACAATTCAAGGATTAAGTCTTTAGTGGCTGGAACCCTACATGACTGAAAATGTTTACTTGTTTCATGGCCAATAGTCACAGCTACAAGCCATTTAGTAGAAGTTCCTAGGGGCACTGCCCTTGGCAGAACTATGTTCAACTGCTTTGTTAATGAACACACTTTCAGTGGCCACCAGAGCCTTTGGCCCAGAGGTAAAGAAACTACCACTGCGCCACAAGATCACCTGAGGTCTGAAGTGCCAATGTTATTGACTATTATTATGTTCAGCTCTATTTGTCATTCCTCTGATAATGAAGTAACCAATACCAGTTGTCACATTTAGGGATTTTAAAATCTTTGGTTTCTTAAGAATGGACTTAGGAATGAGTTAGGTCTAAAGGGTATGTTTTGAAACAAAGTTTGTTTCCCTCTCAACTTGCTATGTATTGTTTTGTGATAAAGAGGGTGGAAAGGCAATCTGCTGTCAGGAATCTGTCTTTTCTGTATCTGAGCACTGCCTGGGCTTTTTCATTGTGATCAAGCACATGTACTGCAACTTGTGTTTCACGAGGTTATGTACACAAATATGGAAAATTGCAAGCACAAAGCCTTGTCACATACTTGCTTGGTATAGTATGATAATTGCAGGATACTGTGTCAGTAGGCTTCCTTTTCATGCATTTGGCCTCAGATCCGAAGGAATTGCTCTGGATCACTGTCTGTTTTTCTATTGCAGTATATCGAGGAACTGTTGAATGAGCAGCAGAGTCTTGTAGTTTACCTGGAAGATCCTGTTCCATGTTCTGCACGTCCCTGTATCACAGGCTTAATGTGGTTGGCTTGGATATTTGATGCTTTTCATAACCGGTCGATACCAGATGCTGTACTGATACCTGTGGGTGTCTCTTATGATCGTATCGTTGAGGGAAGCTGCTTGGAGCAGATGGTAAGGTAGTTTCTATGCAACATCAGGGAACACATTAAAATTGCTAAGCCCTGGTGGTTGAGTTTCATAAGAACTGCATGTGATTTTAATTCCTAGCTTGTGGAAGAAGTTTAGTTCCATCTGAATTGCTTGTTGAAACCTCATCATTTTCGATAGATTGTATTTTATCTTGTCCTCAGGCGATCCCAAAGCATTTTTTAATCAGTGGGTGAATTTTCAAATTAGCCACTTCTCTCAACAAACCTGGCAGCCACTTTGCACGCAGTTAAGACCCACAAATGGTAGAGAGGAAACCGGGTGAATATCCTGCTCTTCTGATCTTGATTTGGTATCTTTTATATCCACATGAGTAGGCAGAGCCTTGATTTTATACCTCTTTGGAAGTAGTGCTGCACTTAAGCGCTGACCTATGTTATGTGTTCTAGACCTTCTATCTCCAAACAAGAGTTTTCAATAAGCCAATCTGACACTGACCCAATATGGTTTTTCAGTCATACAGACTTGTGCAAGTACCAAGTCTGCTTTATTCGCCAGTCTCATTTGAAGCTGCAGAAGGGACACCATTATTTCCCTCAGCTTCCCCTGGACTGAAGAGGAGGAAAAGTGGTTGATGCTCTCGTCGGGACTTGGAAAAATTGATTAATTTTGCTTCCAATCTCCACCCCTCCATCATTTTCATGTGGTCCATCTCTGACACTTCCCTTCCCTTCCTTGACCTCTCTGTCTCAATCTCTGGTGATAGACTGTCCACCAATATTCATTACAAACCCACCGACTCCCACAGCTATCTCGACTACAGCTCCTCACACCCCGCTTCTGTAAGGACTCCATCCCATTCTCTCAGTTCCTTCGCCTCCATCGCATCTGTTCCGATGATGCTACATTCAAAAACATTTCCTCTGGCATGTCCTCCTTCTTCCTTAACCGAGGTTTTCCACCCACGGTCGTTGACAGGGCCCTCAACCGTGTCCGGCCCATCTCCCGCCCTCACGCCTTCTCCTCCCTCCCAGAAACATGATAGGGTCCCCCTTGTCCTCACTTATCACCCCACCAGCCTCCGCATTCAAAGGATCATCCTCCGCCATTTCTGCCAACTCCAGCATGATGCCACCACCAAACACATCTTCCCTTCACCCCCCTTATCGGCATTCCGTAGGGATTGCTCCCTCTGGGACACCCTGGTCCACTCCTCCATCACCCCCTACTCCTCAAGCCCCTCCTATGGCACCACCCCATGCCCACGCAAAAGATGCAACACCTGCCCCTTCACTTCCTCTCTCCTCACCGTCCAAGGACCCAAACACTCCTTTCAAGTGAAGCAGCATTTCACTTGCATTTCTCCCAACTTAGTCTACTGCATTCGTTGCTCCCAATGTGGTCTCCTCTACATTGGAGAGTCCAGACGTAAACTGGGCGACCGCTTTGCAGAACACCTGCGGTCTGTCCGCAAGAATGACCCAAAACTCCCTGTTGCTTGCCATTTTAACACTCCACCCTGCTCTCTTGCCCACATGTCTGTCCTTGGCTTGCTGCATTGTTCCAGTGAAGCCCAACGCAAACTGGAGGAACAACACCTCATCTTCCGACTAGGGACTTTACAGCCTTCCGGACTGAATATTGAATTCAACAACTTTAGGTCATGAGCTCCCTCCCCCATCCCCACCCCCTTTCTGTTTCCCCCTTCCTTTTTTTTCCAATAAATTATAAAGATTTTCCTTTTCCCACCTATTTCCATTATATAAAAAAAAACAAAAAACCCCCCACTAGAGCTATACCTTGAGTGCCCTACCATCCATTCTTAATTAGCACATTCGTTTAGATAATATCACCAACTTTAACACCTATGTGTTCTATTGTACTATTGTTGTTGACATCTTTTGATGATCTGCTTCTATCACTGCTTGTTTGTCCCTACAACCACACCCACCCCCCCCTCCACCTCTCTGTCTCTATCTCTCCGCCCCCCACACACACCTTAAACCAGCTTATATTTCAACTCTTTCTTGGACTCGAACTCAAGTTCTGTCGAAGGGTCATGAGGACTCGAAACGTCAACTCTTTTCTTCTCCGCTGATGCTGCCAGACCTGCTGAGTTTTTCCAGGTAATTCTGTTTTTGTTTTGAAGTTTCCTAATCCTAATTGACTATACTGACATAAAAAATGGCCCCTTGATTGAGGTACCCAAGGGTGGCTGGTGCTCCATGGAACTTTTTTTCAGCAAAAAGCCAATGGTCCTGAATTTCCTCACTATCTGCATCATTTAATGCTGACACTATTCTGGAAAAGATTGAGGAAATTTGCATTTTGCACCATTATTGCACTGGACGTAAAAGCAACATGGACTAAATATTACTTAGTAGGCAACTACGAAAAAGATAACCTTATTACAGTCTTAACGTGACCGATAAACCCACGTTGCATATATAGTTCCCACTATCCTCTGCACAGGAGAGTGTCTTCAAAGGACACAGCCCACAGTTGCTCCCATTTTCCAGTGGGTTCATGTCTCCCCGTTTCGCTGAGTTGTTACATTGAGTGACTTTGAAACGCAATGTCCTCAGTTTTTGGAGAATCCCTGAACCAGCCACCAGCAGTAAAGACCATTGCAGCGATTTCTCCTCCAGGCCTTGCCAGTGCAAAGCTTTGGAGTGCAATGGTATGCGTCTCTTCAACCAGAGACTGTCCACACTCCCGCATTCTGTCTGGTAACTGACTGAAAGGCAGATAACCACACGAGCTGCAGCCTTTTGTCTTTCTGAAAGACTCCTCTCTCTCTCTCTCTCAGACATAAGTCTGCTCATATTTAGCACAGCTGCTCTTCCCTTTGTTTCATGTGTAAATATTTTGCACCTTGCTCTCGACGAGCCTTGCCCTTGCTCCCCCGCAACCCCTGTCCACATAGTAGCGAAGCCACACAGGTTTATTGTTGGCCAGAAATCGGAGCAGCTTACATGACCCTTTTCACTACTTGATTTCCTTGAATTAAAGAGACTGTATCAAAACATAATCATCTTATATAACCTTGCATTCTTAACACCTGATTCAGGCAGAATTATGAGTGCAAGTCACCTGTGATTGAGGATGTGAGATGCCCTGAGCTGATAAAATCAGAAGGGGTCAATAAAATCTCTAGATCCTCCCTTTGCTGTCCCCACTGCTCTAATGAACATAGATGTCTTTGCAGAGACTGCCCTGCTCCTAAGTTTCCTAGTGCTTCAGTTGCTCACAGAAGTTTGCAGAACATGATTATGTCAGAGATAAAAACAAAAAAAACTGCGGATGCTGGAAATCCAAAACAAAAACAGAATTACCTGGAAAAACTCAGCAGGTCTGGCAGCATCGGTGGAGAAGAAAAGAGTTGACGTTTCGAGTCCTCATGACCCTTCGACGGAACTTGAGTTCGAGTCCAAGAAAGAGTTGAAATATAAGCTGGTTTAAGGTGTGTGTGTGGGGGGCGGAGAGATAGAGAGAGAGGTGGAGGGGGGGCGGTGTGGTTGTAGGGACAAACAAGCAGTGATAGAAGCAGATCATCAAAAGATGTCAACAACAATAGTACAATAGAACACATAGGTGTTAAAGTTAAAGTTGGTGATATTATCTAAACGAATGTGCTAATTAAGAACGGATGGTAGGGCACTCAAGGTATAGCTCTAGTGGGGGGTTTTTTGTTTTTTTTTACATAATGGAAATAGGTGGGAAAAGGAAAATCTTTATAATTTATTGGAAAAAAAGGAAGGGGGAAACAGAAAGGGGGTGGGGATGGGGGAGGGAGCTCATGACCTAAAGTTGTTGAATTCAATATTCAGTCCGGAAGGCTGTAAAGTGCCTAGTCGGAAGATGAGGTGTTGTTCCTCCAGTTTGCGTTGGGCTTCACTGGAACAATGCAGCAAGCCAAGGACAGACATGTGGGCAAGAGAGCAGGGTGGAGTGTTAAAATGGCAAGCGACAGGAAGGTTTGGGTCATTCTTGCGGACAGACCGCAGGTGTTCTGCAAAGCGGTCGCCCAGTTTACGTTTGGTCTCTCCAATATAGAGGAGACCACATTGGGAGCAACGAATGCAGTAGACTAAGTTGGGGGAAATGCAAGTGAAATGCTGCTTCACTTGAAAGGAGTGTTTGGGTCCTTGGACGGTAAGGAGAGAGGAAGTGAAGGGGCAGGTGTTGCATCTTTTGCGTGGGCATGGGGTGGTGCCATAAGAGGGGGTTGAGGAGTAGGGGGTGATGGAGGAGTGGACCAGGGTGTCCCAGAGGGAGCGATCCCTACGGAATGCTGATAAGGGAGGTGAAGGGAAGATGTGTTTGGTGGTGGCATCATGCTGGAGTTGGCGGAAATGGCGGAGGATGATCCTTTGAATGCGGAGGCTGGTGGGGTGATAAGTGAGGACAAGGGGGACCCTATCATGTTTCTGGGAGGGAGGAGAAGGCGTGAGGGCGGATGCGCAGGAGATGGGCCGGACACGGTTGAGGGCCCTGTCAACGACCGTGGGTGGAAAACCTCGGTTAAGGAAGAAGGAGGACATGTCAGAGGAAATGTTTTTGAATGTAGCATCATCGGAACAGATGCGACGGAGGCGAAGGAACTGAGAGAATGGGATGGAGTCCTTACAGGAAGCGGGGTGTGAGGAGCTGTAGTCGAGATAGCTGTGGGAGTCGGTGGGTTTGTAATGGATATTTGTGGACAGTCTATCACCAGAGATTGAGACAGAGAGGTCAAGGAAGGGAAGGGAAGTGTCAGAGATGGACCACGTGAAAATGATGGAGGGGTGGAGATTGGAAGCAAAATTAATAAATTTTTCCAAGTCCCGATGAGAGCATGAAGCGGCACCGAAGTAATCATCGATGTACCGGAGAAAGAGTTGTGGACTACCATCCATTCTTAATTAGCACATTCGTTTAGATAATATCACCAACTTTAACTTTAACACCTATGTGTTCTATTGTACTATTGTCATTGACATCTTTTGATGATCTGCTTCTATCACTGCTTGTTTGTCCCTACAACCACACCCCCCCTCTCCACCTCTCTGTCTCTCTATCTCTCCGCCCCCCACACACACACCTGAAACCAGCTTATATTTCAACTCTTTCTTGGACTCGAACTCAAGTTCTGTCGAAGGGTCATGAGGACTCGAAACGTCAACTCTTTTCTTCTCTGCAGATGCTGCCAGACCTGCTGAGTTTTTCCAGGTAATTCTGTTTTTGTTTTTTATGATTATGTCAGAACTTGCATTAGTTCATGAGCAAATTAACTAACTACCCAAGAAGGTTAGATGCAACTCTCTCTTGCTTGATGTACGATGTAACTTGCTGTGAAAATGGAAATTCAGGGCCAGCACCTTCACGAGAGGCTGGGAGAAAATTGTGAGGAGCAAACCTCGTAAAGTTAGGTTTGTACCAATGAAGGCATTTACTGTCACGCACAGGCAGTATACCACATCACTCTCTTGAGTGCTGATATAAAGACCTTTTGTGGCCCTTATTCCTTAGAGGAAAGCCCTAAACAGATGTTTCATATGATGTAAATATCTTGTATCATGCAGGGAACTGGAAAGACTACTGTATTTGCAGCAATTTGTTGGGTGCTCAGATTCCTACAAAAGAGCTATGGCTGCATCCGGGTGGATTTTGGACAACCGTTTTCTTTGAAGGTATCAAGTGGATTTGTTAATGTTGGAGTACCTATTAGTGTTGGGAATGAGATGTAATTGCCCAGGAACAAAAGTGGGCAGTGAATATTACTCTTAATGATCACATGTGCATCAAATGTGAAATATTTTAGAGTGGAGTTCTGACTAAAACATATTATAATTCCTAGCATCTTGTATAGTGTTCAGGAATCTGCTGGGTTAGATGACATAATAGTAGATGTATTTGCAGTGTTATGGACAGGAGGGGAATCAATTTAAACAGCCTTGATTTCTCCTCTCAATACCTGTTAGTAAACAGAATGGTAATTTTGATTTCTGATTTCCCCGTTTGTAAGTGGTGGTGTGTTTTCCCAGTCTTTCAGTTTGGAGTGATCCAATCCTCTATTCATACCCCCTACAGCAAACTTGAGAAAAGGTAAAATAAGAGGGTTTGTTTATTTTACACGCACACAGAAAGTGGGAAGGTATTTTGCAACGTCCATCCCTTTTGCACTCAGACAATAAAAGAGGGCTAGTAAAAATAAGAGTTATGATTTCACATGCGTCCAGAGTCAAAAGTCCAATGGTGTATTCCTTCAGAGGTTAGCAGGCTGAAACTGTTACAGAGTGATCCGACTTTGCAGAAGCGAGGACTTCCACGCTGGCAAAAGACAGTTAGAGATGAATGAGTCTTATAGGCACTGATGCAGGAGTTCCAATATTCCAGGAGTACATAGTGTAGATGAGGGCCAGGCAATTTACCTGGATAGAGCTATTTGTGCTGCTACCTGTTAGATGGTAAAATGGCAGACTGCCTGGGTTTGGTTCCGGCAGATTGGGAGAGGGCATGTGACATACCTCCCACTTCTCCTGGCTGTTGGACAAAGGATGTAAGGATTTATTTTCCCAGGTCTGGAGTCTTAAGGTGTTTAATAGAGGAGTCAAGGTCCCTTTTGTCCTTGTAGACATGCTTTCTCCTTTGACCGGATTTCTGCCTTAAAAATGCAAAGGGTGTTGGTGCATTTCTTTGGAATTTCCTTGTTGGCAGTCACAGGAGCATTTGTGCCTTTTTGAAGATAACGAGATCCCTCCTGGCTTTTGAAGGTTAGAAATTCCTCTGATAAGAGCCATCGTTAGTCAGGAAAAGGCCTTGGTCTATTTTAAAAATAAAATAATTTTAGAGTAGCCAGGTTGGCACGGATGTATATTTTCCTTCCTGTCTTCTGGCTGGGACAGCAGTTTTTTTGGGTGTTTTTAGTACTGTGCCCCAGATAAGGTGTAGCAGGTTTTTACCTGTGATTCATCAACAAGAATTTGAGCCTTAACATAATAAAATGTTCCAATGCACTTGAATGTTGTCAAATAAACTTTGACACCGAGCCATGAAGAGGCCAAGTGAACAAAAGCTTGGTCAAGAGATAGTTTTTAAGAAGTGCCCTTGAATGATTCGAAATGTCTTCTGAACCTTTTTGAATGTGGGGTGAGGGCTAAGTCTGTACCTCTTTCCAGAGTCTGGCTTATATGGTTTTTCTCTGCTCTAGGATTACATAGAGAATGAAGGCATCCATTTATGTACTTCTACAATTCCACTGCAGAAGATCTTATTGCCATATGTGCTAGGATACAGGTGAGAAATAGAATTATGAATTTGTTAAGCACTAAGTGACTTCCACTTCACCAGAATGATTGTGTCCTGCAACTAATTTCTTAAGTTATATTTATTTTATTTTCTTGTAGGCTCCTCCAACAGGTTAACTATGTCGCTTAATGCAGAATAAATGAAAACCAAGCTTTATTTTTGGAACCCCGTTTTTCATAGATGTGCTGTGTGTATCACTGGATACATGAATCATTTGCTGGGTGTAGTACTGAGCTGTGCCTACCAGAAAATGCCAAGCTCAGTGCCTGTTCTCTGATCTAACCATAGTGGCGGCGGATGCAGTTCATTGCAGAGAAATGTGAAGCATTACATTTCAGAGAGAAGGACAGTTGAGATGAAAATATTTGGAAAGGTTCAATAATCAGCTGTTTTAACTGGTAAAGTGGTTAAGGGGAATGATAGTGGAAATTTTCAAAGTTATGAAAGCTTTTGGGAAAATAAACAGTGGAAGGTTGTTTTGTTGGTCAGCAGATCAGCAACATAGGGATATGCTCACAGGATTATCATTAGAAAAAGAGGGAGGTTGGAAGAGTTTTTGGAACATGGAATGACGAATGACAAATGCCTATTGAGGCAGAGACTAGCTCATAACTTGAGATTCTTATTAAGTATTTGAAAAGGAAAAATACAAAGTCACCCAGGGAAAAGAGGTTTAGTTACATAGCTCTAGGCACAGATATGATAAACTAAATAAAGAATACGGCCAGGACTTTTCCCTTGGCGATTTGGGGGGTGGTCCTGCTCACCAAGGGGAAAATGACGTGAGATGACGTCAGGAGGAACCCCCGAAGTCATCCCGTTCCATTTAAATCTTCAGGAAGGCGGGTGGACAGTGAAATCAGCTGTCCGCCCGCCGACCTGTCAACGGCCAATTAAGGCCATTGACCGGCTAATTAACCTTGTTAAAGACCCTGCCTGCCCAAGCTTAAGGCTGGCAGGCAGGCCAGGAGCCCTAGCGGGCTCCAGATTATTCATGAAACTTCATCCACTGGCGGGATGAAGTTTCATGTCTGTTTTTTAAAAAATTAATAAACTTTGTTTCTTATTAACGTGTCCCATCTCGTGTGACATTTTCACATGAGGGGGACATGTTAATTTCAATATTTCTCTATTTTTTGACTTTTCTTACCTATCAGTAAACTCCCTGAGACAGCACTTTGCCTCGGGCACGCGAAAAAGCGCACTTTGACAGATAGGGAATCCCTCCATTCCCCCGCACAGGAAGCACATAACGCTTCCTGTCGGGAAGGCCACTAAGCGGGCCATAATTGGCCCACCCACTCAAAATGGCGGCTGGCCCCGTTTCGGCGGTGGAGTTTGGCTGCCCGCCAGCTTCTGAGCCGGTGGGACCCGTCCGCCATCTGAGGGCAAAGTTCTGCCCTACCTTTTTTTAAATCCATTTATGGGATGTGGGCCTTGCTGGCTAGGCCAGCATTTATTGCCCAACCCTAATTGCCCTTGAGAAGATGGCGGTGAGCTGCTTTTATGAACCTCTACAGTCTCTGTGGTGTCGGTACACCCATGGTGCTGTTAGGTAGGGAGTATCTCGATTTTCATCCATTGACAGTGAAGGAACGGCAATATTTCCAAGTCAGGATTGTAAGTGGCTTGGAGGGGAACTTGCAGGTGTTGGTGTTTCCCTGTATCTGCTGCCCTTGTCCCTCAAATGTTAGTGGTCATGGGTTTGGAAGATGCTGTTGAAGGAGACTTGGTGAGTTTCTGTCGTGTGTCTTGTAGATGGTGCATACTGCTGTCAATGTTGATGGGTAGTGGAGGGAGTGAATGCTTGTGGATGTGGTGTCAATCAAGCGGGCTGCTTTGTCCTGGATGATGTCAAGCTTTTTGAGTGTTCTTGGAACTGCACTCACCCAGGGAAGCGGAAGGTGTCCCTCCCATCACCTTCCTGACTTGTGCCTTGTAGATGGTGGACAGGGTTTGGGAAGCCAGGAACTGAGTTACTCACCACAGGATTCCTAGCCTCTGACCTGCTCTTGTAGCCACAGTATTTATATGGCTTGTCCAGTTCAGTTTCTGATCAATGGTAACTCCCAGAATGTTGATCCTGCCTACATCCTGTAAATGGATTTAAAAAAAGGTAGGGCAGAATTTTGCCCTCAGAAGCGGGCGGGCAATCTGTAATGCCATTAAATTTATGTAGTGTGTTTCATGACCACATGATATCCCAAAGAACTTTACAGACAGTTAAATACTTTGGAAGTTCAGGCACTGTGTTGATGTAGAAAACGTGGCAGCCAATTTGCATACGGCAAGCTCCTATAAACAGCATTTTAAGAACGAACAGATTTTTTTCATGACATTTAATTGAAGGATAACTATTGGTCAGGACACTGAAGATAACTCCCCTGATTTTCTGTGAAGTAGTGCCATGGGACATTTTACGTTTACCTGAGAGAGAAAATGGGTTCTTGGTTTAACATTTCATCTGAAAGACAGCACCTCCAGTATTGAAGCATTCCATCAGTATTGCAGTGGAATGTGAGCCTAGAATTTTGTGCTCAGGCCTCTAGAGTGAGAATTGAACCCACAATCATCTGCTACCCACTGAGCCACAGCTTACCTACTTTGCTGTAAACTCTGAGTCCCGTAACTGTCATTCCCTGGGGCAAACCACAGATGTGGTGGGGAACTCCCCGCCCCCACCCCTTCAGAAGTCTCCACGTAAAGATTGCATGGCAATTGCCTGTGAACTTCAAACTTGCGTTGGGCAATTGCCCTGCAATGCCCAATTCTCGACTGTGCTCCTCACCTCCTACTGACCAACCCAACCCCATGGCCCCCAATCCTGCCCACTTAGCTTATACACTTCTCACTGGCTTCTCAAAGTGGCTGGACCTTTAAAGTTAGCCTGCTTTACGGCAGCAAGTACTGTTTAAAAAAAATGGGAGCATGTCTTCTTTACCTCCGACTCAGCTGCCCTCGACACAACCAGAGAGGAGGCTTTATTAGACCTGGAATTGTGCAACGACTTGGGTTAATTAATGACCTCATAGTGAAGGCACCCCTAGGTAGCTATGATGATAATACGATTGAATTTTACATTCAGTTTGAGGGAGAGAAGAGTGGGTATAAGACTAGTATTTTAAACTTAAATGAGGAAAATTATGAGGGCATGAAAGCAGATCTAGCTAAAGTGAACGACAAGTTAGCTTCTGGATAGGTCACTAGTGATGCAGTGGCAGACATGTAATGGGATATTTCAGAATACACAGAATAGATACATTCCAACAAGAAATAAAAATTCCAAGGGGAGGACCCACCATCTGTGGTTAACTAAAAAAGTTAAAGATAGTGTCACACTTAAAGAAAAAGCATATAATGAGGGGTGACCTGATCGAGATGTACAAGATTATGAGGTGCATGGACAGGGTGGATAGGGAGCAGCTGTTCCCCTTAGCTGAAGGGTCAGTCACAAGGGGGCATAAGTTCAAGATGAGGGGCACGAGGTTTAGGGTGGATGTGAGGAAAAACTTTTTTTACCCAAAGGCTGGAATGCGCTGACTGGGAGGGTGGTAGAGGCGGGGTGCTTCACATCCTTTAAAAAGTACGTGGATGAGCACTTGGCATGACATAACATTCAAGGCTATGGGCCAAGTGCTGGTAAATGGGATAAGGTAGGTAGGTCAGGTGTTTCTCATGTGTCGGTGTAGACTCAATGGGCCGAAGGGTCTCTTCTGCACTGTGTTTCTGTGATAATTACGCAACGATTGGTGGCAGGTTAGAAGATTGGGCAGAATATTAAAACCAGCAAATAATGACTAAAGGATTAATAAGAAGGAAAAAAGTTAGAGTACAGGAGAAAGCTAGCTAGAAATGTAAAGACGGGTAGTAAGAATTTCGATAGATATTTAAGAAAAGAGTTAATAAATGTGAGCTTAGTCTCATAGAAAGTGAGTCTGGGAAATTAATAATGAAAAATAAGAAGATGGCAGATGAATGGAATTGCTAATTCGCATTGGTCTTCACTTTAGAGGATACATGTAACATCCCAGAAATAGCTGTAAATTGGAAATGGAAGGAAGGGAGGATTAAAAAAAAATTACAATCACCATGGAAGTGGCACTGAGCAAGTTGTTGGAGCTGTGGGCTGACAAGTCCCCAGGTCCTGATGTATTTCATCCTCGGGTCTTAAGAGAAATGGCTAGTAAGATAGTTGATGCATTGGTTTTAATTTTCCGAAAGTCCCTAGATTCAGGAAAGGTTCGTTTGGATTGGAAAATAACAGATGTGACTCCTTTATTCAAAGAGGGAAGGAGTCAGAAAGTCGGAAACTACAAGCCAGTTAACTTAACATTTATTTAGGGAAAATGTTTGAAGCTATTATTGAAGACATTATAGCAGGGCACTTAGATAAATTCAAGGTAATCACGCAGAGTCAACATGGTTCTGTTAGAGGGAAACCATGTTTAACCAGTTTATAGAGTTCTTTGAAGAAGTTATGTGCTGTGAATAAAGGGGAAATGGTGGAGTACTGAGATTTCCAGAAGGCATTTGATAAGATGCCACATCAAAGGTTATTACAGCAAATAAAAGCTCATAGTGTAGGGGGTAACATATTGGCATGGATAGAAGATTGGCTAGCTAACAGGACACATAGAGTAGGTATAAATGGGTCATTTTCTGGTTGACAAGCTGTAATGAGTGGCATGCCATAGGGATCAGTGCTGGCGCCTCAATTTTTACAATTTATACAAAAAACTTGGATGAAGGAACTGAAGGTGTGGTGCTAAATTTGCTGATGACACAAAGATAGGTAGGAAAGTAAGCTGTGAAGTGGACCTAAGGAAACTGAAAAGGGATTATAGATAGGTTAAGTGTGTGTGTGTGTGTGTGTGTTAAGATCTGTCAAGCGTGGGAGATGTGAAATTGTCTATTTTGGCACAAATAATAAAAAAGCATATTATTATCCAATGGTGAGAAATGGCACAGCTCTGAGATGCAGAGGGATCTGGGTGTCCTAGTGCATGAATCACACAAGGTTAGTATGCATGTATGACAAGAAATTTGGAAAGCTAATAGAATATTGTTTATTGCGGGGGGAGTAGAATACAGAGGAAGAGAGGTTATGCTTCAGTTTTATATGGTATTGGTGAGACCACATCTGGAATACTGTGTACAGTATTGGTCACCTTATTTAAGTAGGGATGTAAATGCACTGGAAGCATTTCAGAGATTTGCTAGATTAATACCAGGAATGGATGGATTCTCTAATGAAGAAAGGTTGTTCAGGCTGGTCTTGCATCCACTGGAGTTCAGAAGAATAAGAGGTGATTTGATTGAAACATATAAGATCCTGAGGGGTCTTAACAGTGTGGATGTGGAAGAGGATGTTTCCTCTTGTGGGAGCATCGAGAACTAGGGCTCACTGTTTGAAAATAAGGAGCTGCCCATTTAAGACAGATGAGAATTTTTTTCTCTCAGAGGATCGTGGTCATGGAGAGTCTTTGGAACACTCTTCCTCAAAAGACAGTGGAAACAGAGTTGTTGAATATTTTTAAGACAGAGGTAGATAGATTGATTCTTGATAATCAAGGGAGTGAAGGGTTATCAGGGGTAGGTGGGAATTTGGAGTTGAGATTACAGTCAGATCAGCCATGATCTTTTTGAATGATGGTGCAGGCTCAAGGGGCTGAGTGGCCTGCTGCTTCTCCTAATTCGTATGTTAATATACTGACACCCTCAGTCCTATCAGGACACCTACACCCAGATGCTTCTGTCCATATTTTGCTGGAACACTCCAGTACTCTTGAGTGATGCATGGTAATGTGGATGGGAACTTGGGGACTAAGGCCAACATGGATCAAAAATCAAGTGTGGTTCCTACTGCAGTCCAGTTCTGGTTTGTAATTTTAACATGGCATGAGATTAAACTGTAAGGAACTGCCTATCAGATTGTTTTGCTGTATAGTGATAGATTCCCTGTTCATTAAGGATGGAAAATTAAACCTCAAAACGCAGCTGTTTAGGGAAAATTAAAAGGATAGAGTTATTTGTCGTCAACATGTCCTCAGTATTTTGATATAAGATATTGTGTTTCAGCTCTGACGCTGTGTACTTTGAGAAATCACAGGACTGGCGTCTGAACAACGAAGATTTGATTCAACTTAGCGAACATCACCGAGTGCTCGTGGCTGATCTGGGAAGACACATGCTTTACAGTAAGATTAAGTGACATTGGTGAACACTTAGACCTGCTATTAAGAGCGCTGTTTTCCCACTGTGTCTTCATCAATACAGCTATTTTACTCAAGCTATTTCATGTGTTCGTGCAATTCCGGTTGCAGTTGTGGCAGGTTTGGTGAATTTTACTGTTTGAGCTCACTAGTCCAGGAAAGGAAATGTCATCCTGGCTGTTAGAAAAACACTGAAGAGATGTAATCTCTGCAGTCAGGCTTGTATCTGCAGGAGGCTGCATCTTGATGTTACTTCTGCAACATCCTTCCTCCTCATCTTCATATCTCGTTGAGATCATATGTGTTGTGAGCTGAAATCATTTGGGAAAGCCAATGTGAAAACAATAGCACCCACTGTGTAAAACTTGAACTCCCAGAGTGAATCCGACAGGATATTGGAGTCAGTCAAAATACCAGTGTGAAATGGATCCAGGAAGTTGTCCTGATCCTCCACAGATGCTGCTTACAGTTTAGAGAACTGCTTGACCCAGTCTGACCTGTCATTACATTCTCCTGGTCCTGCTGAGTACAATTCAACTGTAGTGATTTTGGCTGTGGCTGTCATTGTCTCTCATGCTGGAGTTGGACAGAGTGCTGGTTATTTATTGTTTGAATGGTCTTTCTTTCTCATCCCATGTTCTATCACTCATGAATTCTTGGGTAGTTTATGATTCTGCACCACCCCCGCCCCCATCCCCTCCTCTGGTTCTGGCACATTTAAAGTTGCACACTTAAATATTGAACAGTCCTGGAACCCGATCATTTTGAAGTTTTGGATCATTGAAATAAACACATTTGCTTATAAGAATACAGTCCTCTGAGGGAAGCCACTAATTTTTCTGTGGAACCTGCATTCATGATCCTTTAAACAAAATTGTCCTCTTTAGGACAAAATGTGTTTTTGTAACTTTGTACACTGAAATGTTGGCGAAGAATCTGCTCTTGAGAAGGAAATGGTGTGACAGATCATTATTGCCAAAGCTTAAACAGATGTAAAGGGCATGCAGTATCATATCCTGTAGCTTCCCTGAAAATCTCACATTGAGATTGCTAGAACCTCCTGTAGAAGGGGAGACTACGAGAGTTGGTCAAAATTATGAGGGGTTTTGACAGAGCTTGAGAGAGAAATTGTTGCTCCTGGCATGTGGATAGGTAACCGAGGTCATTCATTTAAAATAATTGGCAAAGGAACTTGAGGGGAAATGAGAAATACCTTGACACAGTGTTCTTAAGATCTGGACTTCACTACTTGAAAAGGGGTTGGAATCATTTCCATGGGAGCTTTGAAAACAAAATCAGGCGTGTACTTGAAGAGAACCAATCTGTAGGACTATTGGGAAAGTGATGGGGTATAGGATTATATCGAACAGCTCTTTGACAGTCAGGATGGGCCAAATGACCTCTTGCATTACATAATTTCTATGAGTAAGATGTAGCCCAATTGTGATTCCATATGGAGAGCACCAGTTTCTGAGGACTTGAATTTGCTGTAACTAATTCCCAGTCTTTCTATCTTACAGATGCTACATGTTGTTCAGCAGTCATGTCGACCACCATCATGGCCTGCCTACTGTTTCACAAGCACCGAGGGGTAAGTTGTTTCTCTGATCAGTTAACTTAGGTTAGAAAAAGTGCAGCTCCTGAGTAAGTTCTTACAAGTTACTGATGAACAGCTCTGACACTCCTACTCAGTGAAGTGAGCAGTTAACAAAGTAAATGTTTTTGTCTCTTCTATGTATTATAAAGCCGTTGACATTTTTTTGACCATATCTTTCTCCAGGGCACCTTCCTGACCACATTGGCAAAGGATTTCTGTTGGTTAATGAATGAGGTTCTTGCAAGGCATTTTGATGTGGGATTTTCAGGGAAGCTACAGGACATTATGTTGCATGCCCTCTTTTTGCTGAAAGACTGTGTGATGCTGAGGAGCTGTCCACTGAAAAATTGTATGGTGATACCAAAGACAACCAGGAAAGCTGTAGAGCAGCTTAGTTCTTACAGTAATTCTATCCTCCCTGTCTTTATATGTGAGGCTATAGCTGGTAAGTGATGTGAGCCACCTCTGTTTAAAACAGAAAATGATGGAAATGCACAGCAGGTCATGCAGCATCTGAAAGAGGATAGAATAACATTTTAGGTGAGAACCTTCAATCTGCAATCTCGATAAATGGTTGCACCAACATTGACGTTTCTCTCTATCACTCTGGTGCTAACAAGCTGTGCAATTCCAGTTATTACTTTTGATTTGTAGTATTCATGGTTTGTTTTTTGAAGTTACTTGTTTGAGTCCAGGCCACCATAAATTAACCAGGAAAGTACCTGGGTTTTTAGTTTTTCAAATTCAGTCACAACTTTGTTCATTTCAGTTGGGTTTGTTACACTGTTCCACATTATTGTTGATTGGGGGTACTGTGTGTCAATATATCAGTAATTACATTGTCATTGGTCCTTGACAATCATCTTCTTGACTTAAATTACATTGTATAGCAATTAAATTGTTAAGACCACTGTTTGTTAAAACAGGTGATGGACATTGCTTCACCTATCAAAACAGTATGATCAAAAGAGTTATCAAAATCGTATAAATGAGTACACCTGTAACACTCCAGTGTGCAAGGGACTGGGAGAGTCTGCTGCACTCAGAGCTGTCTTGAGAATAAACCAGCGAAGTAAAAGACTAGCTTGGACTCATTCTTCCGTGACAAGCACTTATTGTGATTTACACTGTGCAGGTGTGAGGAGTTTAACCTTGGAAAGGAGCAAACCTTGGTGCTATTCATTTCTCATTTGCACATCCTACTTTTTGACTGCCATCAATCCTCTATAATCAAAGATGGCCTGTGTTTGCAGTAATTAATGTACAGGACAGGCATGAGTGTATGCGCGTGTGGTACATTACTGTGGAGAATTTCCATGTTATAATTGTTGTGTTCATTTTTTTTTCAGCCTGTGCTTTAAATTCTCTTTTAAGGGAAGTGGCTAAATACATGATGGACTGGGATTCCAATGCAGAGGTTGCAATCAGCCAGGAGGAACTTATCTGTAAAATTGTTCAGCTGTGCCATTTACTGCCCAGTGAGATCCTACTTTTACCAGTAAGAGCAGTATCTGTTCATATTCAAAGATGGAAACAGTACATCACAGAATTGCTACAATGCAGAAGGAGGCAATTTGGCCCATCGTGTCTGCACTGGCTCTCTGAATGAGCATTATGACTGTGTCTTACTCCTGCCTTTTCCCTGTAACCCTGCACATTGTTTCTATTTAAATAATCATCTAATGCCTTCTTTAATGCCTCAATTGAACCTGTCTCTGCTACATTTCTAGGCAGTGCTTTCCAGACCCGAACCACTTGCTGTGGGAAAGTTTTTTCTTGCATCGCCTTTGCTTCTTTTGCAAATCACTTTAAATCTGTGCCCTCTCGTTCTCGATTCTTTTATGAGTGGGAGCAGTTTCTCCCTATCTATTCTGTCTAGCCCCATCATGATTTTGAACACCGCTC
This sequence comes from Carcharodon carcharias, assembly GCF_017639515.1. Lineage (NCBI taxonomy): Eukaryota > Metazoa > Chordata > Chondrichthyes > Lamniformes > Lamnidae > Carcharodon > Carcharodon carcharias. The sequence goes on along the minus strand of NC_054483.1, from coordinate 16,607,063 downwards.
TCAAATCTCCTCTCAGCCATCTCCTCTCCAGTTAGAACAGTTCCAACTTCTCCAATTTCTCTTCTGAAGTTTCTCATCCCTGGAACCATTTTGGTAAACTTCTTCTGCACTCTCTCCAATGCGTTCACAACCTTCCTAAAGTGTGGTGCCCAGAACTGTATACAATACTCCAGCTGAGAACCAACTAGTGTCCAATACGAGTTTAACACAGCCTCCTTGCTCTTCTACTCTGTGCCCCTATTAATAAAGCCAAGGACACTATATGCTTTATTAACTGCTCTCTCCATCTATTCTGCCACCTCTAATGAACTTATGCACGTATACATCCAGGTCCCTCTGCTTCTGCACAACCTTTAGAGTTGTACCCCTTATTTTATATTGTCTCCCCATGTTCTTCCTACCAAAATGAATCATCTCACACTTCTCTGCATCGAACTTCATCTGTCACCTATCAGCCCACTCCACCAACTTGTCTATGTCCTTTTGAAGTTCTACACTGTCCTCCTCACAGTTTATAGCGCTTCCAAGTTTTGTACCATTGGCAAATTTTGAAATTGTGCCCTGCACACCAAGATCTATATTATTAATATATATGCCAGGAAAAGCAAGGGTGCAATACCGATCCCTGGGGAACTCCACTACAAACCTTCCTCCAGCCCGAAAAATATGCATTAACCATTACTCGCTGTTTCCTATTACTAATGTTATGGCACAATGGATGGTAAATACTGCACTGTTCAAATCCCAGAGGGAAACTTGAAACAATTGCCACAACTATTTTACAATTTGTATTTATTTTGAAATGCATGCCTTGAATTCAGTAGTAATAAGGCCTTATAGCTTTCTTAGAAAATTAAATTAAACCTTTATTAATAAAAAAATGATTTTAAACAGATATATAGGTTTACAAATTACTACTGTGATAACCCCTGGCTCCCCTAGTTTATCTGACTCCCAGTTGCACCTCCATTAAGGCACTGTAAAACACAAGGATTTAAATAGACCCAGGCAAAGCACACACCGTGGAGAGTCAAACTCAAAATGAGCTTTTCTCAGCTTCAGTTCCTTGTAGACAGCAGCTTGAAGCTTTGATGCTGGAGGCTTTTCACACTTGTGTTAGGCATCGTAAGATGCCTGCCCTTACTCTTTTATACATATTTTCCATTTGAATGCAAAGCATTGTTTCACTATGTCTTTGGGCTTTACCTTCCTAATAATGAAAATCTATCATAGTACTAATTTTACCAGTAATCTTTGGGAAAAATAAACCTGAATGTTCCTGAATTTCTGGCTAGGTGTAACATTTCACCCCCACTTTTGAATTCGAGCTACTCTGGTTTATTTAAAAATGCAAATGTTCCTTTTACACTTCACATTCTAAATCTTCAGCCATGTTTATCTATTTAGCATTTCAAACCTGGCCTCTCCGCTTACATCAAAGCCTTCAGACCAGCTGTCTTTAATTCAGTTAAATCTCTCTCTCTCTCTCTCTCTCTCTCTCTCACACACACACACACACACACACACTCACTCACTCACCTCATTATTACTCCACAATAAATTCCAATAACATGATGAAAATTATTATATCTTCCTGACACTCAGCCAATGTTGTGCCCATGTTGCGACTGTCCCTTTTATTTTTTATTCCATGAGTTATAACTTTTCTCAAAGTCTGTAGTGCAGCACTGTATCGAATGCCTTTTGGAAGTCCACGTACACCACATTAACAACATTTCCCTCATCAACCCTCTCTCTTACCTCTTCAAAAAACTCCAGCAAACTAGTTAAACACAATATTCTCTTTAGAAACCAGTGCTGGCTCTTCCTAATCAATCCACAATTTTCTTTGTGACTATTAATTCTGTCCCGAATAATTGTTTCTAGGATCTTGCCTACCACTGAAGTTAAACTGATTGGCCTGTAATTGCTGGGCTTATCCTTACAACCTTTTTGAACAAGGGCGTAATGTTTGTAATTCTCCAGTCCTCTGGCACCTCCCCTGAGCCTAGGGAAGATTGTTGTTTAAAAAAAGAGAGATTTTAAACAAAGGAAATTGAAAAAGATAACTCACATGTAAATAAGGGAAAATAGTTGAAAGTAGCCTACATGAATTTCTAAAGGGACATTTGTGCTTGACACAGCTGAACATGTGGTAGATGCAGTGAATGTAGTGTATAGGTAGTTTAGGAATGACTTTGACCAAATACCACATAAAAGATTACGGGAGATTATTAAAGGTAATGGATTAGGCAGAAGATGCCAACTGGATTAAAAATTGGTTAGAATGGAGGAAAAAAGTAGAAATCAAGATAGTGATTTGAATGGTTAGAAATGGCTCGTGGTGTCCTACAGGGTTCAGTTCTGGGGCCATTTCTGTTCACTCTAAGAAATTTGTTCATAGTTTTGTGGTGTTAAAATCTGTGCCAACTAAAATAGGAGGCAAAGTTAATTCTTTAGACCTCAGTTAGAGTAGTATTGATCTCTACGTTATAGGAAGCATTTTAAAGTGAAATAATTCAGATTGAATTGGATGCTGCTTGGTATAAGGAAATAAATCTGAAGAAAGACGTGAAAGATTGGGTATTTTCTTGTCAGAACAATGCACATGCTTTATGGAAGTGTATAAAATTATCAAAAGGTGAAACGGTTGAATGTTTCTAGAAACTGAGGGGTGAAGAAAGAGGGTCCATTATTAAATGTAAGACATTACAACAGAGGGCAGGAGAAATTTGTTTGCAGATTATAATGAGGCTTTGGAATTCATTTCTAAGATAGTGGTTAAGACAGAAACTATATCAGAAGGATGAAAGCTAAGGGTTATGGGAATGAGGTGAATAAAGATGATTAGACTTATTTTATTGTGTGATGGACAGCCACTGACATGGACTAATTTGGTCAAATAACCTGTTTCTGTATTGTATCTTACATGTATTTTTATGCATAACTCTTTGTAGGTGATGGGCTCAAAAAGCAGGGTCGGAAGTTGGGTTGAACTGTTACCCAGGGAGTAACAGAGGAGTTACTGGAGCAAAATGTTGAACCAATAGTATCAACAGAGCTAAAAGGCATTTGGATGGAGAGAGAAGTAATTGGGCCATATGGTGAAACAGCAGAAGAACCATGAATTCCTCCAGTTAAGCATTGGGAAGATTGAAGCCATCATGTTCAGCCCTTGTCCAAACTCCTGAACCTTGCCAGCAATTACGCCTTCCCACTCTGAGTCACAGCCGCCGATTGGTCACAACCTTGGTGTCCTCCTTAACCTGCAAACAAGCCTATCCTTTTCATCACAAAGACTGCCTGTTTCCACCTCCATAACATCACCCTTCCTTGCACTGCCTCAGCCCATTTGCTGCTGAAACTCTTATCCATGCCTTTGCCACCATCAGACTTGACTATTCCAATGTTGTCTGGCCTGCCTCTCATTCTCCAGCCTTCACAAACTTCAATTCAGCCAAAACTTTGCTAGCTGTATCCAAACCTACACCGCCTGCTGCACACTTGTATCACCCTTGTTCTTGCAAACTATGTTGCCTCAAATTCCAAAATTTTAAAATTCACTTTACTCATGTTAAATCACTTCATGGCTTGGCCCTTTCCTATGTTTAACCACCTACAACACAACTGCTTGCAAACTGCACTTTTTTCAAATCTGGTCTCTTGTGCATACCCAGCTCCTTTCGGGCCACAATTGGTGGCCATGCTGCTGCAGTTTTGGCACCAAATTCTGGAATTCCCTCCCTGAACCTGTCTGTAAATCTTTCTCCTTAACAGCTCCTTTAATCTCCTATTCTTTGACTTAGCTTTTAGATATCCTCTGAATCCCTCTTTCTTTGGCTAGACATTCACTTCTTGTTTTATGATCCTTCTATGAAGCACCTTGGACCATTTTCAATGTTAATGCACTATATGAAATGAGTTTGTGGCATGTCGAGACGTTCTATCAAAAAATAATGTGCTTATTAAGTGTAATGGTTTTTTCCATTTGTAATAATTCTCCATTGAAATATTTATTTTCAATTGTTTCCCCATTTTATACAATAATAGTATGTGTTTTGCTTGAATCCCTTGCAGCCTTGCCAATCAGTGTACCAGTTTTCACAGGAAGCAGTGGACAAGTTGATGTATTGTGAAATTCTTATCATGGAGGAGGTGAGAGCATTTTTCTGGTGCTCATGCTGACAGAAGAATGGATAGTGCAAATCATTCTTTTGTTTGGGTGATCATAGGAAATTCGGATTCTGTTGTGGAATACAGCAATACAAAGAACTCTTTGCTGAGGTTATCCAGATAACCATCTTTAGCCCATGGCAGTCATCATATATATGTATATGGCAGGGCAGATTGAGGAAATGGTTACTAATGCATATGGGATTTTAGGCTTTATAAATAGGGCCATCGGGTACAAAAGCAGGGAAGTTATGATAAACCTGTATAAAATGCTGGTTAGGCCTCAATTGCGGTATTGTGTCCAGTTCTGGGCACCACATTTCACGAAGCATGTGATAGCATTAGAGAGGGTGCAGCAAGGTTCACGAGTATGGTTCCAGGGATGAGGAACTTAAACTATGTGATGGATTGGCAAATAGCTGTTATTCTTGGAGGAGAAAAGTTTGAGAGGAAATTTGATAGAAGTGTTCAAAATCATAAGTTTTTTGGACTGAGCAGATTGGGAGAAATTATTCCTGTTGACTGAAGGATCAAGAACCTGAGGACACTGCTTTAAGATGATTGGTACAAGAATCAACAGTGACATGAGGAAATACATTTTTATGCTTTAAGTGGTTAAGATCTGAAATGCACTGCCTGAGAGTGTGGTGGGGATGGATTCAATCAAGGCCTTCAAAAGAGAATTGGATAATTATCTGAAAAGAACAAAAAATTACAGGCTGTGAGGAAGTAAGATTTGGCGACTTGCTTTTGCAAGGAGCTGGCACAGACATTGGAGAATAGGCTAGCAGTGTCAGATGAGCACATGGACACAACACTGCTATCAATATGCAAGTCTTGTAAGGCCTTCACAGGCCATGCATATGCCAGGACTTGGATATCGACAGCAGTGCTGTGTCCATGTGCTCATTTGAGGAGGTCATGGTTCATATTGGTACCAACAACATAGGTGAAAAGAGGTATGAGGTCCTGAAAGGGAGCTGGGAAATAAATTAAAAAGCAGGACCTCAAAGGTAATTCCAGTGCCATGTGCTAGTGAGATCAGGGATACAAGAATAGACCAAATGAATGCATGGCAGGAGAGATGGTGTAGGACTGAGGCATTTAGATTCCAGAGGCATTGGAACCGATTCTGGCAGCTGTGCGAGGTGGATTGGTTGCACCCCAGCAGGACCGGGACCAATATCCTCGCAGGATTATTTGCCAGCAATGTGGGGAAGGTTTAAACTAGAGTGGCAGGGGATGGGAACCTAAGTGGGGAGACACAAGAGAGAGAAAAAAAGATAGGAATGAAAGACAGAAAAGTAGAAAGCAAAAGTGGAGTTGGACGAAACCAGAGCTAGCAGCAAATGGGGCTATAGTACAAAAAAAGTGCAAAAATGTTAAAGTCTAGTCGAAAGGCACTGTATCTGAACGCATGGAGCATTCGCAATAAGATAGATGAACTGACAGCGCAAATAGATGTAAACGGGTACAATATAATTGTGATTATGGAGATATGATTGTAGGGTGCCAAAGACTGGGAACTGAATATCCAAGAGTACTCATATTACGGAATGACAAGCAAAAAGGAAAAGGAGGTGGGGTGCCATTGGGGTGACCTTCATTCATTCATTCATTCACTACTATTTGGAGGCCTATAAACAACTCCCACTCATGTTTTCTGTCCCTTTTTGTTTCTTAGCTCCACCCAGACTGATTCTACATCTATATTTTCTGAGCCAATATCCTCTCATACAATTGCACTGATTTAATCCTTAACTGACAACTGATTCCTGGGATGGCAGGATTGTCGTGCGAGGAGAGTTTGGGTTGACTAGGCATGTATTCACTGGAGTTTAGAAGAATGAGAGGGGTCTCATTGAAAAGTATAAAATTCTGACAGGGCTGGTCAGACTGGATGCAGGGATGATGTTTCCTCTGGTTGGTAGGGTCTAGAACAAGGGGTCAGCCTCAGGATACGGGGTAGACCACTTAGGACTGAGATGACGAGAAACTTCTTCACTCAGAGGGTGATGAACCTGTGGAATTCTTGACCACTTGAAGGCTGTGGAGGCCAAGTGCTGATGAAGTGAGATGCTGTAGTGTTGGAGGAGGCTCTTATGAAGCGTAACACTGGTATGAACCATTTGGGTTGAATGGCTTGTTTCTGTGTTGTAAATGCCATTTAATACCTTCTTGTATGTAATATTAAATTGGCTCATCTGACGCCTTGGTCAGCAAGCAGCGTGGAATGAGTCATACAGATGGCCCCACATTTTTTTCCTGGTGTGTGCCAAGTAGCTGAACTGAGCACAGGTGATGGGATTGTTACACTGACACACGCACCTTTGAGCTTGGAAGGGCAAAGATCATAGAGGATTAAGGCTGCTGGAAACTTATATGTTAGCACAAGGAAAAGGATGAGGATTTTTTTTTGATTCTTTCACGGGATGTGACCGTTGCTGGCTAGCCCAGCATTTATTGCCCATCCCTAATTGCCCTTGAGATGGTGATGGTGAGCTGCCACCTTGAACCGCTGCAGCCCATGTGGTATAGGTACACCCAAAGTGCTGTTAGGGAGGGAGTTCCAGGATTTTGTCCCAATGACAGTGAAGGAACAGCAATATGGTTCCAAATCAGGATGTTGTGTGACTCGGAGGAGAGCTTGCAGGTGGTGGTGTTACCATGCATCTTCTGCCTGTTTCCCTCTAGATGGTAGAAATTGCAGGCTTGGAAGGTGCCTTTTTTAATTCATTCATGGGATGTGGGTTTCGCGCGCTAGGCCAGCATTTATTGCCCACCCCTAGTTGCCCTTGAGAAGGTGGTGATGAGCTGCCTTCTTGAACTGTTGCAGTCAATGTGGTATAAGTACACCCACAGCTCTGTTAGGAAGAGAGTTCCAGGATTTTGACCCAGTGACAGTGAAGGAACCCAACGATATATTTCCAAGTCAGAATGGTAAGTGGCGTGGATGGGAACTTCCAGCTGGTGGTATCCCATCTATCTGCTGCCCTTGTCCTATTGGATGGTAGTGGTCGTGGCTTTGGAAGATGCTGTCGAAGGAGCTTTGGTGAATTCCTGCAGTGCATCTTGTAGATGGTACACACCACTGCTACAGTTCATCGGTGGTAGAGGGAGTGAATGTTTCTGGATGGGGTGCCATTCAAGTGGGCTGCTTTGTCCTGGATGGTGTCAGACTTCTTGAGTGTTGTTGGAGCTGCACTCATCCAGGCAAGTGGGGAGTATTCCATCACACTCGTGACTTGTGCCTTCCAGGTGGTGGACAGGCTTTGGGAAGTCAGGAGGTGAATTACTCATCACACGATTCCCAGCCTCTGACCTGCTCGTGTAGCCACAGTATTTATATGGCTAGTCTGGTTCAACTGCTGGTTGATACTAACCCCCAGGATGTTGATAGTGGGGGATTCAATGATGGTAATGTCATTGAACATCAAGAGGCGATGGTTGGATTCTCTCTTGTTGGAGATGGTCATTGCCTGACACTTCTGTGGCGCGAATGTTACTTGCCACTTGTCAGACCAAGCTAGGATATTTTTCAGGTCTTACTGCATTTGGACATGGACTGCTTCAGTATCTGAGGGGTCGCGAATGGTGCTGAACATTGTGCAATCATCAGCGAACATCCCCACTTCTGACCTTATGATGGAAGGAAGGCCATTGACGAAGCAGCTGAAGATGGTTGGGCCTAGGCCACTAGCCTGAGGACCTCCTGCAGTGTTGTCCTGGAGCTCAAACGACTGACCTTTAACAATCACAACCATCTTCCTTTGTGCTAGTTATGACTCCAACCAGCGGACAGTATTCCCTCTGATTCCCATTGATTCCAGTTTTGCTAGTAGCTCCTTGATGCCACACTTGGTCAAACGCGTCCTTGATGTCAAGAGCAGTCACTCTCACCTTACCTCTTGAATTCAGTTCTTTTGTCCATGTTTGAACCAAGACTATGATGAGGTCAGGAGCTGAGTGATCCTGGCAGAGCCCAAACTGAGCATCAGTGAGCAGGTTATTGCTAAGCAAGTGCCGCTTGACAGCACTGTTGATGACCCCTTCCATTACTTTACTGATGATCGAGAGTAGACTGATGGAGCGGTAATTGACTGGGTTGGATTTGTCCTGCTTTTTGTGTACAGGAGATAGTTGGGCAATTTTCCACATAGCTGGGTAGGTGCCACTGTTGTAGCTGTACTTGGAACATCTTGGCTCGGGGCGCAGCAAGCTCTGGAGCACAAGTCTTCATAGAGTTTGCAGTATCCAGTGCCTTCAGCTGTTTCTTGATATCACATGGAGTGAATCGAGTTGACTGAAGACTAGCATCTTTGATGCTGGGGACCTCTGGATGAGGCCGAGATGGATCATTCACTCGGCACTTCTGGGTGAAGATTGTAGCAAATGTTTCAGCCTCATCTGTTGCACTGATATGCTGGGCTCCTCCATCATTGATGATGGGGTTAATTGTGGAGTCTCCTCCTCCAGTGAGTTGTTTAATTGTCCACCAACATTTACGACTGGATGTGGCAGGACTGTAGAGCTTGGGTCTGATCTGTTGGTTATGGGATTGCATAGCTCTGTCTGTCACTTGCTGATGCTTTGTGGCACGCAATGTATTAGCTTCAGCAGGTTGACACCTCATTTTTAGGTATGCCTGGTGCTGGTCCTGGTATGGCCTCCTGTGCTCTTCATTGAACCAGGGCTGATTCCCTGGATTGATGGTAATGGTAGAGTGGGGGATATGCTGGGCTATGAGGTTACAGGTTGTATTCGAGTACAAATCTGCTGCTGCTGATGGCCCAAAGCGCTTCGTGGATTCCCAGCCTTGAGTTGCTAGATCTGTTCGAAATCTATCCCATTTAGCATGATGGTAGTGCCACACAACGCGATTGAGGCGGGACTTTGTCTCCACACAAAAGTGTAGTGATCACTCCTACCGATACTGTCGTGGACAGATGCATCTGCGGCAGGCAGGTTGGTGAGGATGAGGTCAAGTATGTTTTTTCCCTCTTGTTGCTTCCCTTACCACCTGTCACAGACCCAGTCTAGCAGCTATGTCCTTTAGGACTTGACTAGCTTGGTTAATGGTGGTGCTGCTGAGCCACTCTTGGTGATGGACATTGAAGTCCCCCACCCTGAGTACATTGTGTGCCTATGCCACCCTCAGTGCTTCGTCCAAGTGGTGTTCAACATGGAGGAACACTGATTCATCAGCTGACAGAAGGCAGTACATAGTAATCATCAAGAGGTTTCCTTGCCCATGTTTGACCTGATGCCACGAGACTTCATGGGGTCCGGAGTCGATGTTGAGGACTCCCAGGGCAACACCCTCCCAACTGTATAATGTGCCGCCACCTCTGCTGGGTCTGTCCAGCCGGTAGGACAGGACATACCAGGATGGTGATGGTGCTGTCTGGGACATTGTCTGTATGATATTCTGAGAGGATGACTGTGTCAGGCTATTGCTTGACTAATCTGTGAGGCAGCTCTCCCAGTTTGGCACTAGCCCCCAGATGTTAGTTTTGCAGAGTCGACAGGGCAGAGATTTCTGTAGTTGTTTCCAGTGCCAACGTTTCCGGGTGGTCCGTTTGATTTCATTCCTTTTCTGTGACTTTGTAGTGGTTTGATACAACTGAGAGGCCCGCTAGGGCATTTAAGAGTTAACCAAATTGCTGTGGGTCTGGAGTCACATGTAGGCCAGACCAGGTGAAGATGACAGATTTCCTTCCCCAAAGGAACAATCGACCATGGTTTCATGATCATCATCAGACTTTGCCAGACCACTACCCTAGGACTCTGGATTAATAGTCCAGCAACAATACCACTACACCATCGCCTCCCCCTGTTGAATGAGCCTTGGTGAGTGGCTGTGATCACCTCCTACAGATACTTAGCACATGGACTTAGACTTGAATGACCCCTGAGGCAAGATGCTGCACTGTACTATGGAAGCTTATTTGAACTGAGTGTAGCAGTTCAGGCACCAGAGACAGATTTTGGCAGCTGCACATTTTATTCACCAGTCTGCTGTAACATTTTCCAAGGTAATCTCTCTGCATAGAAGTGATTTGTAATTCCTGCGTTTTCTCCACTATTGGTAGAATGAGAACAAACAGCCAGCGTGTGACACATGGCAGAAGAGGTTCGCCAAGGAGCTGACTTGGAAAGTGATGGATGATATTGATGACTCTGAAAGCGACGCTGATGAAGCAGTCTGGAAATGTTATTTCAAGGTATATTGATTCTCATTTAGAAGTCAAGCTTGCATAATTGTTTTGATAGTTCTGCCCTGAAAGGTTTCAATAGTGTACAGAGTATTCAGTGATGTAACTGTGAAACTTACTAGACTAACAGAACTGTGTAACCTACTAGGCTAACAACAACACAGAATTATTTGAGTAAGAAAGAGCTCAGTCAAATGAAGTTGTGGCCAGCTTCACTGAGCTTAAATTGCAGAATGATGTGAAACCTGAAGACGTCAATTGATGTACAAGGTGACTGAATAAAAGTGTGAATGGAAAAATGTTTAAACCTTCAACAAAAGCAAAATACTGTGGCTGCTGGAAATCTGAAATAAAAAACAGGAAGTACTTGAAAACTCAGCTTAGATGAAGTTATATTGGACTCAAAACATGAACCCTGTTTCTCTCTCCACAGATGCTGCCAGACCTGCTGAGTTCTTCCAGCACTTTCTGTTTTTATGTCAACCTTCATCTAGGTACATCTTTGCCTTTTGGTTTGTTGTACACAATAGGTCATCAATAAATCCATGAGTAGTATAGAAGTTGCACTTTTGGCCTTTTTATTTTTGTTTAACTCACCTTTGGCAGCAGGTGCCTGATGTGTCATCTTATTTCCAGCTCGGCCGAACCAGGGAAAGCCATACATTTTACCTTTTTCTCTGTAGTCTGCTGCAACCAGCGTTGAAGGCGTACGAGACAGCGGCGGGTTTGCTTCACAAATTTGACTTGCCAATAGAAGGTACTGTTAGTGTAATCATTGAACTATAATGATCAGATAATGAATAAAAGTGTTCAGAACTTGGAGTGGAATTCTGTATGTTTTATAGCCTTTTGATTGTGTCAGTCCATCAGAAAGTGGTAGAGTGGCAAGCAGGCCCCACCCCTTTTCTCCTGTTTACTCTTCATAATTTTGGAATGTCACTAATGATTTTGTGCATTGTGGACTTTGACTTGGAAGCTGTGGAAATGCCTCTGTTGGGACTGAGAATAATTGGACCCTTTATTTTCCTTCATGATATTCACAATCAGCTCAGTGCTGTGCCCATTGGGTAAATCTAAGTGCAAAGGTGTGAAGCCCATAGTGGCTGAATAAGTGAATCCAACACTCCAGTATCCCTTTTGTTGGGCTTAAGTGTCTAATTCAGCTTTTCATGCTATTTTTGGAAGTAGCATCCTATGCAGTTCTTGGTTCTGAAATGTCATTAACTCTGAATTGAACTGTACAGAGAATAATAGAGCCCTTCTGACAGGATTTACTGAGAAGAGGTTCAAAGCTCATACATTTCTGTGCTTTTTTTTCCAGAGCCACAGTGTGTGCTGAAGATGTTGAAGTTTTTGCAGGCACAGGTAGAGGAACAGCATGGTGAGTCAGTCAATACAACATAAATGATTTCAATCAGTAAATTGCTCAAATACCACAGCATATTCACAAGAAGGAATGAATACTGGTGAAGTTGTTATAGCAGACCATGGATGAGAAAAAAATGGAATGCCTCTCCTAACTTTAGGTGGCACTGGGAACTTCCTATTGTTGTAGCTTCAGATTTGGGGTATTATCCACTCAATAGCACTATTCTGATCTGTGATCCAGGATTCAGAAGCGTTTAAGAATTTTGTTGTCCCTGTGGTTTAACACCATTTTGGCGGTTGAAAAGTCTAAATAATCAGTAAAGACAAGGCAGAAGCATTTGCAGTCATCTTAAGCCAGAAGTGCTGAGTGAATGATGCATCTTGGCCTCCTCAAGTCCCCATTATCGTAGATGCCAGCAGTCTTCAGTCAATTTGATGCACTACACGTGGTATCAAGAAATGGCTGAAGGCATTGGATACAGCAAAGGCTATGTGCCCTGACAACATCCTGGTTGCAGAACTGAAAAATTGTGCACCAGAACTAGCTGCGTCCTTGGCCAGGATCCTCCAGAACAGCTAAAACACTGGCATCTACCTGACATTGTGGAAAATAACCCAAGCATGTTCTAACTTCAGACAAATGCAATTTGGCCAATTACTGCTCCAATCAGTTCACTTACAACCATCAGCAAAGTGCTCTCCCCTTGACATTCAATAGTATTTCTAATGTTGAATCCCTCACTATCAACATCCTGGGGGATTACAGTTGACCAGAAACTGAACTGGACTAGTCAGTTAAATACTGTGGCTACAAGACCAGGCCAGAGGCTGGGAATTATACAATGAGTAACTGAGCTCTCGAGTGTCCAGAGTCTGACCACCGCAAGTCAGGAGTAAGATGGATTACTCTCCACTTGCCTGAATGAGTGATGCTCAACACACTCCAAGACAAAAGCAGCCTGCATGATTTGGCACCCCAACCACCACCTTAAACATTCATTCCCTGTACCAACAGAGTACAGTGGCAGCAGTGTTTACCATTTACAAAATGAACTTTAGCACCTTCTGAACCTGTAACCTCTACCACCTAGAAGAACAAGGGCAATAGACGCCAGGGAGCACCAGCACCTGTAAGTTCATTTCCAGATCACACACTGTTCTGAATTGGAACTATCTTGCTGTTACTTTACTGTCACGAGGTCATAAATCTGGAACTCCCTTCTCAGTAGCTCTGTTGGTGTAATTAGACAAGATAGACTGCAGGGTTCAAGAAGGTGGCTCACCACTATTTGCTCAACGGAAATTCGGTATGGGCAATAAATTTTGGCTATGCCAGCGAATGTCACATCCCAAGAATATTTTTCTTTTAAAATGAACAATGTGGCATATTTTTTTGTGAATACAAGTTTGGTTTTGAATGTATGGATCAGTGATGCTTGAGCTAACCTCTGTTTTAACATCTTACAGAAAGTGCCACGCTCAGCCTTGCAAACAGTGTTGTAAAAACCTTCAGGGAGTTGGGGGTAAGTGAAATTCTTACTATTCAGGACTTTCAACAACTCCTTTGAGTTTATCAGCAAACAGCCAAACCATAATTTAATCCCCTGTTTCTGCTGAGTTATATTATGTCTGTTATATACGGAAACTATGCTGGAGATTCCAGCTTCTAAACTGAATACAATGATTCACGATGATGGTGTATGTGAATAGTCATCAATTCAGAAAGGGATTGGGTGAGTTGCAGTGCTCTGTGGGGCTGAACAACCAGCCACTGCTCAATGTCTGCATATTTATGCAGAATTAATAGCCACACAACTAAGGTACTGAAGGGCACCTTTTATGTGAACCATATCCAGCAGTAGTTAGTGCTTGTATGGCTGAGGGAAGAGAAAACATTACAATACTCACTGATAAATGGGATGAGATTGTTTGATATGTGAATGTCCATTTACCAAATCGGACAGCAGAAGACATTCTATGAATCGCAACTGTCTTATTGTTAAACTGTAGTTCAGTACAAATACCAGTTCCCACTCTTCCCTTCTGGATCCATTCCCTGTCCAGAGGAAAAAAAACCTGACTGGGGAAAATCCCAGCTCTTAAGTATCAGGCTTCAATGAGCATCACCTGCTCTCAATTTGCCCTGAAGCTTGTCCTGGTTTACTCTTAAAGGCACCTGCACTTCTAACATTGTCAGAGATCAGTGCCAGGTGACTTGGAAAGATGGAAGTTTCACAATTTAAGCTTTATTTGATGTATCATTAGTCAGAAATAGTTTGACACCTGAGTGTAAATGTAAAGCTTAACATTGTAGTTTCTCTCTTAATGAATTTTCTTTTTTCAGAATACCTGTATAACAATCCTTGACATGCGATGGACTAGTAATGTATATGAGTAATTACAGAAGCAACAGTAACCCAAACCGCTTCCTTTCACTTGTAGGTTTTCAAAGAGGAGTCTGGAGAAAAGGGGCCCTTGCTGAAACTCAGTGAAACATTTCAGCAACCCGATAATTTACTGAAGCTCCAGCAGTACATTCAACAATTCTCCTGTTAAAAGCACAAGTGGTGAACAGTTCTATACTTTTTCATTCGGTTCAGTCAGGTGCAAAGTTTATATCTGGATTTATTGCATCGATGCTCAGAGAGTCCTCCACCTTACATCAGATTGAACTTTTTCAGGCCTTTTGTTCTGGACTGCTTTACCCTTCCTGATTCATGGTTGAACCCATAATGTGAATGAGAAGTTCAGACGATGTGGTTTTTCACCCTGCATCTTGAAAAGCTGGGCATCAAAACAAATTACAAACTGGAATCATGGTTGTGAGAGAAACCCTTGTCTTAACTTTCATGAGGAAACTCTGAAGTTTATGTATATGGCAAAAAGAGAGTGAATTTTGTTTGTTTAAATGGAAAAATCAGAACTCATATTGTTCTGAATTCATTGATTGTTTTTGATTTTGTATTGGTTAGGTGGGTTTTGTTGCCTTGTACTGTGTCAGTGCTTGAATTAAATGATGTGAGCAATACATCAGTAAGACCAATCTTCAGTGTCTGTCTTTTATGGAAATATTGAATATTTGAAAGCTCAGCTGTAGTGCTTGGTTTGTGCTGAATTTTCAGTTCTTGAGAATTGTGACCAGGACACAGCTTGTTAGAGGATAGATAAAAGTCAGTGATTTTGGTGTTTATGCAAACATAAAATTGATTTTATATTTTATCTCACCCCTTCCCTCCAAGGTATCAACTTGCATTGGAGCGTATTTTCAAAGTTGCATATCTTTGGTTTCTTGCTTTCTTCATATGTGAGCTGAGATGGTGAATGTCAGCAGTCTACTTGAATGTAGAAGGAGGATGGTGGGGCGGAGCAAACCTTCCAGCCAAGATTCGCCTAATTTTGCACACAGCTCAAATATCAGCACATTGTAGCATGCCTCACTGGAACACAAACCCTGCCTGATTTTTTTTCTTTATTCTTTCATGGGATGTGGGCATCGCTGATGAAGCTAGCATTTGTTTCTCTTCCTTAATTGCCTTTGAACTGACTGCCTTGCTTGGCCACTTCAGAGGGATTTAAGAGTCAACCACATTGATATGGATGGGGGTGGAGTCACATTTAGGCCAGACCAGGTAAGGCTGACAGATTTGCTTCCCAAAAGGACATTAGTGAACCAGATGGGTTTTTACAACATCCGATGATCGTTCCATGATCACGATTACTGAGGCTAGCTTTCAATTCCAGATTTTATTAATTGAATTTAAATTCCACCAGCTGCCATGGTGGGATTGAACCCATGTCCCCAGAGCAAATTGAAGAAGGACCATATGGACTTGAAACTTCAACTCTGTTTCTCTCTCCACAGATGCTGTCAGACCTGCTGAGTTTTTCCAGCATTTTTTGTTTTTGTTTCATATTTCCAGCATCCGCAGTATTTTGCTTTCATTCCCAGAGCATTAACCTGAACCTCTGGATTACTAGTCCAGTGACATTACCAATATCCCACCTTCTCCCTCATAAACATATACTCACATGCATTCCTAGCACTCATGCTAAAATGCCGCAATGAATTTGGGACCTTCTGGTCTATGAGTTCAGTACCACAACATTTGGTTGATTTAATGACCGACTGCTTAAAAAATCTTCAAAATACAATAGAATTCAAGTCCAGCTTGTTACAAGGACACTAACAAGGTGGCTAAGATGACTGCCAAGGGTCAGGTCACTTTCAAAAATTCAACACATCAATTTAAGGTTCCGGAGAGTTCCTAATTGAATCACCCGGGGTGGCGTTCTCCCCGTTGAATGGACATATGTAGAAGGAACCCGGCTGTGGAATTCACATTGACTATTGTTCGTGGTTTACTCCAAACTCATGAATGAACCCATAATTGTGAATGAGAAGTTCAGACAATGTGGTTTTTCACCCTGCATCTTGAAAAGCTGGGCATCAACACAATTACAAACTGGAATCATGGTTGTGAGGGAAGTCCATGTCTTAACTTTCATGAGGAAATTCTTGAAGTTTATGTATATGGCAAAAAGAGAGAGAATTTTGTTTGTTTAAATGGAAAAATCAGAACTTATTTCGTTCTGAATTCACTGATTGTTTTTGATTTTGTATTGGTTAGATGGATTTTGTTGCCTTGTACTGTGTCAGTGCTTGAATAAAATGATGTGAACAATACATCAGTAAGAGCAACCTTCAGTGTCTGCCTTTTATGGAAATATATGGACTTTCAAACTTCATGTCTCCAAATTTGTAATTTAACAAGAAGAACTGCAGAAAACAAGTTAACCACAAGTAGGTGTGAATGGCAATCATTTATTTCCATTGTAAAGCAATGGCTTTTAACTTTGAACCATTCTGGGTGGACAAAAACAGTTGATCATGTGACCAAAACAGGCCTCGGAATCCGAAATTCTTTATTCAAGAACGAGAGAGGAATAGCCTGTCTACAAAGAATTCCACTGCATAATATTAGCTGTTGACTAAGGCAGTAACACTGAAGCCTTTTTCAACTTAGAAGCTGCTTTCTCTTAAAAATCCTCCCAATCCGATTCCTAATCCAAGTTCACCTGGAGAGAAACCTGACGACCTGGTTAAAAAAAACTAAAGGAGACTAACTTTGTGATCTTCTGAACATCCATCTCTCTGAGAGAATGGCAATAATTCCGATAATCAACTCCAGCTATTGAAACCACCTAGATTGCTTTTTCGGAATGGAACACCTGTTAAGCGGGCCTGCTACCACTGTTTTCCTCTGATGAGACAGTAGGCTACTCTTTTGTTTATGACTTGTGAAACTGCGCTATTCTCTTCATGTGTATCTTTCTCAAAGTGTGTCTGAGTGACTTGGCATTTAGACTTTAGGAGGTGAATGTGTGAATAAACAATCCTTTTTATTTAAACCTATGAAAGTTTGATGCTGTTATTCAAATTAACTACCCACTTGGGGGTTAAGAGACTGGCACATATCTTTTTCCTAAAAGAAAAGATAGATTATGGACAGTACGGGACAGGGTTTTTCCAGCTCGCCCCTGTTCCTGTTTGTAGCAGTGTGCACTCTTCCCTGGTAGCTGTATCCTTTGGATGAGATGGTGGAGCATGGCAAGCATCAGTGGGATTGGTTTCAGTTCATAAATACATTAAGTGGTGGGGTATTTAGTTGCACACTGGAAATGAGTCGCCACCTTAAAGAAATATAATTGTCGTGAGAAAATTATTTCTGATCCCTGGCGTGGGGTGTTGCCCTTCATCTTCCATTGAGCAAGCTACCAAAATAGCAAAAGTTTGAGTGAATTGATCATTTTGCTTTGTTATTTTATTGGAACAGGTTCCGCAATTCTTCACTTGTGGGCATCATGTATTTTTTGCATTTGGGAAAAGGAAAGTATCTCACCCAATTCTGTACATTCATACAGAAAGACCCTAAAATAATTCCATTACTGGATCCAATTATTGCTTAAATAATTCCAGGATTTCACCTCTCTTGCATCTGAATGTTGTTCCGTATGTTGTGTGAAGAGCTACCTGATAACACTCCTAAATTTGTCTTTTCGAGTTTCAACTCTTGGTCCTTCATTTTATTTGAACAGTTTAATTTTTTAGATTTACCTTTCAAATAATCAATCATTCAATCTTGTAAACCTCTAAAAGATCACCTCTCAAGATACCTTATTTTAAGGTTGCAAAGCCGAAATCTCTCCTGTCTTTTCTCATAACTCAGATCTTTCACACGAGGGATCAGTCCTGTGGCTCTTAGCATTGCTTCCATTGTTTGAATATATCTTAGTGATCAAAACTGGACAGTACTTGAGATGTGGTCTGTACAGAGCACTGTACATGTTGATCACTATCCTTCTGTGGTTGGTAATGCAATGCAATTGAGTCTTCTCTTCATTTTGTTAATTGCTGTTCCACATTGTTTGGATATGTTGTCTGTAAGGACTTGTAAGTCTCTATTAGCTTCATCCTTGACAATTTCAATCTCAGTCATGTGTGTGTTGTTCATTTTCTTTCCCTCCGTAGGCTTGTGTGCTCTGACAATCCTTTCAGTGATGCCATTGGGAACTAGTTGCTCCTAGTAAGCACACCCATGGTGGCATAGTCGGGATGGAGTTGCCCTGGGAGTCATCAACATCAGCTCCAGACCCCATGAAGTCTCATGGTGTCAGGTCAATAATGGGTAAGGAAACCTGCTGATTACCATGTACTGCACCCCAGCAGCTAATGAATTAGTACTCCGCCATATTGAACACCACTTGGAGGGAGCACTGAGGGTGGTGAGGGCGCAGAAGGTACTCTTAGTGATGGACATTGAAGTCCCCCGCCCAGAGTGGCTCGGTAGCACCACTATTGATCGAGCTAACCGAGTCCGAAAGGACATAGGTGCTAGACTGAGTCTGCGGCAGGTGGTGAGGGAACCAACACGAGGGAAAAACGTATTTGAACTCATCCTCACCTATTTGCCTGCCGCAGAGGCAGCTGTCCATAACAGTATCGGTAGGAGTTACCACCTCACAGTTGTTGTGGAGACGAAATACCATCTTCACATTGAGGATACCTTCAATCATGTTGTGTAGCACTACCACCGTGCTAAATGGGATAGATTTCCAACACATATAGCAATTCAAGACCTGAGTAGCAGAATCGTATTCAACCATAATCTGTAACCTTATGGCCTGGCATATCCCCCACTCTACCACCACCACCAAGCCAGGGGATCAAACCTGCTTTGATGAAGAGTGCAGAAGGGCATGTCAGCAGCAGCATCAGGCATACCTAAAAGTGAGGTGACAACCTGGTGAAGCTACAATACAGGACGACTTGCATGTCAAACAGCCTAAGCAGCAAGTAATAGACAGAACTAAGTGATTCCACAATCAACGGATCAGATCTCAGCTCCGCAGTCCTACCACATCCAGTCGTGAATGGTGGTGGACAATTAAACAATTCACTGGAGGAGAAAACTCCACAAATATCCCAATCCTCAATGATAGGGGAAGTCCAGCGCATCAATGCAAAAGATAACGCTGAAGCATTTGCAACAATCTTCAGCCAGAAGTACCGAGTGGATGATCCACCTCAGCCTCCTCTGGAGGTCCCCAGCATCACAGATGCCAGTCTTCAGCCAATTCGATGCACTCCACGTGATATCAAGAAAGGGCTGAGGGCACTAGATACTGCAAAGGCTATGGGGCCCTGACAACATTCCGGCAATAGTGCTGAAGTCTTGTGCTCCAGAGCTGGCAGTGTCCCGAGCCAAGGTGTCCCAGTATAGCTAGAAGACTGGCACCTACCTGGTAATGTGGAAAATTGCCCAGGTATGTCCTGTACACAAAAAGGACAAATCCAACCTGGCCAATTATCACCCCATCAGTCTATTCTCCGTCACCAGTAAAGTGATGGAAAGGTTAATCAACAGCGCTATCAAGTGGCAGTTGCTTAGCAATAATCTGCTCACATACGTTCAGTTTGGGTTCTGTCTGAGCCGCTCAGCTCCTGACATTACAGCCTTGGTTCAAACACCGACAAAAGAGCTGAACTCCAGAGGTGAGGTGAGAGCGATTGCGCTTGACACCAAGGCAGCGTTTGACCGAGTGTGGCATCAAGATGTCTTAGCAAAACTGGACTCAGTAGTAATCAGACTCAACTCTCTGCTGGTTGGAGTCATACCTAGCACAAAGTAAGATGGTTGTGGTTTTGGAGGTCAATCAACTCAGTTCCAGAACATCACTTCAATAGTTCATCAGGGTAGTATCCTAGGCCCAACCATCTTTAGCTATTTCATCAATGACCTTCCTTCCATCATAAAGTCAGAAGTGAGGATGCTCGCTGAGGATTGCATGATGTTCAGCACCCTTTGCGACTCCTGAGATACTGAAGCAGTCCATGTCCAAATGCAGCAAGACCTGGACAATATCCAGGCTTGGGCTGACAAATGACAAATAACATCTGCACCACACAAGTGCCAGGCAATGAGCACCTCCAACAAGACAGAATCTGATCATTGCCCTTGACATTCAATGGCATTACCATTGCTGAATCCCCCAATATCAACATCCTGGGGCTTACCATTGACCAGAAGCTGAACTGAACTAGCCATATAAATACTGTGACTACACGAGCAGGTCAGAGGCTAGGAATCCTGCAGCGAGTAACTCACCTCCTGACTCACCGAAGCCTGTCTACAAGGCACAAGTCAGGAGTGTGATGGAACACTCCACGTGCCTGGATGAGTACAGCTCCAACAAACTGAAAATGTTTGACACCATCCAGGACAAAGCAGCCCGCTGGATTGGCACTCCACCTACAAACATTCATTCCTTCCACCACTAACAAACAGTGGCAGCAGTGTGTACCATCTACAAGATGCATTGCAGGAACTCACCAAGCCTCCTGTGACAGCACCTTCCAAACCCACGACCACTACCATCTAGAAGGACAAGGACAGCAGATAGATGGCGACACCACCACCTAGAAGTTCTCCTCCAAGTCACTCACCATCCCACCTTGGAAATATATCACCGTTCTATCACTGTAACTGGGTCAAAATCCTGGAACTCCCTCTCTAACAACACTGTGGATGTACCTGCACCACATGAACTTCGGCGGTTCAAGAAGGCAGCTCACCAACACTTTCTCAAAGGCAATTAGGGATGGGCAATAAATGTTGGCCTAGCCAGCAATGCCCACATCTCACTTATGAATAATGAAAAAAAGTTACAGATAATCCTAGAACAGTTTAATTTTGAGTTTATAGTAATGTCACGATGCCTCAGTTGAACAATGTGTTGGAGACTGCAGTACAAGCACTTGCATGTGTAAGACTCAACAATTAATGTTGAAAGAATGTTTTACTTGTTCTGCTTGTTTCATGATCTGAAAATTTCTCAGTCCACTTCGCATCCAACCAAGGACTTTTGAAATGTAGTGACCGTTGTAGTGAAAGTTGGAGGCTAATTTGTGCATAGCAACGTTGCACAAACAGAAAAATGTTCGGTGACCAAACAGAACACCAAGAAAACTATCTGCTCTCTGGATACTGCTTTTATGTTCACACAATAGGGCAATAGAGCCATGCTCTGCTCTCATTCAAAAAAATGTTAAACTGAGGTCCCATCTGTGCTCTCAATTGGATGTCATTGCATGATGTAGAAATCTACTGCAATCTATTTTTCTCCATAATGTCTAGAACAATAATGGAATTCCTTCATTAAAATAAAGGAAAACTACAGTCTCTGGGAATTAAGAATTTATATTTACTAAAGCTCCATATACACAATACAGCAAAAAATTATTTATTTTAAATAGTTAGCATTTTATTTATCATGCTTAGTTAATCTTCAAATCACATGATTCTGAATGTTTCATTTCTCATTAAAGTGTATGTTGTAGCACCAGAACACAATCAGACTACTGCCTCTTCAAACAAGTGTTCCGCTGGAAGTAATCTAACTCTATTTCCTCTCATGTTCTGGCCAATATTCACAGAAAGGTGTTCCATATTGTCAGACAAATTAGCCTGCAAAACAAATGTGTTTCTTGAATTTAAATTTGTGTTTCACTTTTAGTGCAAATGGTTTCTGATTGTATATTTTAAGCAGTTTGTAACTGACCAGATATCTTCACCCCCCCACTTGCATTTTTACCGTGGATTTTTGTTCCATCCATTAAGGCCTCTAGCTCATTGCCAGTGTTATATTAAAAATATACATGATCAATTAAAATTATTAATTATTTAAACTATGGTAACCATTATTTTTAGATTTATCTATTTGGTGCCATGGGGAAGAATGTACTGTATAGTTCCAAAACCCAGAGAATTGCTGAACTCTATTGAACAGCCAGATAGATCTTGGTAAATCTAATCCCATTTGTCAGCTGCTTTTTAAAGTGAATTCAATTTCCATCTCATGTTGCAGAGCATCCCAGTTTAACACTTTGAGCCACCTACATGCACTCAAATATTGATTGAGTTTGGAGCACCACTGTCCTACATTTCAATGTTTAGGCCCAGTTTCTGAACATTTCTCTGACTTTTTTGACAAGCTTTTCTTGCAAAAAGTAGCAAGTAATCTGTGTTTGTTATGTTAATTCCTCCCAAAATTGACAATAAACTAGGCAGCAATTCTGAGTGAGAATCTAAGTAAACATGGAATGAGAAAAGACCATTTTTCTCTCAGTGCATTTAGAATCTACCTCTTGTGAACTCAGCTCCACCCATTAATCTGAGGGAAGGTTCTTCTCCAATAATCCTCAAAGCTGCTTACATCTATACATATCCATTGTTTAAACTGGTTTGCTGTCATCTGGACACTCTCTATCCCCTACAGCACATCTGGGTATTATTCAAATATTTGCAATTAAAAATAACTTGATACCTTCTACGAATGCAATCTGAAACCCTAAATGATAACGTTCCTTAAGGTTCCAATTTCATCTATTTCACATTCCACGGTGTCTCCACGCTGCAAGAAATTCAAATAAAATGAGCCATTGAAGTTGGTCACACTTTAAAGAGCTTTTGAGTATTACAAAATTAAACAAACATATTACGAACAGAGACTGTAAAATGACAGGTTTGCTCATTGTCATTACGCTGTAGAATCCAGATAATTTTGACTTAATGGGTTAGTCACCCCACTGATCTTTCCAGTTAGTACTTCTAGGCTTCACGTTCATGAAACAAATGACTCCATGAGCCTTTTATTCAACAAGAGGATTCATTCCAAACATGCTTTTTCAAAGGCATTTCAGATTGGCCATTGCTGTTTAAGTCACTTGCCCTGCTCCAATACCTGGCTGGTGGAAGGCCTTCCAAAAATAAACTCCAAAGTAAACTAAAATCACACTCAATCACAGTGTATTTTTCAATTAATTGTGCACATTGGTAGGTTGTTTTTGTAAAGAGACTCCTCGATATCATCCCTCTCTCGATTTGTATGATGGAAACTTTGCCCAGCACATTGTTCCTACATTCACCTTCTCAAACTTCTGTGTTCTTGTGAATGACTGGTGGCAGGTGCTGTTCACACATCTTTCTGCAATAAACTGTTTACTCCACTGCCCTTAGACATTGCTTGTATTCCTACCTAGTGGAATTTCTTTTGCTTCAGACATTGGTTTTCACACTTACATCCATCTCCTGGAGCTCAATGTGGGTTTCAGACTCTCTTGCCCTCTTTGTGGACAGCCAGCCAGTGCTCTCTACAAGACTCGATTTCTTATGTAGACAAGTCGTCTGGGTGGGAGTGGGGGGTGCACTATCTTTAAACAGACTTTGATGCAGGAGTTCCTCGAGGAGGTATTGTTGACCCAACCATCTTCAGAACCAGTTCTGAAGAAGAGTCATACGGACTCAATATTAACTCTGCCTTTCTCTCCACAGGTGCTGCCAGACCTGCTGAGTTTTTCCAGCACTTTTTGTTTCTGTATCTTCAGCTGCTTCATTAGTGATCCTATGTAATAGAGCTTATGGAATCATATATTCTCCAAGTTGCACATTATTCTGACTTGCCGTGTTCCAAGAACAACTTTTTAAAAATCTGCCAGGGTAGCAAAAGGGCATTATAATGGGCATTATAATTGGCATCAGTTCTCCATGGCAAAAGAGGAAAATGTCAGCCAAGATTTTGGATCTCACCATGATTCAGAGACACTTGCTGGAAAGTGTCCACATGGACATCAGGTATCAACAGGATTATACCCTGCCGTGTTGCTCCCTTTTATCAAATAGACCACTGACTTTCGCCTTCACAGCTCATAAATTATTAATGGTCATTTGGATGAGACAGCAGAATGTGAAACATTTGGTGTTGAAATGGAGAGATGCTTGAATTTGGATTTATATTGTGCTTCACTACACCTCAAGTGTTTCAAAGCACTTCATGCACAATGAATAACTTGGTGAAGTCACTTATTATTTAGAAGAGTAAAGAATCAGCTACTTACTTTGAGAAACACAGGTGGTTTCCTAAATACTCCGACTCCAGATGGTGTTCCAGTTAAGAAAACATCTCCTGGATACAGGGTCACAAACCTGAAGAAGTTAATTGTCAACAAGTAAAAACAGTGGAAATGGCGTTCCGGTAACAAAAAAAGCAATACATTGCAAATGGCTTTTTGGCACTCACGCTAATAGTAATCAGGTGCCCATGTGGATCAAAATCCACTCATATTGAGCATTTTTTTTCCTATCAGCTTTACTGTTCAGTTTGTGTTGAGAAGGAACAATTCCTAAAGAGTTCAAGTGTTTCTGATTACCTACGCTCATGTTGCAACTTTATTGAAACCTTTAAGGTCCTGAGGTCTTGACAAGAGGAATGTGGAGAGGATGTTTCCTCTCATGGGAGAATCTAGAACTAGGGGTCACTGTTTAAAAATATGGGGTAATTCATTAAAGACATGAGATTTTTTTTTCTCTGAGAGTCATGAGTCTTTGGAACTCGCTTCCTCAAAAGGTGGTGGAAACAGAGTCTGAATATTTTTAAGGCAGAGCTAGATAGATTCTTGACTAACAAGGGAGTGAAAGGTTATTGGGGATAGGCAGGAATGTGGGGTTAAGGTTACAGTCAGATCAGCCACGATCTTATTGAGTGGCAGAGCAGGTTCACGGTGCCGAGTGGCATGCTCCTGCTCCAAATTCATATGTTCCTAAGTTCTTCCTTGGCCTGTCCTTAAGCAGTTGAGGTTGTTCCACTTTTCCGTGGAAGGTTGAAACCTGGGATTTGGCAACATGGGTAACTTACCAGTTTGTGGTTAGTGATGTTTGCAGTCAACGGCTCAAATTGTGACTGTGGCCATCCAAGTTGGACCATCACCCACATGCACAACTTCTTCTCTGACAGATCCATTTCTGATGGTATCATAACCATTCACAGCTGAAGCCTTGGATGGATTGTTAGCCTCAATTTCAAATAACTGCATCTCCAGCCATATGAAGAAAACCTACTCTCAGAACTGTTCAAATCAATTGTAACAAAAAATAACGTGCACATCTTCATGTTGTTCCAAGACATTTACAGTCAATTGATTACTTTATTGATGTGTAATCATTGTTTTTATTTGTTGCTAAACACAGCAGACAATTTATGTATGGCAGGGTCTCTCAGAAATGAGATTAATGACCAATTTATCTGTTTTGGCAGTGTACACCATGGGATAAATTTGATAGGGATCTTTTATCCATAAGTTGAACAGACCTTACTTGAACATTTTGTTAGGGGAAAATTAAAAATGCTAAATGAGAACACTAAGAATTTACTGAAGAGCACTTAAAATCTCCAAACAGCCATGGATGCTAAACCTAATGACAACCAAATTATATTGTCATCTGTGAGTCTGAGAAATATTTAGAGCTGTGGTGATTCGTACAGTTGGCACCTCCTGGTTTTCGACTAAATGGTGTCCTGTGCACTTTAAATTGGAAATGAGAAAGGGAGGACATAGGTTGCTGTGATAACATGAGCATTCCATAAAGTGGTTTTTACAGCTGAACATGGTGTAAATCAGGCTTGTTCAATCCTTGATTTGCTGGCCGGATTGTGGTTGCCAAAGCTATTCTATGTAGCTCCTGGAGCCACTGCTCAAAATGCTGGTAAAACAGGTAAATAAAGTTGAAAATTCTACATGGGGCTGCTTCTCCAATCATGGGGCATTACTCTTCTGCTTTTACTGCTGATGAGCTCACTGATGAGACTATCAGCAGCTTGTGTGGGAGAAAATAAAATCTCTGATTGGATTAGCAGAGATCACCACCAGTGCGAAGGATACTGGGGGAGAGAGAGAGGGAGGATTTCAGCACGGGAAGAAGAGATTGAAAGTGCTGCAGGACCCGGGGAGTGAGAAGGTGCTGCAGAGCTTGTGGCGAGGAGGGGGAGATTGGCAACAGAAGAGAGGGGCTGCAGGGCCCAGGGAGACCGAAAAGCTGGGGAGCTGGGGCTGAGGAAGAGAGACAGGCTGTGGAACCCGGGGGGAGGAGAGAGCGCGTGCGTGAGAGAGGCTGCAGGGCCTGGTGGTGGGGTGGAGGGAGGTGCTGAGGGGCCCGGGGAAGGAGGGCGAGGCTGCAGGGCTTGGGGAGTGAGAGAGCGAAGCTGCAGGGCCTGAGGAGAGAGAGAGAGAGAGGCGCTGCAGGGCCCGGAGAGAGTGCGAGCCTGCGGGGCCCAGGGAAAGAGAAAGTGCGGATCCTCGGGAGAGAGCAGGAGAAAGGCTGCGGGGCCTGGGGCGAGTGCAACGCTTTGGGGCCCCGAGAGTGAGGTTGCGGGTCCCAGAAAGGAAAGCAGAGAGAGAGAGAGCACGAGGCTGTAGGGCCCGGGGGAGAGGGAGAGAGCGCGAGCAAGGCTGCAGGGCCCGGGGAGAGAGAAAGCACAAGACTATAGGGCCAGGGGGGAGTGAGAGAGAGTGAGTCAGTGGGGCCCAGGGAGAGAGAGAGAGAGAGTATGATGTGGCAAGGCCCAGGGGAAGAGAGATAGAGCGAGGTGACAGGGCCCAGGGAGAGAGAGAGAGAGACGGGGCCCAGGGGGAGAGAGAGCGAGAGAGGGGCCCGGGGTGAAAGAGAGAGAGATAGAGCGAGGCGACAGGGCCCAGGGAGAGAGAGAGAGAGAGAGACGGGGCCCAGGGGGAGAGAGAGCGAGAGAGGGGCCTGGGGTGAAAGAGAGAGAGATAGAGCGAGGCGACAGGGCCCAGGGAGAGAGAGAGAGAGAGACGGGGCCCAGGGGGAGAGAGAGCGAGAGAGGGGCCTGGGGTGAAAGAGAGAGAGATAGAGCGAGGCGACAGGGCCCAGGGAGAGAGAGAGAGAGAGACGGGGCCCAGGGGGAGAGAGAGCGAGAGAGGGGCCCGGGGTGAAAGAGAGAGAGATAGAGCGAGGCGACAGGGCCCAGGGAGAGAGAGAGAGAGAGACGGGGCCCAGGGGGAGAGAGAGAGAGAGAGAAGGGCCCAGGGGGAGAGAGAGAGAGAGAGAAGGGCCCAGGGGGAGAGAGAGAGAGATAGAGAGAGGCGACGGGGCCCAGGGAGAGAGAGAGAGAGAGATGGGGCCCAGGGAGAGAGAGAGAGATGGGGCCCAGGGGGGGAGAGAGAGCGAGAGAGGGGCTCGGGGTGAAAGAGAGAGAGATAGAGCGAGGCGACGGGGCCCAGGGGGAGAGAGAAAGCGAGAGAAGGGCCCGGGGGGAGAGAGATAGAGCGAGGTGACAGGGCCCAGGGAGAGAGAGAGACAGGGCCCAGGGGGAGAGAGAGAGAGAGAGAGAGAGAGACGGGGCCCAGGGAGAGAGAGAGAGAGAGAGAGAGAAGGGCCCAGGGGGAGAGAGAGAGAGATAGAGCGAGGCGACGGGGCCCAGGGAGAGAGAGAGAGAGAGAGAGACGGGGCCCAGGGAGAGAGAGAGAGATGGGGCCCAGGGGGGGAGAGAGAGCGAGAGAGGGGCTCGGGGTGAAAGAGAGAGAGATAGAGCGAGGCGACGGGGCCCAGGGGGAGAGAGAAAGCGAGAGAAGGGCCCGGGGGGAGAGAGATAGAGCGAGGTGACAGGGCCCAGGGAGAGAGAGAGACAGGGCCCAGGGGGAGAGAGAGAGAGAGAGAGAGAGAGACGGGGCCCAGGGGGAGAGAGAGAGAGAGAGAGAGAGAGAGACGGGGCCCAGGGGGAGAGAGAGAGTGAGAGAAGGGCCCACGGGAAGAGAGAGAGATAGAGCGAGGTGACAGGGCCCAGGGAGAGAGAGAGACGGGGCCCAGGGGGAGAGAGAGAGTGAGAGAAGGGCCCAGGGGAAGAGAGAGAGATAGAGCGAGGCGACAGGGCCCAGGGAGAGAGAGAGACGGGGCCCAGGGGGAGAGAGAGAGCGAGCGCTAAGCGGCAGGGCCCGGGGAGAGAGAGAGCAAGGCTGCGGGGCCCGGGGAGAGAGAGCGAGGCTGCAGGGCCCGGGGAGAGAGAGAGCAAGGCTGCGGGGCCCGGGGAGAGAGAGCGAGGCTGCAGGGCCCGGGGAGAGAGAGAGCAAGGCTGCAGGGCCCGGGGAGAGAGAGATAGAGAGAGTGAGGCAGCGGGGCCCGGTGGGGGAGAGAGATGGAGTGAGGCAGTGGGGCCCAGGGGGAGGGAGATAGAGTGAGGCAGCTGGGCCTGGGGGAGGGAGAGAGAGAGAGAGAAAGAGAGAGAAAGAGAGAGCGAGGTGGTGGGGCCCAGGAGGAGAGAGATAGAGACAGGTGTTGGGGCTTGGAGGGGAGAGAGAGAGAGTGTGGTGACAGGGCCCAGCGAGTGAGAGAGAGAGAGGGAGAGGCGGCGGGGCCTGGGTGGAGAGAGATAGAGTGAGGTAGCTGGGCCTGGGGGAGGGAGAGAGAGGGGGAGAGAGAGAGTGAGGCGACAGGGCCCAGGAGGAGAGAGAGAGTGCAAGAGAGGGGCCCAGGGTGAAAGAGAGATATATAGAGCGAGGCGACAGGGCCCAGGGGGAGAGAGTGAGAGAGAGGGGCCCAGGGGGAGAGAGAGAGAGAGATAGAGCGAGGCGCCTGGGCCCAGGGGGAGAGAGAGAGAGAGAGGGGCCCAGGGGGAGAGAGAGAGAGAGATAGAGCGAGGCGCCTGGGCCCAGGGGGAGAGAGAGAGAGAGAAAGTGAGGCGGCGGGACCTGGGGGGAGAGAGAGAGAGAGAGCAAGGTGATGGGGCCCAGGGGAGAGAGAGAGAGGGAGCGAGGCAACAGGGCCCAGGGGGGCGGGGGAAGAGAGAGAGAAATAGAGCGAGGCGACGGAGCCCGGGGAGTGATAGAGAGATAGATAGAGTGTGGCTGTGGGGCCCGTGGTGGTGGGGGGGGTGGTGGTGGTGGAGAGGGTGAGGTCTGGGGTGGGAGAGAGAGAGAGAGCAAGGCAGCAGGACCCGGGGGTGGTGGGGGGGAGAGGGAGAGTGAGGTGGTGGGACCCAGGGAAAGGGAGAAGGAGAAGGGTCAGCGGGGACCCTGGAGACAGAGCAAAAGAGAGGCTGCGGGCCCTAGGAGGAGACAGAGAATGAGCCTGCAAGGCTCTGGTGAAAGAGATAGAGGGGCTATGGGTCCGGGGAAGAAACAGAGGGGCTGCGGGGCTTGGAGCAAGAGAGGGAGAGAGACAGAGAGAGGGGAGAGGGGCCCAGGGAGAGAGAATGAAAGAGAGGTCGAGGGGTAGAGAGAGAATGAGGCGCTACGGAGCCCAGGGAGACAGAGAGAGAATGAGAGGTAGTGAGAAAGGTGATCCAGAGCCCAGAGAGAGGGAAAGAGTGATTGCGGGGCCTGTGGAGAGAGTGGGGCTGCCAAGCCGGGGGGAGAGAGAGAGAGGGAGGGGCTGTGGGGCCCTGGGGTAGAGAGGCTGCATGGCCCGGTGTGGGGGAAGAGAGAGAGAGAGAGAGAGAGGCTGCAGGGGCTGGTGCGAGCGCAAGGGAGGGAGGGAGAGCGTGAGGGAGCGAGGGATAGTGCGAGCATGCACGAGGGAGGGAGAGCACGTGAGAGGGAGGGAGAGCGTGAGGGAGGGAGAGCAGGAGTGTGCGTGAGAGGGAGGCAGAGCGAGAGAGGGAGAGCGTGAGAGAGAGGGAGAGAGGGAGGTTGTGAGTGAGACAGGGAGAGCGCAAGTGAGAGAGGGAGGGTGTGAGGGAGAGCACGAGTGAGAGAGGGAGAGCGTGAGAGGGAGGGAATGTAGAAATGTGGCTTCCCTCCTAACATATAATGGTTGGACAAGCCTAGTGTAAATGCAAGATAAATTAAAATCTGACTCAATTAGCTGTTTGCTTTTTCTCCTCCAGGCTTTGCGTTCCTCCAATTTTGGCCTTTTGAGCACCCCAATTTTAATCACTGTACCATTGGTGGCTGTGCTTTCAACTGCCAAGCTTCTAAGCTCTGGAATTCCCTCCCTAAACCCCTCAAATCTCTCTTTCCTCCTTTAAGGTGTTCTTTTGACCATCTGCCTCAATGTCTGCTCATAGTCTTGGTGGTGAATTTTGATTGCTCATGTTCCTGTGAAGCAACTTTGAAGGTTTTCCTATGTTAAAGGTCTTTTATGGAGAGCTTGTGTCTGGGGTGCACTCTCTTGGTGGTCAAAGGAAAGCCTACAAGCACACTCTTAAGGTTTCACTTTGGAGTTTTGATATCAACTTTGAGTCCTAGAAGAAGCTTGCCCAGGATCACTTCACTTTGCGCAACCAAATAAATAATGGTGCAGCCTGCTTCAAAAGCGAGCTCAGATCAGAGACAGAGAGAAAATACAATGAGAGCAGAAACCTGAAACTTGTCCAAACCTCGATGGTCTATGGTATCCTGTCCTTCCTGCAGCAGAATCTTCTAGGCACAGATAGGCCTAGCAATCACTTAAGTACCCACTGGAACACGACCAGCAATTCTCTATGTACCCACTGGAACCAAACAACCCAGATGATCAGCACAGCCTCGATGGACAAACAGGATGTTAAAGGTGCTGTATAATTACAAATTGTTGTTGTTTTGTCAGAATGGAGTAAATGTCAGTTTACAGAACTTTGTCCATATTTTAGTTTTTTTTAATATATTTTCTTCACCCTTTGTGGACTCTTTGTAATCAATGTCTCGTACTTTGTTATCTGTCTCGCACGCACTATGAAATACAATGGTTCAGAAATTTTGAGAGACCTGCATCATTGCAATAGCGCATCTATGTTGAGGGCCCATTTATGCTTTATATGTCCCAGGAAATTATGGCGTACCATATATCATTTAAATCATAATTTGTTGGGATTTTTTGCACTGCCCTGCTGTTTGCCTCACTGAAACAGTCAGCAGTTAAATGTCGCACTGCCCCATGAAAATCAATGTATTTTGATTTTCTTAAAATGCTCCTTTGATCACTATTGCCTCAGATTGTTACAGGATAGTGCTTGTGGGCTCAGTACATTCGGTATAATCACAGGAATCTTAGTTTACTGTTTAAATATGTTTTCAATTTGACAAATAATTAAAAATTTTACTTTTATTTCCATGTTTCTGATTTTGTAACTTACTACCAGGTCTTACATATTTGGGTTCAGTTCAATATTTGAATATTTCAAGGAGTTTATCAATCAGATTTATAGCTGTTATCTATTAAGCCAAATTAGACAAGTTAATTACTAAGTAAAATAGGTCTATTTAATCATTGCCTGATGATGTGTCAAAGTGTATCAAACATTGAAAGTGTTTGACTGAATGGATCTGTCGGGCATTTGGGTTAGAATTTGGAGCCAAATTACTTACCAGTATTGCTTACATGATTAAATTCACTTCAAACTTGTCTCCCTCTGGACCTTCCTTTTTGCCTGCGCACACTGTTTCATATCACTATCCTATTGTTTGTATTCTATTCTCTCCATCTCTTGTTAATCATTTTCATTTCCACTTGAGAAGCCTGACTCTCCAGAACTGAATTTTGGATACAGTAAATGGTGGTTTCGATTGATATTATATGTCCGTAACTAAGGTATAATTGCGAGGGAAAGTTGAGCCGGTGAAGCCGATATTCATTGGAATTTAGAAGAGTGAGAGGTGATCTTGTTGAAATATTTAAAACTCTGAGGGGGCTTGACAGAGTAGATACTGAGAGGATGTTTCTCCACATCGGAGAATCTAGAACTAAGGAGTTTCAAAATAAGGGGTCTCCATTTAAGACAGAGAAGAGGAGGAAATTCTTCTTTTAATCTTTTGAATTCTCTACCTTAGGGAACAGTGGAGGCCTGGGTCACTGAATATATTCAAGACAAAGCTAGATTTTTGATCTGCAAGGGAGTCGATGGTTATGGGGGGCATGCAGGAAAGTGGAGTTGAAGCCATTATCTTATTCAATGGCGGAGCAGGGTGGAAGGGCCAAATGCTCCTAATTTTTACGTTCTACCTGGATTAAGGGTGAAGGAGTTCCCAGATATCATGATCCTGCCCCTTTTGCCTGCAGATATCAACAAAGTTGGTGGGTGGCGGATAGCCGGAACAACCTCCAGATGTGGAGGCTAGCTGCAAAATAAGCAGGCCCT
Source organism: Carcharodon carcharias (assembly GCF_017639515.1). Taxonomy (NCBI): domain Eukaryota; kingdom Metazoa; phylum Chordata; class Chondrichthyes; order Lamniformes; family Lamnidae; genus Carcharodon; species Carcharodon carcharias. Next base: position 16,574,844 of record NC_054483.1, on the reverse strand, counting down.
CTCCTGATGAATAAGCAATCATTGACTTCAGCAGCAGGTTGTTTAGGGTGGGTGAAGTATAGGGAGGTACCACTGTGTAATTTGAAATGCCCATAAGCTCCTTTACTGTACTCTGTGACATGGTGAGCAAAGACTGCCAATCACTAAGTCGTCCCACAACAACATTTTTCGGACTCGAACTCAAGTTCTGTCGAAGGGTCATGAGGACTCGAAACGTCAACTCTTTTCTTCTCCACCGATGCTGCCAGACCTGCTGAGTTTTTCCAGGTAATTCTGTTTTTGTTTTTGTTTAACATTTTTCCAATAGTGGATCAGCTACTGACAGTGAAGACTGACAAAAGGTACAGGAGGGCCCTGTTCCCAGTTATACAGGCTTTCCTGATCATGGCAACCAAACAATATCCCATCAAGACTCCTAAATATTAAATATAAAGATAAATAAATCAGTTTTACAGCAAATGTTTGTCACTGGAGTATTGAGCACACAGTGATCCAAGTTATGCCATTGTGGCAAATATTGCTTTTGTAGGTAGTTCCAGCCCATTGTCTCATGCTGGTCATAGGCTTGATTGTATGTCTTTATCTGGTCTCACTGATTACAGTCTCTTGCACAAAAAATGTTTTGAACAAACTTTAAGCTGTTGCTTTGGGGAATTGGGAATGTTTTCCCTTTGGTTTGACTGGTTGCCTCCGATCTTCCCCCTCCCCCTCAATCTTGTCACAAAATTTCTTTCTGGCCTTGATCCCATGATAGTGTTCCTTCTTATCCACCTGCTCGAAAAGCTTATGTTTTTCTTTTACCTCTTCTCTACCTTGTGGGAAAGAAAAGGATTGCTACTTTCTGAAACTTTTCTATACATACAAGGAAGGTAGTGCTGGATCACTACGCCCCCATTGCTCTTCCTGCGAGAAGGAGGGCAGCGAACCTATGAGCTTTTCAGGCATAAGGCTGAGGAAGAAAGTACAGTACCAAATATGTATCCATGTATGTAGCTCTTTAAATGTTGATACCATATTTGTATTTTAATGGCATATTGATTTTCACTGATATATTACTCTCATCGTCCTGAACAACTCTACATAACAATGGAGAAGAACTTTGAGCTAATCTATTCCTTCGGCTCCTCTGAAACTGTCTCCCACAATTGCTTCAGTGGGGCCCCCCCTCCCTCTCTCCTTTCAAAATTCATCTAAAAAGGTCTCCAACTGCAACTTTTATTTCTCCGCTAAATTATTTTTCCTGTTGGATGTCTACCTGATTCCACCTTGTGAAGTGCTGTAAAATGTTTGTAATAGAAATGCAAGTTGTTTGAATCCCTGACATTGAAGGCCAAATATATCGAATCATTTCCAATACAGTTCATAACAGTAATTAGGGACATCATATAATAACACTTACTGTGACACCCAAGCGACAAGTGCCTCTGTTTTAAATATTAGCTGATTGGTGTTGCTATCCTGCATCACTTCTTGATTAACCCGGCAACGAATTCCCAGGTTGTGGGGGTCTGTAACATAGAGCATTTGGGCTGAACTACAAAAGCAAGCTGGAGATGAAAGATCAGTTTTATCTTCCTCCTGAGAATGGGCACATTTTGGACACAACAATGCACAGAACTACTTGTAACAACACAAGAATGTTTATAATTAGTCAGCTTCCTTCACAGATACAACTTGACTTATCGTGACCTCTACTTAACCATGCAATTAAAAACAAGACATAACTAAACAGAATTCATATGACAATAAGGCCAAGAAGGGATTGATTACTGCTAATGGAGGTATATCAAAGACCACATTATAATGGAGTGGAAGTGGAGGGTGAAATATGGAGGGCAGTCTATGAAATGAGTGAAAGATGTAGAATAATCATGGGAGATTTCAATAAACCCCAAATAAACTAACAAGCGATAGTGAACAAAGAAAAGGGAATGAAGATTTTACATTGTTGACAGGACACCCCTCTTACCCAGTTTGCAAGGAAAACAACAAGAAAGCAATCACTGCTAGATCTAGTAATGGAAATGAACCAGAACAGATATAAGAAGTAAGCACAGGGAACATGTTGGCAGTAGCGATAAGGTTTTAGATAATGATTGAAAGAGATATAAGAAAGATAAGGATCAAAGTAATAGGGAAAACCCTAATTATGAGGGGATGAGAAGGTAAACTGGAAAGAAAGACCAAGAGATAGCAGCAGTGAGAAAATCTTTTACAAGTGATAAACAAGAGTTCAGGAGAAGTGAATTTTGCTAAGAATCAAGAAAAAATACTGAGACACCACAGATGATGAAAGATGATCTAAGAGATAAAGGTAACATTAAACGAAGGAAAAAGGCTTACATTGCACATAGACAAAAAAGATGACATCCATCAAGAGCTTAGGAAAGGAGTTAATAAAACAATCAGTAAGGCAAAGAGGAATTACAACAATATATGAAAAGAATTGGTAAAGTCTACTGTATACATAAATAAAAGGAAATTGAATAAGGCCACAAAGGGATACACAAGATAAATTCACAAGTAATGACAGTAAAAATTTCAGGAATATTGGATAGTTACTTTGCCTTAAATTTTACCAAAGAGACTAACAACAACTTGCATTTCTAAACACCTTCAACCTTACCTGAACACTTCAAAGGAGCATGATGAGACAAAATTTGACACCGAGCCACATAAAGAAGCATAAGGACAGGTGACAAAGGGTTTGGTCAAAGAAGTAGGTTTTAAGAAAAGTCTAAAAGGAGGAGAAAGGTGGAAAGGCAGAGAGATTTAGGAAAAGAAATCCAGAACTTAGCTCAAGGCAGAGTAGGGTAAAGGAAATTGAGGATGCACTGGAAGCTAGAATTGGAAAAATGCAGAGATTTCAGAAGATTTTGGCCTGGAGGAGGGCACAGAGATAGGGAGGATAAACCCATGTAGAAATCTGAACACGAGATGGATGTGACATTTGAAGAAAGTATCAAAAAATTACATCAAGACATCAAAAATCAAAAGTGAGACAATTGATATGATAAATTAGCCAAATGCCGGGTCCAGATAGATTGCATCTGACCAGGCCCAAAGAAACTGCGGAAAAGATATCAGATTTTTAAAAAATCAATAGAAAATAGAGTAGTGCAGAGGATTGGTGGCCAGCCAATATTATTCCAATGGTGTACGGAAATTAAAAGCAGACCAGAGTTGGAGGAATGCAGAGAACTAGGAGAGTTGTTGGGCTAGAGTAAGTAGAATGTAGAATGAGCCAAGAAGATGTTTGAAAACAAGGATGAGAATTTTAAAGCCAAGATGTTTTGGGACTCAGTGCCAATGTAGGTCACCGAGCATAGGGATGATGTGTCAGGCAGCTGTTCCATTTTGATTCCACGGTCACACTATGTGGTTCCAGATGCAGTGATCTATGAGTACCTGAGAGAGCATCTCTGGTGACTATGGCTGGTCCCAATGGACAGAATGTGTCAAACGTTTTACCCAAGAGCCACTGCTTGCCATTTCGCTTCATCTGCCAGTCACGTGCACTGACATCATGTGCAACGGTGAATCCAGCCACGTAGTCCATTGCTGCTTCTTTCTGTGAAGAGGGTAAGACATATTTATTGGCAGCTCCATATTCAATGCACAGTACTCAATGTCTGAATATCCTCAAACACAAACTAGTTACCTAGGACCTTAGAGCACAGTTTTGAAATATTGAAAACTGAGGGAATGGTGATAAATGTCAATGTATTGAGACTTCTGCTCCCATCCTGGCCTTACTTTGATGTAGCCAACAACTCCACACACCGATTCACTGAAGTTCCCTATATTTAATTATATCAACTTCTGATGTGTTCCGAAATCTGACCTACGCTAATCTGATTCACTGTGAATTTTCCATTCCTAACAGCACTATCCGTATACCTACAGATAGACTGCAGCTGTTCAAGAAGGTGGCTCACCACCACCATCTCATCAAAGCGAATTAGGGATGCACAACAAATACTGACCTTGCCAGTGACAATGAAATTCCACGAAAGAGTAAGAAAAAAATAGCTGGTTCTCCAAAGTACTCTTCAGAGCTGGTTTGCTGTTCTCCCTCTCTGACACCCAGTCAGCATGCAGTCTGCCCAAATGTGAAGTGGAAACAGTCAGTGCTATTCCTTTCGTACTCAACTCCTGCTTGAATTCAGCAAGATTTAGGATTTTTTTCTGCTAATGAGGGATATGGAGCTGAGAACAGATAGTATGTAGCTGGACTTGCAAATTTGAATAGGTGAATTCTGTAGGATAGGAGTGCAGTGCTGTCTGTCTCAGCTGCTGACCAGGAATTGGACGAAGAAAAATGGAACCAGCAGGCCAATATTGGAGTTTTGAAAACTCTGAAGTGCTTCACAAAATTTTCAGTTTTTTAAAATCCAGACTTGGTGCCCCTCATTGTGACTCTCTGATTTAACTCTGTCTCCTTGCTTCCATCCTGTTATTGTCCTGCACTGAAGGTTTGTCTGTGACCTTAGTTACTCAATACAAAAGCCGTTCAGTAACACACCAGGAATTGCATTGACACACTAAGCCATTTAAGAGGCTCCACTGTCTCCCATTCTTTTAGGCCCTCTGCAGCACTCGCGATTTCCTAAGCTGGGAAACATCTTGGCCCTGGTTTACTGTCCCATTCTGCAGGAATTTCTGGCCTCTGTAAGCAGTCCTGATAGCATTCTTTCTTTGTAGTCAGAAGCTCAACAATCCGAGACCCACTGAACATAACCTTGGCTCACATGCATGCCAATGTAGCATTGAGGAAGTGCTGATTGCCTTTAAATGAGATAATGTTTGGAGACCCCATCTGCTGGTTCAGGGACATTTAAGATCTCCTGGCACTGTACAAAGAGCAGCAAGAAGCTCCCAGTGTCCTGAATACCACTCCTTTCTCACCCAAAAACAGATTAATTGGTCACTCATCTAATTTATTATTTCTGTGATCTTGCTGTGTGAAGTTGCCGGCATAACAACAATACAATCATTTAAACATAATTAATTGGACTTCGGTAAATACAGTGCAGTGAGGCATATAGTTTCAGGTCTTTATTCTTTCCCTACAGATATACAAAGCAACTGCATTTTAATTTGTTAGTTCTGTTACTCCTGTGGGATGCATCCCTACCAGTTCTTTACAACCATCAGCCACATATCAGTTCACAGAAATATAGCATTAGATTCAATTGTGAAGTTTGGCAGATCTCAATGACTTCTCCTTACACTGAATGGCGTATGGGAGAAGGTGAGAGTCTGTGGTGGAGATTAGTTAGTGCATGTGACAATCAGTATCCTATGTAAGCTCTGGTATGCTGGCCAGTTTGTCTGGGAAAATAATGAACACATGCCAATATGGACAGACCTTTATGTGCTTTCCTTTCTTCCCAATGACAAATGCCAGTTCCACCTCCCAGTCCACTTCCTACAAGAGAGATCAAAACACAATTGAGAACAATTGATGAACGCTGTAACAGGCAAAGTCAAGCTCTGCTCAAATGAAGAGGAACTGAAATCCCAAACTATTTTCTGTCCACATGCACTATAAAAATTGAACCTGCTGTAAATGCAGCTTGCTCAGCAACTGAAAGAGAAAGACATAACAGGTCTATCACCAGAATTCAATAAAGGGACTGGCGTAAATTTATAGCTGTCTTTATCAGATGTACGTACCTCAAACTACAAGTAATCATTTCCTGTACACGGTGCAGTCTAAGTGGACCAGGTTTAAAGCTTACCACTCAACTTAAACTGTCGAAAGGCGATCCTTTAACCCCTTCCAACACCTCCCGAAGGCTTTGACCTCTTTCTTCTGTGAACCTCCCTTTAGTCATGTCAGTTCAACCCTCCCACACCTCCCCCCAAACGTAGAACAAAAACACACTCACATTACTCTCTGCTGGGTGAATGATGTCACTGTAGGGCCCCACTATGGAACTCCCAAACTTGCTAAATATAACTGGCTCCTTAGGGATTGCCACATTCTGCTCCTGGCAGTGGTCCATATAGTTCAACCCAACACACACCACTTTGTCTGGGTTAGTCACAGGTGGCAGAAGCGTTATTTCTGAGTGATGTAGGGCATGCTTTCCACAATCCAGGGCTCTGTAAATACAGAAATACTAGAGGGTCATTGTCAAATTACAGGAGTAACACAGTTATTCACATCGATCAACAGCTGACTCATAATAGTCTGTCTAAATATTTCAACATTTGTTAACACAGTACCAATACTTATACAAACAGAACAATGCAAGATACTATAAACATCATGATGGTATACTCCTCACACTCTCTACATTTATGTTTTATTTGTGGAAGGAGTGAGATCACTGCGTTCAGGAACTATATATCAGGCACAGGTATAATGAGAATGAGAAGCACTGACATATCAGATAGGCAGGTCACTTAAATCACTCATTGTGATTTTCTTATTGTTTGAATTATTTTTCATGAATATCTCAATAAGTTGAGAGTGTTGGTGCTGGGAAACTTAACACTGGGGCATGCATGAAACACTCCCAGGTCAGTTCCAGCTTGAGCTAGATACAGAGTAAAGCTTCCTCTACTCCAGGGGTTTCAAACTCACCTTATCTGTTGGTCCGATCAGACATCCTGGTATCTGACAAGTTACATTCAGTGAATGTTATTATAATGAAAATAGATAAAGATAAACTATATTAGGACAAAAATGATTATCCTTAATGAGATCACTTCCATCCATTTTTAAAAATTATTCCAGTTTGTAATAACTCTTTAGAACATGTTCTATATATTTTTCACAGCTTTTCACCTTATCTCTGTTGGCTTTGTACAATACATTTTCTTCCTTATATCTATTTAAATTATCTACTTCTTCCTTTTGAAAAGATGCCTTGTATCATTCAGATTATTTTTTGCATTCAGTATTACGTTCACTCCCTCTCTTGTTTGAACATCTGTATTTCCATATTTATGGTGACAACTTTTTCCCACATCTCTTACACGTAGTTCTGATTCTAGCAAAAAATTAAGTAAGTGACATTTTCTAAACCAAATTCAGGGACACATAGTCCAACACTTACCACATCGTCTAAGGCCATGGAACATGGTATTATCAACTCTTGGAACATCCACCAAGCCCAGTTCTAGCTTCTGCTACTTAGTCAAGTTACCAGTGGCCTCCACTATTTAGCTGCTTTGGCTGTGGGGCTGTTTGCTCTTCAGTTGACTTTCATAGAAAAACTACACATAATCATACCAGGAATTCGGTTGAGGGCCAGAGGGGTGGAGAAAGAGCATGCATAATGCAGCCACCGAGAGTGATCTCTGCAAAAAAGAAACTTCCTCAGTGAATCTATCCCTTCTGGTTAAAAATAGGAGATTGACCAATCAGACCCCACCCCACTGCAGAGACCCCACACTTCACTGACTGACCACAAGCCACCTCATTGTCATATGCCTTCTAAATGGAGCCCATAGAACTATTTATAGCTAGGGTATTCACTCAGGGAAGAGCTTTGTTAACCGAGTACTCTTCCAGGGACATTGTTTTCCCAGGTAAGGTTCCTGGAAAATGGGAATGTACGACCACCCAAGATTACAGCTTCTAGAGAAAAAATCTAAAGGCAGTGAATTATGTTTGTTATATTTTGTCTTATTATTAAGTACCTGTAATGTGTTTTATTTTCTGTTCTTCAAATTGACCATTTTTACATTTCTGTTTTCCCTGTTATTGTCTGAGGTGAGAGTGACTGCCTTTGACATCAAGGCCGCATTTGACTGAGTGTGGCATCAAAGAGCCCTAGCAAAATTGGAGTCAGTGGGAATCGGGAGGAAAAATCTCCATCGGTTGGAGTCATACCTAACACAAAGGAAGATAGTTGTGGTTGTTGGAGGTCAATCATCTCAGTTCCAGGAGTCACTGCAGGAGTTCTCCAGGGTATTGTCCTTGGCCCAACCATCTTCAGCTGCTTCATCGATGACTTTCTTTCCATCGGTTAGAAATGGAGATGTTTGCTGATGATTGCACAAACTTCAGCACCATTATGATTCTCAGAGACTGAAGCAGTTCATGTTCAAATGCAGCTAGATCTGGACAATATCCAGGCTTTGGCTCACAAGTGACAAGTAACATTTGCACCACACAAGTGCCAGGCAATGACCACCTCCAACAAGACAGGATCTAACCATTGCCCCTTGACATTCAATAGTATTATTCGTCGCTGAATCCCCAACTATCAACATCTTGGGGCTTACCATTGACCAGAAACTGAACTGACTAGCTATATAAATACTGTGGCTACAATAACAGGTCAAAGGCTAGGTAACCTGAGGCGAGTAGCTCACCTCCTGACTCCCCAAAGACTGTCCACCATCCAGAAGGCACAAGTCAGGAGTGTGATGGAATACTCTCCACCTGCCTGGATAAGTGCTGCTCCAAAAACACTCAAGAAGCTTGACACCATCCAGGATCAAGCAGCCTGCTTCATTGGCACCCCTTGCATAAACATCCACTCCCTCCACGACCAACGAACAGTGGCAGCAGTGTCTGCCAACTACAAGATACACTGCAGAAACTCACCAAGTCTCCTTAAACAGCACCTTCCAAACCCACTACCGTTGAGAAGGTCATGGGCTGCAGATACATGGGAACACCAACACCTGGAAGTTCCCCTGCAAGCCACCCACCATCCTGACTTGGAAATATATCATATTCCTTCAGTGTCGCTGGGTCAAAATCCCAGAACAGCCTCCCTAACAGCACTGTGGATAAACCTATACCACGGGACTGCAACAGTTCAAGAAGGCAGCTCACCATCTCCTCCTAAAGGGAAATTAGGAATAGGCAATAAATGCTGGCCTAGCCAGCGATGCCCACATCCTGTAAATTATTTTTTTTTAAAATTGCTTCAATATCTTTTTTAATTCATCCTGTGTTATTCATAATTATTTTAGGAAGGAGAGAGCTTAATCATCTGTTAGAAGAATAAATAAATATGTAGCTGCTGGTAGAATTTAATAAGTAACTTAAATAGTTGTTAACTGGGCTGAAGTGATTAATGGGCTAATTTGCAATAGCTACTTAGTCATTTAAAAATAAAATGCTGAATTGAAGGTATTTCTTTTTGACATTGTAATGCATTTTCAATGAGCTTTGGACAACAGTTAGTCAAGAATAGAATAAATGAGTGGTTTTATTAATTAGCTATGTTCTGACCAACCCATGCATCATTGCTTTCTGTTCTCAGCATTCTGATCCCCATTGACTCAATCTATTGCTGTTTTCCAGACTATAGACTCCTGGCTCCTCTTCCATCTGTATGAGGATGAAACAGGTCATATGTTTGACACCCTGCTCTACAGTGCTGCATCAATTATATCCAGGTTAGTTACAGCATAGATGAGATACAGACCAGAGCTCCTGACTTTAAATTCTCATTGTCATTAATAGAGGTACAAAGTTGTGCAGAACATACAGCACGGAAACAGGCCATTCAGCCCAACCATCCCATTTAATGCATTTGTACTATTCACCTCAACTACTCCCTGTGGTAGCAAGTTCCACATTCTTACATTCCGTGGGTAAAGATATTTCTTCTGAATTCGCTATTTGACTTTTTGTTCTTATCAATAAGTGGAAACACTGTCTGTGCCTATTCCATCAAAACCTTCCTTAAGTTTAAAGATCTCTATTATGCCACCCTTCAGTCTTCTTTCAACAGAAAGGATACGCAGCTAGGTGACCCTTCCTGATATCATCCTTCTAAATCTCTTTTCCATCCTCTCCAGTGCCTCTATATCCTTTTTGTATAATGATGGGCAGAATTTTACACAGTATTTCATGTGTAGATAACCATGGTTCATTGCAGATTCAGCATAACCTCTCTACTTCTCAATTCCAGCCCTCGAGAAGAAAACCCTAGAGTTTTTTTTAATGGGCTCATTGACCTGGGTTATTACAGTAATTTCATGCTTTGTACTCCCATATCTCTGGCTCCTCTACCCCATTTAAATTCTTATTTCCTGAATAATATAGAACTTTGTATTTTTCTTACCAAAATACCATAACTCACACTTTTGTGTTGAAATTAATTTGCAAGCTATCTTGCCATTCTGCAATTTTATTAATTTTGTCTTGTAATTTGGTGCACTCCTCCTCTGTGTTGACTGCCGCCCTCCCCAACATACCCCCACTTCATGCCCAAGCCTGCCTATTTGGAGTTATCCACAAATTTAGTTGGTCAAAACTCACACTGCCATTAACACAAGCATTCAAACCTCACTTACATTAACTGACACTAATATGTACCATGATGTAGAAGTGGCTACATAAGAGGAGCAGGGTTTACCAAGCTGTACAAAGGATTTCAGTCCCACTTCTGTGATCATAAAAATGAACCATCAACATAGGCTTATGAATTGCTCTAACTAATTTTGTGAGTAAGGTTACAGTTTACAGTGACATATATAAAGCACATTTATTGACTCGGGTCATTTTGTGCAACCGAAATGTTTCCTGAAAACTAAACGCAATATTTGTTTTTAATTCTCCCCTTCAACTTATAAGTTTGATTGGAAATCAGGAACTTTTTTTCATCATTTTGACATCAACAAATATGAGATGATTGTTTCGCACTGACATCACTTTGTAACCTACATACTGTCTGACGTCACTAAACAGAGCAAAAATAAAATACTGCAGATGCTGAAAATCCGAAATAAAAACAGAAACTTCTGCAAATACTCAGCAGCTCAGGCAGCATCTATTGAGAGAAACAGAGTCAATGTTTCAAGTTAATGACCCTTCATCTGAAACTTTGTTTCTGTCACACACGGCAAGTATTTCCAGTATTTTCCGTTTTTATTTTCCTATACAGATAGCCTTTGTATGGAATGTGATACGTAGTGAAACAATTTTAATAATTAAAAAAATAATGAACAAAATGTTAAAAACCTTCTTGCAGTTTCCATGGCAGTCTCTCCCTTTTCCAGAAACTCCTTCATGGTTCTTGGTAGGGAACTGTCAAATAAATTCAGATCAACAACATTCCCTCCGTCCTTCTCTACTCCCACTCTTACTCCATTCTGATCACCAACAGTCAGGAACTGGATGAGCCTCATCCTCCAACCCTTAGATCCAGACAGGTGCCTCACTTGAAAACAATAACTGTGCTTTGAGCAAAGGCTCCCACATTTGGCTCGGGCCAGTTGGAGAATCGCAGTTGATTTAGCAAGAACCTGCATTATAAAACTGAAAATGATGATTTGATCACTTTGTCAGAACTTCAACTTTCACAATAATTTTCAAGACACTGATTAAGTTGGAGGTGTGTGAGCAATTCTGTATATCCCATAATAGGAAATATATCATAGCTATGGATAGGATATAGGAAAGGTTTGCTTTGAAGCGGAGACATGTTTATCCATTGGTGTTTATTTTCACTGGAACGGAGAAGGTTAAAGGAGGAATCTTACTGGAGTTTTTAACCTGAGCAAAACTAGTCACAATCTTAGACTTCCCATTTCACCCAAAGCTAACACCACCTGCTGTCCCGCACAAAGACCACCTAGTTTCACCTCAAACATCATCTGCTTTCACCTCTACCTCAACCCGTCTGCTGATAAAACCCTCATCCATGTGTCCTTTGTGACTTACAGACTCGACTATTCCACTGTTTTCTTGCTGGAACTCCCAACTTCCACACTCTGTAAACTTAGAAATGTGGAAAATTCACAGGACAGAAGGAAGCCATCAGCCCATCAGGCCAGCTCATCCGAGTCAGCTCATCTGAAGCTCTGCTAACTGTCTCCAATGAGCCACGAAATTCCATTCACACATCACTTGTTTCACTGACCTACATGAGTTCCTCACCCGCAACACTTCAAATTTAAAACACTCATCCCCATTTTTAAGTTCCTCTACAGCCTTGCCACTCCCCATCTAGGTCTTTCTCCGGCATTACAACTGCACCCAAACTTTCCATTGCTGTGACACCAGCTTATTCACAATCCATATCAATGATTTGGATGTGGGGATCAAACTTAATATTTCCAAGTTTGCCGACACAAAACTAGGTGGGAATGTGAGTTGACAGGAGGATGCAAAAAGGCTTCAAGGTGATTTAGACAAGCTGAGTCAGGGCAAGAACATGACAGATGGAAGAAAATGTAAAATTTTCCACTTTGGTTGGAAAAAGAGAAATGCAGAGTATTTCTTAAATGGTGAGAGATTGGGAAGTGTTCATGTCTAAAGGGGCCTGGGTGTCCTTGTTCATAGGTCACTGAAAGCTAACATGCAAGTGCAGCAAGTAATTAGGAAGGCAACTCGCTAGAAAGTCTCAAAGGAATGAAACCGCACAGACCACCAGACATCAGCCTCGGCACCAGAAATGACAATGGCAAATTCAGCCCTGCCGACCCTGAAGTCCACCTTACTAGCATCTGGAGGCTAGCCAAAATTGGTAGAGCTGTCTCACAGACCAGTCAAGCATGCCTAACAGTCATACTCACTGAACCATACCTTAAAGATGATATCCCAGACATCACCATCCCTAGGTATGTCCTGTCCCACCAGCAGGACAGACCCAGCATAGGTGACAGCACAGTGGTATACAGTCAGGAAGCAGTTGACCTGGGTGTCCTCAACATCGACTCTGGACCCCATGAAATCTCATGGCATCAGGTCACACATGGGCAATGAAACTTCCTACTGGTCACCATCTCTGACACTTTCCCTCAACTGATGAATCTGTACTCCTCCATGTTGAACAGCACTTGAAAGAAGCACTGAGGATGGCAAGGGCACATAATGTACTCTAGGTGGGGGACTTCACTGTCCATCGGCAACTATGGTTCAGAGCACTGAATAGGCTGAGTCTTAAAGAACATAGCTGCCAGGCTGGGTCTGTGGCAGGTGGTGAGGGAATATCATGTGAAAGTGTGAGTTAAGTATTTGAAAAGGGAGAATATTTTTAAAAATGGAAAATTGGCAGGGAAATTGAAATAGATATTGGAGCTTAAGAGCTATCACACCCACAGAAATATAAGATGAATTAACTTGGGTACATGTGTTCATCTACTAAAATAGGGCAGAACATTTTTTTCTTGGTATTTTTTAGCAAATTTGGATTTAATCAACAGGATTATAAACACTGAATGTTAGAACGTTAAGTTAGAAATAAAAGATAGAGATAAAAACACATTCCCCAAATTCATGTTTAAAATCATGTAGTGTATTTTTTGCTCTTGTGAGTTTAAAAGAAGGCTTCAAAATTATCAATGGGTTCAATTTGTGTTTCCACTTTGGAAGAGTCCAAAACTAGGAACCATGAATACCAGATAGTTATTGATTTTCTTTACACAGAGAGTGATTAGAATGTGGAATTTACTACCACAGGTTCTTAATGAGGTAAGTAGCATTGATGATTTAAGGGGAAACCCTGTAACTATGAGGGAGAAAGGAATCAAAGGTTTTGCAAATAGGGTTAGATGACATAAGGTGGGAGAAAGCTTGTGTGAAGCATGAACACTGGCAGCTGGCCTGAAATGACCTATTTGTACTGTATATTCTATGTAACTGATGTTTTTGATGAGCAATTGTGAAACAAGGAAGCTGCCAAACAAAGTAAAAATGGTTGGTATCAGCTGTAACAATAATAACAAAATTTCGCATTGTCATGTCAGAAAGATGTTCTGCAGCCTTTTACACATGAAAATACACTAATTAGGACTAAAAGATCTTAGGTGGAATGGAATGAATGATTGGAGCAAAAGGTCTTCAGCAGGTCCTTAAAAGCAGGAGGAATCTCTAGAAGGCAAAGTATGGCAGGGAAAGAGTGGACACCAAAAGTGAACGAAAGAGGACAAGAGGTGAGGAGTAGGCCTTTGAAAGAGAAAAAAGGTGCATGCAGAGGCATAAATTGATATGGAGTGGGGTGATTATGTGGGGATATTTTAAGGTGAGAATGAAGATCCCCAATTTGGAATTATATAGACATAACAAGCTCTTGGAGTCTGTTGAGTACTGAGGTTTTAAGTAGATCAAGATTCCGGCAATGTTATTCTGAACAAAGTCGGTGGTTTGGGGAAATCTCTCTGTGAAAAATTGTTAGAAGATACTGTCATGATAATGAAGGAAAAACACTAAATTGCATCTGGAAATACTGGACTTTAAAAATAAGACCTGAATTTTAAAAAATGCACACTCCAGTAGAGACAATAGGACATTAAGACATTATGGGAGATAAATATCATCTCATGAAGGAATCCTGTGAGATTCAATGCCCAGACAGATTTATGAATTCACTTCACACTTGGAAAATACAAAGCAGGGGTTAAAAGTGAGCTGAAAAGCTGCACCAGTGTCTGTCTGTTGGTCGATGTTCTGAGAAAGGGCAAGTGCTGGAAGTTTGACTCAGAAGTAACTGCCACACACAATACCCCTGCAAGTCACCATTTTGCAGGTATCCCGATCTCTCTACCACTCTACCAAATTCAACACTACTGGAATCTCAAAACCTACTATTCATCTACCAGAGTCAACTCTACTGGAACCTTGAAACTGCCTATTCATTCACTGGATTCAACTGTATTGGAACCTTGAATTGCAATGGCTGCAATGCTCAATCATCTACTCCCCACGAGTCAAGGACTGTTCTGTATACCTTTTTTATATATATATTCACTTAGTTCAAGCTAAATTCTTACTTTTAACCCGTATAGCCGTATATGCATGTGTTTTTTGCCTTTAGTAGATAATAAACCCATTCTTACTTTAAACTCAAGAAAGTCTTGACTCTTTCAAAACCAGAACAATTGGGTCTGGGGGAAAAGGGATCCGTGAAAGGGATCCTTTTTAGATTAAATCTTGTTGTGACCAACAGAAGGTGGGGGGCTGAATAAAGACAGGGAGCCAGTTCATCCCTCCTCACATGGGGCATAACAGTATGGGGTGTCCCAGCCAGATGGTGACAAATTGAGGGGTCTCATCTGGGTCAACAACTTTGGGGAACCTCACCTGGGGATGGGTCGTAACAGTACATTTCTCTACTAGAGCGGTGACTGAAGCAGCGAATATGGCATCACATGAAAGGGATTAGGTAAGTATTTGAAAAGGACGAATATGGAGAATTGGCAGGGGAATTGAACTAAAATGTTCAAATCCAGCCAAGTAGCTATCACTGGAACAGGTGAGCTGGGATGAGTGAACACCTTCTGTGCTGTACATTAGTAAATGACAAGATTAGTACTAAAACTGTAACAATAATAAAACAATGTACATTTAGATAGCACTCATCAGAAAAATGTTCATTACTTAACAGATCAAAAGACACAGGTGGGAGAGAAAATTTAAGGTGGAACGGAATGAAACAGTGTGGTTGAAAACATCATCGGTTGGAGAAGGCAAATTTATGGTGTATGGTGGCTGAAAGAATGGACAGCAGTTGTGGACCAAAGGACAGGAAGTGAGGACTCGACCAGTGCCAGAGAAAAAAGTTGCATGTAAAGGTATAGGGCTGATAAAGGTCATTGAGATTGATTGGGGTGAGGCTTATGAGGTCTTTTTAAAACAAAATTAAGTCAATAGGGCTGACAGTGAGTTTAACCCAGTATTCCCAAACAAATGCTCATGGTAACGTATCCAAGGGTACCATTAATAATGTAACATAAACAAAAGCCAAATTTAAATAACACACTTAATATGAAGAAATGGGATAAAACCTAGAAAGTATTAACCGTTTATACTATTGGTAGTGAAAAGGCACTCTACCCTTCAGTACCCACTCATCACAAGAAGGCCCCAAGTGTGCCAGTGGATACTGCATGCTTCCTGTCCAAGACCACATGGACTCAAGACAATGCTCCAGAAGAATGACAGGTTATTTTAAGGTCAGGTTTAAGATCTTCAATTTTGAATTGTTTGATTAATGAGTGTCAGGCGGTGAAGATAATGATCGATTATGGATTTGGCCCAAGCTGTGGCTAATCCAGAGGTGATTGATGTTGTGTGAAGTCCAAAAGTCTCTTTTCTCCACTCCCCACAAGTCCAGTGCCATGGATTGAAGACTTGCACAAGGCTCAAGTTTGGAGTTTTGTATTATAAATATGAAGAACTGATTCTAAAGTACACGCCCTCTGAGTGAGCTATTCGTTCCTTGTGTGGGCCAGGGTAACAGCAGTGTGAGGTTTTCAATAGGCAAGGATTTGGGCAGTGTCATTCTGAGTGAGTCGCAGTTTGTGGAGGCTAATTAAACAAGCATTTGCAAAATTGGCGCTTTCTGGTGATAAAAGCCTGGATCAGAGCCCAAACAGCAGTGCGGGGAACATCCACGGCTTGAGATTCACATTAGTGCGAATGGCCATGGAAGTGGATACATGTGAAGATACTTAACTCGACTCAAGCAACAAACTAAGATTTGCACCATCTGATTTGGTTTGAGATGTTTGTCAAGTAAGTTGCTTGGAGTTAAGGCTAGATACACCTGGAATCTATTGGTGGCCAAAAACGAACTTCTTTACATTTGACCACACTGAACTAGACTGGAGACAGTTTTGATTCTTCATGGTTTTACATAGTTCAACACCACTCTTGCAATTCTTTAAACTAGGTTATATGAAGTAGTTAAAAGCAGAATACTGCAGATGCTGGCAATCTGAAACAAAAACAAGAATAGCTGGAAAAACTCAGCAGGTCTGACAGCATCTGCGGAGAGGAACACAATTAACGTTTCGAGTCCAGATGACTCTTCATCAGAACTAAGGAAATATAGAAATGTGGTCAAATATAAGCTGGTTGAGGTGGGTGGGACAGGTAGAGCTGGATGGAGGGCCAGTGATAGATGGAGGCAAAGAAGAGATTGTCAAAGATGTCAAAGAAAAAAGGACAAAGGGGTGTTGATGGTGGTGATAATACCTAAGGAATATGCTAATGGTGACATTCAGGGTAAATAAGAAGGACAAGCAAGTGACGGATGGCCCTAGTGGGGGTCGGGTAGGGGGAAGGGATCGAAATGGGCTAAAAGGTGGAGATAAAACAATAGATCGAAATAAATGTAAAAATAGGTGGGAAAAGTATATTTTTAAAAATATAAATTATTGGAAAAAGGGGGATCGGAAAGGGGGTGGGGATGGAGGAGAGAGTTCATGATCTGAAGTTGCTGAACTCAATGTTAAGATCGGAAGGCTGTAGAGTGCCTAGTCGGAAGATGAGGTGCTGTTCCTCCAGTTTGCATTGAGCTTCACTGGAACATTGCAGCAGGTGAAGGACGGACATGTGGGCATGAGAGCAGGATGGTGTGTTGAAATGGCAAGCGACAGGGAGATCTGGGTCATGCTTGCGGACCTACCAAAGGTGTTCCGCAAAGCGGTCACCCAGTCTGCGTTTGGTCTCTCCAACACTGCTCCCAATGCAGTTTCCTCTACATTGGAGAGACCAAAAGCAGACTGGGTGACCACTTTGCAGAACAATGGCAAGCGACAGGGAGATCTGGGTCATGCTTGCGGACATACCAAAGGTGTTCCGCAAAGCGGTCACCCAGTCTGCGTTTGGTCTCTCCAACACTGCTCCCAATGCAGTTTCCTCTACATTGGAGAGACCAAAAGCAGACTGGGTGACCACTTTGCAGAACACCTTTGGTCTGTCTGCATGCATGACCCAGGCCTCCCTGTCGCTTGCCATTTCAACACACCACCCTACTCTCATGCCCATCCTTGGCCTGCTGCAATGTTGAGGTGAAGCTCAACGGAAACTGGAGGAACAGCACCTCATCTTCCAACTAGGCACTCTACAGCTTTCGGGGCTTACCAATGAGTTCAACAACTTCAGATCATGAACTCTTTCCTCCATCCCCACCCTCTTTCCGATCCCCCCTTTTCCAATAATTTGCATATTTTTAATATTTTTTCATTTCCCACCTATTTTTAAATTTATTTCGATCTATCGTTTTAACTCCACCTTTTAGCCCATTTCAATCCCTTCCCCCAACCCAACCCCCACTAGGGCCATCTGCCACTTGCTTGTCCTGCTTTCTAACCTTAATGTCACCATTAGCACATTCCTTAGATAATACCACCATCAACACCCCTTTGTCCTTTTGTCTATGACATCTTGGGCAATCTCTTCTTTGCCTCCACCTATCACTGGCCCTCTATCCAGCTCTACCTGTCCCACCCCCACTACCAGCTTATATTTCACCTATTTTTCCTTAGTTCTGATGAAGAGTCATCCGGACTCAAAACGTTAACTGTGTTCCTCTCCGCAGATGCTTTCAGACCTGCTGAGTTTTTCCAGCTAATTTTGTTTTTGTGTATGAAATAGTTGTTGCTTTACGCAAGATGCAGATTCCCCCGCCCCGAGCATCAGTTACTCTCCAAAGGCCTCGGCGTGTTTTCGGTTAGGTCAGAAAGTGAACCAACATTTTTACGTTGTCTTTTATACAACCCCCTTTGAAGCGATTTAAACCGACACTGAGAACGCAACTCTGCCCGCAGAACCTTCATCCCCTGTCACTTCAACCGGAATACGCAACAGCGTCACCACAGTTTACCTCCGTGCGCCAATGTCCAGCTTCTGGCCGAGCCTGTGATTGACAGCAAAGGGGGGGGTGGGGATAGCGGCGCGGCAAGAACATAGGCCAATCACGGGTAGGCAGGGCGCAGCTCTGGCCAATCACAAGGGGGCGGAGGGGGGGATTGGCGCGGCTCAGCCAGCCATATTGAAGCAGGGGCGGGATAGGCGGCTGCTGCCACAGCTGCTGCGGCAGCAGCCACGAATGGGGAGAGAGATGGCCTTATCGAGAGACAAACAGATCGGATTGGCGGACTCTGGGGCTGATGGAGCCAATCAAGACGGCGTGTGAGCGGGTTACTAAGATTGACGGTTGGTTTCAGTTTGAGTTGACCGGAGCCCGTGACGATGGCGAGCTCGAACTTTCAACTGAGGTGAGAGTGAGCAGAATCTGAGTCGTTTGTTGCAGGGTCATTAAATCAGTACTCGGAGTATTGGTTGGGGAGCTGTTCTTTTGTCTTTGTTTATAATTTGTTATTTATCTTTATGTATTTATTGTTTATCTCTATGTTTTGCATCGTTACGGTTCTCCTGTTGTATGAAGTGCAGTCGGGAGAATCTTCTAGAAAGTGGGTGCTGTCTGCAGAGTTGGAGTTCTGATGATGCTCAGCTGCACACCCGACAGTCGCCGAGTGGTTTTTTTTTTGGTGTGCCCGGATTCTCTTTATTTTTCAGTTTTTATTTTCTCCTAAACACCATCACAGAAGAAACAGATTATCTGGTCACGATCGTATTGTTGTTTGTGTGATCTTGCTGTGCGTAAATTGGCAGCTGCGTTTCCTACATTGCAACAGTGACTACGTTTCGAAAGTGCCTAAAATTGCGTTGGAACCGCTTGAGGCTCAAAATCATGAGTAGTGGTGGGGGGGGGGGGGGTTCTGTACAGTACAGAGTAGTTAGGGAGAAACACTTCACCAATTGGCATAAAAGCAAAATACTGCGGATGCTGGAAATCTGAAACAGAAACAAAATTAGCTGGAAAAACTCAGCAGGTCTGACAGCATCTGTGGAGGGGAGCACAGTTAACGTTTGGAGTCTGTGTGACTCTTCGACAGAACTAAGGAAATATAGAAATATGGTGAAGTATAAGTTGGCTGGGGGGCGGTGGGGTTGGCGGTTGGGACAGGTAGAGCTGGATAGAGAGCCGGTGGAGTCAAAGAAGAGATTGCCAAAGACGGCATAGACAAAAGGACAAAGGGGTGTTGATGGTGGTGATATTAGCTAAGGGATGTGCTAATGCTGACATTAAGGGTAGAAAGCAGGACAAGCAAGTGGTAGATGGCCCTGGGGAAGGGATCAAAATGGGCTAAAAGGTGGAGATAAAACGCTAGATTTAAAAATAGGTGGGAAAAGAAAAATATATTTTAAAAAATATAAATTATTGGAAAAAGGGGGATCGGAAAGGGGGCGGGAATGGAGGAGAGAGTTCGTGATCTGAAGTTGTTGAACTCAATGTTAACTCCACGTTGGCAGATGGTTTGACAACAAAGGTAAGTTGGTAAAACAAAAACAGAATTACCTGGAAAAACTCAACAGGTCTGGCAGCATCGGCGGAGAAGAAAAGAGTTGACGTTTCGAGTCCTCATGACCCTTCGACAGAACTTGAGTTCGAGTCCGAGAAAGAGTTGAAATATAAGCTGGTTTAAGGTGTGTGGGGGGGGTGCGGAGAGAGAGAGAGAAGTGGAGGGGGTTGGTGTGGTTGTAGGGACAAACAATCAGTGATAGAAGCAGATCATCAAAAGATGTCAACAACAATCTTATCTTTTCTTCTCCGCCAATGCTGCCAGATCTGCTGAGTTTTTCCAGGTAATTCTGTTTTTGTTTTGGATTTCCAGCATCCGCAGTTTTTTTGTTTTTGTCTAAGGTAAGTTGGATATGTTAAAAGAAGCAAGGGTGATAAGAACTTGTTTTCTCACAGCGAATAGTTAGGATCGGGAATGCATTGCTTGAGAGTGTGGTGGAGGCAGATTTGATTGAGGCCTACAGAGGAGCATAATTATTTGCAGCGCTACAGGGAAAAGGCAGGGGAGGGGAACTAACAGAGTAACTTTTGCAGAGAGCCAGCATGGACACAATGGGCTGAATGGCTTCCTTCTGTGCTGTAACCATTCTGTGAATCTAGAGTAAAATTCTTGTGAGTCAAATTCCAGGGGATCTGTCCACAAGTTTTAAGGAGAGCTTCATGATAGCTAAGGAAGCCCCGTTTCTCCGTGAATGCATATCTATGTAACCCAATAAGCCTACAAAAAATGTCAATGGAAAAGCAGCAGATTCAAATGTGAAATGAAACACAGTATGGCAGTATATGAACAAGTTTTTATTCAATTTGTTCAAGTCCATCTTTCTGACAGACTGACCCACCTCCATGCTCCAATGCTTTGACGAGTAACCTGATGGGAGGATGCATGAATTTCCTGAAGGACTTTATAATTAACTTTGCACTTGTGTAGTTTGGTAAACAAATGTATTAGGTGGTTGGGACGATCTTCAAGTTGTCATTGTGATTTAACACAAGCTAATGAGGAGACTGCAAAAGTGATTCTTTGAAGTCTGACTTGATTTTGCATGTTCAGTATCGTAGAACTCTGACCACAAATTTTCAAATTTGAAACCAACCTTTGGAAGAAATGACTTGCAATTTAAATTTTGTGGCCTTGTCCTCTTGGACTCATCCTGCAATAGAATGCAACACAATTTTTCTGCTTGTAGTGTTTCATTTGGAGGAGAGGACGGACTGGAACTCTCTGTAAACATACTCGGCCCCAAAATCCGATAATAGTTCAAAATTTCTGGAGTTTTGATTTTATAAAACTGCTTAAACATGGTATCATTTATCTGAACTCTTTAATTTTAAAGTGCCTGTGTAATGAGGTTCAAGTCAGCAGTTACTAATTTATATTAGCTGTTAATATACATAAACTCAATGGGCCCTGTTAGTCACAAATATCTTGATTTGATCATGTGATAAAAAATTTTTACCTCTAAGAAGCTACTGTTAATGATTTATATTACTGGTTTGGACTTGGGAACTAGCAACTTAATCAAAATTTTGCAGATGATAGGTAACATTTGGGGAGAGGAATATAGCTCACTGAGGAAGAATGCAACATAGTACAAGAAGTTGTTAGAAAACTTGCACTCTGCAAGATGACCAACTGTCCACAATTTATAGTTTTGTCCTGTGATTTTTACGTTTTGTCCCATGTCAGGTAGGTTGGTTTCGTGGGATGCCATTTGTGCTCTATTTCTCTGGACAGTAACTGGGAGGCTGCTCAGTCTCCCCTTGCCACTGCTGGCACATCTTTGGTGTTTGTGCATGGCACTGTAGTGCTTGCACATGCATGGCCCACTCCACTTATTTAGCCAGGCGGAGCAGGAGGAATGACCAGCCTCTTGAGTCTACAATTGTTCGGCAAGTGGGTGCTGTGGGGGTGTTTAGAGTGAGAGTTGTGACACGTGGGTGTAATCCAGCAGCAGGTCTGAGCCAGGTTGAGGGGTGCATCTGGCAGCAGGCCAGTCATTGGAGGGGGGGTGGGTAGTGGTGGAGTGTCATTGAAATTGTATGGCCTGATTAGAGGAGGACAGAGATCCGCAAGGCTCATAGGATTTGAGTAGGTTAAAAATAGAGAGATTAAGCCAAGGATGGGAAGTTAAAATTTGAGTTGTTGCAGCAGGAAATAATATTGGCCCATGAGCATATGGATCATGCCTGTACAGGACTTGGTGTACAAAAACCTTGTACAATATTCCCATCATTGGCTATGAGAAAAATGTTGCATGTAACATGTATTTGCTGTCCATACTAATGTTGGATCCTTTGTCTAACGGCAAACCTATATGTCACCATATCACTGAGGGAAAACACTTGTTAACATTTGATTTCAACTTCGCTCTCACAATTCTTTATTCCTGCCCTCTAAGGCCAGCCTTCTGCACCATCAAGCTTGATATAAAATCTTCATTCGCTTGAACACTCTGTGATCCTCTGGGCTTAATATGAAGATATTAAGTTAAATATATCTTCTATTTTCATTGTTTTGGAGGGGTAGTGTGAAGGGTGGCCCTACTAGAGTTTGGGGGCAGGTGCAAGTATTTGGGTATTGTGAAATCCATTCACTAACAAAATCCTGGTGTGAGGAAGGAGCTGAATGATTAATGTGAGCCCGCTTTTCTTCTTTCTCTATTGGGAAAAATGCAATCATTGTTTTCCCAACCCAATATTCCAGTTTTCAGTACCTTGGATTACAACCTGTCCTAACATAGAAGAAAAATCTACATGCCTTGTTCCCATTTTCCTTAATTCCTGCCCTTTTTTCTCTTACTAATATAACTTGAGGACATGTTGAAGCAAGTTCAGTTAGCTTTTAAGGAAAACAATTCTTCAAAAATTAATTACATCATGCTGAGACTATAATGGTGACATGACTCTTGACAATAGTTAACTGGAAGCTTGTTGTTACAAAACCTACCACAGTGGCAGGTATGTGACAAAGTTTTATGTTTAAGGTTGGTTCTGAAGGATGTGGACAGCTACACTGATGAGGTGGTGCTGCCTTTCTGTTTGAATGGCTTGGTGGAACTGAGTTGAGGTGCTTGCGTGGCTCTATCAGATGACATGTTAAGCCAGACCTAGAGGCCAGACCAGGCAAGATTGGCAGGTTTCCCTCCCAAGGATGTCAGTGAACCAGTTGGGTTTTTCAGAATTCGAGCTTTTTTATGGTTAGTTTGATTTATACCAACCTTCTATTTTAAAATTTAAAAAACAATCTGTGCAAGTTTTTCCCAAGTTGGGCGT
Source organism: Carcharodon carcharias (assembly GCF_017639515.1). Lineage (NCBI taxonomy): Eukaryota > Metazoa > Chordata > Chondrichthyes > Lamniformes > Lamnidae > Carcharodon > Carcharodon carcharias. The sequence continues at coordinate 16,551,496 of NC_054483.1, read as the reverse complement.
GAGGTTAGATGTTACTCTCTTCAACTGACTTTTTAAACTAAATTTGCAGTTGTGCATCTTGGATTTTAGCCTTGAAGTGCAGCTATTTACCAAGTTCACTGGTAAAATTGACTGCATTCTAGTTTAGGTTGCATGCCCTCTAAGCTGCACTTGAAATATGATCACACAACTTTGAACTCCTGTGCAAGGCCATTGCTTGTTTACTGATTAAAATAAGCAGATGCAATCCCGAAGTGGTAGATTGGAGGCTGTTTAAAGCTATTTCAGTATTGACCATGAAATATTGCTAGTAGGTTGATCACTTTCTATTCTGCCCTCTATTTCCTGGAGGAGGAATGGTGGGATCTGAACTATGATAACACATTTACCCTGTACATGGTCACACAGCTTGATTTTTTTTTAAATAACAGCTCTTGATAGCTTGGGTGAGTCGATATTCTTGCGTGAGACAGAAGGGTGAGTGAGTGCAGTTAGCTTTTTTTGGTTGCTCAAATTGCTTGCTGCTCTTATCCATTTTAAGTGACTGCACTTCAACAAAGAAATGCACTTGTGAAGTGTTTTGAACACACTGAGTATGAGGCCAGGGAGTGAAATCGTGGGCTCTGGTGCTTCTCCTGTTTCTGGGACCCCTATTTCTCCACCCCAACTTTAATCGTCCCCCTCAGTCATGCACATTTCTTCCCCTTACAAGATTCACCAAACAGCCACAAAGATCCTAGTAAAATGATTATACCTATTGTTGACATCTGGTTACAAATATCATTCAATACATAGGCAGCATGGTCCTTGATATTAAGAGCAGCATTGATACAATGCAATCTTAGTTTGTGTGTGTGCTGTAGGTGATCCCACCATGACTAATAAAGAATCAGAAAGTTCAAATTTTACTTTAACAGCAACATGCAATATTGTTAATTTGACAGGAAATTTTCCATTAGTTTATAACACTAATCGCATGCACCCGGGCAGGTTAAAGTCTTTTACAGAATGGAAAAGATCTTGTGCAGTTTATCTGAGTTGCAAGCATTGAATATTTGCTCCAAATGTAAATTTACTGACCCTGGATCCATATGGTGCAAAGTGCAGAACAAGTTCATGAGGGCTGAGGCAGTCAGCAATATCAGTCTTATCGATAACGTTAATATTGCTGACTGCCTCAGCCTTCATTAACTTGTTCTGCACTTTGCACCATATGGATCCAGGGTCAGTAAATTTACATTTGGGGCAAAGATTCAATGCTTGTAACTCAGATAAACTGCACAAGCTCCTTTTCATTCTGTAGAAGAAGACTTTAATCTGCCTGGGTGCATAATATTCAATATTATAATTTCATACAAGGGGTTTAATTATATTCTCAAAGAATAGAAAGATAAATGACTCCTGAGCAACGGTGTGGAATGATTGAACGACATCGGTCTTCATTATCAGTGAGAATCATTGGTGACCTGGGCTGTCTCTGCAACTTAACTTTTAAGAAGCCAGAGGACAAAGACTGGTTCACAATTATACCTGTTTTCTTGGTCAGCAAGTCTGTTGCTTTTCACGACAATATATTTTTTCTATCTGCAAAGCAACACAACTTTATCACAATGTTTCAATACCTTTTTTTTAAAAAAAAATTCAAAGCACCAAGGTAGAGTGAGTAAACAAGAGGACAAGATTGAAGTCAATGGAAAAGACCCTTGAGAATTATGTGCAGTATAAAATAGATTCCTGATTCACTGTGAGCCCATTATGCGTTCTGTCCTGGCAATCTCACCCCGCAAATCCTGCTCACAGTAAAGTTTCATTAGCATCAAAATAAACAGAACTTCAGCCATGATTTCACCCTCCATTTGCAAGATAATTATGGTTGACCAAGGCCATCTCAGCAGTTTATGCCCTCCATTCCAGAATGACATATGAACATAGGTATTATGAGCAAGAGGAAGCCATTTGTCCCCGCGAGCCTACTCTGTCACTTGATGATGATACCTACGTTAAACATTGAGCAAACTGGGCCTGTATTCTCTAGAGTTTCAAAGAATGAGAGGTGATCTCATTGAAACCTACAAAATGCGTTAAGGGATATGCCTGGTAGCTGCGGGTGAAATGTTTCCCCTGGTTGCAGAGTCTAGACCAGGGGACACAATTTCAAAATAAGGGACAAGCCACTTAGGACTGAGATGAGGAAAACATTTTTGCTCGGAGGATAATGTATCTTTGGAATTCTCTATCCCAGAGGTCGCTGGAATCTGTCATTGACTATGTTTAAAGTAGAGATTGGTATTTAGAAATCTGTCATTAACCAAGGGATATGGGGATAATGTGGGAGCAAGGTATTTAAGTGGATAATCAGGCATAATTGTATTGAATGGTGGAGCAGGCTCGATGGGCTGAATAGCCTACTCCTCCTTTATTCCTATGTCAGAGATTACAACTCGAAAGTACTTGGCTGTAGAATCAGGACATCATGAAAGGTGCCGTAAAAATAGAGCCTTTGTCTTTATTTCCTTACACCATGCAGTAGGCAGAGGGACTGCAGCAGTAGTAAAATTGGAGGCGCAATGCTGGTTCTCTGACGATAATTAATCATAGAGCAGTCAACTGATATAACCAAAGTGGCTAGCTTTACAAAACAATTCAACTCTGTAGCTAACCCCCTCCAACTCCCCTCTAATATTTACCATCCCAACTTCCACTTCCCACTTGTTTCTCTCCCCCAACACATGCATCATCCAATTGATTGTAAAATTGCAGGGATTTTGCTTCACATTTTTCAAGCATAAACGTTTTCCTGACAGTTGCTGTGCTGCTGTTGACCTTCAGCTTTGGTTCTCTAGCAAGCTTTCAAACTCACCTGTTAAGTTTTTTTTTAAAGCTAGTCTGTGGCTCTGGCTGCACAGTGTGGACAATGAGAAACGTTTTTTTAAAACAGAGCCTGGGCCCCAGTGTTTGGCACGGTCTACACCCTCGTCTCCTGGGCTCTGTATGAGGCACGACATAAATGTCCGTGCTCTTGAACTTCAATTTTCTTAATTCAAACTCGTGTTCTTCTCATAAGGAATGACAAACTTGTAACCACCAACATTTCACCACTGTACTGATCTGACACAGCTATGTTGGGAAGAGGAAGTAAGTATATCATTTCAGACCTGAGGAGCTTAGATTATAGATGAAAATGCTGTCTTCAGCATCATTGCCTCAACCTTGGTTTGTAAAAGGAGGTTGCAAGTAGTCACTTCCTCAATTTGGGCAGCTGAGACTTTGATAAGTTTGTTTTTGTTGGTCAAATGCCATTATACAATTCCAGAAGTTAGCTCTAATGAAAAACAACTTATCTTGCAGAGTTCCAGAAATATTGTTCACAACTCAGTTGCAAGCCAAAGTGTGAGTATAATATGATTGATATTATCTCTTTTCCTAATTGCACTCTGCACCTCTTTTTATAATTTTTGTTTATGGAGCTGCCTTGGTTATGGAAAAAAGCAGCAAATAGAAGTTAATGATGTTCTCAATCTTTCATTCAGACATACCACTTCATTTTAGAAAAGCATTTTTCGTTGCTTCAAATTCACTTGCAAACAGACTTAAAAAAGATTGGATCTAGATTTAAGGTTGCAATGTTATTCTTGGCAAGTTGGCTAGTTCAATGATAACAGTGGACGGTTGATAGGCAGTTATTGCTGATTCTTGTGAAAAGAAATATTGAGCAATGAATATTGGTTTGATTGAGGATGAGTGTTGGCATGGACACAGAAACCGTTGTTCTTTATACCTGCCGTTGGATTTTTAATCTCTTGGACAAGTGGGACCTTAACTTAATATTTTGTGAAAGATGGGTTAGGTTTAAGTGCATCAGAGGCAGTAAGGGTAGAGTTTGAGGAGATCCAATTGTTGCAGAGGAAATAGGCAAATTTTGATTATTTGGATTTGCCCTGCAACATTCAACTTCGCTGAGTATTTTGCTTGTTGCTGAGTTCTGCCTGAAAGAGCTGCCAGGGTGAGGTGGATTAGTGTGGGGGGAAATTCGGTGTTATGTTTTGTTGAGCAGCAGGATGAATAATATTGCCAACGTCAGGTTGAAGCAACTTGATGCTCAACCATGACTTGATATCAGTATTTAAAAAATTCAGTGGACAGATTGTCCTGGATTCAGATCTATAAGTTGGCCCCAAGTTGACCCACAATTGCTCAAAGGTGCACTAGTATGCCAAAGGATTGTGCTTTAAATTGTACCTGTGAATGGTGGGGGATGGAAGGTAGGTCATTGTGAGAGATGCCCTCGTCTTGCCTCTGCAGAAAAATGTTCATTTTATTGGCTCCTGGAACTAATATTGTTTCCTTTTATTTTAAATTCTGGATTTGGTTTGATGGTGTTAGGAGCCAGAGAGTTTTGAGTAAGTCTTCTGTGTATTTGTTGAGAATAAGCTACAGTTCAAGTTTAAGTTGTAACTTTAAGATGAAGTTTAATTAATATTTTGTGTGTTAGAAATGTGAAGCCTGCATTTTAGAGTGGAGTCAGCAAGCCTGTGGGTTTGTTTTTATACCTGCATTTTCATGAGGTTTTATGACACTTGAAGTGCTGTAGGGAAGTTAAAACTAAGTCGTAAAAACTAGCAACAGGAGGCCTGCACAGTGAGACAGAAAAGCAGTACAGTTGGTTTGTGGATACCAGAGGTTGAGGAAGCTGGACAGGAGAGGGAATTGCAGAGAGCAGATTTCCCAGAAACCAAGGAGTGGGGACAAAAGAAAAGTCCCAGGAAGGCAGTTAAGTGGAGGAACAAAAACAAGATTCGGGAACATGTGAAAGTAAGGGACACAGGGAAAGGATCCCAATTTAAGGGAGAAAGCTGCAGGAAGCAGACTGAAGGCTAAGTGGGCTTGTGAGAAGCCAGAAGATCCGAGGAGAGCCCAAGGTTGGTGACTGCTTATTATGGGCATATGAAGCAGTAATGTCCTGTTGGCATAGCTGAGTGTTTGTGTGTGTGCGCGATGCACGTGGCAATGCAAAAGAGGGGAACATCGTTAAGAGAGATCAAAAACCTGGAGGTAGATCCTTGTGGAAGGTGTCCGAGAGAAAGCTTCATTTGGGAATAGATTCCAAAGCGGGTTCTTAAAGAATGGAGATTGGAAACCCCCATATGAAAGACAGTTTCAGTGAGACCTTTTGGCTTACAGTGTGACAAGCATTTGGGGGAGTTCATGAGAGATCCATAGCATCTGTTTGGGGTGGCATTTTTCACTTGGTTTCAGAGTGCGGTACGTCTGACCACATTGCCTATTGATTTACATGACTGTGAGTATTAGAGTACAATGTAAATATCTTTTAACTTGTTATCCTTAGAAATCTATATTTATCTGCTAAGGTATAGTTGTGGGTGAAGGAGTTTTGTAATATAGTTCATCTTTTTTTGTTTTAGAAATGTTTTATAATTTCATCGAAAATTCAGCAGTTGACTCTTGTGACTGTTCAGTAGCCCCTCTCCACGCTTCTAAACAAAAAGTCAAAGTTAGGATCTATCAAGCCTGGTTCCATCCAGGTATCTGACTAAATTCCAGCTGATGTTATTCCTGGACATCAGTGTGCCCAGTTTTGCTATGGCTTGGGGTTGCTCTTTCACAAGATGCATTCTTTTCTTTATAAATTGTGGCTGTTGGTTCAACTACTTACACTAAGCTGGTATTTGTTCCAACTCACTATAACTCGGTAAATGTTGAGAAAATTCTAGACGTATAGCCTGTTATTTATGCCTCATGCAATTAACCAGAATACTAAGTTAGCTTTTTTAAATATACAGGCGAACCTTTGATGGTGTCATCTTAGTAACAAACACTATTGACAAGCTTTCTGGAGATCTACAAGGCTTGAAGTATCCACTCGACTGCTACAAATCTGTAAGTACATGAGTATTTTAATGCTCTGTCCCTATCTGGAGCCATGTTCCATCTGCACTTGGCATTCATAACAATGTCTTTTGGGATGAGTTGAGTGAGACTAACTCTAATTACTGATTTAAACTTAGCTATACTCTTTAGCTGACATGAGAACATCAAAGTGTTGAGTTATCTGCATTGGACTTGCTTTTAAGAGAGAAACAAAAAAAATAATGATCTTGCTGTGAAAATTGTCTTGATGATTAATGTTTGTGAAGCTATTACAAGGAAATGGAGAGGGGAAGGAAAATGACCACGACAATTACATTGGTACAACATCTCTTAACATTAACATGTCCTGTTGCACTTGACAGAAGCATTATTGAACACAACTTGGACACCAGGCTACATGAGAGTGTACAATAGATAACCAAAAGCTTGGTTAAAGAGCAAGGTTTTAAGGAGCTTGTTAAAGGAGAAGAGAGAGGTAGAGGGACAGGGGTTTAAGGAAGGAATTTGGGCATTTAAGGCTTAGTCTGTTGAAAGCATAATTGCCAGTGGTAAAGCAATTTTGAAATAAGGGTTGCCAAAAGGGTAGAATTGGAGCAGTATGGAGAGCTCTTGAGAGTTGTAGAAGTGGAGGAAGTTGAAGAAAGGAAAATGAGGCTCTGGAGTGAATTAAAATAACTGAAAATTCAGGCATTTCTGGAGTGACAGCCAATGTAGGTCAGCGAGCATAAACAGTGAAGGGTGAATGGGACACGGTTCAGTTTAGGATACTGACATCAGTTTCGAATGAGTTCCAATTTATGGGGAGTGTATGATGCTGGCCAGGAGAGTGCTTGAATTGCGGCATTGAGGAATTCAGCAGTGAATGATAGTGGATAATGGCAGAGTCGGGACATGTTATGGACGTAGCAGCAGACTGACTTGGGGAGAATGTGGTCAGAAGCTCATATCAGGGTCAATAACGACACCCAAGGTCATGAGAATGCCTGGTATGGCCACACAGTTGCTAATGAAATGGATGGAGACGGTGGATGGGGACCCAGGATAAAGCCTTTGGTCTTTCCAACATCTGTTGGGAGGAAGTTTCTTCTCATTTAGTATTGGATGTTGGACAAGCTGTATGACAAATTGGAGATAGTGGAGCAATCGAGAGAGGTGGTGGTGAGAGGGCTAGGTCAGTGTAACTTAAGAGGTAGTTTAGCACAGTGGGCTATGTGAGAAAGAGCAAAGTGACAAAAGCAGTTTAATGGATGGCTTCCATCTTAGTGACAAATTCAATGTGTACTAGGCTCCTGCTGGGAGTGAGGGTGGTGGGAACAAGGAATTTAATGACAGTGTTGGTAGTGAGGGAACGCGTGGGGCTTTGTATTCCAGGATCATCCTGCACTAGAAAATTTTGACACGAGAGCAGGAACCTATAGCATTTGTGGTCCAGCCAGATGTGATGATGAATGGCTAAATCAGTTTTTTGCCATATAAGCTGATATCTATGTCTTTTAGACTAGGGCGAGGGGAGATGAGGGCCATATAAAAGTGTATTGCAGTTGCTGTAAGTCTGAAAACAGAAAATGCTGGAAATGCTAGGGCAGCATCTGTGGAGAAGAGTTCATGTTTCTGGCCTGTGACCTTGCATCATGATGTTTTACCCTCAATGGTTGCTGCCTGACTTGCTTTGATAAGGGGCGTATCAGGGTAAATGACCAGGGTGAGGGAGAGGGATATTTCTAATGAGCACCAGGGCATCAAAGATAGGGGTGTGATTAAGCAGGTCAGTAGTTGCAGAAATATGGAGAATGGGCAGCAAGTCGGTTAGGAGTTTGAAAGTTTTATTGTAAATGATTTGGGAGGGCTTTTTTCCAGGCTTGGTCATGAAACTAAATGGAGTTGGGAGGTCATAGATGTAGAGTGTACCTTGAGGTGATCAGAGCCTACCTTGTGTGCAATGAATACAATGTGGCTAGCAATAGAACATGAAATGGCAAGGTCATGGGTGAAGAAATTTCTCCTCTGCTCAGTCCTAAAGGCTGATCCTGAGCTCTGTACTGGACGGGCAAAGGGAAACAGCATTTTGGCATCTGCTCTGTCAGAAACTTATTTTGTAATGGGATTACCTCCCATTCTTACGAACTCCAGAAAATATAAGTGCATTCAATTAGACATCTCCTTTATAGGGCAACCATGTCTTCCCAGGAATCCAGTCTAGTGAACCCTCAAGGCACATATATTCTTCATTGGGTGATGACACCTTACTCCCAAGCGCAGTTTCACCGAAGCCCTATATAATTGCATCAAGACTTCATTACTCTACCCCCATGCAGGAAAGGCGAACATGCTGTTTGTTCTCCTAGTTGCTTGTCTGATGTCTCTACTGGTGGTTAATTCTGCTACTTTTGTAAAGGATTTAACTAATGACTGAAATTATTGTCTTCCAGATTGATGCTTCAGTGGAGCAGGAAGTGGTACTGGTTCATGCTCCTGATTTTCCAGGAGCTAGAGTGGTGAGTGAACTTATCAGATGGGAGCATTTCTTATCACATTGCAAAAAAATTGCACAGTATATTCAAGCATTGTGCTCTGGCTCTTAATTCTGTTTATTGTAATATAAACAGGCTGGCCACAGAGCACACAGTGGAAAACGTGTGGACAAATGAGAGTTTGAAATACCCGCTTCCCATTCTCAAAAGATCACCAGACTAAAGACTTGTGACCAGTTTGCTATTACCTCAGAAACGTGAGGATAAATGTTGCCCACTATTGCTGAAGTTTACATATGGGAATTAATTCTTTGCCCCCCAACTTTGTCTTCAGATCATAAAGTTTTTGTTTCCTCTTGGAGGAACATTTAACAATACTGGGACACTGTATGTACAAGGTAGTTAAGGATGAAGGAAAGTAATTGGGCCATCTTTCATCCTGAAAGACAAAATTAAAGAAAAAAATAAACGCAAGCTGTATTTGACTCGGGTTTTTCAGTGGATGTGAAAATGTGCCTTATGGCTGCAGTGGACAAGTTAGAATGGTACTTAAGTATTTAGTTATTGGTAATGTTGAGCTTTATTGGCACATGAAGTACAACAACTTTAATTACCTAATTATAGACTGGGACAGTTGTACTGTGAAGAGCTTGGAGCGGGAGGAATTTCTTTAATGTGTACAAGAATTTTGTTGATGACGGTGTAGTAGAAACAGGCCCTGATTTAGTTCCAGAGAATTAAATGGAGCATATTTGTGTTTGAGCATTTGAAGAAGAGTAATTATTATCAGGCTTATAAGAATATGGAAAAGGACAAATAACAATTAATTATAAGAATACTTGACTGGTGGAGTGCTAGTTAGTGAGAAATTGGGATCAGGCCCAGGAGTATTTAAAAACAGATGGACAAAACAGTTGAGCAATGGGAGATCCAAAGAGATGTTTCAGGTGCCGAGTAGACATGAGTGGGAAATGAAGAGTATCCAAAGGTAAAGTTCCCTGGATGGCTAAAGATAGCATTTAAAACTAAAACAGAAAAAGGCAGCTTATGAAAAATGTACAGCTCACATACAGTAGAGAGCTAACTTGAATGCAGCAACTACAGCGGAAATGTAAAACAGGAATAACAGACAATACATTAGCAGCTAACATAAAAGAGATTCTAAAAAAAACCCTCAAACATAGAGCAAAAGGAAGGGTTGGGTCAATTTGGGGGCAAAAAAAAGAGCCTTGTAGAGATGGACAAGACTGCTGTATTAGATGAGATGCATCTGTTTTCACTAGAAAAGAGTTTCTGCTGCTATTGCAGTGAAGGAGGGGCCTGTAGTGATATTGAACAGGATAAAAATTAACAGAGAAGGTACTTGGTGAATTTTTGTGAGCAGTGCCACCCTTTCCAATTCCCAATGGGTGATATCATTCTTGCTGATAGAAGCAAGAGTGGAAATTGTGCAGGCAAGGGCCGTAATCTTCCAGTCTTCCTTTGATATCAGAATGGCACCAGAGGACTGGATAACTTAAATGTTAGGTTCTTGATCCAAAAGGTTTAGAATAAACCCTGAAATTACCAGGCATGTCAGTCTTAAGTTGGAATCCTTGAGAGAGAGAGCAATCAGACAAAATAAATTGACATTTGGAAAAGTATAAACTGATAAATGAGGCCTGCTTGGATTTTGTGAGGAAAACTTGTGCTAGAGTATCTTTAGTTCAGTTGTTTGAAGAAGTGCAGGTCATTCATGAAGGCAAATTGTCAAGGCCTTTGAAAGTATGAAGAAGAAACTTACTGGCGTAGCACTAGTAGAGAGATGAGAGAAGTGGGTGCTGTTCTTAAGAATAGAGAACCTTAAGAGGAGATTTGGTTGAGATATTCAAAATCATTAAGGGTTTTTGTAGAATCAAGTAGGGGAAACTATTTCCTTTGGCATAAGGGTCTGTAATCAGGGAAATAGTTTTAAAGTGAGTTACACAAAAATCTAAGGGGTTCTGAGGAAAATTGTCTGTAAAATTATAAGCTGAAATCCTGAAAGGATGATGGAAGGAGATTCCAGAGTAACTTTCAAAAATAATTGGATAAATAGCTAGGGAGGAAATGATTCCTGGAGTAAAGGGCAAGTGAGTGGATTTAAGTGTATAGTTCTAATCAAGTGCACGCATGATGGGTTAAATGTTTTTCCTTTTGTCATCATTCTATGATTTTGTAAAAGAATATCACCAGAAAGAATTTAGGAATTGACTTTGTCCAACTAACGAGATAATTATGTGTTGTACAAACTTCTTTATGCATAGATCTTTGCACCAACTGGGCCCCTCAACAGGGATTACGATGATGTGCGGCGATTCAGTGATGCAGCTGCCATTGGCATCAAGCGGTAAGTGTTGTTGGGATTGTTAGGAGTTATATGAAACATGCCTTGTGGTCTTTAATGGTGGAAATTGGACTATGCAAATTCAACTTCTGACCACACTTGAATCAGGCTTAACACAATGGAAAACTTTGGTCATGAGAGAGGGAGTTTTGCCTTGCATGTCGCCCATACTGTATTTGTACAATCAAAGTGGGAGGAAGTTCATATTGACGATCTGTAACTCGAAATTATCTGCTTAAGCAAAATCTGAAATGTTGCAATAAAACTCATTTTGACTTTCTCCACCCCCCCCCCCCCCCCCCAACCAACCCCCTTGCCCAGTGCTTTGAAGGCTGGCATGGTGAAGCCCATCTTGGTTTGCCCTCCTGAAGAGTTTTTTCAAGAAGCTCCCTTAGTTACTCTGCTTGGAGCTCTGCATGCTTTGTATGTGGTAAGTAGGATATTGCATTAAATGATTCAAACCATTTGCATGTAAATTGGAATTGTCACTTTGAGGCTCTTGCAGGAGTAGACTCCTTTTTGTTGACTGATCACCATCACTGACTTTTTAAGTATATTCAAGGCTGAGATAGACAAATTTTTAATCATTAAGGGAATCAAGGGCTATGGGGAAAAGGCAGTAAAGTGGAGTTGAGGATTATCAGATCAGCCATGATCACATTGAATGACAGAGTAGACACGATGGGCCGAATGGTCTGCTTCTGCTCCTACATCTTAGGGCTTAAGGAATCAGCAAGTGCAAGGCATTGTGCTCAAATTTTCCATTGGTCAAGTGAGCTACCTGTTTTTGGCATAGTACTGAGCGCTAGGTCACCGACCTGCTGAACTTACTTGTGGTATTTGCAGAGGCTTGAAAAGTTGGGCACAGTTGATGCCTAGTAGGACAAAAATGTCGGGGAGGGATACCTTAACAGTTCTTTGGAAGGCCTCTCCCTTGGGTAAAGAATTACTGAATTAAGGACTTGTTAAACCTTTTATCTAGCGTACTTGCTATGGAGGTCTTCTGGTGCAGTGGTAGCATCCACCTCGGGCCAGAAGCTGTAGGTTTAAGTTGCTCTTCAGGACATGATGGCCACGGAAAGTGGCCAACCCCAGGTTGCTTATCAACCTGTAAATCCTTCCAATATGCCTGATAGACAGTAAAAGCAGGAGAGTTCTGTGGTCTGCCATACTGTAGAAGGCCATGGCAAAGCACTGCAGGAATTTGCCAAGCATAATCATGGAACAATCCAATGTTCCATGGTTGCCAACACCTTCTTGCAGCATGGTACCTGAAGGAGGAGGAGTGTATTGGCCGAGTTGAGTAAATGCTGCCTTACAATTCTAATCTCGGTTAAAATGATCTAGGAGAGTCTTGACTGACAGGTGAAGTAATTCCCATGTTCATGTCTTGCAGCCATTGGAGATTCGTGAGCGATACCCAGAAAAGGCCACTAAAGTGGACTATCTGGGTGTATGGGCCTCAAGTGTGGAGGAAGGAAAGAAACTTGTATTGCTGTCATCGGCAGTAGAGAGAGGCAGGTAAGGACCAGTCGAGGGTCATGCTGATTGGAAAAAGTCACCTGAAATATAAAATACTGGGGACAAAAGTCAAAATTTAAATTCTGAGCAAAGTGAAGTTTGCCCCAAATAACATGACTACACACATGTTTCCTTCACATGTTGATTAATTTTGAAGACTACCTTGACTTCTTTGAAAGCCAAAGTTGTTTTTTTACCCTTCTCCATCTGCATCATTACTTGCTGTCATCTGTTCTGAGCAAAAATGCTCTCGGCAGTGCTCCTGCTGTAATTCAAGTAAGTTGAATCAATCCTCCAATAGTTTTGTTTTTCCTGCCCATAGTGAAGCTGTGATTGCTAGAACAATCAAAATTAGGAGCAGGAAGCTTTTTGAACTGGCAGATTAGAGATTAACTTCATTCCTAACAAGTGTTTGGGCAGCAGTCAAGTGATTAAACAATCATTTGGATAATCTGAGCTAAAATCATAACTGTTTTTGTCTTTCCAGAACTGTATGCAGAGATATTGGTGGATCTGACCCAGAGCGAATGGCAGCTCCAAAAGTGGCTGACTATGTTCAGAGTATTTTTAGTAATTCTGTTGTCTCTGTAAGTGTTCACTGAAGTAGTTTATTTGTTTTAAGAAGCTTCAAAATGCTCCCTTTTTCTCCATGTACATTATACATTTCTGTTCAAATTAGCATGAAATAGATTTGTAGAATGGTACAACACTGAAGGCAGTATCAGTGAATGGCACCATTTTGTTTTGGCCAGCCCTCTGAAAAGGCTATCCAGTTAGTTTTACTTCCCCTGTTCTTTGTCCATGGCTTCTTAAATATTTCCCTGTCAAGTATTTGTCCAATTCCCTTTCCCTTTTACAAGTTACAAATAGATCTGGCTTCGCTACGTTTCCAGGCAGTGCATTCACTGCGTAATTTTTTTTTGTTTGGTTTCTTGCAAAGCTTTTTACTTGGGCATCTTTTTTGAGTTGTGGACATTGCCAGCAAGGCCACCATTTTCTGCGTAACCCTGATCTCCCCCACGTAGGTGGTAGTGAGCTGGTGCCTTGAACTGCTGCAGTCCATCTGGTGCAGGTACACCTACATTGTCACTAGGAAGTGAGTTCCAGGATTTTGACCAGTGACAATGAAGGAACAGTGATATGCTTCCAAGTTGTTCAGGTCTTGTTGCATGTGGACTGCTTCAGTACCTAAGGAGTCGCAAATGGTGCTGCACATTGTGCAATCATTAGCGAACATCTCCACTTCTGACCTTATGATGATTGGAAGATTATTGGTGAAGCAGCTGAAGATGGTTGGGCCCAGGACAGTACCCAGAGGAACTTCTGCAGCGATGTCCTGGAGCTGAGACGATTGAATTCTTACCACCACAACCGTCTTCCTTTGTGCTAGGTATGAGAGTGGCAGTTGGGAATTTTCAACCTGATTTTACATAGAAAAGGATAAACTTCCTTTGCTTCATGAATATTAAGTAACTGATGTATTTGAGCCCCTGCTTGGTTACAGGCTCACATTATGCCTGAGCTGAGCTTTCACTTTGCTTTGAATTCTGCTTTAGGTAGTTGACTCTTGGCACTCGGGCATTTGAATGTTTTTCACTTAAAGCAGGCTAAATAAATTTATTTTTAACAGAATAAATGCTGCGAGCCATCTTGAAGAGGGCAATGAAGAATGTTAAGTCTTCAAATCCCTGTCTTTGCAATTTTTGAGTCCATCGATGCCAAAAGCTAGTTCAGATTATTGATCTTTTCTGTTGCCAGGTTTCAGTGATCAGTGATTTAACAACACTAGAAGAAGAGTACCCATGCTTGGCAGCAGTCAATCGCTGTGCCAAAGGTAAGTCGATAGATAGACTGAACTGAGTCTTTTATTTTCTGCCTTTAAAAATTAGTTATGTTGCTGTCCACTGTTCCACACTGGAATCCATTTTAATCAAAAGTGAATCTTTTGATCTCTATCTGTAAATACCCATCTATTTTCAGAGTTTCTATGGCGTCCAGAATATTCAAACTCATTACAACCTAAAAAATTTCTCGAGTCTTTCTAGAAATTCTAAATCTAACTGCCATTATGTTTTAAACCTGCTGCAAAATTGTGAAGGCCAATAAAATAAGGTGTAAATGCAATCCTTTTGCTGACTATATTGTTGCAGTGAGTGGGCGAATGCTGACAAAAGTCTTGCTGAATCTCAATCTCAAATGCTTTCCTGTGTATTGTTCGTTCAAGAGCAACTCACTTTACCATAATTTTCACTTTGAAGTGCACTTTGTTTATGACTCATCTGAGTGGATCAGTCTGACTAGCAGATAACCACCTTTAACAAAGTGATCGCTGCTTTTAATCAGTTGCTGTGCTATTTTTTAACAAAAAAATAATTTCAAGCACTCATGGGTTTTAAATTCACTCTGAATTAATCAAATGTATGCAGCACACTAAATTATGGGTTTGGATCTTTTGCTTTAATATTCTTCCAAAGGTTTTCATCTTTCTGTTCAGTAATTTGCTTTAATTTAGTTTGTTCTGTTGTTCTAACTGAGGAATACAAGGTCATGTTAATTTAGATGCATTATCATGCGAAGAATGGGGTCCCGACTTAATCCATGTTACTCACAGTAGTGAGCTCTGGTTCACTTGCACCAATTGATTTGTCTAATGCATGCAAAAGTGTTGCTGTAATTCAGTAAGTGTAGGGTTTTGTGTAGGAGTTAGAGCCCTTGGGTTCCAGGAGATAAGTGTTTCATCAATTCATACATGGTAAATGAAGTGTAGTGCTATATTTTATATTTTTGTGCATCTTTTGAGCCAAAGGATCTGTCAACATTGAAACTAATCTATAGCCATAATTAATTAAAAAAATGAGAAAACTAGAAATGCTCAGCAGGCTAAGGTCTGAGAAAAATTGAAGCCAGACTGTCAAGGTTTCAGGTCAAAGGACTGCTCTGATCTGAGGAATGGCCTCTATACTTGAAGAGTTGACTGATTTCTGTTTCTCCAGGTATTCCCTGACTTGAATATTTCCAGTTTGATGTTTGCTTTCAGATTGTTAACATCCAAATTATTTTTTCCATTTTGCAAAATGCCCTGCATACTTGGCTAAATTGTTGAACCAGTCATGGTGGGATACTTTATACTATTAGAGACGCTTGAGAATTTCCTTGTCCCTGACTTCAATAGTCTACATTTCATGATTTGACAGACCAAATACTGATGCTTTTCCCCCTCAAATCCCTACAGATGTAGAACGTCATCAGGCACGGGTTATTGAGCTGCAATATACAGGAGAGGGTGCCAATGAAAAAACACTCATGCTTGTTGGCAAGGTAAGAGTATAGGGATAAAGCTGCGGAATGGTTCGTGCTTCATGTGTTTTAATTGAGGGTGTCCCAACCTGATCCTTGTACTAGTTCTCTGCATTTCATAGTGGTTACATGCACATTTTGTCTCTTTTTTTTTCATTTATTCATGGGATGTGGGTTTTGCTAGCTGGGCCAGCATTTATTGCCCATTCCTGGTTGCCCTTGTGAAGGTGGTGGTGAACTGCCTTGAACTGCAGTTCAAATGGTGTCCATGTGGTGTAGGTACGCTGACAGTGCTGTTAGGAAGGGAGTTCCAGGATTTTGACCCAGTAACAATGAAGGAATGATGATATATTTCCAAGTCAGGATGGTGAAGGACTTGGAGGGGAACTTCCTGGTGGTGGTGTTCCCATTTATTTGCTGTCCTTGTCCTTCTAAATGGTAGTGGTCATGGGTTTAGAAGGTGCTGTTTAAGGAGCCCTGTAGAATTCCTGCATTGCACCTTGTAGATGGTACACATTACTGCTACTGTGTGTCAGTGGTGGAGGGTGTAAATGTTTGTGGATGTGGTGCCAATCCAGCGGGCTGCTTTGTCCTGGATGGTGTCAAGTTTCTTGAGTGTTGTGGATGCTGCACTCATTCAGCTAAGTGGGGAATATTCCGTCACGCTCTTGACTTGTGGATGGGGGACAGGCTATGGGGAATCAGCAGGTAAGTTACTTGCTTCAGGATTCCTAGCCTTTGACGTGCTCTTGTAGCCACAGCATTTATGTGGCTAATCCAATTCAGTTTCTGGTCAGTGGTAACCCCCAGGATGTTAGTAGTGTGGATTCAGTGATGATAATGCCATTGAACATCAAGGGTTGATGGTTGGATTCACTCTTGTTGGAGATGGTCATTGCCTGACACTTGTGTGGCACGAATGTTACTTGACATTTGACAGCCCAAGCCTGGATGTTGTTTAGGCCTTGCTACTTTTGAGCATGGACTGTTTCAGTATCTGAGGAGTTGTGAGAGGGTGAAGAATTGAACATGGAATTAAAATTAATTCCATGTGTTAAACGAAGGCTCAACACGTCCAAAAAACCTGGAGCAGCAATAATTAAAGCCAGTGGAATGTTGACGTACATGAGCCTTAAGAGTAAAATTCATCATTGAACCATACTGTGCTCAGATCTGAAAAAGAGTCATACGGACTCGAAACGTTATCTCTGTCATTCTCTCTCCACAGATGGCTGTGAGACCTGCTGAGTTTTTCCAGCATTTTTTTATTTGTTTTCGTTTCAGATTTCTAGCATCGGCAGTATTTTGCCTTTTATCATACTGTGCTTTCGTCAGACCACTGTTTGAGCGCTGTACGCAGTTCTGGCCAGTGAGACATTGAAGTACTGATGGCTGTGCAGGACATGAGAGAGAAATATTTAAAGATGTGGATTAAATAATTTGAAAATTTTACTGTCCTTCCTTCGTGTGGCTGAGTATAGAGCAACCATTATAATTAGACGTCAAGGTGATCAAGCCAGGATATTATGGGATAATGATATGGCATAATAGTGTATCACTGAAATACCTCCATGTTTGAGGCAGGCATTGAGTTGTTACATGTTCAGTGGTTTTGCATAGCAGCCCAGAGTTGTGCCCACAGCAGAATTTTTAATTTTGCATTTGTGCATGAGTATCCACATTGGATGTGGTGCAAGAATGCACATGAGCTTTGTGGGAGGTTGAAATTATAACTTAACATCTGTCATAGGAAACATGTTAGAGGCTGTTATTCAAGAAGATATAGCAGGGCACTTCGATTAAGTCAAGGTAATCAGGCAGAGTTAACATGGTTTTGTTAAAGGGAAATCATGTTTAACCAAATTACTGGAGTTCTTAAGAGTCACATGTACTGTGGATAAAGGGGAACTGGTAGATGTACTTAGATTTTCAGAAGGGGGCATTTGATAAACTGCCATCCCAAAGGTTATTGTGGAAAATAAAAGCTCATGGTATAGCGGGTAACATATTGGCACGGCTAGAACAGGAAGCAGAGAGTAGGCATAAGTGGGTCTTTTACAGGTTGGCAAGATGTAACAAGTGGCATGCCACAGAGATCAGTGCTGGGACATCAATTCTTTACAATTTATATAAATGACTTGGATGAAGGGATGGGTAGGATGGTTGCCAACTTTGCTGATGACACAAAGATAGGTAGGAAAGTAAGTTGTGAAGAGGACATAAGGAAGTTACAAAAAGATAGTTTAAGTGAGTGGGCAAAGATCTGGCAAATGGAATATAATGTGGGAAAATGTGAAAATGTCCATTTTGGCAGGAACAATGAAACAAGTTTATTATAAAAATGGTGAGAGTTTGAGGAGCTCTGAGATGCAGAAGGATATGGGTATCCTACTGCATGAATCGCAAAAGGTTAATATTCAGACATAGCAAGTTATTAGGAAAGGTATTGGAATGTTATTTATTTTGAGAGGTATTGAATACAAAATTAGGGAGGTTATGCTTCAGTTACATAGAGCATGAGTGAGACCATATCGGTGTACAGTGGCCAGTTCATTTAAGGAAGGATATAAATGCGTTGAAAGCATTCAGAGAAGGTTTACCAGAATAATAGCTGGAATGGATGGGCTTTCTTATGTGGAAAGGCTAGGCTTGTATCTGCTGGAGTTTATCAGAGTAAGAGACGACTTGATTGAAACATATAATTTCCTGAGGGGTCTTGATAGGGTGGATGTGGAGAGGATGTTCTCTCTTGTGGCAAAATCTAGAACTAGTTTTAGAAATAAGGGGCCGCTCATTTAAAACAGAGATGAGGCAAGATTTTTTCTGAGGGTCGTGAGTCTTTAGAACCATCTTTCTGAAAAGGCAGTGGAAGCAGAGTCTTTGAATATTTTTAAGGCAGAGGTAGATGGATTCTTGATAAGCAAGGAAGTGATAGGTAATCGGAGGCAGGTAGGATGCAGATTTGACGTTACTATCAGATGACCTGTGATCTTATTAAATTGCGGAGCAGGCTCAAGGGGCCCTATGGCCAACCTCCTGTTCTGTTTTTATAAGGGATCTTCTGAGCTGGATCTTTACAAGGTTGTTGCTCATAACTTCTTGTGAGGACCATTGATTTTTCCAAGCTTGTTCAGCGTTGAAATCTCATGGCTGGAGGTTTTGTGCATGGGTTCAAAAGGACTTAGGTGACATAGGCAGAGGTGAGGGACATGAGTGAGGTCCTGATGGATGGGGAGATGTTTGTTTTCCTGAATTCGCCGAGCTTCACGGAGGACCGCCGTTGCAGCGGATCAGTGAGGGGGCTATGTGTGCCATTACGGATAGTCAGGGTGCTGGGCTTGATTTGAGTGTTCCAATGATGCATCTTATTACAGTGTTCAGTTGAACATCAACCAGTGAACTGCGGCTACTTGTGGTCCATACTGGTGCACAGTGCTTGGCTACAGAATACATCAGGGCGGTTGCTGAAGCCTGTAGTGCTGGTGTTGAGGCTTCCCAACTGGTGTTTGCCAGTTTCTGGATCAAGTTGACTCTTGACTTCGTCTTGATGGCTACCAGCTTCCGGCAGTTGTGGAAGGGAGGTATGCGGTCCGCTTTCACTCCGAGATAAGTCAGACTGGGGTCATGTGGTACAAAGTTGCTGCAGAAGGTAACATACAGGGTGTGTTCAGCACTCTCTTTGAGATGAAATGTAGTGTGTTGTGTAGAGCTTTGCTTTGAGTCTCCATTATGGAAGAGGTCAGACATGATGTTGAGGTCTCTTTTGAAAGTGGACTCTGTTGGTGTTGCCAGGGCAAGCTTGTCTGCATATACAAATTTGCTCAACTTTGGTGTGTCACTCGGGTAGATGTTGAGCTTGGGTGGCAGCACGATGCTTGTGGCAGTCCATGAAGGGATTGAGATGAGCAGGTTTTGTCGCCAAGATGGATACCTAGCCAGCTATTGCTCAGTGTTGCTCAAAGGAGGCGTAGTGTTTTGAGGCAGGGAATTATCCTTGTAAATTTCAGCATCAGGCCTCTAATCCAGACAGTGTCATAGGCTGATGACAGGTCCACAAGGTCTGCACAGGCCTTGAGCTTCCTCTGGAAACCGGCTTCAATGTGAGTTGTCATGAAAATATAATTTTCATAATATTGTAATTTATTGTAAAGGTAGGTTAATAGTGGGTTTTGGATTAGAGTGTGTGTGTGCATGTGTGTGTGGTTTTTAATTGAATTACAGACAGCAGGTCTGGGTGCTCTGATGAGTTAGAAGGGAAACTAGTTTTGAAATGCTAATTACCTAAACATGGTGGAAGTTTTAGAATGGGAGGTGTGAAGAACATTGGCATTTTCAGATAGACCCGAGTAGTGAATTTCAAAGACATGGTAAGGCGTTTACACCTAGCCAACAGAGGCCAAGCCAAACTGTGTTTATTTTTCCCAAAGATTACTGACGTGAGCACTATGAAAGGTTTATATTATGGGAAAAGTAAAGTTGCAAAGGCAAATTGGAACAATGGGATTTACATTAAAAAGAGAGAAACGTGTATAAAAGTCTTCGGTCTCCGTGTACCAAGTTGCTAAGAGAATTCACTTTGAATATCACTGTCCAGAGTATTGTCTGCTTTGCCTGGGTCTGTTTAAATCTGTTGTTTTACTGTTGCCTTAAAGAGATGTTATTGGGTGTTAGATTAATTAGGGGAGCTAGGAGTTACAGTAGTAATTTGTAGACCTATGTATGTGCTTAACAATCTGCTTTTAGCAATAAATGTTTAATTTAGTTTTGTGAAAAACCTTTAAGACTCAGTGGACTTATTACTGCAGAATTCAAGGCATGCATCTTTAAATAAAAGCGCAAATAGCAAAACAGTTGTGGCAGCTGTTTCCAAGTTTCCCTCTGGGATTTAAGCAGCTCAGCATTTACTCTCCTCTTGCCATAACAGTTGAGTGCAGCAGCTTGGTCGCAGCTACTTTTAGGCCAAAAGCCCACTTGTTCTTCAGGGATCACAGCCTCGATGAGACTGCTAATTCTCTGTAAAAGGCTAGGTTCTTGGGGTTTTAAAGTCAGGTACAGAAGTGACATCAGCCTATAATTTGCTTGGTCACCTATCGGCTTGCCAGGTTTTAGTATAGCAGAGACCATTGTCCGTGCGTCGGGATGCATTCTGATTCCATGGCTTTATGGTACAGTTTCACAAGCCGCTGGTATCCTATTGGGCCTACCTGTTGGAGAGACTTGAAGAGGGAATACCATCTCTGCCAGCTGCCTTCCCTTTCTTGATTGCTGCTAGTCCTTCCTTCACACCATCTTTTTTTATGGGAGTGAGGGCGTGTGGAGGAATTAATGTCATTTTGCAGTGTAGTTGTAATGTAACTTTTGCTTAGTGTCCTTGACAAAAGATCCTTTTGTACTCTGGACCAATAAGGAAGCTATGCGTTTGGCTGGACTTCTGGGGCTGGGTATTCCATTGGAATACCATTCGTGGCTCCAAGGCAAAGTAAAAGGCCAAGGCGCAGCAACCAGAGTGCATTAAGTTCAGGCCTTCAACACACTCAATTGATCGTTGGCGTCTGGCTGAATCTGGAGACTTGAGCAGGGCTGTTGAACCATATGGGCTGCCAGATTGGTGTATTGCCAGAGAAGTTCATGGGACTCCTTTGTCCAGCAGGGAGCGTGTTCTTGCCTGAAACCTGGGAGGATACTCTTTTTGGTGGCAGTGGTCAGGCGACCAACGAAACCATGATAACATTCCTTGATTGCTGGGAAATGGGCCCGCCACTTGATTTTGCTGTAGTCTAGGGTAAGTGGAGATATTATTAAACAGCACATTGCGGGCTGTGAATTTGATTTTCAGTGATTCATAGCTTGCATAGACTTGCAGATTGTTGTCGTGCTTTTGAAAATGTTAGAATCGTTTATCAACTGTTGGGAAGTTGAAGTGAAGTGTTCTGGATGGATTAAGTGAGAGAGGCTGAATGGCTATCCTCAAAACAGGTAATTTTATTGAAAAATTATTGTAGAATAGTTCGCTCCTAACTGCAACATTTGCTTTGTCTAATACAGCTGTTGAGCAGTCAGAAGTCAGATAATTGCTCTGCCATCTTTTTTGCCTTCAGGGAGTAACTTATGATACTGGTGGTGCTGACATTAAAGCTGGTGGTATAATGGCAGGAATGCACAGAGACAAATGTGGAGCTGCTGCTGTTGCAGGCTTCTTTGAGGTATTTTCTCTCTAGTTACTTTTTCCCATTCAGTTTGTCTGCTTTTTGAAATTAAAATTAACTTATAACCTGGCTCAGCCTTGTTTCTTAACTTCTGCTGCTGCTCTGTTGTGAGCTTGCTATAGCAGCAAGGTGCTGGCTGTTGATTCCTCTTCCAGAGAAGCGGATCAATTCAGTTGCTGCAGAAAGGGAGTTGTCAGCCATACACTAATAGTGTTAACTACTCTGTAATGATCATCACTCCAACAGGCCCACCTTTTGAAGGTGGAACTGAGGAGTGTTTAAGTCAAAAAGATGGAGTTGCTAAGTTTCCAGCTCTTTGTTATTTTACTAGGTTCAGCTGCATTCTACAGCATCTAAATTGAATTGTGAATCCATTGTTAATACATGCTGATGTGAGTAGTGTGGGTGCTCTTGATTTTAAATCCTAACATGTTAT
This sequence comes from Carcharodon carcharias, assembly GCF_017639515.1. NCBI lineage: Eukaryota > Metazoa > Chordata > Chondrichthyes > Lamniformes > Lamnidae > Carcharodon > Carcharodon carcharias. The sequence continues at coordinate 16,529,332 of NC_054483.1, read as the reverse complement.
ATTCAATATTTCCCACCTGGTGCAGCCTAAATTTGTACTCAGTTGATCAGTCGTAGCTGCATCATGTTTAAAATTGTCTGTCTTGCTCTTACAATTGATTTTGCCTGGTTCATGTGCAACATTGCAATTGCAGGGATGATATGCCCTTTCTGCTACTGCATGTGCTTGCCTGACAGCCATTCATGTTGCAAGATCAATGAGCTCTCTAGAATTTTTCATCTGCTTAATGGAACAAGCCCTTTTTTGACTAATGTGCAATTGAAAAGAAATTTTAAGATTGTCAATTCTCCCTGAAGGAACTTGGTGTTTTACTCTGCTAAGATGCTGTTTAAATGCAAACTGAACTGAGATAATGCAGTTTTACTGACTGGAATTACTTTGTAATACAGGTGCTGTCCATACTGAAACCCAAAGGAATAAAAGTAATTGGTGCAATGGCAATGGTTAGGAACAGTGTTGGTTCAGGTAATGTGAATCTGAAAAGTATGGTCTCCACAAGCATGCCATTTCTAAAATGGTTGTGCCACCTTGCTCAATTTTTCTCAATTGCAAGGTGTGTTAGGTTCAGGTTGAGGTTTGGATGTATTGATAATTCCTTGCCACTCGAATAATTTCCTTTGCTGTTTTAGATCTGGAATTTGAGCACAGTTCTTGTGAAAGCAGCTCTGCACAATGGTGATGCTCTGATTGCCATGTACATTTCAGATTGAGCAAACCGGAGCCAGAGGAAACACGTAAAAGGCAGTAGTATCGGTTTACCATCTGCCTCTAGACCCCATTGAGACATTTTGAGGCATCTATCACTGTTACTTCTGTTGTTATTATCTGGATGCAGTTGTATTTAGCTGCCTGAACCCTGTGCATTTGCTTTCTTTTTTTGGCTAGATTGTTATGTAGCAGATGAGCTTATCACATCTCGTGCTCAGAGAAGAATTCGGGTTGGAAATACAGATGCAGAGGGTCGGATGGCCATGGTGGACTTGTTGTGTTCCATGAAGGAAAAGGTGCGTGTTGTCCTATGTGGCGAGTTAAGAGAAGCTTGATTTATTATTTTCCAAAGCACATGAGAACTTTCACTTGGTTACAACACAATACCTTTTGAAATATTTTGCTTCTTAGGTAGGTTGGAGAGAGATTCTAGCATATCAAAAGTATTAGTTTTATGGAAGAAAGTTCTCCAGTTTTAACCATATACTGAAGGGTGGGGACAAAAGAGGGGAGGAGAAATGAAATGAACATGTCTAAAAATGTACTGATGGGGCTGTCATGTTACTGCATTTCCCACTAACCTAAATGTTTCCTTTATGCTGACGACCTTGAAGTTAAATCTGACCCACTTTGCTTTGTGAATTGTTGTAGTCCAGTTTGACAATTAAAACTGCATTGCAGCATGATTACCTGAGGGATATATGTCACATATTTCCATAATTGATCAATTTGTCTTAAAGTAAAAGTCCCTGATTCTTGCAACATCGCAACAAACTTTTGTTTAATTCCTTGACTTGGCAGCTCTATCCATCATGTTCCTGTTGTAAAAATGAAGAAGAAAAAGCTAGGGATTGGCACTGTGGATTAGTATTAATACACAGCATATTTTCAATGTAGAAACCGTCTCCTATCAAATTATGAAAGCGACCATAAATATGCTTGAATTTTACATTCCATCTGGTGGAGAGAAGAGTGGGTCCTAGACTAGATTTTAAAGTTAAATAAGGGCAATTACGAGGCCATGAAAGCAGAGTCAGTTAAAGTGAACTGGCCTGTTAGCTTAAGGGATAGTTGAATAGAAATGCAGTGGGAGATATTTTAGGGGATATTTCAGAATACGCAGAATAGGTGCATTCCAACAAGAGAAATTCCAAGGGGAGGATCCACCATCCATAATTAGCTAATGAGTTAAACCCAGTATCACACTTCAAGAAAAAACATATAATTATGCAAAGATGTTTGGCCAGAATCTTAAAAACAGCAATGAATGATTAAGATTCATGATGGAAACATATTATGAGAGAAAGCTAGGTAGAAGTGTCAAGAGTTTGTATAGATAGTTACAAAAAATGAGTTCACAAAATGAGCATTAGCCCTACAGAAAGTGAGCCTGGGGAATTAATAATGGAAAATACGGAAATGGTAGATGAATTGAACAGGTATTTTGCATCAGTCTTCACTATAGCGGGTACAAGTAACATCCCAGAAGCAGCTATAAATCAAGAAATGGAAGGGAGGGAGGAACTCGGGCGAAAATTACAATCACCAGACAAGTCCTTAATTGAAAATGGGAGGGAGACAAAGTGGGGAAAATACAGGCCGGTTAGCTTCGTATCTGTCATCGGGAAAATGTTAGAAGCTATTATTAAAGATGTCCTAGCAGGGCACTTGGATAAATTCAAGGTAATCGGGCAGAGTCAACATGGTTTTGTGAGTATGTTTAACCAACGTAGTGGAGTTCTTTGAAGTAACTTGTGCTGTGGACCAAAGGTTGGATGTACTACACTTAGATTTCCAGAAGACATTTGATAAGGTTCCATGTCAGGTTACGGTGAAAAATAAAAGCTCATGGCATGGATAGAAGATTGGCTAGCTAACAGAAAATAGTAGGCATAAGTGGGTCATTTTCTGGATGGCAAGATGTAATGAGTGGTGTGCTACAGGGATGAGTGCTGTAGCCTCAACTCCTTTATAATATATATAAATGACTTGGATGAATTGCCTGAAGGTATGGTTGCTAAATATGCTGATGACACTTAGGTCGGATAGAAGATGTGACGAGGACACAAGGATATGGATAGGTTAAATGAGTGAGCAAAGATCTGGCAAATGGAGTATAACGTGGAAAAATGTTAAAGTTGTCAATTTTAGAAGGAAGAATAAAAAGCCTGTTATCTAAATGGAGAGAGGTGGCAGAGCTCTGAAATGTAGAGGGATCTGGGTATCCTAGAGCATGAATTGCAAAAGGTTAGTATGCAGGTACAGCAAGTAATTAGGAAAGATAATAGAATGTTATTGTTTATTGTCAGGGGAATTGAAAACAATAGTAGGGAGGTTATGCTTCAGTTTTCCAGGGCATTGATGAGGCTACATCTGGAGCACTTGTGTGCAGTACTGGTCATCTTATTTAAGGAAGGATGTTAATGAGTTGGAAGCAGTTCAGAGAAAGTTTACTTGATTAATACCTGTAATGGGCAGGTTGTCTTATGAGCAAAGGTTGAACAGGCTAGGCTTGTATCTGCTGGAGGTTAGAAGATTAAGTGGTGACTTGTTTGAAACAAAGGAAGATCCTGAGGGACCTTGACAGTGTGGATGTGGAAAGGATGTTTACTTTTCTGGGAGAATCTAGAACCCACTGCTTAAAAGTAAGGTTTGCCTATTTAAGACGGATGAGGCGGAATACGAGGGTCATGAGTCTTTGGAACTTACTTCCTAAAAAGGCAGTGGCAGCAGAGCCTTTGAATATTTTTAAAGTAGAGGCAGACTCTTGATGAGCAAGTAGTTGAAAGGTCATCAGGGGTAGCAGGGGATGTGGAGTTGAGGTTAAAAGGAGATCAGCCATGATCTTATTGAATGCCAGAGCAGGCTCAAGGGGCTGATTGGCCTGCTACTGCTGCTCATTGCTATATTGGTATGAAGATGTTCCAAACATGAAACCATTGCTTCATGGCAAGAGTTCTGTCACTTACCTGGTTTTAATATTTCAACTTTGGCAATTACTCATGAAACTATACAGCACAGACAGAGGCAGTTCAACTTTATTATACCTGTGTCAGTTCTTTCAAAGAGTGAAACAAACTAATTTTGCCCCTCCTGCTCTTGACTTGTATTTGAGCCAAGTTCCCCTTTCTAATTGTTTATTGAAGTCTCTTTTGAATGTTGTTAATTAGTTGGCTTCTTACACACTTTTTTACGCAGTGCATCCCAGGCTGTAATCTGCTGTGTAAAATGATTATTTTTCCTCCTTCATGTTATGCTTCTGGCAAATGCTATTAACATGTGTCCTCTGTTATTAACCTTTCTCCTACTGGATACTGTTTCTCATTTTCTCTATCAGAACCCTGCATGACTTTGAACACGTAACAAATCTTCCCTTAACCTCCTCTGCTCTAAGGAGAATGAACTCCATTTTTCAAGACGGGAACTGATTTTATCCCTAGCACTAGCCCACTAAATCTCCTCTGCACCCTGAGTCCTTGATATCTTTCCTGAAGTCTGGTGTATACAATTGGTCAAAATACTGGAGTTGGGTCCTAACCAGTGTCTGTTAATGCTTTAGCATAACTTTGTTGCTTTGCATGTCTATGCCTTTGCTTGTCAAAAGTCTAGAATCCCGTATGCCTTGTAACTGTCTTCTGAACATGTATTGCCACTTTGCCAAGACGTGTACTGCACCATTTCTAAAACTGCTGCCCTTTGTTCTTCTTTGTGAAAGGAGTGATTTCCATTCCTTTCAAGTGTAATGCACACTAGCTGGCTTCAAGTCTGCTCCTTAATTCAGTCAGATCATGAATGATATGTCATTCAGTTCCATTTTCCTCTATCCATTAATACCCTTGCCTCACAGAAATCTATTCATTGTCATTAGATTTCTATCTGAAAAACTCCAAATCTACCTGCATCCACAACCTTTTAAAGAAGCAAAACAAATGCTCCCTGTTTTTCCTTTTCGCTCAAATTTTAAGATCACATGTTTCTCATTGTTGATATCCCTCAAAAAAGGAAACCGTGAATATTTTGAACTCCTTTATCAATTAATCCCTTAACACACTCTGCTCCAGGGATAAAGGTCACTTTTATGCAACCTGTCTTCATAATTTAACCCTTTAGATCCTATTAAAATCTTGTAATTGAGAAATAGCAAAATTACTTAATACCATAGCTCTGCACAGAATCTTATCGAGTTGAGGAAAGGAAGAAATATCAATTGCATGAAATTGGGCTGAATTGTGTATCAGCTTTTCACAGACTTTTTCGAACCAGACAACAGAGTTTCTTGCCCATATCCCCAGACCTATTTTCAGCTGAAGATATTGATTCATATTTGATTGGATTTTACTGAACCAACAATTACAACAAAACAGGCTATTAGTTGTTAATTAACTTGCAGCTAGAGTAGCACAGTAATCCTTAATATGGTTGCACATCTATTCATCGCCTAATCAGATTCTGCAAGCAGCAAATGAATAAATCAGTATATTTTTATTGCTTCAAGCTCGCAATCACCAGATCCCACCACAGCAGCTGGTAGAATTTAAATTCAATTAGTAAAACCTAATTCAGTGATAGTGACCATGAAACTGTTGTCGATTGTTGTAGAAACCCATCTGGTTCACTAATGTCATTTTGGGGAGGGAAATATGCCATCTTTAGCTGGTTTGGCCTACATGTGACATGAGACTCACAGTAATGTGTTTGACTCTTAACTGTCCTCCAAAATGGCCTAGCATGGCATTCAGTTCAAGGGCAATTTGGGATGGCCATCAAATGCTTGCCAGTGATGCCCACATCCCATGAAAGAACAAATTTTCAAAAATGAAAGTAGGAAAACATAATACTGAATGGTACTGTTCCAGCATCTGGGGACAAATGTTAGCGTTGACTGGTAATACTTTGAACATCATGTTAATTCTTTTCTACAGGCCATCGAAGACTATGTTCCTAACCACTTTGAACTGTTCACTATTGCCACACTGACTGGCCATGCTATTCGAGCTGTTGGTTTCAACTACTCAGTGAGTTCAATCTAATGTGTGATGTGCAAACAACTCATAAATGACCCAATCCTATAACAGAAAATCAGCTAGCTTTCAGCCCTTTTGCTGTTACAGGTGGAGATACTTGATGTCAGGATGCTGTTGTTTATTTATTAGATGAACATAGTGGCAATAAGCTGAGCTGCTGTGAAAGTTTGGCTGTGTTTGAAAGCTCACCTGAACTCTCGAGAATCAGAAATATTATTGATATTGCCAGCTGTTTTGCCTTGGATTATGTGAAGCTTAAAAGTATTTTTTCTTGGTTGGTGGGGGTACAGAAAAAAGAATACTGACACACACATGCCCGTCCTGATGATTAAACCTATAATCCAAGCTGATACTTCAGCGCTGAGGGCATGCTGCACTGTCAGATCTCTTGGTTTTTGGATGAGGTGTAAAAGTAAGGCCCTGGTGGAAGTAAAAGATTCCATGAAAGAGCAGGGAAGTTGTCCCAATATCCTGGCCCACATTTATCCCTGACCAATGGCACAAAACAAGACTATCTGGTCACTAATCCTATTTTGTTGTGGAGCCTTGACATGTACAAATTGACTGAGTTTCCCTATAATGCAAAAATATTTGCACTTTGACTGTGAAGCATTTTTGATATATTGGAAGGATCTATATAAATACAAGCTTGCCCTCAAACTTATGCGAACCGCTTCAACATCTGAACAATCTGAGATTTTATTTTTGAAACTTAAATTAGCTTCAAATGCACATGTTCCTATGCAATTTTAAAATTGATGGATAACTGTCCACACTGCTCTTCAGCTAAATTGAAAGATGTCTGTTTTAGTTGCTTCAAACACAGGGACCACAATTGTCTCGAACTTTAATCTTATTATTTCCTCTTATTCATATTTTTAACTTAATTTGAACTACCACGTGTTTCTCTTTGGATGTAGATTATAATGGATAATGGTCCTGCCCAATGGTCAAAGACTGCTCAAGAACTTCAAGTAGGTAAGCAATTTGTCCCTCCATACCTACGAGGTATGAGTAGATTGGGTAATCTGAATTCAACTTTCAGTAAGTGACGCTATCGACTGTCTAAAGTACTTTACCGCTTTGTCATTTTGGGAAGTATTTTTTAAGCAGCTTTGTGTGCTTTGCTTAATTGTCTATATAATCTGATACATGAAAGGCATATGACAGACTCGTAGCATTTGCTTGGGATTTTTTTAATTGAAGTCTTTGGTCTTCTCTTCACATTTTAAAACATGAGTAAATGGGTCTGATTACCATTTATGTTCCTCATTCAGTATAATCCCCAAGCATCTCAGGTGATCTAAGTGTCAGGAAAATATAATGTCTGTAGTGGTGTGCGTGTGCAGTCTGAGTGCTTTGATGTAAGAAGAGAAGTTGGGTTTGAAATGTTAATTAGGTAGACATAGGAAAGTTTTAGAATATGAAGCGTAAAGGGGGAAATTTGCTTTTTTTAAACAAACTAGTGTGGCTTGAATTCAAAAGTGGGGTTATAATCTACACCTAGCCAGCAGAAGTAATAAGAAATATTGTGTTGATTTATTTTTCCCCAAGATTACTGGTAAAACTTAGTGCTATGAGAGACTTATTATCAGGAAGGTAAAGTCCAAAGACATAGTGAAACAATGGGTATTTGCATTCAAAACGGAAAATATATGGATAAAGAAGCGAAGGCTGTGTGTGAGGGAAGGCAGTCTAAGATTCAACCAGTGTGAAATGGCTTCAACATCTGTGCCTCAAATTGACTTCAGGGATTGAAGTTAAGAGAACTCAATTTTTGAATTTGACTGCTCAGGGTATCGTTTACTTTGCCTGGTCTTTTTAAAATCTGTGTTTTACTGTTGCCTTAACAAAAATGTAACTGAGAGTCAGATAAAGGAGGGGATTTAGAAGTTATCATAGGAGCAATTTGTAGATCTATGTATGCATTTAAAGTCATTTCTTTTAATCTAGTTTTGTAAAATCCTATAATACTTGGTCTTATTACTACTGAATTCAACGCATGCATCTTGAAATTTCAACAAATTGCAAAACAAGTTGTGGCAGTTGTTTCAAGTTTCCCTTTGGATTTGAACAACTCAGCATTTACTATCGGCTTGCCATTACATAAGTCATAAGATAGATGAAGGTATGATCAAAGGTAGACTTTGAAAGAGGGGATGCAAAGTTAGCATGTGGATCAAGATGACCTGAAAAGTAGAACAGGTTTGGGGAAGAGAGGCGGGGTAGAAAGGAGCTCAATCCAAATGCAGGATACATACTGGCATTTAGCACACGAAAGGTACAGAGGCAGAGAAGATAATGGTTTCATTGTGATGAATGTTTAGGTGTTTTTGGGACCTTCTTTAGAAATCCAATAGTGAATTCAGAAGAAATTTCTTTAGCCATGGGTGGTGAGAATGTGAAACTGGCCACCTCAGCAGTTGAAACAAGTAGGATTAATATATTTAAGGGTAAGCAAGACAAGCATATGAAGGCCATGCAAATAGATTTAAGACGTTAGAGTTACATGAGTCAAGATGAGAGGAGGCTTGAGTGGACATGAATATGTGCTGATTTGGCCAGATGGCCTGTTGTGCTGTATATCTTATGTAAATGTGCATAGTGCAAGATGGAATCCTAGTGACTGGCAAGGAGAATAATAAGTACTCTGACAGAGAGTTTATGATGTTCAGTGGGGATGAAAGACTATCTTGCTGCTGGCTTTATATACTGCTAATCCGATTCAGAATAAGTTTTCTGACATTCTAGTTACTGTCTTCACTATTTTATATGTACCTTGATAGATTGTTCAGGATGTGCTAAGAATGAAGAGGCCAAAAATTTTAAGTGAGGCCACGACCTTGTTTCCTATCCCTGTCTTTGTTTGGTTTTTGAGATGAACCTTGGTTTACATCTGCTTTTTGGTAGGTGGGTTATTATGGGAGGGTTTTGTTCCCAGGAGAGTTTGCTTGTTATAGACCCAACATGTTTATCTCTACCTTTTTAATGTTTTTTTTAAAATTCAAACTTTATCACTGAATCAAATAATAACTTCTGTGCATTTAATGCTGTGTTTTTGTTTTAGCTGCTCATGAAGTGGCTGATCCTTTTGAAATCTCTACCATTCGGCGTGAAGACTATGATTTTCACAAAGGCAAGTCAGAATACGAAGAGATTCTGCAGTGCAACAACCAGCCATCCAGTGCCACACCCCGTGGACATCAGTCACCTGCAGCTTTCCTCATCATGGCTTCCGGCCTAGATAAGGTAGCATTCAGTGCCACCTGAAGATTTGTGTTGGATAGCTTTCAAATTGTGTACTGTACAAGAGCTACCAGTTGAAATAGCTCTTAAGTTAAAACTAAATTTATTCTTTACCCATATCCCATTATGAATTCAACAATCGGCCAACGGGAGGAATCATTCAAGTTGGTCACTTCTTGCCATAGTTTTGTGCAGATTAATCAGCAATAGCTTGTGGACAAAATCCCAATCTCTTCCACTATCACAGTATTGAAGATATTTAAAGCAGGCAGAATTGCTGTGATGAAATTTATTAAGATGAAGTCTTCCACAACATGGATTAGCCACTGAGTCTGAAATCTTGATTGCCTTTGTGCCACAGGAATCCATGGCACTGTTTATTTGGATGGGGGACAGCTACAACAACAAAGCAGCACCTACTTACTGAGCAGACGTGGCAAAAATTAATTGATACAATGGCTTCCTCCTTAATATGATATAATAGCCAACTATTGCATCCACTAACTTTGTTAATGCAAAAACAACACCATGCCTGAACATGTTCCTTTTGCCTGCAAGGTCAGGGCCCTGTGTTTAAATATATGTAGCTTCTCGGAAGTGCAAGTGAGCCACATTGCGAGTCCAACTGATCTGAAATTAGTTTTAGTGCAATTTTTCATACACTCAGGATTATTCAGCAAGTGTGGCTGATCGCAGAATTGCATCTGATGTTAGACGTAATTTTCTGAGCTTTGCAAGCTTATGGCCTGTTTTGAGTATAATCAGTCTTCTGCCTATTGTGAGCAGCAGCAGAGCCATGCTGTGCAATAGAATCTGCCAGTCATTGGGGATGTAAAGCCTACATGCCATCACATGGACACTGAAATTTGTATCCCACATTACATAATTGTGTGGTAGACAGAACATTTTGCTTGAAGACAGCTTCCTGTAGTGTAAAATAACACTTGCCTTGTGACCGCATAGTGCCAGTGTGAAACAACGAGTTTTGCCTGTTGCTCAAATTTTTGTTACATTAATCTCACTTGGTAATTTGAGATAGACAAGGTACTTTTCAGGTATGCAAATGGAGGCCTTAGATTTGTTTGTGCGCGATACACAGTGAGCAATGATCTGATCATGGTAGCCATTATCCTGCAGGATAGCTTTGTGCACTATCTCAGCGTCAAGCTTGCATAGTGATCTTATGGCTTGGGCCGCATTTACGAGATTCAGGCAATCTTAGCGCATGGAGCTATAAGAAACCCCACCTTGTATATTGACCAGTGAAGGTAGGCTTGAGGTGTACTACTTTTCTACTAGCAGGTCAAGGAAAGAAAGCTCATTGTACTGCTCCATTTCAAAGGTTTGATCTGAGCATGAGGTGGGATGCATCAAGGTATTGAAGGAAATTCTTACTTGTAGCCTTACATTCAAATATAGTAAACATAACACTTGGAAACTATTTGTACTTAATCAAGTTTTCTCTTTTTCAGCATGGAATAGATTCTGAAAAACCTCTTCGCTACTCTCATATTGACATAGCTGGATCTTCTGGCCCATTTCCTGGGATACCGACTGGATCACCGGTGGCTGCCCTGACAGCAAAATATGTGCTAAATCGCATTTGAACAGCTGATTTTAAGAATATAGTCTGCTTCAGCACTTGTGAGAAGGCTTCTGTAAATCAACGCTTGTAGACAAAGCACTATTTTTATAGGAGGTATAATGCAATGAGCTCCCTATGTTCACCTTGATTCTGAAGGAAACATTAAGTTCAAGATGCAAGATTAAATTTGGTGTAGGTCAGTCAACAGCATTCATAGAACTGGCTACAGGCCAGCTAATCAGTACTTCAAACTTTCTCAGGTAGGCTAATGAATGTGTTAGTATATTTCAATACAAAATTCTTTGTGTTTTATTTGTTTTATTTTTGAAACCTAAATACATACACAGACTACCAACTGGCAAATTTCCAAATTAAGTTGAGCTTTGCTGGAAATTTTTTTAAAAAAACAATGAAATCATCAAGTGTAAGAAATAGATAATAGATTTTCAGCGAATTGGAATTATAATATTCAAAACTAAATAAATGCGACAAAGATGCCATTGTTTGCGAGGATCTTATTTAAAAAGTTTAGGCCATAGATTAAACCTCTGTGTTTACTTATCAACTGAAGTTGACCTTTATCTGGAAAAGGTGGTCGCAGTTGCCTTCATAACAAAGTATTACCATTTGCTTTCTGGCTGTCATTTTAATATATGTTTGAGATGAACTTCAGTGCCAGCAAGTAATATTTCCCAAACTGCTCTTCGGGTGCTAATGGGCAGCATGCATTATTACTGGACAGTTCTTGAGCAGAAATTGCTTAACCCAGAGCCTTCTAAGTGAGGTATGTGCAGTGATGTTACATCTTTCGCCTGAGGTCTTGAAATTCTGTGTAGAATGATTTTCCACAGTGTAGCACTTGGGTTATGGAGTGTCACTTGTTTGGACCACTGTGAATTGAATGCAACAATTGAAATGGGGGTAGAATTAACTAAATGCAATAGTAGCTGCAGGAAATTGTATAGCGGGGGAGGGATTCACATTCCTGGGGCATTGGGACTAGTTCTAGGGAAGGTGGGACCAGTACAAACAGGATGGGCTGCACCTGGGCAAGACCGGGACCAATGTCCTCGTGGGGGCGTTTGCTAGTGCAGTCGGTGGGCGGGGGGGGGAGCTTTAAATTAAAATGGCAGGGGGTGGGAATCTGAGCAGAGAGAAAGAGGAGGGGGGAAACAGAATAGAAACAAAAGACAGAAAAGCAAGAAGGAAAAGTGGAAGGCAGAAAAAACAAGGGCAAAAAATAAATGGGATCATAGTGCAAAATAAAGCTAAGATAACTAACAAGGTTAAAAGGACAAGTCTAAAGATATTGTATCTTAATGCTCGGAGCATTTGCTATAAGGTAGATAAATTAACAGCGCAAATAGATATAAACTGTTATGACATAGTTGCAATTACGGAGACATAGCTGCAGGGTGACAAAGGATAGGAACTGAACATCCAGGGGCATTCAATATTTAGGAAGGACAGACAAATAGGGAAAGGAGGTGGGGTAGTATTGATAGTAAAGGAAGAAATCAATGCAATAGTGAGGAAGGATATTGGCTCGTAAGATCATGATATGGAATCTGTTTGGGTGGAGGTAAGAAACACCAAGGGGCAGAAAATGTTGGTGGGTGTTGTCTATAGGCCCCCAAACAGTAAATGAGATGTAAGGGAAGGCATTACGCAGGAAATTAGAGTCGCATGCAATAAGGGTACAACGGTAATCATGCGTGGCTTTAATCTCTATATAGATTGGACAAACCAAACTAGCAATAATACTATGGATGAGAATTTCCTGGAATGTGTACATTATGTTTTTTAAGACCAATACATTGAGGAACCAACTAGAGAGCAGGCTATCCTAGACTGGGTATTATGCAATGAGAAAGAATTAATTAACAATCTTGTTGTGCGGGGTCCCTTGAGGAAGAGCTACCATAAAATGATAGGGAGTGAAGAAGTTGAATCTGAAACTAGGGTCCTGAATCTAAATAAAGGGAACTACGAGAGTTTGAGGCGCAAGTTGGCAATGATGGATTAGGGAACCTTACTAAAAGGGTTGACAGCGGACCGGCAATGGCTAATATTTAAGGAACTTATGCATGAATTACAACAATTATCCATTCCTGTCTGGTGCAAAAGTAAAACAGGAAAGATGACTCAACCGTGGTTTACAAAAGAAATTAGGGATAGTACTAGATCCAAAGAGAAAACATTTCAAATTGCCAGAAAAAGCAGCAAGCCTGAGGATTGGGAGCAGTTTAGAATTCAGCAAAAACGGACATAAAGATTGACCAAGAAGGGGAAAATGGAGTATGAGAGTAAACTTGCAAGGAACATAAAAATTGACTGTAAAAGCTTCTATAAATATGTGAAGAGAAAAAGATTAGCGAAGACAAGCGTGGATCCCTTGCAGTCAGTAATGGGGGAAATTATAATGGGGAACAAACAAATGGCAGAAGAATTGAACACATATTTTGGTTCTGTCTGCACAAAAGAGGACACAAATAATTTCCAAGAAATGTTAGGGAACCAAGGGTCTAGTGAGAGGGAGGAATTGAAGAAAATCAGTATTAGTAAAAAAAAGTGCTAGAGAAATTAACGGGGTTAAAGGCTGAAAAATCCCCAGGGCCTGATAATCTACACCCCAGAGTACTAAAGGAAGTGGCCCCGGAAATATTGGATGCATTGGTGGTCATCTTCCAAAATTCTAGACTCTGGAGCAGTTCCTACAGATTGGAGGGTGGCAAATGTAACCCCACTATTTAGAAAAGGAGGGAGAGAAAAAACAGAATTACGGTCCAGTTAGCCTAACATCAGCAGAGGGGAAAATGCTACAGTCTGTCATAAAAGACATGGTAACAGAACACTTGGAAAGAATTAACGGGATTAGACAAAGTCAGCATGGGTTTATGAAAGGGAAATAATGCTTAACAAATCTACTGGAGTTTTTTGGGTGTGAAAGTAGTAGAATAGATAAGGGAGAACCAGTGGATGTGGTGTATTTGGATTTCAAGAAGGCTTTTGATAAGGACCCACAAAAGGCTTGTGGGCAAAATTAAAGCACGTGGGATCAGGGGTAATATACTGGCATGGATTGAGAATTGGTTGACAGACCGGAAACAGAGAGTGGGAATAAATGAGTCTTTTTCTAGGTGGCAGGCGGTGACTAGTGGTGCACTGCAGGGATCAGTGCTTAGGCCCCAGCTATTCACAATATGTATGACTTGGATGAAGGAACCAAAAACAATATTTCCAAATTTGCTGACCACACAAAGCTGGGCAGGGTTGTGAGGAGGATGCAAGAAGGTTTCAAGGTGATTTAGACAGCTTGTGTGTGAGGGCAAACACATGGCAGATGCATAAATGTGAAGTTATATGCTGCAGTGTGAAAAGCAGAAAGGCAGACTATTATTTAAATGGTAATATATTAGGAAATGTGGATGTACAAAGGGATCTGAGTATCCTTGTACACCAGTTAATGAAAGTAAATAGACAGGTGCAGCAAGCAATTAGGAAGGCAAATAGTATGTTGGCCTTCATTACAAGAAGGTTTGAGTTCAGAAGTAGGGATGTCTTACTGCAGTTATACAAGGCCTTGGTGAGACCACACCTGGAGTATTGCGTGCAATTTTGGTCTCCCTACCTAAAAAAGGATATACTTTGCCATAGAGGGAGTGCAGCAAAGATTCACTGGTTCACCAAAGATGGCAGGACTGTCGTATGAGGAGAGATTGGTTCAACTGGGCCTGTATCCACTAGAGTTTAGAAGAATGAGAGGGGATCTGATTGAAACATATAAAATTCTAACAGGGCCAGACAGACTGGATGCAGGGAGGATGTTTCCCCTGGTTGGGGAGTCTAGAACCAGGGGCCACAGTCTCAGGATGCTGGGCAGGTGATTTAGGATTGAGATATGGAAACGTTTCTTCATTCAGAGGGTGGTCAACCTGTAGAATTCTCTACCACACAAGGCTGTGCAGAGGCCGGGTCACTGAGTATATTCAAGAAAGAAATTAATAAATCTTTGGATATTAGGGGCATCAAAGGGTATGGAGAGAAAACGGGAATATGACGTTGAGATAGAGGATCAGCCACGATCATTCTGAATGGTAGCTCAATGGGCCGAATGGACTACTCCTGCTCCTAGTTTCTATGTTTCTATCAAAGACAGAGGGGTCCTCTCTGGTCTCCTCTTGGGGATATGGGCTAAAGGATGGTGGCAGCTCAGAGCCCTGCTCCCACTCAGGCACCAGGTCACCTGGCGAGTCTGGAAAAAACTCCAGACCTAGGATGGAGGCGCCACCGCGTCCAGTGACCCAGCAATCGGGGCCATTATTGGACTGCCTCAGTCCCCTGATGGGCCAAATGGCATCTCGGGGGTACAAGGTGGCTCGGGCGATACCCTCACCGACCCCCAAGGGACCCTGCTCAGGGCCCTTTAAAATCCAAATCTCCCTTCATTTATCTAAAAATGTAAATCCCTTTCACACCTTGGATGCTAAGCCAACATCTATGTTTAATCATCAGTATGTCAAGCACTTGCTTCTTTTGGTGAGTTAAACTTGCAGTCTACTTGACTGCAAATGTAATTAAATCACACAGACCCAACTGTACTTATCCCCATAAACCAGAAAAATATTATGAAAATTATTGTACTTCCATGACAATTGCTTACAAATTGTGACCAGATGCACAGCATTTTCTGACAATGCCACATCTCTAAGCTCTTCAAGGGCAGTAAATGAATAATTGCACCCCTTCCGACTGTGCACAATGACCCCTGAGAGTTGGAAGAGAAGCTCTACAATGAGGCGTCAGCTTCTACTGGAGTTAAAATAAACTCCTCTGTTCTTAAATTGGTGCTTACACTGCTTGACTAGATCAGAATGGGCTCTGTTTGTATCTTGAATAACAGAGAAGAGCTAGCTCCAGCTAATAATGTGACTGCTGAAAGGCCTAGTTGTCACGATTTACAGAGAGATTGCACAATGTCAGCGAGAAACATATTAAATGAAGCAGCAGGGGGACTGTTGTTGAGAGGACTCATTGAAGGCTGTAAGTGATACTGAAACTCAGCTGAGTTAAGTGTTCTCATCTGTTCCACCAGGGCCCAATTGGCTTTTGACCTCATTACATTTGTGGTCCAAACATGGACAAAAGAGCTGCAATCCAGAGCTGAGGCCAGAGTGACTGTTGTTGATGTCAAGACTTTATATGACTGCATGGCAACAAGGAACCCTGTGAAAATTGATGGTGTTGAGAATCTGGGGAAATGTCTTCACTGCTTGCAGTTTGACCAGACAGGAAGAAAGATTAAAGCAAAATACTGCAGATGCTGGAAATCTGAAACAAAAATAAAAATAGCTGGAAAAACTCAGTAGGTCTGACAGCATCTGCGGAGAGGAATACAGTTAACGTTTCACATCCGTATGACTCTTCAGTAGGTGCTGTCCAAGGAGCCTTAGTGAGTTGCTGCAGGGAATATTGTACATGTTACTGCTGCTTTAGTGGTGAAGAGAGTTCATGTTTGGAGATGGAGTTCTGATGAAGAGTCATACAGACTTGAAACGTTAACTGTATTCCTCTCCGCAGATGCTGTCGGACCTGCTGAGTTTTTCCAGCTATTACTTTTGTTTCAGGAAGAAAGATGGTTGTGCTTGTTGTAGGCCAATCACCTTTGTCTGAGGAGTTTGCTGTAAGAGTTTTTGTGAGTGTCCTAGGCCCAATCATCTTCAGCTACTTAATCAATGACGTTCCTTCTGTCATAAAGTCAAAAGTGGGGATGGTCACTCAGCACCATTCACAACTCCTCAGGTACTGAAACAGTCCATGTCTGTATGCAGCATGACCTGGACAACATTCAGGCTTGGCTGACAAATGGCAAGTAACATTTGCACCACAAAAATGCCAGGCAATGACCATCTCCAATAAGAGAGAATCCAGCCATCTCTCTTTGATATTCAATAGCATTACCCCTACTATCAAGAGCCTGGGGCGGGGCTACTATTTACCAGAAACTGAACTGGACTAGCCATATAAATATTGTGGCTATAAGAGCAGGTCAGAAGCTGGGAATTTTGTGACAAAAAGTCTCCTTACTCCCCAAAGCCCGACCACCATCTACAAGGTGCAAGTTAGTAAAGGTGGAATACTCTACACTTGCAGCTGTAACAGCACTTGAAACTCAACACCATCCAGGACAAAGCAGCCCAGTTGATTGGCACTCCATCTATAAACATGAACTCTCTTCACCACTAATGCAGCAGTGTGTACCATGTACAATATTCCCTGCAGCAACTCACTAAGGCTCCTTGGACAGCACCTAAATCCATGACCTCTGTCATTGATAAGACAAGCAGTACATGCATGGGAACACCACCCCCTGAAAAGTTTCTCTCCAAGCCACACATCATCTTGACTTAGCTGCTGCTTCACTGTGGGTCAAAATCCTAGCTTTTAGTTCCTAAAAACACTGGGTGTACCTGCATCACATGAACTTCAGCAGCTCAAGAAGGCAACTCACCACCACCACCTTGAGCAAATGGGGGTGGGTAATAAACGCTGGGGCAGTGATACCCACATCTGATGAAAGAAAAAAAAAATATTGGTCTCATTTATTCCACCACTTCTGGTTTAACATTAATTTAAATTCCTTCATCTAATGTCCATCTTAGAACTTGATAATCTTTTAAATGAAAACCAAATCAACAAAATTGGGATAAATCAGGCACAGCCCCTAATTCAGGTCAGCTGTAAAACCAAGGACAAAGTTTAAAGGAACCTTACAAACTTTAAATCAAAATGTGATTAAAGGGGTCAACGAAACACCCCAGTCTCCGCGGTGCCCACCGAGCACGGAAGGCCTCGAGAGTGTCAGCAGACACCGCGTGCTCCCTCTCCAGGGACATCCGGCAGCGAACGTAGCCGCGGAAGAGGGACAAACAATCGGGCGGGACTCCCCCGTTGATCGCCGGCTGCCTGGACCTGTTAATGGCCAACTTGGCCAGGTTAGAACTTGATAGCAGATTGGATCTCTTTGGTCCTGCATTAATACCTTAACTGAGCATGAATTAAGTGGGGGGAGGGAGGAACGGGGGGAGAAGGGAGGCTGGTGCCAGCAAGTGAACTCTGTAAACAGTGTTGGTGTCCTTTAAATCACAGACTGCTTCTCTCCTACATCTCCTGGACACGAACTGCATCCTGCAGATGGTCAAGCATTTCACCTGAGCCACTGTTATTAGTCATAAATTCAATTGGCCATGTGATGATGCCATTTAACCTTAATTGATTGCTTGCTTTTGTCCAGTTAACAATATGTGATTAGAATAATGCAGCAAGACCTGGACAATATCCAGGCTTGGGATGACAAATGGCAAGTAACATTGTGCCAGAAGTGCCAAGCAATGACCATCTCCAGCAAGAGAGAATCTAACCATCACCCTTTGGCGTTCAACGGCATTACCATCACTGAATCCCCGCTATCAACATCCCGGGGGGGCGGGGGTTACCATCAAGCAGGAACTGAACTGGACTACAAGACAGACCAGAAGCTGGGGCTAGGAATCCTACGATGAGTAACTCACCACCTGACTCCCCCAAAGCCTGTCCCCCATCTACAAGGCACAAGTCAGGAGTGTAATGGAATACTCTCCACTTTCTTAGCTGAGTGCAGCTGTAACAACACTCAAGAAGCTTGACATTGTCCAGGACAACGCAGCCCACTTGATTGGCACCACAAACATTCAATCCCTCCACCACCACACAGTAGCAGCAGTGTGTACCGTCCACAAAATGATGTTTAGGAAGTTGCCAAGGTTCCTTAGCACCTTCCAAACCCATGACCACTACCATCTAGATGGACAAGGGCAACAGACACATGGGAACACTGCGATGGAAGTTCTCTCAAGTCCCTCACCATTCTTACTTGGAAATATATCACAGTTCCTTCACTGTCACTGGGTCAAAATCCTGGGCTTCCCTCCCTAACAGGGCTGTCAGTGTACCTACACCAACTATGTGGACTACAGCAGTTCAAGAAGGCAGCTCACCAGTACTTTCTCAAGGGAAACTAGGGATGGAGAATAAATGCTGGCCCAGCCAGCAAATTCCACATCCCCTGAATGAATTTCTTTTTAAATTGTTTATATCGTGCTTTTCATGACCCCCCCAGGACATCCCGAAGTGCTTTATGGCCAGTCAGGTACTTTATGCAGTGTTGTTGTGGTGGCTTAAAGACAACTATAGGGGGGCCCCACTCAGTATTGAAAGGGTTAATGGAGCAATTGAATTAAATGCTTGAGCCTAAGAGAAAAACACTGCAACCTTGAAGAACAATAGCATCTGACGACTATAGCAGGATGGGCCTTGAGACATTCCGTGTGTCTCTTTCTCAAGCTGAATGTAATTAAAGTTGTGATAACCAAGTGCGTAGGCACCGCACCTGTTGTGGTGGGAATGGAAATTAACTAAGACATGGATTGGTCAGTTAGCGTATGCAAATAAGCGGATTGAAACGTGCAAAATTTACTGATTGGTTGTAAAATGCTTTTAAGCTAGCGTTTGCGTATTCTGCTTTGAGACCGTACAAAAGCTCTCGTATTGCTCTCCCTTGTGCACAAGTAATAAATGGGGTTTCTACATACGAAATGATGCCCCGGTGTGATTAATCTCTGACATTGTCACTGGTGTAATGTAGCAAGTGCTTTGAACTTAATTCACGATCAAAACCCATTTTTATTTGTGTGGGGTAAATTTGGCTGCTAAACCATTCATGGGGAGACAGTGGGGTCGTGACCATGCCATGGGATCAGTAAGCCAGAGGCCTATAAAAGTTGTCTGGGTTTAAATCCAGCTGGTGGAATTTCAATTCAAAATGATTTTTAAAAATTAGTGATGGTGACCATGAAGCTATCGATCATTGATTGTCGTTTAAAAACTCATCTGGTTCACCAATGTCCTTTAGGGGAGGAAATCTCCTTTCCTTACCTGGCCTCGCCGACATGTTACTCCAGACCCACAGTGATATGGTTGACTCATAACTACCCTCTGAAATGGCTGCTCAAGCCATTCAGTTCAAGGACAATTGGGTATGGCAATAAATGCTGGTGTTTGAAACAATAAAAAAATAGACATAACCTAGTCACTTCATTACAACTTGCAACTTCAAATTCTGATAAATTTGGTGGTCTGTCACAGAACCAGAAAAATTTGTGAGAACTACCCAATTTTGTAAAATCCTGATTGTTTGTCTAATCTTGCCAGTAGGAAATGAAACCTCCCACTCATCTACCTGCTTTATTCTGTGGTTTACTGTTATTGCCCTGGGGCAACAAAGGATGGGTTGCCACACCATCATCCACCATGCTAAGAATGGAAATTTACTGTAGAACCAAGATAGATCCATCTGTTCAGCTGTCTCTCCTGGTTGCTAATATTCATGACATCGCTAAAACTGTGTATTTCCATCGCAGTAACAATTTGGCAAATTCACAACAGTCAAGCTCATCTGCTGCTGAAACCCTCATTCATGTCTTTGTTCCCTCTACATTCGACTATTGCAATGCCATGCTGGCTGATCTCCCACATTTTACACCCTGTAAACGTTAGGTCATTGAATACTCTTGCCTGTTACATAATGCACCAAGCCCTGTTCCCCGTTGGTTGCGAACCTATGTTGACTCCCGGTCCAGCAATATCTTTATTTTAAAATTCTAACCCTTATTACAAATCCCTCACTGGCCTCAACACTCCTAATTTCTGTAATCTTGTCCCACAAACCTTTCAAATATCTCTGGTCTTCTATTTCTGGCCTCTTGTGCATCTCCAATTTTAATGGCTCCACCATTGGTGGCCATGCTTTCCATTGCCTCCTCCCTGTACATCTCTTCCTGTCTACCTTGGTTTCCTCCTTTAAGCCATTCTATCTCTTTGACCAAGCCTTCTGTCACCTGACCTGATAGCTTCTTATGTGGCTCAGTATCATTCTTTGTTCTGTAATGCTCCTGAGAAGAATTGCTGAACCTTTAAAGGGGCTATACAAATATAAGATGCCACCCCGGCCACCACCTGCAACCTTGTAACACCGTGAGCTGAGCTAACTGGTCTCACTGAACTCCATCTTTCACACGAGGAATTCGAATCTCCACTCTTGAAGAACCCAGAACATTTCCAGTCTTCTCCCCAACAATGCTTTCTGTTGGCCACCTTCCACAAGCGTCCATCTCCAGGGTTTCAAACTTTGCTTCTGATATTTCTCTTCCCTGGATCACCAAGTGCATTCCAGCTTGCTTCCACGGGCTCGGAGATACTCGGCCTTGCCAACAGAACACCACTGCTACACATGCCCATCGTAAGAAATCCACAGCCTTTGGCTGTCTCCTCGGCTCTTCTGACTTCTTGCAAGCCCACTTAGTCTTGAGTGTGCTTCCTGTAGCTTTCTTTCCCTAAACTTGGAGCGTTCCTGCTCCTTGGTGTGACTTCCACTGAACCGGATCTTGTTCCAGATTCCTGTCCTTCTGCTTTGACTTAGTTTAAAAGGTCTTCTTGGGATCTTACTCTTTTTCCCTTTCGGACCTGCTTCCTGCAGTTCCCTCTCTCAGTAGACTGCAAGCAACTTGGTATCCCTCTTGAGACCCAGAACTCACTTGACACTGTGAGCTTAGCTTTAGATCAACTCCTGTAAGGTTCTTAGACTTATTTTTCTCAGCAATCTGCTAGTATGTCCAGTGAGAAAGACTTAACTAAAACTGCTTCCTTTACTTTAGGACATAATCATCAACTGAACTCAAAAACTGCTGTTCTGTTCTGCTTCAAGTCATAAAACCTCATTAGAATGCAGGTTTACAAACAAACCCACAACTGTGCTGGCAACTTTTCAAATGAACCTAAAATTCATGTTCTCCCATTTTTAACACCAGTGCAGAAACACAAGTTAAACTTAAACTCAAAGCTAAAACTCATTCCGAATGTCCATGAATATAGTAACTAACTTAAACTATTTCTACTTCCTAACATAATTAATACCTGTTCAACGCCGGTCATTACTGATGTTAGTGAGTTCACAACGCCCCCAGTGTCACAGATTAAAATTCACATCCAATTCCTTAGGGCCTCACCCCACCATATATTTTTAACCTTCTCAAGACCGACAACCTCAGCCCTGGATAAGATCTGCAGTGGAGTTGTCCATGATTCAGTATTATGACCTCTGCTGTTTATCATGTATGTTTATGACTCGGATTCCTGGAACAAGAGCTCAGTTTCAAAATTTATTTAACAGGCGGTTTATGCACATGGACTGCAAAAAGGTTGAAAAAACAAGGTTCTTTCACTCCACCAACATCAAAACTGTACGAAATGTCCAGGGAAAGCGTAACTCCAAGAAACAACTGTTTACAGACAACATTTTCTGCCGATGCTCCAGATTTCTCTCCTGCTCAGGGCCTTGGCTCCTCAACGCTGCAGTCACCAGGCATGTTCAGGCTTGTCCTGCTGCCCTGCTCCTGGCTACAGTCGTCCTCCCTTCTCTCACCAGGGGCTTCTCAGACTACAGGGTACTGCCAGTCAGTCTGACAAGGTTCCAATTCCTTTTGTGGCTTTTCAACAATGTTAGGAGCTTCAAGCTGCCCTAGGCTCCTGCCATGCTGCCATTGAATTCCTGGCTGCTTTTTCGCCTCATGGCAGCAGGTCTTGTCCCTCAACTTGTCATATCCCCCACCAAGGCCGACCAGTTCCCATATTTGGCAATAGAGGGGGAGGAGTACCACCTGCTGGCCATGGCCCTGCTAAATATTCCCCTGATAGAGAGTTGCCACCCCAGTAACTACACACATCACTGCCAGGGAAAGCGTAACTAGGCATAACCCTTAGCAACGGCAACAATTATTAACAGACAATATTCATTTCCAGTGCTCACCTAGTCCCAGTCGTGGCCTCAGCTCCTCGGTACAGCACTCGCCAAACATGTTCAGGCTTGTCCTGTTACCCAGCTCCTACTACAGTCCTGTTCCCTCTTTCTCCATGCGGATCCTAAAACTTAGGGTGCTGCTAGTCAGCCTGACAAGGTCCCAATTCCTCTCACTGTCTCTTCAGCCACCCTCAGGAAGTTCAAGCTGCCCTACTAGGCCCTTGCTACACTGCCAGTCCAAAGCCCTGGCTGCTTTCTCTGGTCTGATGGTACCTGGCCCCATCTGACGGCTTGTCTAAGACATTGGTCCCTGCAGGGAGGGGCCTACGTGTTGACCAGTTCCCTTTCTCATTGCTCTTCCACCCCACCCCCTCAATCAGCAGCACAAAGGCCTCACTGCATTTAGATGTGCAATAAATGGTGAGGAATATATTAAGTTCAAGAGGACAGAGACATGCTTGTGGAAAGTACAGATACATGGCTGATTAAATTCAACACAGAAAATGTGAGTGACACGATTTGGTTTGAATAATGAGACAATACATGCAATATGGAACTATTTTAAAAAAGGCTCAGGAGGGGAGAGACTTGGGGTGTGCAAATTTATGGAGATGGCAGGACAAGTTAACAAGGGAGTTCATAAAGGATATGTATTCCTGGGCTTTATATAGAGAAGAATAGAATACAAAATGTTATGCTAAACCTATAACATACACTAGTTTGGCGCCAGCTGAAGTATTTTGACCAGCAAACTTGAAGAAAATCATTTGGTTAAGGTACAGAAGAGATTTGGTAGAACAGCTCCAAGGATGAGGGATCACTGTTAAACTATTTGACTGACTGGAGATGCTGGAGTTATGATGAGAGGAGAGAAGACCTAGAGGAGAGTTGATAGAGGTGTTGAAAAACATGAAAGGTTTTGATAGATTAATGAATTAAAAATGTTTCCAATGGCTGAAGGGTCAGTAACTAGAGGGCACAGATTGAAGGTGATTGCCCAAACAACTAGCAGTGACATAAAGAACATTTGTCTGCATTGATTGTTTAGGATTTGGAATGCACCACCTAATAAGTTGTTGGTATAGATTCAAGACAGCTTCCAAGCAGAAATTGGATAAATATTGAAGGAGAACAGACTGCAGAGGTATGGGAATAGAGTGGGCTAGTGGGATTAGCTAGATAGCTCTTCAAAATAATTATTACAGATTTGATGGGCTAAATGGCCCTCCTACTGTGTTATATTATTCTATAATTCTGTGACCCATTTGTTCTAGAACCACCACCCCCCCCCCACCCCCCACCCCCGGCCTTTTGCATTTCTCCTTGCTTTACCCCACCATTGGTGGCAATGCTTTCAGCTGCTCGGTCCCGTGCTGTGGAGTTTTTTTCCTTTCATCTTTTCTTCCTTCTCTTCCTTCCAAGATCTTCTTTAAAACTTAATTGACTAAGCTAAGACATGTTTCCTTTGGCTTATTGTGCATATCTTTATTCTCCTTAGAACATTGGGACGTATATTCTTATATATTTAAAAGGTGATGTTGATGACAATTGTAAATTGATAACCTCTTGACACTAATCCCCAACAAAGGGGAATCTTTCCTTGTTCACCTTGTTAAAATCCTGCAAATTTCAAATATGTGTCTATTACATCTCATTCTCTGCTTTGGTGTAAATATTCACAGTATCTTAACTTTCTCTCTTCATAACTATAGTTTCCTGTTCCTGGCACCTGGAACTTTTTATTAAACACCTTTGTACTTGCACTCACTAAATTATTGTCCCTAATTTCAGGCAGCTTTAATGCCACAAATCCTGCTGCAGTTAAAGATGTTGAAAACCCCTGGTCTGTAGACCTGAGTCTATGGAATTAGTGTTTCATCAGTCATAGTGATTGCAGAAAAAAAGTCATGTGATCTTGACTGACATAAAGGGTCTGCAGCAATGAATTAGTTATATTCTGTGCATCAGACCTTCATTGCATCACAAAGCCTCAGTCAGCTTCTACTTGTCTTACTCAAACCTGTTTCTCTTTTTTGACACCAATCTGCTGCTCTATTGGTGATTGTAAACCAGTTTAGTCTGACAAGTTTACATATTGTTTCTTAAAATGCATTACTGTCTGCCCTGAGGAGTATGTGCCATGCTGCCATTTTTTTGGTCCAAGGTATTCTTGTAGATTGAACCGTATGTTGTCCTTCATCCTCACCAGTGTATATTCCAAGTCATAATTATTCACGCTTTTTTCCCATTGGCATTATGTATAAACAAAACAATCATTTTTCATTATCATTCTGCTTCACCCTCATTCATGTCTGTTGCTTAAGTTGCGGTAATGTTTTTTCTTTGCTCATGAATTTAAGTATTATTGTGGGCTAAGAAATTCTTGTTACACCATTAAATGGATAATTAAGAATAGCCTGAGGCCCATTTATTGATTTATGCCCTTGTATTGCAGAAACCGAGTATCTGGTTCATTGTTTGGGTACACGAATAGTTAACTATATCAGCTCTTCTTGGAGGGTGAGGCATTGATTTAAGATTTAATTTAGATTTAACTAAGTTGCATTGTTCTAGTTTTAATTTTGACCAACCCTCAGTCCATCTTCTAGATCTACATATGAACAAAGACATAGGGCAGAATTTTTCCGTCGGCAAGCTGGGGGCGGGGCCCGCTTGCCGACGCAGGATGACATTAGGGGGAACCCCCGACATCATCCTGCCCTATTTAAATATTCAGGAAGGCGAGTGGACGGCGCAATCAGCTGTCTGCCCGCCAACCTGTCAATGGCCAATTGAGGCCATTGACAGGGTAGTTAACCCAATTAAAGGCCCTGCTCGTCCAACCTTAAGGCTGGCGGTCAGGCCAGGACCCCCAGTGGGCTTCTGATAAAACATGAAACCTCATCCACTGGCGGGATGAGGTTTTATGTCTGTTTTTAAAAAAGATTAATGTAAATTTTTGTGATATTTATTAACATATCCCATCTCGGTGGGGACATGTTAATATTTTTTTATTTTTCTATTTTTAAAGTTTCAAACACTGTCAGCGCACTCCCTGAGGCAGCACTTAGTCTCAGGGAGATGTTCGCTCTTTTGCGCATGCGCACTCTGACGGTTGGGGAATTCCTCTTCCCCGCCCCCCCCCCAACAAAGGAAGCGCATAGAGCTTCCCGATGGACGTCACACTGGGTGGGCCTTAATTGGCCCGTCCACTTAAAATGGCGGCAGGGCTCGCTTCTCCGGCGGGGATCAGCTCCCAGTCCACCAGAGATTGGGTCGGGCCCGCCTGTCTGATAGGCAGAAAATTCTGCCCATAGATTCCCATAGAACCATAGAAAAGTTACAGCACAGAAGGAGGCCATTCGGTCCAGCTTGTCCATGCCAGCCCGAGAACACCCACGTACCCTATCTAATCCCATCTTCCTGCACCTGGCCCATAGCCCTGCATCTTACAGCACTTAAGGTGCAGATCCAGGTACCTTTTAAAAGAGTTTAGAGTTTCTCCCTCTACTACCAACTAGGGCAGCGAATTCCAGACACCCACTACCCTCTGCGTAAAAAAGTTCTTCCTCATTATATCCTTACTTTTATATTCTATACTCCTGCCACTTATCTTGAATCTATGTCCCCTGGTTCTAGAATTCTCCACCAAGGGAAACAATTTTATCCTGTCCATTCTATCTATTCCCCTCATAATTTTGCACACCTCAATCAAGTCACCTCTCAGTCTTCTTTGTTCTAAGGAAAATAACCCCAATCTATCCATTCTCTCCTCGTTGCTACATTTTTCTAACCCTGGCAACATTCTTGTAAACCTCCTCTGCACACTTCCAGAGCTATTACCCCCTTCCTATAATGTGGCGACTAGAACTGCACACAATACTCCGGTTGTGGCCCCACCAGTGTTTTATACAATTCCAACATTATATCCTTACTTTTATATTCTATACTCCTGCTAGTGAAGGAGAGCATTCCATATTACATCCTATATAATTAGGTGTATCTGTTTTAAGAGAAATTACTAAATAGCGGTATTTCATACCTCAACCATAGCATCTCCTTTCTTTTATGGTCAGATCATGGGCTGCAAAAGTACAAAATGGTAAATGACACCAGGTCAAACTCTGTGGTAGTGACTACATAAAGTTATTTTGTACTATACAGTTATATCATCAGCAATTTAATTTGAGAAACCAAAGCATATGTTGTTAGTCATTGGTCTGTTTATGTAATTTATATGACACTCCCTTGTCCACGATTTTAATGGACATCTTAACCTATTTGAACACACTAAACATTCATCCATATTGAGAAGGAACAGTAGCTGCTCCTGTGTGCTCATTGTACCATTTCAAATCAGTATTTTAGTTTGTCGACATCTGAACGTGAAGTTTTTGGAAGTGAAACAGCCATGTTTAGCCCCAGACTCATTAGCTTGCAGATTTTAAAAATGGATTGGGAGTTTGTACCTTGGTAGGAGAGAGGTGAGATAGCATTCATGCTTGTGCTTTTCAGTACTTTCGACATTGACTCTCAGACCAGGTTATCAGGTTTTTTAATAACTGGAGGCAATGGCAAATTTATAACTCTCCATACAAAGCATAGCATGTTGGAGATTTATATCAGAGGATGGGGCATGGTACGTTATTCAGTATGTTTCCCATACCTCTATGTGTTGCATTTTCTAATATTTTAGAGTGGATATTAAATATCTGTCAATATTTTTCTGATTTGTATGTTATTTATACAGGAGAATTTATAATTCACTAATATAAAGATGAATTATAATACTGAATCTTGTACATTGTGGTTATTCATTAAATCATGTTCTTAACTTCCTTCAACTCTTGCGGGGGTAAACATTTCAACTCTGATATTGTTGTTTTAATATGCATTAAGCTAACTGAGAGCTTAGACTTTTGTGAGATAGGGTAGTTTGCTGTGTTATGATAGTCATCAGTGCACCATGTTTCGAGAGGAGCAGCTTTCTTGACAGTTCCACCCCCATCAAAACTGACACATTTATTTTTAATATGGTAAAATGATCTTAACCCATGAGTATGTGTATTTAAAATTGAACACCAGGCTGTTTTTTTTTTCAGATAGATATTCAAAACCTAGGTTACAGTAAGCTGTAATCATGCTGTATTCCTTGAACTCATGACTCAATTTCACAATTTTCCAACATTTGCTGGCAGTAGGCATGATATCTTGTCTGCACGTACTATGAAAATTTGCTCAATTTGTCTCTGATTTCCATTATTAAGTGGTGTTAAGACATTTTATAAAGCTGTTTCTCTTTGTGTATTTTCTATCAATATGTTTCTCCTTTCCTAATCCTCCTTGAACCATGCAACATTTTATGTTGTGTGGATCCTATGCATTATCAACCCTTTGTCAATGCTACTCAGAACTGGTCTCCAAGAGGCAGATGAGAGCAGTGAGACACACTGATTGGAATATATTCTTCCATTTTGAGGGGCTTGGTAACATAGAACTTGAGTATTGCTGATAAAAGAGACATGTTGTTGTAGCATTTTGTCTTACATTCATCAGGACAGATACAAAAATACCAAATTTCTAAGGGAATAGCAATTTATATTGCAAGAGAAAATGGTGTTGATTGGTTGCAGGTGGACTCTGGTTGAGGCATTCCTTGGATAATGCACCAGGGAACAGTTATTCTCCAGGCTTTTGTTCTTATGCAGACAGAATATGTCCAGGCATTGTGCCTTTTTCACTTATACAAAAGCATGGGAGACAACTGTTCCCTGGTGCATTCCCCATGGCAACGCCACAACCAGTCAGCACCCGTTTCTCTTGCTGTTGTTGTTCCCTTTGAAGTTTGGTATGTTTGTGTCTGTCCTGATGAATGCAAAAAGCTCCAACAGCTTGCCTCTTTTTTTCAGCAATACTTCATTTCTGTTATGAATAACAACAACTTGTATTTATATCGTGCCACCAATGCAATTAAAGACCCTCAGGCACTTCACAGGAGCATGATAAAGAAGAAGTTGACACAAGGTACATGTTATGACAGAATGCCAAAAGTCTGGTCAAGAAAATAGGTTTTAAGGAGCATGTTAAAGGACCAAATAGAGTAGAGAGGCAGAGAGGTTCAAAGAGGGAATTCAGAGTTTCAGCAATTTAAGTCGCTGCCAGTGATGGAGCAATTAAAATTGGAAATGATCTAGAGCCCAGAATTGGAGAAATACAGAGATTTGGAGGGTTGTGGGGTTAGAGAAGGTTACAAAGACAGGAATGGATTTGAAAACAAGAATGAGAATTAAAAATTGGAGAACTGCCTAACAGGCAGTCGATGACTGTCAGCGAGCTCACGATTGATGGCTGTCAGCGAGCTCATGATTGATGGCTGAACAGGACTTGGTGTGAGTAAAGGTGTGGGCAGCAGAGTTTTGCATGACCTTGAGTTTACAGAGGGTAGAATGTTGGAGACTGGCCAGTAGTCCATTGGAATACTAACCAGAGGCGACAAAGGCATGAATGAGGGTTTCAGAACAAGATGAGCTGAGGCAGGGTCGGAGTTGGGTGATGTTACATAGGTTGGAGAAAGCGAGTAAGCATTACTTTTAATGTTGTAGGTCTTTGTTTCTTTATTGCAAAGAACCAACAATTTATCAGCCTGAGCTCACTGGCAATTGACAATTTAGGTAAACTATAATTATGCTAAGTCCATTGGTCATGCTAATTCTTTATAGTATTTTTCTCCAACAGTTTGAGAATCACTAGATAAAATAAAGGCTCTTTCTACTTGGACTATCATCATTTTGTGTATCAATATGCAAATAATTTCACTGGTTTCTAGCTGCAAGACAGCTACATGGAATAATCTGCATTTGTTTACTGTCTTAATCTGACAGCTCAAGGTTACTTAATGCTTCTGTGTTTTGGACTGGCCTCATTAAGGCAAGGAACTTCTCACCTCTGTTAGTTGA
This sequence comes from Carcharodon carcharias, assembly GCF_017639515.1. Lineage (NCBI taxonomy): Eukaryota > Metazoa > Chordata > Chondrichthyes > Lamniformes > Lamnidae > Carcharodon > Carcharodon carcharias. The sequence continues at coordinate 16,499,920 of NC_054483.1, read as the reverse complement.
ACTTTGCTACACTTTATTCATATGTGAGGCTGAATGAAGGAAGAATAATATTAATCACCTTCTTTAATTGTAGTCACAGGTATGGCTAGACTTACTCTTTATCTGTCTTCTACACACCTTGCCCAGAGTACTTAGTGACAGGATTGCTAGTGCAGGAAGTCATCACTTAACATAGTCCTACGCAATGTCATTTTATTTTAACGTCGCTCTCAAATTAATATCCTGCCAATCGCATTTCATTGCTGCTGTTTCGCATTCATGTTATTTCTACGTCTGAACCTGTGCATTGGATGTTCTCTCCTAACTCCCATTTTGAGCCTGCGACATCTGAAGCTCAGGTGTGGTGAGAAGCAGGCCATTTTGGGAGGGATGTGAACTTCAGATGGACCAGCAGTAGACCAGATTATTTTTTTTGTGCTGAGCCCAAGTTACACTATTATGTAATGGTCTTCAGTGGTCCCTCAAGACTGCTGGTTAAACACTGACTGCCTTGTGTAGACGGGTAAAATGTCAACTGTTCCCACTTGTACGTAAACACTACAAAAAGGTGAACCATGCAAAATAGAAGTTATCTCCTGTTACCTTCTTCGTTGTCTTGAACGATTGTGTTATTATTCATTAATTTTACCCATAAAATTCATCCAAAAACAGCTAGTGATTATGAAGTCCTCCAACCTTCAATAAAATTCACCTCCACCACATCATCCATCCTAAGTGCAACAAGGCTTCACAACTTGGTGAGGGCCTAAACTTGTTTCTTATTTTTCTCATGGTAGGATAAATTTATTTTGAATTTTTGTAACTTTATAATGTTACTGTACATGTTTGTGTGGAAATGTATATTTGAGAAACTTTACCCCATGAATGCAACCCCCATTCATAACATAGCATTAATGCAAAATTACGTTTTGCATAACGTCACATTTTCCAGAAACCAATTAACATCATTCAGTGAGGACTTAAGTGTGTTTGCGTGGTGCTTATTGAGATTTATAATTTCAACATTAACTCGCTGCTGCCTCTCCAAGGTTTGAAGTTGCAACCTCAGAATTATTGTCACATGGTTATTGTGCAGCTGCAAACACAAGGGGGAAGTGTACGAAGGTTTATTTCCCTTTGTTGGATGACCATCTATTCATGTGTATCTGCAAGTTCCAAACAAACAAGAAAAGATTAATGGAATGTTAAAGCATAGAAAAAGACATTTGGCTCATTTGTCTGTGCCGGTGTTTTACTCTGCATGAGCCACCTTGTCTAATTTCCCCTTTTTCACACTCCTCATGCCTTTTCATATTTTTATTTTACAAACAATTATTTCATTCCCTTTTAAATGAATTTATGGGCTTTGTGATAGATTTTTTTGGCAAAGAATTCCACAATCTCTTCACCTTTGGTATAATTTTTTCCCTTCATCTCCCTTGAATTCTTCGATTATAATTTCAGAAGGAAATAATATGGACACGAGCGAAATTTGCAGGGCTATGTATTGGCAGGGAATAGCACGGGGGCGTGGGTGATTGGATTGCTCTAAATAGCTGGCATGGACTTGATGAGCTGAATGGCCACTTGTGGCATTGCAGTTAACTACATGGCTTTGATCTGATCCCTATGTGCCCTCTCCTTCCAAAAGTGCCCTCCAACATGGTTAGAGCTTTTTGTTTCCTGTCTGCATTTTAAATAAATTTGTCCATGTAAGCTGAATAAATAAGGAAGAACATTGAATTACTTGATATAGGAGTCTTCATCATTTAGAACATCATTGGATCTTCACATTCAAAGTTTGTCTTCGATCAAACTGAACTGATTCACGTTGTCCATACTTCTGTATGTATTTTCTATTTCTCCATAATCTCTAAATTTCTGACTGCCGAACTTGTCACAATAGTGGCAAAATTTAAGAATAAAGCATTGTAAGCAGGAGGTGTTGCATACTGACAGGTGCAGCATAGTCGTTAACTATCTATTTTCTCCCAAGCTTTCAGCGCAATCCTTGTTGCCCCTTTGCTATTTACACTCTGCCTGAAATCAAACGTCCAATGGTTTGTTTAATGGGAACTATTTGCAAGACTGAATACTCCATCCTTAAAAGGACATATTTCACTTTACCAGCATAATACATTCATTTTCCTCAATCTTGATTTATGTGACCTTCAGCAGCAAGGTACCTAATGATTATCCAAGTTAGAGCACTTGCATACTGTTGACAGATTATTAAAGGTGCTTGTCTCAAGTCTACTGGTAATTTGCCTCCAATTTAAGAGCCTGGTGTGATAGCAGACCTCTGTCTTGTTTTAAATATAGAATCTCCCTTTCATAAGGGAGAGCAATATATTCTGAATTTATACAAGTCTTCCGTTATTAAAGTTCAGTGGATTCTCAAAGTCTCCTTGGCGTACAAAGGAGGAAAAGAGCTAGCTGTCCTCAAGAAATAATTGATGAGCAACAAGTTGCTATGATGCCACCATTTTATGCCTGTGTATTAAGTTTTGTCGAAGTAATGTTAAATATACTTCATGTGTATGTTTATGCAACAGATAAGTACCACCATAAAGTAACCAAAGATCCAAAGCACTCCCCATCTTCAAGTAACCAAAGATCCAAAGCACTCCAGCAATTTAAGAAGTGGACCTACCTCCATCTTTTCAAGGTCAACTATGAATGAACACTAAGTGGTGACCTTGCTAGCGCTATCCAGGTCCAGAGAAAGAATAACTGCAACGTTGCAACAGCATTTCACAGTCTGCTTTAGAATTATTATTTTCGAAACAAATGGCCAACGTGTTCAAGGATACACACATCACCATTGCATATACGACTATTCACATCACGTGCAAGGATGGTGTCTATTACTCATTTTATCTATTAATCAGAAACACAGTCACGTTGCTTGTGGCAATAATGTAATTTGCATGTATAAGACAATTACATCAGCAATTCTCTCATTTTAAAATGTTAAGTGCATGCAAAATTTGCAGATATTGACCATGTACTCAAGGATTGTTCTTTTTGCTCAAGCTAATTATACAATTAGGGGCAGGAGTAGATCATTAGGCCCCTCGACCCTGCTCCACCATTCAGTAAGATCATGGCCAATCTGATTGTAACCTTAACTCCACATTCCCGTATCCTCAATAATCTTGCACCCTGTCTGTATCGAGAATCTATCTCAGACTTAAAAATATTCAAAGACTCAGCTTCTACAGCCTTTTGGAGAAGAGAGTTCCAAAAACTCGAGACCCTCAGAGAAAAAATTTCTCATCTCTGTCTTAAACGAGTGAACCCTTGTTTTTAAACAGTGACCCCTAGTTTTAGATTCTCCCACAAGGGAAAACATCCTTTCTACATGCATGCTGTAAAGACCTCTAAGGATCCTACATTTTTCAATCAAGTCACCTTTTATCACCTAAACTCTAAGGGATACAAGCCTAGCCTGTCCAACCGTTCCACATAAGACAACTTGCCCATTCCAGGTATTAATCTAGTAAACCTCCTCTGAACTGCTTCCAATGCACGACATCCTTCCTTATATAAGACCATCAATAATGCACACAGTACTCCAGATGTGGTCTACCAGTCTCCTGTATAACTGAAGCATAACCTTCCTACTTTTATATTCAATTCACCTTACAATAAATGATAACATTGTTAGCTTTCTTAATTATTTGCTGTACCTGCATACTAACCTTTTGTGATTCATGCCTTAGTACACCCAGAACCCTCTACATTTCAGAGCTTTGCAATTTCTCACCATTTAGACAACAATCTGCTTTTCTATTCTTCTTGCAAAAATGGACAATTTCACATTTTCCCACAATATGTTCCATTTGCCAGATCTTTGCCCTATCACTTAACCAACCCATATCCTTTTGTAGCCTCCTTATGCCCTCTTGACAACATGCTTTCCTCCCGATCTTTATGTCATCAGAAAATTTAGCAACCTTACCTTTGGTCCCTTCAACCAAGTCATTTATATAAATTGTAAAAAGTTGAGGCCCCAGCACTGATCTCTGTAGCACACCACTCGTTCCATCTTGCCAACCAGAAATGACTCATTTATGCCTACCCTCTGCTTCCTGTTAGGTAGCCAATCTTCCATCCATGCCAGTACATTACGCCCTACACCATGAGTTTTTATTTTCCACAATAACCTTTGATGTGGCATCTTATCAAGTGCCTTCTGGTAATCTAAGTAGACTACCTCCTTCAGTTTCCCTTGATCCACAGCATGCTACTTCATAGAACTTCAATAAATTGGTTCAACATGATTTCCTTATCACCAGACCATGTTGACTTGACTCTGCCTGATTTCCTTGAATTTTTCTAAATGCCCTGCTAAAATGTATTTAATAATAGCTTCTAACATTTTCCCCATGATAGATGTTAAGCTAATTGGCCTGTAGTTTCCTGCTTCCTGTCTCACTCCATCAGGACCCTAGCTCTTGTGAACCTGCCATTTGCTTAGTACCACTTCCCTGGCAATTGCAATTTTCTTGAGTTCCTCCCACCCTTCCACTTCCTGATTTACAGAAAAAATACTGATTGTTTGAAAGGCAGTGAATGTTTTACTTGCAGTTTCTAATCAAATGAGATGACTTTTAATTTCAAACACACTGATTCACCATTTCTAATTTGACCATCTCTCCTCATAGATGACCCCATGTCTCCAGTAAATCACATTTCACATGCAAGGCAGTTTTTGCCTAAAGGCACTTAAACACTGAAGATGAAAATTAATTAAATTCCCAGCTTTCAACTCTTAATTTCTAAAATTAACATTTTTGTTTGAATGTTGCTTCCCCGAAACTAACCTGCTCATTTATCTCACAGCAGACCAGGTGTGGTGTTTCATCCAATTTGTTCAGTTTCTACCTAGACTGCCCCTGAGAAACATAGATGTCATGTGGTTGAACAGAGGTTCCACCCAGTCATGTTGCTCCCAGTTTAAGAGAAATTCAGCCTGAGACTCTAGGATAGGCAAGAGTATTATCTCATCCATTTAAAGTTATCATGTCAATGAGAAAGATTGTGTCTTCAAGGTGTTGCAAGTTGTAGCAGAAATAAGAAATCCATTCTGAAAAAAGATAGTTAAATATGGGCAAAAACAAAATACTGCAGATACTGGACATCTGAAATTAAAAGATGAAATACTGAGAATACTCAACAGGTCAGACAACCTGATGAAAGAGGAAAAAAAGAGTTAATGTAACATGAGCTCTGTTTCTCTCTACAGAGCTGCTGCTTGGTCTGCTGGATAGTTTTCACTTCAACTTGGGAATGAATTAAAAATCTTTCATAGGATTTATACTGCTATTTTTGTTTTGCACTCATCCACTTTTATGGAATAATAATTCTTGTAAGTGCATGTAATCACATTTTAGCCTGAATGATACATGATTTGTCAGAATGGTATTTATCACCTTTCAGGAAGGATAGGAATAAATAGAATATCACAGTAAAAGAGTAATTGTTAATCCTTGGATTTGTGTCAGGTAGCAAAGACCTCACTCTATATTTTTATAAAATATATATATATAATCCTGGCTGATATATGAAATTTTTTTTTTAAAACTGGACAAAGTCTTTAAAATGACTGAAGCCATGACTAGCCATGACTCACACAAAAGGAATTTCTGGACTTCAGAAAAAGCAGCAACCTCATTATCTTCAAAAGCCCCCTATGACTGCAGAGATGAAATCCCAAGAAGTTACATGAGGACCATATACGTTTCTAAGGCCAGGCTCTGGCCAATGGAGATGATCCATCTGCAAGGACAAAAGACTCTGAAACCTCTGTTGAACTTATAAATGAATCAAACATTAACCATCTCAAACATCCAGACCGGGAATATACATCCTTTGCCTTACGGGCCCATTTCATCGTGGAAGTCACTTCTACTGGAAAAGTGAATTATCCAGTCTCAGTCTTCAGCTGGCCAACTCTGAAAGAATACACAATTGGACTTTGATTCTGGACTCACAAAACCATAATTCCTATTTTATCTGTGGTCTTTGACATATCCCCTTTCCCTTAACCCTCTTTTATTGTCTGAATGTAGCAACACCCTCTCCCTGTGTTTTGAGTGTGTGTAAAATAAACTAATTCTATGATTTTGCCCTATCTCGAGTTTGTTGTGTGGTCAATCATACCAAAACTGAACAGTTGTGGAAAATACACCACCACTTTTAAGGGGGAAATCAAAAATCTGAATACCTTTCTGTTTCCGGACAAATAGTGAGAGGATATCAGGGCAATTTTAAATTAAACCCCTTCCTGCATGTGACAATTTGCATAAAAGTGTTAATTCAGAATACAAACATGAGACCGGTCACTGCCATTTTGAAGCTGCCTTTACAACAACTTATTTATATGTTTTTTATTTATTCGTTCATGGGATGTGGTCGTAGCTGGCTCGGCCAGCATCTATTGCCCATCTTTAATTGCCCTTTAGAAGGTGGTGAGCCGCCTTCTTGAACTACTGTGGTCCACCTGACGTAGGTGCATCCAAAGTGGTGTTAGGAAGAGAGTTTGACCCAGAGACAGTGATGAATGGCGATATAGTTCCAAGTCAGGATGGTATGTGGCTTGGAGGGGAACCTACATGCGGTGTTCCCATACATCTGCTTTCCTTGTGCTTCTAGGTGGTAGTGATTATGGATTTTGATAGTGCTCTTGAAGGAGCCTTGGTGAGTTGCTGCAGTACACCTGGCACATGGTACATACTGCTGCCACTGTGTGTTGGTGGTGGTGGGAGTGAATTTTTAAGTTGATGAATGAGTTGCCCGTCAAGTGCTGCTTTGTCCTGGATGGTGTTGAAATTCTTATGTGTTGTTAAAGCAGCACACATCCAGGCAAAGGGAGATTATTCCATCACACTCCTGACTTGTTCCTTTTAGATGTTGGACAGATTTTGGGACGTCAGGAGGTGAGTTGCTCGCTTCGGAATTCCCAGCTTCTGATCTGCCCTTGTAGCCAAAGTATTTAAATGGCTGGTTCAGTTCAGTTTACGTTTGTTGGTAACCCCCAGGATGTTGACAGGTGGCGGATTCAGTGATGGTAATGCTACTGAATGTCAATGGGAGATGGCTGGGTTCTGTCTTGTTGGAGAAGGTCATTGCCTGGCACTTGTGTGGTGTCAAGAAGATATAATAATGTCTATAATGTTATTGGAAATTATTTTAAAATAGAGTTCTAGTGGTGCCTATGTCTATGGCCAGAATTTTCCCATCAGCGACTTGGGGGTGGGGCCCACTCGCCGACGGGAGAATGACACAGGATGACGTTGGGAGGAACCCCCAACGTTATCCCGGTCCATTTAAATATTGAGGAAGACCGGCGGACAGCGAAATCAGCTGTCCACCCGTCGACCTGTCAATGGCCAATTAAGATCATTAAAGACCTGCCCGTCCAACCTTAAGGCTGGAAAAACTCAGCAGGTCTGGCAGCATCGGCGGAGAAGAGCACAGTTGACATTTGGAGTCCTCATGACCCTTCAACAGAACTAAGTAAAAATAGGAAAGGGGTGAAATATAAGCTGGTTTGGCGGGGGTGGGGTGGGGGGGGAGGGTGAGGGTTGTTGGGATAAGCAGCCAGTGATAGGAGGAGATAACCAAAAGATGTCACAGACAAAAGGACAAAGAGGTGTTGAAGGTGGTGATATTATCTAAAAGTATGTGCTAATTAAGAATGGAGAGCAGGACAAGCAAGGTACAGATAGCTCAAGTGGGGGTGGGATGAAATAAGACTAAAGGGGACTGTGGTGAAATAAGACTATGCCTATCTCTTTATGGGGTATGTGGAACATTCCTTGTTCCAGTCCTACTCTGGCCCCCTCCCACAACTTTTTCTCCGGTACATCGATGATTACTTCGGTGCTACTTCATGCTCTCGTCGGGACCTGGAAAAATTTATTAATTTTGCTTCCAATTTCCACCCCTCCATCATTTTCACATGGTCCATCTCTGACACTTCCTTTCCCTTCCTTGACCTCTCTGTCTCAATTTCTGGTGATAGACTGTCCACCAATATGCATTACAAGCCTACCAACTCCCACAACTACCTCAACTATAGCTCCTCACACCCCGCTTCCTGTAAGGACTCCATCCCATTCTCTCAGTTCCTTCGCCTCTGTTGCATCTCTTCTGATGATGCTACTTTCAAAAACAGTTCCTCTGACATGTCCTCCTTCTTCCTTAACCGAGATTTTCCATCCACGGTAGTTGACAGGGCCCTCAACCGTGTCCGGCCCATCTCCCATGCATCCACCCTCACGCCTTCTCCTCCCTCCTAGAAACATGATGGGGTCCCCCTTGTCCTCACTTATCACCCCACCAGCCTCCGCTTTCAAAGGATCATCCTCCGCCATTTCCGCCAACTCCAGCATGATGCCACCTCCAAACATATCTTCCCATCAACCCCCCCCCCCCAACTCCCGGCGGCATTCCATAGGGATCGTTCCCTCCGTGGCACCCTGGTCCACTCCTCCATCACCCCCTACTCCTCAACCCCATCCCACGGCACCTCCCCATGCGAATGCAGAAGATGCAATACCTGCCCCTTCACTTCCTCTCTCCTCACCATCCAAGGGCCCAAACATTCCTTTCAAGTGAAGCAGCATTTCACTTGCACTTCCCTCATCCCAATGTGGTTTCCTCTACATTGGAGAGACCAAATGCAGACTGGATGACCGCTTTGCAGAACACCTTCGGTCTGTCAGCAATCATTACCCAGACCTCCCTGTCGCTTGCCATTTCAACACTCCACCCTGCTCTCTTGCCCACATGTCTGTCCTTGGCTTGCTTCATTGTTCCAGCCCTTTTCTATTTTTACTTAGTTCTGTTGAAGGGTAATGAGGACTCGAAACGTCAACTGTGCTCTTCGCCGCCAATGCTGCGAGACCTGCTGAGTTTTTCCAGGTATTTCTGTTTCTGTTTTTGTTATACATATTTTCCTCTTTGAATGCAAATTCTTATTGTATCACTAGGTTTTTTTTTAACTTTACCTCTTCTAACAATAAAACCCTTTCATAGCACCAACTTTATTAGTAATCTTGGAAAAAATAAACAAATTGTTTGGCTTCTTCTGGCTAGGTGTAACATTTCAACCATTCTTTTGAATGGTTTATTTAAAAATGCAAATTGTCCCTCTTACACTTCACCTTCAAACTTACCTATGTTTATCTAATTAACAATTCAAACTTAGTTCTCTTCTATACATCAAAGCCTCTAGACCAGCTGGCTTTAATCCAATTAAGACACAGACAGACACACATAGCCCAGAATTCTTACCCTGATGGGGGGATGGGCGCTACCAGCTCGGCGGTGTGCAGGCAGCCGAACTTCGCCACTGAAATGGGGCCCACTGCCATTTTGAGTGGGCGGGCCAATTATGGTCCACCCAGCAGCCTGCCCGACAGGAAGCGTTATTTGCTTCCTGTGCGGTGGGCGGTGTGGGGGGGTGGAGGGATTTCCCATCTGTCAAAGTGTGCTCTTTCGTGCACTGAGAACAAGTGCTGTCTCAGGGAGATTACTGATAGTGTAAAAAATGTTAAAAATAGAAAAATATAAAAATTATTAACATGTCCCCCTCATGTGACAATGTCACACGAGATGGGACATGTTAATAAAAAGGAAATAAACTTTACTAAACTTTTTGTTTCTGTTTTTGTTCTGGATTTCCAGCATCCGCAGTTTTTTGTTTTTATTTTTATAGGGAAATATGTATAAAGAAAAAGAAGGTTTTTGACAAAAGAAGAGGGATTCTAAGCTCTAAAACCTCCAGCCTGTGAGCCTCAAGCCATTGTCTGCAAGGACCCAGAGCTGAAGGAAACGCATTTTGAATGTGACTGTCCAGACTGTGCTTTGCCATAGGTCTGTTTAAATCTATGGCCAGAATTTTGCCCTTGGTCTGCGGGGACAGTCGGGAAGCTGACTGGCACCCGCGATCAGGCTGGGAAGGCAATTTCACGCTGGCGGGCCAATTAAGGCCCGCCCACCGTGAAACACGAGCGGCGGCGCTCAGCGCTGCTTGTGTGGGCAGGAGCAGGAGGGTGAGTGGACCAAGCTCTCTGCCTCAGGGAGATGAACTGATTTCAAAAAAAAAATTAAGATTTTATAAATGTTATGAAACATGTCTCCTCATGTGACTCTGTCATACGAGCAGGGAAATGTTATTAATGAAAAAATAAAGTTTTTATTTGATTTGTATTTGCTTTTGGAAATCTCATCTCCCGCGTGGGTGAGGTTTCCAAAAAGTGCAAAGGCTGCTTGGCCTTTTCGCCTGACTGCCAGCCGTAAGGTTGGATGGGCAGTGAAAAATTTATTTTAATTAACTTTTTATTGGCCTGAATAGGCATTTTAATTGTCGGCGGGCGTGCTGTTGACTCCAATGCGCTCCCGGCAACTGAAATATCGCGCATAGTGCGTGATGATGTCAGGACGCATGCTCAATGTCATCGCGCGTCATTTTATACTCGGTCGGGTCAGGCTCAAATCTGCCCACTGAGCTAAATATTTTGCCCTATGTGTTTTACTGTTGCCTTAACAGAGGTGTAACTGGGAGTCAGATTAATTAAGGCATGTTTAGAAGTTATTATAGTAGTAATTTGTAGACATATATATGTGCTTACAATCTTTTAATTAATACATGTTTAATTTAGTTTAATTAAACCCTCCCGAGCCTCGGTGCTCTTATTATAACTGAATTCAGAGCCTCAATCTCAAAACATACAAATTGCAAAAATTAATTATGACAGTTGTTTCAAGTTTCCCTCTGAGATTTGAACAGCTCAGCATTTACCATCAGCTGTGTCATAATATGTGGCATGTATGTTACTTGCCACTTAATAGCTCAAGCTTAAATGTTGTCCAGGTTTTGTTGCATATGAACACAGACTGCTTCAGCATCTGTGGAGAAGCAAATGTGCTGAACATTGTGCAATCACCAATGAACACCCCCGCTTCTGACTTTGTGATGGAGGAAAGGCGTGAAAAGTATAAAGGCATTTCACAGGAGTGTTATCAGACAAAATTTGACATCGAGCTACGTCAAGAGATGAAGACAAATTTCTTCACCCAGAAAGCGGTGAGCCTGTGGAATTCTCTACCACAGAAAGTAGTTGAGACCAAAACATTGTATGTTTTCAAGAAGGAGTTAGATATGGCTTTTAGGGCAAAAGGGATCAAAGGATATGGGGAGAAAGCGGAAGCAGGCTATTAAGTTGGATGATCAGCCATGATCATAATGAATGGCAGAGCAGGCTCAAAGGGTCGAATGGCCTACTCCTGCTCCTATTTTCTATGTTTCTATCAAGAGGTATTCGGAGAGGTGACCAAAGCTTGGTCAATGAGTTAAGTTTTAAGGAGCATCTTAAAAGAGGCAAGAGAAACTGAGAGAATGAAGGAGGGAATTCCGGAGCTGAGCGCCTCAACAGCTGAAGGCCAATAGTAGAGCATAAAAACACAAAGAAATAGAATGGCAGGGAGCTTAAAGTTTAACACTTGATTCTTTGGGAGTGAAAGGTTATCACTCTGGAGCCATGTTTTAACACCTTTCGTCAAGCTCTCCCTTTTCATTTCTGCAAGCAGCATCTGAAATATTAATGAATTTGATTAATATTATTCAGTTCTTCTGTTGCACTCTTTAGATTTCTGCATTTGCAAGCAGATTTCTCACACCTACCTTATTTTTGTTTTCATTAACTGCCTAATGGATGCAGCTGCAGGCCAGCAGAATATTACAATACCTTTTGGTTAAACAATTTTGAAAATGCTGAAGTTATTTGCTGAAGTGAACTCAAAGAGGCACTCAATAGTATATGTGAAAAATCTCATCAAAAATTTGAAGTGGAAATTAATATAATATGAATACTTTTGGCTGCCCACAGCAAAATAATTCTAACAGTTTGTGTTAAGAATCAATTAGATCGCAGCAGGAGCAAGATAGGCAGGCACTGACTCCTAGCTGACCTGAGTAAATTTGAAAATTAAATATCTATTTTAAAAAATGATAATACTAAGTATTTTACATTTACATGTACTTTCTCTTTGTGCTATTTGTCTTGTCATACTTCTGTTGCTCTTTTTGTGTTAACTTTTTTAATTATAGATTCCAGGGATGGAAATTCCCTTTGGTTCATTTTTGGGCTCAACATGGGCACAATACATGGAGCAGGTGTCCCACCCGTAAGCCCCAAGGCTGGACTAAAATTGGGCTTAGGGCTCATTAACACTATTTGGTAGAGCTCACAGTGCATCCACAGGCAACACCCCCATTTTGGAAGGGATGAATATCGGATTACTTACCTCACTGGCCTGATGGTAAATCATAGTAATTGAGGTGAGGATGATGGGGTATGGGTAGGTTGATCATGAATACAGTGGAGTTGGGGGGGGAACACTCCTGCACGGATTGTCTCTCCAGGAAAAACTAGGATTTTTTAAAAATTAATTTGGATTTTGTTGGCAGCCGAAGCTGAAGCATGCTGAATGGAGCATGATTTGGACATGCTCCACTTATTGCACTCCAATTTCAGGAAGGAGGCCTAAAATAGATGTTAAACCACTTGCATATATATATTTTAGCCAGCTCTGAAGAAGAGTCATATGGACTTGAAACGTTAACTCTGTCCCTCTCCCTCTCTCTCTCCACAGTTGCTGCCAGAGCTGCTGAGTTTTTCCAGTCTTTTCTGTTTTTATTTCGTATTTCCAGCATCCGCAGTATTTTGCTTTTATCTGTTTTGGTGATGTTAGTTAAGGGCTTAGTGTTGGCCAGGAACCTGGAGAATTCTCTGGCCCTCTTCAGTAATGCCATGTGATCTCTTACCACCTAACCTCAATAGTCAGCAGAACCTTGATTAATCACCCTGTCCAAAAAGACAATACTTCAGGTATTGCAACATTCAATACTGTACTGCATTAAATCGTAAACCTAGGCTTTGTGCTGTCACTGTTTTATTTTTAAGAGAGCTCAAAGGGAATATTTCTTATTTGAACATTTCTTCAGATGTCCATATTTAATGAAGAAGAAAATGTCAACATTTTGGTGATGAACTATGACCAGCGATTTTTGTCTCAGCTTGCCTCGAGGACCAGCAGAGGTGATGAGTCCTGAACTTCTCCATTTACGTTGGACATTGTAATTTCCGACTGCCTTCAGATTTACCAACTTGGAAAAGAACAAAGGGAGAGGAATGCAGTTGCCAAGGAGGTTCCACCCATTTTTAGTTTAGAATTAACTTTACACTTTCTACATTTCATCCAAAAGTGAGGAACATTTTGATTTATTGTAGTTAGTGTGGTAACAGTCCTTGGAGACCTGTTAATAAATGCCCTTGTGACATGTTGACTGAAAATTTATGAAACTGATTGTTTACCATGATAGCTCCTGGATACATCCTGCTTTCTCTGACTGAATTAACTCATTGACTTATAGACTTGAACTTGAATATTTTAGCATTATGTGATGCTGTTATATTTGAAAGAAAGTGATGTGGGAATTAATTTGGTACGATGTAATGTATGCAGATTGAACCTGAGTTCAGTGGTGATGTTGCTGACCTAGTGGAGATCCTTTGGTACATCCAGACTTAATCATTTTAGCACTCTCCTGGCCAGCCCCCAATTCTGTAATTTTCATAAATGTCTACTCATACAAAATAATGCTTCTTGTATTCTGCTCCACTCACCCATCACCTCTTTCCTGGTTGACCTTCAATGATTTCCAGTCCCATCACAGCTCAAACTTAAAATTCTTATTTTTGTGTTTAACTCACTTTGTGAACTTGCTCAACAAGCATGAGGAGCTCAGTGATTTCTTTGTTACTAAGATTGGGACCATCTTCAACATCCCTCCCTCCCCTTGCCCAACACACTAAGCTTTCTCAAATATCAAGGGTAGAATCTTCTGCCTGTCGGGTGGGCTGGTCAGGAGTGGGCACGGCAAGCGTGGAGCCGATCGCCACCCGCAATCGGCTGCGTGCTGCCATTTTATGTGGGCGGGCCAATTAAGGCCCACCCACCATGACGCACTCCCAGTCGCACTCAGTGGTACCTGTGCAGGCATGCACGTGAAAGAGTTCAAATTGAAAGTTTAAAATAAAGAAATGTTGAAATTATTTAGACATGTCCCCTCATGTGACACTGTTACATGAGCTGGGACATGTTTATGAAATGCGTAAAAGATATTTATTCATTTAATAAAACCTTCATGAAACCTCATCCCACCCGTGGATGAGGTTTCATGAAAAACACGAAGGCCGCTTGAGCTCCTCACCTGCCCGCCAGCCTTAAGGTTGGACAGTCAGCCCCGCAAACCGAAGAGAAAATTCCACTTCAATTATAAAAATTGCGCCACAGATCAACAAGACCATAAAAAAACACTCGATTTACGACCTAGAGGGATAGGATTGACAAGTAGAGAAGTTTTGCTAAACTGCACCGAACTTTGGTTAGACCATACTTAGAGTACTGCGTTCATTTCTGGTTGTCCTATTATAAGTTGATATAGAGGCACAGGAGGGGGTCAGAGAAGGTTTAAGAGGACGATACCAGAAACGTGTGGGTACAAATATCACGAAAGGATTTACAAGCTGGGTCTCTTCTCTCTTGGCAAAATGAGGGTGCCCTAATAAGCATCTTTAAAATTATGAAGAGTTTTATAGAGTGGATACAGACAGATTATTTCCTCTTGTGGGGAAGAGCATAGCTAGATGTCATCAATATAATGGAGTCAGCAAGAAATCCAAAGAGTGATGAGAATGTGCAACTTGCTGCCGCAAAGAGTGGTTGAAGAGAATAATAATGATGCATTTAAGGGCAAACTAGACAAGCATGTGAGGGAGAAGCTTACAATGATAGATTTAGATGCGTCAAGATGTGAGGAGACTTGAGTGGAACACAAACTCTGGCATGGATTGGCTGGGCCAAATGGCCTGTTTCTGTGCAGTATATTCTATGTGATAGCAACATAAATGCAAGTTTCAAGTTGATGATGCTGATCCGCCTTACCTATGTAAAGTCCTACAGCCCTTGACTCAGCAAACTTGATTTTTGTTTTGGGATCGGGAACCTCTGGTGAATTTCCGGGTCCTGACTCTGCTTCATGTTGGCTCCAGATGCTCAAAGTGATTTCTGTAGGGGTGGCCAATTAGTGGCTCAGGAGCACTTTTGCCTTCAAATTCAGGACAGAGGGGGTTCCCGAGGCTAGAAGATCAAAAGCAGGAGTCCAGAAATGGCAATTTGGCAGGCCCACAGCCTGAGGTCAGAATTGACAATACAGGTAAGAGAGAGAGAGAGAGAGGGAAGGCCCCTCACAGTGCAATGTCCTTTGAAAAGAAGTTAAAAGACTTTCATTTTAAATGCCACAGCTGCAAACTCCTCTTGTGGACAGCCAGTAGCTGCAGCTATGGCCCAACAGCCATTGCAAGGTTGGGGAGCTGGGATACCACTTGTTCTCCACCTATCCCCTCCCAGTCTGCCATTGGGAGGCTGTCTCCGACCCCTTGCTGTGTTTTGGCCTCAGTGAGGGGGTCCACAAATAGGCTGGAAAATTTTATTTTGGTTTCTGCTGAATGGTGGATAGCTGTCACTACACTCCCTACTATTTTGCCTATCCTGGAGTAAAAATGACCTGGAGGCAGGAGTATGCAGGCAACCTGGCACCCCACTCTCTGATGCCAATTTTCAGGCCACATGCCTCTGGTCCTGCCTCCAGGAATCAAATTCAGTCTTACCACATCCCCAACCCCTCCCCAATAACTCAATGTTCCTCTGATTCTGATCTGCTATGCATCCTCTTTCTTTTCATCTGCCGATGACTGCTTCAGCCACCTGGGTTCTTGCATCTGGAATTCCCTTCCCAAACTCCTCTGACTCTCCTTTTTTAAGCTTTGCTATAAAGCTTGGTTTTGAGGTCAGCCATCTAAGGAGAGAAAGATTGTGCTCTCAAAATAAATTGAATCTGAGCACCCTCTGCATTCTTGACTCAAAATTATTATTTTCTCGAGTATGTCCTTCATGGATTCTCATTTCTACATTTTTGAAGAGTTGTTTAGCACCACTGTATGAGTGTGAGATTTGAAATCCTTCAAGTGCCTTGAATCAGTCGATAAAAAAAAATAACAAGTTTGTTGTACACGTCTCTTCATCATCCAACTGGGTGGGACTGCACTGGCCTGGTTCCATTCTTGTCTATTGGTCTGTTAGAGGCTATAAAGATCAATTGCTAATTTATCAATAAGTCCATTATTGTTGCATTACACGACTACGAGGATGGTAGACGGTGAATTAGAAATAAAGAAATTGTATTTATATGGAGTCCTTCATGACCTCATGTCCTAAAGTGTTTCACAGCCAATTAAGTACTTTTGAAGTGTTGTCACTGTTGTCATTTAGGTAACGCGGCAATCAATTTATGCACAGCAAGATTTCATAAACAGCGATGTCACAATGACAAGAGATCCTGTCTTAACAATGTTGTTTGAGGGATAAATATTGGCCACAGTGCCAGGGAGAATGCCATGCTCCTCTTCAAAATAATAACAGGGTATTTTTTAACCACCAGTTGAGACCTCATTTTCTTCCCACTCATCCAAAAGTTGTGATCTCTGACAATGCAGCAGTCCATCAGTAGTGTACTGGGCGTGAATCTATCTTTTATGCTCTGGGTAGGACTTGAATGCACAATCTTCTGATTAAGGCAAGAACACTAGGACTGAACAACAACTTGAACTAGATGGACTTTGGCCTCTCCCGCTAGTGACTCCTTTAATTCAGTGGTCTTGATGTTCTTGCAACATGTATAATCACTCCTCTTCTTAAAAAGTAACAAATTCTCTGACTCGTGAGCAGCAAGTTCTACTAGCATGATAAAATAATTGAGAAACAATGGCATTTTGCTAATGTTAGCATGCTGTTTCAGCTGAATGGTTGAGGGGCTTCCGAACATTAAAAGTTGTACAATATCTGGGTCCAAAATATCTCATTATCTATAACTTAGATCATCCCCAGAAGTATAGGGCTCTGTGTTCTGCACTGCTGTAATATGCATTGATTGATATAAAGTTCAGACATGCAAGACTTATTCTTGACCAAACAGCAAAGAGTCAATGAAGGTCTAAAACATTGATGTTCTCAGTTCTTGCTCCTGTTCTTCAATCAGTTTGCTCCTCCTTGGTTTGACAAACACAGATCCACAGGTGATTCATTCACTTTTGCCTATATTGACAAATTATATTGGCAAATTCATACTCTCCAGCTTTTTGCTGCTGCTTATAGCTAATCTGACCAAGAGATCTGCTTTCATGGTATGTCACATTCATCTGCATCTCGCCATCCTCACATCTACCAGAGGTTGTCTGCAACCACTCTGTGACATCCATCATCCATCTACACCCAGGATAACCCCTGTTTTTGCTACCCTCCAATTTGCCCTCCAGAAGAGAACTCTGTAGCTTTTCGGCTCTGATCCAATGGCCAAAATATTGACATTTTCTTTTCTGGTCGTCACTTTTTAAGAGTTCTCTGCTCTTGTAACTTCAAGCACCTCTTCGTTGTCTTATGTTCTGGATATGGGGTGGAATTTTACAGCCCCTCCCACCAGCAGGATTTTCCTGACATGCTAAAGTCAATGGACTTTTGAACGACACACCGTTTTTCTGTCTGTCACCACAGTGGGGCCATAACATTCCGTCCATGGAGTGTTTAAATGAAAGGACAAACTACAGTTGAAAGCTGGTTTCAAAATAAGCTACATATGTACGTATGAACATATGAATTAGGAGCAGGAGTAGGCCACTCGGTCCCTCTAGCCAGCTCCGCCATTTAATAAGATCATGGCTGTTCTACTTGTAACCTCAACCCCACATTCCTGCCTATCCCCAATAACCTTTCACCCCCTTCTTAATCAAGAATCTATCTAGCTCTGCCTTAAAAATATTCAAAGACTCTGCTTCCAATGCCTTTTGACCCTCAGAGAAAAACTTCTCCTCATCTCTGTCTTAAATGAACGACCCCTTATTTTTAAACATTGACCCCTAGTTATAGATTTTCCCACAAGAGGAAACATCCTCTCCATATCCACCCTGTCAAGCCCCCTCAGGATCTTAAAGGTTTCAATCAAGTTGCCTCTTACTCTTCTAAATTCCAGTGGATACAAGCCAAACCTGTCCAATCTTTTCTTATAAGACAGCCCGCCCATTCCTGGTATTAGTCTAGTAAACCTCTGAACTGCTTCCAATGCATTTACACATTGTTTCTATGGCACAAAATTGTCAACCTGCAGCAGCCTGGGGATGTAAACTGGCAGCAGACATAAAGCATATGGTAAAGCAAAGCTAGCATATAATTCTCAGTGGACTCTAACATATAATTGCAACATAAAACTACTGCAATCTGATAAGCAGCAGCACATAAACAAATCAGCAATGAAAGCCTTTAAGCAAGATCTATATTTAAGCATTTCAGAGTTTATATTTAGATTTTTCTTTTGAACTCTTCCATTGAAATGCTAAAACATTTGCCTCGTTGAACTTAGCCAGTTCAGATCACCTTCAGGAGGAACTCAACGCTCTTACAATTATTTAGTACACACATTACAGTGGGCAGAATGTTCTGCTTGTCAGGCGGGCGGGCCCCACGCAATCTCTGGCGGGCGCGGAGCCGATCCCCGCCAGCAAAGTGGGCTGCACCGCCATTTTATGTGGGCGGGCCAATTAAGGCCCGCCCAGCGTGACGTCCGATGGACGGGGTGGATTCCCTAAAACCGAGAGTGTGCTCTTTTGCACAGGTGCACAAAAGAGCGCACATCTCTCTGAGGCTAAGTGCAGCCTCAGGGAGATTGCCTCGACTTTGAAAAATATTAACAATTAGAAATCCCTTACATGTCCCCCTCATGTGACAATATCACATGAGTTGGGACATGTTCATAATTTACAGAATAACTTTATTAAAATAGTTTAAACCCTGCATGAAACCTCATCCCGCTGGTGGATGAGGTTTCGTGTTTTCTCTATTTGCCGCTGGGGTTCCTGGCCTGCCCGCCAACCTTAAGGCTGGGCGGGGAGGTCCTTTAATTGGTTAAATGATCCTGTCAATGGCCCCCTGCTCGCCAACAGCAAAATTCTGCCCAGTGTCTTTCTCTCACACATTGGACTGAATTTCATGCTACCCTACTGGCGGGTTTTTGGGTGAGGTGTGGTAGCATGAAATAGCACAAGTGGACTTCCCGCTCACCTTGACTGCTTAGAGGTTTTATGCTGGGGTGGGTGGGGCCTCAGACACGCCACCCGCCCTTGCCCCAATTGAGGCCCTTAAGTAGCCAGTTATTGACCACTTAAGGGTGTTACCCACCCAGCCTCAATTTTTAGGTTGGCGGGAAGATTTCCCGGGTGTGGGAGAAGCCCGAAAATGACCAGGTTTAGGCCTCAGGTGGGAAGGGTGGGGGACGCCTCCATTAGAAACCCCCTTCTAACTTCACCCGCCATCCCCTTAAGTTTCGGTAGCTGCTGGACCTCTCTCACCTGGCCTCTCCCCGATACCCTAATCCCTCCCCCCCGTCCAGGCCTTGCCTACTGTTCCCACCCTGAAACTCCGAAAACTCACCTTTTCATGCACTCCCGGAACTTAGGCTTCGTGGACATCATGAACTTTCAATTCTGTCACTGCAGGGACTAGAGAGCTGCCAGCCAATTAGATTGGCTGCCAGCTCTCTAAGATGGGATTTTTTCCTGATTGGGGAATAGAAGTCCAGCCTGCAATCAATTAATGCTCATTCTAGCGTAAAATGGCTGCGGGGCAGACAGTGTTGGCGGGGATGTGTTTACTGCTGTCTCTTTGGATGGTGGGACAGGAAACCCTGCTAGCCAAAATATCGTGGCCATTGTTATTGTAACCATTGTCATGACTCACTTATGAAATGTGTCATACTTAGCTGTGTGGTCCAGGGAAAGTACTTGTGTAAGAATTAACATAAAATTGGACTTGGTTATGATGCCCTTGCACTTTCCACCTCCTGAGAATTCACAAACTGAAACAGAACTGCTACTTAATGTATTAAGAAAGTGGGTCCTCTTACCTGTGTTCTTGAATTACTTAAGACACAAAATGAATTCATTCAGAGTAATGGAGGCCACAATTTGTGGCCTGCCCATGTCTATTCAGGTCAAGGTGGGTTCGAGAAAAAAATGGCTCTATCCATTTAATCTCCATGATTTTATCCCCCCAATCTACACCTCCAGTGTTAGCTTCTTCTTAACAGCACTGGTGCTCTCTGCACACTGCAGGATCTGCTGGCAGACAAGTTTGCCAATCAGGTAGTACAAACAACCAACTTTTGTTAAAAGCTAGGCTGCCTTTTAAAGGAAAGGTAATAAAAAGATTTGATACAACGGAATTCTTGCAAACTGAACACGAAGGCACACAGAAGTATCCACACTGACAATGCACTGTTGGAGGAATTAGTGGTGCAGGTGGGCAGAAGGACAGACACCATGGTCTTGTGGGTGCCAGGGGATTCTCAAAGACTGGCCTCAGAAGGGAGTGGGAACAACTGGCCAGGAAGGTCAATTCCCAGAGACTGAACTTGAGGACCTGGAAGCAGTGCTTCAAGAGGCCTAATGACCTCATGCAGTGGGTCGACATCAGTGAATGCATGATGTTTCCTATGCACCCAACCACCAGCCTTGCATGCTGCTCAGTGCACCAGACTCACATCACTCACCCAACAGCATTCCCTGGCATGCAGAACTCACAACTAACATGCAGATACTTGGCCTTACCCTCAGAAACCTACCAATGTTGCCAGTCTAACACCCACTTCTCACTGTCGCTACGTGCCTCCAGCTATTCAGCTATGGCAGGAACATCACAGAACTGCACAAACACTGACATTCTGCCCTCTTTCTTGCAGGACAAGGTGACACAGAATAGTAGGGAGCCGAACAGAGCTGGTGGGGACAAGGATACTGGGAACTCCTGATACCTGATTACAGCCTCTTCCAGCTTAATTCCTTTTCTCAACTCCCAGAACGCTCATCCTACTATCTGACATGATGAGCAAACTGCTGATGGTGTGACCCTTCTGATGAATATCTAGGTCATGGTTCATGTTAATATTTTAGAAGGGATGTTTAGTTCTGGGAAGATTCTTGTTGTGAAAGTAAAGTAACTAAAATGTTGGGCTTTAGAGATTGGTAGAACACCTAAAACAAAATGAAAGGTTCCGAAGGCTACACATATTTGTTTAATGGAGAAAGAATAGAAGAGATGAAATCATAAAACAGCAGGTGGACTCAGTCAGCTGGAGATGTGATGTCTACACCGCTTGCAAAGATGTGCACTCCAAAGAGATGTTTTGTTTTGGGCATTAGAGCTAACTTAGTTTAAAATCATTTGGCTACATCATCATGGAGATTAGTGGACCTTAATAAGGTTCTCTAGTTTCAATTTATCTGTGTGTCTGATGGGAGAGGTGGTTGGTTGCAGTTTGCATCTCTTGTGGTTTGCAGCTCACAGAGAAGCTCTGGGAGCCATTCAGTGCAGTTAGGGCTCAGGAGGAGTCCTGGGAAGCTGGGTAGGTGGTAGAAAGTTGCTGGTTCTGTGCTGGAGAGGGTTAGGACTTAGAGGAAGTCCTGGGAGCTATTTTGTAGCTTTGTGCAGATATGAAAGTGGAGCTCAGAGGAACCCAGGGTAGTGCCAGCTTAGTGAAGCAAGTGATCGGCAAAAGAGTTCTAAGTGTGCTGGAAATTAGAGGCGGGAGTGCAACTTTCTGAATGCTGTGGAACGCAGTCTCAAGAGAAGACATTAAACCATTGGGAGGTGAGCAGCTGTTGAGGCAGTCCAAGTTGGAGTGGCTTTTCAGGGAATCTAGAGGCTAGATCTTCGAAAGTGAGTTGAAGTTCCTCATGAGGGAGACAGATTTTTAACAAGACTTTGTGACTCACAGTGATCATTGAAGTCTAACTATGTTGCTGAGAAATCCATCGGAAATGCCTTAGTCGCATCTGCCATTTAATGTGCAGTGTAGTTTATTTGACCACAGTTTGCCTCTTAATTCATATTTACCAACTGTTATTTCTGAATGTTAGGGTATACGATAGATATTGGAAGTTGTTTTACTTTTCTGACTTCATATCGTAAAGTTTGTTTTGTTTGTTTAAACCGCGGAACCCTGCGGCTTTTTATTGTGGATAACTGGTATAGCTGGTTTCAAACTTGGTCTACTTTAAACAAAAAGTTACTGGTTCCTCACCAAATCATAACACCTTGGACTGCTTGCATTCGACCCCAATCCTCCTTCCCTCAAAACAGCCTTTCCTTCTGAATTTCTGCTTTCAGGTATCCAAGAACTGCCACTTTCACAGCGAGCAGCCCAAGGAGGAAGAAAGAGAGCAATAGCATACCACAGTTTTCGAGGCCTCATCACTTGATCTGCCGGTCACAGTCACCAGCTTAGCCACTGGCACTGCAATTACTTTAGAGGCTAGCATAGATTTGGGATCAGCACATGGTGAGTCACTGGGCCCAAGTGGGCTACAAGCAGGCTAGGGGTAATGGATGGTTCTTGTGCAGTTCGTCAGAAGGAGAGGTGGCAGATGAGTGGTGCTACAGAAAACTCAGCTGAGTACCTTTATGGGGTAGCATACAAGAGAATACTAGCACTTGCATGCACACCAAATGCTAGGTACACTGGCTGGCCTTCCGACAGTCTCCTGCCACTGTCAAGAAGCAATAGGAGGATTGATCTAACTTTGCAGAGGGCATGGTGCAGAGCTTGCCTTCTCAGGGACCTCTGCTCAATTTCGCTGCCATGCTGCAGACCCAAAGGACTTTTTAATGCTGGCCTCATACCTGCTGCTGCCTTTGTTTGGACAGGCCACCTATTCCTCTGCCATCCATGTGATGATGTGGCAATACTCTCTGGCGAATGCAGTAAAACACCTCCAAAAACACTTAGGACTACTTTCAGGCAATTTCCAATAGAAAAGGTTCAATAAATTTTATTTAACTGCAGTCAGGGTGCCTGCCCTTTAAGCAACAATATTGTAGTAACCAACTTGCTGTTTCACATTTTTTTTAAACCAGATGTTAACAAGACCTGCTTTGTCCAATTTTGCTATACTGGGATTGCATTAGCCAGTCAGGCTGTGTGATATCTAGAAAACAAGCTGATGATGTTGATCTCAGGGTAGTGCCATTTCCCTTTGTTCTTCAATGATATGTACACATGAAGCTGCTTCCCTTCCTGTACCCGTAACATTGAAGAACTAATGTACCAATGCAGCTGGATTTAATTCTAGTGTGAAATTGATGCAATCTTTAGAGGACAGCGGGAGAGAAAGAGAAATAGCAAGAAAAATAAAGAACTTGCATTACGGTGCCTTTCACCATCTCAGGACTAACTTGCATGAGTACCTCAGGTTGTGACACGCAGTGTTGTTGGCCCTCGAGGATTGACTGCCTTGACGGTAAGCCTCGAGCAATGCAATGCAAATGAATTCCATGACCTTAAATTTTATTAGCCTGGAGCAGATTTCTACGCATATGTAATGAGTTTTTATGTGTAGCAATATTTCATGCTAGCAGGATTCTGATTTGCAGCCTATTGTAAATGTGTTGCATACCTGTGGACAAGGATGACATGGTGGTTTGGCAAACAGATTTCTACCTTGCAAAAGCTGAACTCCAACTCAACTAACTCTCGTAGACTATGACCCCACCACCAAACACAAGCCATTGTTTGCCAGACAATCACTGACATCATCCCTAGAGATATTCCGCCGATGGCCTCTGAACTCATAGACCCCAACACCTCATAGCCTACCTCCTTCCCAAGATAGACAAACAGGACTGTCCTGGTCATCCATAGTTTCAGCTGATTTATTACCCATGGAACTTATTTCTTCCTATCTTGACTATCTTGTCCAGTCTCTTCTGACCTGCATCTGCAACTCTTCTGATACCCTCACTGCTTTAATTGTTTCCTGACCCCAAATGTCTTCTTTTCACCATGGACATTCAGTCCCTCTTCTTTACCATCCCTCCAGGAAGAACTGCAGTGTCTCCTGGTCTTCCTTGAATGGAGGTCCAATGTACCAAGCTGAATTTGTTCTGAAATCGAACACTTCTTATTTGATTCCACTCACTTTCTCCACATAAAAGGTATCACTGTGGAAACCCATATGAGGCCTAGCTATTCCTTCTTTTTTGCAGGATATGTGGAGCATTGTTCGTTAACCCAATGACTATATTGGTGCCACTTCCTCCTTTTGTCTTAAAGTAGAAAATATGAGAAACTTTGCTTCTAATTTCCATTCCTCATTTGCCTTTGGACTATCTGCAACTCTTCCTTTCTCTTCTTCAACTTCTTTCTCTCAGTTTCTGGGGAAAAGCTGTCAACCAGTAATTCCAATAAGCCACTCACCCCTACAGCTAGATTGATTACATTTCCTGTCATCCAAGGAATGTCCTCCACTGTGAACTTTGGACAGCCCCTTCCAAATCCGTGATTTCTACCACCTAGAAGGACAAGGGAAGCAGATGTATGGGTACACCACTACCTGTAAGTTCCCCTCTAAGCCACACACCATCCTGACTTGAAACTATATCACTGTTCCTTCACTGCAATTGGGTCAAAATCCTAGAACTCCCTTATGAACAGCACTGTGGGTGAAATGACACCATTTGGAATGCAAAAGATCAAGAAGGCAGCTCTCCACCACCTTCTCAAGTACAATTAAGGATAGGCAATAAATACTGGCCTAGCTAGTGATGCCCACATCCCGTTAAAGAATAAACGTTTAAAAATGTTTCTGTGCAAGTACAGGAGATGGAAGACCTGCCCTTTCATTTCCTTCTTTACTTCTTTCCCATCTGTCAGGGCCCCAAATACTCCTTTCAGGTGAATCAGTGATTTATTTGTACTTGTTTCAAGTTATTATGTTATTCTCTTTGCTCCCAATGTGGTCTCCTCTACATCAGGGAAATCAAATGCAGATAGTGATCAATTTGCTGAATACCTCCACTTAGGCAAGCATGAATCTGAGTTTTCAGTCACTTGCTATTTTAATTCATTGACCCCATGCAGTAACTTTGGATCATAACTCTGCCCTTATTCTTATCTCTAGAACGTGCTGGGAGTAGTTCTGCCTGTTGCCATATACAGTTCTTTGAGACTGGGGTGTCCAACCTTTTCATGGGACGGGCCACATTTCAATTGTTTTCTCATTCAACGGGCGGGTGAGTAAATTTTGGCAAGATAAAGCATGAGAAATTTATCTCGTTATTAATCAAGGCAACAAAAATGTGCATTTTTGTGAACAAGCTTCAAATGAGAAGACCAAATGATTACCTTACTTGATGAGAATCTTGAAATCCAGGAGTTGCTTGACCGGGATCAAGTGCAGGTCAGTGAGCACAGGGGGTGATGGATGAATGGTCCTCGTGCAAGTTAGTCCTGAGATGGTAAAAGGCACCGTAATGCAAGTTCTTTATTTTTCTTGCTATTTCTCTTTCTCTCCCGCTGTCCTCTAAAGATTGCATCAATTTCACACTAGAATTGAATCCAACTGCATTGGTACATTAGTTCTTTAAGAACTTTCAAAATGGTATGAAGCACCTGCCCCAAAATGGCCATATCTTGTGTTAAGGCCCTACTCACTGCTGCCAAAGTACTTGAATTAGATGCCCACAGTGAAGCCTTCAAGGCTTATGTGAGACTGCTGACCTATATCTGACAGCTCAGACTGATGGTCAGTGACCCTGAATGGGAACTAAACAATGAAGGATTGAAGCACTGGCATTTTTGCACGAGCACTTTCTGCCAGGAGATGATAGGGCAGGCCCAAAGTATCTACCAGAGAGTCAGTGCTTCAACCCAGCAACTCCAGGCTCGCAGCGCTGCAGAGTTTTCCAACTGCAAAGAAAGGTGTAACTTGTGCGCAAATCCATGCAAGCAAAAATTAAACACAGCAGCAACTTGAGAACAAATCTACAAATTTTCTGCCCACACCCCACCCCACACTCACAACTCTAGACCCATCTTTTATTATTTTATTTGTCCAATTACCATTTCCATTTGCCTTGCACCATCATTCCTTTTGTTGCATAATCCCTCTTGCCTTCCCTCCCCACTTTTCCCTGACTCCATATTTGCTTATAAACTGTTAATTCTTGACATCTCCCAGTTCTGACACAAATTCATTAACCTCTCTGCAGATGCTGTCTAATTTTCTGAGTAATTCCAGCATTTTCTGCTTTTGTTTCAGATTTCCAGCATCTGCAATGTTTTGCTTTTTGTGTAAATGGGATGCTGTTAGTGCCAAATGTGGCACAACAGCTCTTAGTTTCAAAACAATAATGAACAGCCTCAGTATTCCACTATGACATTATTGCATATTGTGTAGGTTATGGCTTCCTAAAGCTTGGAAAACGAGTTATTAATTCTGTAATAAATCTGTTTCAAAATCTGTACCTCGAGGCACCATTTTTATTGTTTGATTGCTAAGCTCATCCATAACCCAGAGAAAGCAAAAAGACAATCGAAGAGATTAGAGCTGGCAGTAGGCAGGAAGAAGTGATTACAGTGAAATCCTGAAATGGAATACATTGAGCTGCAGAGAAAAGCAGCATAAAATCAGATGACTAGAATGCAAAGTAAAGCATTTTACCACTGTTATGGTTTTCATAAGTTAAGCCCAAACTTTCCATACTGATTTCCTTTGTTACCTTAACATACTGCAAATCAGTTTATTTGACAGTCATGTTCTTGAGCTGCATTTTCATTGCGGAAGATTTAACACAAGAGCTAGTGTTTGATTGCATTCATGGTATTGCTTTACCTGTATTTATCAGTAAGACTCAAATTCATCTGTCCAATTTATAATGTGACTCATGCAGTTGTGGGTGTTGCAGGGAGCTGCTTTATTGACAGGTATATGTCATACAGCTCATTTTTTCATGTTTAATAAATGTTTTATTATTTTGTTAAAAGTTCATCAGCCGACTCCTGTGACTGTGTTCAGTAGCCACTCTCTACACATCTAAACTAAAAATAAAAGTTAGGATCTATCAAGCCGGGTTCCAGCCTGGGATTTGGCTTGTCCAGTAATAACATCCACTGGGATCATAACAAAGTGAGGACTCTTGCCAGATTTGAAATGCGGACAGCGGGTGATTGGATGCGCAATAATAATTGGTCCGGGATATCTTTATAAGGTGGGATCTCTGGTGGGATTGGAAATCCTTGAACATTGGTGGGATCTGTGAATGCTTTTAACAAGTACGTGGAGGTACTGAGGTACTGGACATAGGAATTGGAGTTGCTGTGTAGTATATGATACGGGTTGGAATTCGAAATGGCTTTGGAGGTTGCTAAGACTTTTTTACAAATGGAAAATATAACCCTGACTGGTTTACAGAAATTAACCAAGAGTAAGCTAATGGAATTGGCAGATAAACTGGAGTTAAAATTACCCAAAGGGGCAAGGAAAGCAGACATAATTGAGATAATAGTACAGCATTTGAAACTGGAAGGGATAAGAGAGACCACGTTCTCCAGGCGTGAGTCAATTGAGTTAGCTAAGATCCAGTTGGTGGGTAGAGCTCACGAGGCTTAAGCTTCCATTTCAGGAGAGTTGTCTGTAGGTTATGATGCAGTAAAAAAGGCTATTCTTAGTGCTATAGAGTTAGTCCCTGAGGCACACAGGCAGAAATTTCAGCCCTTGAGTCGCATTCACCAGCAGCTGTATTCTAGCCAAAATCCCCTGGCATGGTTAACATTGACAAGGCACATGTCTACAAACCCTGTCTCACTTGGGTCACAACAGTTCTGATGTCACAGAATCCCTCAAGACTCCCTTCTCTAACTCTTGAGACGGTCTGGTGGGTGCTGGCAAAACTGAGACAGCAGCAGTGGGTCTTTATCCAATCCGCATTCCCTTGCCCTTCCTGCCTTTCTGTCTCTGCTCTATCCAACTGTATAACACATATAGTAACACAGTCTATTCTCAGCAAATTGCTTCAACACCACGATCTGTTCGAAGACTACCAAACAAAATATTGTTTCAATCAGAGAGAACCTTACTTGTTTCCTCGTTACACAAATTCTCAGCGTGTTCTGAACTGCCAAACAGAAAATACAGGTTGGCCCAACCTATTGCACAAAAAGAAAACAGGTACTTCTTAAAGCACATGGCCCTTGTTGCGGGTTTAGTTAAATATTCAAGCCCATCATTTCAGCTCACATTACAGGGGATCCCTGATGAAATTTGAATGGACCGAGGTGAAAACACCTTCTGAAGCCACTTAATCAATTTCTCATTTCCTAAGGTTTCTCAATGGAAGTGAGGGAGAAAACATACAAAAGCAAAATACTGCAGATGCTGGAAATCGGAAGTGAAAACAGAAAATGCTGGAAATGCTCAGCATGTCAGGCAGCATCTGTAGACAGAAACAGAGTTAATGTTTCAGGTCGATGATGAATTCTTAAGAACTATTTGAGAAAACATACAGTTTTGGTAGGTATATTGTAAAGCTTTGGTACCATAACAAGGCTATGTGCAAAGAGCAATGTCTTTGCATTTATTTTTAATATAAAGACATAAAGTTTAAAGTTAGTTTCAAAGAAAAAAATCTTTAAAAATTTGCGTCTTTTATGGCAACACAGAGACTGCCCACCATAAAACATTATTGCAGGCCTATGCAGCCAATGTCTGCACCCACGTGGGTGTGCATAGCAGAAGTTCAAAGTTTGCCTAATTGCAAGTCAACATCTTGGCTGAAGCTCGGGAGTCTACAAAAATTAGGTGAGAGCATGGACAAGATGGTTAGAACTTCCTCTAAGACTCCAACAAAGCAGAAAATGTTGGACTCTCAGTCTTAACTCATATATGAAGAATGAGGACTTGGGAGAGATTCTGTCTCTGTGGAATCATCTCCAAGCAGAAGACAAAATACTCATCTGTAGAGTTCAGGGAGAAAATTGGAACAATTGTTTTTAAGTAGAAAGGAAGATCTTTCCTGATAATTCTTTTAGTTGGTGAGCTACCATTCTGTATTGTATACATTTGTGAATTGTTTACAGGGACTTTGAGGAATAGTGGTAATTCCTGGAAGTGGAGATTTACTGCCAGTAGCAACGTACAACAGTTTGTGAAGAATATGCCACAGCATTATCCAAGTCAAAGCAATCTAACAAAAGAATAGGTAGTAGGCAAAATGACTCTGTTGCAAAATTATCCCCATCAATAAATTGACCTAGGTGCATGTTATCATAGTATATTCACAGCACAGAAGGAGGACATTTGGCCCATCATGGGCCTTCGTGAGCTGCTGCATTGTGACTTGTTAATAGTGTACATTGTAGCCAATGTGCACCAGTAACTACTGGTTACAACTTTGCCAGAAAATTTAGATGTCCTTTGACATAGGGAATGCTAGGGACATGTATGAATGGATCAAAAATGCAACAGGTCCATCAACAAAGAAAACAGCTCCATTGAAAATAAAGGCACGGGAGGTCATCACCGACTTGTTATGACACAGCAGTTGGTAAAGGCTGAGTTATTTAAAATCCCAGAAGGAAACTTTAAACAACTGTCATAACCTATATTTTCAATTGGTATGTTTGAGATGCAGCTTTGAATTCAGAAATGAAACCACCAAGCCTCTAGAGGTTTTTTATGTAAATTAAATTAAATATTTATTAATTTAACAAGGAATTAAACATATACACATGTCTACAAATTGCTACCATAATAGCTTTTAAACAAATCCCCAAATTAATCACTCCAAGGTAAATCTTCACCAAGGCAGCAGTAACCCACAGACTTAAACAGACACCAGGCAAAGCACATTTTATCTTACGAATTCAAAATGAGGTTCTTTTCAATTTGGTTCCTTCGCACAGTTGCGGGCTTGTAGCCTAGACCAAGGTTTCACAATCTAAGGGTTAGTTGGTTCATAAGCTAAGATTTTGGGGACATGAACTCTGAGGTAACAATGGCTGCTGTGGAGCTCAGAGTGATTTCTGACAGCTGTGAGCTGCTTTAAATGCTTGCTGTTTTTTGTTGTTGGGTGTGCCTAATGGACTGCTCTCTGAGGCCCAATTGCTGCTGCAAAAACAACCTATGAATAGGTTGGTATTTATTTAAGAAACGCTGCTTTTTCATCAACTCCACCCCCCCCCCACCACTGCTCAACTCCTGTTTTCCCAACACCCCCATCAAGAACTAAAGCTTCCCCACCACCCCCCACCCCCCCCATTCAACACTCCCGGAATGGGGTCACACCAGGAAAAGGTTTGGGAAGCATTGGCTGAGACAATGTGCTCAAACCTATAGCCTTGAACCAGCAATCTTTCAATTTAGAAATGGGAATAAGTTATAGAGTAGATTTTAAATGAAGAGTTCAAATGGGTGATATTTAAAATAACAAATATTTGGGAATGAGTTACAGGCTGGCTTCTAATTCAAGAGCGTTGATAACATAAATTGTGGGAACATAGCTGTCGTCTGAAATTCATTGTGACATATTGCAGATGTGAAGTCATTGCAGGAACCTATTAGTTTTAATTGTGTGCACTGTGAATGACACAGGGTGCTTTGGTTTAGCTTTGGTGCAGCTGTGTCTCAGTGCGGCTCTTGATGCAGTGTGCTGAATGTTCGCTACGCCTGATGACATCCAGACCAAAGAATTAACATGCATGATGGAATTGCAGCAAGGATTTTTTTTTAAATAATTTGCTTGTTAATTTTGGTAAAATAATGTAGACAGAGAATGAAAGCATGAGGATCAGGGACAACAAGGCGAACGAAATGAGTATTTATTTTTTAAGTTAAATTGTAACCCGTGCTTATTTTAATATTTAAGATTAATATTACAAAAATTTAGCA
The DNA here is from genome assembly GCF_017639515.1 of Carcharodon carcharias. Lineage (NCBI taxonomy): Eukaryota > Metazoa > Chordata > Chondrichthyes > Lamniformes > Lamnidae > Carcharodon > Carcharodon carcharias. The sequence continues at coordinate 16,469,036 of NC_054483.1, read as the reverse complement.
GCTTCTAAAATCACTGTTTGTTTCAGAAGCACAATGCATGGCTTGATAACTAGTTGACCCTGGCAGACAGCAATTTCCCAGGACCTGCCAGGAGACTAAGGCCAGAATTTTCTGTTTGTTGGTCGGGCGGGCGGGCCTGATCGACTCGGCGGTGGTGGGCGGCCGATTGTTGCTAGCAAAATGGGCCATGCCGCCATTTTACGCAGGTGGGCCAATTAAGGCCTGGCCATTGGGTTAGCAACTCCCGTGGAGAACGGGAAAATAGCCGCGGGGGGTGGGTGGCCTCAGGCTGCCGGTTCCAATGAGGAGCCAATAGCCTGTTTAGAGAGTGACCAGGTAGCCTGCTTGAGGCAATGCACCATGGCCACTCGTGGAGACAGGGAGGGAGGACCGAGTGGACAGCAGCATGAGCAGGAGGAGGGGGGCAGGCTGCAGGAGAGGCCAGCGGGGGGGAGGGGGGAGGGGGGGCACTGTCCCCCCTGATTTTCAAATGCCTGCCTTGCTGTCCTCCTGCAAGAGGTGGCTATCCGTCGGCATGTTCTGTATCCTGAGGATGTTAGGAGGAGGGCCCCCCATGTCACCAGCCAGGCGTGGGAGGAGGTGGGTGACACTGTAAGTGCCCATGATGATGTGCGACGCACTGGCACCTAGTGCAGAAAAAGATTCAATGATTTGCTGTGCTCTGGACGGGTGAGTACCTTGTCTGTCTTGGCCATTTGACTAAGAAGGCAGCCTTAGCTGTTGAGCCCCCGCCCCCACCACCATGTCTTGCTGTCGTTACTGCACAGGGCATCTGGCACAAGCTGGGCGGGCAAATGGGTGCCGACCAAGCTTACATCAGCCTTAGTGGTTGAGGAGGAGATGGGTTCGTCCCACAGCATATGTTGGTCTTTGTGGCATTTGAGTAGTCTGGGGGCAACCTGCATGGGAGGCCACTAGACACATACTCAGAACTTCAACACATGTCATACTGATGGTAATGAGATGGTGCAAGGGGTGCCTCAAGGTGTTTTGGCCAAGTGCCATCTGCTGGTATCGGCACCGCACCTAGTTGCGCCTCCTTGCTATGGGCGCTAAGACCCATGTGCTATTCAAAGTGATGGACGCCGAATGTGTCCCAGATGGCCGTTGGGGGAGGGGGTTGGGACCAGCCATGCTATCTTCTGGGGACTGATCACCAATAGTGTGGACAGGAGCCGCTGGAGGCCTCAGATGGGCCACTGTGGTTGGGGTGCAGTGTGCACGTGCAGAGTACATGAGCGAGCAGCCCCAATAAATCCCCTTCTCTGTTTGGCAGGCAAAAAGTCACCATAATGCCCGGGAGCACCAGAGGACTGGAGGTGGACACGCCCTGCTCCAGTGCCTCACAGTCGTTGAAGAGCAGGTCATGGAGCTGGGGAGGAGGCAGGAGGCCAGGGTGGTGAGGCTGGGGTCCAGCAGCCAGGTATTTGAGGTCCACAGTCCCATTCACTGTGTCTGCCCACCATCCAAACCACTGATGGTTGCTGCAATTGTTAATGCTGAAACACTGCTCATTCACAGACTGAGACACTCTGACGTGTGGGTCATACAGGAGGGACCCTCGTCCCCTTGAGGAATAGCGTCTCCACCACCTTCCAAAGTCACCTTATCCCATTTGTGACCACTATCACCATGGTCTAACATGCCATTGGATCGCTGCTGCACAGATAAAGAGTTATTCCATGTTAGGGGGTTTGGGACCTCCTGCACCCTTTCAGCCAGTGCGCCCCACATTACTCTGTCCAAAAGGTTCTCAGCACCTCAGCTGTGACCCTCATGACACTCAACTTAGATGAATACCACCACGTTACTCATCCCTGCGCCAAGGGGAAATGTTGCCTTCTGCCCACCCGGTCTATGCCCCTCCTAACGGAATGAAGGACAATAATGTGACCTCTCAATCTCCTGTGATCGACAGCAAATGTCGCCACTGTTTGTGATGTTTCCTCAGCCCCGCAACTATCCAGGCCAGAATACATCCAGGTCAGGTACCTCTGCACTCTCCTGACTCCTGTGGTTCATAACATGCCATGTGGCATTCCTGAGGCCATCTGACCAGCCTGTCTGCATGTGCGCTTAATGGTTGGGGCTCCTCTTGACTCTTTTCAACCCCACCAATGTTTGCAGGACAAGTGGCAGGAAGCACATTTGCATCTGGCAGGGTTGCATGAGGGTGTGCTTCAGTTGCTCTCTGTGATGGAGGAGTCCAGGCAGAGTGCACGTGAAGGTTTGGCCCTTAGAGCAGAGCTTCAGGTTTCCTTCAATGAGAGGTTGGCGACTCTCATAGAGAGGGGCTTCAATCGAATGGAACATTTTATGATTGGGATACGCTCTGACCTGCAAGCCCTCACAGCGGTACTGGCCATGGATAGTCATTCCCAATGTTGGAGATGTTGTGGACACCAAGTGTCGGCACTCGGTGCCCATGCATCTGCGATGAGCAGGGAGGTCAAAAGGGACCTCACGTCGGCACAGCAGCTGACTGTCGTCGTTGTGAGCTCCTCTCAGGGCACTCCAGATGAGGGCAGCAGCTCCTCTGCCCCTCTGCCAGTCAACGTTTCTTCCATTGAGGCTGCAACAATTGGGGAGGTGCCAGTTCTGGAACTGGCCACTCCCTCCCAGGCGGGGCCATCACAGGCTCCACGGGCCAGAGGATGCCCACCAAGGTCATCGAGGCCAACATGACAGCAGAGTCAACAGGCTGTCTCACAAGTCATTCCGAGCGATGGGGCGGCACCAATCGTAGTACCCACAAACGTAGGCATAAGGCACCTTAGGCACTCCACGGGTATGTCACTGGTGATTTTGTGTTGGCCTTAGAACAGGGACCCAAATTTTTCTTATCGCAATGGAGTGCTGTGTGCTTTTCTTTTGGACAGAATAAAGTCCACCTTTGTTACCATGGCTGAAGGTCTTTTGTTTGTGGTGCATTTTTCTTTTTCACATATTTATCATGAGTGTTTGAGTGGACATTGATGTTTCTGTACTAAGCCCTTGGTTGCAGCTGATGAGGTGGAAGATGTAGCACCTAAGTGCCACGTGTGGAAGTTCCAGGCAAAGCTGGTCCCACTGATCGATGTGTGTGGAGCTAGCTGAAGGTTCTTTGGATTAAATTGTCCTGGGTGTCCCTGCCTCCTTGGTGCAAACGCGGGTCATCGTTCTGCCCCATATCATCACCCTGTGCTTCCTCATCCTCTGAAGCACTGCTGGATTCATCATGTGCAGCCTCATCCAGGGCGTCAAGGTCTTCATCATCAATTCAATCCCCCCTTTCCAGTGCAAGATTGTGCAGGGTGCAGCAAACTACCACTATCAGAGAGACGAGATCTGTGGGGTACTGGAGTGCGCCCCCGAGCGGTCCAGGCAACAGAAACGCATCTTAAGAAGACCGATGGCTCTCACCACCACAGCCCTTGTGGTGCCCTGGCTCCTATTGTACCACTGCTCAGCTTCTGTTCTTGGACAGTGTAGTGGCATCATGAGCCACCTTCGCAGGGGATAGCCCTTGTCACCCATGAGCCAACTATCCAACTGAGCCAGAGCACTGAAGAGCCCCGGCACCTGGGAGTGTCTGAGGATGTAGGCATCATGGGAGCTGCCTGGGTACCTTGCACAGGCTTGTAGAATCAGTATCCTGTGATCACACACTATCTGCACGTTCATGGAGTGGAAGCCCTTCCTGTTGACAAAGGCACCAGGCTCACCTGCTGGCGCTTTGATGGCCACATGTGTACAGTCTATAGCACCCTGGACACGAGGGAAGCCAGCAATGGCCGCAAAGCCTCTGGCTCGCTGTGCCTGACTTGCCTGGTCGCAGCGGAAGTGGATGAAGCTGGATACCCGTCTGAATAAAGCGTCTGTAACCTGCTTGACACAAGTGTGGACAGCTGTTTGGGAGACACCGCAAAGATCACCCACTGAACCATGGAAGGAGCCAGACGCATAGAAGTGGAGGGCAACTGTGAGCTTCAGAGCCACTGGCATGGGGCGTCCACCCACACAGTTAGGAGAGATCTCAGGGCCAATCATCTGACAGATATAGTTGACTCTCTCCCTTGAGAGATGGAGCCTCCTTCAGCACTGCACCTCAGTCATATTGAGGTAGCTGCTTCGCCGCCTGTATACCCTGGCAGCAGGATAGTGGCGTCTTCTGTGGCCCCTTCCACCTTGGACAACCTCTTGCCCCTGCGCCCCTTGTGCCTGCATCTGGCCTCCCAAAGGTGGTTCCCCTGGAGGCTGATTGTCCAGTCCTGGCCTCCTCCTTATTCTAGCCCTCCCTTACTCCTCAGGATTTATGCCTCCAGTGGAGATGTCAGAATCCATATCCCCAGGCTAAATGGAGGCCTCTGGAAAGCTGCAGACCCGAGAAAGATTACTGTCTGCAGACTGGTTTCAAAGTACACAAAGAGCTCTTGGAAATCGATGTGAACTGCTAACAATCACACAGGCAACTTTTAAACACTTTCTGCAATTAAAACTTTGTGTAAAACATGAACAACCCCTCTGAGTCCACATATCCCGACATTGCATGAGTTTTCTTAAAAAATCTTCTACCCGCCTGCTCGTTGGGCCCGTGCTCCGACCCAAAGTTCACGCGGGCCCCTCAAAATCCTGGACAATTGGCAAGTTAAGGGCCTTAACGAGCCCTTCAATTAATGGCGGGCGACATTCCATTGCTGAGCGTGCCCACCTGTGGAATAGATCTTTAGTCAGCTAAATTGTCTAATGGGTTAAATGGTCTAAAAGTGATTATATTGTAGTATGGTAATTTATGTAATCTTTACTAATCAAGCAGTGTAAACTAATCACGAGGAGTATCTTTGAAAAGTTTGTGGTTACAACTGCGTCCTGTTATGTGCTAGATGAAACAATGGAGCCCTGATTAAATCTGCTGATATGGTAATTTATGTAATCTTTATCTAACATAGTTGTAGTTAAACTGTCTTATTGTGAAATGTACCGTCTCCCTGTAATTGTATTACTGCGTTCTCCCTTTGATCGTGCTAACCATGACATCACTGTGATTTCTTGATGTACGGACCTTATATGGTATGAATTTCCTGTTATGAGGGGTATAAACGATGCTGGATTCTCTGTTCAGGGTGTTAGACTGACTAGGAACCACATGTGGTGCCCTGAGCAGCCAACTCCCTAGCATGCTTCAATAAATATAGTTTTGCTTCTAAGAAGTCATTATTCTCGTAGTTGTGTCGCGATTTGATAGTACTTTCTTGGAGGTCCCACCGAGATGGCAAGCGTGACTGCCTAAGCGAGACCAAATGGTAGTGCCCTGGCAACGGACGACTCAACCGGTATATAAATAAGGTAAGATTTAACTTACCAGAGTCTGTCCGTTGTTAGTATGCATGCAGGTGCTCAACATGAGCAGTACACCTCTGCCATAACCTGACTGTCAGAGAGCAAAAAAAAAGGAGGGATCTGGGATCCCGTGGATACCTACCTAGAGTTCGAGCCCCCGAGGTTGTGACAGACAGGGTCCACAGCATGGACAGAGTCCGTAGTAAGCAAGAGAGTTAAGCCAATAAGTAAAGGTTGAGCACGCTAAGAAAGGATCCGATGCCTGTCTGTGATCTGCTGCCTGTCTGTGAATGTGTTTGAAGGTATAAGGGGAAGAGAGAGAACGCCAGGCGTCTCAAGTGAACTAAGGAAACTGGTACAGCATAGGAATCAGTATGGAAGCAGCTGCAGCAACAGGGGATATTCCCATCCCTGCTAAGGGAACACCAGCGTATTATATGCATCAGAATTATGGCCCGCCCAGTTGTAAATTTTTAAAAAATGTAATTGGATCCCCCAGAGATGACCCCAAGAAGCAATTCCCATTGGAAGGCACATGGGATCTTGATAAATTAGTGCACTTAAGAGGAGCTCTAGAATCAAAAAGAGGCAAGGTTAAAAAAAACCCCCAGTTGGATGCCTATTATAATTGGTATTTAGAAGATTTAAGGGAAAGATGGAAGTTTTGCGAAAATGTCACCAGCCCACTAAAAAGGATATTGAGGTGTTGATGGATGCCTGTTTAGGAACAAACAAATGGAAACAGGTTAAGGACAAAAGTGAATGGCCAGAAGGACCTAACCCAGGGGCCGAGCTCACTAGCCTCTGGGATTGAATCTTAACGGCTATAAGGGACTGTTACCCCCAGTTTGTAGCCTGGTTTAGAATTAATGCCACACAGCAGAAACCAGGCAAAGATGTGGGTGATTATGCTAAACAAGTATGAAAAGTGTTTTCAGAATGTTCAGGTCTAAAAGAGGGTGAAGGAGAACCTGCAATGGTTAATGTTATTGTAAACTGTTTGCAACCCGGTATGAAGAATATGTTTTGTACAACTTGTATTGGATGGGAAGCCAAACCCTTGGTTGAGGTAATGAGTGTGTTGCAACATTGCCAACGCCAGAATCAGCATCAGCAGCAGAAACCCTTTAAAAAAAATATGAACAAGATGCTTATGCACGCAGGTCCGGTTGAACCTGCTCCATGCCCACTGTACAGTGGGCGCCAGCAAAGAGGCAGAGGGAGGTATAGAGGAAGGCAGAACAGAGATAATTTCAGTTGTTACAATTGCGGACAACAAGGACATTGGGCTCGTAATTGCCCTCAGCCCCGAGCACCTCTCCCCGGGCCGTCAGGGATGGCACTATGAGTTACATTGTGCGGCATATTATGAGCAGGAAGGCCATGACCAGGACTATGCACTAATGGCAGCCCCACAAGTAGGATCATTCTTTCTTTTGGAAACAGGAAACATCATATATGGGTCAAGAAGGAATAGCCTTTCAAGTTGACTTGCCAGCTATTCCATCATGCAGACGTATCGGCACCGCATTTCATCTTGTATGTTTGTCCCGGCCACTACGCAAAGGATTTGGGCCCGATGGTTAAGTGACTCTTGACTCGGAAACCCAAGTACTCAAGGCTGACGCCCAATGGAAGAATCGAAGTTTTACTGGACTCCGAGGTTCAGATTGTCATTACTTAAAGGAGGATTCCCACAATGTTTGCGCGCCAACAACCGGGAGATGATCCCACCCCGAAAACAATGGGAAAACAGGAACAGGAATAACTTCAGCAAGCACCAACATGGCTGTGGGCTAAGCACTCGAATGAGGTAAAAGAAGCGCAGAAGGAAGCAACTGCTGAGGTCTGCAATACCTATGAGCCATGGGACCATGTGTTCATAAAGACCTTCAGTCGGAAGAATTGTCTGGAACCCCGTTGGGAGGGACCTTACTTGGTGCTTTTGACTACCTATTCGGCTTTAAAGCTTGAAGGGAAACCAACGTGGATACACGCCTCTCACTGCAAAAAGAAGGACGTGTGGAACCCTGTGACAGTGTAACCAGTTCTGAAAGGAATAATCCAGAGTGCTAAAACCAAGAGACTAAGCTATTAAGTGCTTCAAAATATACAAAACAAAGTAGAAACTGTCACATTAGAAAATGGCACCAGAATGCTTTGCTAAGATTGTGGTTCTGATGTTTGCAGGAGCAAGTATAGTAAAATGTAACCCAAAGGCAGGAGAGCCAAATTGCTCTCTGAGCCAGGGGACTGGCCAAAGGGAAACGGGTACCAACGGAAAGCAGGAATATGATCATTCAGAAGCAATAACATATGTCAAAGGGAACCTAGGATGTTACAACAGCGCAGGCAAGTTTGTAAGTTTAAAAACTAACCCATGCGGACCCTGTAAGGATTATAAATATAAGATAAACTGCCAAATGGGGCCCCAGATAGGAGAAGGATATGTTATGAATTGCGATGACCAGATACTGAGCTGGGCCGCCTACTATGCACCAACAACCACTCCTGTGCCAGAGATGGTTAGCCATACTTTGATCACCACTGAACCTGTTGCCACTACAGGAACTACTCCGAGGCCTGCGGAGTGTCTCAGAAACAACACCCTATATACGGGATTGGTGGCAATATCTGAAAGAGAAAGAGTAGTGATAATACCAGGGTAAGCTCATGTAAAGACAGTAGTAAATCTGACCAAGCTCAGTGTGCCAGAATGGTGCCCTAATGGACTAAGGAACTTGCATACTAAATTATTAAGAGAAGAAGTTAGCCAAACAAGATTAAAATTGAAGGTTGAAAAGGAGCAATTAGTAAGTGCCATGACCACAAACCCCACTCAAAAGCACCTTGAGAAAAGAGATATTCTAGAGCTAGCAGGAATAAGATATGCAGCAGGAACTGCCACAGTAAATACCTTAGATATAGGTGCATTGCAAACAGAGATTGACAAACTAAAGACCCATATGAAACAGATAGCTCAGGAACAATATGATGTCCAAAGAGAATCAGCCCAGACTAGCAAGCAATTAACTGTCCTTATTCAGGAAGGGTTAAAACACCTGAAGCCAGTAACGAAATACAATAAATGCCCTGATAGAGCAGGAGGAAGATGAGGAAACGAACAAAACAAGGGATGCTGTATGCACCTTGTATTGGTCTTGGGTGCTGGCTCAGGCGGACAAAAATTTACTACAACTTAAAACCCATCAAGTACCGGACTGGATAGGAGAAAGGGCTTTACAGAAATGGACAGGATCCTCCTTGACGAATGTTAAAGATGTCTCCCTAGCAACCCGCATTCCTCACTGCGCTAAGAATAATGCAAAGAGACAGATCATTTTAGAAATGATTTTGCATATACCAAAAACTAAGGATAATAAGTTAAGATCACGATTATGTAGAATTGAGAATATAGGCTGGGTAAAGGAAAAGGTGTGGCTAACAATACCAGATGCACCCAAATGGGCAATGGTGACGGAAAACACTACAAGGGGATTACAGAGAGACTGATGCCAGAAGATGGAGGACATATAGCTGTGTCCAGACTATGCCCTTATGAACGAGAAGATGTGTGGGCCGCATCACTGGAAAGATTGTAAGATACAAGTTAACCCTACCAAACATAAAGGGTCGCACTTTGTTAAGACACATAATGAAGCTTATTATTATGTAGTAACTACAAAATTGATTTACCTAGTACGAAGTAAAACGTGTGTTCTACCAAGCTACAATGTGATTATTAAAAACTCTAAGGAACAATTGATCTTTGGGAACAATAGCATAGACCCACTAACAAAGGATACAAATCTAGAAATAGAAGCCAACATTGTAATGGTGGATAATGATGCTCAAATATGCAAATTTGTGCCAAATCCACTGCCTACCATCCCACCTCTGAATGCAGATTGGGAACAATTGATAAGGGAAGTGAAAAATATAAGTCACCAATGGAGTGCTTTGGAACAAAAAAATTAAGTCAGAACAGGACAAGGCAGAAAACTCTTGAGAGCAGGATCATGGTGGGAGAGAATATGGAACTGGGGTACGAATGTAAATGTACACCCTTGGTTGAGAATATTTTTCCATGTACTAGTAATCCTCCAAGCATTGGTTATAGTCATTTTGATCATCCTAGCGATTATCTTAAAGAAAAAGATTAATGCTTGGACAGTAAACCGACTTAAGAAAGACTTGGCCTTGTTAGAGGTTAATACCCACCGGTCTGAATATGACAGACTGTAAGGATTGTCCTTTAAAGGATAAAAGGGGGGAATGTGGAATAGATCTTTAGTCAGCTAAATTGTCTAATGGGTTAAATGGTCTAAAAGTGATTATATTGTAGTATGGTAATTTATGTAATCTTTACTAATCAAGCAGTGTAAACTAATCACAAGGAGTATCTTTGAAAAGTTTGTGGTGACAACTGCGTCCTGTTATGTGCTAGACAAAACAATGGTGCCCTGATTAAATCTGCTGATATGGTAATTTATGTAATCCTTATCTACATAGTTGTAGTTAAACTGTCTTATTGTGAAATGTACCATTTGCCTGTAATTGTATTACTGCGTTCTCCCTTTGATCGTGCTAACCATGACATCACTGTGATTAAAAACAAAAAAACTGCGGATGCTGGAAATCCAAAACAAAAACAGAATTACCTGGAAAAACTCAGCAGGTCTGGCAGCATCGGCGGAGAAGAAAAGAGTTGACGTTTCGAGTCCTCATGACCCTTCGACATCAACTCTTTTCTTCTCCGCCGATGCTGCCAGACCTGCTGAGTTTTTCCACATCACTGTGATTTCCTGATGTACGGACCTTATATGGTATGAATTTCCTGTTATGATGGGTATAAACAACGCTGGATTCTCTGTTCAGGGTGTTAGACTGACTAGGAACCACGTGTGGTGTCCTGAGCAGACGACTCCCAAGCAAGCTTGAATAAGTATAGTTTTGCTTCTAACAAGGCAGTGTTCTCGTAGTTGTATCGTGATTCGACACGCCGACTGAAATATCACGATGCCGCGCGCTGATGTCGGCACGCTCGCGCGACATTTTAAGTGCTGACATGCGGACTCCATCACCCGCACATCAGCCGAAAAATTCTGGCCTAAGGGTTAAGTTCACATCCAGCTATTAATTATTTATTTTTGTTTGGGAGCCCAAGCTAATTGCTAAAATGTACAAGAGTTCATCAACCCAAGTGCCTTTCCAGGGAGCATAGGACTTGTTTGTTTTCTTGAATCTTAAAGTAGCATTTTAGATATTTAACATGAACATTGAGTTTCCTAATTACTACAAATGTCATTAACGTTTATAGTTAATAGAGAGGACTGAAAACTTAATCTGGGTGTTTTATGTTTCAATTTAATTATCAAGAAACAAACAATCTTAACATTTCCCAAGTGGAGGATGAAACCTAAGTTCTCAATTGTATGAAATATATTCTTATTACCTTGTTAACTTTTTATGTTAAACCTTTCTTACCCTCCTCTTGGATTTTTTGTACATTTAATAATTTATCAAGACCTGAGAGCACCACACCTGTATTTACTGGTTGTGTACATCCATGCTGCTCTGCACATTTGTGACGCAGCAAATATGCCAGTATATAAAAGTACAGTCCTTCATCTTTGCCAGTTCAAAACCTTGGAACTTATTACCTAACAGCACTGTGGAAACGCTATCACCACACTACTGCAGCTCACCATGTTCTCAATGGTAACTGGGATGTGGAGTAAAGGCTGGCCTTCCTGGTGTCACCCATATCCCAAGAATTAAGAATAAAAATAATCCATTTCATTGTATGATTGGGTGTCTTATCTGTACAAAAGCAATGGGCTGAAATTAAAAGCAGCAATTGCTTGCTTTCAGTATTTCAGAGTTGAACCATGATGCATCTTTAAAGGCCAACCAAGCACTCTGAGACACTAAGAAGAGTTTGATCTGTGTGTAATATTCATACCAGGGATCAACAAGTGTGTATGGTCCATTTTATAAGGGGTGGAGACCATTCCCAGGTCCTGTGTACAAATATTCTTTAAGTTCATCTTTGATGCCAGAATCACTAGCTGTTTTTTTCCTGTCCTTTGATGAAGGTTAGATGAGGAACAGTTTGGTTATCAAGAGTTGTGCTTTTATGCAACCTCACAAGCTAACTGTGTACTCTCAGACCCTATGTGGAGCTGGATCTATCTATAATATTCATGCCAGGGATCAAAAGGTTAAAATAAAAGGACAGGTTGCTAGAACTGTGCTTCTTTTTTTCCCCTGAGTTTAGAACGGTTAATGGGTGGTCCAATTAACAACTTAATAATGATAAAAGAATTCAGTAAGGGGGAACCAGAGAAGCTTTCCTCTGGTTGGGGAACCTATAATGCTATGATGGTCATTGACCTGAAACATTAACTCTTTTTCACTCCATAGATGCTGCCTGACCTGGGGAGATGAGTGCTATGAGCCCTTACTTGCTAAAGGTTACCCCAAAGGTGTCTTAACAGTAGCTACACTGTAGGAGAGAGTATAAATCAAAAAATAATAGCGGCTTGCCAGAATTGAAGTGAATTCCAGAAGACTGTGGCGTACTTTTGGGTGGAAGTAAATAACTTTTAAATTATCATAAAGTTTAAGAAAATTCTTGAGGGAAGTAAAAGGTGAAGCTGAGTGCATAACATACATAGTTATTAATCAACTTGTTAAGTTAATAGTGCTTATTTTGTTTAAGTCTTTTATATAAAATCAAGTTTGTTTTTACTAAAATCATGAAATATTGTGGCATAATTCCAGTAGCTAAAACTAGGTATTCAGATTTCTCTTAATGGTCCCTAGCAGGATCATAAGATCAGAAAGAGGTAGTTGAAATCCACTGATTATTATTCTATGGGCAGAGTCACTGGCTGGTAGATTTGGGAGAGGAGGGTACAAAAAATAATTGGGGGTTGTCAAAATTGAGGCTGGGGGAGAAGCAACACTTTAGTTGCCCCCTCGAGGATCCCCAGATGTCTCCTTTGGCTCCAACCTCCTCTTCAGCCTTCTCCCCGGGTGAGTGCTGCTACAGTGCGTGAGGTGTGGTGAGCACAACAATCCCTGGGTGATGCCTGAGTGCAAGGATTTCCATTTTGCCCCCGATCTGCAAAAGCCCCTCTCTGCACCCACATTACCCACAGCTAGTGCAAGGGCAGGATGGGTGGGAGGGGGAGGAATTTTACAGGCAGACAACAGAGATCTTGCTGATCCAATATTCTGACTGCTTTGCACCCATTCAATATTTGTACCTGATCTGCACTGGTGCAACTGGATCACATGTTTGAAAATCTGCCTATCACTTTACAACAGATCTGCAGTGGAGAAACATGTCATTTAGCTCAGCTGGTCTAAGCTAACATTATATGCTCAACATGACCATGCTCCCACCCCTATTCATCTACCTCTATCAGCATATCTTTTTAAAGTAAACATTGAAAGATTTTTCAGCCACAAAGGCTTCTTGCATCATTTCAACTCTGGTGCAATTCTGTTCTACCAAGCTATTTATACAATAACAGCTAGCCTTTATTTAGCACCTTCAACATAGTAACACATCCTGAGTTTATTCACGATAGTGTAAGAAGGAAAAGCTGCCAACAAGCTGAAGCAGGAAATATTTGGACAGGTGACCGAAAACTTGGCCAATGATCTGTTAAGGACTGTCTTCAAGGAGAAGAGAGAAGTGCAGCTAGTGCTATCAGAGAAATTCCATTGCCTTGATGTTTAAAATGCTCCAGATCAGAAAATTAGACAGGAATTGATTCAGTGACACTAGGATGCATGTTGTAATTATTTGTTCTTCCACATGCAGAGGTAAGTATAGATGGATGAATATTGCATTCCCTGTGAACATTTATGAATGATCTCATCCATTCTGCCAGTCAACTTCAACCATCTCATCACTCTCAGCTCACACTCACAAGCCCATTACATGTTCACTATCATGGACTATCAGGGCCTCACGCACACGCCTGAGTCACCTGGCCCATGCTATCGCCTCTTCCCCTGCAGCCTCAGCTTTCTTGAACTCATCACCCTCAGCTCCTTCGAGCTCCTCCTTAAAGCATCTCCTCCATTTCGACATCTGGCAAGTCCTCCCCACCTTGCAGAGTGCCAGGTTGTGCAGCGCGTAGCAAGCCACAATGATCCATGAGACACTCTGGGGACTGTACTGGAGTGCTTCGCCAGATCTGTCCATGCATCGGAATCACATCTTTTCAGTGCCTATGGTGTGCTCCACCAATGCTCGGCCAGCGACATGAGGCTCATTGTACCTTCTTTCTGAAGGAGACTGAGGCATCACCAGCCACCTTCTTTGGAGGTACTCATTGTCACCGAGGAGCCAGCCCTGTAGCCTTTGCAGTCCCCCGAAGATATCCAGGATCTGTGTATGAGTTGTGGACGCCTCCTGGGTATCTGCAGCAAACCTGCATCATCAGTTTCTGACGGTCACAGATGGTAGCCTTTCCGGTTTATGTATTGCAGTGCCTGTTGCCAGGGAGCCTTGATAGCCGCATGAGTACAGCTGATGGCACCCTGCACTTGTGGAAATCTGGAAATCTCAGCAAAGTTTGATCTCTGTTGAAGTTGACGTAATTGTGGGACTTGGACAAAAAGGCAGCTATAACCTCATGCTTGCATTTTTTTAGTGGACGCTTGAGAGATCCCGCGGAGGTCCCCAGGGAAGCACTGGAAGGAGCCACTGGCCTAGAAATTCAAAGCAACCGTTCCTTTCACAGCCACCAGCAATGGATGCACTCCCAATCCCCGTGGCGCCAATTCCTGGAGAATGTGGCAAATACGAGTCACCGGATCCCTGGGCATGTGGAACGACACTGGTTCTTGCTCATCTGCGGGTAAGACATGCGAGTTCTGTAAACCCTGAGTTTTGCGAGTCGCCTGTGCACGCCATCTCTGTGAGCCTCATCTTCTGCATACGCAAGAGGCCTTGCTGGCCCTTGGTCTTGAGGGTATTGTTCATCCTTTTTGTGATCCAGGATCCTCCATCACAATCTTCTCCTTCTCCCCTCCTGCCTGTAAGCGATAATGCAGGCAGTGATAAATCCAGCCTCCATCTTCCTGATGTTCTCCTCTCTACAGTATCAATGAGAAACCTACAAGTGTCAGCATTAGCCTCCAAAGGTCCTCTTTCTCTCAATGATTCGTCAGTGAATATGGGTTAAAGGGCTTTGTTCCCGTGTATGAGAATACTCTCTCCTGTAATGCTGGTAGTGCAGATTGTGTATCCCCACCCCACCAGCCCAACATAACCAACTGCAATGAGATGGCTTTGGCCAGGCCGCTTGGATGTGTTGCCTTCAGCGCAGGCACTGGGAGCCTCATTCACTGCACTCTAAAACTACACGCTTGGGAATAAGCATGAGGGTAAATGTTCATTCAGGAAATTAGCTAATTTGAGGGGGCCTGAGGCTTCTCTTCAGTCAATTGTCCAGCACCAACTTTCAAACATGCTCCTGGAGTGTCCGTTCACTCTGGCATTCGTTGTGACTCTGGGGAATTTCCATGCTGCAAACAAGGGGTGAAAACAAGGATTAATGCGACACTGCAGGATTAGTCTTGCATGAATAGGCATCGTTGCTTCACTTTCCTGATTCCCTGCACTGTGATTGAAAGGTTCCTGTGATGTCTCGGCTGTGCCTCTCTCCTCATTTGAGAATGCACTGTTTGGTCAGATATCACTTTCCGCCCAGCCCCACCAGTACATGCAGCTGCTCTCCAATCTGCCCACAGAGCCATCGGCAGCACAGCTTCTCCTCATTTTAAATTTGTACTGCGCCATCACTGCAGGCTGGAAGATGGTAGTCCAGAGCTCTCGCTGCCAGACCAGCTTGGACTCTCCCTGTGTGAGTATGGAAACCCCTCCCATTGTCTCGGAGAAGCTTCATATTCAGGCTACTCTCCCTCACAGACCTCTCCATCTACCCCCTGTACTCCTTGAGCCCATTGTGCTTTCTGGTGCATTTTTATTTGTAGTCCCTGAACGTTTTGAAGTGGATGTGCCGATATCTTGTGTGGACCTCACCCATCCCCATCTTGAGGCCACTTAGATTGTTCAACATATACCACCCCTCCTACACCCTCCCCCAGTCATGTGTCTGGGTGCAACCTTCCCTACTTGTAGGCCTAGCCCTGCAGCCTCTTCCCTGCCTGAGGCCACTTGCTCCCTTCTCCAGTACAGCCTAGTCCTGCAGCCTCTTCCCCTGCCTGAGGCCAGTTGCCCCCTCCTGCCCGAACCAGTGCATGCAGCTGCTTTCTGATCTGCCCGCAGAGCCCTCAGCAGCAGAGCTTCTCCTCATTTTAAGTTTGTACTGCACCATTGCTGCAGGTTGGAAGACGGTGGCACAGAACTCTCACTGCCAGACCAGCTTGGACGCTTCCTGGCCTGGCCCTGCAACACCTTATCCTGCCTGAGACCACTTGTCCCCCTTTGCCAGTGTGGCCTTTGCCTTGCAGCCCCTTCTCCTGCCTGAGGCCACTTGCCCCCTTCCCCACCACAGGCCTAGCCCTGCAGCCATAAAAAGCCACTTCCACTTTACCACTTGTCTGGTAGGCAGGGACTTGTCTGTGACAACACCATGAAAGCGATGTGGCTCTGCCTGCAAATCTGGCGCTGATTTCCGTGAGCCTTGTGCAATGCAAGGTAGGCAAACTGACCTCAGAGTGAGGAGCGAAGTGCAGGTTGCCAGGTACACGTTACTTATATGCTGTTGTGAAACATGTCGTTCTAATTGAATTGCCAATGTGCCCGGATGATTATGAGGTGGCCTTATAATGACATGCAAAAATATTGAAATGGTGTTCCACATCGGGAAACGCAGCACGCCATTAACGGCTGGAGCGCACAATCGCAACCTGGTTTGACGATGCCGTAAAACTAATTTTTGGCCTTCTTGCAATATCTTCCACTTCCGCCCACCACAAACAGGAGCAGAAAATCCTGGCCCAAGAGTTTGTCACCCAGGTATCTGAAAGAGCCTTCTCTGAATTTACTTCCCCTCTCCTCACCATCCAAGGGCCCAAACACTCCTTTTAAGTGAAGCAGCATTTCACTTGCACTTCCCTCAATTTAGTCTACTGCATTCGTTGCTCCCAATGCAGCTTCCTCTACATTGGAGAGACCAAACGCAGACTGGGTGACCGCTTTGCAGAATACCTTCCGTCTGTCCGCAATCATTACCCAGACCTTCCTGTCGCTTGCCATTTCAACACTCCACCCTGCTCTCATGCCCACATGTCCTTCCTTGGCCTGCTGCATTGTTCCAGTGAAGCTCAACGTAAACTGGATGAACAGCACCTCATCTTCCGACTAGGCACCTTACAGCCTTCCGGACTAAATATTGAGTTCAACAATTTTAGATCATGAACTCTCTCCTCCATCCCCACCCCCTTTCTGATTCCCCCCCCCCACTTTTTTTCAAGGTGCAAGGGTGGAACCCAGCATGAGTGCTGAGATGGGCCCCCCACCTCGGATTCCGTCAGGGTCAGGGGAAGATCTCCCATTGTATGTGGGCCAGTCAGGCCACTTGCAAATAATTTACATAGATTTTTCTTTTCCCACCTATTTCCATTATTTTTAAATGCATTTCCATCCATTGTTTTATCTCTACCTTTTAGCCTTTTTTGATGCCTTCACCCCACCTCAACTAGGGCTATCTGTACCTTGCTTGTCCTGCTTTCTACCCTTAATTAGCACATTCCTTAGATAATATCATCACCTTCAACACCTCTTTGTCCTTTTGTCTGTGACATCTTTTGGTTATCTCCACCTATCACTGGCCCTATATCCAGCTCTACTTGTCCCACCCCCCACTTAAACCAGCTTATATTTCACCTCTCTTCTATTTTTAATTAGTTCTGTTGAAGGGTCATTCGGACTTGAAATGTTAACTATGTTCCTCTCCGCAGATGCTGCCAGACCTGCTGAGATTTTCCAGATATTTTTGTTTTTATTTTGTCTAACCGTAAACGTTGATTAATTAAATGATTATAAATATGTTAATTAGTTAAAATGACTCTTGGATCTGGAGATCTGTTTTTACTCAAGCTTGGCATGATTGTTCTACTCTGATGGAATTGCACCCTGGAGATTTTCACAGTTTCAGGCACCTCACGTCAGTTCAGGATAATTACATCCTTGCAGTGTTATTGATGTTGGCAATACACCTGGGAAGCTGTTTCTTTGAAGAACTCTGCCACTGAAAGAGCCCTATTTATGGGAAGGTAAACTTATTGACCGGGAAAATCTGTGAGGTGCAAGGGTGGAACCCAGCATGAGCGCTGAGATGGGCCCACCACCTCAGATTCCGTCAGGGTCAGGCGAAGGTCCCCCATTGTATGTGGGCCAGTCAGGCCACTTGCAAACACCAGTGCAAGTAGCTAAATTTTTAAGTATGGGGTTACTGACTACCCCAGGCATAGGAAACGAGAGACAAATATCCCTGGACCTCCATTTTGAAGTGGCTTGTATCATGACAGTGGATCACAGCCCCAAATTACTTATGGACTTGTTGAATATTTTAAGTAATACATGTTTTTTAAAGAGGCCTACAAGCAAAAGCTGGCTGAGAATGTAAAGTAACCACTTTCTGGAAAATTTCTGTGTGAATTATATTTGACCGACTAGTACAGAGGGACCATGGAATGTCGCACCTAAAAAGGTGTCAAGGCCTACTTCAGACAGAGACACTTGAAAGGAAGAGATGCAATGCAAAAGACTGAACTTTAATCTCCTGTGATTGCAGAGACAATGGAAACTGATTACCAAGTCTCAGCAGAAACCATCTCCTGTTTAGTTATATCTCAGAATGTGGAAATGGTTTGGGTTGAAAGAAAGCAGATTCTGGGCAAAAGACATGTTTGTTTTTCCCTTCCAGGAATACCCAAGGAAATGGGTTAAAAAGCCAGCTGCAAACCTGATCTAAATGTTCTAGTTCTGTTGTGCCAGTTTGTGTTGTGGGGGTCATAGCTGAAGAACATGAACTAGGCATCCCTGTAGTTTGCAGGTAATATTCCCTACCTCTCTCTCTTTCTCTGGCTGGAGGTAAGTCAGCAAAGCCACAGTCAAAAAGTTAATAGGACAGCTCCTTCAGCTAACCTGCAGAACCAAGTGTCTCCAAACCAACCGCTCAACTGCCACAGTCAGCTCTGCTGGAATCACCCAACTTGTTGGCTGCAACATTTAGCCATCTACTCTTCTACAGACAAACCAAAGGCTGATTCGTATATCTTTTAAAACTTTTATTTTTGGACTCAGTTTCTCATTTCTGATCTGTATGTATGTGCATTGCATTTTTATTTTTTCTCAGGTTTTTCGTAACTAATAAGCTTACTTGTTCTTTGACTCAAGAAAGCCTGGCTAAATTGGCTCCTTCTAAAACACAAAGACATTCGGACTGGGAAAAGGTGTCCACGAGGGAAGGGATCCTTTTTAATTTAACCTTGTTGTGACCAACCGAGGGGGTTGAATAAAGATGGGGAGCCAGCTCATTCACCCAGGAACATAACAAAATTGGGGTCCTGTTTGGGAAGTGAACAATTTGAGGTATCTCGTTTGGGATCACAACAAACGTGGGGACCTTGCCCAAGGGCCATTAGTAACATCTGCTTTTAAAACATTTTTTAAACTCCCCTTCCTTTTCTTTGTGAGTCCAGGCCAGAGTTCTGGCCCCCACCATTAGGTAGGCCCCACTTTTACCATTCATGGCATATCTCCACTAAGCAGAGCCAGGTCCCGCTGAGAGATGGGAAAGCAAGCAATCCCCTTTTTAAATCAAAAACTTTGTCTTGGCAGATTGTGAAATTCTTAACTGCTTGTAGTAATTCTGGTGGGAATACATGAGCAGGCCTGTGGATTTTCAGCCTCAACATCTTCAGGGAAAAAGAGGATTTCTATCATCATGTTGCTTGTAAATGTAATTCACTTTTACTTTCGAACTTTCTGTTTCTTGATGTGATTGTAATTCTATCCTTGTTCAGGGGTCTTGCTGTGCAGATTTGTCTTGGATCTAGAGTCACTTCCAAACATTTTCCAGCTCTCAGATCTGCTTCCTCCCCATTCATAATCACTGTGCATCTGCACTTTTCACCTTTTATAGACAGATATTTATCACTCTGCTTTGACTTACAGTTCATTGGCAGATGTCATTCACAAAATTAAAGCTGCCAGCATCTTTAATTTGATAGTAGTGCATTAACACTTTCTAAACAAGGCACAGATACTTGTGTCTCTTTAGATGAGAGTCAATAAGTTCACTTTTCTGTTTGACCTGCTATCACAATTCACTAAATGCTGGCTGGCTGCTGGCTTGGACAGTTTGTAAAACAAATTAACTTCTCACAAATATTCCCATCGAAAAATTTCCATACTACACTGCGAAAATATTTTTTTAGATCACCCAACTATCCCCTGTTTGTGAGGGCCATGGGATGACTTTCACTCAAATTTACTGCAGTAACACTTTGTAACTAACGGCTTGGAGCTCAGGATGGGTCACTCTCCAAAATATAATTAATTCCCTTTTATTTGCTGCCAGTCCCTGGTAATCTGATGAGACAGGAAATTCATGATGGCTGTCCCATTTCCAAAAGAAAAGTAAGACTTGCATTTCCAAACTGCAGTTCCCAACCTCAGGATGCCCCAAATCCAATTAAGTACTTTGGAAGTATAGGGCAGAATTTTACTGGTCCCATGGAGACAGAGGTGGGGGTGGGGCCAGTGAAATGGCATGGCCACACCCCCAACCACCCCAACAGGCCGCTTCCCGAGTATGTTCCCACTGCTGATTAATTTTACGTGAGCAGCAGAACAAATCAGTGGCTGACATATCAATGGTGGGCAGACACTTGCAAATTGTCAGATATTTTTCAAACTTTTTCCAATTTTACCAATGGTGCACGGAACCCACAGATTCTCAGAGCTTTGCTGACTTGAGAAGGTGAGATATGAGCGGCACTTGAGTGGTGGAGGGAATCGGCAGCATGGTGGCAAGAGGGCAACCGCAAGATCGGAGAAGGTGCTACCCAGTTCAAAGGGTGTACCATCAGATGCTCAGCTTCATTGAGATGTCCAAGCACCAATGTCTACAGAGACTGCATCTCTGCAAGGCGTTGATGGTGGAGTTGTGCAGTTTGCTGGTACAAGAGTTCATGCCAATGAGAAGTGGCAGGCACCCAATGCCTGTAACCTTATAGGTGGCATTGGCACTCAATCTTTTCGCTTGTGGTTCATCCCAGTGATCATCTGGAGATCTTTGTGACATCTCTTAGTGAGTGGCTCATTGTTGCAAAAAGACGGGTAACAATGCCATGTGCAATCAGGCTGGCCAAAATATCAAGATCACAACCAATCAGGCTGAGATGGCACTTGGCTTTGCTGCCATAGATAGATTTTCCCAGGTGCAAGAGGGGTCCTTCACTGTTCTCATGTCACTATCAAGGCTCCCTCTGAGCAACCATGCACCTTTATGAACAGGGATTCCACTCTCTCAATGTTCAAGTTGTCTGTAACCACAGTAAGCGGATCATGCTGGTGTGTGTGTGAGGTTTCCAGGAAGCTGCCATGACTCCTACACCCTTAGGCAGTCACAACTGGCTAGGTTCTTCAGGCCATCCACATGCCTTCATGGCTGGATCCTGTGGAACAAGGGTATCAACTGAAGTCCTGGCTTCTGACCCCTGTACGCAACCCCAACACTTAAACAGTTGAACAAATCGTAAACACACATGTAAATGATGATTTTACAATTTTTCTTTACCCAGCACAGAAGACGTTTGCCTCATCAAAGAAGGCATGAGTATGTGATCCACTGTTCCCAGCAGGGAGCAGTATGCATGGGGAACACATCTTGGGAGATCATGGGTGCATCAGCCATGACTTTCTATACATTATCCTATGGAGTTATCACACAGAATTATGTTGCTTCTAATGATGTTCCTGATCCCAACACTTCCGCTGTCCTGTTATATTGAAGTGTGAATGTTAGAACAACAGAAGCCATGTGCTTATTCAAATTTCATACTATTGTAGAGGGTATTAGCTCTCATTTTGTTCCACCTGGTTATGTGACAAACTTATGTTTTATGGCTTGATTGAATTTGTTTTTTTAAATTTAGTGTTAACCATTGTTTGCATCTTTCTGTGGTTTCTCTCAAATTCCTCATTCACTGTCTGGGCTCACCACACCTTTCAGACCCACCTCCTGCTCTCTCAACCTTAACCGCTGACCACTCAACTTTTCTTCCTGGCCCCCATGCTAGCTGATATGGAAAACAGTTTCCTCTCCTATTCTGTTGCTCTTTCAGATCCACTGTCATCACTCCCTTCCTCAGAAAAAACCCATGGCCCTTCTGTACTTGCAAACTACTGCCCAATCTCCAATACCACTTTCTCTCAATGACCTTGAATATGATCTTGCTCCCAAATCCGGTCATACCTTTCTGCAGCTCCATGTCTGAAACTCTAAAATCACACTTCCACCTCCCCAACAGCATTGAACCAGCCCTAATCAAAGTTATAACTGTGACAGTGGTGGACCACATCCTCTCATCTGTTTTGATCTGTCTGCAGCTGTTGCCATTGGGTAGAATTTTCCCAAATTTGCTCTAAGTGCGGTAGCGGACCAGTAAAACAACGTTTTACCCGCCGGCTGTGATGATGGTGGGTTTTCATGCCGTATGGTCCTGAAATTGCCTCGTTATTTATGCACTCCCGGGAAACGTGCAGTTTCCATGGCGGGCAGGGTCTCATTCTCTCACCCACCATCACCCCACTGCTCCATCACACCGGGCGCCACGTTTAAAGTCCAGCTGCAAGCAAATATCTCAGTGCTTCCAGCTCACCACTGCTGCATGGAAGACATGCCCCTGAAATGGAAGAAGGCTGCAGCCCCCTGGTTTAATGGTGGATCTCCCAAACGACTTTTGGATGCCGTGGAAGCCCGCCGGGATGTCCTGTACCCTGGCCCTGGCTGCAGGATGGGCAGCAACATGACCGTGGGAAGCGGTGGTAGTGGTGCTCAGTGCCAATGCCCTTCAGAAGAGTACAGCCACCCTGTGCCAAAAGAGGATGAATGATCTCCATTCCCCCAAGGTAGGTCACTATTTTCATCACTCTCAACCCATGCACTCACAAACCCAGCACACATCCGAAGTGCCCTCACTCACTGCCAGTTCAAGGGACATCACCATTCACTCTCTCACAGTCGCCATCATTGTCCTCACCCCATCCATGGAACCACTCAACACCCACATAGACCAAGCATACTTTTCATTTGGCCTGGCAGCCTACTTCTAACACTCTCCATCTCTATCCAAGCAGGACAAGCTGGCACACAAAAAGAAAGAGTGGTCACAGACTGTTGGAGGAATGCCCGAAATCAAGGTCCTCATGGACTTTGAAAAATTCCATCCAGCTGACCGGTGAGAATCCAGACCTGTCCTGTGCTGACAGTGAGGTCAGTGCTGCTCGACCAAATGAGCATCCAGCAGTGCAACATCCATCAGACGACCATGCCACGAGTGATGTGTCCTGTTGCACAGGCCCCTGCCATGGATTATCTCCCCTTGCTTTCACAGGCACATTTGCCAAACAGCCGACAGAGTCCATGACTCAGGGCCTCCAATCAAGCCCCGGAGAAACCTCTAAAGAGGATGCGGAGGCACCCTCCCTGAAATCCCGTCACAGCGTTTACTCACACCCTCTACCAGCGCAGAGACACACACCTCGGTGGGACCTAGCTTTAGAGTAACCTGGGGATCACAATCTGGTGAGCACATCGCACTGTCTGATCCACTGCAGGCAGTGGCAGGGACTTCCCAGGTGTCCGGCACTCAGAGGACTGCTGGAGGCCAGAACATTGCTGAGTACGAGTCGGATGACGAGCCTCTGGACTCAGTCATGTAAAAGTTGCTGGAGCTGCAAAGGCAAGTTTGGGAACATCAGGAAGGGATGTCCACTGCACACCTCAGATTGCAAGGCATGATGGAGGAGCTCATCCACCTTCAGTCTGAGGCGATAGCGCCAGCATGCCAATGCATCGAGGTCAGCACTGGTAGGATGGCAGCCACCATGGAGACATTGGTCCAGGACTTCACTCCTGCACTGCTTCGCAGGCTCAACTCCATTGCTGATGCCATAGTTGGCCTCCAACAGTGTGTACGTGAGAGGGATGCCGGGCAGTTCGATCTCACTCCAGCTACCCCTATTCCTCAAGTAGTCAGCCTGGGGCCCCCCAGGTATCCATAGGGAGAAGGATCTGCAGGTGCACACTCCGGGCCTATCCATCCAGGTGACTCCAAGAGTATCCAACTCATCCGATACCCCTCTTTCTGCGGCCTCAGCAGCTCTAGCTCCACAGGCCGAGGAAGATGCCGCTGCCACACAGCAGGACCCCAAAAGCAGGCCGGTGCCCTCCAAGTCTCGGCCTTCCAGACAACGCCCACCAAAGCCATCACAAGCTGGGCATCACAGTCAACAGGCAGCCTCCATCTCCGCTTTGGATGTCCGGGGAGCAGCAGCATTAGGGTGGTTAAGGAAAATTAATTGAACAGCCTGGGCATGGGTGTTAATCACTTGTACATACTGTTCACTATTGTCAGTAAACTCCCAAGAATGTCTCTCTGCCTATGGCTCCTTGTTCTGATGAGCAGTGTTCATGTCACTCAGATGTGAAACCTTTCTGCACAGGATAAAGGCAGGTTTCTTGGTCCAGGGCCTCCTCCCTATGCTCTGTGCAGTCTTCAGACCAAAGTGATGGCCTGGCCTCACTCCCTGGAGACATTACTGATGCCTGCACATCAGCGGTGCTTGTCATTGCTGCCAGAATGTAGTGGGCAGGCGCCACAGAGTTCTCTCATGCTCTATGCATGCTCTCAGTACCTTTAAGGAGGGACTGGCCCCAATCTCTTCAGCATCTGCGACCACTGATGCTGTGCTCCAGCTCCTGAAGGGCTCAGGTGCTGAAGGCAGACAAAGCATCAGAAACTTTCATGGCTGCGTCTCTATGATAGGACCCTGATCACGGAGCACAAGCGAGCTGTCCTCAGTCAGACATTCTCAGAGGCAATGTGAAGATTTATGGAATGTCCTCACTGCATGTCATCATCATCCTCCTGCAATCAAGCAACTATTAGGTCCTCCACTCCGTGACAGGAGCATTCTCACAGAGGGTATTGGTGCTGCCATAAGCCAGACTGGAGTCAAACTTTCACAAATGCGATGTGGGGAACTATGGGATCTCCTCACTGCATGTCGTCATCACTCTCCACAAACCTAGCAGCTATGAGGACCTCCTGAGTGCACCTGCCTCGTCTGGCCAGTGCGAGGGCACCGACCCCATCATCATGACCTCTGAGGAACTCCTCAGCCTCATCCCCATCGGTGTCCTCCTAATCGGAGGAGACATGCAGCTCCTCTATCTCCTCCTCAGCCAGCTCGTCTCCCCTTTGGAGCGCCAGGTTGTAAAAGGCGCAGCATGACACTGATGCATGACACCCTTTGAGAACTGTATTGCAGGACTCCACCAGACCCATCCAGGCATCGGAACCTCATCTTCAGCATCCTGGTGGTCTGCTCCACCAAGCTGTGAGCTGCAGCACGAGCCTCATTATACAGCCGCTCTGCTGCAGTCTGAGGCCGCCGCATAGTTGTCATCAGCCACGTCCTCTGTGGGTAGCCCTTGTCTCCAAGGAACCATCCCTGCAGCTTCTCTGGACCCTGGAAGACTCTAGGGATCTGGACCGACTGAGGATGTAGGCATCATGCACACTTCCTGGAAACCATGCACACACCTGCAGGATGTGTTTTTGGTAGCCACACACCAGCTGCATATTGATGTAGTCCACCATGTGTTGCAATGGAGATCTGAGTGCCATATAAGTGCAGTCAATTGCACCCTTCAAATATGGGAAACCCAAGATCTGGGCGAATCCAATTACTCTTGCACCCTGGCTGTCCTGGTCCCAGGCGAAATGCACAAAGTTGTGTGACCTCGCAAAAAAATGGCATCTGTAACCTCATGGATGCATTTGTGGGTGGAGAGATCCCACAGATGTGGAGCCCTGAAAGGAGCCACTGGCATAGAAATTGAGTGCTGTAGTCACTTTCACAGCCACTGGCAGTGGGTGCCTCCATGTCCCCATGATGCCAAATCCTGCAGTAACTGGCAGATGTGAGATGTTCAGTTCCCTAGACATTTGCAGTCTTTGGCGACACTGGTTCTTGGTCATCTGCAGGAATGAAAGGCAGTGCCTATGGACCCTGGGTGTCACTAGGCACTGGCCTGTGATGGCTCACTGTAGCTCTTGGACAGTGTGTGCAGGAGTGCCAGCCGCCCCTTCTTCCTGAGGTTGCTGCTCCTGGCTCTGCACAGCCAGGAGCCTCAGCCGCTCTCTCCTCCATTATCTGCGCGCTCTGTAAGCCATCAGTCATACAGCTCATTCGCCAGTCTCCAGGATCCTGATGTACTCCTTCTGCAGGATGAAAGAGAGAGACACGTGGTTGGCATGGGTGTACTAAGAACCTGTCCTGGTTAAGTGTGAAGGCCCCGAATGCTTCCCGGAGAGTGCTGGCCACCACTTTGTTGGCCAGAGATTGGTGCACTGCATGGCTGCCCTGTTAGCTTGAACCATGGGCGAGACTGGTCCAAACTGGGATGCTGACATTGCAAGGGGCTGTGAGCACCTCCAGCAGTGACTGCTACATGGCCAGCTTTAGCGAGGAGATTGTACAACTTGTGCAGTCCAACTGCTCTGCATCTACTAAAGTGCTCATGAATTTGCAGTCTGTGCCGGGCTTCAGGGGGAGCTCTGGAGAACTTGTGGCACTTTGATGCCTCTGCGTTGCTTGAGTGGGCAGATAAGCTAGGACCCCGACCCCAACCATATCAATGTGGCTGTGCCTGAACTGTCTCACTGCAGAGGAATGGTCACTTCTACAGGTTCCCCGAATGCCACTTCCCTCGCCCACCCTACCCCACCACCCAGAATGCCTGTGCGCTATATCCAATGACCCCCTTGCCCGCCATAAGTTACCCCAGAGGCAGGGCTGCCCTTAACTACCACTCCCTCCTTGCCTCAACGGCAAGGCTGCACTTTCCCCCTACGTCCCCTCACCCCAAAAGCCACCTCTGAGGCAGGGCAGCACTTTCCCCCCTGCTCCCCCTCACCCTCAAAAGTCATCTCCGAAGCAGGGTGGCACTTAACCGCAACCCCCCAGTGGCCCTGAAGCTGGCAAAGCAACAGGTGATCCTGGCAAGCTCTGCAGAACATTGCTGTACACTCACCTCCAGTTCACCCAAAGTGCAAGCCACCAAGTGCACGTCACCTCGGTGCTGTCATGAAACACGTCGGCGTGCTTTCCAGCTGACGTGGATGGATGATCCAGCGGGGGTGCAAGAGCCTGGCGGGATGACCTGATAATGATATGCTGATGTATTACAATGAGGTTGCCAACGACCAATGGCGGGAAACATGGCCCACCATTGGCAGGCTGAGTGGACAATCACCACCTGCCTTCCCGCCCTTGTGAAACCGATGGTGCCATATTGTCTGCTCATGCCACCTATCACACCCAATGCCAGTGAGCATAGAAAATTCCACCCATTGTCTAACATGCCATCTTTCTCCAAAACACTCATAGCCAGAGAACTTCCTGCAACAGTTTTTCTTCACGCTCCTCCATGCAGTTACCTCTGGAGTCTCCCAAGGTGGCTCCATGGCCTTTTAACCCCATTGATCGTAATCCCTCTTTTAAATGTTATCCTCTAGCCTGACTCATCTATTTTACTTTGAAATGATTTTCTGGGTTTACCTTATCCAATTATTTAATATATCCGACACCTCACTGAGTTTCCTTTTTCTCGCCAGGCTGTTTTTGAGTTACTCCAATCTTTGACCATTACTTATTCCCTTCACACTGGAGATCAATACTGTCACTTTCTTGTGTACCCTCTTCAATGCATGCATATTCTTTTTGTGGTGTGTTGACTAGAATTAAACGTAATACTGTAAATGAGGTCTGAACAATGGATTTAAATTCTTATTATGTGGCAAGAGATCCCAATATTCTTCTCACTTTTTAAATGCTTTGCCGCTTCTAAACATTGAAAGTGACAAGAAACCCAAATCATTTTGTAGGCCTTTCTGTGGTAATTTAGTTTCATTCATTCTGGAGTTATATCTCAGGACTAGAGATTTTTAAACTCACTGGTTATAAATTATGAAATAAATAGGGAATAGTTGTGTTAGGGAACAGGGTAATAGGATAGTGTGTGGTTGACTAAAACAACAACCAAGCTCTCTGAAGTGGAATTTAGTTTGAATGAATGCTTATTATGGATAAAGCAATGCCCAGATGCAACTAATCCGACTGAAGATTCTTCATAGATCCTTCTTGACCCATAGTAACTCCATGAAATGAGCTGCATGTCTGATAAAAAGCATTGGAGATGTGGGAAAGAAGGAATATAATCTGCAATACATTCCCTAGCAATGCCTAATGATAACTCTTCAGAAGAAACTATTTTCCAAGTTGTTCAACATCCAGTATTAGATGAGAAGAAAGTTCCTCCAATTAAATATTATGAAAACCAAAGCTACTGTCATCAGTCCAACCAACATGTTCTCTGGCCACTGATTCCATTTCTCTCCCTGAGGCTGAAATGGGTTTCTCACTAACTTGGTGTTCTGTTTGACCCTGAGCTGAGCTTTTGATCCCATATTCTCTTCATCACCAAAACCATATACTTATACCTCCATAAAGTTGCTTCTCTCTGTCCCTGCCTCAGCTCATATGCTGCTGAAAACTTGTTATCAGACCTGACTGCTCCGATGTTCTCTTTGCCAGCCTCCCACTTTCCCACCTTCTGTAAATTTGAGCTCACTGAGAACTCTGCTGTCTGTAACCTAACTTGCACCAAATGTTCACTGACCTGCATTGGTTCCTGTCTAGGCAGTGACTCAGTTTTAAAGTTCTCATGCTTGCATTCAAATCCCTCCATCGCATCGTGCCACACTACCTGTTATCTCCTCCAATCCTACAAGCCTCTGAGATCTCTGCGCTACTCCAATTCTTGCCCATTCATATCCCTGATTTTTAATTGCACCACCACTGACAGTCATGCCTAGGCCTTATGCTCTAGAATTCCCTCACTAAACCTCTCTGCCTCTATATCCCTCTCTGTTCCTTTAAAACTTACCTCTCTGACCAAGCAATGATCACCTGCCCTAAAACGTCCTTATGTGGCTCGGTGTCAAATTTTGTTGGATAACATCTTTGTGAAGCTCCTGGCAATATTTCTCCAACATTAAAGGTGCTAAAATATGCAAGTTGTTGATGCAATGAGCTATTATTGCTGTCGTCCAACATTTTATGCAGGGTCAGCATACAGCAACTGCTTAGAATAACAACTTGCCTAGAATAATGCAGTCAGCTCTATTGATTGCTGAGACCTAGAAATTGAAAGGATTAACATAGCAATTTCACTGACAGGATGCTGGTTAATACAAAAACTTGCACTAATAGAATCCCTTTAATGCAGAGAAATATCTCAGAGCACTCAAATTTATCCCTTCCAGAATTAGCACCATTACCTCTCTCCTAAAATGCTTATCCTGGACCTAATTGTTCTCTCGAAATGCAGCTCGACCTCAAAACTCTCTTTCCTCTCCAAAATTCCCAGATCAAGGGTGCACAATCTTAAAGTTAGAACCAAGCCATTCAATGAAATCAGGAAGCACATCTTCACACAGAGGATGGTAGAAACCTAGGCCAGAAATTTTCATCCCACGGGCGGGCACTTGTCTGACCCGGCCAGCCATGAAATAGTGCGAGATGATGTTGGGCAAGCGTCCCGATGTCATCATGAACTCACGCGATATCCCACTGACAATTGACCGGGCAATTAAGCCCATTAAGGCAGCAATTGAAAGCGATTTTTCATGGCCCTTCCACTTTTACGATTGGTGGACAGGCCAATCGTCCAGACGGCCTTTACATTTTTGCTCAAACCTCGATCTTGGGTGGGATAAAATCTTCGTGGGGAAATAAAAAGAGATATCTGGGGACTTTTTTTAATGAGGTATGCTTTCAAGTGCTTGATTGTGCTGCATGGACCTATTTTGCAGCATTTTTATTGTTTCATTTATTCTATGGAGGTCTGCAGATCCCTGAAGCAGCTGTCTGCCTTCAGGGAGCTCATTGGAAGCGCTCACCAGCACCCTCAGTGACATCAGCGCCCGCCATCTTCCCACCACACTGGCAGTGCTGAGCCTTTCTCAGTGCGCGTTACACGCTTGCTGGCCGTTAATTGGCCAGTCGGCGTGAAATCACGATCAGGGGCCAATCGCAGTTGGGGTCTGTTTCCCACCCGCTCCCAGGCCCACTGATCATGTGCTCCTGATGAGCAAAAGATTCAGGGCCTGGAATCCTTTACCCCAAAAGCTGAAGATGCTCGATCAATTGAAAATTTCAGGACTGCGTTTTTGTTAGGTAAGTATATTAAGGGTTATAGAGCAAAGACAGATAAATAGGGTTGATCACATTGAATGGCAGAACATGATCAAGAGGCCCAGTTGTCTCCTCCTGTTATTATGGTCATCTTCTGAGGATCATTGTTCAAATTCCTTCAGCCTAGCTCTGCCCTGGTCACCACATTTAAACTATCGTGGCCAAAGTCATAAACCCCATCCTCTGACGTCAATCATTCAGTAGCCACTCCAACCTCCTCCATGTCCAGCTCTTTGGGATGCACTGAAATGCTTCCAGTTCAACCTATCCTACAAACACATCTCCAATAACAGTTCTCTTCCTTCCCTCCAAAGACTCACTTCTAGAGTCACCAGAGCAATCCTTGGTCTCTTCTCTTCCCAATTTACATAATGCTGCTTGAAGGCAAAGGATCAGTTTTGACCTGTATACTGATGACACTTACCTATGCCTTTCCATTACTTTTTCAAAACCTTATAGCTATCTCTGTGTTTTCCTCACACCTCTCTGATATTGGTAAAGAATTTCCACTTATATATTTCCTTAGCATGTCCTCAGGATTTTCTAAAGTCAATTGATCATTATTGAAGTGCTGTCACTTTGGTTAAAGTAAGTAAATGCGACAGCCAATTTATACATAGCAGGACCCTTTAAACAGCAAATTAAGAACAATTTTTTTTGGACCTGTTATTTAGAACAGAATATTGGCCAGGACAGCAGGGAGATACCCCTGTTCTTTCTATTAATTGTGCCATGGAACCTTTTACACCCAATTGATCAGACAGATAAGGGATTGAATTTTCACAGAGATGGTGAAATCCCGCCAGCAGGGATGATTGCAGGAGCCCATCCTGCTTCAGCAGGCACTGGTATCCAGGCGGCAGATTACCAGCAATAGCCAATTAAGAGGCAGCCAATTAAGGACAGTGACCTACCCTCAAAAGCTGTTGGCACAATCAGAGGGCAGGCAGCTTGGCAGCCTCGGCAGCTCCACCACGAGTGGCCTGTGCTGAGGCTGCAGCTTGTGGGAGATGGTTCATCAGTGGCAGCTAGTGAAGTGAGTTAGTTTGGAGGAAGCTAGGGCCAGGTAGGCAATTCCTGGTGACTGGGACTGTGGAGCATGTATTTCACTGGAAAGCCTCTCTGTGGGCCTGCTTACTCTCCTGTTAGCCGTGGGCCATCTCGACATGAACAAAATGCCTGTGGAGGCAGGAAGTGGGCCTCAATTGATCACTTAAGTGGCTCAATTAGCTGCCGGATGGGCGGCCACACGATTGTCTGCCTAGGTTCCCACCACTGACAATATGCCATGGCGATGGAAAGATGTCGGGTACCCATTCAGACACCTTCCTCTACCATATTGCCAGCCCTCCCACCTCTCAGCACGTTTCCAATGGGCCTAGGAAATGCAGCCCAGGATCTCTGTTTAACATCACATCCAAAAGATAGCACTTCCAGTGTAGCAAACCCTCAACAATGTAATTTAGTGTTAGCCTAGAAAGTTCTGGGCTGTAATTTATAATCAGACAAGTGATTTGGAAGTGACAGTCCTAAAACAACACTCACTATACAAAGCCCATGCTCTACAAATATGGAGACTGGCCTTTTAACAGCACAGGATTTGTAACAGAAATAAGCTATAGGTATGCCAGGTCAGCTAGTAAAAGGATGTTAATGCTTTGGCTGAAATTGATTATAAACCAATCTTACTCATTTTGATGCTGGCTGAACTGTTGTTTCTTTCCAGCATATTCTCTTTTTATTCCTATGCTCTTGTATTTACAATTTCAATTTATTGATGTATTTATCATTGTGAATATTGAGGCAATTTAGCTTATTATAATTTAGATGCATGGCCTAAATTTATTAAATTACAAAATCTATTTATGAATTAATTAACTGTATCAATGCTTAGATTTAACAAGCCGATCTCAGAATAAATTATTAATGTCTCTTTTGGAAGCATTTCTGCCCTTTTTATGCTTTGTTCAGTCAGAAATTATTTGTACCAATTGAAGTATGGAGATAAGGTGGCTTGGGGCTTTACCACTAAGAAGATGCTGTAGGCAGGAATTAATCACTAACCCTGTGAGAATAGCTGTTCTATATGTATTCAAGCATGGCCTTATTTCCAATTTTGATTCGATCTGCAAAGTAATCCTTTGTAAGTTTCTAATCTTGAATACCTTTAAGCAGAATTACAGAAATTATTACTGCGGTCATGACATTGATAAGTTACAGCACTTTCTTTGTCAGAGCATTTTCATGGAATGCTGTCTTCTTTATGTGTTAAACTTCCTTCACGATGTTCAAATAAAACTCAGTCTGCTAGTAGCAAGGGTTCGGGGTGGATATTAAAGAGATGTTATGCATTTATTTGAAGAAGAGCAGACAGTTCTCCAAGTATAAAGAAAATATTCTTCCCTCAATCAGTTCCACAAAAAAAAATGCTCATTCCTCTCGTGCCTGTTGTTGAGACTCTGTAGATGCAACTCTGGTTGCCTCTGTAACAACTTTCATTGCAACCAATTTCATTTATCTAGCATGTTTAACATAGTAAAATGCCCCAAGGTGCTTCAGGCATGTTATCAAATAAAATACGATGCCAAGTCATATATTGGAACAGACAACCAAAATCTTAGTCAAAAAGGCAGGTTTTAAGGAGCATCTTAAAGGAGGAGAGAGGCAGAGAGGTTTAGGAAGAGAATTCCAGAGCTCAGGGCCTGGTCAGCCGAAGCCATTATTGCCACTGGGGGGATGCACAAGAGGCTAGAATTAGAGAAGTGCACAGATCTCAGATGGTTGTAGTGCTCGAGGAAGTTATAGATAAAGGAGTGAGTGAGACCATGGGGGGAACTTGAAGGCCCCCAGAGTTATGTTGGCAGATGAGGGTGAGGTGGCATAACATTAGCTGTCATGACATGGGTGCCATTCCCAAAGCCAACCAACCTAAGCCCCTGTTGCAGTTTTACCAACAGTGGGGAAGGCATTGGGAGGTTTGCCTGTGGGCCAATTGAGGCCAAGCTCTGCCACAGCTTGCCTTCGTGGAATTGGCTGCAGTCCCAGCAGTGGTCACTGACCCCAGATAGGGATAGAAGGCCCACCTCAAGTTAATTAATGGTCTGATGGATGTTAAATGGCTGCAGGGTGTGCTGGCCAATTGAGGCAGTCTTGCAAGCGATTTTTATGCTGGGTGTGGGATCTCCTCACCATGCCCCCCGTCAAAATCCAACCCATAATCTTTTTTTTCTTAATGACACTTCCAGCCTCTGCTTGAGCCTCAACACGCTATTGTTGAATAGGGCTGAAATGTCTTGGGATATCCATTAGTCTCCCATCATAATTCCAGCACGATACCATGGTACCTCCAGTGAAACAGCTACTTCCCTTTATTGGAAAATCCAGCCATCTCCTGCATAAGTTATGGGTGACAGAGACCAGTAGAAGCTTTAGAGAAATTCAGCCCCTTATTCATTATTGGGATTGAGCCTGTAGAATAACTCTTCTGGTTCCTTATTGAGTCACAGAATGACAATTTACAGTTCTGTATTGAGGCTCATGCTCTGGGGAAAATGACATTCCCACCAACAGCAACAAGGGCCTATAACATAAAGATGTCCCAGGATAACAGAACAATTGCACAGAAATGGATGCCAAATGAAGAAAGAGGAAATTAAGACCAGAAACGTTGTTGAAGAGATCGTATTGGGATGGAAATTAAAGGTGGAGAGAGAGGCCTTAAGACCATAAGACGTAGGAGCAGAAGTAGGCCATTTGGCCCATCGAGCCTGCTCCACTATTCAATGAGATCATGGCTGATCTGATAATCCTCAACTCCACTTTCCTGCCTTTTCCCCATATCCCTTGATTCTTTTAATGATTAAAAATCTGTCCATCTCAGCCTTTAATATACTTAATGACCCAGCCTCTACAGCCCTCTGCAGTAAAGAATCCCACAGATTGACTACTCTCTGAGAGAAGAAATGCCTCCTCATCTCTGTTAATTGGCTTATTCTGAGATTATGCCTCTGGTCCTAGACTCTCCCACAAGAGGAAACAACCTCTCAGCATCTACCCTATCAAGCCCCCGAAGAATCTTTTTTGTTTCAATAAGGTTGCCTCTCATTCTTCTAAACTCCAATGAGTACAGGCCTAACCTACTCAACCTCTCCTCATAAGAAAACCCCTCCATAACTGGGATCAACCTAGTGAACCTTCTCTGGGCTGCCTCCAATACACAGTTTTTTGCTTTTATTCCAGTGTATCTTTCCTTAGATAAGGGTACCAAAATTGTTCAGTTTTCTTGATGTGGTCTAACTAGTGCCTTGTATAGTTTTAGCAAGTCTCCCTTATTTTTATACTCCATTCCCTTTGAAATAAAGGCCAACACTCCATTTGCCTTCCCTATTACCTGTTGAACTTGTATGTTAGCTTTTTGGGGTTCATGCATCAGGACTCCCGCATCCCTCTGTGCTTCAGCCTTCTGCAGTTTTTCTCCACTTTAATAATATTCAGCTCCTCTATTCTTCCTGCCAAAGTGCATAACTTCACATTTTCCCACATTCCATCTGTCAAGTTTTTGCCCACTCATTTAACCTGTCTATATCCCTCTGTAGACTCCTTGTGTCATCCTCACCACTTGCCTTCCCACCTAGTTTTGTGTCATCTGCAAACTTGGCGATAGTACATTGACTTCCTTCATCTAAGTCATTAATATATATTGTAAATAATTGTTGCCCCAGCACTGATCCCTGTGGCACTCCACTAGTTACAGGTTGCCATCCTGAAAATCCCCCCTTATCCCAACTCTCTGTCTTCTATTAGTTAGCCTATCCTCTATCCATGCTAATATACTACCTCCAATACCATGAGCTCTTATCTTATTAAGTAGCTTTATGTGCGGTACCTTATCGAATACCTTTTGGAAATCCAAATATATTACATCTATTGGTCCCCCTTTATCTATCCTGCTTGTTGCCTCCTCAAAGAATTCTAATAAATTTGTTAGGCATGATTTACCCTCCATGAAGCCATGCTGACTCTGCTTGATTAGATTATGTATTTCTAAATGCTCTGCTATTACATCCTTTATAATAGACTCTAACATTTTCCCAATGACAGATGTTAAGCTAACTGGCCTATGGTTACCTCTTTTTGTGTCTCCCTCCCTTTTTGAATAAGTGTGTTACATTGGCCATTCTCCAATCCTCTGGGACTTTTCCAGAATCTAAGGATTCTTGGAAGATTACTTCCAGTGCATCCATTATCTGTGTAGCTACTTCCTTTAATATCCTAGAATGCAACCCATCAGGTCCAGGGGACTTATCAGCCTTTAGCCCCATTAGTTTCCCTAGTACTTTTTCCTCTAATGATAGTTATTGTATTTATTTCCTCCCTGCCTCTTGCCTCTTGATTATTCAGTATTTTTGGAATGCTATTAGTATCTTCTACCTTGAAGATTGAACCAAAGTATTTATTCAACTCCTCTGCCATTTTCTGGTTCCCATTATTATTTCCCAGCCTCATTCTCTAAGGGGCCTATGTTCACACTGGCCTCTCTCTTCCTTTTTATATTTGGAAAAGAAAGAAGGAGAAAGATCTAGTCTTGAGGTTGCAAAAGATAGGGTCAAGAGGATTGAAGTCCCTTCAAGCAATGGGAAGATGGTAAGGTAAAACTGGGTTCAGAGAGAGGGAGAAAGGGAGATGCTCAAGATGTCTGAGACAGAGGAACTGAATGTTCAGAAGAAGGGGAATACAGGGCTGGAGAAGGTTAAGGAGATAAGGTGGAGCCAGCTCTTAATTTTAAGTTAAGGAAGTGAATTTTAAATTGAGTGTGATTGGGATACTGAACCAGCTTAGGTCACTAGGGCAGAGTTGATTGACAATAGGCACTTGGATAGGGAGTAGGGTATATGTGGCAGAGTTTCAGGCAAGTTGAAATTTATGGAAGCCCAGAATCAAACAAGGAATAACCAAGTCTAGAGTTGACAATGGAATGGATAAGGGTTTCAGCAGTACAGGGGCTGAGGTGGAGCGACTGTGAACAACGCTGCATCAGTGGAAGTAGGCAGCCTTGGTGATATGGGAACTAAACCCCAACTCAGGTGAAACAAGTTATCAAGGTTATGCAAGTTCTGTCGAAGGGTCATGAGGACTCGAAACGTCAACTCTTTTCTTCTCCGCCGATGCTGCCAGACCTGCTGAGTTTTTCCAGATAATTCTGTTTTTGTTTTTTTTTTTATCAAGGTTATTAATAGTCTTTTTCAGCCTGAGACAATGACCAGAGAGGCCGATATCCTATTTCAGAAAACAGTTGGTGAAGAAATCTTTCCTCAGTCTTAGATTTATTTACAGAGTGAAACATCACAAACATACACCTTCTTACTCAACCCTCCAGTCACTTTAAGATACTCCTTTTTTCAGCAGGTGTCATTTTCATAACTTCTCCCCATCAGGGAATTGAACCCTGGTATCCCTCGTAACATGCAGGGATCTGGATATGTGCTCATTTTAAACCCCAGTTAATGCCTTCATCTGCACATAATTGAGCACAATTGACATACAGTTAGCAGGACATACAATGTGAAGGGGAACAAAGCTTGTGATGGAGCTGAAAATGATGCCTTTAATCTTCCCAATGTTAATATGAAGGGTGTTTTACTTATCCATAACTGGATAATCAGATAATCACTCTGACAACACAGATGGATTGGAGTGCTTGAGGCTGGTTGACCCTGTATTTGTAGGCCTCACCAAAGGGAAGCATGTAAAAGATAAAGAGAAAGGGCCAAGGATGGATTCTTCAGGGATTCCAGAGGTGACAGAACTGGAAAAGTCATAGCTGGGATGCTCTGGCTACTTATAGAAAGTCAGAAATAGAACCACGCAAGAACAGTTGCACAGAGCTGGCTAACAGAGAAGAGACTATAGTTGGCTATGTGAAAGGCTAAAAAAAGGCTGAGGAGGGATAGAGCATCATGGTCATAATCACAGAAAATGTTGGTTGTAGTTTTGATTGGAGACATTTCAGTGATGTGAGAAGAGCAGAAACTAGCCTGTAGAGAACAGAACAGGGGGCCACGTGAATGATGGATGAACGAGAGACAGAAAGACACTTATATATCACTTTTCATTACCACCGGAGGTCTCAAAGCGTTTTACAGCCAATGAAGTCCTTTTGTTTTTGAAGCGTAGTCACTGTTGTAATGTAGGAAATGCAGCAACTAACTTGTTCTCAATAAACTCCCACAAACATCAATAAGATAATGACCAGATAATAAACTTCAAAGGCAACATATTCAAAGACTTTAATAGCTGTTTGGAAACCTAACAATAGCTGAGGCCTCAGGGAGAATGACATTAAAAGTGTATTTATAAAAACAAAAAAACTGCGGATGCTGGAAATCCAAAACAAAAACAGAATTACCTGGAAAAACTCAGCAGGTCTGGCAGCATCGGCGGAGAAGAAAAGAGTTGACGTTTCGAGTCCTCATGACCCTTCGACAGAACTCAAGTTCTGTCGAAGGGTCATGAGGACTCGAAACGTCAACTCTTTTCTTCTCCGCCGATGCTGCCAGACCTGCTGAGTTTTTCCAGGTAATTCTGTTTTTGTTTAAAAGTGTATTTTGTTGTTCAGGCAACAAGAAGGATAAAACTTCATGTACCAACTCAACATTTTGTAAATTAGATTCCCTTTATATTCACAATTCAGAAACTTTAATCAATTCTGGTAGAGCTATTATTTAATTTTGCAAAGTGGTGACAGATAGGCTCTCAACAAAATTAGGGTTGAATTTCCACAGGAATTCTCCTGATCATAACTATAACTTCAATGGCAGACGTGCAGAAACCTCATGGAAAAGGTGAAAACAATGTTCATATTGATTATGCTGTTTATCTGGAGTTTCTGCTGTTCTTCCATTGAAATTATAGAGGACTATCAAGAGAATTCCAGTGGAAATTCAAGCATATTGTTTATATTTGCTGACTCTTCAAACCAATTGTCTAGTTATTTTTGTTTGAAAATCTTCTACCAGTGCAATA
This sequence comes from Carcharodon carcharias, assembly GCF_017639515.1. NCBI lineage: Eukaryota > Metazoa > Chordata > Chondrichthyes > Lamniformes > Lamnidae > Carcharodon > Carcharodon carcharias. The sequence goes on along the minus strand of NC_054483.1, from coordinate 16,431,124 downwards.
TAAGGCTGCATCTGCAATCACTCGAACATAGCTGGGATGAGATGTCAGTGAGAATAAGAGGAAACTTATTCAGACTTTTCTGGAGATTCTGAGAGATAGTCATCCTGTCCCAATCCACAGCCAGTATAAGCTACTTCATTGACAATACAGGACTATCCATAGAAAAATACTGCAGTGCTGAAATAAATTATAAATTATACAGAGCCATTCAACAGGAGAGGAACGTTGGGGGACATGGTGATGGAATAAGATGGCAGAGGGGTAGAATTACTTCTGGGACTGAATCTTAATTCCACCCTACTCATAAACAGTGACTACATCAGGGCCAGGTGAAGAGAGCACTTTGAGGTTCTTCTGAATCATGACTCGATGATCTTGGACACTGCTCTTGACTTCATATGCCAGCACCCAATGGACAAGTCCTTTGTTGAACCTCCAACCCTGGATGAAATACACCGAGCCAAAACAACAATGCTACCAGCCCGGCTGTATCTAAGGTGTCTAAGCTTGGTGAGGATTAAGTTTTGCAGAGCCTATACTCTCTTTTCTGGCAAATCTGGCGTGAAACGAGGCTCTCAGAAGACTTAAGGGATGCCAAGATTGCCTCAATCTTCAAGAAGGGAAACAGAGCTGAATGTAACAATTACCAAGACAGAGCTCTGCTTTCTACCACAGGCAAGATCCTTGCCTGAGTATTACTGGACGACAAACTTCCACTTGCAGAAGCTGTTCTGTCGGAATCCCATAGCATCGTAAGGCATGACGAATCTTCTCTTTACCATTTAGCAGATCCAAGACAAATTCCACAAGCAAAACCAAGCTCTCTATATGGCTTTCATCAGTCTGATGAAGGCCTTCAACTCAGTAGCCGGGAAGCTCTCTGGAAGACCCTGGCTGTCTGTGGAAATACTTTTGTGTGGCTTCTCTATAATAAAATGCCTGTCACTGTTCTCTGCAATGGACTGGAGTCTGATGTCTTTCCCATCAGAACTGGTGACAAGCAAGATTGTCTGCACATACTCCATCCTTTTCTCCATCTTCCTAGCAGCCATCCCTGACACGGTCAAGGATGCCCTCCCACTTGGGGTCCAAATGAGTACAGGTTCGACAGGAAGCTTTTCAACTTCCAAAAGCTGAAAGCAAAGACCAAAGTCTCGCAGAAGACCATAATAGACCTCCAGTATCATGGTGCACACAGAAGAAGACCTGAAGGCCACACTTGACCTGTTCGAAGAAACATATCATGCCCTCAGGCTGCATCTGAATGCTGATAAGACAAAGGTTCTCCTCCAACACAAACTGGGGCTCGCACCAATTCCTGCCAGAATCATGGAAAAACTCAGCAGGTCTGGCAGCATCTGCGGAGAGGAGCACAGTTAACATTACAAGTCCAAATGACCCTTCAACGAAACTGTTGAAGGGTCATTCGGACTCAAAGCATTAACTGTGCTCCTCTCTGCAGATGCTGCCAGACCTGCTGAGTTTTTCCAGGTATTTTTGTTTTTGTTTTGGATTTCCAGCATCCGCAGATTTTTGCTTTTACCTGCCAGAATCATGGCTGCCTGCGACCTGGACACAGTCAACCACTTCTGCTATCTCGGTAGCCACGTGTCCCAGTCAGCGACCATAGACCTGGAGATTCTACATGGGATTCAGTGCGCAAGCTCCCCCTTTGGGGAGCGGCTCAAGGCTCAGCTGAGTCTTCACTAACCATCACCAATGGATGGACACAAAGGTCGCAGTGTACAAGGCAGTCATCCTCCTGACACTCCTCTATGACTGAAATATGGGTGACATATCGCCACCACCTGAGAATGCTTGAGACATTCCAACATCGCTGCCTATGGAAGATCCTACACATCACCTGGATGGATCCCTGTATGAACATGGGTATCCTCCAGGAAACAGGCATCCTCCTAGGCATGGAGGGGACCATTCTTGCATGATAACTGAACTGGGCAGGCTGCTGCATCAGAATGCTGAACTCTCACCTTCCGAAGTGCACTCTCTATTCCCAGCTCGCGACTGGTCGAAGACCATATGCCGCCCAGTGGAAATGTTTCAAAGATACACTGAAAGCCTATCTGAAGAAGATTGACTTTGACCTCAACAGCTGGAAAGACAGTGCACTGGACCACCCTGATGGCTAGCCCTGTTTCAACAAGATGTAGCTGGTTTTGAAGCAGGGTGGATGAGCAAGGCTGAAGATGTGAGAGCAAGAAGAAAGCTCAAGTAGGCGTGAAACACTTCATTGACCATGGACTGACCAACTGATTGACCAATTACTGATTGCCAATGTGACATCTGGAATTTTTTTCTTTTCCCTCTCAGTGCTGTTTCTCCCCTGGCCTTTTTACTTTCCCTTTTCTGCCCTCCTTTATCTGGCACTGATTTTACCTCTCTCTCCTCAAACAGCCTCTCTCTCTTTCTGTCCCTTTTTTTCCTTTCTCTCTCTCTGTATACTTGTGTCTCCATGGCGAACATCCACCTCACTCCCAGGGACCGCCATTAATTACTTACATAACACTCATTACGCTTTCGTTTCTCCACAACTGTATCACATTCCCAGCTGTACCATCTTTCCAACAGTATCACCTCTCCACCTTGGTCAGTAAGGGGCACGCGAGGAGACAGGCGACTACACTGGAATGAGACAGAGACCGAGTGAGTAGCAAATTAGGCTCATGTGGGAATTCGGTGCACGGGGGAAAAGAGGTGTGGTTTACATAGCAATTTTTCTAAGTTGGGAACAGGAGCGGCTGAGCAGAAGCGGACCTGGGTGTAAAGCTGACCTTCGGAGCTGAGTTTGAAAAGAAAACTACACAGTGATATCACAGGAAAACCGTAAGTTCATTGGTTGGTAAGAAACTGCTATTAGGAAGTGTCTTTAAATAGTTGTAAATTAGACAAGTATACTATTTTTAAAGAAGTAGCTGCTTAGATTTGAGTAAGAAACACTCAAAATAAGAGGAAGTCAGAAAGAGTAACGTAAAGTAATAGAGGTAAACCAAAGTAAAATAAAGTTAAAGTAAGGGAAGTAAAGTTAAGACATGGCAGGGAAGCTGAGTCATGTGCAATATGTGTCCTATAATATGTGGGAAGCCATGGACACTACTGGTAATCTAGACCACATGTGCAGGAAATGCTGCAGGAATTTGAGCTTTAGGTTTCGGAGCAACGGCTGGAGTCACTGTGGCACATCTGCAAGGCTGAGAGCTACGTTGATAGCCTGTTCCAAGAGGTGGTCACACCATAGATTAGGAGCATGGAGGCAGAAAGGAATGGGTGACCACCAGGCAGTCCAAGAGAACCAGACAGGTAGTACAGGAGTCCCTTGGGGTCCCACTTGCTTATTAGTTTTCTGTTTTGGATACTCAGAGGAGTACTGTCAGAGCCAAGTTTGTGACACAACGAGCGGTTCGGCTTTACAGGAGTTGGGGAGGAAGAAAGGAAGAGCAATAGTGATAGGGGGCTCTGTAGTTAGGGGAACAGGCAGGCGTTTCTGTGGCCGTAGACATGACTCCAGGATTGTATGTTGCCTCCCTGGTGCCAGGGTCAAGGAAGTCATCAAGCCACATATTATAGGACATTCTTCTGGGGGAGGGTGAACAGCCAGAGGTCGTGGTCCACATTGGTACCAATGGCTTGGGTAGGAATGGGGATGTGGTCCTGCAGACAGGGAGATAGGTAGAAAATTAGCTAGCAGGACCTCAAAAGTAGAAATCTCCAGATTAATCGTGGTAAGTGAGTACAAAAATAAGAGAGATGAATGCGTGGCTGGAAACTTGATGCAGCAGGGAGGGTTTAGGTTCCTGGGACACTGGGACTGGCTGTCAGGAAGATGGCACCTGTACAAGCCGGCCAGTTGCACCTGAACAGAGCTGGGAATTGCAGGGCGTTTTGCTAGTGCTGCTGGGGGGTTTTGAAATAACTTGGCAGGGGTGAGGGAACCAGGAGAGAAATATTGGAAGAGACAGATAGAACTAGAATAGAAACTAGTAAGTTAATTGGCAGAGTCGGAGTAAGGGAGAAAAAAATGAAGTCTAAATCAGGGTTAGACTGCATGTATGTGAATGCACTTAGTATTGCATATAAGAGTTACAAGCACAGATTGCCATGTGGAAATATGATGTTGTGGCGATAACAAAGACCTGGCTCGAAGAAGAGTAGGCCTGGGTGTTAAATATTCCTGGATACAAGGTGCTCAGGAAAGATAGGGCAGGAGGAAAAGGAGGAGGGGTGGCTATATAGGTAAAGGAGAGCATCGCAGTGCTGGAGAAAGAGAACATCCCAGAGGGTTCAAGGACAGAATCAATTTGGCTAGGGCACTTAGATTGCTCCGTGTACTAACTAGTGGGAAGGATGTTGAGGAACAAATCTGCAGGGAAATTACAGACTGGTGCAAACATTATAGAGTAGTTATAATCGGGGACTTTAATTACCTGAATATAAACTGTGATAATGGTAATGTAAAGGCCAAAGAGGAACAAGAGTCCCTAGAGTGCGTTCAGGAGAATTTTCTACAGCAGTACTTGTCCAGCTCAACAAGAAAAGAGGCATTGCTAGATCTGGTTCTTGGAAATGAGGTGGGCCAGGTAGATCAAGTGGGAGTACATTTAAGAGACAGTGGTCATTGTATCATAAGGTTTAGGATGACGGCAGAAAAGGACAATGGGCAATCCAGAGTAAGAATAATTAAGTGGGGGAGAGCTGACTTCAGTGGGGCAAGAATGGAGCTGGGCCAGATAGACTGGGACCAAAGGTTGGTGCAAAAAACTGGGGCTGAACAATGGGCTACCTTCAAAGAAAAAATGGTTTGGGCACAGTCAAGGTATATTCCCTCAAAAGGGAAAGATAGGGCAAACAAATTCAGAGCCCTCTGGATGAAAAAGGAGATGGAAATTAAGATAGAGAAGAAAAAGTGTTCTTATGACAGGTGTTCAGTAGAAAATACAATTGAGAACCAAGCTGAATACAGAGGTTCAGAGGAGAGGTGCAGAAACAAATAAGAGAAGCAAAGATGGATTATGAGAAAAGATTGGCAGCCAACATAAAGGGGAATTCCAAAAGCTTCCATAGGCACATAAGTAGTAAAAGAGCAGCAAGAGGAGGAGTAGGGCCAATTAGGGATCAAAAAGGGGATTTACACATGGAGGCAGGGGGCATGGCTGAGGTGTTAAATGAACACCTAGGAAGCAGATGCAACAAGGCCATGGTGATAGAGGAGGAAACTCTGTCACTGGAAGGGTTCAAAATTGATTAGGTGGAGGTGTGGATAAACTGTCAGTACTTTAAGTTGACAAAGCACCGGGACCAGATGAGATGGATCCAAGGATGTTGAAGGAAGTGAGGGTGGAAATTGCAGGGGCACAGGCCATATTCTTTCAGTCTTCCCTAGACTCAGGGGAGGTGCCAGAGGAGTGGAGAATCGCAAATATTACGCCCTTGTTCAAAAAGGTTGTAAGGATAAACCTAGTAATTACAGACCAGCCAATTTAAATTTGGTGGTGAGGAAGTTTCTAGACACAATTATTTAGGATAGATTTAATAGTCACATGGAAAAATGGATTGATTAGGAAGAGCCAGCATGGATTTCTCAGGGAAAAGTCATGTTCAACTAACTTGCCAGGGGATTGGGAAGCCTACAAAGACCAACAGAGGACAACTAAAAAAGAAATAAGGAAGGAGAAGATTAAATATGAAGGTAAACTAGCCAGTAATATCAAAGAAGATTACAAGAGTTTTTTTAGATATATAAAGGATAAGAGAGAGGCAAAAGTGGACATTGGGCCGCTGGAAAATGACACTGGAGAAGTAGTAGTGGGGAACAAAGAAATGGCGGAGGAACTGAATAGGTACTTTGTGTCAGTCTTCACAGTGGAAGACACGAGTGACATCCCCAAAGTTCAAGCGAGTCGGGGGGGCAGAGGTGAGTATGGTGGCCATTACCAAGGAGAAGGTGCTAGGAAAACTGAAAGGTCTGAAGGTGGATAAATCACCTGGACCAGATGGATTACACCACAGAGTTCTGAAGGAGATAGCTGAAGAGATAGTGGAGGCATTAGTGATGATCTTTCAGGAATCACTGGAGTCAGGGAGGGTCCCAGAGGACTAGAAAATCGCTAATGTAACACCCCTGTTAAGAAAGGAGTGAGGCAAAAGACAGGAAATTACAGGCCGATTAGCCTGACCTTGGTCGTTGGTAAGATTTTAGAGTCCATTATTAAGGATGAGATTTCAGAATATTTGGAAGTGCATGGTAAAATAGGGCAAAGTCAGCATGGTTTCATCAAGGGGAGGTCATGCCTGACAAATTTGTTAGAATTCTTTGAGGAGGTAATGAGTAGGTTAGACAAAGGAGAGCCAATGGATGTTATCTACTTGGACTTCCAGAAGGCCTTTGACAAGGTGCTGCACAGGAGGCTGCTCAGTAAGATAAGAACCCATGGTGTTAGAGGCAAGGTACCAGCATGGATAGAAGATTGGCTGTCTGGCAGGAGGCAGAGAGTGGGGATAAGGGGGTCCTTCTCAAGATGGTGGCCGGTGACTAGTGGAGTTCCGCAGGGGTCAGTGTTGGGACCACAACTTTTCACTTTATACATTAATGATCTAGATGAAGGAACTGAGGGCATCCTGGCTAAGTTTGCAGATGATACAAAGATAGGTGGAGGGACAAGTAGTATTGAGGAGGCGGGGATGGTGCAGAAGGATTTGGACAGGTTAGGAGAATGGGCAAAGAGGTGGCAGATGGAATACAACGTGGGGAAGTGTGAGGTCATGCACATTGGTAGGAAGAATAGAGGCACAGACTATTTTCTAAATGGGGAGAGAATTCAGAAATCTGGAGTGCAAAGGGACTTGGGAGTCCTAGTCCAGGATTCTCTTAAGGTTAACTTGCAGGTTGAGTTGGTAGTTAGGAAGGCATATGCAATGTTGACATTTATTTTGAGAGGACTAGAATATAAAAGCAGGGATGTGCTGCTGAGGCTTTACAAGGCTCTGTTCAGACCACATTTAGAATATTGTGAGCAATTTTGAGCCCCGTATCACAGGAAGGATGTTCTGGCCCTGGAAAGGGTTCAGAGGAGGTTCACGAGAATGATCCCAGGACTGAAAGGCTTAACATATGAGGAACGTTTGAGGATTCTGGGTCTATACTCGATGGAGTTTAGAAGGATGAGGGGGGATCTGATGGAAACTTACAGAATACTGAAAGGCCTGGATAGAATGGACATGGGGAAGATGTTTCCAGCAGTAGGAGAGACTAGGACCCAAGGGCACAGCCTCAGAGTAAAGGGAAGACCTTTTAGAACAGAGATGAGGAGAAACTTCTTTAGCCAGAGAGTGGCGAATCTATGGAATTCATTGCCACAGAAGGCTGTGGAGGCCAGGTCATTGAGTGTATTTAAGACCGAGATAGATAGGTTCTTGATTGGTAAGGGGATCAAAGGTTACAGGGAGAAGGCGGGAGAATGGGGTTGAGAAACCTATCAGCCATGATTGAATGGCGGAGCAGACTCGATGGGCCGAATGGTCTAATTTCTGCTCCTATGTCATATGGTCTTATGTTTTATGGTCTTAGGGTCTTATAGCTCATGGGATAAAAGGGTCAGCAGTAATGTGAATACACAATTGGCTAATTAATGTGAAACAGAGAGTAATGGTTAGTGGATATTTTTCAGGCTGGAGAAAGGTTTGTAATGGAGTTCCCCAGGGATCGGTATTGCACCCTTGCTTTTCCTTGAAGGGTTCTCAAAATTCCCACATCTTTCATATCATCAACAAGGATATGGCTTTTGGACTTTTACCTGAAACCAGACAATGAGAGGAGACAGAATATGCCTTCTTCCCTTTAAAACAGTCAACATGAATCTAAAGCCCATCAAAATCTTGCATAAATAATCGCTACTAACTTCTAAGGCAGAAAGACCACAATCAATGCAATTATGCGAACCCATCAATACTCTACACATATAATGGCTTTCAGTTCAATACTAGTTACGGGGGCAGGAAGACAATGATAAACAAAAACATCATGCGAGCCCATTAAAAGCAACGAGATAACAATTACCTGGGGAAGCCCACCAAAATCAAACAAAGAACTAAACTTGATTTGGATTGAGATAAGAAATTCGAAAAAAAACAGTATAACTGGGCCAGGAGATCTGAAGTGAGCAGTTTTGGGCAGTGAGCAGTTTTGAAAGTGGACACAGGAGGGTGAGCAGAGTTTAAGGAGGGAGCTGAGCCAAACGGAGGAAGGAGATCTGGAGGTTTGCAGGCCCGCAGGCAATGTCACGGCAAAGGGCATTGGGTGGCAGGCTCAACCGAAAACAACAAGGCCGCAACCGCAGCCCTCCACGAAGATCGACCACCCACAACCGCGCCCTCCACCCAACTGAAGAACCTTTGCAGATTCCACAGACCAGGACCACGTGGAGATGGCAGGCCCCAGAGGACACAAAGAGCGTACTTCAAAACTGCAACCGGCTTACCTGGCTGGATTTCGAACTGTCAAGGAACTCTGGTTGGTGAGCATGATCCATGATCAATTTAGTTGGTTTTGGAGGTGGGACAAGAGTAAGGGGATTAGTAGCATGATTTTCCCTCGTTATGTCATGTGTTCCCCATTCTTAACTAAGTGTACTTTGTAAGTCTGTATAATCTCAGTGTAATCCTAATGTTATAAGTTCATTTGTGACTTCAATAAACCCAGTTTTTGGTTCTTGCACCAAAACCAGTTGTGTGCTGAACTTTATCAGAACCCCAAATAAGTCCAAGGTTTAGAACCCAGGCAGTGGGACCGATTCGAACCGCTCAGAAGTCAGAGGTGAAGCTGACACACACCACCACCCCCTACATCCTGGTATATATATTAATCATCTAGATCAGTGTGCAGGGGACAATTTCAAAATTTGCCAATGGTACAAAACTTGGAAGCATTATAAGCTGTGAGGAAGATAGTGCAGAACTTCAAAAAGACATAGACAAGTTGGTGGAGTGAACTGATAGGTGGCAGATGAAGTGCAGTGCAGAAAAGTGTGAGGTGATTCATTTTGCTAGGAAGAACATGGAGAGACAATATAAAATAGGGAGTACAACTCTAAAGGGTGTGCAGGAGCAGAGGGATCTGGGTGTATATTTGCATAAGTCACTAAAGATGGCAGGGGAGATGGAAAGAGCAGTTAATAAAGCATAACAGTGTCCTAGGCTTTATTAACAGGGGCATAGAGTAGCAGAGCAAGGAGGTTATGCTGAACTTGTATAGGACATGAGTTAGACCTCACCTGGAGTATTATTTACAGTCCTGAATGCCACACTTTAGAAAGGATGTGAATGCATTGGAGAGAGTGCAGAAGAGAATTATAAAAACGGTTCCAGGGATGAGAGACTTCAGAAGAGAGATTGGAGAAGTTGGAACTGTTCTCCTTGGAGAGAAGAAGGCAAAGAAGAGGTTTGAATGAGCCATTCAAAATTATAACGGGGCTGAACAGTGTAGGTAGGGAGAAAGTGTTCCTGCTCGGAAAAGGATCAAGAATGAGAGGGCACAGATTTAAAGTGATTTGCAAAAGAAGCAAATGCAATGTGACAACTTTTTCACACAGTGAGTATTTCGGGTCTGGAATACAGTGTCTGGAAGTGTGGTGGAGGCAGGTTCAATCGAGGCATTCAAGAAGGCATTAGATGATTATTTAAATAGAAATAATGTGTAGGCTTACGGGGAAAAGGCAGGAGAATGACACTGAGTCATAATGCTCATTTGGAGAGCCGGTGCAGACACCATGGGCTGAACGGCTTCCTTCTGCACCCTAACAATTCTGTGACTCTGCGATCATCTCTCCAACAGCATCGCCTTCATTCTGGCCAGATCCAGGCTAGAACAGGATCCGCCTCTGACTAAACCACTAACTTGAGTGCCATTTCATGACTGCGAAACCTCACCAGGTTTTCTATGAAAAGCTTTGAACCTGAACTGAATTTGGTGAAACAATGTGATCCTGGATTAAGTAATTGCGACATAGGTTTTTGTGTCCTACCTGATTCTACTTTGTAGGTTACTACTAAATAAACTAAAATTAGCACCAGTATTACCCTCCGCACTAAACAGTTGTGGAAGAGAGTGCACACCAGAGAAGTACAGTTTTGCTGTGCAAACATAGTGCAGTGTACATATATTGTAAGTTACAATGAGAATTCAATGCAGACACTGATGTTATAGTAATAGAGTTACCTTTGTGCTGAATAATCTCACAAATCTGTGTCTATTTACTAACAGAGCCAGCATTTGGAAATTGGCCACTTAAAACAATTCCCATCCGATCACATGGCCAGGCAACAGCCCAAGAAAAGCATTAGGCAATGGAATGTTTATGTTCACGAGTAGGGAAACATACGGAAATTTTTTGAGTAAGATCGTGTGAATAATACCTCGGATGTATGCAATTTAATTCCTTTAGGACTACAGCAGCAGTTATGCTACATTTCCACAAGTACTGGCAGGTTTCTGAAACTTCTCCATTCTTCAGGTGGAGGGCATCTTTACTTCATCTGCATCTGCGCTTATTTGACTTCTGTATGAGTTTTTAATAATATTTTCTGTTCAAATCCTTCATCTCTCCACCTCCCTGTCCTCTAAACCTTTCTGTAATCAAGCTTTTGGTCACCCCTCCTAATGTTTCCAACTCTGACTCAGAATCCATTTTTGCTGTTTTTGTCTCATTGAAAACTCTTAGATGCTTTTGTTGCTGAATCTTTAGGTAGGGGAAAAACCAACAAGCTGGTTCTCATTTGCCACTGTATACATATTTTTCCCAGATTGCTCTGAAAATAGACCATGTTTGAGGACGTCTAGTTTCTGCCATTCTATTACTTTGGTATCTATCTCATGGTAAAATCTTTACAGATTCAACAGCATTGGAGCTCTCAGACAACATTGCAGAATGAATTCTTGAAGTCATCCTGCAACAGAAATGCAGCACTGATGCAAGAGGTGGGGAGAGACAGAGAGAGAGCAAGGTAAACATAAATAGAGAAAGATGGGTGGTCAATGGAATCTGGAAAGACATGTGGACAAAAAGGCAAACAGAGAAAGGGAAGCCAATCAAACTAAACAAATTGTGAAAAGGTGAGCTAAGACATTTAATTTCTGCTAATCTGTGTTTAATGGATGTGTTGAGAACCAGGAAAGGCTCAGTCAGTAAGCTGAGTTACATGGTCTGGATAGTATCCTGATAGTTCACATATTCTGTTGACGTGTTTATAAGTGGCAGGTCATTTGCAAGCTTTCCAGAATTTCCGTACACTGGAGGATATGAGGCTATTCACAGAGACAGCTGCAGGATTTCTGCTGGGAAGCAGAAAGGATGTGCCAGAAAGGACCACACTAAGGGTGTCCTAATATATCAGAATTATGACTACAAATGTACTTTATCTAGCTACACCCTCTCTTATATGATAATTGATATTTAATAGAATGAACTTTCATTGTTTTAACCTAGCTGAGTGGCATTTCTGTTAGGGCAATACAAGAACATTCGAACCCTTTGACATGACGGGAGAATGAATACAAAAGCTTCTTCAAACTGAACTTAAAGTTAATCAGTAAACATGCACAACTCTGCAGCGCCAGATCAGTCTGGTGAGACTAAAAACTGGCTAGCTGTGCGTGACACAAACCACTCACTCATTCGACCTGACATAAGTGTTGGTCCCTCTGTGCTCAATAGTAAACAGGGGTTCTTCAGCACCTGATGTTAAATGCTTGCCCTTCTGTATCTGACATCTGTACCTAGATCTCAAGATTATCAGGGCAGATGAATGACATGGAGGCAGTTGAGAGAAATAGACAAAAACTCATTTCAAAATATGAAAATGGAAAGCGTGATCCTGCGTTCAGTAAAGTTACAGTATGCTTTGCACATGTTGCATTTGGCTATAATGGAACACCGACAGTAATTGTTATGAGATTGCATTGCCCATATTTATTTTAACCCAGCTGTAATAACACATTGATTAAAACGCTAATTCAGTTACTGGAGGATGGTTCCCATATTTTCCCCATTTAGAAACCTCCTTTGCTAGAAACCACATTTGTTATAATGCGTTTGGTCCTCAATCTCTGTAATTACTTTACTTTATTTGCCCATTCAGAACCTCTTGTGTGAATGGAGTGCTTACTTTGGCCAGAGATGCTTCTCCACAGCTGGGACAAAACAGGATTGTGAAGGATGACAAATTAACTTCTGCAAAATATTTACAGGCCAAAAAACTACCTATTGACCTTGATTGAGCCACATGCTGGGTGATCATTTGTTTTCTTTCTGGTCCAAATTCTGTTACCTGCGTCTCTCAGCAGGTCAGAGTTGAGGGGCAATCAATGGGACGTATTGAGTGGTAAATCAAATCAGCAGAGTACAAGTTGGAAGATGTCATAAAGCAAGAATAAAGAAGGACTTGCATTGATATTTGCAATATAGCGTCTTTCATGACTTCAGATCGTCTCAAAGTTCTTTACAACCAATAGAATACTTTTGAAGTGCAGTCAGTATTGTAAAGTGGGAAATGCAACAGCCAAGGTACACAAATAGGCATGAAAAAAATGACCAGATAGTCTGTTTTACATGTTAGTTGAAAGATAAATGTTGTCCAGGATACTGGGAGAAATTTGTTCTTCTTCAAAGAATGTTGTGGGATCTTTTACATCCACCTGAGAGGCTAGAGGGACCTCAATTTAACATCTTATCTGAAAGGTGACACTTCATACCTTGCAAAATGAAAGTGTACACCTAGCATTGTGTGCTCAATTCTCTGGAATGGGACTGGAACCCACAAATTTTTAACTCACAGGTGAGCATGCCGCCATTGAGCCACGGCATGGAAGAATGTGCATTACTTTGCTCTAACTGTACCTTGAATCCCAAGTATGAATTTAGTAACCAAGGCACAAGCTCTAGGGATGATTCAGTGCCACAAGGCAGCTCCCAAATATCAGGATTCATTTATTAAGATAGATTGGAGAAACCTAAACTTTTCAGTTTTGAAAGGAAATGCTCAAGAGTGGAACTGATTAAAGTATACATTATAGTAAACTGTATGTGGAACAATACCTCATGTCAAACCAAGTCATAAGAGTAGGTTCAAATGAGCAGAAAAATTAGGATTAAGGTAATATTCTTCACACATGTGGAGTGAACATTTGGGTTCGAAAGTGGAGGCAAAAATTCCTGTATTAAATTAATAAATAGATGCTGTGTTGGTGGGATTGGATGTTTATTATGTGGGGTGGTGGAGATTATGGGCTAAGCAGTCTGCCTCAGCTATTATCTATCTTATGATCTTGTAGACACTAGTGACTGATGATCCCTATTTGCATCTAGAAAGACAACTGATTATCCAGATTCCTTCACTATAATCAAAGAGTGACATTCAGCTACTAAACAAGACTACCATATACATGCTGGCTTCTGGCATCTATTGGCCCCAATTTGAACAGACCCCGCCTTGTAGAAATTTGGTGGTGTGGGTGGTTAAAATAAGGCTGTTCTTCTTGGCTGAACTGGTCACCCTCAGGAAGGAAGCGTGATCCTACTTTAAATATGCATCAGGTCTGCTGATGTCATCAGCGATCCAAGTTCAGCATAAGGCAAATCTTTTTGGGATCTGGATGCTGAGTGAGAAGAGGCCCATGGGAGCTTGTGGCCCAGAAGGGGATGAGATACTCCTCTGGGTCTCACAATGAAACCTTGGCTCTCCCTTGCACCAGACTTCTCTACTAATCATGGCCAGATTCCAGAAGCACTATAGATAAAGTGGGGGCAGTTATATTAAACTGGACAATGGAAGGGAGGCATTGGAAAAGAGTGTGTGATCGACTGTGTCAAAGAGAGCAGAGAGTCTGTGGAGTAAAAGGATGCACCACAGTCAATTTAGCAATAATTTATTAATACTATGGCATTTGAAATCTATAGTGATCAATTAATTAATGTAGGCAGCTATATTTCTACAGAGGCATAGCTTCACATTAAGTTTAGAAAAACAACGAAAGAATTTAGATTTTCACACTACAGTTTGAAAACTCGTTCTACACTATTAGACTATTTAAAGAAATAGAATTATACATGTGGAGGCCTTGATGGTATTTACATTGTACTGTGCTCTGTTACATTGGAGGAGTGAATTGCAGAATGGCCCACACCTCAACTGTCTCAGTCCCCAAGCGGGATTTCACTAAAGTAGTTTGGAACAAAATTATGATTTTTTTTCTGATTGGAACCTCTGCCAAACAGAAATATTTTCAGTCCCAGTATACCCTTGCTGCTATCCCTACACCACTAAGTAGTTTTTCCAGATGCTTTTCTCATGTACTTACTCTTAACTCTTTGACCTATGCACTGAATGTGGCCTGTTTTGTGGGAGAGGTTAATGTGCTTGTCTTCAAGAAATCTCCCAAAGTAAGACATCCAATGGACATGGGAGGATGAGGAATTGAAGGAAATTAGTATGTGTAAGCAAGTTGTATTGGAGAAATTAATGGGACTGAAGGTTGCTAAGTGCCAGGGACCTGATATTCTACATCCCAAATGCTGAGAAAGGTAGCTGTGGAGATAGTAGATGCATTGGTGATCATCTTCCAAAATTCTATAGGTTCTGGAACAGTTCCTACAGATTGGAAGATAGCAAATATCACCCCGCTATTTAAGAAGGGAGGGAGAGAGAAAATGGGGAACCACAGGACCTGTTAGCTTTACATCAGTAGGAGGGAAAATGCTGGAATCTGTTCTAAAGGATGTAATAAATGGACGCTTAGATAATAATGATCTGATTGGGCATAATCAACATGGATTTATAAATGGGAAATAATGCTTCGTGAACCTGTTGGAGTTTTTTATGGATGTTACTAACAGAATTGATAAAGGGGAGTCAGTGGACGTAGTGTACTTGGATTTTCAGAAGGCATTCGATTTACTTCCCCACAGGAAGTTATTAGCGAAATTAAAGCACCTGGGATAGGAGGTAATAAACTGGTGCGGATTAAGGATTGGTTAACAGGCAGAAAACAGAAAGCCGGGATAAATGGGTCATTCCCATGTTGGCAGGCTGTGACTTGTGGGATATCGCAAGGGTCAGTACAATGATTTGGATGTGGGCACCAAATGTAACATTTTCAAGTTTGTGGATGACAAAAAGCTTGGTGGAATCATGTGTTGTGAGGAAGATACAAAGCGGCTTCAAGGGGGTTTGGACAGATTTAGTGAGTGAGAAAGAATATGGCAGATGGAATATAATGTGGAAAAATGTGAGGTTATCCACTTGGTAGGAGGTACAGATGTGCAGAGTATTTCATAAATGGTGAGAGATTAGGAAGTGTAGATGTACAAATGGACCTGGGTGTCCTTGTCAATAAGTCACTGAAAGCCAACATGCAGGTGCAGCAAGCGATTAGGAAAGACAATGGTATGCTAGACTTTATTGCATGAGGATTTGAGTACAGGAGTAGCGAAGCCTTGCTTCAATTGTATAAAACCTTGGTTAGACCGCACCTGGTGTACTGTGTGAAATTCTGATCCCCTTACCTTAGGAAGGATATTATTGCCATAGAGAGAGTGTGAGGTTTTCCACTTTGGTAGGAGGAACAGATATATAGAGTATTTCTTAAATAGTGAGGGATTAGGAAGTGTAGATGTACAAATGGAACTGGGTGTCCTTGTCAGTAAGTCACTGACAGCTGACATGCAGGTGCAGCAAGCAATTAGGAAAGCTAAAGGCATGTTAGACTTTATGGCATGTTAGACTTTATTGCATGAGGTTTTGAGTACAGGAGTAGTAAAGTCTTGCTTCAATTGTATAGAGCCTTGGTTAAACCGCACCTGGAATACTGCGTGAAACCCTGATCCCCTTACCTGAGGAAGGATATTATTGCCATAGAGGGAGTGCCCTGAAGGATGGGAGGCCTGTCTTATGAAGAGAGATTGGGGAAACTGGGCCTGTATTCTCTAGAGTTTTGAAGAGTGAGAGCTGATCTCACTGAAACCTACAAAATGCTTCAAGGGATAGACAGGGTAGATGCAGGGAAGATGTTTCCCTGGATGGGGAATCTAGAACAGGGGACACAATTTCAGAATAAGGCAGAAGCCACTAAGGATTGAGATGAGGAGATTTTTTTTTTACTCAGAGTGTTGTGAATCTTTGGAATTCTCTACCTCAGAGGGCTGTGGAAGCTCAGTCCATAAGACCATAAGATATAGGAGCAGAAATTAGGCCATTTGGCCCATTAATAATAATAACAGTCATCAAGTATGTTCAAATCAGAGTTTGACAGATTTCAAAATACCAATGGCATAAAGGGATAAGGGAAAAAGACATTGAAGTGGATGATCAGCCATGATTGTATTGAATGGCAGAGCAGGCTTGATGGACTGAATAACCTACTCTTGCTCCTATGTTACTTCATTTTACCACCATCCTCTGTAAGAGATGGAAATTAGTCAAGGTGGAGTTTCCATTAAAAAGTACTTGTGGACATGTCATGGCTGTCAAAAATATCAAACAGCACCAGGAAATGCTACAATAGGTGGTACATCCTGCAGTTTCTGTCATAACTTCATGAGGGGGAGTTATCAGAGAATACTATTTCACCAACAAATCCTGACATAGTTTTTTTTTTCCTTTCCTCAAACTTTGACTCCATGCTGAATTTTCATTAACATCACTGGTTCATGTTCAGATAGTGAATATCCACAACCTTGGAAGGGCATCACAGTCAATCATGCTCTCAGCTGATGTCCCACTCAAGTACCAGCAGGGGTTAGTTGGATTGTAATCAGGAGCACAAGCCCTGCCTGACCTTTGCCATGCAGGTGCATAAAGCAATCACATAACTGACCCTGCTTCTTCAAACTAAGTTCCTCAATTTTGGACAGTTACCATTAAATGCACAGCATGCTCAATTTCTGAACACCAATTCATTTTGGTTAGATAAAAATACAGTTCAAATAGATTTACTGAAGGGAGCTTTTGACATGCACTTGTGCTATGCTTCTTACTCAAGAAGACTAGAATGATCCAATCCATCGACATTTCCTTGAATAATGTGTCAGAAGAGTACATGCTCAAGCAATCAGAGAAAGTACTCATCCCTCAAGATGTAAGTTTTTTTTTTGCCTGCTTCCAAAAGTTTATTTCAAATCAACCAAGTCTTAATCCCAAGCAGCGATCAGTATCATTCAAACTAACCAGCTAAGATTGAGAGATCACCACTTTACTATGTGCACAGAAATGGATTACTGGTCAGTTACTTTATTGGGAGCTCTGAAGAAGAGTTATACGGACTTGAAATGTTAGCTCTGTTTCTTTTTTCACAAATGCTGCCAGACCTGCTGAGTTTTTGCAGCATTTTCTGTTTTGGTGATAATCCTTCTTAGCTAGAAGGAAACCAGGGAATCTATGGTACTGAGTTGGCTCCAAAATGACATGCCTAGCGATGGAAGTTTGGCAAGAAGTCAGTCTTGGCAATCGATATTTGATCTAGGTCAGTCTGCAGTACTCCAGGGCGCTGTTGACCAACCAGCTTGGCTGACAAACACATGGAGGTTATACCTATCAGTTGGAACCAGTGTTCTTTCCATACAGCTCCAACTAAATTGGCAAGCCAATGCCTGTTATGTAAAATAGTTCAGTGGGAAGCTTGTCAATAGTATGTGCTGGTAACCCATGTGGTTTTAACTGGTTAAACTCCAGCAGTATCTAGTCTCAAGGTGTAGTATCCTACACCTTGCCAACTTGTGTCCATAGTCACTGGACTTGGGATAAGTGAGGTATGTTTGTACCGGTGGGGATTATGTGCTCCATGTCAAGCAGAAACTGTATCTATGCGGATTTCTCAGTATCTTGCCTTGGAGACTCAAACACGCTGATGGAATTCTATGCTCATGAAATACCTGGTTAACCAAAATAAGAAAAGACCTAGGGTGGAATTTTCCATTTTGGAAACTAAGTGCGGCGGTTTTGCAATGTGTGGCATGGCAGGAACTAGCGTCCGATTTCACGCTCGGAAGGTGATTAATTATGTATCAGCGAGTAGCTCTCCAAATCACATGGTGGGGTGGGAACTGATTCATTCGTCTTGCTGTAACCTAATGGGGGTCGAAGGTCTGGGAGCCATTTTTAAATGCCACCCAAACACATACATTGGCCGGATTCTTCCCATTGGCATGTGGGCCGCACGTAAAGTGACACTTGGTGACGTCGGGTGAGTGTCCTGATGTACCGCACGCCATCGCGATATTTTGTTGGGTGGGTGCGCATTGATCTCAGATGCGCGCCCGCCATTAATTAACAGGCCACTTAAGCCCTTGAGGCACCAATTGATGACGAGTTTTTGACACCTGTGCAATCTTCGGGTCAGCGCACGGGCACAATGGGCAGGCGGGTAGGACACATTTGTATAAGCCTCATCCACGGGCGTGATAAGATGGGTCAGTGGGGTTGCGAGTGTGCACAGTCAAATACTGACTTTTCAAAGTTACTGATACTTGCCTGTGATCTGAAATACTTCAAAACGCATACCAGCTGCTTGGTCTGGACTCACAACCTTCAGGTCAGCACTCTAGGCCTGCAGGTTTCAGGAAACCTTCCCTTTGCCTGGGAATGGGAGCTGTACTACTGGAGGCACCTCCTCTGAGGAGAAAGGGAGGACTAGAAGGGGGAGGAGGCCAGGAATGCACATTCAGCCTCCAGGGGAGCCACCTTTGGGAGGATAGGTGCAGGCACAAGGGGTGCAGGGCCAAGAGGTAGTCCAAGACGGAAGGAGCCGCAGAAGACGCAGTATACAGGCGGCAAAGCAGCTACCTCAATATGTCCGAGGTGCAGTGCCGAAGGAGGCTCCGTCTCTCAAGGGAAACAGTCAACTATATCTGTAAGATGATTGGGCCTGAGATCTCCCCTAACTGTGTGGTGGACACCCCATGCCAATGGCTCTAAAGGTCACAGCGGCCTCAACTTCTATGCCTCTGGCTCCTTCCAGGGGTCGGTGGGCGATCTTTGCGGTTTCTCCCAATCAACTGTCCACACTTGTGTCAAGCAGGTTACAGACACTCTGTTCGGGCGTGCATTGACATACATCCACTTCCATTGGGACCAGGCCAGCCAGACACAGCGAGCCAGAGGCTTTGCGGCCATTGTTGGCTTCCCCCGAGTCCAGGGTGCTATAGACTGCACACATGTTGCCATCAAGGTGCCAGCAGGTGAACCCGTTGCCTTTGTCAATAGGAAGGGCTTCCACTCCATGAACGTTCAGATAGTGTGTGATCACAGGATGCAGATTCTACAAGACTGTGCAAGGTACCCAGGCAGCTTCCACGACACCTACATTCTCAGACACTCCCAGGTGCCGGGGCTCTTCAGTGCTCCAGCCCGGCTGGATGGATGGCTGCTGGGTGACAAGGGCTATCCCCTCAGAAGGTGGCTCATGATGCCTCTCTGCCATCCGAGAACAGAAGCTGAGCAGCGTTACAATAGGAGCCACGGCACCACAAGGGCTGTGGTGGAGAGAACCACTGATCTTCTCAAGGTGCGCTTCCGATGCCTGGACCGCTCATGGGGCGCACTCCAGTACCCCCCCAGATGGTGTGTCGCTGATAGTGTTTGCATTCTGTGCTCTCTGCAATCTTGCACTGGAGAGGGGGGATGCTGTGGATGATGACGTTGTTGACGGCTGCAGCTGCACACGATGAGTCCAGCAGTGAGTCCGAGGGTGAGCAGGCACAGGGAAATGCTGAAGGGGCAGATGCTGACCCAGGCATACTCCAGGGAGGCAGGGATACCCGGGAGGCTTTAATCCAACGAACCTTCAGCTAGCACACCACATATGGACCTCCAGGACAAGCATGGGCTGTAGGCTCCATACTCGATACCTAAGTGCAAAATCTGCCTGGTTAGGAACATTAACTAAGGGCCTTGTTAATAAAGCTGAATGTCCCACAAAACACTGATAACATTTTTGGAAACCACCCACCTGCAGAAGAAAAGAGGCACCCTCAGCCATGGTGACATATCTGAATTTAATATTACAACCCAAGAAACTTTAGGAAACAAAATGACAAAGGTGTTTAAAATCACACCAACTCAAAAAGACCTCATTGCGGGCCAGCATAAAAGCACCAGTGATAAGTCTATGGTGTGCCTAAGGTGCCTTATGTTTATGTTTTCGGGTGCTACTTCCTGGTGCTGACCCCTCACTGGGAGTGGCATCTGAGACAACCTGCTCACTCTGCTGTCCTGTTGGCCTCGATGCCCTTGCCAGTTGTCCTCTGGCCCGTGGAGCCTGTGCTGGCCCTGCCTGGGAGGGATCTGCCAGTTCCACAGCTGGCATCTCCCCAGTCATCGGTGTCTCACTGGATGCAACAGTACTGGCAGAGGGGCTGAGGAGCTGCTGCCCTCCTCCGGAGCGCCCTGAGAGAAGCCCGCAGAGACGACAGGTAGTTGCTACGCCGACGTGATGTCACTTCGGACCTCCCTGCTCACTGTGTATGGATGGGCACCAAGCTGGGAAACTTGGTGCCCAGACCATCTTTCACATTGGCAATGACCAGCTGAGGTCAATGCTGATGTGAGGGCTTGCTGGTCTGAGCGCATCTCCAGAAAGCACTGATTGGTCTCCTGAAGGAGCCTCTGCACGAGAGTCGCCACTCTCTCCATGGAGGATGCATGGCGCTCGGCCATGAGGCTCATTTCTTCAGCGATAGTCCTCGTCGACTCCTTCCACCAAGGACACCATGCCAAGCAAAGCCTCATGTATCTCCCCAGATGCTCCCGCACACCTGGCCGCATTTCAAGCGCTTGCTGCATCACAGACAACTCCAAAGGCACATCATCAGGCACCGATTGTGCATGTGCCTGTCTGGTGCCATGGGCACTCTGTCTCTGCCAGCTCCTTCAGTGACTGTGAAGTGCCCTCACTGCTGCGCTCCAGGACACTGACCAATATTCTAATTCTCACCGAGGTGCTAGTATCTGCGCTGGTACCTGCCTGGCAGAGATGGTGTGAAGCTGGTGTGACTTCAGGGCCCTCAGGTGTAAGACAGGGCCTCTGCTGCTCCTCCTCCCAGCCCTGCTCCACTGATGCTGAAAGGAAGAAAAAAGACATTGCATCAGTTAACATGGAGACAATGTCAATGTGCATCCCTGTCCCCTGGATCATTATGTGCTCATCCTTCTATAAGCAATGGTCAAGCCATGTTGCAAACTTCAATCACTGAGCATTCAGCACTGCCATGGCTATTGGGAGAACAATGGTGACCTCACTGCTGGGCAAACATACCTGCCCGTGGCAATCACTGGCCTCACTGACACCGGTGGACCTGGGCGCATGGCGCCTCTCTAAATCTAGGGCCTCCTGCTCGAAGTGGCTGAGAATCACCAACAGTGCCGGGCCGCTCAGCGGCATTTTGTGCATTCTTCTGCTGAAAAGGAGAAAAGAGCATGGATTAGTGCTACTTGTACCTTGTACCGCGACCTGGGCTTTGCTGACGGCCCACCCCAACCAGAGTGGCACATCGCAGGGCTCCAGTGCCTCCTCACCCTGCTGCTGCCAAACACTCACACAAAGATGCTAGGCCTGTCCACCAACCCCTTGTCCAAATGCTGCCTACATCACATTAGGCACCACACAGTCTGACCTTCCATATCAAGGAGGCGCAAGTAGCTGCAGCGCGGAGGACAGCTGATCGATCGGTGCCACTCCAGCTTGAAGCTCCCCTCCCAGCTTGTCATCACCCTGACTTTGACATGTCCTGGAGTTCCAGCAGCTACTCCAGGTTGTCCCCAAAACAGTAATGTGGGTCTCAGTGTACCACACACTGTGGGGGCAGAACCCATCTCTTCACCACCTCTGCCACCTCCTCCCAGGCACATTTCTTCATGTAGTGGGGGGGCCTCCTCCTCCCGCCCTGGGGTACGAGGAGCTCCCGCCGTGCCCTCCTCAAGGAGAGCAGCAAGGCAATCATCCGATAAACGAGGGGCACAGTGCTCCCCTGCCCTATCCTCCTGCCTGGCCTGCTCAGCAGCAGCGCTCTGGGGAAGCCCTTCCACAAGCCATGATTCGCAGCTTTTGAAAGGCTGCAGCAACTTTTTAAAACAGGCCGCCGGGTCGCCATTGGACCTGGTGGTCATTGCAATCCCGCCGCTGCCCGCCCACTCCCGCTGTCCTCGGGAGCCGCGATTCACGCTGGGCGGGCCTTAATCGGCCAGGCCGCATAAAATGGCAGCGCAGGCCCAATCGCAGGTGGCAATCGGGTTCGCTCCCACCCTCGACAGGCAGAAAATTCTGCCCATTGGCTCTCTCCAGCCCAGCTGTGTACAGGGATCTTCTTCATGTGGCTGCGCCCAAGAAAAAAGCTGCACCAAGGTTCAGCCATAAGACCATAAGACATAGGAATTAGGCCATTCGGCCCATCAAGTCTGCTCCACCATTCAATCATGGCTGATAAGTTTCTCAACCCCATTCTCCCACCTTCTCCCCGTAACCTTTGATCCCCTTACCAATCAAGAACCTATGTATCTCGGTCTTAAATACACTCAATGACCTGGCCTCCACAGTCTTCTGTGGCAATGAATTCCATTGAGGCCCTTGACCATGGACTCCACCAGCACCGGGATGTTCTCTACCCGACGGATGGCTCCAAGAGGCCCACCAGCCTCACCTCACTGGCCTGGGAGGCGGCTGCAAGGGAGGTCAGATCCTTGGGCACCTGCCTGAGAAACACCACTCAGTATAAGAAGAGGATGAATGCCAACTTTCAGCTCACTCCAATCTCACACTCTCAAAATGGTGCACTCAAATCATGCACTCAGCAGGTTACACTGCTCATGGGGACACATCAGCATTGATTGCGTCATGGACACTTAAACATCAGCATCATCACATTTATCATGCTGCACAAACTCCACCCTCAGCCCTCACTGGGGAGGGCTCAGCACACACATGCATGCTTCCTAACCTCTGCTCCATCCCTTCTCATCACATGCCATCCATTTGTTTTCATGCAGGCCAAGCTTGCCCACAAAAAGAGGGAGGGATCCCAGACTGGAGGAGGGCTGGCTGACATACAGGAGCTCTCCAGCTTCTAGGAGGATGCCACCGAGTTGGCAGGGGAGGAGAGAGATCGCTCCTGGCGGGAAGATAAGATCGGCCTTTCCCAGCAGGCCAGTATGGATGAGCCCTCCGTGAGTTGGCCACATCCTGACATTCCCATGTGAACCTCACCCCCTCCTCATCTCGAGGCTATGTGCACAGTCACATACAGAGGAGAGCGCTCCCCCCCCCCCCCTTTACTGTTTTCCCAATTTACAGGCTGCAGATGCCTCCCCTAAACATCTGCAGCCCAGTACCGGGCCAGACAAGCCCATTGCCACTGACTGCCAGACTATGACCAAGCCCTGCACACCAAGATGTGCCATATCCCAACTGAACGCTCAGGCCTTGCCCTTCTCTGGAGTGGGACCACAATGTGCATGCCATGCGTAGCCCTGTCGCATGGCCTGCAAAGCCCCAGGACTGTCTTTAATCTCTCATCCTGACTGTGAGCTCCACAAAGTCTCAGGACTTCCTTTAATCTCTCACAATGACCTCTTGGCCCCAGACCAGGGGCTATGACTATCTTTCATTGAGCTTTCCCGGTCCCTCATGACTAATCATAACACAGTCTCCCTTCACCCGCTCCCAACTCCGTGGGCAGAATTTTCTGTTTGACATGCAGGGAGCGGCCACACATCAGCGTGGTGACGTCGGGCGAGTGTCCCGATGTTTCTGCGTGCCATTGCGATGAAGTTTGACGCACACTCGCGATTAATTAACGGGCCAGTTAAGGCCCTTAATTTGTCAATCGATGGCGATTTTCAGGCACCAGTGCGATCTTCAGGTTGGCGCATGGGCGCAACGGGCAGGCGGGTAAGAGACCTTTCTATGAACCCCATCCATGGATGGGATAAGAGGGGTCAGTGGGGTCGCCATTTTGCTTTGTGGAGTATTTATTGGAGAAGGTATTTTAAACTTGCCTGTGTGATCTGCAGCAGCTCAGAATGAATTCCAGCAGCTTTCTGTGTACTTTGAACCTTCAGGTCAGCATTCTGCAGTCAGTAATCTTTATTGGGCCTGCAGCTTTCCGAAGGCCTCTCCTTAGCCTGGGTATGGGTTCTGACATGTCCATTGGAGGCAGCTCCTCCTGAGGAGGAAGGGCTAGAATGAGGAGGAGGCCAGCAGTGCACACTCGGCAGTGGAAGGGGCAGCAGAAACCGCCACTGTCCTGCTGCCAGGGTATACAGGCAACGAAGCAACTACCTCAATATGACTGAGGTGCAGTGCTGAAGGAGGCTCCGATTGTCAAGGGAGACAGTCAACTACTTCTGTCGGATGATTGGTCCTGATATCTCTCCTAACTGTGTGGGCCATATAAATATAGGTACACAACTGGCCATTTTGGTGAGAAAATTAAACATTTAAATTAATGGTACGTCCTGCTAAATTGTGAGGCTTGATAAATTGCCAACTCCTCCCAGCAATCGTCACACATTGTGGTTGCTTTTGAAACTAAATCCAACTGGAAGATAACGATCATTATTGGCACAGGACTGCACTCACTTTGATCGTGTAAAATTGGTCAGAGTGTAAAACTGATAATCCTGCCACTTTCTTGTCAGGCATTTTAGGTTAAAATTACTTTCAAGAGTGTAAATATTGCAGAAGAGCAATAATAATCAACTAATGTGAGATGCACTTCGATTCTGACTTTGATAACAGGTAGCGTAACTGGAAGGAGGGCATCCATTTCTGATGATTTAATGATACGGCCAATATGTTCTGTCTAGACTGTCTCTTTCTTACTGTCTCAGTGATAGGGTATTTGCACCTGGTTCCTGATGGCTTACTGGTGCTTATGTTCCACACAGTTCAGGTCAATACATGTTAATTTACTCTTTGAGAGCGTAATGGTGATTATCTGTCCATTCTCTGGCAATTTAAATAGTTTCTGAAAGGTGAATATACAATCTGTAGTGGACTGGGGGAATGCACCTATATTTTTTTTATTGTGTTGTGCTATGTCCCTGACCCTTTGCATATATTATGCTAGGGCTCTTGGCAGTTCAGTATTTTTTTGCTGCATAACTGTGAGAATTGTGCATATTCAGCATGATAACATTGAACAGGGATCGACTAAGAATAAATATTTGTAAGTTTCCATGTTAAAGGGATTTAGTCTGAGCTATATTTAATCTTCCAGTGATAGTATCATGAATGTTGTGCCCACATGCACAAAACTGAGAGCACTGGTATTTGCACGTTCACATAGTATGTGGGAGCTGGTCGACCTGAACCTTGACCTTCTAAGCAAAGGATCACCAGCAGCCACACAGAAATGTTTCAATATTTTGGCACAGGACTGAGCTAGACGAGAGGACAGAGATACCAGGGCAATGGAAGTGACACTGTACTTTGTAACTGGGATTGTACGTGACAACCGCCTTGACAGAAAACACTGGCATATTAAAACACCCACAAAACTGCTCGTAAAGCTCATTAATTGAACTAACCCTTCAGAATGTTTATTTCCTGTGACAGCAACTGAACTTGGGATCAGATTGTTAGCCCTGCAGACTCTGCTTGTCATTTCATTATCAAAGACTATTATTAAGCAAAGCCGTGGGGTTCCTTTCCACCCCCTTGCTGTTTTGCATCATGTGTGAGAACCTTTCTAATTTTGGACGTTGCACTGCTCTTCATGTGGCATGCACATGTGCACCAGACTATATTCTCCACCCTTATCTTTCCAAATATTAATTTTGTTGTTGTTCTCTCAGGGTAGTTATTCTGCCCTGTGATTTGGCATTGACTGAGACCATCCTAAGGTGTGAGTCTGATATCACTTCAATTTTATATTACTTGCAGTGCAGATTTGTCTTAGGGGAAGACAACAGAATTGTGCTCCCTGATGACGCTAAGCAGGGCAGTTTAACTCTTCACTGACCCATTTAAGAATTAATGAACCGTAGTTATAAGCAGAGTATTAATTGCGTCAGCTCTGTGGTTCACTCACCATTTGGAGTCCAGTTCTTTCTAAGTGGCACGTTACACATCCTTTACTTCAACTTGTTAGGGCGTCTTACTTGCAAATATAGCAGCAGTGTTTTAAATTACTGAGCTTTCTGACTAATACCGTGCCGATTCACACTTTTTGATTCATTGGAGCAACAAGTATGTTGGACTGAATTTTTAATTAAGACAACAAATGATAGCTGACAAAATGTAAGCAGACCTGGAATTTGGTCCTAGGTTTTAAATGACATAATTTACTGTAAAAATAAAAATCACTGGGCCATTGAAAATCTGAGTGCAATGCAACTTCCTACATACTTCCAGACTCAATTTTTCTTTTGGTTATGGTCCTGCAATTTTGTTTTTTTTTTATTCATTCACTGGATGTGGGCTTCGCTGGGTGGGCTAGCATTTATTGCCCATCCCTAATTGCCCTTGAGAAGGTGGTGGTGAGCTGCCTTCTTGAATAGCTGCAGTCCATGTGGCGCGAAAGAGCACAGCAATCTCCCTGAGGTGATGTCGGGCGTGTGTCCCAACTTCACCCTGCGTCATTTAGATTCTCAGTTCAGTGGGTGTGCAGCAAAGTCAGCTGCGTGCCCACCAAACTGTCAGCGGCCACTTAAGGCCTTTAAAAAAGTAATTTACCTAATTAATGGGCCTACCCGTCCAACCTGACCAGGCAGATAGCACTGAGCGCTACAGAACATGTATTATGCTGGGTGGGCCTTAGTTGGCCCGCACACGTGAAATGACAGCGTGCAGCTCGGTCCCACCCAACCCACCCGATATAGTGAAGATTCAGCCCAGGTCTTGCTGCATTTGGACATGGACTGCTTCAGTGTCTGACGGGTTGCAAATGATGCTGAACATCAAGCAATCATGGGCGAACATCCCCACTTCTGACCTTATGGTGGAAGGAAGGTCATAGAAGAGCAACAAGAGGGAATCAAGGATGGAATTGTGTAGATATAGGAGGAGAAGCCATTTCAGAACATGAGTCGGTTGCACTGGGATGGTAAGAATCAAAATGTGCCAGGAGATGCTGTGGAGGAAAACAGTATGGTTGAAATAGCAGTTTGGGTCTGCCAGCCTCACCCCGACAAAATTCTGCCCACTTACCTCACGTCTGCAACTGCCTGTAGTTCCAGTAGTGGCCACCACTCTCACCTCGTGCTGCTGGGAACACAGATCTAGCAGCCCTGAGGCAGGACTTCCTGCTCCTGAAGAGCAGAAATCCCGCCTTCAGCTTTTTAACACTAGCTGACCGTTAAATGACAGTGGAGCAGTTGTTCTTTCCCTGGCCTCCCTACTGACTTTTTAGCCAGGGGTTGGAGGGTGTTGGTAAAATCCTACCCAAAGCTGCAGCAATTGCAACTATCTTCAGCCAGAAGATGTGAACCTTCTCCCGAGGCCTGCACTATCACAGAAGCAAATTTTCAGCCTACTCAATTCGCCCCACGTGTTGTCAAGAACCAGCTAAGCACACTGACTACAGCAAAAGCCAAGGGCCCTAACATCTTCCTGACCTTAATGTACTTCAGGACCATCTGTGCCTCAAGCTAAACTATTACAATACAGTTAAAGCACCGGCATCTACCTGACAACGTGAAAAATTGCTTAGCTATGTCTTGGCCAAACAAGCAAAACAAATCCAATCTACCCAATTACTGCCCCATCACTCTACTCTCAATCATCAACAAATGATGGAAAGTGTCATTGAAAGTGCAAGTGGCACTTACTCACCAATAAACTACTCACCAATGCTCAGTTTGGACTCCACCAGGATCACTTGCTTCCAGCAGTCTTTACAGCCTTATTCCAAACATAGTCAAAAGCTGAATGCCACAGATAAGATCCTCATAGAGCGATAACTTTTAAAAAGAAAGAAATCCACATGATGCCAATGGAAATATCTGAAGGACAAGATTTCACTTTTTAAAACTTTTACTTTAAAAAGCCAAACAAAATCAACATAATTCAAACATTAATTACAGGTTAATGATAGTTCAAATAAAAAATAAATTTTGCTTTGAATAGTTGATACTGCAAAAGTACGCATCATGTAGTTATAAGCACTGGCATCACTTCTGCACAAATGGGGCACCACGTGCAATTGCATAGTCTTTCCAACTCAGCCTCCGTTACGTAGAATCTCTCACTGCCCATTCAATGGATTTGTCCCGTGGTGCACTTTCACCGGCAGCCACATTCTATCCAAAGTTCCCACCTACAGTTCACATCCAAGCAGCATACCCCTGTAGAATCTCCTTAGCTAGGTTCACAACAGTTTTAGACCATAAGACCATAAGACATAGGAGCAAAAATTAGGCCATTCGGCCCATCGAGTCTGCTCCGCCATTCAATCATGGCTGATAAGTTAACCTCATTCTCCCGCCTTCTCCCCGTAACCTTTGATCCCCTTACCAATCAAGAACCTATCTATCTCAGTCTTAAATACACTCAATGACCTGGCCTCCACAGCCTTCTGTGGCAATGAATTCCATAGATTCACCACTCTCTGGCTAAAGAAGTTTCTCCTCATCTCTGTTCTAAAAGGTCTTCCCTTTACTCTGAGGCTGTGCCCTCGGGTCCTGGTCTCTCCTACTAATGGAAACATCTTCCCCATGTCCACTTTATCCAGGCCTTTCAGTATTCTGTAAGTTTCCATCAGATCCCCCCTCATCCTTCTAAACTCCATTGAGTATAGACACAAAGTCCTCAAACGTTCCTCATATGTTAAGCCTTTCATTCCTGGGATCATTCTCGTGAATCTCCTCTGGACCCTCTCCAGGGCCAGCACATCCTTCCTGAGATACGGGGCCCAAAATTGCTCACAATATTCCAAATGTGGTCTGACCAGAGTCTTATAAAGCCTCAGCAGCACATGCCTGCTTTTATATTCTCGTCCTCTCAAAATAAATGCCAACATTGCATTTGTCTTCCTAACTACCAACTCAACCTGCAAGTTAACCTTAAGAGAATCCTGGACTAGGACTCCCAAGTCCCTTTGCACTCCAGATTTCTGAATTCTCTCCCCATTTAGAAAATAGTCTATACCTTTACTCTTCCTACCAAAGTGCATGACCTCTCACTTGCCCACATTGTATTCCATCTGTCACTTCTTTGCCCATTCTCCTAACCTGTCCAAATCCTTCTGCACCCTTCCCGCCTCCTCAATACTACTTGTCCCTCTACCTATCTTTGTATCATCTGCAAACTTAGCCAGGATGCCCTCAGTCCCTTCATCTAGATCATTAATGTATAAAGTGAAAAGTTGTGGTCCCAACACTGACCTCTGCAGAACTCCACTAGGCACCGGCCACCATCCTGAGAAGGACCCCCTTATCCCCACTCTCTGCCTCCTGCCAGACAGCCAATATTCTATCCATGCTAGTATCTTGCCTCTAACACCATGGGCTCTTATCTTACTGAGCAGCCTCCTGTGCAGCACCTTGTCAAAGGCCTTCTGGAAGTTCAAGTAGATAACATCCATTGGCTCTCCTTTGTCTAACCTATTCATCACCTCCTCAAAGAATTCTAACAGATTTGTCAGGCATGACCTCCCATTAATGAAACCATGCTGACTTTGCCCTATTTTACTATGCACTTCCAAGTATTCTGAAATCTCATCCTTAATAATGGACTCTAAAATCTTACCAACGACTGAGGTCAAGCTAATCGGCCTGTAATTTCCCGTCTTTTGCCTCACTCCCTTCTTAAACAGGGGGGTTACATTAACGATTTTCCAGTCCTCTGGGACCCTCCCTGACTCCAGTGATTCCTGAAAGATCACCACTAACGCCTCCACTACCTCTTCAGCTATCTCCTTCAGAACTCTGGGTCTTGATGGCAGAGTCCCCCAGAGACTCCTTTCTCCAACTCCTTTTAAACTGTCCGGTTGACTCTGGCAAAACTGAAGCTGCAGCAGTGGCCTTGTCCAATCCTCAATTATGCTCTACCTGTCCTCAGTTTTTTTGTTTTTTTTTTAACTCTATTACACATAAAGCTCTTTATAAAAGGTGCCTTCTCTGTTCCCCTTCATAGCAAGTTCTGTTCGACACACAGTTATCTGTGTTTCTGGGTTCTGAGACTAGTTGTGAATTGATATGCAATTAACCGTCTAGTTGCCCTTTGCTTCAGCTCCATAGCAACCTAGATCACATAAGCAATTCCCAGAAATTTAAGGACACATTGCTAGAACTATTTTAGTTTCAGTTTGGACTTAAAGGGATATCTCACAAAAAGAACATCCAGGCTTTTCCTCAGAGCACAAAGGTCTACACTTGATATCAGGGCAGCGTTTGACCAAGTGTAGCATCAAGGAGCCTTCATAAAATTGAAGTCAATGGGAAACAAGGGAAAATCATCTACCGGCTGGAATCACACCAAGCTCAAAGGAAGATGGTTATGGTTGTTGGAATCCAATCACCTCAGCTCCAGGACAGTATTGCAGGAGTTCCTCAGAGCAGAGTCCAGCTGGGCCCAACCATCTTCAGCTGCCCTCCATCATAAGATTGGAAGTGGGAATTTTCGCTGATGATTGCAATGTTCAGTACCACTCCCAGCTCTTCAGATAATGAAGCAGCCTGTTGCTGCATGCAACAAGATCTGGACAATGTTCAGGCTTGGGCTAATACCTGACAAGTAACATAGGCAATGACCATTTTCAACAAGAGAGAATCTAACCATTGCTCCTTGAGATTCAATGGTATTAGCATTGCTGAATTCCACACCATCGATGTACATGAGCAGAATCTTAAGTGGACCAACTACATAAATACTGTGGCTACAAGAACAGGTCAGAGGGAGGATATTCTGAGGCAAGTGGCTCACCTCATAACTCTCCAAAGCATTTCCGCTACCAACAAGGAATGTGATAAAATACTGTTCATTTCTCTGGATGAGTGCTTCTCCAACAATGCACAAGAAACTCAGCACCACCCAGGACAAAGCAGCCTGTTGATTCATATTCCATCACCACCTTCAGCATTCACTCCCTCCCCAATGGTGCCCCATAACTGCAGTATGTCCCATCTCCGAGATGTACTACAGCATCTTGCCAAGACCTCTTCAATAGCATCTCCTAAACTGCAACCTCTACTGCTTAGAGATATTAGAAATGCAGGTGCATAGGAACACCACCATCTGCAATTTCCCCTTCAAGACACACACCACCTGACTGAGAAATATATTGCTGTTACTTCAACTCACATTCAACCCCACATTCCTTGATGCCACCAAAATGAATTCATTGGTACTGTCTGCTTCAACAGCCTTCCCTGGTAATTTATTCCAAAACGGAGCTACTCTTTGGGTGACAAAGATCCATTTGGCTTCCATTCTTGCTCCTACTTTCCTATACTTTTTTAAAATTGTGTTCACTACAAGAATCCTGTTAAGGTGACACAGCTATCCATTTATACAGAGATAAAAAACAAAAACAGAATTACCTGGAAAAACTCAGCAGGTCCGGCAGCATCGGCGGAGAAGAAAAGAGTTGACGTTTCGAGTCCTCATGACCCTTCAACAGAACTGATCCATTTATACAACTCCTTTCACTGATAAACACAAATGTGCTAAATCAACTTGAAATAGGAGCTCGTGCCAATTAAAATCTAAAAATTGCTTTGCTGTGTTGTTGTACATCAACTCTCATAGAACCAATAACCTGCATTTTAAACGGTAGGTGTTTTTCTGATGAAATCCATATTCATTTATGGAAATGTCTTTTTCTACAGCCCAAGGGAATGCTACTGGTTTCTGGCTTTTATTGAAAAAGGCTTTTGTAACTGAATCTAAAATAAAAACTTGGCTGTTCTTTCATTGTTGCAATTTCAGAACTATACTGCAGCAGCAGTTGCCCACACTGGAGCTACTTCAAAAATGATAAAATCATCGTTTCTTTCTTTGTGTGAATTCAAAACATAATTTACTGAAAAAAATTATACTGCATCAGTGCTAAAGATGTTAAATAGGAATGATGTGTGATCTTATCAGTTTGAATTTAATACAAACCAGAACAGAGACAGTATAGAGAAATTCACTGGGACTGGCTCACAGTGGGAGATGAGCTGAGATGAGCGTTTATTAATCTCATTGCCACTGTATCAAATGCAAAAGAATTAAACTAACTTAAAGCTGGCATTTCTAAAGGCTCAGTTGGTAACATTGTGTGCAAGTTAAGCCACATACACAATAGGAGCCATTTTCAAGTCCGAGGGTAGAATTTTCCATTATTTGCACGAAGTGCATTCGCAGGCATGAAATAAGACCTTTTACCCACTGGCCACAACGGTGGATTGCTGGCAGCAGACCTCTGATTGGCCCACCACACCATTACCTCGGTGCTTCCTCATGCCAGGCTCCATATTTAAAATGCAGCCACGCACACACTTCTCAATGTTTGCAGCCTAGGACTGCTCCGGTGAAGACATAGCCCTGAAAGCCAAGAACAGTGCAGCCCCTTGATTCAGTGACGCATCTCTGGGACGTTTTTTGGACACCGTGAAGGCCCACCATGAAGTCCTTACCCCCACTCTGGCCGCAGGAGGCCAGTCAGTCTCACCACTATAGCTTGGGAGGCAGTGGCAGAGGTGGTCAATGCCAACACTGCACATAAGAGGTCAGCCATCCAGTGCAGAAAACGGATGAATGATCTCATATGTGCTGCCAAGGTAAGTCAACTATCATTTCAATCTCAACTCACCCACTCACAAGCCCATCACATATTCACTGGCATCTCACTTACTGCCAGCTCAAGGGACATCACCACTCATTGCCTCACACATACCCTTACACCTTCATCTGGCACCATCTCCTCTGGAATAGTCTCCTCATCCCGTCCATGGCTCCACTCAGCACACACGCACGCTTAGCATCTTTTTGCTCCTTGCTCACACTCTCTCCACCTGCATTTTAGCAGGACAAGATTGCACACAATCACTGGAAGAGGTCCCAGACCAAGGGTGGAGTGCCGGACATCAAGGTCTTCACTCTATTTGAGAGTCATGCATTGCAGCAGGTCAGAGAGGACATTGACCATTCCTGCGGTGACGGTGAGGCCAGCAGCCAAGTGAGGGATCCACATGAGGGATCCCTCTCTCACCGCTACTCTGAGTCCACTATTCGGTGTTCAACTTGGCTGCCAAGCACTAATAATCTCCTCTTTCTGTGCTAGGTACCATCTGACACATTGTCCTCAGGCAATATTGAGCCTGACCCTAGCACTGGGAGGCCCTCAGATGAGGGCAGCGATGTTGAAGATCTGTCACGGCGCTTACCCCCACCCTCCACCAGCACAGCGACACACGCCTGGGTGGGACCCAGATGTAGAGTAGCTACGGGATCACAATCTGGTGAGCATACCGCACAATCTGTTCCACAGCAGGTGAAGGCTGGGACCTCTTGGTTGGCTGCAGTCGGAGGACTGCTGGAGGCAAGGAATGTGCTGAGTCCAAGTCAGATGATGAGCCTCTGGACTGGGTCTCCAATCAGTTGGTGGATCTGCGAAGACAATCGCAGGAATATCGGGAAGGGATGTCAGGTGTACTCCTCAGATTGCAAGGGATGATGGAGGAGTCTGTCTGCCTTCAGTCCGAGGTGATAGTGCCGTCATGCTACACACTGTGGTCAACACAGGCGGGATAGTGGCTGCCATGGAGACCTTGGTCCAGGATATCGATCCTGCACTGCTGTGCAGGCTGAACTCCATTGCCGAAGCCATAGTTGGCCACCAACAGTGTCGACATGAGAGGGGTATGGGGCAGTTTAATCTCACTCCAGGGTCCCCTTCTGCTCAAGGATTCATCCAGGGGCCACTAGGAACCTATAGGGAGTAGGACCAGCAGCTTTGACAACCTGGGGCCATCCACCCAGATGACTCCGGGAATATCCAGCCGATCCAAATCCCCTCTTCCTGTGACCTCCAAGATAAAGTCAGGTGTCTCAACCCAGGGCCTCTTCCCTGTGTAGTATGTAACCTTCAGGCCAAAGTTATGGTCCGGCTTCACACTCACTGGACACATTAGTGATGCCTGCACCTTAATGGTGCTTGTCTTTGCTGCCAGAATGTCGTGGGCAGGCACGCCAGAGCCCTGTCATTCTCTGTATGTGTGTGCTCTTCAGCACCTTTGAGGTGGGGCTGGCCCCCACACCTCTTCAGCACCTTTGTCTGGTGACGGGGACAGCTCCTGAAGACTCACGAAGAATCAGGTGCATTTAAAGTTTCACACTGGAGTCAAATGTTCACAGATGCAAGGTGAGGATGTCAGTACCGTCCTCACTGCATCTCATCATTATCCTCCATGAATCTTGTGGCTATGAGGGCCTCCGGAGCGCGCCTGCCTTGTCTGGCCAGTGCGCTGGCCTCATCGCTGACATCCTCACCTTCAAGGACCTCATCACCATCATCTCCTTCAACGTCCTTCTCATTGGAGGAGATGTGCAGCTTTTCCATCTTCTCCTCAGCCAGGTCCTCCCCCTGCTGCAAGGCCAGGTTGTATAGCACGCAGCAAGCTACGATGATGCACGGCACCCTTGGTGGACTATATTGCAGTGCTCCACCAGACCTGTTGAGGCACCAGAACCTCATTTTCAAGAAGCCTATTGTTTGCTCCACTAAGGTCCAGGTCATGCCATGAGCCTCATTATATCGCCACTCTGCTGCAGTCTGAGGTCACCGCACAGGCGTCATCAGCCACATCCACTGTGGGTAGCCCTTTTCCCCGAGGAGCTAACCCTGCAGCCTCTGTGGGCCCTAGAAGACATCAGAGATCTGAGACCTGCTAAGGATGTAGGAGCCACGGACACTCCCTGGGAATCGTGCATAGACCTGCAGGATGTGTTTTTGGTGGTCGCACAGTGACTGAATATTCAGCGAGTGGGAGCCCTTGTAATTGACAGCTTGCTGCCATGGAGTGCAGTCGATGGCACCCTGCACTGGTGGGAAATCTGAGGTCTGTGCTAATCCCAATGCTCTTGCTTCCTGGCTTTACTGATCCGGAGTGAAATGCACAAAGTTCTGTGCCTTCGTGAAAATGGCATCCGGTACCTCCTGGATACACTTGTGCGTGGAGGCTTGTGAGATCCCACACAGGTCACCTGTGGAGCCCTGGAAGGAGGCACTGGCATAAACTTGAGTGCCGTGGTCACTTTCACAGCCACAACTGGCAGTGGATGCCCTCCCTGGCCCCATGGCAACAAATCCTGCAACAGGTAGCATATGTGACTGACCAGTTCCCTAGACATGCACAGTCTTCAGTGACACTGGTTCTCAGTCATCTGCAGGAATGATAAGCGCCGTCTATAAACCTTGGGTCTAGCGAAGCACCAATGAGCAACGGTTCTCCATGAATCTTCAATTGCGTGCCCAGCAGGTATGACCCCTTTGTCTTGAGGGAGGTGCTCCTCCCTTTGCCAAGCCAGGAGCCTCCGCCACTCTCTTCTTCTTTTCTGCTGCCTGTAAGCAACATGGCATACTACTAAATCACCAGGCTCCATGATCCTGATATTTTCCTCCTGCAGGATCAACCACATGTGTCATCAGCACATCCACTGTGGGTAGCTCTTGTCCCCGAGGAGCTAACCCTGCAGCCTCTGTGGACCATGGAAGATATCAGGGATCTGAGACCTGCTAAGGATGTATGGGTTCGCATATAGGTTCGCATACGTGTCCTGAGAACCTCTCTTGGTTAAGTATGAAGGCCCCTTCATTCATGCAGGAGAGTGCTAGCCACCACTTGGATGGCCAATGTGTAGTGTGCTTCCTAGCTGTCTGAAACACCACCCATCTCCACCCCACTCCACCAGATTGATTGGTGGCAACTTTGGCCATTGGACTGCATGCTGTGCTCTCAGCTCAGGCGCAGGCATTCTCCTAACCCACATTGCAAGGCTGCATTGTTAGCTTGAACCATGAGGGATACTGGTCCAAATCTTAATAAAGACATTGCAAGGGGCTCTGAACGCCTCCACTATGGCCACCTTTCGCAAGGGGATCCTACAACTTGCTCAGTGTGCCAATTGTTCTGCTGCCCCCTAAAGCGCGAATTAATTTGCATCCTGAGCCCAAGGGGTGAAAGGTTCTGGAGCTTTCGATGGCACATTCATGCTTTTGCATTGCTTGAGTGGGCAGAAAATCTTCAAGAGGCCTGACTCCAAGCATGTCAAGGAGCTGATGCTGAACGGTCTCAGCTGAGAACTGATGGATTACAAATGTTACTCTTGCTCAAAAAAAAAGAGAAGGATAAAACTTGAAACTACAGGTCAATCAGTTTAACTTCAGTAGTTGGGAAATTTTTGGAGAAACAATAATCCATGTGGAAATTAACAACCACTTAAAAAGCTTGTACTGATATAGGCAAGTCAGGATAGGTTTGTTAAGAGTAAATCAGGCGTAACTAACTTCATTGAGATTTTGATGAGGCGAAAGAGGTGGATTAGGGCAATGCATTTGATGTTGCGTATATGAACTTACAAAACACGATTACCAAAGAGGCATTAGCAACATGTATACAAGATTGGTTAAGACATAGAAGCAGAATGTTGTACTGAATGGCTTTTTTCCTAGACTGGAAGATGTTACAGTGATGTTCCCCAGGGTTCAAAACTAGGATCACTGCTGTTTTTGATATGTCATGAGCCTTGGAAATGTGGTAAACAATAGATTTTAAGGAGGCACAGATAGCCTGGTGGAAAGGGTAGACACATGTCATATGAAATTCAGTGCAGAAAAATGTGAGGTCATGCACTTTGTTGCGAAGAATGAGGGGAGACAATTGCACACTAAATGGTACAGTTTATAGGGGGTGCAAGAAAAAGTGTACCTGGGTACTGTGCAAAAATCTTCGAAGGTCACAGGACAGGTTAGCAAAGCAGTTAATAAAGCATTTTGTATCCTGGACTTTATAAATAGAAGCATACATAGAAAAGTCAGGAAGATATGGTAAAATGATATAAAACACTGGTTCAGTCCCAGTAGAGTATTACATCCAATGCTGGACATCACACTTTGGGAAGGCTCGACAGCTGAATGAAATATGGAAGGCATCCAATATCAGCCTGCACTTAGAAAAATCAACTTGCAAAATCCCTGGTGTGGAACATTGCACTGTACGGATGTCAGAGTTGAACCCTAAATAAGGCCGATGAGAAGAGGAATACAGATTTTAGAATCAGCTGGACAGAGCAACAACGATGAATTTTGTCGGCAGGAAAATCAGAGTACCAGCATCCCATGAGCTTTTAGTTGAAGTGAAGAAGCGGAAATTGAGGAAGTACCAACACTGGGAGAGCTGGGTGAGAATCTAGCATTGGCGACAATAGAAAGTGAAACATCAGGAAAGAACAGGCCAGGCTGGAGAAGGACTGGATGGGTGAACGAGATCAGAAACTTGTTATGGCTAGATGAGAAGAGTGAACTGGCTTCCCTCTATTCAACTCCCTTGGTTAGTCACAAGAAAGCTTTGTTTCACAAGTATATGACCTTTCCAAATCGAAATTTCCTTGGGCTGACACGTAAAATGACATAAGATGACAATGGGGGGAGCTCCCGACATCATCCTTCCCCAATTAAATTTTCAGGAATGCGGGGGCGCAGCAAAATCAGCTGCGGGCCCACCGACCTGTCAATGGCCAATTGAGGCCATTGACAGGATCAATTATATAATTAAAGGACCTGCCCGTCCAACCTTAAGGTTGGCGGGCAGGCCAGGAGCCCTGGCGGCAAATAGAGAAAACATCAAACCTCATCCACCGGCAGGATGAGGTTTCATGTAGGAATTTAAAAAGTTTAATAAAGTTTTAGTGTTAAATAATGAACGTGTCCCATCTCATGTAACATTGTCACACGAGAGGGGACATGTTAAGGATTTTTCTTTTTTTCTATTTTTAACGTTTTTAAAAGTGTCAGCGATCTCCCTGAGGCAGCACTTTGCCTCAGGGATATGTGTGCTCATTCATGCGCATGCACGAGAGAGCGCACTCTCGTTTTTGGGGAATCCCCCCCTCCGGCCCGCACAGAGATCCTGCCAGACGTCACGCTGGGTGGGCCTTAATTGGCTGTGGGGCACGCTTCTCCGGTGGGGATTGGCTCTCCGCCCGCCAGAGATTGGGTCAGGCCCGCCCGCCCAGTGGGCAGAAAATTCTGCCCCTTATCTATTTAAGCTGTGAGCAATAAGGAGCCAATCAAACAACATTTCCTTGAGTCACAGGAAAAGCAAATTTATTAACCACTAAACCTACAGGATTAAATAATAAAAACGTGACATCAAACACACAGGTATCAGAAATAAGGGAAGGTTGCGTCCAGTGAAAGAAAAGCTTATAAGAATATATGGTTAAGTGTCCTTTTATTGTCCTTGAGGTGTAGATTTTTCAACATTGTGGGCAATTTGGATTAGCTGGTTTCATGGATGTGGTCAAGTGTAAAAGATGTTGCAATTATAATGAGATCTCAGTAGATCTCTCATGAAGTTGACTTCTGAACTGGTCATACACTTGTTCCAAAAGAGGGAGAGAATTGTGTTCAGCCTGTCTCTGCTGCTGAAGTCTTTCTTGACACCTCTCTGAAATGGCTGCAGCCTTGTCTGAAATACTTCACCCATTGTGTATTTCCAAGGGGTTTTGGCTTGGGCTGCCTGTGGCAGCCATTGTTTCAATATCCAGCAATTTTCATTTTAATGTCTCTCCCTTAGACAGTGACAAGATTCGATGGGTCTTTGAATTATAGGAAATGTCTCTCTCTTGGCATTTCCCTGAGGGGATTTATTTGTTTTTCACTTTCACCTTGGAAGGTGGTCTTGCATTTTTAAGAAGTTTCCTCTGTCTCAATTCAAATTTCAAAATTTCGAGTCAGTTGAAACTCAAAAATCGTATTTTCAAAAATCAAGGGTTATAGCCTCATGACAAACTAAACAGAGGGAGGAATGACAGAATCGCACAGAATTGCAGAGAGCGATGCCTATGGCCCCTCAATGACTCTGGCTAATTATTGATAGATGTATGGACAGATTTACCAGAATGTTCCAGAGATGAGGGATTAAAGCTACCTGCAGAGATTGGAGAAGCTGGGATTTGGTTGTTCTCCATAGAGCATAGAAAGGTCAGAGAAGTTTTCACAGAAGTGTTTAGAATCATGGGGGTTTAAGTCGAGTAAAAATGAAATGAAACTGGTTCCAATGATTGAAGGGTCGATAGCCAGAAGGCACTGTTTTGAGGTAATGGGGAAAAGAACCAGATGTAACATGAGGAAAAACTTTTTTTACGCAGCAAGTGGTTAGCATCTGAAATGCACTACTCGAGAGTGTGGTGGAGGCTGTCATAAAATCATTTTTTTTCTCTCCCTGTGTGCTTTGTAAGCTCGCCCTGTGGAGATTGTAACATTCAAGGCACAGGTTTTTCCAATTCTTGTTACATTTGATCCTGCCTCGTAACAAGGGCGGGATTCTCTTGGACTGTTTTGATAGGTCACTCAGATCAGTTCAAAGGTCAGTGAAGAGCAGATCAAGGGTTAGCCAGTTTTAGTCAGTCAGAGAGTCACGAGCAGGGGAAGAAACCCCATGGAGCTAAATTGCTGCTGTTAGTTCTAAAGAGTTGGGTTGGGGGCTCAGTGAAACCTTGGGAGTCATTTGATAGCTCCATGCAGTTGGGGCTCAGAAAAAGCCCTATGAGCCATTTGCTGGTTCTGTGCTGCTGAGAGGTTAGGTTTGGAAGAAACCTTGGATAGCTTGATGCAGCTGAGAGTTGGGCCTTAAGAAATCTCAAATGACTCGGTGTGTTCATAAGCAGGAAGAAGAAGATCTGAGCAGGAGAGGTGCTGTGGTTAGCAGTCTCTAGGCACTTAGGGCCCTGGAGAAGTCCTGAGGAGCTGAGAAGGCAGTGGAAGGCTGCTGTTACATACTGGAAAGGATTAGGGCTCAGTAGGAGCTCTGGGAGCTATTTATAGCTCAGTGCAGCTGGGATTCTCAAGTTCGGAAAAGCCCAGGGGCAATGCCAGCTTAATGAAGCCAATGTTCTCTGAAAGAGCTGGAATTTTGCCAGTAATTAGAGGCGGAAATGCAGCTTTATGGATCCCATGGAACGAGTCTCAGGAAAAGAGATTAAACCATCAGGAGTCATGCAGTTGTTTAGGCAATCCGAGTCAGAGCAACTTTTGGAGGGAATTCAATAGCTTAATCTTCAAAAGTGAAGAGTCGAAATCCCTCTTGAGGGAGACAGAATTTTAATGAGATTGTGTAACTCATAGTGTACACTGACGTCTGGGTGGATTGCTGAGAAATTCGTGTGATGTGTCTTGGTCGCATCTGCTATTTATTACGCAGTGTGGTGTGTTCAACCACAGTTTGCCTGTTCATTCACATATACCTCATGTTAATCCTGAATATTAGAGTATAAGATAGATATTGTAAATTGTTTTACCTTTCTGACTTCACATAGTAAAGTTTATTTTGGTTTGTTTAAAACCATGCAATCCTGTAGCTCTATTCTTTTGCTAAACACCTGGGATCTCAAACTTTGTCTACTTTAAACAAAAATTTACCGGATCACACTAAAAATTTGGGAATCTGGTTGAGGATCATAACAAGGCAGATTCAGCTGTGGCTTTTGAAAGGGAATTAGAAAAGTAGAAAAAAATACAGGAATAAGGGTCAATCCAATTGCTCTTTGAAAGAGCCAGCACAGGTTGAATCAATAGGTTGAATTGACTCCTTCTGTACTGTATTAATTTATAATCCCCTGATTCTCACATGGGATTCCCTAATATTATTAATATTTATATGAAATTTATTGGTTGTTAGGGAAGTTTGCTTTAGGTACAAGGAGATTGTACATTATCTGTTCTTGGTTTACATCACGATGGCTATGATTTATTTGAGAGATTTGTATCACAAAGGATGTGCCTCCTTGCAAGACTGCATGAACAAGATGGAATAAATACATTTGAGCTTGTAAAACTGATAACAAAACATACTTGATCTCTATGTATTTTACTATGATGCTCCTTCTCTGATTCCCATGATATAAAATCAGAAAAATGACTCCTGTGAATACTTTAAAGTTAACTTGTACCTCAGTAATATTGCATGTTCCATTTGGTACCTCACCAATGCCAAGTGCACAGTATTGTTATATAATGTACATCAATTACATTTAGCAGAAATCAGAAATATGGAGTAGGAAATTCAACTCATGGTCATCCTTTTCACAAATTGAAAAGGGCAACCAGGGGTTGGGAGACTGTAGGGATGGGGTGAGAGGGGGAAGCTCACATTGACATCAAAGACCTGGCTGACATCATGTTCAGATGGGCCTGAAAATATGTGAGCAGGACCCCTGCCTGATGATTAACACTCCCTATAAACCCTAATTCAAAATTTACCCACACATGGGTGGAGTTCACTCTGAACAGATTCCATTGTTGTACCAGGTCTTGTTCACCCTAGCCAATGGTTAAAGAGGCCAAAAATACAGGCTCAAAGCTGGAAGGAACTGGAGTAGTTCTCCTTCTGGCTCCCCAAATTACTGTGAAACATAGCAGAAGTTTTGGATTCTAGCTCATCTTGTTCTTCTGGTGCTTGGTTTCTGAAACCAACATACAACAAGCAAAGTTTCTAAAACCTCACGAAATACCAGCCAGGGTTGTTGCTCCTGTTCATCACTGACAACTATTAGCATATGAATGTATGTGCATGTTGATAGGGACAGGGCCATTTGTAGCTATAGTGTTCTGCATTGTTATGTACTCTATTGGCATGAACTGTCTTGGTTCCTACTTAAAGAATAATCACTTTGGCCAGATACTGCTTTTGTCTATGGAGCCCGTGTTGCAACAAAGGTCAACATCTTCAGAAAAGGAAAGCTTGAGATAAATAGGAAAAACAGTTTAAAAAAAACAAGTGCCTCATTGTGTCATACTTTCATGTTCATTGGTTGCAAGCATATGTCGGAAACTCCATGACTCTTCAATAGGTAGGTATGATTATTCAATAACAATGATTTAATGTGCCATATAATAAATAGGAAAGAACATTCTGCAGTGATTTTAGTCAACTCTGCACAGCACAAAACAATTCACAGCCAACCAATTACTTTTGAAGTGTGGTGGGTTTCCCTTGTTTCAAACAAGTGGGACGGTTAATCTCTACACAGCAAGATTCAAACTGACACATATTGTACTGCTATACAAGCTGTTATATAATTGCTCTAGGGGCATTCAGTGTTGACACTGGCACCCCAATACTGTGCTGCCAGTCATGACTTGGGGCAGGAGGAGAACAAAGACCCAGCACAATCCCACAGAAAAGGAAGGTTTAAGAAGCAGGGCACACAGGGTTGTTCTTGGATATCAAAGTTACAAAGTGAAAGGACCTGAGAACAGGTCACTGTAACTAGAAACTGTAGAGGTTGGGGTGGGTCAGGAGCAGTTCAGTCTATAAATCTTTCAGTCAGTGAGATACTGAGTAGTACAAAGCAGAATGTCTTATGCTCTGTTCCTGATCTGTGCTGAATTGGTTGGTCTCAGCTGAAATGTCAACAGTTGGGATTTGGTAGTTGCCACAGGACCCGGCTAAGGAGGAGGAAATTCAGCCATAACTCTTGCTCCTGATCATGTCCAGTGACCACGGCTGGAAGAAGTAAGGTAAATGTCAGGTGAGAACAAGACTGGACACAGCTGTGATGCTATTTCTCACTGAATATCACCTGTTGAAACTCAACATCTAATCGCAAAAGTGAAGAACGTCCAATCGTGTAAGTTGCAGGACTCAGCTGACAAGTACAGAACCATCAGCTTTTTCAGGAGAGGAAGAGATAAAATTGGAGGGGAAAAATGTATGCGCAGGACCAGGAGAGGGTCCTGCCCTAAAGGCCTTTTGCATGCAGAAAATGTGACTGAGTGTTCTGTTCAGAGTGTCTGCAATCTGCAGAACTGTTTATTCATAGCTTCTGGCAAAAGAACAAAATATTTATTGTAACAAGCTGTGAGGAGTCATGGGAAAACGTCTGCCTGATAAAAGATTGAAGTGTATTCCTCCTCCCCAGTTGTACAGAACATACTCGTGCAAAGACCTTCAGACTTTATCAGGATCATGTTTACTATGTATTATTCCCTCAATCCAAGAAATGAACAGTCCCAGTCATTGAACAATTTGCCCGTTTCAGTAATGACTGGATGCAACTGATATACCAGAGAGCAGCTGACAAACAAAGGAATAGGAATGTGGATAAGTAAATGCTATATCATTTGTTTCTGTTGCCTGATTAGTGCACATCACATCTTAACATGATTGAGTTTCAAATAAAAGACACGATATCTTCATCCTCCTAATGGTGCAGCAAGACAATCAGCAATTGTCCCTGCCACACACGGATCTGAAGACTCCAGGATTGACCCACTTGTGCTGAGTTGACTGATCTCACTCAGGGCAGCTTTTAGGCCTCTAGAATTGGCCTTTGGTTAGGGAAGGGAAGGAACCCGCCTCCCCATTGTCATGCAGTGATTCCTGCTACAAGTAAGAATGTGTGGACGCCAAGTGAGGACAGAGTTCTAAGTAGGCTGTGGTGCCTTTCATAGTCAAATGGACTGCTGAAACGCACATAAGAAATGGTTACTTGTGTGAGAAATCTGAGAATTATCAGTGCACATGAAATCATATCCCAGCAAAGAGTTAGAACATGCAGGAAAGGGGGTAGGCAAAGAAACAAAGATAAAAAGACAAAACTTCATGAAGTTATGCTTCTGGTGTCTTGCTTTATTTTGTAAATGTTTTTAATGTGAAATAACAAGCACAATCATTAATTTCTAACTTAAAATAAACCATACAACACATACCATGAAGTATTTTCAATAGTGTGGTTGCCACAAGCAACATAGATTTATGTGGTAGAGACCAAGCAAACTCAATGTAAAATAGCACAACGACATTATTGGTATCCTCTCCTGATGCTTTTACTCTTTATGAATGTTTTAGACCACAGGCATATTACTGTACCCCATCATGTAAATAAGCCTGCCCCTTTATCCTTGCAAGATAATAGGATAGCAGTTGCAAGAAAACAGCTGTAATTTTGTTGTTAGGATAAGAGGTTTAGGTTTTGCAATTGTGGGAGTCTGGTCCCATGTATTTGTCCTTGGTGGAGTAGTCATATAAAAGCAGAAGCCAGTACATTAAT
Organism: Carcharodon carcharias; assembly: GCF_017639515.1. Taxonomy (NCBI): domain Eukaryota; kingdom Metazoa; phylum Chordata; class Chondrichthyes; order Lamniformes; family Lamnidae; genus Carcharodon; species Carcharodon carcharias. The sequence goes on along the minus strand of NC_054483.1, from coordinate 16,386,873 downwards.
GGTGACCACTCCAGTTTGGAGTATAACAGTGAGAGAACAGTACTCGTGGATCATTGTGCTGAAACTGGGTGCATTGTCAAGTGCAATGAGTACAATAAATCACACTTTCCTTTCATCCACTGCAGTCCAGAACTAAATATTTTTTGGCTAATACTGACAAGATGGTGCAGTGATTTAGGCATTGCCATTTCATCTCTGAGGTGGGAAATCAGACCTAACCTCGAATGAGATGATGGTTCTGTATGACTGTAACATTTCCAAAGGAAAATAAATTGTGAATTCACAGTATTAAACACTGTCAGATGTGTTCAGTCCAGGGGATATGAAATTTCTCTGAGTGCTGTTTTAATGGATTAACGATGAATAAAATAGCATATTTTTATAGGGGTGGGGATTTGTCCAAATACATTAAACAATGCACCACAGAGGGAGGAATTTTAACCCCCTCTCCCCATATTTATACATACTTTTATTCTTTCCAGTTTGGTGCAATCATTTGCACAAACCTGAATAGATTCCCTTGTATTGTAATCTGAAGATAGAATTTTACAGCAGAGAGAGGTAGTTCAGCCCATAACATCTGTGCTGGTTCTCTGAAAGAGCAATTTGCTCAGGTCCATTACCCTTCCTTTTCCCGATAGCCTTTCCAAATATTATTTTTCAAATGTTTATTCACTTCCTTTTTTAAAGCTATTCTGAATTACTGGTAGGTAGTTCAGATGCACATCAGCCATGATATGGAATGATGGAACAGACAGGCTGAATGATTAATTCATGTCCTATGTTTTGGACCATCTCCTAGCAACCGTATGCTTAAAAAAACTCTGAACCTCTCTCTTTGTTCTTTTTGTGATGATCTTAAATTTATAACCATGAGTTGCTGACTCACCAACCAATGGAAGCTGTGTTCAATGAGAGAGAGGTTTAGAGATGGAATTCTAGAGTTTAGGGCCCAGAAGGCTGAAGGCATGGTTGTCAATGGTGGGGTGAAGGAAGTTGGGGAGGCACAGAAAGGGGAGAGTTGTTGTAATGCAGATTCCTCAGAAAGAGGGGTGGAAGTTACAGATATCCTGAGGAGGAAGGTTTTGAACACAGATAAGAATTTAGAAATTGAAGTGTTGCTGGACCATAGACCAATGTAGGCTAATGAGCACAGGGGTAGTGGGTGAAAGGAATTTGTTGCAAGTTAGGATGCAGGTAGCCGAGTTTTGGTTGGCCATCCAGAAGTAGTTCATTCTGGAGGTAACAAATCCAGGGATGAAACTTTCAGCGGTAGATGGCCTGAGATGATGGAAACAGACTGTGATGGCGGAAACAGGGGATATGGGTCGGAAACTCAACTCGTGTTCAAATAGGGTGTCAAGGTTGTGAATAGTTTTGTTGGGCCTCAGACAGTTGCCAGGGAAGAGAATGGAATCAGTGGCTAGGGAAAGGAGTTGGTGATAGGACAAAAGATAATGGTATTCCCAATGTTTTGTTGGAGGAAATTTCAGCCCATCTAGGACTAGCTATCAGAAAGAAATTTGACGTTTCTCTCCTCCTTTAAGATGCTCTTCAAAACCTACCTCTTTGAATTCCATCTCTAAACCTCTCTCTCATTGATCACTGCTTCCATTGGTTGGTGAGTCAGCAACTCGTGGTTATAAATTTAAGATCATCACAAAAAGAACAAAGAGAGAGGTTCAGAGATTTTTTTAAGCATACGGTTGCTAGGAGATGGTCCAAAACATAGGGACATGAGTTAATCATTCAGCCTGTCAAGTCTGTTCCATCATTCCATATCATGGCTGATGAGCATCTCAACTATCTACCAATAATTCAGAATAGCTTTAAAAAAGAAAGTGAATAAACATTTGAAAAATGGAAAGGCTATCGGGAAAAGGAAGGGTAATGGACCTGAGCAAATTGATCTTTCAGAGCATCAGTACTGTAAAATTCTATCTTCAGATTACAACACAAGGGAACCTATTCAGGTTTGTGCAAATGATTGCACCAAACTGGAATGAATAAAAGTATGTATAAATATGGGGAGAGGGGGTTAAAATTCTTCCCTCTGTGGTGCATTGTTTAATGTATTTGGACAAATCCCCATCCCCTATAAAAATATGCTATTTTATTCATCGTTAATCCATTAAAACAGCACTCAGAGAAACTTTCACATCCCCTGGACTGAACACATCTGACAGCGTTTAATACTGTGATTTAAAATTCATTTTCCTTTGGAAATGTTACAGTCATACAGAACCATCATCTCATTCGAGGTTAGGTTTGATCTCCCACCTCAGAGATGAAATGGCAATGCCTAAATCACTGCACCATCTTGTCAGTATTAGCCAAAAAATATTTAGTTCTGGACTGCAGTGGATGAAAGGGAAGTGTGATTTATGGTACTTATTTGCACTTGACTTTTGATCACTTGTTCTTTTCCTCTAAGCCATTTTTTTATGTCCAGTTCTATCCCTGTGAAGCACATTGCATGTGATATAAGTGTCAATTGTTTTATTTCCTGTTTATCTCATCAAAGCCCCTTATAATTTTCACACTTCTGTCAGACCTCCTAAACTATGTTTCATGAAAAGAGCTTCACTTTCTCGAGTGAATTCTAAAAACTAAAGTCTGACATCCATGGATATCCATGTCATCATGACATTCTTTGTGACTGTGACAAAGGGAAATTTCTCTTCTTGTCCTTCTTGACTATTTGTAGCCTTTGACATGATTGACCACACCATCCTCTTCCAATACCTCTCTGCTGTTGTCCAGCTGGGTGGGGTGATCTCGCCTATTTCCATTCTTATCTATTCGTAGCCAGAGAACTACTTGCTATGGCTTCGCTCATGCTCCCATACAATTACCTCTGGTATCCCCCAAGAATTGATCCTTGGCACCCTCCTATTTCTCATCCACATGCTACCCTCGGCAACAGCATCTGAAAGCTCAGTGTTAGTTTTCACATGTATGCTGATGACACCCAGTTGTACCTCACCACCACCTCTCTTGATTTCCCCCACTGATGCTAAATTATCAGACTGCTTAGACAACATCTAGCATTGGATGAGCAGAAATTTCCTTTAATTAAATATTGGGAAGCTATTGTTTCTAGTCCCTTATCCAAACTCTGTTCCTGAGCTATTGATTCCAAGCCTCGCTATGATGACAGTCTAAAATTAAGCCAATATGTTTGCAATCTTGGTGTCATATTTGATCCTGAGATGACTTCCAACTTGATATTCGTGCTATCACTAAGACCACCTATTTCTACCTTTGGAACATTAACCAGCTTCACCCCTGTCTCAGCTCACCTGCTGCTCTTTTAAGACACTTCTTAAAACCTACCTATCTGACCAAGATTTTGTTCGTCTGACCTCATGGGTCGTAACTTCCTCAGAGTGGCAATCAGCGTTGCATTACCACTCCACGCCCAATTACTTACATGAAGTTTGTCCTGATGCTGTCTCACCTGACCTTCCAATTCATGCTGGGAGAGATCCAGTCAGTACAATGCATTCCCCGGGGCCCAGCGTTGAAGTCCATCTCCGTCAAAGTGAAGAAGGGCACGCTCCTTTTTTTTAACGGCACTAGCTGCCATAAACCAGGTAAGTTAAAGGTCCCATTGAAAGTTAAATGTCCTTGACAGGCCAGGGAGAAGTTAAGTGTCTCAGTTAAGTGGATACAATTTGGGGGTTAGGGAATTCAGAGGTCAGGGGGTGGAACCTCAGAGGATGGTGGGGGGGGGCTGGAGGGGTGTGGGAGGGCGGGGAACTTGGAGGTAGTGGGGTCAGAGTATGGTGTGGGTTTGGACCTGGGGGGGTTTGGGCGGAGTTGGGTCACGGGGTCATGTCAGGGTGCGGGGGGTGGGGTTGTTTCAGCTCTTGAGGGAGGGGCTGTATCAGGTCAGGTCAGGCCTGCAGAGGAGTCGGATCGGGCGTTCAAGGGACAGGAGGAGGTAGGGTCGGAACTGGAAGGGGCTTGGGTTGGGTCTGGCCTGCTAGGGTGCAGGGGCCAGATTAGGTCAGCCTGGCCTGCAGGGGGCATTGGGTCATGCGGGTTTGCGGGTGAGAGTCGGGGCCACGGGGGGGCGAGGAGTCCCATGTGGGTGCGAAATACCATGGGTGGGTGGTTAGTTAGGGGGAGTCACCTGGAGGTCAGAGGGTGAGGAGAATCCTGAGGAGGGGGGGGAGTAGTCGGGGCTGGGCCAAGTCCCCTGGCAGGGGGGTGGGGGGGGCGGGTGGTGGTCAGGTGTGGGGAAGTCCCATTGGGGACTAGTCTGGGTCTGTCCAATAGTTACCCAGAAGTTAGAAGAGGTTTTAATTCTTCTAACTTTTTTTGGGTAACTATTGGTTTAACACAATTGGAACCATATGAAGTTTCCCATTTAAATCACACTTTCAGATGGTTCCCAGTGCAGTGCAATTGCCCAGAGGGAGTTTGTGTTTCTGGGAAATTGCCATGCAAACCCTTACCCGGGAATTTCCAAAGGAGATTCCCCAGCACATCTTTGGGGTACCGTCCAAATACGATGCTGGGGAGATCAAAAGTTAAGGCCCATTTTATCTTCTTATATGACTCAGTGCTATATTTTGTTTTATCATGCTCCTGTGAAGTGCCTTAGGTGTTTTATTACATGAAAGGCACTATATAAATATAGGATGTTGTTGTTGGATACAGAGCTGGTGTTCAAATTTATACACTAGTATGTGGCACTTAGCAATGTTTTTACTGGGGACAAACATAAATCCTAATATTTAAGTACCTGTGGTCCAGTGCAAAAATTATATATTATGGGGTATGTCAGCTCATGTGAACATTCTAATACTTGCATTTATTAGCATAATATCATGTTGCACATATATGTAGATGATAGCCTCAAATCCAAGAATTTTTAAATGAATGCCAGAAATTTACATTCTTCCTGTTATGAGGCTTTTACCCAATCTCCTGACCTGGTGGAGCTTTGAAGCAGAAGCCCCTTTCTTTCAGGAATGTCTTCTCCTTGTGTAATACCACCTGTGCTCTGTAATGCTACATTAACTCTGCCTCATAAAGTTATCCTTGGCGGTGACGCCTTTCAAAGCTCAAAACTATTTAATGCAATATACACATTTGCAACAATGCTGCAAGTTTCAGAGGATGCTAATCCAGTGTGAATGACAACTTCACCTGGCTGCAGAATCTGAATTTTGTTGTCCTGTGGGTGCTGAATTTGTCTGAGGCTAATTACAGTTTCAGTGTGCTTATTTATGTCAGCCGTTGGTTTCTGGGCTCTAAGCTAACTCCAACCTTCTTACGGCATCAGATCATGTTTGGAGAATTCTCTCTGGGAATCCTTTATATACACTGATTCTGAATTCACCAGTGTTAAATTACAGATTGAACACAAAGCTTGGCATTAAGTTCATCATGTAACAATGCTGCATTGTATAGGAGCTCTAGCTGACTACAGCCTTAGAAAGCTATTGATGGGAATTTCAACCAAAAATAAATCAATCATAGATGCATTATGAACTGTTGAAACGTACAAAACAAAAACAGAATTACCTGGAAAAACTCAGCAGGTCTGGCAGCATCGGCGGAGAAGAAAAGAGTTGACGTTTCGAATCCTCATGACCCTTCGACAGAACTTGACTGTCGAAGGGTCATGAGGACTCGAAACGTCAACTCTTTTCTTCTCCGCCGATGCTGCCAGACCTGCTGAGTTTTTCCAGGTAATTCTGTTTTTGTTTTGGATTTCCAGCATCCGCAGTTTTTTTGTTTTTATCTCTGTGTTGAAAAGTACAGTCTTATTGCCACATTGTAAAATAACAGCCATACATTTACAATATCGCCATTCTGCAGACTGTCTTTTAGCAGCAGAACATCGCAGGCATCAGAACTCCTGGTATGCAAAGAACTTACACTTTGAATTGTCAGCGGGGACCCTTCTTCTAAAAATGATGACCTGGCCCTGGGGTACAGTTCCACAAACGCTGACAGCCCTCAGGATGTCCTTCACCTGGATGTCTCGACAGTGTCAGCAGGCTGTTCTTTACAGAGGAAGGGATGGAAAGAGCATCATAACCAAGTTCCATTTCACATGTATATTTGAGAATAACAACTCAACCTCCTACCATTTCAGCATGTAATAGCGTCTAATAGAGGTTTTGCAAGATCATGAGAAGTTTTGATGGAGTAGGTTGAGAAAAACGCTTCCCTCTGGCAAGTGAGTCGAGAACCAGAGGTGATGGTTTTAAGATCAAAGATCTATAGGGAAATGGTGAGTTTTTTTTTTCACTCAAGGAAACTGGAAACCTCTACTTGAGATTCCAAAAAATATTTTCGAAAGGAATTGGACATTTACTTGAGGATAAAGAATCTATAGGGTCACAGCTAAAAAACGGAGTTATGGGACTAAGCCTATCTGCCATTTCAGGGAGCCAGCACAGGCACAACAGATTGAATGGTCTCCCTCTATAATGCAAGTTTCTATGATTTAACTGTGCATTCATACTGTCAGTTTAGGGTCAATATGAAGCTGTTTCTGCTTTGAAGGAATGGTAATTTCTGTAGTGCAACTTGGTGTCAAGACTGGACCCAATCTGAAATAAAACAGAGTGTGACTGACATCTCCAGAGAGTCTCACTCCGTTTCATCCCGGCAGGAGTTTAGGTCGTAACTCCGGATTTACGCTTCCAGCAAAGAAAACCCATTTCACAGGCACGTTATGGCTACTGTGTGAGTGCACTCTATATAAGTCCAATAATATGCAGTCACTCGTCAGATTCTATTGTTGACTGTCCTCTTTATAAAGGAAGTTTTCCTGTTACCTGGTCTAACATTGCGCTTCCGCTCGGTATAACTGAAATTAAGTTTTCGAAGGGCGGAAATGGTCTACTCCTCCTCCTATTCCTTATGTTTAGAAACCCTTTTGAGTATCCGTAATCATAGTTAAAATTTAGCTCTATTATAACCTACAAAAGGTCCCGTTTATTAGTTACCCTTAATTAGCACATTCCTTAGATAATATCACCACCTTCAACACCTCTTTGTCCTTTTGTCTGTGACATCTTTTGGCAATCTCCACCTATCACTGGCCCTCTATCCAGCTCTACTTGTCCCCCACCACCCGCCCCCCCCTTAAACCAGCTTATATTTCATCTCTTTTCTATTTTTACTTAGTTCTGTTGAAGAGTCACACGGACTCGAAACGTTAACTGTGTCCCTCTCCGCAGATGCTGTCAGACCTGCTGAGTTTTTCCAGGTATTTTTATTTTTGTCCCGTTTATTAGATTTTTCTCCAGCATGCTTAAAGAAATGAGAATACGAAATGTCGCTGCATATTTATTAAGTCTCAAAGCAACTTCTGGTCCAGTAAGTCCACTAATGTCCAATCAAAAAAGCCTCCATGTTAAATCCTATCCTTTTTAAAGTGGTGAGGTGTGCGAGACTGCGAATGACTTTATCCCCAAATGAGTTATGCAGCCTTCCTCACACCTGCAAACAATGTTCCTATTCCACACTATCCAATATCCTTCATAGATTGCTGATTTAAAACTGAATGGAATTATTCAAAATTAGCTCTGGTATTATAACTGGTGCAAATGAAACATATGGCGTTGGTCTTTGCATTTTAATAGATATGAGAAGCAATTTTACAGGAGTACAGACACAGGGCAGGGTATTCTCTTACAGGGAGGATCAATTTCCAGACTTCTTAGAATGACTAAGCGCACAAGAGCATTTGTCCTTAAGCCTGTGTAAAAAGGCAAGAGATGGTGTGGTCGGAATGTACAACAGTGTGAATTTCCAACTTGTTTCGTACTCCAATTTTACAAGGGTTTCCTTACTAGAATCGACACATTTATCAAGCTACAGACAACAATATATTTTTGTAATCAACCAGACATATCACTTTGCGGCGTTTCCTTCAACAACAGCGCATTTATTTCGTGACTTCAAAAGAACATTAGTTTCGGTAGGACATTGGTACAGTTGCATGCCATTTATTTGGAAAGATTTTTTTTGGTTTAAAATAAAAAAATCTCGCTCTTTGGGTAATAACTCCCGACGCGTCTTCAAATCTGCTGACTAGACTCTGTAGAGGGATCTTTTCTGTTCTCGGCAAAGGATCTTTTTGAAAGCTCGCCTGAAGTCCTGGTTGAATATGGTGTAGATGACGGGGTTAAGGGAACTGTTGCAATAGCCGATCCAGAAGAAGAATTTGAAGATGACAGGTGGGACAGAACATGTCACCGGGCAGATGGCAGTCAGACTGTAGGTGAAGAAAAAAGGGAACCAACAGAGAACAAAGACGCCAATAACTACGGATAAAACAAAAGTGAAGCGTTTTTCCCTGTTCTGGATAGCTTTCCTCCTGATTGCACTCGGTGTCCGAGGCTTCTCTTGCCTCCCAAAGTGCTCTTCCTCCCTTTTGCAGTTCGAGTTGCTCTCATCCTGCGCTAGTTTGGTGGCGCCGAGCGGATCATTCTGTTTGTGCGACTTCTGCTTGCTTGAACACCCTTCCTGGCCCGAGGACGAAGAATTACCCGCTTCCTCTTTGTCCTTGGACTTGGTCCCCGTCTCCTGACCATTGGGACGAGAGGATGATCCTTGCTCCGCCAGACGTCGTTTCTTGCAGCAGGCGGCGCCGACCCCCTCCGGCTTTCGGTTGCCGGGTGGCTTCCTCGTCCTCTGCTTGGCTACCTGGTAAATCCTCATATACACCAAAATCATGATGACACAAGGAGCGAAGAAAGACCCAATGCACGAAGACAAGATGTACCATTTCTCGTCATTCAGACGACAGACGGGAATTTCGTCTTCGCCGAGATTTTTGTTCATGGAGATTAGAGGTGGGAAGGAAATAACTCCAGCAATAAACCAGACGGTCAGAATCACACAGCGGATTCTTCTCGGTGTTCGCTTGGAGTTGTACTGGATGGCTTGGGTTACTGACCAGTATCTGTCCAGACTTATCGCACAGAGGTGGACAATAGAAGAAGTACAAAACAAGACATCTAACGCCAAATAAATTTCACACCAAATCTTCTTAAAGTACCAATAACCCATCAATTCATTGGCCAAAGAAAAGGGCATCACCAAAGTGGCCACCAAAATATCTGCTGCAGCCAAAGAGACTAGGAAGAGGTTCTGAGGGGCTTGCAATGACCTGCTGGTCAGCACAGCAATTATGACCAGTACATTCCCAATGATTGTGAATATTATGATGAAGCTGATAGCAGTGGCGATACCTGCCGTGGTTCGAGGCGTGTAGGGTAGTGAGAAGAGGCGTTCCCCCAAAAAGCCCTGTTGGCTCACGTTGCAAGGGAAGGTACCGTTGCCGCGAAACGTTGAACAGTCCACCGCTGCCATCACCCTTCCTTCACTCTCTGGTCAGTTCGCGTTCGCCTTGAGCAGCATGTAGTTCAAATGAATCCGATTGCGATTTCTCTGAAACACGGCCATAACCCGAATAAAATGCTAAGTTCTCATCCTAAAGTAAATTTCTTGCTGTACTGTTCCATCGGAATACAGATTCCGATTAGTTGATTAATCACAGGAACTAATTCTGCAAAACTATTTGATTGGAGAGTATTTCGAAGAAACGACAGAATGCTGTTTCAATTAAAAAACCCTGAATATTTTACGATTTGACTTTATCTGCCGTGTGCTTTGACTGTGACAAACGTCCCCCACACTTTTTTTATTGCATTTGGTTCCCTCTCACTCTGTTCCCACACAGCCTCGGCCAGCTGTATTTAAAAGCTCTGAACACAGACGTAAGAGATCACGTTACTTCGTCGTCGCTGCCCCACCGTCTTTCGGTGCCTCTAAAACGACTTTTGATCCACATCCTCCAACAGCAGAAATGCAGTATGCGCCCTCATATTATTACCTTTCCCAGACTGAAACTAGAACTGTCAACAACTTGAAAAAAAAAACCCATTAAAATCAACACACGAGATAAAATCATTAACATTGGATTCTAGTCTCGGAAAAGATGCTGCCCAGTTTGGCGTGATGTCCCTTTGTCACAATTCTGTTGCGTGGGACACGGTTTCGCAGCAGGGACCGAAGCCCCTTGGCTCCGCAGATAAGGTATGGGCAATAATAACTATTAGCATTATGCCTACATTATAGACAATATTAAGCTAATGATGGGTATTAAATAAATAAAGAGGGTATTTTTGGTGAACATAACCAAATTTTGAATAACAATTCTGTGTGTCCGAATGTATGATTCCCTGCAATAGGCGATCTGAAAGAGCAGGTAATTTTTCCAGGTAATTCTGTTTTTGTTTTGGATTTCCAGCCTCCGCAGTTTTGTGTTTTTATCTGAAAGAGCAGTGGTTGCCGATACAGGCTGTATTTATTAAGAAGTAATTTAATTGATAAATGTGATTTGAGATTCCAGTAAAGTCTAACAAATAGTCAATAGTAAACATAAAACAGGCATATTTTCTAAATCTTATGTACAATTTCAGTTTATAAATCTAGAACAATGCTTCCCAAACTTTTTCCCAGTGTGACCCCATTTTAATGTCTCAGACTTCCGGTAAACCCGGAGTGAAACTTAAGAGGGTACCAGAGTTGTCGAGAAGGGGGACGAGGCTCAGTTGTTAAATGGGAGGATGGGAAAGAATTGACCGTACCACATCTTCCCCTCCTTCACCCCCAATATCCCCCTCTTCCAGCCTCATGTCCTCCTTCACCCACGTCCTCCTTCACACCCCATCTCCATCTCCTTCAACTCATCTCCCCTTCTTTCATCCCCTTCTCCCCTCTTTCACCTCTCCCATCTCCCCCTCCTTCACCTCCTGTAGCTACAGAAACCTTGTACCTTGAAATGCCTGAATATACACATTCAGTAAATAGTGGATGCAAGTGATTCTATTCTCTGTGTTTATGGATGAGATTCAGTATTTATGTATGTTACCTGTTCTGAACTACACAACCATTTTCCGGGTACAAATCATGAAACAATTAGCGGTGTCACTCTATTAAAGGGGCACATGGTAGTTTCCTTGTACGGGTGATTTTCACCTCATGCTACATCAGTATCTGCCTGTGCAAAATAGGATCACAGTTATAACAGTTCCCAAGATTTTAACTTAACCAGACTCCCAACTACACACCTCCTTTAAGGCAACAGTCCAAATAGATTTCAAATTTATAAAGTCATCCAGCAATATTACCACAAGCACCCGCTGGCCCGTGGATTTCCAAAGGGTTTTAACATAACTATGTTTACTGAAACAGCAAAATTCTGCAGGGTGACTAGAGGCTTTTTCCCCAAGTCTGTTTCACACAGTCACCTTTCAAGATCTCATGCAGCCACACCTCACACTTCCATTCTTCTTTAAATATATTTTATCCCTTTTGATTTGTAAATCCCACTATTTCAACTTGTCTTTAGAAGTTACTTTTCCCAGAATATAACAATCTTTCATGTTTATCACTATTATCAGCACTTTTGGGAAAAATCTACGTAATAACCTTGCCTTATTTATCTTGCCAGTTGTAAACATTTTCCATGTCTCTCTGAAAATCACTTTTTCACTTATCTAAAAATGCAAATTTCATTCACACTGTCTCCGCTGAGACCTCACTCTCTTACTCATCTCCATTTCAAATGCCCGTTTTACACCTCATTTCTTTGATCATTTAAACCTTGCGGTCTAACCGTCACTCGTTTAACTAAATTATCCACACACACACATAACCACACACACAAACACACACACAAGCCTGCTTTAAAGTATCCCACAATAATATTAGGAAAATATAATAGTTCCTTGACACTATGACACTACCCTGAGGAACTCCTGCAGCATGTCCTGGAACTGCGATGATTGACATCCAATGACCACAGCCATCATCTGATGTGCTGGGTATGACTCCAACAAGCGGAGACTTTTCCCCCTGATTCCCATTGACTTCAGTTTTGTTGGGGCTCCTCGATGCCAAACTTGGTCAAATACTGCCTCAATGCAACTCTTACCTCACCTCTTAAGTTCAGCTCTTCTGTCCATGTTTGGACCAAGGCTGTAATGAGGTCAGGAGCTGAGTGGCCCTGACAGAGCCCAAAACTGAGCATCAGTGAGCAGGTTATTGCTGACTAAGTGCAATTTGATAGCATTGTTTATGACTCCTTCCATCACTTTACTGATGATCAAAAGTAAACTGATGGAGCAGTAATTGACTGGGTTGGATTTGTCCTGCTTTTTGCATACAGGACATACCTGGTCAATTTTCCACATTGCCGGGTTGATGTCAGTGTTATAGTTACATGGAACAGCTTGACTAGGGGCTTGGCTAGTTCTGGAGCACAAGTCTTCAGTGCTACTGCCAGATTGTTGTCAGGGCCTATAGCCTTTGCAGTATCCAGTGACTTCAGCAGTTTCTTAATATCACATGGAGTGAATCAAACTGGCTGAAGACTGGCATCCGTGATGCTGGGGACCTCAGGAGGAGGCCGAGATAGATCATCCACTTGACACTTCTGGCTGAAGATGGCTGTAAATGCTTCAGCCTTGTCTTTTGCACTGATGTGCTGAGCTTGAGGATGGGGATATTTGTAGAGCCTCCTCCTCTAGTTAGTTGTTTAATTGTTCACCACCATTTTCAACTGGATGCGACTGGTCTGCAGAGCTTAGATCTGATCCGTTGGTTGTGAGATCACTTAGCTCTGTCTGTTGCATACTGCTTGTCCTTCAGTACTTGGTCAGCTTGGTCAGTAGTGGCACTACTGAGCTACTTTTGGTGATGAACATTAAAGTCACCCACCCAAAGTACATTCTATAACCTTGCCACTTTTGGTGCTTTTTCCAATTGGTGTGCAACATGGAGGAATGCTGATTCATGAGCTGAGGGGGGCATAGGTGGTAATCAAAAGGAGGCTTCTTTGCCCATGTTTCACCAGGTTCCGTGAGACATCATGGGTTCCGAAACCAGTGTTGAGGACTCTCAGGGCAACTCCCTCCCAACTGTGCTGCTGCTTCTGGTGGGTCTATCCTGGTGGGACAGTGATGGTGGTGCCTGAGACACTGTCTGTAAAGTATGATTCACAGACTAAGACTATGTCAGACTGATGCACAACTGGTCGATGGGACAGTAATCCCAATTTTGGCACAACCTCACCAGCTGCTGCAATGGAATTTGACCCTGTGAACCTAGAGCATTAGCTTGGACCTCTGGATTACTTGTCCATTAACATTACCACCATGCCACCATATCCTCCTCTTTGGAAAGATTAATGGTGTTACTTCTTAAGGGTGGGGGCTGGGGGGGTGGGGGGGCACTTGATTTGTGTTTCTGTTCAGCCAGCTTTGCCTGCTTCTATACTTATCAGAAGATAGGACTTCTTTTGTCCAACAACCAACCATGCATCAAATCATCTGAGGGAGTACAGGTACCAATTTCACAGATAACAGGAATATAATGGGCTTTAGTCGCTTTGGACATGTTTTCAATTGCATGTTGTGGAAAGGGTTTAAAACTAAGTTTTGCACTGTTTTTAACAGAGCCAATTATTTTAAGAGTTCACTTCTGTACTAAAGAAGTCCACAAGGGAACATTACAAGAATATATAATGAAACCCACTGGAACTGAAATGTAGTTTAGCATTTCAGAGCAAACTTGGCTGTTAGTACCCTGGACAGGGACAGGAAAAGTTAGCATTAGAGTGACTCCTGTTGTCAAGTTCCAGTTCAGCAACCTAATGAATGACAAACAAACTTGATGATCACTTGAATGTATGTTGCTAATTACTCAATAACGTATTTTTATTTTAAGTGATGGGATATTTTAAAACCCTTTTTCATTCACATTGGTAAAATTATTTATTGTTATTTTATTATTGATTCATGGGAAATTGGTGTGGCTGGCAAGGCCAGAATTTACTGCCCATCTACAACTGCCCTTGAGAAGCTATTTTTTGTTATGACAGATTTCTGGTACCATTGCACAATGGCACCATTTTCAATTGGATTTAATTGGCACACACTGCATTGATGCAATTTGAACATGTGCCCCTGGATTACAAGTCCAATGGCAGTACCAATATAGCACTGTCTCCCCTTGCAATGCTGGTGGGAATCACCCACTTAAATGCAACTGAGTAGTGTGTTAGACCCTTTCAGGGCCAATCAAGGGTCAAACACAGTCACATTTAGGTTAGACAAGATAAGGATCACATATTCTCTCCCATCATGACCCAGACTGTTTGTTAAGACAAACTGGTAGTTTCATGATTGCCACTAGTGGCACTAGTTTTTTCATTCCAGATTTACTTAAGTAATTGAATTTAAATTTCCCAGTTACTGTGGTGGGATTTAAATTCATGTTTCCAGATCATTACCGATTCTCCAGATTACTCATCTAGGAACATAACCACTGTGCTACTATACTCCTTGTAAATGCATTTCTTATATACTATTTCCCTTATTATTTACAACACACTTTACGTATCTTGCTATTGCTTTATTCTTTTATTAAACTCTGTTCCATGTAGGATGCAGGTGGGTAGCTGCTCCCCAGTATTTTGTCACCATTTCGAACCTCTGCATTAAACCCATCCTAAAATCTTATGCTTTCAGAGCCAAGCAGTTTTCCAGTAGTGATTAAAATTATATACCACAAAATCATTCCAAAGGATTTGGATTTTTTAAAATATTATAACTTAGATATTTGTATCCATCAGCCAGAATATAGATATTTTAATGCAGGACAGAGAATTAATCTCTGGTGGTTGCATGCACTGCAGACCATAATCTGCAACAGCTCCCCATTTTACTTAATTTTAATTCTTCTCATGAAATATGTAAATCATCAAAATAACTGCAACACCAGTAAAACAAGGTGACCTGTACAAACCAGAAGATAATAGTTCGTACATAAAATAAAAACAGCAAGCGCTGGGAATACTCAGCAGGTCTGGCTGCACCTGTGGACAAACAGAGTTAATGTTTTGTCTTGAGTATAACTCTTCTTCAGAATTTTTTCTTCAAAATTTTTTTCTGAAGAACAGCCGTATTCGACTCTAAATGTTAACTCTATTTCTCTCTCCAAAGACGCTGCAAGACCTGTTGAGTATTTCCAGCACTTTGTTTTTATTTCAGATTTCCAGTATCCACAGTATTTTATTTTCATTGCCATAGTTTTAATCCCTGTTTCACGGTATGACAAATAGTGGTAATAGCAGCACTGAGCATTTCTGTGCTAAAGAGTAGAAATATCAGCCAATACTCTAAGTCCTGTTCAGGATCCAGTGATTTCTGCCAACAAATGTGCATGAAGTTATCAACAGAGTAGGATTGGGCGCAACTTTGATGGCCTCACCAATTGTTGAATTATTTTCAGCGGTGAAAGTCTCAGATCATAATACAAATTAGGCACAATCCTTCATAGGATTTTTAGAGTTGTATTTCAGAATTCTGATCAAAATGCACAGCTTGAAATAAAAAAGCTTCATTACCCCTTGACCACAGGCCATTCTCCCAGAAATCTTTTCTGTAGAGTCACATGGCCATGCATCACTTGCATTTTCAGTGTTGTTGTTCAGGTCTTTGGACTGTTGAAGGTGAATAGTTAGGTTCCAGCAAACTTGGATTTTATTAAATTAAGCATCTCCAGTAAAGTTTGGAGGTTCATTCAACCAGCCTAGAGATCTGGACTTCTCAGGATTTGCCTAAAATGCAGTTTTGTACTTCAGCATCAGTAATTAATGCAGTATTGTGAAGCATATCAAATAACCTCTACATTTTGTGAGTATTCTTGAAGAAGTCCACAGCTCATATTGCTATCAACTTGGTTCAAGTGACCTCTGACTCAGAGGTTTATGAATTCAAGCCCCACCATGAATTTGAAATGATGGATTTGACATTTCAGTACAGGGTTCTGGGAGTACCATTTTTTTGGATGTGCCTTCCTTTGGATGAGACGTTGAACCAAGGCAGTGTTTTAAAGATCCCATAGCATTGTAAGAAGTCCAAAACTTGCAATATAAAATAGTCACTAATAATCCAGTAAGGAATTCAGGTGAATCTTCTTTACCCAGACAGTGTTGAAAATGTGGAACTCTATTAAAGGGTGTAGTTGAGGCAAATTGCGTAGGTGCACTAAAGATTAACTGAGGTAAATACATGAGGGAGAGAGTGGTGTGAAAACAGTGGTTAAAACCAATAGCATAGATGCATTTAAGAGGAAGCTAGGTAAGTACATGATGGAGAGAGTTAAGAGAATGTGGAACTCATGATTACATGGACTACTTGAGGTGAATAGCCTAGGTGCATTTATGGTAAAACTAGATAAGTATATGATGGAGAAAGGAGTAGATGTGGATATGTTTAATAGGGTGAAAGGTAGGAAGAGGAAATGCTGTAAATTCTATGTAATTCTGAAAATGTACTTGATGAAAAATCCTATACGCTGCAGAAATTCCAATCATAGCTGATGTGATGTGATTGTTGCACATTCAAGCAGAGTCAAACTTTTATGGGAAAATATTTTTTTTGGATTTTGCTGGTTTGAGCTAAAAGAAGGGGAAGTGAGGATAAGAATAAGGCTTACGTCTTTGCTTCAATAAAAATAATTGACCTTTTATTTTCAATGAGCCATTACCTCAATATCTTATCAGGTGCAGAATGACATACACACAGCCAGCAAAACCCTTCTTAGTTTAAGACAATGGCAAGTTCCTTTCTTTTCACTTTTTTATAACCTGACTCTTAGTGTTTACAGCCGAAAGTGAGATAAGCATCTGTGCTGCATAATAGGTAGCTGCAATCAATCCAAAGTTGGACGCAGGAAAGCAATACATGCTGACAGCATAGGTAAAATCAGATACCATAAAAAGCATTCCTCCAATAGTACCAGATAATTTTATCCAAGACCAGTGCTGATTGAAGAGTGCACCAGCGCTAGCACGCCAGGCCATAGTTCCAATTAAGCTGATGTAGATGTAGGTTGTCCACTGGATGGGCTTTTGATCCCAAAGGCATCTGTTGAGGAACAGTAAGTATATGGTGCCAATAGCCATCAGGTAAAAGCCTGCCAGCAGATTTAAAGGTTCTGCACCAAACATCCAGATGTAGAAAACATGTGTGAGGCCAAACATGGAGTCTCCTGAAACAATAGAACAAACAACTTCCTGTACATTCGATCATTCCATTCTCTTCATTTTCTGTTTATGTTCTATACATGTGATGCTTTTGCACACCATCTTTCTCTGATACTCCCATATATCTGTGACTTCTAGACAAATACGGTTTACCTAAAACTTTGCATTTTGCATTTGTTTTTGACTTTTTTTTGCCTCCTCTCCTTAAGCTAAGGATTTATTGTGAAGCATCTCTGGTACATAGCCAGGTGGCTGTTCTTCACCTGAGCAGGAACAGCAAATGCTATCACAATGGAGTCTGATGCAGCCCTCGTTTGACATCTGCACAATGTATAGTTGGTTCTATTGGATCTTTCCAGGATTGGGAAGCCCAACTATTTTTTCTCTCTGAGGGTAAAAGAGTACTGAGGCCACTTCTGGCACCCCAACTGCTTTCTCAACCAAGATCAGCTAACTCGACAAAGACTAGTTATCAAACCTCAAGCTTTCTGATTTATAAAACTTAGTGTTAAGCTCGCTGATGTGTTTATACATCAGGGAAATATTGCAATTAACTTTGAAATGCATCTCAGTTCTAGGAGCTGCCCAGTATAATACACTTCAGAGGAGCATTAGCAGATATGGTTTGACCACTGAGCCACCTAAAGAGATGTTTGTATCAGGATTGACAAGCTTAGCTGATTGACCCTAAGAGAGACAACAAGCACTGAGGCTATTCTGATTTCAGATACTACCTGGCCTATTTCTAGCATTATCTGCTAATTTTACAAATATTATGGTAGATGGGAGGCAGTCTAGTATTCCAGAGACCCAGTAATCCAAAGACTGAGGACCTGGGTTCCAATCCCACCAAGGCAGATGGTGAAATTTGGATTCAGTAACAAATCTAGAATTAAAAGTCTAATAATGACCACAACACCATTGCCGATTGTCATAAAAATCCATCTGGTTCACTAATGCCCTTTAGGGAAGGAAATATGCCATCCTTACCTGGTCTGGTCCACGTGTGCCTCCAGACCCACAGCAATGTGGTTGACTCTTAAATGCCGAGGGAAATTAGGGATGGGCAATAAATGCTGGCCTAGCCAGCGAAACCCACATCCCATGAATGAATTTAAAAAAAGGTGACCAAGAGCTTGGTGATAGAGTTATGTTTTAAGGAGCATCTTAAAGGAGATGTTTAGCCAGGAAATTCCAGAGATTGGTGCTTAGACAGCTGAATGCATGGCAGACAGTGATGGAACGATGAAAACTGAGAGTCAGGACGATGCCAAAATTGGAGCAACGCAGAAATCTCAAGCAGTTATAGGTGGTTCCATAGATAGGTAGGATGTGGCCATTGGAGGATTTGTACATAAGGGTAAGAGCAGCAAGCAGTGGCGATGGATGAGCAGGATTTTGTGTGAGTTAAGATATGGACAGTAGAGCTTTGGGTGAGCTCAAGTTTTTGGAAGCTGTTGGGTAGGAGGCGGTGAGGAGAGCATCGGAATAGTCAATCTGAAGATAACAGTAATATGGATAATTATTTCAGCAGTAGATGGTCTGAGGCATGGTTGGAGGCAAACAAAAGTTATGTGGCGAAAAGAGGAGATTTTGGTTAAGGAGAGGATACAGCATCGGAATCTCATCCAGGGCCAGAATTTTCCAGCCTCTAATGCTGACAGGATTTTCTGGTCCCGCTGATGTGGATGGAGATTTCAATGGTTCACCGGCCCCACCACGGGGTTGCTGGAAAATTCTGGCCTAGGTGTCAAACATGACACCAAATTTGCCAAAAGTCTGCATCAGTCTCAGAGTATTCATGGAGGAAGATAAATTTGGTTTCTAAGACACAGAGTGTGTGGTGGTGACTGAAGGAAATAGCTTTCTTCTTGATATTTGTCTGCAGTCCCACAACAAATTTTGTGGAAATGTTTTTTCTGAATCTGTTTTTTATCTGGTTGAGCTTTAGATTCTAAAATTACGACCCTTTATTCAGTTCCTTTCATTATTTTAAATGTTTCAAATCAGGTCACTCTTGAACTATTTATCTTTTGGGATTATCACTTAGGTCTACCTAGTGTCTTATAGGAGCCAATTCTTTCAACCAAATATCATGAAGGCCAAATCAAAACTGGAGCCCTCCCTCCAACAATATAATTCCTAAAGTTTGAGCATCAAAAATCATATTTCTGAATGAAATATGTAAATGTGCAACATTATTTATGCAAAATGCAAACCATTCATCTATTTTCCCACACTTACCATAGAAGTGATACAGCTGCGTAGAAGTCGTGCGGAAGATATCTCCTGCTGCTGAAAATAGGAGGCCTGCAATAAGCTTTTGAGCTTTGGAATGTGTGCACATGTTTATTCCACGGGTCAAGATGTATGTGCACAGAAACAAAATGGGTATGCATTTGAGGAGGGCCTTCATCCACAAGGGGCAGGAAGACTGCGGTGCCAATACAAAATAAATACAGACGCTCAGCAGATAGGGGATGAACCTGCACAGCTCCTTCAGTAAGAAAAAAATAATGGCTTGTTAGATTTAGAGAAAGAGAATAAAAGCAGCATGATTCCTCTGGTGGGTTCTAATATTTAGCTACAAGTGAACCAAATGCATCACTTGTGAGTAGTATTTCAGCTCTTTTGATCACCAAAGGACAAGAATCATGGAGCATTGTTCATGCTCTCTTTTATACCAAAAATGTGAAGAATTGCTCTCCCTCCAGTTTTCTCTCCTGTTTTACAGGATGCAGATTCCTCCTGCTGGGGTACAGTTCCACTGGTATGGCACCAGCAACTTTCAACCATCTTAACTAAGTGGTCGATATTTCTCGATATGCAAATTTAATCAGTAGGTATCAGCATGGTGATTCTCTACAGGGTCACCTTATCCTGTCCACTCCAGCTTTCCACTCTATTTTATTTTCTGTTATGAGCATCTGAGGTTATACTGCAGAACCCAAATTGTCACTCATGCCCAGATCGGCTAACCTGGCCCTTTGTGGCTCACTACTACACTAAGCTAAGTATTTAATCCATCAAACCTGAGCTTATTGTTTTAATAATAAACTAATTGTGGGTCAGTAAACCAATGTTTTTTGCAAACATGCTTTGTCATATAGTGGTAAGACACAGATTTGCACAAAGGTTCCTCTTATGGAAAGTCAAACTAACAAAATATGGCTTCAGGAAAAAGTAAGGTGGTTTCTGGAAGAGCAGCAGGGTTAATTAGAGGACAGGTCAAACTGAGGAACCTCCTGAATGGTGGTGGTTACAGAATGGTTCTAATAAAACACACAAATAATAACAGGCACAAGAAGACCCACTAATCCTTCCAGTCTGTCCCATACAACTGTGATACCTTGTGCAGCATAATATTTACACTCACAACCCCACATAAAAGCCATGCAATTGCCAGGAGGAGAAAAAAAAGATAAAAACCCAAGCCAATTACCAGGAAAAAAATCTGCAAAATATCTCTCAGAGCCCCTTAGGTGCACTAGTCCAGGAGACCAGTCTGAGCATGATCACACAGTACCAACCTTTTACACGGAGTGATCTCTGCTGCACCCGGAAACAGGTCCAGCTCTCGCTTGAAGGAAGTCTGTGAATTAATTCATTTCACCACACGTGCTGGCAGCCTGTGCCACAGTCCACTATCCTCTCAGGGGACAAAAACAATTCCTAACAGAATCACATCTAAACTTGTTCTGACCTTACAAAACTTGTGACCACTCATTAAGTGAGGATAAGTAAGCCAGGTGTTCACTCCAGAATGTGAAGTGGTCAAATATCATGCAAATATGATGGTCTGAGGCTCAATTTCCAACGTGTACAGTTAGCTGCTCTCAGCCACAGTAGCAGAATTGGCAACAATGCCTCTGAAGTGTGGGGGACAAATTGGCTAGAATTCTTGCTCCTGATTGCTATGCAGTCACCCTACTACAAAGTATATGCATGCACTCACATGTCGGTAGAGAGCAAGATTACATTTGATGCGAGCCCCGATGTTCAAACATTGACATTCGTGGCCCAGACTCACCAGACAAGAAAAATTTTTGTTATCACTATAAAAAAGACTCGATGCCTTCAGAAGGAGGGGAGGAAACTGGCAAAAAAAAGTGAACAACACAGCTGGGAGCTGTTCAAACAGGAAGCAGAACAGCTCTTATTGTCCTGAAACTGACATTACATGGGTGGAACCGATATCCCAGAAATATATTTTAAGTGAATTCCTTACTTGAAACCAAACTGTACTCCACTTCAAATCCATCGTCGTTTGATTGTCTCCAAACCAAATCAGTTACTCCCAATGTGGATGAGGAACACCACAAACAGCACCACCACCTGTTGACAGCTGTCAGTTACATTGTGCTGTCTTCAATGATGTTTGGTGCAAGTCCAGGCAAGAAGCACTGAAATAATGAGTTTCCTCCACAATTTGCAGTGGAACTGACTTCAGTGCAAACCTGTTTATTGCTGGTTGCAGACAAGTTTCTGCTTGTACGACAATCCTGCTTCAGTGGGAGGACACTAAAGAAACAAAGGAGGGATTGGTTCCTTCTAAATTGGCCAGCTGCATAAAGCTGAACAGGTTATGGCAACTCAGGTGGACTGCAAATGTTACAAAGAAATGGAAGAAAGCATAAAGCAATTTCAAAGGATTAAAAGTTAAAATTCTGATAGTAGCAACTTTGCGTTTCCAGGCAAGGTATTTACCAACAGATTACAAGATGCCAAATGCTCTATTTCCTGCAATAACTAATGAATTGTATGGTGTATAGATGGGACACAAGAAACAGGAAAAGTCCCAGATTTGCTTCTCATTCTGTGCTGACTTTGGTTATCTTAGGTCAAGTGGCAGTGGGATATTTTAATTCACCTCAGTGCATCTGGGTTAGAGAGGGAAGAATCAGCCGAACTGTGACCCATTGTCTGGGATGGGGTTCTGAAACACATTCTATTTCTGTGTTGCTGGTTTGTTTTTGTGCAGTTGTATAGTACAAATCAGGACTTGTGTGTCATTCAGTGCAGTGCAGTGAACAGAGAGGCATCATTGTTTGTCAGTAAAGTTCCCTTGTCAGTTATTGCTATTCCTCCCTCCGTCGTTTAACCTCTAATTGAATACACTCTCCTTCTGCACATTAGCTGGCCTGGAAGATCATTATTTTACAGCATCACTTAATCAGCTCTCTGGCTTGTGAGCAAGGTCTTTGTTTAACTCCCTTACATCTTTGCTGGTTGCAAGATACAAGGCATGTTTGATTGCACAAAATCTGAACCATAAGTTTCTTCTGGTTGAAAACTGAAAGCGCCCAGTGGTTGGGAAGAGTTTAGCCATGGTTCTTACTCTTGGCCAATGCCTGGGGACTTCTTTTGGAAAGTGTGCTTGTGTGAATATCAACCGAGAATAGATCCAGGCTTCATTGTGCAGTTCCTATTATGGAGGATCTGAGGCCTGTTGTGCTCGATGGTGTTACCAAGTATTTACAGCACAGAAACAGGCAGTTCAACCAACAGGTCTATGCTGGTGTTTATGCTCCACATGGGCCTCCTCCCATCCTTTTTCATCAACATATCCTTCAATTCTTTTCTCCCTCGTGTGTTGATCTAGCTTCTGCTTAAATCCATCTATGCCAGTTGCCTCAAGTACTTATTGTGATACTGAATTCCACTTTCAAGTCACTCTGGGTAAAGAAGTTTCTCGTGAATGTCCTGTCGGATTTATTAGTGACTGTCTTATATTTATGGCCCCGAGCACTGGGGCTGAGTTTTGCGCTTGACAGGCAGGTGGGCCGAAACAGGCTGTGCCGCCATTTTGCGCGGGCGGGCCAATTAAGGCCTGCCCAGCGGGGTTCCAGCTCCCGTGTACAACAGGAAAATTAAATCGGCGGCGGGCGTGTTCAGACTGCCAGTTCCAATGGGGAACTGGCAGTCTATATAAAGAGTGGCCAGGCAGCCTCCTTGAGGCTGTTCACCAGGCCAGTCATAGGTCAACACAAGATTTGTGGGCAGAGGAGGAGGAGGGGGGGCAGGCTGCAGGGAAGGCCAGTGGCGGGGGGTGGGGGGGGGGTGCACTGTGCCCCTTAGTTCTCCGATGTCTGCCTTGCTGTCCTCCTCCATGAGCTGTCCAACCATCGGGATGTCTTGTTTCCTGAGGATGGGAGGAGGAGGGACCCCCCCATGTCACCAGGCAGGCGTGGCAGGAGGTGGTGGAGGCTGTAAGCTCCCATCACTCTGTGCGGTGCACCAGAACGCAGTGCCGCAAGTGCTTCAATGGTTTGTTGCGCTCTGGAAGGGTGAGTACCATGTCGGCCTTGGCCATCTGACCCAGCAGGTAGCTAACCTTAGCCTTTGAGCACCCCCCCCCCCACCACCCCCATGTCTTAGTGCCGTTACTGCATCGGGCATTTGGTGCACGCTGGGTGGGCAAACAGATAGTGACCAAGCTTACATCAGCCTTAGTGGTTGAGGAGAAGATGGGTTCTCCCTGCAGCATATGTTGGTGTTTGTCATATTTGAGTAGTCTGGGGGCAACCTGCAGGGGAGGCAGCTTGACACATACTCAGAACTCCAACACATGTCTTATTGATGGTGATGAGATGGTGTAAGGGAAGCCTCAAGGTGTCGTGGCCAAGAGCCATCTGCTGGCCTTGGCACCGCACCTAGTTGCGCCTACTTGCCATGGTTGCTAAGACCCGTGTGTTATTCGAATGTTAGCCGATTGTGTCCAAGGTGTCCATTGGGGGAGGGGGTTGGGAGCAGCCGCACTATCTTCTGGGGACTGATCACCAGTAGTGTGGGCAGGAGCCACTGGAGGCCTCAGATGGGTCACTGTGGTTGGGGTGCGGCGTGAATGTGCAGAGTACATGAGCGATCAGCCCCAATAAATCCCCTTCTCTGTTCTGCAGGCAAAAACTGAGAGCAATATGAGGGAGCGGCAGCAGACTGGTGGTGGACACGCCGTGCTGCAGCACCTCACCACCTATGAGGAGCAGGTCATGGAGCTGGGGAGGAGGCAGGCGGCCAGGTCGGTAGATGTCGGTGAGGCTGGGGTGCAGGGTCAGTTATTTGAGGCCCACAGTCCCATCCACTCTGTCTCCCCAACACCCAAAGCACTGATGGTTGCTGCAATCGTTAATGCAGCAACACTGCTCACTCACAGACTGATACAGTCAGACGTGTGGGTCATACACAAAGGTCCCTCGGCCCCTTGAGGATGTGTGTCTCTAGCACCTTCCAAAGTCACCTTATCCCATTTCTGGCCACTGTCCCCATGGCCTAACAGGCCATGGCATTGCTACTGCACATCCAAAGACTTACTGCACCTTAGGAGGGTTTGTACCGCCACCACCCTTTCAGCCTCTGCGCCCCACATTACTCTGTCCAGAAGGTCCTCAGCAGCTCACCTGTCAACCTCATGCCCCTCACATTAAATAAATGCCATCACGTTAGTCATCCCTCCGCCAAGGGGAAATGTTGCCTTCTGTCCACCTGGTCTATGTCCCTCATAATGGTATGAAGGTCAATAATGTGACCTGTCAATCTCCTGTGATCCACAACAAATGTCACAAGTGTTTGCAATGTTTTCTCATCACTCCAAATCGCCAGGCCATCATGCATCCAGGTCAGGAACCTCTACACTCTCCCCACTCCA
Organism: Carcharodon carcharias; assembly: GCF_017639515.1. NCBI lineage: Eukaryota > Metazoa > Chordata > Chondrichthyes > Lamniformes > Lamnidae > Carcharodon > Carcharodon carcharias. The sequence continues at coordinate 16,362,133 of NC_054483.1, read as the reverse complement.
ATGCCATCCCTCCCATAAAGCGCAGGTCACAACTGAACACAGAAGTGTAGCTGTGGCCTCGACAGCGTTTTCTGCACTTGCAACATGACCTCCCTTTTCCTACATCCTATTCCTCTGCTAATAAAGGCACGTCTGGCTTCAACCTTGTTAAATGCCTTATGTTTCTGTTCTGCTACCTTAACGGGTCTGCCCAGCAAGGTCCCTGTAACTGTTGTGACTTCCCATGGTCCTACCACTACTCCCGTATTCCCGTACCTTGCTTGTCTTGTCCAAGAGCTTAACCGAACACTTATCCACATTACATTCCATGTGGCATTCCTTAGGCCATCTGACCAGCCTGTCTGTATGTGCGTCTAATGTTTGGGCCTCCTCTTGACTATTTGCCACCCCACCAATGTTCGTCTCCTTAGGTTCTTGAAGGTTGAGCACATTATGAGCCTGGGGGGGAAAGGGATGAATTGTGTTACTGACTGAACACTAACTGATGCACTGTCCTTGTTGTTAATTTCAGCATCACCACCGCATGGCCGCGGCCAACAAGACCGGAGTGCCCCCTCCACACCTGAGGGCCAAGATGTGCGACTTGCGTCACATCCTCTCAGCCAGCCAGGCACCAGCGCAGCCACAAACACTTCGGTTGAGAATATAACGTTGGCTAGTGTCCCGGGTCACAGTGGAAAGGGCACTTCACAATCGCTGGAGGAGATGACAGGGACAGAGAGTGCCAATGACACCAGCAGCTGGAGGATTGCAGGAGACAAGGCATATGCTGAGTCCGGTACTGTTGATGTGCCTCTGGAGATGTCAACAATGCAGCAGCTGCAGGACAAGCGGGGGAGCATCTGACAGGGTCACATGAGGGTGTGCTTCAGTTGATCTCTGTGGTGGAGGAGTCCAGGCAGAGTGTAAGTGAAGGCATGAACCTCAGGACAGAGTTTCAGGCTTCCTCCACTGAAAGATTGGCGACTCTTATGGAGAGGGGCTTCAATCGGATTGAGACTCTTCTGATTGGGTTACACTTTGACCTGCAAGCCCTCACAGCGGTAATGGCCACAAGTGGTCATTCCCAATGTGAGAGATGTTCTGGGCACCAAGTGTCGCCGCTCGGTGCCCATGCATCTGCGGTGAGCAGGGAGGTCCAATGTGACCTCACGTTAGCGCAGCAGCTGCCTGACGATGCTGTGAGCTCCTTTCAGGGTGCTCCGGATGGGGGCAGCAGCGCCTCCGCCCCTCTGCCAGTCAACATTGCATCTGTTGAGGCTGCGACAACTGGGGAGGTGCCAGTTCTGGAACTGGCCACTCCCTCCCAGGCGGGGCCATCACAGGCTCCATGGGCCAGAGGATGCCCACCAAGGTCATCGAGGCCAACAGGACAGCAGAGTCAGCAGCTGGCTCACAAACCACTCCCAGCGATGGGGCGGCACCAAGACGTAGCACTCGCAAACAAAAGCACGAGGCACGTTAGGCACTCCACGGGTTTCTCACTGGTGATTTTGTGTTGGCCCTAGATTGGGGAAAATATACTGATGTATGTCTGAGCGATGTTTGTGTTTTATCTTGGACAGAATACAGAATAAAGTCCACTTTTCTGTCCACGGCTGAGGGTGTTTCCTTTGTGCTGCATTTTTATGTTTCACAGACATCTCATGAGTGTTTGAATGGACATTGATGTTTCTGCCCTTAGTTGCAGCCGATGAGGGGGAAGATGTAGCACCTAAGTGCCACATGTGGAAGCGCCAGGCAATGCTGGTCCTGCTGATCCATGTGTGTGGAGCTAGCTGAAGGTTCGTTGGATTAAAGTGTCCCGGATGTCCCTGCCTCCTTGGTTAATAGCAGGTCAGCGTACTGCCCTTCATCATCGCCCTGTGCTTCCTCATCCTCTGAGGCACTGCTGGATTCATCCTGTGCAGCCGCATCCAGGGCGTCAAGGTTTTCATCGTGAACTGCATCCTCCCTTTCCAGCGCAAGATTGTGCAGGGTGCAGCAGACTACCACAATCAGAGAGACGCGATCTGTGGGGTACTGGAGTGCGCCCCCTGAGCGGTCAAGGCAATGGAACCACATCTTGAGAAGACCGATGGCTCTCTCCACCACAGCCCTTGTGGTGCCCTGGTTCCTATTGTACCGCTGCTCAGCTTCTGTTCTTGGACGGTGGAGTGGCGTCATGAGCCACCTTCGCAGGGGATAGCCCTTGTCACCCAGCAGCCAACCATCCAGTCGAGCTGGAGTACTGAAGAGCCCTAGCACCTGGGAGTGTCTGAGGATGGAGGTGTCATGGGAGCTGTCCGGGTACCTTACACAGACTTGCAGAATCTGCATCCTGTGATCACACACTATCTGCACGTTCATGGAGTGGAAGCCCTTCCTGTTGACAAAGGCACCGGGCTCACCTGCTGGCGCCTTGATGGCCACATGTGTACAGTCTATAGCACCCTGGACACGGGGGAAGCCAGCAATGGCCGCAAAGCCTCTGGCTCGCTGTGTCTGGCTGGCCTGGTCCCAGCGGAAGCGGATGAAGGTGGATACCCGTCTGAACAGAGTGTCTGTGACATGCTTGACACAAGTACGTACAGCTGATTGGGAGACACCACAAAGATCACCCACTGAGCCCTGAAAGGAGCCAGATGCATAGTAATGACGGGCAACTGTGGCCTTCAGAGCCGCTGGCATGGGGTGTCCACCCACACAGTTAGGGGAGATCTCAGGGCCAATCATCTGACAGATATAGTTGACTGTCTCCCTTGAAAGACGGAGCCTCTTTCGGCACTGCACCTCAGACATATTGAGGTAGCTGCTTCGCCGCCTGTATACCCTGGCAGCAGGATAGTGGCATCTTCTGCAGCCCCTTCCACCTTGGACAACCTCTTGGCCCTGCGCCCCTTGTGCCTGCGCCTGGCCTCCCAAAGGTGGCTCCCCTGGAGGCTATTTGTCCAACTTGGCCTCCTCCTTATTCTATCCCTCCCTTCCTCCTCAGAGGAGCTGCCTCCAGTGGAGATGTCAGAACACATACCCAGGCTAAATTGAGGCCTCTGGAAGCTGCAGGCCCGATAAAGATTACTGTCTGCAGACTGGTGAGCTGAAGCTTCAAAGTACACAAAAAGATCTTGGAAATCGATGTGAACTGCTAACAGTCACACAGGCAAGTTTAAAACACTTGCTGCAATAAATACTTCAGAAAAAACATGAACAACCCCTCTGAGTCGACATATCCCGCCCATCGATGGGGTTTGTTACAAAATCAGTTACCTGCCTGTTGGGCCCGTGCACCGAGCCAAAGATCGCACAGGCTCCTCAAAATCAACTTCAACTGCCCAGTTAAGGGCCTTAACAAGGCCTTTAATTAATGACAGGCGTGTGTTGTGCTGCAAAGCGCATCCACCTACCTAAATATCACGATGACGTAGGGACACTCGCACGACATTTTAAGCGCTGATGTGCGGCTCCACCAACTGCGCCTCAGCCATAAAATTCTGCCCCTGGTCTCCACCATAACTGGAAACATCTTCTCTCAGTCTACTCGCTCAAATGCTTTCATAATCTTAAAAACTCTATCAGGTCATATTTTGGTCACTTTTCTAGAGAAAAGAGCCACAACCTGTTCAATTAATTCTGATTGTAGTTCTGGTACCACTCAGTTTTTTTTTGCACCCTCTCCAGTATCTCTGTTTGCTTTCTATATGGAAGCAAAACTGTTCACAGCATTCCAAGTGTGGTCTAACCAAAGTTCTAAAAAACTTAAACATAACTTCCCTGCTCTTGAATTATATTTCTCCAGAAATAACTCCACTGCTTTGCTTCTTTTTAAAAAAATAGCCTTATTAACTTGTGTCACCATTTTTCATGATTTGTCTCTCTACACCCAGACCCCTCTGTTGTTCAATTAAGTTTGTGGCCTCCTCATTCTTCCTGCCATAATGTAACATCTCACACTTACCTATATTGAAGTTGATTTGTCAATTACACTCCCATCCTGCAAGTTTATTAATCCTTTCCTGTTCGCTGTTGCAGGAATATATGATCCTTGGCACCCTTTCAGCTGGAGAAGGGTGTGTAATTTTTGCCGTGTCTCCAGTAACAGATTTACACAGCTTTAATGTGTTAATTAGAAGGAAGAAACAGAAAGGCAAAATAAGATGTGAAATGTAGAGAGGGGCAAGTACGTAAAAAACAGAAGGGCAAATGTTAGAATCATACATAGTTTCTAATTTTTTTCCAATCACTATGCTCATTTTAGAACTAGAAAAATACTGTAATATTTACTGTATGTCTAATCCAGTTCCAAAGAGGAGATACATTACTACATAGGTTTTATGAAACTAACCCTGGTAGAAACACAAGCTACTGGTTCTGCAATGTTAGACATTTGAAGGACAAAGTATAGGTGAAAGCAAACAAACCTAGTCACAGTGACCATTCTTTGTCTTTGAGCCTTATGGTGTTTGTAGGCAGGCAGTTCAACCAAGGAAGGCACCGTAGACAAGCCCAACCCTTTCCAAGTATCTGCTCTTTTTTCCAGCAGATTTCTTATTTGGCAATAATGAAGCTGTCCGTGCCTGCAGCAGGATGTTGAAGGCAGGGAATTGGGCAGTAATAATACAATGTATTATGAATGTCAAGGGGAGGTGGAGAGGTTTTCCCTTGAAGGAGATGGTCATTGCCTGGCAGTTGTGTGATGAGAATATTACTTGCTGCTTATCAGCCCAAGTGTGAATGTTATCCAAGTTATGCTGCATGCAGGCATGGACAGCTTCACTATTGCCATTGCTCCTGATCACAAATATCCATCCAAACATTTCCTCAGTGCTGACCGGCTGAAGTGAAGGTGTGCATAAAATTGTTTAACTTCAAAAAGGACTTACCATAAAGACTGAGTTCAGCTTAGATTTAAATTTGCTGTGACACTGTTCCTCTTGCGTTTTTTTGTTCTGCTCAACAAGTTGTTTTGTAGTTTTTCACTGGAAGTTATTAAGCCAAGTTTAAACAGGTTTGACTGGGCCCTCCTCCACAGAGTGGAATGCTGGTTCAACCAACAAGTTATCACTAATTCTCTGAGCAGGTGTGTGATAGTTTCACTTGTCACATGACTGAGCTCAGCCTTTAAGAAACCCACTTGGCTCCAGACCAAATTTAGCATATTGTTCTTGGGTTATTGGAAGTATTGGTGTCTATATACTATCTCTGGAAGCCTCTGACTAGCTTTGGGATGTAAGTGCTACATAGACTAATGGTTTCTGAGTGGTTTTAGAGCATTTTTGTTATTTCTCATTCATGGGATATGGACATCACCAGCATTTATTGCTCATCCTGAATTGCCCTTGACAAGGTGGTAAGCCACTTCCCTGACTGCTGCAGTCTGTGTAGGACTTCCACAGTCTCTGTGTAGGACTTCCACAGTGCTTTTCGGCAGGGAGTTCCAGGATTTTGACCACTGGCAATTGAGGAAGAGTGATATATTTGCTGGAAAATCTTTGAGAAGTCAGGAGGTGAGTTACCCACTGCAGAATACCAATCTCTGACCTGGTCTTAAGCCACAATAATCATGTCACTGGTCCAGTTAAATTTCTAGTCAGTGGTGATTCCCCAAGATGTTGATGGTGGGGAATTGGGCAGTAATAATACAATGTATTATGAATGTCAAGGGGAGGTGGAGAGGTTTTCCCTTGGAGGAGATAGTCATTGCCTGACAGTTGTGTGATGAGAATATTACTTGCCGCTTATCAGCCCAAATGTGAATGTTATCCAAGTTATGCTGCATGCAGGCATGGACAGCTTCATTATCCCATTTCAGGAACGATGTGAAGGCATTAGAGAGGGTGCAGTAAAGTTTCATTAGAATGGTTTCTAGGATGAGGAACTTCGGTTATGTAGATAGATTGAAGAAACTGGAACTGTTCTTCTTGAAGATGACAATGGTGAAAGAAGATTTGATAGAGATATTCAAGATCTTTAAGAGTCTGTACAAAGTAGATAGGGAGAAACTACTCCCATTGATGAAAGGTTCGAGAACCAGAGGACACAGATTTAAGGTAATTTGCAGAAGAAGCAATGCCAATATGAGGAAAAACCTTTTCAAGCAATGAGTGGTCAGGACCTGGAATGTAGTGCCTGAGATTGTGATGGAGGCAGGTTCAGTTGAGGCATCCAAAGGGGAATTAGATCATTATCTGAAAAGGAAAAATGTCCAGCGCAATGGAGAAAAGGTGGCGGGGGAGGGGAGAGAATGGTGCAGGGGTGGTGGCAATCTTGCAGAGAATTAACATGGACACGATGGGCCAAATGGCCTCCTCCTATGCTGTAATCATTCTATGGTTCTATGAAGAGTTAAGAATGGAACTGAACACTGCAATCTCCACTTTATGATGGAAGGAAGGTTTTTAATGAAGTAGCTGAAGATAGTTGGGCCAAGGACAATATTGAGTACTTCATGTGGCAGTGTTCTGGGGCTGAGATAATTGACCTCCAACAACCATAACAATCTTTTTTCTGCAAGGTATGACTCCCTCCACTGGAGGCCTCCTTGACACCACACTCGGTCGGATGCTGCCTTAAAGTCATGGGCAGTCACTCTTGTTTCACCTCTGGAATTCAACTGTTTTGTCCATGTTTGGACTGGGGCCGATAATCAAGAGTAGACTGAAGCAATGGTAATTGGCTGAATAGAATTATCCTCATTTTTGTGGACAGGGCCTACCTGAGCAGTTTTCCACTTTATCAGGGTAGATGCCAGTATTTTAGTTGTACTGGGGCAGCTTGGCTAGAGGCAGGGTTAGTTCTGGAGTCCAAGTCTTGAGAATTACTGCCTAATGTCGGAGTCCACAGACTTTGCTGTATCATTATGCTCAGCCTATTCTTGATATTACATGGAGTGAATCCAATTGGCTGAAGATTGACATCTATGATGTGTGGGGATCCCAGGGGAGGCAAAGATCGATCACCCACTCAGCATTTCTGGATGAAGATCATTGCAATTACTTCAATGTTATCTTTTGCACTCATGTGCTGGCCTCTGCCATCATTGGGGGTGGATATGTTCACAGAACCTCTCTTCCTGTTAGTTGTTTAATTGTCCACCAGCATTCACACTGGTTATGGCAGAAATGTAGAGATTTGATCTGATCATTGATTGTGGGATTGTTTCGCTCTATCGCATGCTGTTTTCACTGTTTAACGTGCATGTAGCCTTGTGTTGCAACTTCATTAGGTTGGCACCTCATTTTCAGGTACACCTGGAGCTGCTCCTGGCCTGATTTTCTGCACCATTGAACTAGGATGGATCCCAGTTCAGCAGCTATACACTTCAGAACTTGGCCAACTTCATCAGTAGTGGTATGATAGAACCACTCTTGATGATGGGAATTGAAGAACCACATATTGAGTACATTCTGTTCCCCTTCTGCCCTCAGTGCTTCTTCCAAGTGTGGTTTTGCATGAAGGAGCACTGATTCATCAGCTGAAAAAGGTAGTAGATTGCCCTTAGGAGGTTTCCTTGCCTATGTTTGACCAGACGCCATCAGATTTCATCGAGTCTGGAGTCAATGTTGAGGACTCCCAGACCTACTACCCCGCTGCCCAACAGTATACAACTGTGCTGCAACCTCTAGTGAATCTGTCCTGCTGGTGAGGCATAATATACATAGGAATCATGATGGAAGAGCTGAAACATTTGCTATAAGGTATGATTCCATGAGTATCAATATATCAAGCTGTTCTTTGACTAGTCTGCAGTCAGTTGTCCCAGTTTTGGCACAAGTCCTCAGATGTTAGTGAGGAGTCAACTGAGCATGGTGTGCCTTTGTTCTATTTGAATCTAGATCAGTACCTGGTTTTATTCTTAGTATAATTTTGCATTGCTTGATGCAACTGAATGGCTTGCTAGGCAAGTTCAGAGACAAGTTAAGAATCCAACACGTAAAAGTCAGTAAAATAATTTATTTTGTTCAGTACAACAGTTTCTTCTGAACAGAAGATACCATTCCATTCTTGATAAATCATCATAGTTTGTAAAAAAGGTAACTTTCCTGTCACACAATGCAGTGCTGGATAAGAAAACTGAACAAGCACAGAGATAGTAACATGAAAGCTTGTTAAAGGAATGGAAGTGTAAAATCCCAACACAAAATGTTAGACAAGATTTAAGTCAAAATTATTACATTTATGGTTTCTCCTGTTGTATGAACCTGTGAAGCCACAAGAAAAGGGAAAACATCAGGGAAGTACATTGAACCTTCAGTTTAAAAAGGTGCACAAGGCAATTTGGATCTGGAGAATGGAGCAGTCATCTGTCAACAAGTTGGCTCATGCATTTTCATCTGATTGCACCAGCACACTCTGGAGCCACAACTGCCTATAAATAGATTATTTTTGTGTCATAATTTCTCACCTTTTATTCCCCGTTCCTTTGAAAGAGTAGATTCACGCTGCGGTCCACTTTCACAGTTGCTGACAGTCCTTATCTATCTTTCCCAGTGGTCATTCTTGTGATATTAGGGAATAAGTGTCAGCAAGCTACTCGATTATGAAGCACATCGCAGCTGAGCCTGACTGGGTCCCCACCCAGTGTCCACATACATGCACTTCCTAACATGATAGTGGATATTGATTCAGAGCAAGAACACTGATTGATGTTCCCTCTCGCTAGCCCAGGGATACAGATAAATAGCCAGTATCACAAATCACAAACTCTGCAGCTCCTCAGTTGTTTCTGCATGCATAGAATATTATCACTAGCAAAGATTTGGTGATTTATAACATTGTGTTTGTATCTATAGTTCCTCCTAATCTAAATTGTAATCTTTCTCTTATGCTTGTGGCTGAAACTAATGCACTGTATCCATTCTTTCCAGCTGGCAGCTTTTCAGTTATACACAGAAGGCAGAGATTGCGATACTGATCACAGCACAAGTCCTTAATGCTGCATCTTCAAATGTTCCAAACTAAATGCTACTCTTGGTATGTCTTAGGTTCTTTATTTACTGTAAGTGCATTCAATGTGAAACAGAGCTAATACAAATGGATAGTGAGATTAATGTTTTCACTGAAGTAGCTTACTGGAAGGAAATATATCGCAGAGTTGTTCTCTCCCTTTTCCAGACAATGGCTCACATCAGTATTGGCACCCTTCCCAAGGGTTAAATTGGACCATAATGATATGGTACGATGTTCCAGCCCTTCATGGTTCATTTCTACCATAATTCCTGACATGCTGTTTCTCTTCCTTCCCACATTAGCCTTGTGTTTCTTTCTCCTCCACCCACCCTTCCTGAACTCCAAGCACTGATTTGTTCTGCCCCACTCCCAGATGCCCTCCCCACCCCCCAAGTCCTGCTCTTCCTTCCAATTCCTTGATTATTTCCTCATGAAGACGGCTGCTGTTACCCCATCCCCCTCCGCAACTCCTTCAATTCTTTCTTAATTTTCCCATCAATGGATTCTAAAGATTTTCCCAACTCAACCTTCCTATCCTCAGACTTGCCTGGCTGACTCCCCTCCCGCTCTGAATTGTGGGTTGTTCTCTTATCCGTCTCCCCCGCCCCACTGTGCTTTTTTCCCCACCTACATAAACCCTGACAGTGCAATATAATGGACCCGCTGTTTGTATATTTACTAAACCACTTCCGCCTATAGCTGGATCTTCAGATATGAAAGTGGAATTTCTACTTATTTCATGTTGCTGCTCCAAGTCCCTGATGCGTATTTTGCAAAATGAATCTGTGTCATTGTAGATAAAGTGCTGTTGATATTGGGCACACTATAAACAGATTAGGAATAACTTTCAGGGCCTTTGCCAAGATTTCTCAAAGATTGTTTTTTTCACTTATCCGTTTTACATACTGCATGAATTTGTGCTTCCTGGCATTGTTTCTGTCCATCAGCATGAGGAAGCCAGAATACTGGTAGTTAAATTGGAATTTATATTTTATGCTTTACTGTTGGACTTCTGGTTTTGTTACTCACTAATAACATTAAACAATGAATCAAGTAGAAAGGTAAATAAAGAGACTTAGGCTTACTTGTACTGTAGCTGCATGAATAAATCCATGCAAGTACCTAATAAGAGAAGCGAGTCCATTAAAGAACATTAGAATATTATTATTAAAGAACATTAGAAGTGGGAGCAAGTGTAGTCACATAGCTGCCCTTAGCCTGTGAGTAATGATCCCAATTTTTCTTGCCTGTGGTCCTCCCCTACCTCACTACTGTCACATCGAAAATATTGGATGTAATATGTGCTTTTTTTAATGCATTGTATCTTGAATTGACTCACATGCTCGAAGGCTTCTTAAGCTGTTTGATGACACCAGTAGAGATTTTTTTTAAAAAAGGTTAGATGTTGTGATCAACTCATGACCTCCAGTTAGCTCTCCTCATTTAGATGGGTCAACCTTGGGTGCTGAGCCCTTTGCTCCAACTCTAGCTATATCCAATCCCTGCTTCATTCTACTTCACTGCTCTGGAGGGACAAACACAAGTGCTTGTCTTGGACCTGCAATAGCAAGGGGAGCGAAAATCCAGGAAAGGGCTTCTTAATGACTGGAGACAGACTGAAGAGCCAGGTGGACTGAATTTCTTCTCCTTTGCATTTTGAAGCAGACAAATATTTCAGAAGTCCTTTGACATTGAGTCAGGGGCAGGGGTGTGAAAAGAGGAGGTGCAAGAACAGCTGACATTACTGGAAGAAAGAAATTCCAGTGGATCCCTACTCTTGCATAGTTCTTCCAGACCAATTGAATTAGAGAAGTAATGGGACTGTGATCATATGATTAATCTTGGACCAATCAGATTGCCAGGAGTTGACCCAGACTGAATGGGCCAATTAAATGGCTAGGAGGAGGACACAAATTCAATATCTACAGCAATATTGGTGAAAAGATATATTATTTTTTAGAACAATTCGATTATAAAGAAACCTACTCACTGCCTGATAACTCTGGTCATCGTATATTGAATATGGAATTGAAACTATTTAATAGCCAGACCATCAGGCCTTATTAAAGGTCATTATGTGAACCATTAATAAAGGTTCTAAAAAATTATTTTGAAAGATTAACACAGGAAGATTTGAGATTTATAGGGAAAAAGCAGACAAACACAAATCACTTACATGCCTAAACACTGCTCTCGTCTGGTTTTGAACTAGGCGGGGGGGGGGGGGGAGCTATTAGAATGTCTTAGAGTAGGGATGCCCAAGTTATGTTGTCTTAGACTGTGGAAGGGTCTCAGTAGCTTCAAAAAAAACTTAATTTATATTGCTTTATTAATGTACATGTATCTCAAATTAATGGTACTGAGAGATCTTCGTGTTCTGATTTAGTGCAACCGTGAGAACAGCGGTACAGATCCCTTGTGTATATATTGACAGGACAAACCCTGTACATCTCACTTTCCACACTGAAGTTCCATGAATTCAAGAGCTAAAAATACAGAATAAAAGAATAATTTCGGTAAATATAAGCAAAAATATGTGTTAGTGATGAGGCCCATATCAAACACAAGTTGCAAATTGGAAAATTGTGTTGATATTATATATCTATTGCTGCTTATTGAAAAACATATGACATTTCACTGAAATCACAATATCAAACAATCTCTATTGAACAGTTAAGTAAGGTCAATCTAGTCACCCTTCATTTTGTTATCTCTTACAATACCGAGGGTAATAAACAGTTGTGCCAGATAGTAAGTGGTCATGACAATTAACAGGTCATGTGGCACAGGAAAACATAGCAGGTTTGTAGCCAAAGTGAAGTCAGATACCATAAAAAGCACAGCTCCAATCCCACCAGTCACCTTGGTTGCTGTCCTTTGGCGATAGAACAGCACCTCAGCATTGGCTCTCCAGGACATGACTCCAATCAAGACACAGTAACAACAGAGCAGCAACATCTGCCACATCTTTGAACATCTGCTGAGAAAGATCAAACCCAGCACGACTACAGTGGCCAGTAAACTTCCAGCTCGGAGATTCAGAGGCTTGAACCCAAAGGCCCATGTGTAGAAACAATGAGCAAGAGCAAACATGGTTCCACCTGAAGTTAAAAAGAAATGAAATTAGTAACTCTGACGCCACTCTAACTAACGAACAGTGTAATGGAAGACTGAATTTGAAGTGTCTTAGAACAATGCTTTATGCTGAAGGTACTATAACAATGCAAGTTTTTGTTCTTTTATAATAGAATTATAAAATGGTTTCATGGAATGGTTTAGTTGGGGCCTCTTGATGTTGAATCTGCACTGGCTGTCTGTAAGAGTAATTTAGCTAGTCCCACTTCTCTGTAGCCCTGCAACTGTTTTCTCTCCAGGTGCTTATCCAATTCCTTTCTAAAAGCCAGATTGAATTTGCCTCCAGGCAGAACATTCCAGATCATAGCCACCCCGCTGCATAAAAACAGTTTTCCTCATGCCACCTTTGGTTCTCTTGTTAATCACCTGAAATCTGTATCATCTGGTTTTTCATGCTTCATCAATGCGAACGGTTTCTCCCTATTTACTCTGTCCAGATCCCTCATGATGTTAAACACCTCAATCACATCTTCACTTAATCTTCTCTTCTCTAAGGAGAACAGTCCCAGCTTCTTCAATCTGTCCATATGATGGAAATCCCTCATCCCTGGAACCATTCTTTTAAAGTATTTTCTGCACCCTCTCTAAAGCCTTCACATCCTTCCTAAAGCGTGGCGTCCAGATCAGACGTAATCTCCAGTTGAGGCTGAATCAATGTTTTCTAAAGATTCATCATAACTTCCTTGCTTCTATACTCTATATGTCTCTTTTCATAAAACCCAAGATCCTTTATGCCTTTTTCAGTACTTTGTCAACCTGCCCTGCCACCTTCAATGATTTATACACCCAGGTCTTTCTGTTCCTGCACCCGCATTAGAATTGTACACTTCAATTTATAATGTTTCTCCTTGTTCTCCCTACTAAATCATATCACTTCACATTTTTCTGAATTAAATTTCAAAACTTGTACTTCTGCCCATTCGAACAGCCTGTGAGCATCCTCTTGAAGTCCATCACTAACCTCCTCACAGTTCACAAACTTCCAAGTTTTCTGTCAGCTCTAAATTTTGAAACTGTGCCCTGTACTCCATTAATATAAGTAATCAATATATATATGAAACAAAGTAGTGGTCTGAGTACCAACCCCAGGGGAATCCCACTGTATACCTTCCTCCAGTCTAAAAAACAACAGTTCACCACAACTCTGTTTCCTGCCATTCATTCAAATTTGTACCCATGCTTCCACTACCCCTTTTAGTTCTGAATAGATTGTATTCTTAAAATCCTTTTGGAAGTCCATGTAGACCACATCAACAGCATTACCCTCACCAACCATCTCTGTTACCACAAAAAAAAACTCAAATTGGTTAAACATGATTTGTCTTAATAAATGTTGAAGAAAATTAATGATCCAGACTTCCCAAGTAGCTTAATTAATTAAAAAAAACTATTTAAACCTGAAAGATTAAAACAAAGGGAACAACGGGACTGCTGCAATTGATCGTCTCTTGGATAAGGAAAGGAGAATAGGCCAGGGTATCTGCTCCTCATCTAGGAGTTCCTGCCTGTTGGGTGTGTCATCATCAAGTGAAAATAGAATCAGGCCATGGGTGATAGCTTCCAACAATCTAGAAGCCTGTTAATTCTCACTGTTTAGGCTCATAAAATATCCACTTGTGTGAGGTACAAGGCTATGTCTTCCTCCAATGAAATTGCACCCAGAAATACTGAACCACCTTCAGCCAAGGGGAGAAGATTTGAAAGAAAATGGAAGAAAATTTGGCAGGATCTGCCACAAATGTTTGGTTGTGGCACAACCCAGTGGAGCTATTTAAATTGGGTATATGTGCTCATACCTTTGGTTCAAAGTGACTGATCTGAATATGCCATTTTTTGATTATTTAAAGTTTTTCTCTACGTTTCACCCTGATAATTGCTGCATCTTCTCATACAATCCAACAGCTGTAAAAGTGGACACTGCTAGTGTCACTGTGATCAGCAGGCAGGAATTCCACTCCTTTTGGATGAGTAGGGATAGTGCCAATTTTTTTCCTGCAAGGTAAGATAATTTTAAGTGGTGTTCTATCAAGAACCTCACCATGGTCTGAAGATTGCCAAGTGAGTGTGAAACAGTTTGTCTTGGACTTCAACTCAACAACTGCTGCTAGCAAGGCGGCAAGCCACATCTACTCTCTATACAACACCATCTTATTGTGTTCGTATGCTTATTGCAATCTGCATCAGGATTTGATTTCAGAACATTCTGCTTACCTCCAATGAAAAACTTAATATCATCCATGAGAAGAAGCACATCACCTACTGCTGAAAACATAAGGCCCATGAGTAGTTTTAGAAGATTGTGATGACTGCATAAAATTTTTTTTCCATTGTGCACAACGAACATACACAGACAGATGATTGGCAAGATTTTGGTTAATCCCTTCATCCAAAGTGGTAGAGAGGATATAAGATTGACGATCATGTAGATGCAGGCAGTTATGAAGAAAGGCACCAATATTGCTAATTCGCTGCCAACCTGCATGCCAAGAAAACATATATCTAATGAATATTCACAAACTAATGGATCCTTCTTATATTCCCACGTGATCATCTGAACCATTGGCACTCATGTACATGTCAACTTAGGTTCTTAACATTTCAGAGTCAAACTTATTCAGTCTTCCATAATTGCTCCAGAGAATCCCCAAGCCTGTAATATTCTTAATTTCCGTACTACCCCTAACCCATGACATATTTCCTTTAACCCTTCTCCTACCCTCTTAAATGGCTAGTTATTTCTTTTCATACTCAGTTATTTCCTTTCCTTCCCCTAATTGTTGTATTGTTGCACTTTTGTTCTCCTCCACTAAACTCTCCATCTGTTATTCTCTTCTTCATTTCTGCTACTGTAAGTTCAGCCAACAACCATCTCTTACCTTTGATGGCCTCAGTCCTTTACCCACTGATGTTTTTGGCTTTATTGTATCACAAGTGGAGTTTTCAATCTTCCTCCATTGCTAAAACTTCTTTCAAGAAGCTTAAGTTCCTCTTTGGTTCCAAACTCAACTTTTACCTGAACAATTTGCAACTCTGTAGAAATTTTAAGTGCCCCTGTGAAGATGGATGTTATCTTTTTTTAATATTTTTGGGAATATGATGGTATCCTGTAAAGAAGGCTGTGTGCGCGTCCATGGGTAATTAAACTGGGGGAAGGTTGGTAAAGAAAGCTTGTCTGTGGGAACTGAGAGATGAAAGGTAAAGGTGCTAGATCCATGCATGTATAATGAGAGGCTATGGTGAAGTTGGAATTACAGATAAATAAGATGGGTTTTAAAATTTGCATTAGGTGATAGGTAAGGACTTGACTTTCCAGCTGCTAAATTTCAAAGGGAGTTTAAGGAACTTTCATAACTTACAAAGGTTAGGGAAGGTTATAAATTTTTTTGACCTGAAAATGGAGACAATAGGAAGACATGAAAGATTTTTATATTTTGGAAAAGTTAAGTTCAAAGAGGTGCTTACTACAATGGAGTCTGGGATGAAAGGGAAAAAAGATATTTAAGGGAGATCCCAGCCCTTGCCATGTATTCACCATACCCTCTAACCTTCCCCTCTCAGATGCTGAACGTTCATTACTCAGCAAAGGACTCAGTTTCATACCCTTACGCCCTCACCTCAATGGATATTGGGCTCAGCATGATGCTGAACTCTTCTTCCACCCCCTTCGTCTCTGTGCTCACTTCTTTGGGCAGAAGTCCTCCTCCAGTTCAACGGATCCTTTCACCCGCCTCCAGAATTCTCCCTCCACCTGGAACCCTCCCTCTGGCCTCTTACCTGCTCTTGATCTTTTCATTGAGAACTGTCGGCGTGACATTGGCCGTTTCAATTTCTCTTCTCCTCTCCCTTTTCTAACCTGTCTCCTTCTGAACTTGCCACACTTCGCTTTCTTAGGTCCAACCCTGACTTTGTTATCAAACTTGCTGACAAGGGTGGTACTGTTGTTGCCTGGCGTACTGACCTCCAATTCTCAGACACTTCCTCCTACTTCCCCCCTGGACCATGACCCCACCACCGAACATCAAACCATTGTTTCCAGGACTGTCACTGACCTCATCTCCTCTGGAGATCTTCCCTCTACAGCTTCCAACTTCAGTCTCCCAACTCTGGACAGCCCGCTTCTACCTCCTCCCCAAAATCCACAAACAGGACTGTCCCAGTAGACCGATCGTGTCAGCCTGTTCCTACCCATGGAACTCAGTTCTTCCTATCTTGACTCTGTTCTCTCGCCCTTTGTCCAGTCTCTTTCCACCTACGTCTGTGATTCCTCTGATGCCCTACATCATATCAACAATTTCCTGTTCCCTGGCCTTAACTGCCTCCTCTTCACCATGGATGTCCAATCCCTGTACACCTCCGTCCCCCACCGGGATGGTCTGAGGGCTCTCTGCTTCTTCCTTGAACAGCAGCCCAAACAATCTCCATCCAGCACCACTCTCCTCCATCTGGCTGAACTTGTTCTCTCATTAAACAATTTCTCCTTAAACTTGTTTCACTTCGTCCAAATAAAAGGTGTGGCTATGGGTACCCACATGGGCCCCAGTTATGCCTGTCTCTTTATGGGGTATGTGGAATATTCCTTGTTCCAGTCCTACTCCGGCCCCCTCCCACAACTCCTTTTTCGGTACATCAATGACTGTTTCAGTGCTGCTTCATGCTCTCGCCCGGACCTGGAAAAATTTATCAATTTTGCTTCCAATTTCCACCCCTCCAACACCTTCACATGGTTCATCTCTGACACTTCCCTTCCCTTTCTTGACCTCTCTGTCTCGATTTCTGGTGATAGACTGTCCACCAATATCCATTACAAGGCCACCAACTCCCACAGCTACCTCAACTACAGCTCCTCACACCCCGCTTCCTGTAAGGACTCCATCCCATTCTCTCAGTTCCTTCACCTCCGTCGCATCTGTTCTGATGATGCCACTTTCCAAGGCAGTTCCTCTGACATGTCTCCTTCCTTAACCAAGGTTTTGCACCCACTGTAGTTGACAGGGGCCTCAACTATGTCCGACCCATCTCCCATGCCTCTGCCCTCGCATCTTCCTCTCCCTCCCAGAACCATTATAGGGTCCCCCTTGTCCTTACTTTTCACCCTACCAGCCTCTGCATTCAAAGAATCATCCTCCGCTATTTCCACCAACTCCAGCATGATGCCACCACCAAACACATCTTCCCTTCACCCCCACTGTCGGCATTCCATAGGGATCGTTCCCTCTGTGACACCCTGGTCCACTCCTCCATCACTCCTAACACCTCATCCCCATCCCCATGCAATCGCATAAGGTGTAACACCTGCCCCTTTACCTTGTCCCTCCTCACCATCCAAGGTCCCAACACTCCTTTCAGGTGAAGCAGCACTTCATTTGCACCTCCTTCAATTTGGTCTACTGCTGCTCCCAATGTGGTTTCCTCTACACTGGAGAGACTAAACGCAGACTGGGTGACCGCTTTGCAGAACACCTGCGGTCTGTCCGCAAGCATGACCCAAACCTCCCTGTCGCTTGTCATTTCAACACTCCACCCTGCCCTCATACCCACATGTCCGTCCTTGGCCTGCTGCAATGTTCCAGTGAAGCTCAACACAAACTGGAGGAACAGCACCTCATCTTCCGACTAGGCACTTTACAGCCTTCCAGGATTAAAACTGAGTTCCACAACTTCAGACCATGAACTCTGTCCTCCATCCTCACCCCTTTTTTTTATCCCTTTTTCTCTATATTCATTTTTTAATTTTTATTTTTTATCCACCTTTTATTTATTTTCACTTTTATTCATTGTTTATCACCTTATATCCTATTTTCAATCTTTTTTCCCACCACCGTCCCCTCCCCCCACAAGGGCCATCTGTCACTTGTCGATGTTGTTCTTTCCAGAGTGCTTACCCTTGTCCTGCTATTAGCACATTCTAACCAGCACCACTACCATTTACACCCCTTTGTCCTTTTGTTCGTGACATCTTTGGCAATCTCTCCTTTGCCCCCACCTATCGCTGGCCTTCTATCCAGCTCCACCTGCTCCACCCCCTTAAACAGTATAAACTTCATCACATTTTTACTTCTCTTTAACTCTGAAGAAGAGTCATGCGGACTCGAAACGTTAACTCTGTATTTCTCTCCACAGATGCTGTCAGACCCGCTGAGTTTTTCCAGCATTTTCTGTTTTTGTTTCAGATTTCCAGCAGGTGTTGTGTGGAGGTGATGTCCTGTGACCAGCTCTGTGCTGTGGAAGGTTGTGAATTTGAAACAGCCATCTAGTTTCAGGCCAGATAAATCTTTGTTTTCAGAAAGCAATCTGTTGCTGAACTTGCTTCAGATGTCCACAGCAGTGTGGATGAGAGTGAGAAGTTGTGTTGTATAATTTATTAAAGTAGTGGCAATTTTTGCCTTGAGTAATGTTTTTGGATTTTTTAATGTTAAAAATCTATAAGGGTGCAGTTGCCAAGTAGTTTACTTGTGTGTTCTGACCAAGTGGGTTTTCTTGGGGGAATGTTTTGTAAGATTGTTTTGACTGTGTAATTTTAATCTTCTGTATTTAAGTTTTTTCTTCTTCTTGTTAATAAACCTTCTAATTTTAAAATCCTAGAAGTGTTACTGGGATTCGATGCTTCTGGCATCAGTAGGTTTCCCCTCATTTTCAAAATACAAAACAAAAAAAAGTTAAGACAGTAAGACAAGTTTCCCTCTGCGATGTGGCTTGCCCAGCAAATAACATCGGCTGTGGCCATAACAGCCCCCAAAACTTGAGATGCTGACCCCATGTTTGTGGAGCCTGTTTTCTAGCACTTCTACCTTGGACAAGATACAAGAAAAAGCTCATCATCTGACATGGAATAATTTTTTCACCTGCAGCCCCTAATTTGTGGCTGTGAAATGTGGCACAATAGCTCATGCAATTTTGCTGGTAGGTGTACACACACAGACATCTGGAGCACTGTGTACTGAACGCCATCTTGGTGAGGTTGTTAGTATAGGTAATGCAAACGTGCAGTGGAAGTATGCAGAGTCGGCAGATTGTGATGTCAGTCAGCATGCAACACTGATTTGACCCTAGCACTTCCATTTTCGATCTTGCTATTCTAGCTAATGCCCTCTATGATGGAATCTGTGGTTTCAAAACTTGTATTTTTTGAGACTGACACCAAGGGAAACTGAAAAGGGAAACTGAGAAACTCAACTGACCCCTCCAGTTTCTAAATAAACTAAGGCTGAAACTGAGATTGGAAACCAAAAATGGTTCAGACCACATAAAAGAACACAGAGCCATCAGAGCTCAGATGGTCACCCCAGTGGTGTAGTGCAGGCAGAACGAAGAAGACAGTGGCTAGGTCTAGAAGCTAAGTATTGGCAAATAAACCGTTGTTGTAAAAGCAGAATGTGGACGCTGGAAATCTGAAGCTAAAACAAAAATAGCTGGAAAATCTCAGCAGGTCTGACAGCATCTGTGGAAAGGAAGACAGAGTTAATGTTTCGAGTCCGTATGACTCTTCATCAGAACTCAGTTCTGATGAAGAGTCATATGGACTTGAAACGTTAACTGTGTTCCTCTCCACAGATGCTGTCAGACCTGCTGAGTTTATCCAGCTATTTTTGTTTTGGTAAAAAGTTGTTGTGGCTGTTTCTGTTAGTTGAAGATAACATTAGTGGATCTCTGCTATCCAGACTGAAGTAAGTAAAGTTGAGGAATTTCTGCAGATGCGTGCCATTTTTGATGAAGACCATCCCTACGGAACTCAAGTTGGTTGTGTGCTGCTGTCAGCTGGAGATCAGGTTAAATTCTAGAAGAAGGGGAGATGAAATTCTTTGTGAAGAAGGCAGATTGATATTGATAACGTATATCAAGAGTGGACTGCCAAGACAAGATCTGATGTAGTTGTATCGACCATTTAATCCATAATTTATCATTTATAATCAACCACAATTTGCCTATTAATTCATGTTTAACTTAGGCCGATTCTGAGTTTTAACATTGTGTGGCTACACAAGATAATATTTATAATATTTAGCGTTTATTTTGTTTGACTTGTGTTGGAAAATGCTTTTGTTTTAAACCGTTGAATTTGTGGCTTCAATCTTTCGATAATAACTGGAATTTGGATTTCTTATTTTTAAACAAGTCTCAATTGAGATCATAACAAAACTGGGGGCTCTTTGTGGGATTTTGAATCCTGGGACAGATATCGGCGCTGGGATTTGCTAAAGTTTAGGCTAACAAGATTTCATGGTGCATTTTACTGTACCTATTGGAAATCAGTATGGCTTTGTCAACTGCTGAGGCTTTTCTTGAGAAGGAAGATTTATTTCTGAATGATTTGAGACAATTAACGAAGGTTAGGTTAATAGCCTTAGCAGAAAAGCTGCAGATAAGATCAAAATCAGAGGCTTAAAAAGCAGAAGTAATTGATGCAATAACACGGCATTTGAAATTTAAGAAGAAAAGCCTAACCCAGGTCCAGTGCAGCTTAAATTAGTTAGGATTCGGTTGCAGATGAAGTAGCTTGGAATAGAAAATGAAATGAAGCAGCTCAAATTACAAAAAAAATGGAATGCAGAAGCTTGAAATTGAATTCTGGAAAGAGAAGTTAGCAAGAAAAGAAGGGAATGGGAACGAGAGCTTCAAAGAGAGAAAAAAATTAGGCAACATGATCTGAAGGAAGAAAGGCTTAGTTACATAATGACAGAGGAATGAATAGTTTTAGACAATGAATTGAGTCCCATTTCGGGTTATGATTTAGCTACAAATAGTCACCTACAGCCTAAGTTCACTGAGGATGAAGTTGAGAGACATTTCACCTCATTTGAGAAAGTTACCACAAAGCTAGTGTGGCTAGAGCACACATGGACTCTTATTTTGCAAAATACATTATTTTGATGAAAAAAGCATTGGATGTTTATTCAAGTCTTTTGGAAGAGCAATCTTCATGTTATGAAATCATAAGACTGTGGTATTTAATGCCTATGAGCTTGTCCCTGAAGCGTATCAATTAAAATTTCAGGCTCTGAGATCATAACAGCATCAAACATTGGTAGAATTTGCTGGGGAGAAAGAACTTCTGTTTAACTGATGGCTTCGATCATTGAAGTCAGAAGAGAATTTTGGGACTGTATATGAAATAATAGTAATGGAAGAATTTATAAACAGTAGCTAAGAAGTCACACATTTAAGACTATAAGATTTCTAAAATAAGGGAAGCTGCGGTTTTGGCAGATGGGTACGATATATCACACAGGCAGCTAGGGGGCAGTAGATCTCCATCTACAAACATACAGGGGGCAGAATCGTCCCAGATGTGCACTAAGTGCATTAACGGGCAGGTAAAAATGTAATTTTACCTGGCTGGCTGCAATGGCGGTTTTTCACACCATATCCTCCCAAACCTGCCACATTAATTATGAATTCCCGGGAAACACACTGTTTCCATTTGCCCCCACACCACGACCTCGTCCCGACAGTACAGTTGTATGATAACATGGAAGATTTTTTAGGGAAGATTTATTTCTGAATGATTTGCGACAATTAACAAAGGTTGGGTTAATAGCATTATCAGAAAAGCTGCAGAGAGGTAGGAGGCGGTGGTCAGTGCTAATACCCTGCAAAAGAGAACAGCCACCCAGTGCCGCTGCAGGATGAATGGTCTCATCCGTTCTGCCAAGGTAGTTCACTCTTCAAATCACCCTCAACTCACAAACCCATCACACATCCACAGGGATCTCACACCTCAGGGGACTACACCTCTAACTCTCACACACCCTCATATCTCCATCAGGCTCATACTCTCTTGAGCTCCCATCCTCATCCTGCCCATGGCTCTGCTCACCATACAAACATTCCATGCAGTGCCATGTGCCCCGTTCACACTCTCTCCTGTTTTCATGCTGGAGAATCCTGCTCACAACAGCAGGAAGAGGTTGCAGTCCACATTTGGCCCCTCACTCACTTTGAGGAGAGTGACAATGCTCTGACTGGTGAGGACATGGACTGTGTCTGTGGTGACAGTGAGGTCGACAGTGAATACCGTCGCAAGGATCCTGCACCACATCATCCCTCTCTCAACACAAATGTGAGTGCTCTCTCTCTCTCTCTCTCTCTCTCCTGCTTTTGACTCTGCTGCCATGCACTACTTATCTCTACTTTGGTTCACAAGGACCTCTGCCAAGCAACTGACACCCTCAACCAGCCACTCCCTCACCTCCAGCCAAGAGGACACCACCTCTATTGAAGAGTTGGAAATAAGTAGCCTGGAAAACCCAACACAACATTTACCCATACCCTGCACCAGCACAGAGACACACACCTCGGTGGAACCTAGATCTAGAGCAGGTTCCGGTCCACAATCTGGTGGTCACCGCACGGGCAGAGGTCCGCAGCAGGAGGAGGCAGGTTCATGCGAATTCCCCGGCATTCGGAGGACTCCTGGGGATCAGGCATCTGTGAGGTCCGAGTCAGATGACAAGCCTTTGGACTTGGACTTCCAACTCATTGTGGAGAGTCAGTGGAAGGCAGAGCTGTTGGAAGCCTTCAGCAGAGAGTTAAGCGAGTCGGAGGAGTGCATCGCCTGCTCTCTGATGAAGTGGCGCCCACATATGCATGTCTGAAGGATGGCAGATGCCATGGAGACCTTGATCCAGCAGAATGTGGAGATGTGTACAGACCTGCACTCCATCACGGGAGCCATGGGTGAGTTCCTGCAGTGGCAACGCGAGGGGAGAAACGGGGCACCTCAATGTCCCTCCAGGTGCTCCTTCCCCTTGAGGAGTTAGACCAGGGCTCCTGGGTACCCGAAAGGAGGAGCAGCAGCAGCTGGACACTCCTGGGTCATCCACTCAGGAATTTCAGAGGCTGTCCTCTCTCTCCGAGTCCCCTTTGCCTGTAAGCCCCTTAACCTTGTCCTCTGTCACCGCAGAGAGTGTAGCTGTCTAATGAGTGATTCTGGAGGGAGAAGTGAGTTTGTGTGTTTGTCTGTGTGTGAGAGTGTGTGTGTGTGGCACAGCCTTTTGGAGTCTTGTGCAAGCACTCTCCCACGCAAGCAAATCCTTCACGTTTCATACTCACTTCAATGTCCTGAGCATTTGGAATGCTGCCTGCTGGGATTTGCTTTCAGTTGTCCATCTGAGTTGACCTGCACCTCTGCCCTCACAATGATCACGCTTCCAAGCAGTACCTGATCTTACCCTCCATGACTGTCATTTCACTTTCCATTTGGATAACATGGTCTGGATTCAGTTTCTTGTGTGCTCCCCTGTCTTTTCTCCTCTCCCAGCCCCCTATTTCCTTTCCCCCATCACAGTTGACCCCCCGGCATCACCCTCCACCTCCCCTCCGTGACCTATCATCCATGACCCTTTTCCTTCAGGGATGTCTAGGTGAACATGCACCTTCCCTTCCTTTCCGAAGATCTCACCTCCCATCCACATTCACCTCTCCAACCTCCTCCTTCCCACTCCCAGTGTCTGTGTCTGCCTCCGAGTCCCCACCAACCACCCTCGTCGTCGAACACTCACCCTCCCGCCTGACCACCTCACTCTGCCCTCAGTCATCTTCACCATTCCCTCAAACCACACCCACTCTGTTCGCTCCCAAGGAGGAAGTCATGGACTCATCAGACCCTTACCTTGCACCTGGACATTCCCTGACTCTGGATCCTTCCAACTCCCAGCAACCGTGCCCCCCCCCTCCACCCAGAACCCCTCCCCCTCTCCAGACCCCTTCCCCCTCTGGAACCCCTTACCCCCTCTGGACCCCTTTCCCCCTCGGTACTCCTTCCCACCTTAGTCCCCCCACTACCCCACCGCCTTCCCCCCCACCCCGGATTCCTCCTCCGCTTAGTCCCTCCCCCTCCTGACTCCCTCAGACACACTTACTTCTTCTGCCACCCTTAGTCCTTCCCCACTCCCAACTCCTTCCTCCAGTCTTACTTCTTCCCTCTTCCTGACTCCCTCAGACACCCTCACTTCTTCCTCTAGCTTTACTCCTTCCCCCTCCCCGACTCCTTCTTCTACCCTTACTATTTCCTCCACCCTTACTCCCTCCCCCCTGACTCTCTCCCCTCTCTGCCCTCCT
This sequence comes from Carcharodon carcharias, assembly GCF_017639515.1. Classification (NCBI taxonomy): domain Eukaryota; kingdom Metazoa; phylum Chordata; class Chondrichthyes; order Lamniformes; family Lamnidae; genus Carcharodon; species Carcharodon carcharias. Next base: position 16,338,016 of record NC_054483.1, on the reverse strand, counting down.
TTCTCTCTCTGTACTCCTTCCCCTCTTCACACTCTTCTCCCCTCTGACTTCCTTGCCTTATACCTTCCACCCCTCTTAAACTTACCTCCTCAGTTGCCATCCTCTCCCCCATGACCCCCTCCACCCTCTGTACTTCCTCCCCCTCCAACCTCACCCCACGACATCTTCATTCCCTCCTTCTCAACCTCACCCCTCCAGCACCTTCATTCCCCCTCTCCCAACCACACGCCCCGACACCTCTTCCTCTCCCAGTCAATCCTAGACCTTCCTCTTCCACCCCCTCGACCATCATTCGTTGCGATCATCAACTGTGACTTTCCAACGTCTGTGAGCTGCTTTGCAGCAGATCCACGCGCACGAGAATCCACCCAGCATGCCATGACGTTCCTCCAGGATCCCACTGCTGTCGGACTCCAGCATCTCCTTTCCTGGCAGTAAGTCCCGACTTTTGTACGTCACAGTTGTCAAGACGTGTTCTGCACCACTGTGTTTTCCTGCTGACGTGGGGGGGGGGGGGGGGGGGGGGGGGGGCGGGGATGAGCCAGCGGAAGGGGATGAGTCCAATGGGCTGGCCTCAATGATATTCTGAAGTATTATAAAGATCTTCCTGAAGTCTGATGATAGGGAACGCAACCCGCCATCGACCAGCTGAGTGGACAATTGCAAACTGGTTTCATGACCTTCTTGCCATCTTGACCACTCACGCCATTGAGCATGCCCAATGCCAGCAGGCATGGAAAATCCCGGCCAGGGACTATTGAGGAATAGAGAGTTTGGGAATGGAAAAGACCCTGGCTCTAGGGAGAAAGTAGAAGTTGTTACAGTCAACAAAAATATTTGTATATGCTGTAGAATGTGCTAAGCTAGGATTTCAGTAAGGAAGAGCTGTAGATGTATCAGGGCATTTACTAGTTTATTTGCACTATTTACAGTATATGGTGAGATACAGGTAAGGCACATCTCTCCAAGACTACCTGTCGCTGCCTACAGCACATAGAACATGACGGCCTGATGTCAGTGCCACATCACCATATGCCTCATAGATTAGCATATCCATTCTACAGTATAAAGTATAAAGGGATGTAAAGAAACCTTTATTATTTCACTGCCATAAGACGGGGCATGTCAAAACGAATTGTTGGTAGGTAAAAGATAAATCAGTAGCAGTAATAATCTTTTCCAAAGACTTCACCAATAAAGGAAACGGGTTATAAAACAGTCACAATAATACAATCGCAAAATGTTCCCTCACAACTTACAAGAATGGTGGATACTCTCTTAATCCTCCAAAAAAACAAACACATTAATATTTTTTGGGAATTTGAATGAGGTCAAAGACTCTGAATACAGCAAGGCTGAATTATTTAGCTGAGCTTCTTTTATTTAAACCCTGCAAGCAGACCCTGGTTTGGGGACATTCTCTCCAACAGTGTATTCTGCGGAAGAATCAGTAAGGGTCCTTGAAGGTTATTACCAAAACAAAAGTGATGAGGAAGTGGGAAACTCCTCAGATATGAGTGGATGAGAAGACAGTCATCCATCAAATTGTCCCTCCTAGCTACCGAGGGGAAGTTTTAAGACCTGCCAACGAGATTCCGCTGGCAGGGCTTTTTGGAATAAGAAATACTCAGGCTAAAGTAAAGAAGCTCTTTTATTGGTCAGAATTGCATGGAAATTTGATTGAATTTTACAAGACACATCACACGTCAACTGTTTGGGGAGCTCCAACTGTCAATTATATCAGTTCTATTAATCCCAATACCGAATTTTGATTAACTATTTAGCCAGGTTCTAGTAGCTTGTGTGGGAGTGGAGTGTGACTTTGAACAAGAACACAGATTTAGGTTAGATTTCTGAAAATCTGATTTTGTTTGTATTTAACTTTTAACATCCAACTGAAATTCACTGATACATTCTAAATTTCACCCAGGCTTAAGCAGGGTTATATAAGCTCTCCACTGGACAGCAGTTGAAGTTATTTAATGAAGGAAGCTAGCTTAAACTGTTTTTCCTGTACCTGGGGCTGAGCTTAACTCTTTAATTTCAGAGGATATAAATATAGGCCCCTCAGTGTGACCTAGAATTGGGTAATGAGGGAGTAAGGGAAAGGGGGGATGTAGGTGCATCTTTGCTTTTTCTAACTTTTACACCCCATAGGAATTGGTTCTTACTCTATAACAGGGAAAGAAACTAGCTGTTTGGTGAGTATCTGGTAAGTGGTTAAGGCCTATTCTCCTAAGGTTTAAAATACTATAGGGACTGGTAGTAGGGTTGATAAAATATATTAAAAAGGAAAATTATTAATAGAATAAATAATAAGTGGTTAATTAAAACACATTAAGGATGGCAGGACAGGTGATGTGTCATGGCTGCAGCAAGTGGGAGCTCCTGGATGCTATTGTGATCCAGGGTACTAAGTGTTTGTGACTCCAGGAGCTTCAGCTCTGTCATTGAGTTAGAGGCCGAGCTGCAGACACTGCGATGCATCAGAGAGATGGAAAGTTATCTGGGCTGGGAATTTCCAGTCCTGTCCATTGCAGGAACTATCACAAGTGGGAACAGAAAATTTGGAGAAGCAGCCAAAAGTCCATTGAGTTTCAGCAGGACTGGAAAACCCTGGCCACAGGCAGGACCAAAAAATCCTACCTCTGGACACTTTATAGCAGGAGGAGATCACACCCCTGGGGGTTCAGGGGTGTGGGGGGAGCCCCATGAGTAGCTGGTGTGGGTCTGTACAATACTTACCCAGGAGGTTTTAATTCTGCTTTTTCTGGGTAACTATTGGTGTAACCATGTCAGATCCATCAAAGTTTGCAATTTAAGTTACATTTTCAGATGGTTCTCAGTGCAGGGTAATTGCCCATAGGAAGTTTGCACTTCCCAGGCAATTGCCATGCAATCCTTACATGTCTATTTCGGGGGGGGGGGGTTCCCCGGTGTATCTTTGGGGTACCCCCCACAATACCCTGGAGCTCAGAAGTTACGGGCTTATTATTTGCCATTAGAGATGCATCTAATGAGTCAACTAGCTTCAGTTCCTTTGAGTTAGTCAACAGACATGAATAAAGGGGACCACATAAAATTATTGGAGAAAGTTATGGTCCAGGAAGAAGAAATTACTGTTAGATTACGTGTTCAGGTTTCGAAAAAGATTGTCAAAAGTGTGTGCAGTCGCTTGGGAACATCTTTGGATTTCCCAACGAATAATGAAAAAGCAAGTGGATATGACAGCTGAAACTCACCTTTAAAACTGGGTATAAAGTACTAGTTCTGTTATCTTTGCCCAATGAAAAACTGAAGGCTAGGTTAGCCTTCATTATGGACCTTATTATGTTAAAAATACACTCAATGAGGTAAACTATGTAATTAGTACCCCAGGCAGAAGAAAACATCAATGCATGTGTCATATAAATGTACTGAAATGGTATTATGACAGGGAGGTTAGTCAACCAGTGAGTATACTCCAGGTAGTAAAGAAGTAAAATGATATGTGAATACACTTGAGGATTCAAAAGATGATTCAGAGATTGAAAGTTCTCAGATCAAACCCCCAGTAATGAAATTATCCAATAAGGAAGTGTAAAAAAATTTGGATAGAATATTGCATCACTTTCCAGAGAAATGTCAGGGGAACATAGCCAAGCTGATAAAAAAAAATATGAGTCAGTGTTGAAACATAGATTAGAGTGAACTTCTTCAGCTGATGTGGGAAATGCCACACCCAGCAAATAAAACCCATACTGACCCAATACTGGAAAATTGGCTCAAGTCAGAGAGGAAATTGAATTTATGGTGGACAATAATAAATACCATTGAACCAATCAAAATAGCTGGAGCTCTCCATTCATAGTGGTACCAAAACCTGAGGGATCACTAAGATTCTGCATTGATTTCAGGAAAGTTAATGCTATCATAAAAGATTATTCTTATCCGATTCTCCGACTGGATTTTATTGATAGAGTTGGAAATTCAGACTTTGTTGGCAAGTTCGATTTGCGAAAATCTTATTGGCCATTAACCGATCGAGTCAAAGAAATCTCTCCTTTCGTAACACCAGACAGCTTGTACGAGTTCTAGGTTATGGAATTTGGAATGAAGAATACACTTTCAAAGATTGACAACCCAAGTAATTGTCAGATTAAACAACCGTGTTGTGTATATCCATGATTTATTGGTCTGCAGTAACATTTGGGAAGAACATGTGGAACACCTAAGTGCACTACTTGATAGGCTATAAAAAACTGATTTGGTGATAAATTTGGCAAAGACTGAGTTTGCCAAGGGCAGAGTGGGAGAAGGGCAGAGTGGGAGAAGGTCGAGTGTTGCCCAGAAGCTAAATTTCAAGTGATAATGAACTTTTCTGCTCCTAAAACAAAACTGGAAATACTGGTTCCTCAGAATGTGTGGGTTTTTACAAGAAGTTTGTGATGAATTTCAGTGGGGTTGTTGCTCCATTAAAATATTTATTGAAGAAAAATATGAAAGTTAACTGGACAGAGTCTTGTCAGACTGCCTTTCAGAGGTTAAAGGCCATATTTATAAATGGACCTGTTTTGGCTGCTCCAAATTTACAAACCATTCAAAATAGCTACTGATGCTAGTGCTGTAGTCATAGGAGAGATGTTGCTCAAGGTGGTGATACAGATATAGAACGTCCAGCCAGTTATTCCTCAAGAAAACTTACTATATGTTAATGAAAGTACTCCACAATCGAGAAGGAAACGTTAAGCCTTATCGAGGCTCTTCAACAATTTCCAGTATACATTTTGAATAATCAAAGAGAGACATTAATTTACACTCATCATAATCCATTGATGTTCTTGGAGAAGTTCTGAGCCAAGTTGTTTTGCTGCAGTTTTATGCTGAAGCTCTTCAACTTAAAAATTGAGCATGTTGCCAGGAAAACAAAGTAATTGCATATGCAGTGTCCAGAGTTTAAAGAAAGGGGTGTAGGAGAGAAGGGAGACTCTGAGTTATGATAATTCTATGATATTTGAATTCTGCTAATCTTAACTGTTACATTTACTTGCTTTTGTTTTGGTTCAGCCCTTACCATGTGACATATGAAGAAGGTTACTTGTACTATCTGCAAAGAGCTATTCGTTAAAATTTTTAGAATGATAAATTGCTGTAAAGAAAACTATTATTGGTAAAAATAGAACTTTACCATTGTAAACTTTTCTTTACACCAAATACTGTTGCAATAAAGAGACTAATTCAACCACAAACATTTTGCGAGTCTCTGCTCCTAAGGATCTAGCAGTACAAGAAATCAAAAGTCTTAAGGTAAAAGCAAAATATTACGGATGCTGGAAATCTGAAATAAAAACAGAAAATGCTGGTAAAACTCAGCAGATCTGGCAGGGTCTGTGGAGAGAGAAACAGAATTAAAGTTTTGACTCCATATGACTCTTCTTCAGAGCTCTTCATTGGGATTCTTGGGAAGATAAGGAATTTGCACGTTCACCTGGACATCCTGGAAGGAAAAGGTTTCTGGTTGGTTGGTGATGGTGGGGAGGTGGAAGGTGGTGCCAGGGGGGGTCAGCAGCAATGGGGGAAAGGAAATGGGTGACTGGGGGAAGGGAAAGGACGGGAATCTTCAAACAAACCTTGCAATAGCCATACTTCTGAAGTCAAAAGTGAGAGGAGCCTTGTGTTGGGCTGGCACGGGTACTACGGTCAGTGGGTGTGCAGAGATGCAGGTCAGCTCAGATGGACAACTGAAAGAGAACCCCAACAGGCAGCATTGAAAATGCTCAGGACATTGAGATTCATGTGATAGAGGAAGGCTCTGCACGTGTGTGAGGCTCTGAAAGGCCCTGCCACGCACACGCACACTTCTCCCTCCAAAATCACTCGTGGTTCTGCTGCATGCAGCTAAACTGCTAGTGGGGCTGAATGCAGGGGGAGGACTCGCGAAGCCTGTGAATGAAGCTGAAAGACACCATTACACAATACCCAATGAAACTGAACAGATTATGAAGTGACAAAATGCATTTACCCATGCAACCACTTGTGACGAGGAATTCTTATCTTTTCTGGATCTACCACTTCTTCTAGGTGCTGCCCTGACATCTGCTGGAGGGGTGGCGAGAGTCCGTGCAATGGTTGGCCCTGTTGACTCTGACGACTTCAGCGTGCATCCCCTGGACAGCCGAAGTCTTTAGGGGACTGGTTTGCTTTGACTGTGCTCCTGTGGGCCAGCTGCTTCCTCTGCGGTGACAGAGGACGAGGTTGAGGGGGTCACAGGCTAAGGGAACTCAGGGGGAGAGGACAGGCTCTGAGATTTCTGAGTGGATGACCCAGGGGTGTCAAGCTGCCACTCCTCCTCCCTTCAGGTGCCTGAGGGCCCCAGCCTGACTCCTTGAGAGGAGGGATCTGGAGGAACCACATTTCCCTTTTGCCTTGCCACTGCAGGAGCTCACCCATGGCTGCCATGGTGGAGTGCAGGTCTGCGTGCATGTCCATGTTCTGCTGGACCAGGGTCCATAACACCCTCCATATGCGCACATGTGGACACCACTTCATCAGAGAGCAGGTGGATGCACTGCTCTGACACATGTGCCACTCTGTTGATGGGTTCCAACAGCTCTGCGTGATGTTCCCCTGCCTTCTGCTGACTCTCCGCAAAATGTTGGAAGTTGAATCCAGAGGCTCGTCATCTCACTCTGTCCTCACAGATTATTGTTCCCCAGCAGTCCGCCGAGTGCCGGGGAGCTTGGTTGAACCTGCCTCTTCCTTCTGCGGACATGTATGCCTGCGGTGACCAACAGATTGTGAACCAAGCCTGCTCTAGATCTAGGTCCTGCCGAGTTGTGTGTCTCTGCGCTGGTGGATGGTGTCAGTAAGCACTGTGACAGGTCTTCCAGGCTGCTTATTTCCAGCTCTTCAATGGTGTAGGTGTCCTCTTGGCTGGAGGTGAGGACCTGGATGGAGCTGAGGGACTGGCTGGCTGAGGGTATTATTCCCTTGGCAGAGCTCCCTGTCAGTCAAAGCTGGGATGATTAGTGCATGGCAGCAGAGTCAAAAGCAGGAGAGAGCGCACTCACAGTTGCATTGAGAGAGAGTGATGATGTGCTGCAGAATCCTCATGTGGGTGTTCACCCCTGACCTCCCCATTGCCACAGACACAGTCTGCATCCTCACCAGTCAGCATGCTTCTCTAACTGTGTGAGGAGCCTAATGTGGGCCACTCCACTATTGTGGGACCTCCTTGTTCCTGTGAGCCAGCTTCTCCTGCATGAAAACAGATGGAGAATGTGTGAGCAGGACCCCTGGCACTGCATGAAATATTTGTGTGGTGAGTAGAGCCATGGACTGGATGAAGCCTCGAGTTCCACAGGATATAAGCCTGATGGCGATATGAGGGTATGTATGAGAGTTTGTGGTGTTTCCCCTCAAGGTGTGAGATCCCTGTGGATGTATGGGTTTTTGAGTGTGTGAGTTGAGAATGATGAGAACAGTGACTTACCCTGGTGGGATGGATGGGAGCACTCATCCTCTTGCTGCACTGGATGCTGCTGACCGCCAGTACCTCCGCCTCCCATGCTGGATTGGTGGCCTTGCTTGCTGGTCCTCGCCCAGAGCATGGGTAGAGGACATCGTGGCGGGCCTCCACTGCATCCAGAAGGTGCTCAAGAGAGGCGTCACTAAATTTGGGGGCAGTACGTTTCCTCCCCTTGGCAGCTATCAGTTCCCAACAGCTTCCTATCCCTCGAAGAGTACTAGCTCTGTTCGGGAGCAGCCTTTAAATATGATGCCCAGTTTACTGAAGGCCTGAGGTGACAGCAGGACAGGAAAATTGGAGGTGTTTCCCAGGAATGAATTATTAATCAGGCAGGAATGTGACAATATGGCGGGCAAAACGTCCTTTTTCCCACCCGCTACCACCGAGTGAAAATCTGGAATGATTCCGCCCTTTGACTTTGAGAACCATTGAACATCCACCTCAAATTTGGCTGCCCTCAGAAATTTGTCACCACCCTCTGCCTCCTCCACAATGGCATGCAAGCTGTGATCCTCACCAACAGAACCACCAAAAACCCTATCACAGTGAAGACTGGGGTCAAACAAGTGTGATGGAATCAGTAGTTTCAAAGCTTGTATTTTTTGAAAAAGGCTACTGAAAAGGGAAACTGAGAAAGCAAACTGGCCCTTCCAGTTTCTAAGGAAACTAAGATTGAAACCAAAACTTCAGGGAGACTGAAACTGGTTGAAACCATGTAAAAGGATGCAGTGCCATCAGATTTCAAGATGATGATCCCAGTGGTGCAGTATAGGCAGGGTGAAGAAGACGGAGGCTAGATCCAAAAGCTAAGAATAGGAAAATATGCAGTTGCTGTGGCTGTTTCAGTTACTTGAAGATAACACTAGTGGAACCATGCCATTCAGACTGTTATAAGCAGATTTGAGGATGTTCTGCAGATGTATGCCATTTTTGGTGAAGACTGTGCCCATGGAACTGGGGTTTGTTGTGCGCTGCTGTCAGCTGGGCATCAGGCTAAACCCAAGAAGAGGAGCTGAAATTCCTCATAAAGAAGACAGAGTTTTGAAGGACTTTGTGACTGAAATCGATGATATATATGCTGAGTGGACTGCCAAGCCAATTCATAAGATCTATCTTAGCAATATCTGCTATTTAATGTGTAACTTAAAATTTATAATTGACTGTGATTTGCCTGTTAATTCAAGTTTAACTCATGTTGATTCTGATTTTTAGGGCATAGTTGATTACCCAATATTGTATTTATTATTTGCTTTGTTGGAGAGATGCCAGGAGAGGGAAATTCATAATGTTTTTATTGAACAGAGAGAAGCAGGTAGAGCGTGCACATGGCTTTGCCAGGATAGTGATCTTCCTGTGGTGCAACATTGCACTAGTGGATAATCAAATGGGAAAAAGTGTGAAAGCAGGCTCATGCTATTCTGTCCATATGGATCATCTGATCACAGAAAATTTTACCCTGGGCGTAAAATTACGCTTGGTGTGCAGGCACGCACTGACACGCCAGAGTGTGAAATAAAGCATGTTGACATCGGCCGAGTGTGCTGACATCAATGTGCACTCCCGCGATAGTTAGGTTGATGGGCACGCACTGGAGTCGGAAGCATGCCTGCCGACAGAGTCACATGAGGGGGCATTTTTTATGACATTTTTATCTTTAAAACAGTGTTTCATCTCCCTGAGGCAGCTCCATGCCTCAGTGTTATGACTGAGCAGTTGGTAAAGCTAAGTTTTTTTAAAAAAGCCCAAGAGGGAAACTTTAAACAACTGTCATAACCTATCATTTTAAGTGTTACGTTTGAGATGCAACTGCAAATTCAGGCATTGTACTACCAGTTCTCAAGATTTTTCATATTAAGCTAAATAAAATATTTTATTAATTTGCACAAGTTAAATATAAACACATGGCTACAAATTACTATGATCATAACTTTTAACAAATTCCCAAACTAATCTCCATTAAGGCAACAGCAATCCATAGACTTAACCAGACACTAGGCAAAGCATTTTCACATTACAAATTCAAAATGAGATTTTTTCACTTTGGTTCCTGTGGAGACAGTTGGAGGCTTATTGATCTCACATTGCCTCTGCTCCACATACACAAAACTGCTGTTATACCTAGCACAGCGCATTAGAAGCATAGAAAAGCTACAGCACAGAAGGAAGCCATTCGGCCCATCTTGTCCATGCCAGCCCGAGGACACCCAGGTGCCCTTTCTAATCCCACCTTCCTACACTCAGCCCATAACCCTGCAGCTTACAGCACTTAAGGTGCAAATCCAGGTACTTTTTAAAAGAGTTTAAAGTTTCTGCCTCTACTACCAACTTTGGCAGCGAATTCCAGACACCCACTACCCTCTGCGTAAAAAAGTTCTTCCTCATGTCTCCCCCCCTACACCTTCTGCCACTTATCTTGAATCTATGTCCCCTAGTTCTAGAATTCTCCACCAAGGGAAACAATTTTATCCTGTCCACTCTATCTATTCCCCTCATAATTTTGTACACCTCAAAGCCTTCTTTGTTCCAAGGAAAATAACCCCAACCTATCCAATCTCTCCTCGTAGCTACACTTTTCTAACCCTGGCAACATTCTTGTAAACCTCCTCTGCACTCTCTCTGGAGCTATTATGTCCTTCCTGTAATGTGGTGACCAGAACTGCACACAATACTCCAGTTGTGGCCTCACCAGTGTTTTATACAATTCCAACATTATATCCTTACTTTTATATTCTATACCTCTCTCAATGAAGGAGAGCATTCCATATGCCGTCTTTACAACCTTGTCTACTTGAACTGCTGCCTTCAGGGACCTGTGTACTTGTACACCAAGATCTCTCACTTCATCCACTCCTCTTAGTATATTTCCATTTATTGTGTAATCCCTGTAACTGTTTGACCTCCCTAAATGTATGACCTTACACTTCTCTATGTTAAAATCCATCTGCCACTTTACCATCCACTCCACCAACCCATCTATAATATTTTGGAGATTATGGCTATCCTCTACACTATCCACTACTCAGCCAATCTTTGTGTCATCTGTAAATTTCCCAATCGTGCTCCCCATGTTCACGTCCAAATCCTTAATATATAACGCAAACAGCAAGGGTCCCAACACTGAGCCCTGTGGAACACCACTTGAGACAACTTTCCATTCACAGGGGCATCCATTGACCATTACCCTTGAATGTAAATTCTCATTGTATCACCAGCCTCTTTGAACTCCATCTTCTAACAATAAAATCCCTTTCATAGAACCAATTTTATTAATAGTATAAACATATGGCTTGGTATCTACTGGCTAGGTGGCAGTTTCACCCTGCTCCTTGAATGTTCTATTCAAAAAATGCAAATGCACTCTACCGCTCTGTTTACATCTCAAAACTAGTATACATCAAAGCACCCAGACTAACTGGATTTAATCCAATTAAAACATATCCACAGACTAAACCTCTATTTAAGAAAATTATTTTCCAATGATATTATATACATTAATAGCTTCATGACACTCAGAAATTGAAGCACTCGAGTGCTTGCATGAAGTTCACACTAGGCCCGCTCGCCCTCCTCCCCTCAGGCAGCGCTGACTGGCCCACCTGCATAAGATTGCGGGTGGCAGTCGGCTTCCTGACCTCCCCCACCAAGCACCCCTGCCAAGGGCAAAATTCTTTCCCCTAAATACACACACCATGTACTCATACTTCCTATATAGGCAAGTTCACACTATACACAAACAGATGTGCACAAACATTTGTGTCTAAGCACTAGTTCACTAACGCCAGCACTCAGATATTGATGTGTCGTACGAAGACAAACATACAGAAATACTTATCCACTAATGTTATGGCATAGCTGATGGTAAATGCTGAGCTGGTCAAATCCCAGAAGGAAACTTGAAACAACTGCCACAACTGTTTTGCAATTTGTATAAATTATGAGATGCGTGCCTTGAATTCAGTAGTAATAAGACCACCAAGTCGTCTAGGTTTCTTACAAAACTAAATTTAGCCTTTATTAATAGTAGAAATGTTATTAAGTGTATACATAGATCTACAAATCACTACGATGATAACTTCTAAATCCCCTGGTTAGTCTAATTCCCAGTTACACTTTTGTTAAGGCAACAGTAGGACACAGATTTTAAAAGACCCAGGCAAAAAAGCACACGATACTCTGAAACAGTCGAATTCAAAGTGAATTTTCTTCACTTCAGTTCTTTGTAGACAGCAGCTTAAGGCTTAGATGCTGAGGGTTTTTCACACTTGTTAGATCTTAGAATTCCTGCCCTTGCACATAGCCTTCTTTCCTTTATCCATATTTTCCCTTTGAATGCAAATTCCCATTGTTTCACTATGTCTTTTACCTCCCTAATAATAAAATCTATCATAGTACCAATTTTACCAGTAACCCTTGAGAAAAATAAACACACTGGGAAGAATTTTGCCCTTGATGAGCAGGCAGGCCCCACCGGCTCAGCGGCGGGCGGGCAGCCAATCACCACTTCCGAAATGGGCCCCGCCACCATTTTAAGTGGGCGACCAATTAAGGCCCGTCCAGCGAGCTGCCCGATGGGAAGCGCTATGCGGGGGGGGGGGGGGGGGGGGGGGGGGGGGGATTCGCTAACTGCCAGAGTGTGCTCTTTCATGCATGCACACATCTCCCTGAGGCAAAGTGCTGCCTCAGGGAGATCGCTGAAAGGCTGGCAAATATAAAAAAACAGAACAATAAAAAATTCATTAACATGTGCCCCTCATGTGAAAATGTCACATGAGATGGGACATGTTAATGAAATAAACAAAAATTTGATTAAACGTTTTTAAAATCGCTATCAAACCTCATCCCATCACTGGATGAGGTTTGTAAAAAATTCACCTACCCGCCTGTCGGTTGGGCCCTTGCACCAAGCTGAAGTTCACACGGGCCCCTCGAAATCGTCGACGATTGGCAAGTTAAGGGCCTGAACTAGGTCTTTAATTAATGGCGGGCAAGTGTCCATCACCCACACGCCAGCCAGAAAATTTTGCCCTCTGTTTCTTAACTTCTCCTGCCTAGGGGTAATATTTCACTCTCTCTCTCCCTTTTGAATTCAACCAATCTGGTTTATTTAAAAATGCAATTGCTCCCTTTACACCTTACATTCTAAAGCCTCTCCCATGTTTACCTACTTAACATTTTAAATATAGCTTATCTGCTGATACATCAAAGCCTTCAGACCAGCTGCCTTTAGTTCAATTAAGTCCCACAAACGCAGACAAACACACACCTACAGACCCCACTATTACTCCACAATAAATTCCAATAACGTTATCAAAATTATTATATTTTCCTGAGAACAAGACCAAAGATGAAACCACTTGTTTTAAACGAACGGATTTCAGGATATATTGGTGCAAACATCCACTGAAGTGGAAAATTCAATTGCGACGGCATGAATGGCATGGCTAAGGGAAATGAAAAGACTTAATTTATATTTCTTCTTCACCTACCATAGAGGGAGGGGGCACCATTATCAGAGGAAGTTGTGCTTCTTGTTTTTCTCTGCTCCAGTATCTGTGGCAGCTCGCTTTCCCTTCAGACCAGCTTACTGAGAATGCGGTGCGTCGGGTCAGGTTTCACGGGTAAGTGGATTTAGACATTCACTTTCAAATTCATGAAGCTCGAAGAAAAGAAATCTTTCAGGAAAATGGAACTGGTTCTACCAGCTAAAGTTCAAAGGAAAAGAGGCTGTCTCAAATGAGTGAACGCTATGTGGTTTCAATTAATCATGTGACCACGGTCAGCAGCGGTCTGGGCGAAGCAGTGACTGATGATGTCCCATATGCAGCATATTCACCATAGTCATTACACCTGGGCGTGCCTCCTATGGAGTATTTTTGATCGGGTATCAGTAAGATAGATTTCCAACAACGACAAAAATTACTTGTGTTCACCCTTTAGGAGCGAGCTGTTTTTGCTGATGCCATTTAGACTGCAAACATTGTAACTTGCGGTTGCTTACCTGTCTAAGGCTGACAACTCTGACTGGAAGCATTTCTGGAGGTTTGATCATCTGACCACGTGATATCTGAAAATTTTATTGCATTAAATATTGTGAAGGTCCACTTGACAAATCCACTGCGATCCTGACTGGCTCCTATGTTCTATCCTCTCCATACTTGAAGTCATCTAAAACTCTGTGTCCTAACTCACACTTAATTTCTGTTCATCCATTATCCTTGTGCTGGCTGATCTACATTGGCTTCCAGTTAAGCAACAACTCGCCCCTGCTTTTCTCTGCAATTTTTTGTCCCATAGCCTTCTGCGATATCTAATTGTGGCCTCTTGAGCACCCTTAATTTAAACACTCTACCTGGTAGGGCCTGTGCCTCCAGCTACCAAGGCCTTAAGCTTTAGAATTCCCTTGCAAAACGTCTCTGACCCTCTACCTCTAAGATGCTGCTTCAAACCTACCTCTTTGACCAAACTTTTGGTAATCTGTCCTCATATTGTCAAAGTTATCCTGGCCTCATATTTTATTTTCTAATATTCCTGTGTAATGTCTGGTGACATTTTATGATGATAAAGGTACTGCCAAATAAATAAAAACTGCTGTTGCGGTTCACCTGGTATTTGAGCATCTTTACTTATAGCCTTTTGTCAGCAGCTATTGTGCAAGATATTCAGAGAACAGAGAACACGTGAGGAGGCAAATAAGAGAAATAGAAGGCAAGGAAGAGAGGATAACAAAGATGGAGCAGCAATTCACAAACAGGAAGCCAGAGATCAAGGAACTTTGATTCTACTAGTAACTAATAGTAATGCAGTGAAATAGCATTGCTAACTGATAGTAACACTGGTAACACACAGATTTTAATGAATAACCACAGTAATACAATAAATGTGATAATATACACCCTGATATTCTTCCTGTAACTATTAGTAATCCTATAATCCACAGATAATTGATACTACAACCAAAAATCCCCTGAACTGCATAAGCTGTGGTTACTTTCCCTGGTTATGTCCTTTTAAGGGGCCCAATTTCCCTCTATATTTCGTTGGACTACAGTTCAATGTGGAAATTCTGAACTGGGAACCTCAATCAGTGCTGATCCATGCTTGGTCTTCACAATGCAATTTCAGCTGGCACTTGATCCAAAATGAGAGTTGCACAGATACAGGACTGTTTGGAGTACTTCTTGTGGGGCATTTTTGTAAAAATTCATTCATGGGACTTGGCATTGCTGGCTAGGCCAGCATTTATTGCCCATCCCTAATTGCCCTTGAGAAGGTTGTGGTGAGCTGCCTTCTTGAACTGCTGCAGTCTATGTGGTGTAGGTAACACCAGTATTGTTGTTAAGGAGGGAGTTCCAGGATTTTGACCCAGCCACAGTGAAGGAACAGTGATCTATCTCCAAGTCAGGATAGTGAGTGGCTTGGAGGGGAACTTCAGTTGGTGATGTCCCCATGTGTCTGCTGCCCTTGTCCTTTGAGATGGTCGTGGTTGTGAGTTTGGAAGGTGCTGTCAAAGGAGCCTTGATGAGTTCCTGCAGTGCATCTTGTAGATGGTACACACTGCTGCCACTGTGTATTGGTGAGGAGGGAATGAATGTTTGTGGATGCGGTGCCAATCAAGTGGCCTGTTTTGACCTGGATTGTGTCAAGCTTCTTGAGTGTTGGTGCTGCACTCATCCAGACAAGGGGAGAGTATTCCATCACACTCTTGACTTGTGTCCTAAACTCAGCTCAGTGTCAACATTTCTAATTTATTCCCTGGTCTCAGATTTAATAAGGGAAAGTTTTTTTTTACTTGTCATGGAATGTGGGTGTTTCTGGGAAAGCTGATGTCAGGATTGGAAAGGACAGCTGAACCTTCTTTCCCATTGATCATATTGAAATTCCAGCACGCCACAGAGTGATTGTTATAATTAAAAGCCTTTAATGATGTGGTGTAACAGAGAGAATTTAATTATGCTGAACCTGGTATTAAAGGTGAATTATATAAGCAAGGCAGACTTGTAACTGAGTGGTTTATTATAAGGGCATGATGTACAAGGCTGCAAGGTGCTTGTCAACAGTAACTAAGGGCAGAACTTTTCCTTTTTTGAAACCACAATGGCTGGTGCATTCTGTGACGCACTTTTGTGCTCGTTTGCTCATTAATTATGTATAGGCGAGTTTCTCTTTGAATCACGTGGCAGGTCAGGAACTGATTCGTCTGCCCTGCCGTCACCTAATATCAGAAGAGCAAGTGTAGCAATGGCTGCTGCAGAGAAGAAAGCCACTTCTAGGTTTCGCAACAACTCCCTGGAGGCTTTCATAGATGGTGTGCTGCAACACAGGGATACCCTCTACCCCAAGGATGGCTCCAGGAAACCCACAAGCCTCACATCACTGACCTGGGAGGCCATTGCGAGGGTGGTGAGAATATCGGGTAACTGCCCTCGAAACGCAATCCAGTGCAGGAAGAGGATGAATGATCTCATCCGGTTCATCAGGGTGTGTCAACCTTCTCCTCACTCCAATCTCACACTCACATTCTGGCATCATGCTCTCAAAGGGTTACACTACTCAGAGATCTCACTCAATTTCAGCAGGGGTGACATCACCACTGATTGTTTCACAGCACTTTAGCATCACCAGCATTTCATCTATCATGCTGCACGATCTCCAGCCTCACCCTTTAGTGGGGAGTGGTCAGCTCACACAGTAAGCATACAAGCATCCCGAACCTCTCCTCCATCTCTTCTCATCATATTCCATCTACTTGTCTTGTTCCAGGCCAAGCTTGTGCACAACAAGAGGGAGAGATCCCAGACCAAAGGAGGGAGGGCCAGCATGCTCAAGCTGACCGAATTTGAGAGGATGCATCCGAGTTGGCAGGGACCACTCCTGTGGAGAAGGCAAGATCGGCTTCTCCCATCAAGTCAGTACAGATGGGCCCTCCATGAGTTCATCACATCCTGACGTTCTCAGTGTGTGACATGCAATGTTATATTCAGTTTGTTCATGAACTAAATCTATCCGGCAGGCTCTCTCAGGCAGGTCCAGACACATCAGCAGAGCCAACGTAAGTCCCAGTCCCCAGGCCACCTCAGACGAGAAAGCTGAGGATTGATTGAAGGAAGACCTGTCACTGCATTCACCTGCAACCTCCAACAACTCAGAGACAGACACTTCGGTGTGTCCCAGTTGTAGATTAAACTTGGGGTCACAATCTGGGGTACACCTAACAGACACGTCTCCACAGCAGTTGAGGCAGTGACAGCCCAGGTCTCCGGCACTTGGAGGACCACAGGAGACAGGCATCCGCTGAATCTGAGTCTGATGATGAGCCTCTGGAAATGGCCGTGTCAAACATGCTCGAAATACAATGACAGGTGGCGGAAAATCAGGTAGCGTTGTGAGAGACAGTCAACAGACTAGGTCAAAAGATGGAGGAGGCCGTCCAGGTTTGGTCTGATGTTGTGACTCCAACACGTGAGCACCTTGAGGTCATCATGGGAAGGGTGGGACTGTCTTGGAGACCTTGCTCCAGCAGACCCTGCCAGATTTGTGGTCTGACCCGCACTCCAATGCTGTAGGCATTGGTGGGATCCATCAATGGCTAGGTGAGAGGGAGTGGGGCACCTTGACCTCCCTCCTGGTGCCTATTCTCCTCAGGGACTCAGGCTGGGGCTCTTGGGCATCCACAGGGAGGAGGACCAGCAGATGGAAACCCGGCCCATCCACCCAGGTAACTCCGACAACATGCAGCCAATCCCAATCCCCTCTGCTTGTGACCCTTCACCTTCAGCTGTATAGGCTAAGGAGCATGCACCTGTTCCACAGCAGGACACCCAAAGCAGGCTGGGAACCTCAAGTTCCCAATCCTCTAGAGGATGGCTGCCAAAGTCATCAAAGAGAACAGGGTGTAGCAGGCGGCAGAATGACTCCACATCTGCTGCAGATGCCGAGGATGCACCTACACATAGCGGTAGGTTTAGAAAAATTAAGAAACTTTGATTTCATTTCTGGGTCATGGGTGTTCAATCATTGTAAATGTCATGCACCTTCATAAATACATTTGCTGTTCATGAGAATGGTGTCTTAATTTGAAAGCATTGTGCATAAGCATCTATGTGCCCTCTAAAATGAGGGTGATCCATGCTCCCACTCAATGTTTGCCTCCCTTTACACTCATGTGATGTGTAGCTGACTCATGATATCCTTGTGTCATGTCAGGGAGATGTGTGAAACTCTTTGCTGAAGCGTGTGAAAAATGCGCTAGCAACCATACACTTTACAAGACAATGTGGAGTTAGCTGTCCTCGCTAACATTGGAGGGTTAGCTGTAATTGTCTCTCCATGGAGAAGGATGCCTTCATTGTAAGTGCTAAAGCACAAGACCTGCAGCCTTGATGCTCTGTCCAACCACGTGCACATCTCAGTGTCGGTAAAACCCTTCCCAGAAAGCTGGCCACCACTGCATCAAGGCTTTTGACACAGAGTCTGTGCTGTTGTTGCGACTATCACCTCCCAAAGGGTTTGCCGCTGACCTTTCCAATGACCTTTCCTGGTGAATCATGAGGTTTGAAGGTACAAGGCTGAATGCTGAGATTGTTTTTGATGTCACTGGTTGTGAAGGCCTTTCAGTCCACAAGCATGGCAGTAAGGGACAGAAGGTGCCGTTGCCTAAACTTTACTCCTCCTGGAATCTTGTAGCTATCAGTATGTCATGGGAACATCTTCCATGTCGTGCCTCTTCGAGGACATCCTTACGTAGGAGTTGACCCTCATCTCCCACTTCAGGTTCCTGCCATCCTGCTTGTCATCATCAGAGGAGCTCTCAGCCTCCTCCATGTCTCCCTCTGGCAAGGGATCTCCCCTTTGAAGAGCCAGGTTGTGAAGCAAGCAATACACCTTGATGATGTGGGGCACCCTCTCTAGAGAGTACTGAAGATGCCCACGCGAGAGTTCCAGGCATCGGAAATGTATTTTAAAGATGCCAATGGTTTGCTCAATGATGGATCGTGTTGCCTTATGTACCTTGTGTTTCTCCTCCGAGGTGATGATGCACAGATGTCATGAGTTATCATTTGATCAGGAACCCCTTCTTCCCAAGCAGCCATCCCTGTATTTGCTGAGGCCCTAAGAATATGTGAGGCACTTGGAAGTGACTCAGGATGTATGAGTCATGGCAACTCCCATGATACCCAGCACAAATATTCATGATGTGCTTCTGATGGTCGCATAGCAGTTGAACATTGAGTGGAAAGCAATGAAGGTGAGCAAGGCAAAAGAGAGATACGGAAATCTTGTCGCAGAGACGAACAAAACTCCTTCAAGGTAGGCGTTTCTTGAAGAGCAGTGGCAGTCAATTAAACACAGAGATAAAAACAAAAAAACTGCTGGAATCCAAAACAAAAACAGAATTACCTGGAAAAACTCAGCAGGTCTGGCAGCATCGGTGGAGAAGAAAAGAGTTGACTGAGTTCTGTTGAAAGGTCATGAGGACTCGAAACGTCAACTCTTTTCTTCTCCACCGATGCTGCCAGACCTGCTGAGTTTTTCCAGGTAATTCTGTTTCTGTTTTGGATTTCCAGCATCCGCAGTTTTTTTTTGTTTTTAGAACATTGAGTGGAACCCTCTTCCGTTAATGAACATCAGGGGCTTTGTCATGGAACTCTCAATGACACATGTGTGCAATTAATTGCATCCCGTACTCTCAGAAAGCCTGACACCTCATTAACCCCAAAATCGAGCAACCTGGCCAGCTTCATCAACGTGAGGTTGTCATAATGAAGAGCCTTTTGGTAAAGGGCATTTTTAACCTCCTTGATAAATTTATGTGTTGAGGACTGTTAAATGCCACATAGGTCCCTTCTGGATCCCTGGAACGATCTGCATGCAAAAGAAGGGGAGGGCCACTGGCAGGGGGTGTCCTCCCACTCCACGGGGCATTAGATCCTCCCACATAATGTGGCAGATATAACCCACCAGCTCTCTTGACAAGCGCAGACGAGCGCAGCATCCCAAGACAGCAGAGTCTTCTGCGGTAGATCCATAGACATGCAAGGCAGCTCCTTGGAATGGGTCTAACCTCCTGATCCTCTGGTTGATGCTGGGGCTCCCCTGAATCATGGATCTCAGGCCAGGCCTCCTCTCGAAGCTGGGCTAGGCAATGCCGCGCCCTTTTCCTCCTCCTCAGTGAGATTATAGCCAAAAATATGGCAGCATTGACCACAGGCTCAATTCTTCAATCTCCCTGGGGGAATGATATATGCAAGAGATTAATGAATACAGGGCAAATATAGTGGGCCTCCCACTCATACACAGAAAGATAATGTCATGCCCCAGAGCTGCGTCTGTGCTAACAGCTTCTTGCAGCCAAGGCACACACTTACATGTCTAGATGCCCATGATGACAACCCTGACACTTTACATCTCAATCCCACAGAGATTGTGAGGGCTTTGGGAACATCATGAAATGTATGACTTTCCCAAAGGAACTCCTGCAATCTATTATCATCATGTATGCTAATAAATCATAACTTGCACTTCAGCAATGATGAATGCCTTTTGGCCCAAGATCCATGCCAATAGGATGAAGCACATTAGAGGTTTTCATAGATGATCTGGCAAATATGCAGCAGCTGTGCTCCCTAGATATTCTCACATACCTCGCTGTTGAATCTCAAATGGAGTGACTGCATCATGAAGCCAGTGACTAAGCTTGGCCTAAATAGCCAAGTGGTTATGGTACTGGGTTTGTAACCCTAAGATCAAGAGTTCAAATCTCACAATGGTTAAAATCATAAAACAATGTAATTTCATCTGAAAAAATAGATGAAGCCAGTGACTCCTGCAGTCTCTCTTTAAAGCGCTGAAAAAAGGAAATGGCTCCAATGGAACCTTTTCAAGGAGATCTTCCACTTTTATCTCATCTCTGACTCCATTTCAATAGTTTGAGTGCAAACAGGTTGAGGTAGCCCCATAAAATGGGCCCCAGAGTGCAGCTCTAGGCTCCTCCCATACTGACTCCAACTCCTCCCATCCAAAGTCTTTTCCAGTTTCAATTTCTGACTGTGTCATAACTTTGACTTGTCAAGATGGAGGTGCTCAGATTCAACTATGAGACCAGCTTTGACCCTCTCTCCATGACTGTTACAGTCCCTCCAATCTTCCTGGAACCGCATGGTGTGGAGGTAGAGATGCCTTCTGTTATTCTCCAGCCTCCCCCGATAATCCTGGATCCCATAGTCATTGTGGTCGATATTCCAACCCTCCCGCCTGAACCCATAGTTGTAGATGACCCAATGCCCACTGTGGACCTCACCCCTCCCCATCTCGAGACTGTGTGCGTACAGTCATGTACAGAGGATACCCCTCCTCAAGAAATTTTCAAACACCCACCTCTGTATTATGTTTTCCTCCTTTACAGGCTGCAGATGCCTCCCCTGGCAGATTTGCATGCCTCGCTTTGACCTCAGCTCTTCCTCACTCTGGGCGCCATATTCAAAGTGCATCAGATTACATGCCTACTTCATGTCTCCAGATCAGGACTGCTCCAGGTGACAGCCCCAAAATTAAAGAAGATGGCAGCTTCCAAATTTACTGTCGCCTCTCTGGGGCGCCAGCTGGACTCAGTGGAAGGCCATCACAATGACCTCTACCCCTGCTCTAGCCGCAGGAGGTCCACCTGAGTCACCAATCCAGCCTGTGGCAGCAGCAGTCAGTGACACCGAAACACTGAGGAGGTCAGCCATCCGAGTGCAGGAAGAGAATAAATGCTGTCATCCGTTCTGCTAGGGTAAGTCAACCACCTCACCACTCTCAACTCACACACTCCCAAACCCATCATCCACAGGGATCTCATACGTCAAAGGACAACAGCACTAACTCTCAGATTTCCATCAGGCTCATATCCTCTGGAGCTCACATCTTCATCCTGCCCATGACTCCGCTCACCACACAAACATTCCGCGTAATACTCACACTGTCTCTATCTGTTTTCATGCAGGGGAAACTGGCTCACAACAGCAAGGAGAGGTCGCAGACTGGGAGTGGAGTGGCCCACATTAGGCCCCTCACTTACTGAGGAGTGTGCAATTGCGCTGACTGGTGAGGACGTGAACCATGCTCGCGGCGATGGCGAGGTTGATGGCGAACACCCGTGTGAGGATCTTGCACCACAGCGTCCCTCTCTCAATGCCAATGTGAGTGTTCACTCATGCTTTTGACTCTGCTGCAATGAGCTTATCATCTCTACTTTGGTTCACGGGTAGCTCTGCCAAACGACCAACGTCCTCAGACAACCAGTCACTCAGCTCCATCCAGGTCCTCACCTCCAGCCATGAGCACACCTCCTCCATTGAACAGCTGGAAATAAGCAGCCTGGAAGACCCATCACAGTGCTTACCTACACCCTCCACCAGTGCAGAGACAAACACCTCGGTGGCACCTAGATCTAGAGAGGAATTGGATTGGATTGGATTCACAATCTGGTGGTCACCGCATGGAGACATGTCCGCAGCAGGAGGAAGCAGGTTCAGCCAATCTCCCCTGCACTTGGAGGACTGCTAGGGAAGAGGCATCTGTGAGGTCCGAGTCAGATGACAAGCCTCTGGATTCAGCCTTCCAGCTCATCGTGGAGAGTCAGCAGGAAGCGGGGGAACATCATGCAGAGGTGTTGGAAGATCTCAATAGAGTAGCACGTGAGTTGGAGTGCATCCACCTAAACTCTGATGAGGTGGTGCGCACATGTGTGCGTATGGAGGTCGCCATGGGAAGGGTGGTGGATGCTATAGAGACCCTGGTCTATCAGAACACAGAGATGTGCACAGACCTGCATTCCATCGTGGAAGCCATGGGTGAGTTCCCACAGTGGCAATGCAAGGGGGCAGACAGCGTACCTCAACATCGCTCCAAGTGCTCCTTCCCCTCAAAGAGTAAGACCGGAGCCCTCAAGCATCCAAAGGGAGGAGGAGTGGCAGCTTGACAACCCTGGATCATCCACTCAGGAATCTCCAGTGGCTGTCCATTCCCTCCAAGTCCACTTTGCCTGTGAACTCCTCAACCCCATTCTTTGTCACCACAGAGGGAGCAGCTGTGCCACAGGAGGACAGCCAAAGCAAGCCGGGCCCTTCAGGGCCTCAGCTCTCCCGAGGACGCACGCTGAAGTCATCAGAAGCAACAGGGCCAACCATTGCACAGGCTGTCTCCACCCCTGCTGTGGATGTCAGGGCAGCACCTAGAAGGAGTGGTAGGCCTAGAAAAGTTAAGAAATTCTGAGCACCATTCATTGAACGGGTGAACACATTTTGTCACCTCATAATCTGAAACTGTATTCATTTTCACTAAATAATATGTAATGCTGTCTTTCATGAGTCCTCCCACTGCACCCCTACCCCACTCCTCTAGGAGTTCATTTGCAGGTATCTGGACCACAGTGATTCTGGAGGGAGAAGTGTGTGTGTGGCAGGGCCTTTCAGAGCCTCGAGCAAACACTCTCCCATGCACGCAGATCCTTCCTCCATCACACTCATCCCAATGTCCCGAGCACTTTCAATGCTGCCTGCTGGGGTTCTCTTTCAGCTGTCCATCTGAGCTGACCTGCATCTCCGCCCACCCACTGACCGTGCTCCCATGCAGTATCTGTGCCCGCCCAACACGAGGCCTCTCTCACTTTTGATTTCAGAAGCATGGTTATTGTAAGGTTTGTTTTCAGCTACCCCATCCTTTCCCCTCCCACAGTCACCCATGCCTTTTCCTCCATCACTGTTGACCACTCGGCATCATCTTCCACCTCCCCACCATTACCTACCAACCCGAACCCTTTTTTTTCCAGGATGTCCTGGTGAACGTGCACGTTTCCTGAGAATCCCACCTCCATCCACATTGACTCCCTCGACCTCCTCCTCCCAGCTCCCCTGTGTCTGCCTCAGAGTCTCCACTCAGAGTCCCTTCTACCACTACTGATGCACTCCCACCCTCCCACCCTTCCGGCTCCCTCTGCCCCCTCTCACACTCACCATTCGGTCCTACCATGCCCACCCTCAGTTCGCTCCCCAGGAGACAGTCATTGAGTTCACAGACCCTTCCATTGCACATTCACCTGGACGTTCTCCCCACAACCCACTTACTCCCTCCTCCCCATGGACTCCTTCCCCCATCCTTACTCTCTCCTCCACCCTTACTCCCTCCTCCCACCTCCCAACCTAATCCCCCCTGACACCTTGATCCCTCTTCTCCCAACCTCACCCTTCCTGACACCTTTGTCCTCCCCTTCCAAACTCACCCACCCCCTGCCACCTTCATTCCCCCCTCTCCCAACCTCACCACTGGCACACCTTCCTCTGCCAGTCTCAGCTGGACTTTCCTCTCCCACCCCACAACCAGTACACTTTTCTCTCCCACTTGCGGCTGGACCCTCATCTCCCCCTCGCTCACTGATCATCCGAAGCAGCCCGCTAAGACTGATGTTCTTAAGCAGACCCGAGGCATCAATGGAGACCTGCACCTTCCATCTGCTGCATCGGGGTGGAGCCACGTCCGTGAGAGCCCAGCATATGATGCAAGTGTTGCTCCAGGGTCCAGTAGAGATAGGGCTCCTCGGATGTCCGCCATCTGGGCGATTCCTGACTTCTGCCCGTCGCGCTTGTCCAGATGTGTTCTGGACTGGCGTGTTTTCCTGCCAGCATAACAGTAAATCCGGTGTGGGGCTGACAATTCCAGTCGAGCCTTACTTTGCATCCCATTAGTGGGATGAAAAGTAGGTTCACTCCGGCCTCCAGCAGGATTGGTGTTCCACCATGGCAGACACTATTGGATGATCCCGCTGTGCTTTCACACTGGCGTGAAACTGACTTTTGGCTTTCTCACCATATTGTTCCCCCTTTCCCCGCCTGCTATTCCCCAAAGCCAATGGGGCTGGAAAATTCCAGCTTTTGTTGATCGACATGGCTCAAAACTGCACATTGCCATTTGAAAAGCACCATAGTAACGACGTAAGGAAAATTAAAACAAAAATAGCCTGTCCTCAGAGGTAATTAAACTTTTATTTTTTAAATACATTTGGAGAGGAGAAACCAAAAATAGGAGAGATATATACAGGGGAACAAAAGAGGTGGCAGGAACTTTGATTTCACCAGTAACACTAAAAACCAACAGGAATATCAGACCCACCCACAATGTTTTTGTAACTGATAGTAATCGTTGCAAAGAATGAATGACTTACTTTTTCTGGCCTTTCACCTCAGGATGTCCCAAAGCATTTTACAGACATTTAATTATTCTCAAAAGTAGTCAGCATTCTCATGTAGGAAATGCAGCACTCAATTTGCACATAACAAGATCCTACAAATAGCAATATCTGTTCATATTTTTTTCAGTGATGTTGGTTGAGGGATAAATATTAACTGGGACAGGAGGGAGAACTCCTTTGCTCTCCTTTGAGGTGTACCATGAGATCCTTCCGGTCCATCTGAACAGGCAGATGAAACCTCAGTTTCATGTCCCACATGAAAGATATCAATTCGGAACAGTTCAACACTCCGTCAGTACTATGTTGACATGCTAGCCTGGATTTTATATTGAATTCTCCAGAATGAGAATTGAACCCACAAACTTATGATGACAGAGATGAGCCTTGCAACCCACTGAGCCACAGCTGACACTTTAAAAGGAGCAAATACCATCTACTCAAGACCCAAGTGCTTTGTCTCTCCTTAGAGCAGCTGACACAATAAGCACAGAACCCATCCTCCTTCCTGTTGGCCCTTCACCTGGGGCTGGCTGCACCTAGAGAGATAGCATAATGTAAGTTGTGGCTGAAGTACTGCTCTCCTGATCATCACGGAAGAAGCCATGTTGGCTTGGGGTATTCTGGGCCTGAGTAGATACAAATCTAATCAACAAGTACCCCTTGAGGGAGCACACTAAACTGAGCTCATTGCACCAGTTTTTTTAAATACACAATTTGCTATCCAGCTTCCTATTAATATCCAGCATTCAATGTAGTTTTTTTTTTGCAATTTCCAATAATGCCACAAGTTGACTGACTGGCAGCTATCGGGCTGAGCTACTGATGAATATTAAACTAAAATGAGAGAGTCTTGGAAAAGAGACAGCTCCAGAAACTCTGATGACAATGTTGATCTTCGATGTGCAAAAAAAAGTACGAGGAAAGGCCCCTTCCCCCTGATTTGTAACAGTGACTTCAAGTTAATGGTATAGCCTCACAAGCTAGGTGATCTGCATTCACCTGTCAGGCTGTACAAATATTTTTTGCAAACAATGTTTGAGGGTTATGTCAGCCTTGAGATTTGGAGGACCCCTGATGACACAACTAGTCAAGTTAATCAATAGCTAAGATACAGTCCCAACTCTGCTGAGTTAGCTGATCTCATGGGGTAGGAGCACGACAGTTAGACTCAGCAGCCCTGGCTTGTGGATGGGAAAACTATCGAGGGTCGCCTCTCTTAATCACGATTCAGTCAGCCCCTGGTGCAGACAGAAGATATAAGAATATCGTATGATGATTCGGTTAAGCTCTGGCTGATATTATTGTCAAACTTATGCATAAAGAAACAGTGTAGAAAGATGAACTGAGATTTTATTTTCAAGTGGCTAACAGATCTGTGAAGAACATACCATACAATTATTACTTTAATTCAAATGCCATAATTCCAGAAACTTGGTTATGGCATTCTCCTATAGTGGTATTGATTGTTGGAAGCTCTGTGATCCATTCCTTGTCCCTGCAGCATTGCACTGGCGTTCCCGAATTTCAAGGTTACTAATCGCTCACAATCGGACAGGGTAAAGCAACAAAATTGAGTCTTTAATGTTGTTCTGCTGGTCAATCAGGATCAATATATTCTGTTGATAATAACTGATCATTCCTTGAACACTGTTAAACCACTGAACCAGAAACAAAAAAGGGTGGGTGTAGAGTTGGAAAAAACCATGTTAGAGCAAAGGAACATAAAGAACAGAATCAAACAGTGAGACCTGTCATTAAAAGCTCTGATTCTGACAGATTATAAAAATATAAGTGTTCTTAGGAACAAGGAAAGGCAACTAGGTCCATCAGTCTTTCCGTGTGATGAGCATATTTCTCATTCCCTTTTTTGTAAAACACAATTAACTGTCTCGTGAACTCATTTATACTGTCCTTTTCAGTAAACTTTTCCAGAACTCAATTATGTTTTGGGTGAAATGTTCTGCCTGGTTTTTCTTGCATAAATGTCTGCTTCACACATTACTATTGGTGTGGGAATACAGCCAGCAATACTGAGAAAAATGGGAATAATATTTTAAGGCTACCATACAGACAGGATGAAGTGAATAGACTCCTGTGCAGAATTTTTATGCTTCTAGCGCACCGAACATTAATGCAAACAAACTAATGGCAATCCCAGCATTGCTGATTACCCATTTATGTAGAAACACAGGACTGAAAATATTTGTAGGTGATGTGCCTGCTTTCAGCACCAGTGGAGAGTATATGAAGAGACATGCTGTCATGAAAATATAATAATTTTCATAAGGTTATTGGGATTTATTGTAAAGTAGGAATAGTGGGGTCTGGATACTCTGTACATGTGTATGTGAGTGTGTGTGTGTGGGACTTAATTGAATTAAAGACAGTTGGTCTGAAGGCTTTAATGTATCAAGAGAGAAGCTAGGTTTGAAATGCAAAATAAGTAAACATGGCTGATGTTTTCGAATGTGAGGTGTAAAGGAACATTTGCATTTTTAGATAATCCAGAGAAGTTTGAATTTCAAAAGAGAGGCTGAAATGTTACAAAGTCCAAAGACAAAAATGGAACGATTGGATTTACATTAAAAAAGAAGAAACATGTATAGGGGAAATGAGGTTATGTGTAAGGAGAAGGAATTCTAAGATCTAACAAGTATGAAAGGCCTCCAGCCTCTATGTATCAAGCTACTGTCTATCGGAACCTAAACTAAGAGAATTCACTGTGAATACCCCTCTCTAGGCTTTGCCTGGGCCTGTTAAAATCTATTTTGTTTTTATTGTTGCCTTAACTGGGGTGTAACTGGGAGTCAGATTAATTAGGGGAGCTAGGAGTTATCACATAGTTCTGTGTATGTGTTTAAAATCTTTTCTTTTATTAATAAATGTTTAAGTTAGTTCTGTAAAAACCTCTAAGTCTTGTTACTTCTGAGTTCAAGGCACACATCTCAAAATAAAAATACAGATTGCAAAACAGTTGTTTCAAATTTCCCTCTGGGATTTGAGCAGCTCAGCATTTACCATCCGCTGTGCCGTAACCACATTGGGGTCTCTTTGTGGGATATATTTGAAATTCCTTGATTGATTTGGAGTTGGTGAATCTTAAAGTTATGAGCACGAGAATTCATGAGTTGGTGTGAGCTTTTTTTTAAAGCCGTGAGACTGCAATATGGCTTTGGCAATTGCTAAGACTTGTTTGGGAGTTGAAGTTATAACTGTGGTTGGTTTACAAAAGGTAAATAATGCTAAGTTAATGGAATTGGCAGATAAGTTACAATTAGGATTACCTGCAGGGGTTAGGAAATCAGGTATAATTGGAGGTATAGTACAGCATTTAAAACTGGAAGGACTACCCAAGACACCGAATTCTCCAAGGGGTGATTCGTTGGAACTGGCTCAAATTCAGTTACAAATGAAAACATTGGAATGAGAGTCAGCAGCAAATGAAAAGGAAAGAGAAAGGGCATTTCAATGGGAGTTAGAAATGGTGAGGTTAGAAAGGCAGGAAAGAGAAAAAGAGAGGGAGAGAGACAGAGAATTCCAGCTTAAACTGCTGGCAGTTAAAAAAGAAACACCAGAAGGCGCGGAAGGACTTATTTCCAGATCAGCACCCAGTGGGGCGATGTCTAAATTTGTACAAACTCTTCCAAAGTTTGAAGAAAGAGATGTTGAAGCATTCTTTATTTCATTTGAGAAGATAGCTAAACAGATGAGATTGCCACAGGAAAACTGGACATTGTTGTTACAATCCAGGTTGGTGGGTAGAGTACATGAAGTTTATGCTTCACGGTCAGAAGAAATGTCAGTGAACTATGGTGTGGTTAAAAAAAAGGCTATTTTGAGTGCATATGAGTTGGTTCCTGAGACAGACAGGCAGAAATTTATGAATATGAGAAAATAGCCTGGGCAAACTTATATTGAGTTTGAGAGAGTAAAAAAAATAATTTTGACTAGTGGATACGGGCATTAAAGATAGGGATGGCATATGCAGCTCTTAGAGAAGTAATTCTTTTGGAAGAATTTAAAGATTCAATTCCTTCGGTAGTGAGAACTCAAGTGGAGGAACAGAGGGTTGAAACGGTAAGACAAATAGCAGAGATAGCTGATGATTATGAGTTAGTTCATAGAGCTAAACCTTTTCTTGTCACCCTTTTAAATCAGTGAAGGCTAGAAAGCGGGAAGTTGAAAAGAAGGTATGTATCAAGGGAAGAGGAGTAGGTGGAACTTCACAGGAATTTTTTTCTCAGAATAAAAAAGGTGCTGAGGGTAGAGGTGACACTTGAAAATTGAGTTGTTTTCATTGTAATAAAGTTGCACACACAAAGTCAGTGTGTTGGAAATTGCAGGAAAAATCTGTTGAGATTATTGGGGTGCAGAAAAGTTCTGGAAGTAAAAGTACTATGGGTTCTGAGATAAAAACAAAAAACTGCGGATGCTGGAAATCCAAAACAAAAACAGAATTACCTGGAAAAACTCAGCAGGTCTGGCAGCATAGGCGGAGAAGAAAAGAGTTGATGTTTCGAGTCCTCATGACCCTTCAGCAGAACTGAAGTTCTGAGTTCAGAGGTTCTGAGGTTCTGAGATTCAGGCATGGAAAAAAAAAACAATGGTTTGTGTACAGGTAAAGCAGGAATCAGTGGTAGGTAAAGAAATCAGAATGTATTCAAATTTACCCAAGGGTGTTCTGAGGAGCATCCTAATGTTTAAAGATTTTGTATGTGAAGGGGAAATCTTTCCATGTGTACAGGGTGGAGTAGGTAAAGATGTTAAAATTTTAAGAGACACAGGAGCTAGTCAATATTTAATGTTGTAAGATAGTGACATTTGTTGTTCAGAGGGAGTATTGCAGGAACAGGTGATATTAAGTGGGGTTTATAGAGATGCAAAATCTATTACATTGTAGAAGGTAAGTTTAAAGAGTAAGTGGAAAACAGATGAGGTAGTTGTTATAGTGGAAAATTTGCCCATTTCAGGGGTTCAATGTATTTTATGTAGTGATATATCATGGGTCACAAATGTGGGTCATGCCTATGGTAGTTGAGCAGCCTGTAGAAGTATCTTCAACAGAAATGTTACTGAGAGATCACAAGCTCACAGGTTGAAACAAGAAGAACAGGAAGTTACAAGGCAGAAAGAAGGTGTGAAAGTCCAATTCGCTGGCACTGTGTATGATAAGATTGTTTAAGAAGCAAGAATAGGGAATGCAGCTGAGTTGTTTAACTCGAGGTAGTTGATGGAGTTACAGAAAAAGAATATGCAAATAAGACAGTTATATCAGAAGGCTTACTCAGAAACAGGCAGTATGTATTCCAGAATGTTATTACCTTAAGGGTAATGTTTTACTGGGAAAATTGCAGCTTTATCATTTTTATTGGCCTGGATTGCATAGAGGTGTAGTCAAATTCTGTAGAACATGTCACACATGTCAGGTGATAGTGATTAAGTAAACAGTGATTAAGCCGGCACCTTTAATTCCAATTCCAGCATTTGAGGAACCTTTTACTAGGGTCATGATTGATTGAGTAGGACCCTCCCTAAGACTAAAAGTGGAAATCAGTACTTACTGACAATAAGGGATGTATCTACCAGGTTTCCTGAAACGATACCTTTGAGAAATATTACAACAAAGAGATTGTGGAAGAGTTGACTATATTTTTTACAAGATATGGTTTACCTAAAGAAATACAATCAGATCAGGGTTCAAATTTCATGTCACAGGAATTTAAGAAAGTAATGAACAGCTTGGAGATAAAACAGTTTAAGTCAGCAAGTCAGCAGCTTACCATCCTGAGTCAGAAGGGGCTTTGGAAAGATGGCATCAAACTTTAAAAACTATGATGAAGGTGTATAGTCAGGATTATCCACAGGATTGGGTTGGGGGAATTCCATTCTTGTTATTTGCTATTAGAGACGCTCCTAATGCATTGACCAGTTTTAGTCCTTTTGAACTAGCTTATGGTCATGAAGTAAGAGGACCACTGAAATTGATTCATGAGAAATTGGTGGGTCAAAGGAAACTACTCTCCTGGATTATGTGTCAAACTTCAGAGAAAGATTGGACAGAGCATGTGAGTTAGCTAGGGAATATTTAAAGATATGTCAATAAGTGATGAAAGTGAAAGCAGACAGGAAAGCTACAGCTTGTAGTTTTGTTGCTAGGGAAAAAGTGCTAGTTCTGTTACCAGTACTAGGTAACTCATTAAAGGAAAGGTTTAGTGATTCAAAAGAGTTCAAAAGAAATTGAGTGAAGTAAATTATTTAATAAATACTCCAGATAGAAGAAAGAAGCAGAGGGTGTGTCATGTAAATATGCTTAAAAAGTACTTTGACAGGGAAGAGGACCAAAAGGAGTTGTTAGTGATGGTAGAAAATTTATATGTAATATTGAGTTACCTTCCAGACAAGTGTCAAAGTGATTTTGAGAAGCTATTGCAGTCACACAATTTGTGGGAAAGAGCTGGGGAGGACAGATTTAGTTATACACGATGTGTGTGTAGCAGTTTCACCTTTGATAAGGCAACATCCTTAAAGATTAAATCTGGCAAAGTTATCACAAGTACAGAAAGAAATTGACTTAATGTTTCAAAATGATATCACTGACTCTAGTTGCAGTAACTGGAGTTCACCTATTGTGCTGGTACCGAAACTGGATGGAACACAAAGGCTGTGTGTGGACCATTGAAAGGTGAACACAGTAACAAAAGTGGATTCGTGTCCTATACCATAGTTGGAAGATTGCATTGAGAAAGTAGGACAATCTAAATTTATCACAAGGATTGACTTACTAAGAGGATATTAACAAGTACCGTTATCGGAGAGAGCAAAGGAGATATCAGCTTTTGTAATGCCAGATGGACAATATCAGTTTAAAGATGTGCAATTTGGTATGAAAAGTGCACCTACATCACTTTAAAGTCTGACAAATAAAGTAATTGCAAGACTGAGCAACTGTACTGTTATAGTTTTCAGTCAAACATGGGAGGAGCATTTACAGCATCTGAAGGATTGTTTTCTCAATTCCAAGAAGCTAATTTGGTGGTGAACTTGGCTAAAAGTGAACTTGTAAAAGCACAAGTTACTTATCTAGGCCATACCATTGGACATGGTCAGGTGGCTCTGAGAGATGTGAAAGTCAAGGCTATCGTGGATTTCACCATGCCCACCACGAAACGAGAGGTTTTGAGATTTCTGGGCATGAGTCAGATTGATTGGTAATTTGTACCAAATTTTAGCAGCGTAGTTGCTCCATTGACTGAATTATTAAAAAACAGCAAGAAGTTTAATGGACAGAATGGAGTGTCAGAAGGCATTTGGCAGTCTGAAAATTGTATTGACTACATCACCAGTTTTGGCAGTACCCAAAAATGCCAAGCAATTTAAGTTGGCCATTGACCAAGCGATATAGGCATTGGAGCCGTACTGTTAAAACAAGATGACACTGGAATTGATACTGGTATTTTTCACGGAAGTTGAATGAATAACAGAGAAGATATTCGACGATTGAAAAGGAGACTTTGGGTCTGGTATTAGCATTGCAGCATTTTGAGATTTACGTGGCAAACAATTCATCCAAAGCAATTGTTTATACGGACAGACCACAATTCTTTGAAGTTTCTGGACAAATTTTGAGACAAAAGTTCATGGCTATTCAGATGGAGTTCATTACTGCGACCATTTAATCTATAGATTACACATGTGCCTGAACGAGAAAATCTGATTGTAGTTACATTGTCAAGAGTTTGAAGCTTAAAGGGAAAATTGATATTTAAAACCTGCACACTGGACAGGAATGATTTCTGTTGGTAAGAAGGATTTGTATCTATATTGTTACGTAAATGCATGCATCTGGTAATGTGATACAGTAATAAGTATAGGAGATCATGTAAGATGTGTTAAGAAAATGAAACCATCTTTTTAAATTATGACAGTTCATTTTTCAATAAGCAGGGGAGTATCATGAAAATATAATAATTTTAATAATGTTGGGATTTATTATAAAGTAGGAATAGTGGGGTCTGTATAGTCTGTGTGTGTGTTTGTGTGTGGGACTTAATTAAATTAAAGACAGCTGGTCTGAAGGCTTTGATGTATCAGAAGAGAAGCTAGGTTTGAAATGCTAAATAAGTAAACAGTTTTAGAATGTGAGGTATAAAGGAACATTTGCATTTTTAGATAAACCAGTGTGGTTTGAATTTCAAAAGAGAGGGTGAAACCTTACACTAAGCCAGAAGAAGCCAAACAGTGTGTTTATTTTTCCCAAAGCTTACTGATAAAATTGGTACTATGAAAGATTTTTATTATTAGAAAGGTAAAGTCCAAAGACATATTGGAACAATTAGATTTACATTGAAAAGGGAGAAACATGCATAAAAGAGATGCATATATGTGTAAGGAGAAGACATTCTAAGACCTAACAAGTGTGAAAAGCCTCCAGCCCCTCTATGTATCAAGCTGCTTCCTATAAGAACTGAAGCTAAGAGAATTCACTGTGAACATCCCTGTCTAGGGTATTGTGTGCTTTGCCTGGGTCTGTTAAAATCTATTTTGTTTTTACTGTTACCTTAACGGGGGTGTAACTGGTAATCAGATTAATTAGGGGAGCTAGGAGTTATCATAGTAGTAATTTGTAGACCTGTGTATGTGTTTAAAATCTTTTATTTCATTAATAGATATTTAATTTAGCTTTGTAAAAAAAACCTCTAAGACTTGGTGGACCTATTACTCCTGAATTCAAGGCACACATCTCGAAATAAAAGCACAAATTGCAAAACAGCTGTGGCAGTTGTTTCAAATTTCCCTCTAGGATTTGAGCAGCTCAGCATTTACCATCCGCTGTGCCATAACACACGCTGATAAGCCTCTACCTACCATCTCTCCTGCCTTCTCCTTGCCGAGGGCATACTGGTTGTTGCCTTCAATAAAGCGAATGGGAATATTGTAAACTTTTCCCCTGTACAATATGGCCAGTGTGTAAGGCTGGTTCCTGTCACATCCTGAACTTGGCCTCACGAGGAAAGCCCCATCCTAAAGTTTAGAAAAAAGTCACACATTATTCATTTCAACGTGCACATTTACTTTCCTCAGTTAATTTCCATCTCAATTGAGAAAGCCAGGTGAAAGCCTCAGACTCAAGAGTGCAGGTCATGACCAAATCTGAAAAGAGTAGTCAGGAAGATGAGGACAAATCGAGAATGATGCTGAATTTGTTTTAAAGACTTGTAGGTTGCAGGAAGGAATGAAAGACTCAAAGATTTAACGTTTCACAGTTTAAAGTTTAATGAGTTTCATTCAGAAGCGGTGTGAATCCATCTTAACTTAAGCACGTTGAAAGGAAGGCTCAAGACCAAGATTATGTGCCAAAGACTTTTAAGTAAGATTGAGGACATAATCTATCAAAGGTTAAAATCATCATTTGGAAGTCAGAAGCAGGTTCAATGAGAGAAACAAACCATGATGCTGTTTTGGCCCAGACTTACTGTGTGAAGAATGAGAAGTTTTGGCATTCTGCGGCAGAGTTCAAATTTTTAAAATGTGCAGACCCAGCCTGAATAAGATCAGAAGAATAAGATTACAAGAAATAGAAGCAGGAGCAGGCCATTTGGCCCCTCAAGCCTGCATTCATCAAGGGCTGATCTGATTGTGGCCTTAACTCCACTTTCCTTCCTGCTCCCCCATAGCCCTCAGCTCCCTGGTCCATCAAAACTCTGTCCAACTCAGCCTTGAATATATTCAATGACCCTGCCTCCACTGCTTTCTGGGGAAGGGAATTCCAAACACGAACAACTCTCTGAGAGAAGAAATTCCTCCTCACCTGTGTTAAATGGAAGACCCCTTATTTTTAAACTGCGCTTCCTAGTTCTAGATTGCCCATGAAGGGAAACATTCCCCACAAGAGAATAGGAGATTTTGAAGCAGAAAGCTACAAACAGAGATAAAAACAAAGAACTGCGGATGCTGGAAATCCAAAACAAAAGCAGAAACAGGAATACCTGGAAAAACTCAGCAGGTCTGGCAGCATCGGCAGAGAAGAGCACAGTTGACGTTTCGAGTCCTCATGACCCTTCAACAGAACTAAGTAAAAATAGGAAAGGGGTGAAATATAAGCTGGTTTTGGGGGGGTGGGGGTGGGGGGGCGGGGTGGTGGTGTTGTTGGGACAAGAAGCCAGAAATAAGTGGAGATAACCAAAAGATGTCACAGACAAAAGGACAAAGAGGTGTTGAAGGTGGTGATATTATCTAAAGGAATGTGCTAATTAAGGGTAGAAAGCAGAACAAACAAGATACAGATAGGGGTGGAGTGGGGTGAAGGAATACTAAAAGGGCTAAAAGGTAGAGATAAACAATGGGTGGAAATACATTTAAAAATAATGGAAATAGGTGGGAAAAGAAAAATCTATATAAATTATTGGAAAAATAAAAAGGAGAGGGAAGAAACGGAGGGGGTGGGGATGGAGGAGAGAGTTCATGATCTAAAATTGTTGAATTCAATATTCAGTCCGGAAGGCTGTAAAGTGCCTAGTCAGAAGATGAGGTGCTGTTCCTCCAGTTTGTGTTGAGCTTCGCTGGAACAATGCAGCAAGCCAAGGACAGACATGTGGGCTAGAGAGCAGGGTGGTGTGTTGAAATGGCAAGCGACAGGGAGGTCTGGGTAATGCTTACGGACAGACCGAAGGTGTGCTGCATAACGGTCACCCAGTCTGCGTTTGGTCTCTCCAATGTAGAGGAAACCACATTGGGAGCAGCGAATGCAGTAGACTAAATTGAGGGAAGTGCAAGTGAAATGCTGCTTCACTTGAAAGGAGGATTTGGGCCCTTGGATGGTGAGGAGAGAGCAAGTGAAGGGGCAGGTGTTACATCTCCTGCGGTTGCATGAGAAGGTGCCGTGGGAGGGGGTTGAGGAGTAGGGGGTGATGGAGGAGTGGACCAGGGTGCCCCGGAGGGAATGATCCCTACGGAATGCTGCCGGGGTGGGGGGGTGAAGGGAAGATGTGTTTGGTGGTGGCATCATGCTGGAGTTGGCGGAAATGGCAGAGGATGATCCTTTGAATGTGGAGGCTGGTGGGGTGATAAGTGAGGATAAGGGGGACCCTATCATGTTTCTGGGAGGGAGGAGAAGGTGTGAGGGTGGATGCGCAGGAGATGGGCCTGACACGGTTGAGGGCCCTGTCAACCACCATGGGTGGAAAACTTTGGTTAAGGAAGAAGGAGACATGTCAGAGGAACTGTTTTTGAAAGTGGCACATCAGAACAGAGCCACCAGACCATCCTGGTAGGGGATGGAGGTGTAGAGGGATTGGACGTCCATGGTGAAGAGGAGACGGTTGGGGCCAGGGAACTGGAAATTGTTGATGTGACGTAAGGTGTCAGAGGAATCACGGATGTAGGTGGGAAGGGACTGGACAAGGGGAGAGAGAAGGGAGTCAAGATAGCGAGAAATGAGTTCCGTGGGGCAGGAGCAAGCTGACACGATCGGTCTGCTGGGACAGTCCTGTTTGTGGATTTTTATGTTTGTGTTACTGTTTGTGCTACAAACAGAACCCCAGTGTCACAAAAATCTGCTGCCCACCTTGCCATTTTCATGTAACACAGCTTCTGCTGTCTTCCGATCACACTTGCTTGCGTACCAAGGTTTGCTTGACAAATTAGTATTCTGTGGAAACAGAAAGCACAAATAACAAATGCTTTTATTTATTGTGTGGAACTTTCAACTTTAACAGGAGCATAAACCTGATTGCCTGACTACTTATTATACACCCAACTTCATTAAGTCAGTGAAGAGTGTTCAGTGGATACGTAATCCGCTGATGTTGAAACTTACAATTACAAAGGAGGAGTAGAAGGAAAGACCAGGAGAATTTAAAATCAAATTTAACCAGAATAAGAGGTTGCTTGAGGTTCAATACACACCTTCTTACCATCACCAGACATTTGGTGTTCGGAAGATGGCACCACCGCTGGAGTTATTGCCAAAATTTTTGTATTAAGAGGCTGAGGTGAAGGGGAACAGTCCAAAGTATATGTGCCACCAGAGTTGAAATGTGGGGGATGGAACTGAAGTTAATAATTAGGTGATGGCAAGTTTATAGAAGGAAAGAAAGACCATAGAAAGTACTGCATTCCACGTTTGAGATGAACTGGAATAGACTGAATTTGTGTAGGAGCTTTGCTAAGTGTTGATAACAACGTAATGAAGGTTGGAGCTTGGGCACACAAGAGAGGCTGTTCATTGGCACTGACCATAATAGTAGCTATGAAATATAAAGAGATTGCGATGTAGTTTAATTACCCAGAAGTATCATTGTGTTATATTAAAATAATCGATTATAATCCCTTCTATAATGTCTGGCACTGCTCCTGGGGGTTGGGGTGAGGACAAGGAAATTACTTGAACAGGTGAATTAAAAAACAAGACATTCTTTGGCAAGGAGCTAAATTCCAAATCTTTCACCTCACTGAATACATATAGATGACTTATCTCTGGCATGCAAAAGGATATTCAACTCCCACTGTAGAATTTCAGAAATATTTGAAAATTCTTCATTTAAAGCATGTTTATATCTATAATTCTTTCAGAATCAAAGTTTCTTAATAATGGAGATCCAGTTTTAAACTCACTAGTAATGGTCCTTTTCTGGGGAATGCTTTTGGACAGAGCTAATCAGAAATTAGGCTTATAGGGGCCAATGATCATAGAAAAGGAGCTAAGAATGTGGAATGGATCATCTAATCATTGGCTTTGTCTCTACAATGTCAGGGTGCTGGATTTTGAGAGAAAACATCAATTTTTTTCTCACTGATTTTCTCCTCTTCTCCTCAAGAAGTTGATTTTTCAGATACCTGTGCCTTCTAGTAACTTGCCTATGTGGCTGTTACTCCTGTGTCAATGTAGACAATCAATCTGGGCAGGCTGTTTTAACTATGTAGGATACTACAATTGAGCCTGATCTTGTCCACACCCTGTTATGACACAACAGATGGTAAATGCTGAGCTGTTCAAATCCCAGAGGGAACCTTGAAACAATTGTCACAAGTAATTTCCAATTTATATGTTTCGAAATGCGGGCTTTGAATTCAGTAATAAGACCATCGAGTCTTAAGAGGTTTTTATAAAACTAAATTAAACATTTATTAATAAAAGAAAAGATTATAAGCACATACATATGTCAACAGATAATTACTATAATAACGTCTAAATCCCCTGATTAATTTAACTCGCAGTTACACTTTTGTTAAGGCAACATTAAGACACATGGGCCAGGATTTTTTCATTGGCATGTGGGGGCAGGCCCCACACGCCCACACATAAGATTATGCACGGTGATGTCAGGCGAGCATTCCGACATCACCACGCGCCATTGCGATATTTCACTGGGTGGGCGTGCAATGATGTCCAACGCGCACCCACCATTAATTAATGAGCCAGTTGAGGCCCTTGGCTCCCCAGTCAATGCCGATTTTTCAGTGCCCGTGCAATTTTCGGGTTGGCGCATGGGCACAAAGGGCAGGCAGGTAGGACACATTTGTATAAACCTTATCCATGAGCGGGATAAGAGGGATCAGTGGGGTCACAAATGTGCACAGTCAAGTATTTATTTATGAAAGTTTTTTAAACTTGCCTTTGTGATCTGCAGTACTTCAAAATGCATATCAGCTGCTTTTCCTGGATTCTTAACCTTCAGGTCAGCACTCTGCAGCGAGTAATCTTTTCTGGGCCTGCAGGTTTCAGGAAGCCTTCCCTTTGCCTGGGAATGGGAGCTGAACTGTCCACTAGAGGCAGGTCCTCTGAGGAGGAAGAGAGGACTAGAAGGGGGAGGGGGCCAGGAGTGCACAGTCAGCCTCCAGAGGAGCCATCTTTGGGAGGAGAGGCACAGGCACAAGTGGTGCAGGGCTAAGAGGTATCCCAATCCAGAAGGGGCTGCACAAGATGCCACTATCCTGCTGCCAGGGTATACAGGTGGCGAAAGCAGCTACTTCAATATGTCTGAGGTGCAGTACCGAAGGAGGCTCCGTCTCTCAAGGGAGACAGTCAACTGTATCTGTCAGATGATAGGGCCTGAGATCCCCGCTAACTGTGTGGTGGACACCTCATGCCAATGGCTCTGAAGGTCACAGCTGCCCTCAACCTCTATGCCTCTGGCTCCTTCCAGGGGTTGGTGGGTGATCTTTGCAGTGTCGCCCAATCAGCTGTCCACACTTGTGTCAAGCAGGTTACAGACGCTCTGTTCAGACGTGCATTGACTTTCATCCACTGCCGTTGGGACGAGGCAAGCCAGACACAGCGAGCCAGAGGCTTCCCCCGTGTCCAGGGTGCAATAGACTGTACACATGTGGCCATCAAGGCGCTAGCAGGTGAGCCCGGTGCCATCGTCAACAGGAAGGGCTTCCACTCCATGAACGTGCAGATAGTGTATAATCACAGGATGCTGATTTTACAAGTCTGTGCAAGGTACCCAGGCAGTTCCCACGACCCCTACATCCTCAGACACTCCCAGGTGCCGGGGCTCTTCAGTGCTCCAGCCTGGCTGGATGGATGGCTGCTGGGTGACAAGGGCTATCTCCTCAGGAGGTGGCTCATGATGCCTCTCCGCCATCGAAAAACAGAAGCTCAGCGGTACAATAGGTACCACGCCATCAAAAGGGCTGTGGTGGAAAGAACCATCAGTCTTCCCAAGGTGCGCTTCCGATGTCTGGACCGCACTCTAGTACCTTCCAGATCGTGTCTCAGTGATAGTGGTTGCATGCTGTGCTCTCCACAATCTTGTACTGGAAAGGGGGAACGCAGTAGATGATGAAGATGTCGACTCGGTGGCTGTGGCTGCACACGATGAGTCCAGCAGTGAGTCCGAGGATGAGCATGCACAGGGAAATGCTGAAGAGGTAGACACTGACCCGGGCATACTCCAGGGAGGCAGAGATACCTGGGAGGCTTTAATCCAACGAACGTTCAACTAGCA
Organism: Carcharodon carcharias; assembly: GCF_017639515.1. NCBI lineage: Eukaryota > Metazoa > Chordata > Chondrichthyes > Lamniformes > Lamnidae > Carcharodon > Carcharodon carcharias. The sequence goes on along the minus strand of NC_054483.1, from coordinate 16,298,334 downwards.
CACCACAGATGGACCACTAGGACAAGCCTGCGCTGTAGGCTCAATACTCAACAACAAATTGCAAAATCTACCAGGTTAGGAACACAGTCACTAAGGGCCTTGTTAATAAAGCTGAATGTCCAACAAAGCACTCATTATAGTTTTGGGAACCACACACATGCAGAAGAAAAGAGGCACCTTCAGCCATGGTGACATACCTGAATTTAATATGTCAAACAAACCAACTTATTCCAAAAAAAAGAGAATAGCGTTACAAATCAAAACAAATCATAAGGACGTCATCTCGGTGAGCACAAAAACACCAGTGAAAAACCCATGGTGTACATAAGGTACCTTATGTTTTCGTTTCTGGGTGTTACGTCTTGGTGCTGCCCCCATTGCTGGGAGTGGCATCTGAGACAGCTGCTGACTCTGCTGTCCTGTTGGCCTCGATGATCTTAGCAGTCGTCCTCTGGCCCGTGGAGCCTGTGCTGGCCCCGCCTGGGGGGGAGCTGACAGTTCCTCAGCTGACATCTCCCCAATTGTCACAGCCTCACCGGATGGTATGGTCACTGGGAGAGGGGCAGAGGAGCTGCCGCTCTTATCCAGAGTGCCCTGAGAGGTGCCCGCAGAGACGACAGGCAACTGCTGCGCCGACATGAGGTCGCTTCGGACCTCCCTGCTCACCGTGGATGGATGGGCACTGAGCTGGGAAAGCTGATGCCCAAACCATCTCCCACACTGGCACTGACCAGCTGAAGTCAATGCCGATGTGTGGGCTTACTGGTCCGAGAGCATCCACAGGAAGCCTGACAGGTCTCCTGGAGTAACCTCTCCAAGAGAGTCGCCACTCTCTCCATGGAGGACGCGTGGCGCTCGGACATGTGTCTCATTGCTTCGGCGATCGTCCACGTAGACTCTCCACCACGGAGACCAAGCCAATCATAAGCTTATGTATCTCCCTGAGATGCTCCCGCACACTTGGCCACAATTCCTGCACCTGCTGCTTCGCAGACAACTCCAGAGGCACATCATCAGGCATCGACTGAGCATGTGCCTGGTCCCCTGCAGTCCTCCAACTGCTGGCGCCATGGGCACTCTCTGTCTCTGCCAGCTCCACCAGTGACTGTGAAGTGCCCTCGTCACTGTGCCCCAGGACGCTAGCCAATGTTCGAATTCCCACCGAGGTGCTAGTATCTGCACTGGTGCCTGCCTCGCAGAAATGCTGTAATGTTGGTGAGACTTCAGGCCCCCTCAGGTGTGAGAGGAGGCACCTGCTGCTCCTCCTCCCGGCCCTGCTCCAATGATGCTGAAAGGAAGAACAAGGGCAGTGGATCAGTTAACGTGGAGACAATGTCAAAATGCATCCCTGTCCCCCGGATTATTATGCGCTCATCCTTCCATAACCAATCATCAAGCCATGTTGCAAATTTAAATCAATTAACATTCAGCAGTGCTATGGCTGTTGGGAGAACAATGCTGACCTCACTGTTGGGCATAACTACCTGGCCGTGGCACCCGAGCCTCACCGACACCAGTGGACCTGGGCGCGTGGTGCCTCTCCAGATCCAGGGCCTCCTGCTCGAAGCGGCTAAGAATGGCGATCTGTGCCTGCCTGTCGCCAGTCCTCGCAAGCTCTGCCGCGTTATGAGAATTCTTCTCCTGAAAATGAGAGACGAGCATTGATTAGTGCAAATTGCACATGGACCCTCTTCGCGCACGGCCCACACCAACCAGAGTCGGGCATATCAGGACTCCAGAGCCTCCTCACCTCGCTGCTGCCGAACACTCACACAAAGACGCTAGGCCTGCTCCACACCCCCCCACCGCCCCCTTGGATACATGCTTCCTACATCACATTAGGCACATGGTATATCCTTCCATAGCAAGGAGGCGCAAGCACGTGGAGCACAGAGTGCAGCAGATGGTTCGTCGTCATGCCACTTTGAAGCTGCCCTCCCAGCATGTCATCACCCTGACTTGGACTTGTTCTGGAATTCAAACACAGCGCCTAGGTGCAGCTCCTCCAGGTTGATCCCAAACTAGTCATGCGGGACTCAGTGTAACACATGCTGCGGGGGCAAAATACATCTCTTCATCACCCTCTCAGGCTGACCTCAGCATGGGCAATATCTGCTGGCCCACCCAGCAAAAGACAAATACCATCGATGATTCAATGCAGTCACTACACTCAGACTTGGAGGGGGAAGGTGGGGGGGCAGCAGGGGTATAAGATGACCTGCTGGGTCACATGACCAATACCAACATGGTACTCACCCTGCCAGAGCGCAAGTTGTTGAAGCGCTTGCGACACTGGATCCAGGTGGGCCGCACCACGTCACGGGTGCTCACCACCTCCGCCACCTCCTCCCAGGCACGTTTCGTCATGTGGGGGTGGGTCTCCTCCTCCCATCCTGGGGAAGCAGCATCTCCTGCTGTGCTGCTACTCTCTTGAGGAGGGCAGCAAGGCAGTCATCCGAAAAATAAGGGGCACACTGTCCCCCCCACCTTACCCTGTCCCACTGCCCTACCCTCCAGCCTGGCCTGCTCCGCTGGCCCACCCTCCGGACTGGCCTGCTCACCAGAAGCCTTCCACTTGCTATTGTAAGCAGGCTTGCAAAGGCTGCCAGCACTTTAAATAAACAGGCAGCCGGGTCGCTATTGGACCAGGCGGACAAAGCACTCCCACTGCCGCCCGCCCACCCCTACTATTCTCGGGAATTTCGCATTATGCTGGGTGGGCCTTAATTGGCCCACCCATGTAAAACGGCAGCGTGGACCCAATCACAGGCAGCGATAAGGTCTGTGCCCACCCATGCCCGCTCCTGCTCCCGCTCCGCCCCCCGCACCAACCAGAAAATTCAGTCCATAGATTTTAAAGGACACCAGCAAGCTAAACAATCCCCTGGACAGTCAGATTCAAAGTGAGTTCTCTTAACCTCAGTCCCTGGAGGCAGCAAAAACAGAATTACCTGGAAAAACTCAGCAGGTCTGGCAGCATCAGCGGAGAAGAAAAGAGTTGATGTTTCGAGTCCTCATGACCCTTCGACAGAACTTGAGTTCGAGTCCAAGAAAGAGTTGAAATATAAGCTGGTTTAAGGTGTGTGGGGGGGAGCGGAGAGAGAGAGAGAAGTGGAGGGGGGGGGTGTGGTTGTAGGGACAAACAAGCAGTGATAGAAGCAGATCATCAAAAGATGTCAACAACAATAGAACAAAAGAACACATAGGTGTTAAAGTTGGTGATATTATCTAAACGAATGTGCTAATTAAGAATGGATGGTAGGGCACTCAAGGTATAGCTCTAGTGGGGGTGGAAGGAGCATAAAAGATTTTAAAATATTTAAAAATAATGGAAATAGGTGGGAAAAGAAAAATCTATATAATTTATTGGAAAAAAAAAGAAGGGGGAAACAGAAAGGGGGTGGGGATGGACGATGGAGCTCAAGACCTAAAGTTGTTGAATTCAATATTCAGTCCGGAAGGTTGTAAAGTGCCTAGTCAGAAGATGAGGTGTTGTTCCTCCAGTTTGCGTTGGGCTTCACTGGAACAATGCAGCAAGCCAAGGACAGACATGTGGGCAAGAGAGCAGGGTGGAGTGTTAAAATGGCAAGCGACAGGGAGGTTTGGGTCATTCTTGCGGACAGACCGCAGGTGTTCTGCAAAGCGGTCGCCCAGTTTACGTTTGGTCTCTCCAATGTAGAGGAGACCACATTGGGAGCAACGAATGCAGTAGACTAAGTTGGGGGAAATGCAAGTGAAATGCTGCTTCACTTGAAAGGAGTGTTTGGGCCCTTGGAAGGTGAGGAGAGAGGAAGTGAAGGGGCAGGTGTTGCATCTTTTGCGTGGGCATGGGGTGGTGCCACAGGAGGGGGTTGAGGAGTAGGGGGTGATGGAGGAGTGGACCAGGGTGTCCCGGAGGGAGCGATCCCTACGGAATGCCGATGGGGGGCTGAAGGGAAGATGTGTTTGGTGGTGGCATCATGCTGGAGTTGGCGGAAATGGCGGAGGATGATCCTTTGAATGCGGAGGCTGGTGGGGTGATAAGTGAGGACAAGGGGGACCCTATCATGTTTCTGGGAGGGAGGAGAAGGCGTGAGGGCGGATGTGCGGGAGAAGGGCCGGACACGGTTGAGGGCCCTGTCAACGACCGTGGGTGGAAAACCTCGGTTAAGGAAGAAGGAGGACATGTCAGAGGAACTGTTTTTGAAGGTAGTATCATCGGAACAGATGCGACGGAGGCGAAGGAACTGAGAGAATGGGATGGAGTCCTTACAGGAAGCGGGGTGTGAGGAGCTGTAGTCGAGGTAGCTGTGGGAGTCGGTGGGTTTGTAATGGATATTGGTGGACAGTCTATCACCAGAGATTGAGACAGAGAGGTCAAGGAAGGGAAGGGAAGTGTCAGAGATGGACCACGTGAAAATGATGGAGGGGTGGAGATTGGAAGCAAAATTAATCATTTTTTCTAAGTCCCGACGAGAGCATGAAGCAGCACCGAAGTAATCATCGATGTACCGGAGAAAGAGTTGTGGAAGGGGGCCGGAGTAGGACTGGAACAAGGAATGTTCCACATACCCCATAAAGAGACAGGCATAGCTACTCCGGCCCCCTTCCACAACTCTTTCTCCGGTACATTGATGATTACTTCGGTGCTGCTTCATGCTCTCGTCGGGACTTAGAAAAATTTATTAATTTTGCTTCCAATCTCCACCCCTCCATCATTTTCACGTGTTCCATCTCTGACACTTCCCTTCCCTTCCTTGACCTCTCTGTCTCAATCTCTGGTGATAGACTGTCCACCAATATCCATTACAAACCCACCGACTCCCACAGCTACCTCGACTACAGCTCCTCACACCCCGCTTCTGTAAGGACTCCATCCCATTCTATCAGTTCCTTCGCCTCCGTCGCATCTGTTCCGATGATGCTACCTTCAAAAACAGTTCCTCTGACATGTCCTCCTTCTTCCTTAACCGAGGTTTTCCACCCACAGTCGTTGACAGGGCCCTCAACCGTGTCCGGCCCATCTCCCGCACATCCGCCCTCACGCCTTCTCCTCCCTCCCAGAAACATGATAGGGTCCCCCTTGTCCTCACTTATCACCCCACCAGCCTCCGCATTCAAAGGATCATCCTCCGCCATTTCCGCCAACTCCAGCATGATGCCACCACCAAACACATCTTCCCTTCACCCCCCCTATTGGCATTCCGTAGGGATCGCTCCCTCTGGGACACCCTGGTCCACTCCTCCATCACCCCCTACTCCTCAACCCCCTCCTGTGGCACCACCCCATGCCCACGCAAAAGATGCAACACCTGCCCCTTCACTTCCTCTCTCCTCACCGTCCAAGGACCCAAACACTCCTTTCAAGTGAAGCAGCATTTCACTTGCATTTCCCCCAACTTAGTCTACTGCATTCGTTGCTCCCAATGTGGTCTCCTCTACATTGGAGAGACCAAACGTAAACTGGGCGACCGCTTTGCAGAACACCTGCGGTCTGTCCGCAAGAATGACCCAAACCTCCCTGTCGCTTGCCATTTTAACACTCCACCCTGCTCTCTTGCCCACATGTCTGTCCTTGGCTTGCTGCATTGTTCCAGTGAAGCCCAACGCCAACAGGAGGAACAACACCTCATCTTCCGACTAGGCACTTTGCAGCCTTCCGGACTGAATATTGAATTCAACAACTTTAGGTCTTGAGTCCATCGTCCATCCCCACCCCCTTTCTGTTTCCCCCTTCCTTTTTTTTTCCAATAAATTATATAGATTTTTCTTTTCCCACCTATTTCCATTATTTTTAAATATTTTAAAATCTTTTATGCTCCTTCCACCCCCACTAGAGCTATACCTTGAGTGCCCTACCATCCATTCTTAATTAGCACATTCGTTTAGATAATATCACCAACTTTAACACCTATGTGTTCTTTTGTTCTATTGTTGTTGACATCTTTTGATGATCTGCTTCTATCACTGCTTGTTTGTCCCTACAACCACACCCCCCCCCTCCACTTCTCTCTCTCTCTCTCTCCGCTCCCCCCCCACACACCTTAAACCAGCTTATATTTCAACTCTTTCTTGGACTCGAACTCAAGTTCTGTCGAAGGGTCATGAGGACGCGAAACGTCAACTCTTTTCTTCTCCGCCGATGCTGCCAGACCTGCTGAGTTTTTCCAGGTAATTCTGTTTTTGTTTTGGATTTCTAGCATCCGCAGTTTTTTTGTTTTTATCCCTGGAGGCAGCAGTTTGGTACATACAGGCTGCAGGCTTTTCACATTTATTGGATCCTAAACTGCCTCTCTTACGAACAGTCTTCTCTCCTTAAGACATATTTTCCTCTTTGAATGCAAATTCCCATTGTTCCCCTATGTTTTGTGAACTTTACCTCTCTACTAATAAAAAAAATCTATCATACTAATTCCACCAGTAATCTTTGGAAAAAATAAATAAACACACTGGGCTGAATTTTCTCCCCGTCTGGGGGGGGAAGTTGATGGGCAGGAGCATACGGGCGCGCTTCCGATCAGCGCCCCCAATTGGAGGCATGGCGCCATTTTACGTGGACGGGCCAATTAAAGCCCGCCCAGTGTGACGTTTGCAGGGAAGTGCGATGTGCTCCCTGTGCAGGCAGGGGGAGATTCCTAAAATCAAGAGTGCGTTCTTTCATGCATGCACACAAAAGAGTGCACTCATCTCCCTGAGGCTAAGTGCAGCCTCAGGGAGATTGGCTTTAAATGTGAAAAAGCTCAAAATAGAAAAATAAAATTTCCCTAACATGTCCCCTCATGTGACAATGTCACATGAGTTGGGACATGTTCATAATTTCCAAAAAAACATTATTAAAATTTTTAAAGCCCTACATGAAACCTCATCCTGCCCGTGGATGATGTTTCATGCTTTTTCTAGCGCGTGCCGGGGCTCCTGGCCTGCCCGCCAGCCTTAAGGTTGGACGGGGAGGTCCTTTAATTGGTTAAGGGATCCTGTCAATGGCCTCAATTGGCCATTGACAGGTCGGCGGGCGCGCAGCTGATTTTGCTGCACCCCCGCCTTCCTGAAAATTTAAATGGGGCACGGTGACGTCGGGAGTTCCGGCTGACATCATCCCGCATCATTTTACACATTGGCGAGCGTGCCCCACCCCCGCTGGCTGACGGTAAAATTCAGCCCACTGTTTCTTACTACTTGTGCTGGCTGGGTATACATCACACCCCCTCCTTTGAATTCAATCCTTTGTTTAAAAATGCAAATGTTCCCTTTAGACTTCACATTCTAAAATTCCAACATGTTTACCTAATTGACATTTCAAACCTAACCTCTTCTTACATCAACACCCAGATGAGCGGTCTCTGACTCAATTAAGTCTCACACACACAAATACACACGTAGACACAATATTACTCTGTTTTACAATAAATTCAAATAACATTATGGAAATTATTATATCTTCCTGACAATCCACTGTTCATGCACACAGACTTTCTGGGAGGAGTAGCTAGCTATCAACCAGAAACCAATGCCCAGCTGGCTGAATTTTCCTACCAATATCTATTTAACCTACAGATACTAAAACCAATTTGAAAGCTCAAACTACAGACTCAGCACAGACTGAGAATACAAAATTGGGCCCTTTCTAGGCTCAGCTCCTTGTGGATTAATGCACTGAGCCACTTCAGGAGCCACTAGACACCACATCATCAAACATTAGTCAAAATCTTGCCGAGGAACAGAGTTGCAAAAGAACTAGGGTGGTGGGGGGGAGTTCTTTAAGTGCATCATTTTTGTGTTATTTGACTGTTTAGATTGGAAATAATTGGACTGATAGTATTAAAGGAAATTTCCACAAGTTGTATTAATGCATGCTTCTGAGGAAGAGAATAGTTAGACAATGGAGTCAATGGCAAAATTAAAAACTATTGATCTGATATCAGTATTTTTTATACGGGCTGGATAAAGTCTTTGCTTTCGTTATCTCCAGGTGCATTCCTATCTGACCTCCTGCCTTGCATGGCAATAACCTTGAGCTCATTCAAAACTCTGCTGCCAGTATCCTGTCTCACACCAATTCCTGTTTGCATAATATATAGAGCACAGAAACAGGCCATTCAACTTTCCTTTTCTAAATCTATTGTCATAACCATCTAGTCCCTTCTCTCTCAAATGCTTGTCTAGCTTCCCCTTATAAGCATCCATACTGTTTGTTTCAACTTGACCCAATGGTGACGAGTTCCACGTTCTTACCACACTTTGGTTGACGAAGATTATTCTGAATCAGCAATTGGATTTCTTGGTGACTATCTTAGAGTGATGGTCTCTAATTATGCTCTTTCCCACAAGAGGAAATGTCCTCTCTGTATCCATTCTATCAAAACCTTTTATAATTTTGAAGACCTCTATTAGGTCACCCCTCAACCTTCCCTTTTCAAAAGAAGAGATCGAACCTGTCAATCCTTGCCTGACATACCCACACATTTCTGGTATCATCCCTGTAAATCTTCTCTACAGTCTCACCAGTGCCTCTCTATCCTTTTACAACATGGCGGCCAGAACTGCACGCAGTACAATAAGTGTAGTCTAATCAAGGGCTGAAAGAAGTTTAGCATAACTTCCCTATTTTTCATTTCTATCCCTCTAGAAATAAAGCCTAGTACTTGATTTTCTTATTTTAAGGACATTACTAACCTGTGGTATAACTTTTAATGATTGATGTGTTTATACTCTGAGGTTCCTTTGTTCGTCTACCCAATGCACTTTCCAAGTAATAAGTGACCTCCCTGTTCTTCATACCAAAATATACTACATAACATTTAATTTGTTTACCAGCTCACTTTGGTTTCCAGTCGAAAAACATCTCAATTTTAAAATTTGCATACTTGTATTCAAAACCTTCCAGGTCTTTTCCCTTCCCAGCTCTGTAACCTCCTCCAGCTCTACACCTCTTTGGGAACTCTTTATTCCTCTAACTCTGGCCTCTTGTAGATCTTTCTTTTCCTTCGCCACCCTATTTGGGGCAATGCCCTAAATCTGGGATTCCCTCAACATCCCTTTTCATCTCTCCACCTCTCTATTCTTCTTTAAGAAACTGCTTAAAATTGCTTAAAACCTACCTCTTTGGTCACCTGTTCTAATGTTTCCTTCTTTGGCTTGGGGCCAAAAATTGCCTGATTGCACTCCTTTGAAGTACCTTGGGGAATTTTACTGCATTAAAGGCACTGTATAAGCAGAAGATGTTGTTGCTCTTTTTCCCATATTTTTCAACCCACTTTTGCTCGAACATCTATCTAACATATTATTAAATGTTGACATAAACACAACTTCAATCCTTAAACCTGGTAGTGTATTTCACAGCCTTAAAACCCACTATGTAAAATAAGAGATGCAGCACCAGATCATAGCTGAAGCATAGAGTATGCCAACCACATTGGAATATTTTCAAATGTTATTAATAACCAATCTACAAACACAATCTGAATATAAATCTGTTGGAATGGAACAACCCAAGCAGAGAATTGTATTTCTGGATTGCACTGGAGATATCTTACTACATGAGTAACCTAAAATTTGTAAATTCTTAATGGATTCTTGCACAATGTTGCTATCAAGACAACCTTGTGGCCGGACCTCAAAGATGAACATAGCCTGAATTTGGTAATGGAGGAGCACTAACAGCTTTTACAGTGGAGGGATGTACTAGCAATCAGAAAACAAATAAGGAGCAACATAACTGAAAAACACTGAACACTGAAAAACACCCACCTCTGCAAATATACTTGGTGAATACATCAGCCCAGTCCTTGTATTAACTGATAGTGAAAACAAAACAGATTAAAGAAAAACAACATACTTAGTTATTTAACTCTTTGAAATTTTCTACTCAGAAACATTCTCTATTTCTGCCCCTAATACCACATGCTCCTTTTCTGTGCCACATGCTTCTGGTGTTAGGACTCGGTGGAAGGATTATTTTTGTTGAATGAATAAAGACAAATATGAAAACAGTTCAAAAGGACAGCTGGATTGAGTTTACTCAGAAATCTGTCATCAGCTCTGCAGCTCTTGTGCACCCATGGCCAAGCTTCAGTCACTCAGTTATCTGGTCCCAGCTGACTCTTTGGAAAGGCCAATTTCTGAATTCATTTTTTAAAATTAGGTATCAATTGTGTGGGTTTGCGAAATTTTGCCAGTTTTGTTCCACATCAACCCTCTGAAACTTTACCCATGAGATCCTTCTTTATGTCTGGCACTGACTGTGAACTCAATATTTAATCGTGGCGAACACATCATAATTGATCCCTATTTCAACATTTATAAAAATAAACATTCCAATAAGTGCCACTGGATAGCAACCAGGACCAAGGCTGTATTCTTCCAGACCAGAGAGCCTAAAGGCAACTGTAGCATCCAGCTCCTATCCTGGCTAAGATCAGCTAACTCAGCACAGAACAGGGATCAAACTTGTTTGGATTAGTGCTGCACCAGGCAGTGGCTTTCAAAATGGTTGATGGGAAATAGCAATTTTACAGATGTCCGTGCTGGCATCACTCCAATTACCTGTAACAGATCAGAATGGCATTCAACATGTGAACTGAACTAAAGCTAACCAAGTGAAAAAAATATCCAGCCAGATCCATTCATAAATAGCCTGGATTCTCTGTTCCCTTTCCTCCTCCTTCCAAGTTCAGTGGATAGTTGTATGTAATATATCAGTCGTTTATGCAATCTAATTGTACTTACCCAGGGAACCTTGCTGCATACTTGGGAAAGGAACACTACAAACAAAAACAGATAGGGGTTAACTGTAAAGATAAACAGCAACAGGGTCACAGTATCCTACTGAAATATCAGAAATTAGAGAGTATTTCCCCCATTTAGCCAGGAACTGCAATAGCCTTGGCTCATGCGTGCCACAGGTATGATGGAAAGATTGGGTTTCCACCAGCAGATTCACAGTGCTCAGACCCAAACCCAGAGAATGAGGCTACTTCATCCCATCAAAACTCATGAGCTGTCATCAAAGAGCCACCAAGAGTTTTAAAAGTAGCTACTGAATCAGTTCAAACAAAACAGGTCTGTTACTGAACATTTACAGTAACACAGAGCACAGTCTGCCACTCAACCCTGGGCAAAGGTTCTTCATGGCACAGATGAACAGCGGTCTTGTATTTGGACCAAGGACCTCATCTAATCTGAAAGAGCCCAGATTTTTTTTTTACTACTGAATAAGACTCCAGAATTGGAGTGATTTGACCCAAAATATGTTCACTTACCTCTGGGTGAATGGAGTTGGCACAAGAACATTGCTTTTAATTTGACTGCCTTTGCCAGTTAAAGGTGGAATCGACATTTCTGTTGTACAGAAAATGCAATTAGATCCATTACAGACAAGAGAAGTGTTTTGTGTTTGGAGGGCAAATCTGTTTTTATCCTGAATAAAAGTAGACTGTCTCTTCTGCTACTGTGAGTACTATAGTCAGAACTCACTAAACTCCTGTGGCCCACAATGTTCATTTCACTTCCAATAAAGGCCAGGTTTATGTAATGGAGAGTTTTGTAATAACAAGGACCCACCATGTGCCCTTTATATCCTGCTGTGTTTTCTATACTTTTAAGCCCACATGAACTGTACTCATAGCTACATGTTTCCACAGATCCCAATATTGCCAGAGTAGAACGTTTTGTAAAATGTTGAGGATTGTGTTTTTAGACAGACATTTCACATTGTGAAATTGCTGAACATTATGGAGGGATGGGTTCATTTTAGTCAATTTGTTAATGGTTTGCTGATTGTATTCCACCAAGTTTGATTAATGGAAACCCTTCAACAGTTGAATAAATTTGAATTATGATTTTCACAGGAGTTAATTGTTTTAAGACAACCTTGGTCTGTCTTTTCCACCTTAAATGACCAAATTTAAAAGATAATCATTATAAATGTTAATAGTCAGTCATGCTGCATCATCTGCAAGTTGCATTCTGCAATAACGGAAGGGATTAGTGAGATTGAAGACATTTATTACTTGAATTCTGAAAGATTTGATATGCAAGCACCTACCTTCTGGTGATATTGGAGGCTTGGGACAAAACTGAAAAAGAAATTGCGTTGACACTAAATTCAGACTGCAGAACTTATTTTCCACATAAAACCTTTATGCATTTAGTCACTGGAAATCAAAATTTATCCATCCATTTGGTTTGCAGCAAACAGGCGGGTGTCTTATTATTCACATCAAATCCTGCACAGTCCTGCAAGCGACAGAAAAGATCATAGCTTTGCCTACTGACATAAACAGTTGGTCAGGCTTGTCCCAACCCCATGATGATTTGTTGAGGTACAGAGCCAGAAAGTCTCAGGCTCAGTCTCTGATTTGTACTGAATTAGGCGAGGCAGAAATTAAATGGCTCAACATTATTTGTTTAGGTCAGGAGCTAACAGCCATGGTCGTTGCTCCAAATCAATATCAAGTTCACTGGCTGGAAAGTGTGTGTGTGTGTGTGTGTGTGTGTGTGCATGCTTGTGGCAGGTAGGGTGGTGGGGGGGAGGTGAGCTGGGAGTGGTGGATATGGGCTGAAGACAGCTGTGGCCAAGTCAGCTGCTTATCCTCATTGCTTCGGCTCACACAAAAAGACTGGCCAATGGGCTGAAGTGCTGGGGGTCACCTTGAAACCTGTGCAATCAAACCCCAGGAAATTCAGAAGGGAGAAGATTAGAAAAATTTAAGAAGCAGTCCAGATGAAAGGATGTTTCCATGGGCAGGTAGCTGAATGCAGACTGATATAAAAAGTACAGGCTGGAGTTCTAAAATGGCAAATCGAAAATTATGCAAGTATGCACCAGAGCCATCAGCATATGCATGGAAGAAATTTGGATATGTTGTTCTGGATAAGACTCAATGATTTTACCCGAAACATAAAGCTTCTTCTTTCCTTTCAGATATTGTGATCTGCTTCAGATTCCTCGCATTCTTCCATTTTATTCCTGAAACTTGGGATTGGTGCTGCAAAATGGTGTGTGTGCCATATTCAATAAGCAAAGTAATGCTCCGTGCAGCACTCTGCCTGAATTCTGGTGGCAACTTGATAGGTCTTTGATTTTGGTCTCAGCAAATTCTCAACTTTGCTCCTAACTGCGGCTATATAATTTAGGGCACAGGTATAGTTCTGCTGCAACTACATCAAACCTCAGTTCTAATCTTTATTGAATTGTTACTCATGCACAATTCAGTAACAATACTCACTGGTTTCCCGAAAAGAATAGAAGGCTTTGGCCTGCAAGAAAATACATATTTTATTTAGGATCCAATACACCAGGAGAAATGCAAACATTGAAAATGAAATAGGGATATTCAAACCCAACATATTCACCACAATCTTGAGCAGGAAACCTCGGATGACCTTTCAATACACTACGGACAGAGTGCTGCACTATCAAAGGTGAGCTTCTGGTATCACATGTACGATGAGACCCATCTGCTCTCAGGTGCTCATAAAAGATCCCAAAGCATTATTTTGAAGAAGAGCTGGACAATATTTATGCCTCAAAACATCATCAGTGAAACAAATAATCTTTGCATTTATTTCACTGCTGTTTGTGGGACCTTGCTGTGTAGAAAACAGTGGCCACTTTTCCTACACTACAACTGTGGCTACACTTAATTAGCGCTTAATTGGCTGTAAAGCACTTTGGGACATCCTGAGGTTGTGAACAGGGTTATATAAATACATGTCCTTCTTTCTTTCTTTGATCAATGGGCTTCACTTACACTGAAGTTGGTGAATTTGCTCCTCGTGGAGGAATTGACAGTTGTGGTCTGGGGTCTGGTAAACTTTTACTTCCACTGCCTGTGAAGAAGGGAGGAAATGCGCAATACATAAAAACAGCACAGATACAAACAACAGTTGTCCTATCCAAAAAGCAGCCAAAGCACACAGAATTTAGAGGGCTGAATTTTCTGTTCGTCAGGAGGGCAGGGCTAACCCAATCATGTGTTGGCGCAGAGCCAATCGCCACCGGCGATCCAGGCCACGCCACCATTTTGCATGGGCAGGCCAACTAAGGCCCCCCCAGCGCATTTCACACTTCCGTGTAGAGCAGGATGTTTATAATTGCAGTGGCCGTGTACAGATGGCCGGTTCCAACGGGGAACCTGCAGTCTGTATAAAGAAAGGCCAGGCAGCCTCCTTTAGGCTGATCACCATGGACAGCTTACAGGTACAGGGGCTCTGCACAGCAGGCTCTGATGGAGGGAAGGCCAAAGGAGGAGGGCAGGCTGCGGGGTAGGCCAGTGGGGGGGGGGGGCCATTGTACCCCTCGCTCCTCTGATGCCTGCCTTGCTGCCCTTCTTGAGGAGGTGGCAGCATGGCAAGAGGTCCTGTTTCCCAGAGATGGGAGGAGGAGGGCCCCCACATCAAAACGTGGGCCTGGCAGGAGGTGGCGGAGGTGGTCAGCTCCATAGATGCTGTCCGTCGAACAGGATCCCAGTGCCGCAAGCGTTTCAATGATTTGTTGCGTTCTGGATGGGTGAGTACCATGTTGGCCTTGGCCATTTAACCCAGCAGGTAGCCTTAGCCTTGAGGCACCCGCCGTCCCCCAGTTTTAGTGTCGTTACTGCATTGGGTATTTGGCGCACGCTGGGTGGGCAAACAGATAGTCACCATGCTTCCATCAGCCTTAGTGGTTGAGGAGAAGATGGGTTCTCCCTGCAGCATATGTTGGTGTTTGTCGCATTGAGTAGTCTGGTGGTGACCAGACCATGCTGCACACACTGACCCACTTCGAAGAACAGGCCATGGAGCTAGAAAGGAGACAAGCGGCCAGGTCAGCAGGTGTCAGTGAGGCTGGGGTGTAGGGTCAGGTATTTGAGGCCCATGGTCCCATCCACTCTGTCTTCCCACCACCCAAAACACTGATGGTTGCTGCAATCGTTAATGCAGCAACACTGCTCACTCACAGACTGATACAGTCAGACGTGTGGGTCATACACAAAGATCCCTTGGCCCCTTGAGGATTCACATCTCTAGCACCTTCCAAAGTCAACTTATCCCATTTCTGACCACTGTCCCCATGGCCTAACAGGCCATGGCATTGCTACTGCACATCCAAATACTTACTGCATCTTAGGAGGGTTTGTACCTCCACCACCCTTTCAGCCAGTGCGTCCCACATTACTCTGTCCAAAAGGTCCTCAGCAGCTCACCTGTCAACCTCATGCCCCTCACATTAAATAAATGCCATCACGTTAGTCATCCCTCTGCCAAGGGGAAATGTTGCCTTCTGTCCACCCGTTCTATGCCCCTCATAATGGTATGAAGGTCAATAATGTGACCTGTCAATCTCCTGTGCTTCACGGCAAATGTCACAAGTGTTTGCAATGTTTCCTCATCACTCCAAATCTCCAGGCCATCATGTATCCAGGTCAGGAACCTCTGCACTCTCCCCACTCCAATGCCATCCCTCCCATAAAGCGCAGGTCACAACTGAACGCAGAAGTGTAGTTGTGGCCTTGACAGCGTTTTCTGCGCTTGCAACATGACCTCCCTTTTCCTACATTCTATTCCTCAGCAAGTAAAGGCAAGTCTGGCTTTTACTCTGTTAAACGCCTTATGTTCCTGTTCTGCTACCTTAACGGGTCTGCCCAGCAAGGACATTGTAATCGTCCTTACTTTCCACGGTTCTACCATTTCTCCTGTATTCCCATACCTTGTTTGTCCTGCCCAAGTGCATAACCTCACACTTATCCACATTACATTCCATGTGGCATTCCTTAGGCCATCTGACCAGCCTGTCTGTATTTGCGTGTAATGTTTGGGCCTCCTCTTGACTATTTACCACCCCACCAATGTTCGTCTCCTTAGGTTCTTGAAGGTTGAGCGCATTATAAGCCTGGGGGGGGAAAAGGGATGAATTGTGTTACTGACTGAACACTAACTGATCCACTGTCCTTGTTGTTAATTTCAGCATGGCCGCCAGGAGGACGTCAAGAGTCCCTCTTCCACACCTGAGGGGCATCAATTGGCACGAGCATCACATCATTTCAGCGAGCTAGGCACCAACGCAGCAATTACCACATCGGTGGGGAATATAACATTGGCTAGTGTCCCAGGGCACAGTGGAGAGGGCACTTCACAATCGCTGGAGGAGATGGCACGGACAGAGAGTGCCGATGGCACCAGCAGCCAGAGGACTGCAGGGAACCGGGCACATGCTGAGTCGGGCAGTGATGATGTGCCTTTGGAGATGACCGCCATGCAGCAGCTGCAGGACAAGCGGCCGGGTGCACAGGAGCATCCGGCAGTGTTGCATGAATGCGTGCTTCACTTGGTCTCTATGGAGGAGGAATCCAGGCAGAGTGCCAGTGAAGGCATGAACCTCATGTCAGAGCATCAGGCTTCCTCCATTGAGAGATTGGCGACTCTCATGGAGAGGGGCTTCCAATGGATTGATCAGCATCTGATTGGGTTACGCTTGGACCTGCAAGACCTAATGGCCACGGGTGGTCATTGGCAATGTGGGAGATGTTCTGGGCACCAAGTGTCGCCGCTCGGTGCCCATGCATCTGTGGTGAGCAGGGAGGTCCAATGTGACCTCACGTTAGCGCAGCAGCTGCCTGTCGTCGTTGTGAGCTCCTCTCAGGGTGCTCCGGATGGAGGCAGCAGCTCCTCCGCCCCTCTGCCAGTGACGGTTGCATCCGTTGAGGCTGCGACAACTGGGGAGGTGCCAGTTCTGGAACTGGTCACTCCCTCCCAGGCGGGGCCATCACAGGCTCCATGGGCCAGAGGATGCCCACCAAGGTCATCGAGGCCAACAGGACAGCAGAGTCAGCAGGCTGTCTCACAAGCCACTCCGAGCGATGGGGTGGCACCAAGAAAAGGCACCCACAAACATAAGCATATGGCACTTTAGGCACTCCATGGGTTTCTCACTGGTGATTTTCTGTTGCCCCTAGATTATGGAATTTATTTTTGTCAATGTCGGAGCATCGTTTTGTTTTGTTTTTGGTGGCACCAGCTGATGGATGGGAATAAAGTCCACATTTGTGACCATGGGTGAGGGTGTCTCCTTTGTGCTGCATTTGTCTGTTTCACAGAAATATCTTGACTGTTTGAGTGGACATTGATGTTTATGTACTAAGCCTTTAGTTGCAGCTGATGAAGTGGAAGATGACGCACTTAAGTGCCGTGTATGGATGCGCCAGGCAATGCTGGTCCTGCAGATCCATTTGTGTGGAGTAAGCTGAAGGTTCATTGGATTAAAGTCTTCCGGGTGTCCCTGCCTCCTTGGTGTAATAGCGGGTCGGCATATTGCCCCTCATCATTGCTCTGTGCTTCCTCATCCTCTGAGCCACTGCTGGATTCATCGTGTGCAGCTGCATCCACTGCATCAAGGTCTTCATCGTCAACTGCATCCCCACTTTCCAGCGCAAGATTGTGCAGAGCGTGGCATTCTACCACTATCGCAGAGACGGGATCTGGGGGGTACTGGAGTGCGCCCCCTGAGCGGTCCAGGCAACAGAAGCGCATTTTGAGAAGACTGATGGCTGTCTCCACCACAGCCCTTGTGGTGCCCTGGCTCCTATTGTAACGCTGCTCAGCTTCTGTTCTTGGACGGCGGAGAGGTGTCACGAGCCACCTTCGCAGGAGATAGCCCTTGTCACCCAGCAGCCAACCATCCAGCCGAGCTGGAGCACTGAAGAGCCCCGGCACCTGGGAGTGTCTGAGGATGTAGGTGTCATGGGAGCTGCCTGGGTACCTTGCACAGACTTGTAGAATCAGCATCCTGTGATCACACACTATCTGCACGTTCATGGAGTGGAAGCCCTTCCTGTTGATGATGGCACCGAGCTCACCTGCTGGTGCCTTGATGGCTAACTGTGTGCACCCTACAGCACCCTGGACATGGGGGAAGCCAGCAATGGCCGCGAAGCCTCTGGCTCGCTGTGTCTGACTTGCCTGGTCGCAGGGGAAGTGGATGAAGGTCAATGCCTGTCTGAACAGAGCATCTGTAACCTGCTTGACACAAGTGAGGATAGGTGTTTGGGAGACACTGCAAAGATCACCCACCGAGCCCTGGAAGGAGCCAGATGCATAGAAGTGGAGGGCAACTGTGAGCTTCAGAGCCGCTGGCCTGGGGTGTCCGCCCACACAGTTTGGAGAGATCTCAGGGCCAATCATCTGACAGATATAGTTGACTGTTTCCCTTAACAGTCGGGGCCTCCTTCGGCACTGCACCTCAGACATATTGAGGTAGCTGCTTCGCCGCCTGTATACCCTGGCAGCAGGATAGTGGCGTCTTCTGCAGCCCCTTCCACCTTGGACAACCTCTTGGCCCTGCGCCCCTCGTGCCTGCATCTGGCCTCCCAAAGGTGGCTCCCCTGGGGCTGATTGTCCACTCCTGCCCTCCTCCTTATTCTAGCCGTCCCTTCCTCCTCAGAGGAGCTGTCTCCAGTGGAGATGTCAGAACCCATACCCAGGCTAAATGGAGGCCTCCGGAAAGCTGCAAGCCCGATAAAGATTATTGTCTGCAGAGTGTTGAGCTGAAGCTTCAAAGTACAGAGAAAGCTGCTGGAAATCAGTCAGAACTGCTGCAGATCACACAGGCAAGTTTAAAACACTTGCTGCAATAAATACTTCACATAAAACAACCCCACTGAGCCCACATATCCCGCCTGTGGATGAGTTTTGTTCAAAAGTCACTTACGCGCCTGCTTGTTGATCCCGTGCGCTGAGCCAAAGATCATACGGGGCCCTCAAAATCAGCATCGATTGCCGAGTTAAGGGCCTTAATAAGCCCTTTAATTAATGGCGGGCGCACATTGCACTTCATCGCACCCACCCAGCTAGATATCACAATGGTGATGTCGGGACGCCCGCCCAACGTCAGTGGACGCCATTTTAAGTGGGCCCTCCACCCCCACGTCACCCAGGAAATTCTGTCCAATATCTTTTTCCCCATTTTTTCTCCCCTCATTTCTTGAAGGGACTGATCTTTTTGAGGGTATAATTCCACTAGCGCCATGTAGTCCACAGCATTGTGTGCAGACAGCCATTCCTAATGTGAGTCTATATCACTAAGAATTGGCAGATATTAACCAGGGAACCCAGGTGAGTCCTAACAGATCAAATAAATGAGCTTCAATCGTAGACAGTATTAACTTCATTTGATCATGGTGCAGTGAGGGGTGGGCATCACAACCAAGTCTCATCCTATTTTCACCATAAATTCATTTGTGCACCTTCCAGAAGGGGTCATTACATAACAGAGATGAGCTGACCTATATGGCCCTCGGCATCCTCCATCTGACAACCCTACAGCACTGAGGTCAATTATATCAGAACAGAAGCAGGAGTAAGCATTTGGCTGCTTGGCTCTGCCCTGCCATTCAATAAGATCATGCTTGATCTGATCATGGCGTCCACTTTCCTGCCTGTTCCCCACAACTGTCAACTCCCCTGTAGATCAAAACTCTGTCTAACTCAGCCATTAATATATCTAGCATCCACTGCTCTCTGTAGAGAATTCAGAAAATTAATGATCCTCTGAGAGAAGGAATTCCTCCTCATCCTTGTCTTAAACGGGAGACCCCTTATTTTGAAACTATGCCCCCTTAGATCTTGATTCCACGAGAAGAAACTTTCTCTCAGCATCTACCCTGTCAAGCCCCTTCAAAATCTTACATGTTTCAATATCACCACTCATTCTTCTAAACTCCAGTGAGTATTGGCCCAACCTGCTCAACCTTTTCTCTGAAGACAACTCCTTCATCCCAGGAATCAACCTAGTGAACCTTCTCTAAACTGCTTCCAATGCAAATATGTCCCTCCTTAAGCACCAAAGTCCTGAACTTATGTAGCAAGATTTTCCTACGTTTATACTACACCCCTTTCCAATAAAGGCTCACATCCCATTTACCTTCCAAATTACTTGATGGGCCTCCATGCTAATTTTTTGTGATCCAAGTATGAGGACATCCAGATCCTTCTGTGTTGTAGCATTCTGTAATCTCTCTCCATTTAAATAATATCCTGCATTTCTATTCTCCCTGCTAAATTAGACATTCTCTCATTTTCCCACATTATACTCCATCTGCCAAATTTTTGCTCACTCATTTAATCTACCTTTCTCCTTTTGCAGTCTCTGAGTCCTCCTCACAACTTGCTTTCCTACCATCTTTGTATCATCAGCAAATTTGTCTACAAATAGTTGTCCCCTTTATCTAAATGATTAATATAGATTATAAATAATTCAAGCACCAGCATTGATCTTTGTGGCACCGCACTACTTACGTTTGCCAACCTAAAAATGACCCATTTATCCTAACTCTCTGTTCCCTGATAGTTAGCCAGTTCTCTATCCATACTACTATATTACCCTCAACACCACGAGTTCTTATCTTGTGCAGTAACCGTTTATGTGGCACCTTATCTAATACCTTTTGGAAATGCAGATACACTACATCTACTGGTTCCCCTTTACTCCCCCCTACGTGTTATATACTCAAAGATCTCCAAATAAATTTGTTAAAAATAATTTCCCTTTCGTAAAACCATGTTGACTCTGCTTGATTGTATTTTGATTTTCTAATTGTCTTGCTACTACTTGTTTAATAATGAATTCCAGCATTTTTCCCCGATGACAGATGTATGCTAACTGGCCTATAGATTCCTGCTTTCTATCTCCTTCTTTTCTTGAATTGAGATATTGCATTTGTAATAGAGGGTTTTTTTTTATTCATTGGATGTGGGCATCGCTGGCTAGGTAGCATTTATTGCCCATTCATTATTGTCCTTGAGAAGGTGGTGATGTGCTGCCTCCTAGAACTGCTACAGTCCATGATGTAGGAACACCCATAATGCGTTACATTTTTAAGGTCCCCAACCACATTTATCGCAAAACTTCCTGATCGTTGGGAAACATGCTGCCAACTAGTTTTAAAATGCACACGTTAATTATTATCTTGACAAATTATTTTATTTTTATGAAGGGGGAACAGCGTGAAGAAGCGCCCTGTGTGGTCTTTACTAACCCTTAACCACAGTTTTTTTAAGGAAGTTTAATGGATAGTGGAATGATGCATACTCACTTTCTACGTGGTTAAGTTTTAGATATTCATCAGCATCTTTATCCTGTGCAGAACAGAGAGCACACAGTAGCAGATAAGACTAGATACAGTGAGCTACCACCAGATTAAAAACATAAAATGACTAAGTGTACCTCTGATTGTGTTAATGACTGATATTGGTTGTGGATTCGTGCAGGAATAATTGGGGGAGTACCTTGACAAATTTGATTCATCGGAAAACCTGAAAGAACAAAAAACATCAGATGCAACGGTTCCAATTTCTACAGCATCAGCCAGGCTCTTTCAGAACTATAAGTTCAAATTAAACGGATTTCCCTGCTGCCTTTCAGTGAGAAGCTGAGCCATACAGACCATTGTGGTTCCAGGTTGAACCTACAGTCTTTGCTGATTTAGTTCATTTTGGCTGGGGCAGCAGTGGAACAATGAAATTGGTTGCAGCATCATTGAATTGAGGCGAACAATTAACTGAGGTTCCTGCTCCGGATAAGTGGAAGCAGACTCTGCTGCAGATGTTGCAGATGTTGATGACGATATAATCATGCTCAGTTGTGATATCATCCACAACTGAGAGACATTGAGGGAAAGATTGGCACCGCTTCTTATTTGGTAATAATCCCAGGGAAGGAAGCATTACTTAGGGACCTGGGTTATTTTAACACCCAAGCCTTGCTTACATCCCAGTGGTCAATTTCAGATCCAAAAGAAGATAAGGAAGCCCAGAGGCCATTTATAGATAAGTCGCATGGTTCGTTTTGGCAGGGTGCTACCCATGGAGGAAGCCTGATGCAGCGGTGGCCCAGACTCCTGTCGTGAGGCCCAGAGGAGAACTCCCACTGCTCTGGGTTCATCAAAGTTACCTTTTAGAGTCTGCATCTTACCTGGAAGATTTTGTTAGTGTGGAAGCTGCAGTAGGCACCCCACTCAGCAACTGGTTAAAATACTATTGAGATACCAATGGCACCATTGGACCCCAATTTGCATATATTAACAAAGTAGGAGTCAGATGAGAAACCAGGCAACCTATGATGAAGGCCCAGTTAAAGCGGTAGTGGCAGGAACAGGGTGGTAAGTTTTCAGAGATGATTTAAGATTACCTCCTAAGAGTCCATGAGTATCTCCCAGGACCTCAAACCTATGGAACTCATCTCTCATTTCAGTCTCTCTTTCCTTCTACAATTAATGGGCTATTAAAACCCAAGCTTGACTTCTGCTAATTGCTAATTTTTGATTTATCTCTTCTTTCTTTCATATTCTGTTCCACCTTGGTAGTGTCCTGGATCTATATATTTTTGATCCTTGCCCAGCTTTTGTTCTCTCCCTCTACATAGATCTAAATATATATTAAAATATGACCTTTAGCAATTTTGGGATCAATATATAGATCACGCATGTTGGCAGGATCACTGTCTGATTTAACGTTCCGGACCTGCAACAAGAAAAGGCAAAATTTGAAATTCAAGATTGTTCATAAGTCAGCATATTAGTATTGATATAATATAACAAATAGAGAATTCAGTACAAATTTCCCTATGCTGAAGATGGTGATAATGTGGAACTTGCTGCCACTTTGATTGAAGCACATGGTATTATGGAAACATTTACGCTTTATGCTTACGTGAGGGAGAAGGCAATAGAGAGGAAGTGGGGTAGTTAATTCATTAAGAGCTAATTAATTTGGAAAAAGCCTCATATGATGAGCAAATACTGGCGCAGACCAATTGGGCTTAACTGGATATTCCTGTGCTGTGGATTCTATGTAATTCCATGTATGTAACATAGCAAATATCCAAGAAAACTAAAATAATTTAAACTTAAAAGGTGTGATTGACAAGATAGATGAGCTGTAAGTACAGAGAGATGCATAAGAAGCTAGACTCAAAAGAGTGGAGACTACAAGCTGTGACCTCAGCCCAGAGGAGGCTGGAGAAGTGAGTTGAGAGAGACTTTATGGAGCAATCTGTAAATTGGGATGATTTGGAATTTGGCACATTGGTGGATGGAAAGCCAGTGAAAGATTTCATCCCCAGGGTAATGAGCAAATGGTAATTAGTAGGAGTTATGATGTGGGCAGTGAGTGTTTGGAAGAATCACATTTCATGTGTGTTGGGATTCAGAAGGCTGTTTGAGATGCCAAGCCAAAAACAGACAAAGGTGCAGTTGTGGGTTTTAAGTTTCATAAAATAGTTAGCTTAGAAGGAGGTTATTTGGTCTGTCTTGCCTGTGCTGGCTCTTATGCAAGACCAATTCTCCTAATCCCACTCACCTGCCTTTTCCCCATAGCAATTTTTTTCTCTCCAGGTAATCATCTAATTCCATTATGAAGGCTTCCATTGAATCTGCCTCCACCACAATCTCAGCTGTGCATTCCAGATCCTAACCACTTGCTACATAAACATGATTTTCCTCAGACCGCCATTGCTTCTTTTGCTGATCACCTTAAATTGGTGTCCTCTTGGATCCTTCCACCAATGGGAACAGTTTCTTCATATCTACTCTTCCCAGACCCCTCATAAATTTGGACAGTTGGGTGGTGGGGCAGTTTAGGATGGAGGTGTGTGATTTTGCAAGATGGAAATAAATCTTTCTGATGATGAATAAGATATGAGGTTTGAAACTCAACTCAGGTTCAAACAGCAAAGTTGTTGGTTGTTGGATAATCTGACAGAGAAGCCCTGGTACATTTTTGATGGGAGACAAACAAGATGTGTTACAGCCCTGTGAACAGAAGCATATACCAGCTGTGTCATAAGAATCAAACCATGGTCTCTACCATAAACTCCCCTCCAGAGAGGAGAGGTGGTTGTGTAATGGTATTGTCGCTGGACTAGTAATCCAGAGACCCAGGGTAAAGATCTGGGGATCCTGGTATGAATCCCACCACTGTAGATGCTGGAATTTGAATTCAGTAAACATGATGACCATGAAATCTTTGTTGACTGGTTCACTAATGCCCTTTAGGGAAGGAATCTGTCATCCTTACCTCGGTCTGACCTACATGTGACTCCAGCTCCACAGCAATGTGGTTGACTCTTAACTGCCCTCTGAAATAACCTAGCGAGCCTCTCAGTTGTATCAAACCACTAGAAAGTCAATATGAAACCAGACAGACCAGAAATGATAATGGCCAACTCAGCCTTGTTGATCCTGCAAAGTCCTTCTAACTAACATCTCGGGGCTTGTGGCAAAATTGGGAGAGCTATCTTACAGGCTAGTCAAGCAACAGCCTGACATAGTCATACACATGGAATCAGTCACTCAGCACCTGATCTCATCTTAGTCTTGTTCAAACATGGACAAAAGAGCTGAACTCAAGAGGTAAGGTGAGAGTGACTGCCCTTGACATCAAGGCAGCATTTGACTGAATATGGCATCAAGGAGCTCTAGCAAAACTGGAGTCAATTGGAATCAGGCAGAAAACTCTCCGCTAGCTGGAGTCATACCTAGCACAAAGGAAGATGGTTGTGGTTGTTGGAGGTCAGTCATCTCTGTTCCAGGGCATCACTGCAGGGGTTCTTCAGGGTACTGTCCTAGGCCCAACCATCTGAAGCTGCTTCCTTCCATCATAAGGTCAGCAGTGGGGGTGTTCGCTGATGATTGCACAATATTCAGCACTATTCGTGACTCCTCAGATACTGAAGCAGTCCAAGTCCAAATGCAGCAAGACCGGGCAAGCAATATTCATGCCACACAAGTGCCAGGCAATGACCATCTCCACAAGAGAGAATCTAACCATTGCCCCTTGACATTCAATGGCATTACCATTGCTGAATCTCCCACTGTCAACATGGGAGTTACCACTGACCAGAAATTGAACTCGACTAGCCAAAAAAATACTGTGGATACAAGAGCAAGTCATAGGCTAAGACTCCTGAGGTTAATAACTCACCTCCTGACTCCCCAAAGCCTGTCCACCATCTACAAGGCATAAATCAGGAGTGTGATGAAATACTCTCTACTTGCCTGGATGAGTGCAGCTCTAACAACACTCAAGAAGCTTGACATCATCCAGACAAAGTAGCCCACTTGACTGGCATCCCATCCACATTCAGTCCCTCCATCACCGATGCACAGTAGCAGCAGTGTGTACCATCTACAAGATACACTGCAGGAACTCACCAAGGTTCCTTAGCGAGCACCTTCCAACCCCATAACTGCTACCATCTAGAAGGACAAGGGCAGCAGATACATGAGAAATCCACAACCTGGAAGTTGCCCTCCAAGCCACTCACCATCCTGACTTGGGAATATATCGCTGTTCCTTCATTGTCGCTGGGTCAAAATCCTCCCTAACTACACTACATGGACTGCAGCGGATCAACAAGGCAGCTCACCACCGCCTTCTCAAGGGAAATTAGGGATGGGAGGTAAATGCTGACATAGCCAGCGCTGCCCACGTGCCATGAATTTTTTTTCATTCATAGGACGTGGCTGTCCTTGCCTGGAAGGTCATTGATGAAGCAGCTGAAGATGGTTGGGCCTAGGACACTACCCTGCAGTGATGTCCTGGAAGAATAATAATAATCCTGAGTAATAAAAGGAAATAGCCACCAGCCTCATCCTTACTCCCTGACTACTGTCTGAGTCTCTACCAGACTTTGAATCTTGAGCTGAGCTTGCAATCCCATATTCTGTCCACCATGAAGGCCACCTTCTTCCACCTTTGTGATATTGCACTTCTTGGCTTCTTCCTCATTTCATCTGCTGCTGAAACCCTCATCAAAATTTCTTTTTAACCTCGACCCTTTGTCACGACTCATTGGGGATAGTGTGCTGTAGTATCATGCCCCACTGCTCCCCAATTCATGACAAATGTGAGAAATTTAATCAGACTGCCAGATTGGCCCAATTCTACCTGACTGTCTAATTTAGGTTAAAAGAATACGAGCATCAGGTTTGTAAACTTAACAAGTAAATAGCTGTTTATTAAACAAATTTCCTATGATCAGTGACAAAAGGAAGAAATGTGAACTGCTAACTTTTAACTCAATAACTTAAACTCTACCTCTTCTTAAACCCCTATACACAAACATAAGACGCACAAAACATGGACTTTAAGGGTGAGATAAAACAGTTCAATAGCACCATTCCGGAGTTCAGGAATAGATGGGTTGACTTTGATTGCTTTTTCCCAAATTCCTTGCAGGCTGTTCTGGTTCACATGAGGTGGTCTCCTAGCACCTGCAGTCTGTGGTTCTCTGGTCGAAACTTGCTCTTAATGTCTCTACTGCTAATTTTTCCCCTTTCCCTCCTGACAGGGGCCTTTCAAAGAAAGTAGGATACAGCAATGTGAGAAATAGCCAGCTAGCTACTATGGCAGGATTACTGGAGTCTTACGAAACATAGGAGAGAGAGGTTTCAGTTCTTTTCTCTTTTCAGGCTAGGAGCTGATCTACTTCACTATCCTCACGCAGAACCTGACCACTTGATCAGGAGCCAATCAAAACACTGTCGCTGGGCAGTTTTCTCTTAAACCAGGTCTCCGTTCCAGCACCACACTGTCCAACCTGGAACACACTGTTCCAGGATAGCAACATCATAGATTTTCTTCTTCCTGCTCTAGTGAACATCTCTTTTAAACTGCAACCATGGTAGTTTTTAAAGCCTCAGTCCAATCTTAAAGCCACAGGCAATGAAAAAATAAAATTATGTTCTTTACACCTTGACTAGTCCAATACTGTCCTTGTCGGCCTCCCACCTTACACCCTCCACAAGTTCACCCATATTTTCCTGCCTATATCCTAATTCACACTAAGTTCCATTCACCCATGATTCCTGTGCCCACTGATTTACATTGGCTCCCAGTCCTGCAAAGTCTCAATTTAAAAATTCTCATCCTTGTTTCAAATCGGCACCACCACTCCTACAGCTTCACCCTCTCTCTGTCTCTGTAACCACAACCAGCCCTATGGCCCTTCGAGAGGTCTGTGCCCCTCCAAATCCGGCCTCTTGCGGATTCCTGATTTGCATTGTCCATCACTGAAAGGCATGCCATCAACAGCCAAGACCCTAAACTCTGGAATTCCTTCCTCAAAGCTCTCCATCTCCTTTAAGACACTCCTCAAATCCTACCTCTTTGACCAACCTGTCCTCATATCTTTTCTATTTGATTCAATGTTCAGTTTTCTTTGGTTAACTTTCCGGCTTGGGGATTTTACTATGATAAAGTGTTAAATAAATGCAAGTTGTAGTTGTAATTTTACTAAATGAGCTGAACTCAAATGGAGTAACAGTTTAGAATGCTGTGACTATCTCGACACATTTTGGTGAGGGAATGGAATTAAAACCATCAACTATTGCTGCTGATTGGTATCCAGTGACTCCCACTGGAAAGTGCGTAGATGTAGAATTGGATGAGAACTGTGTGAGGCTCAGACTTAATACCTTGTGAATATCTGCTGATAGTCACTGTGAGATTGATGTGAAGGACGGCCGCTTAACTGGGATACCAGAGAGCTATTGGCAAATACAAAACTGTGTCCACCAAGAGCATTTGCCTTCAGGACAGAAAGAGAAAACTAGCTGATAAAACTGCTGAGAATGCATACAGCAGGCAGAGTGCCAACTGAAATTTCTGTAGCAGTCCATCACTGGGGATTGGCTGCAATTCCACCACTGGCTTCTGCTGGCACTGCTTAACAGGCTTAACTGGGGTGGAGGTGGAAAGGTGGCCGGGTCTCTATCTGCCAGCCTCCAGCCTGATTAAAAGATTCCCCCACTGCAATCTTGCCACAGGGGAAGGCACACCTGCCAGTAGGCACGTTGTAAGCGACCGAATGCTGTACTGTGTTGTTCTGTATAATCAACACAACAAGAAAGCTTAAACTTCTTAAACCTGAGAAGAGACCATTCATTTTCTGTGAACCCAAACAGGGGTAGCATGCTATTTAACCAATGGCGAGGAGAGTTGAGGGAGGGGGAGGGAAGGGTGACATCACAGCCAAGCAGGCACACAAACTTTCCCAACTGAAGTCATTTGGCATTAATAAGGACCAGGATTCCTGGTTAATTTACATTTTCCCAACTGAGAGATACTAAGGCTAATTTTTATGCCTCTTCAGCTACCCTGTTGAACACAGCACAAGTTAGAAATTTATATATATGTATACACACACACACACACACATCATCAATGACTATAAGCAGGCAACATTTTTTAATGAAAAACAGTGGTTGGATTTAATGCCTTCCCCTGTGGCAAAATTGCAGTGGGGGAATCTTTTAATCAGGCTGGAGGCTGGCAGATAGAGACCCGGCCACCTTTCCACCTCCACCCCAGTTAAGTCTGTTAAGCAGTGCCAGCAGAAGCCAGTGGTGGAATTGCAGCCAATCCCCAGTGATGGACTGTATCCGGAAAACAAGCTTAGTGGTGGTGGGGTCAGGGGTGGGTTTGTCTGGGCCAATCAATGCTACCCAATTTTACTTCCCAACAATGCTACCCAATTTTACATACCACACACCTTGCCAGCCCACTATTGGTGGGTGGGTGGGTGGCAGGGGTGGGGGTTCTTAAAATTCCTGTCATGGTCCCCAAAAATGCAAAGTTACATTTTGATTGTTTTAACATACCGTTGGGAGATGAGCTGATGGTTTAGGTCCTGGCCTGGGTAAGATTGCAGGTGGCTTGACTGAGACTGGTCTTTCTGAAAAAAGGGTTTCACAGTGACTAGAGGCATCTTTCAGGTGAATGGTGTGATTTTTGAGCATGTGACAAAATTTTGTCAAAATAGAACCTTTTGATAAAAATTATTTTTACAAGGTTGATTGCAGAGCAATTGGCTGATTTTCCATAGCACTAATATCCCTGTGGTGGCTACAATATGTGCATCAATCAACATGTGACTTGTGTTACTATGAACTATGGCAGCCTGGAATTGAAGGGACAAATATGCAGCATTTTACACCAAGAGCAGTGATAGTGCTAAGTACAATCAATCAGATTGCCTGTTGCCTGTGTTCTTAAAATAATTGGGTTGGGCTAGCCATCTTGGTAACTCATTCAAGAAATACAGTTTAAGCTTCTGCATGAAGTAAATACATAAAGATAAGGATTTTCAAAAATCAAACAGATTTCTGAATAATTATGATGAAAATCACAGCAGTCTCAAATCTTTGGAGTTGGGTCAGATGTAAGTCCCATGGCCAACCAAGGAGACTCAGAATACATGCATACAAAATAGGAGCAGAAGTAGGCCATTCAGCCCCTCGAGCCATTCAATTAGATCATGGCTGATCTGCTTGTGTTTCGAATTCCACATTCCCATCTACCCCCAATAACCTTAGATTCCCTTATCTAACAAGAGTCTATCTACCTTCGCCTTAAAAGCAATTAATGACCCCACCTCCACTGTCTTCTGAGGCAAGGAGTTCCAAAGTTGCACAAACCCTCTGACAGAAAAATATTCTTCTCATCTCTGTTCTAAAACGGAAACAATATATAATATAATATGGGCTTGAATCTGACTGCAATGGGATTCTGCTGCATTTAAGACCAGAAGTTCCAGTCGGGGGTATGGGGTATGTGCCTTAGGCAAATTTTCTGCTTTACGCCCATCCCTCCACTCAAATAGGTATGTTATTGGGATTTCTCAGAGACTTCCTCCTTTGAGGTCTTTGCAGCCTTATTGGAACTCATGCCAAAGGGTGCTTACTATCCCTTTGTTGCCTTCCAAAGGCCTAAATCTTTTCTAAAGTTTAGTAACTGATCCCTAAAACTTAGTATTTGCTGTGGAGCCCATTTGAGCCTCAGGGAGACATTAGGTAGAGTGGCATGGTTGGATTGGATCAACATGGGATCGGTGGATGACACCAATGTACCCTTGTAGCTACTGGCCACTATGCAAGTGACCCCACTTTTGGCATTTGGGACAGGATCTTTTCTTGAGCAAGAATGGAGGCTCTGCACTGCCCCACTTTTGCAGGTCGACAGGGCCCTAGGATTTTCTGGGACAGTAAATTTTGGTTGAATATTTTTGCCCCTTCTCTATCCTGAAGGCTCTGACTTAGTTTGGGGACAGTTACACCAGCATCTGTTGCTTTCCAGGACGTCACTTTGGTGAGCTTTCTACATAGGTCAGCTGAGGGCAAAAACCCTGAAACTCCCTGCCTAAAAGAACTGTGGAAGTACCTTCACCACATGGACTGCAGCAGTCCAAGAGTAAGGCCCGCCACTCCTTCCTCAAGGGTAACATGAGCGGCTCAAGAGGAAGGCCCACCATTCCCTTGGGTAAAAAGAGATGGGCAATAAATGCTGGCCTTGCCAATGGTACCCACATGCCAAGAATGACTTTTTAAAAAGGCAGCAAGTGTTATCAGGTTATTTGACCATTGCTGCCAAGCACGTTTTTATCTTAACCAATATCTGCAAATTACCCAGCCAATGTCACTGAATAGTGAAAAGGAGCTAAAACCTTCCCCAGTTGTCCTGGGTGAGACCAACTTTACTTAGTACAGACTGGAGATACGATCACGACTGTCTGATCTGATCCACAGGTTCAATTAATCACTTGATAATAAAGCCTTCAGGATTTTTTGAATCACTACGAATAAGAAGATATCTATGTATAACAGCTGAACTATAGTTAATCTTTACCTGGAGTGAGATCTGTATTTCAGTCATTGATCAGCATGATTTGTGTTGTAATCTAGCCAGTATTAACCTTTGACAAATATCTCTGGACCATTTCTCTGTCTGCTGCTCATTGACAATCAATAACACTCAAGACACTGTCTATAATTTATATAAATGATGACCTGAGTTGAGTGCTTAAAAAAATAGCTTCACTGATTATGGAGTAGAGAAAAGGGTGCTGGTTTTCAGAGGATTTTCCCAACACTTCCACCTACTCCACAGAGAGCTTATGTTGTTCATTAAAAATAACTCTGCAGCCTGGCCCTTAATTGCACATGAACCGGTGACAGTGTTAGAAATATTGGAAAAATTTTATCTCTACCGCATGTTCTACCACAGCGAGATGCAATTCTTCAGCTTTACCTATGTAATCATTATTATTGATAGGTTCAATTGTTGTAACAATTCTCAGGGGCCGTTCAGTTGGGGGTGGTTCATAGGCATCCTCATCCTCAGAATCATTCTCCTGCAATGAGGTACAACACAGTGCTCATTAATTTCCTTTCCATCTTATCATAGCAGCAATTCTTGCATAGTTATTCCACCGAAAGGACAAAACGGTTCTCAATTTAATTTCTCCGAAAGAGAGCAGCTGCAACAGTGCAGCACTCCTTTGGCACTGTGCACAGTGTCAACCTAGATTACATGCTCAAGTTTCTGGACTGGGGCTTGAATTCTCAATTTTCAGGCTCCGAGGCAATCATGCTACAGCTGAGGTTGTTGGGAAAGGGTAACTAAACTATCCCAGATCCGCATAAGGCAGCAAAACATGCAACACATTCAACAGTGTATGTAGCTGACCCCACCTTCCCCAAAAAGACAACAATAAATTAAGTGAAATTTGAAATAAATAAAAATCTGGAGTTGAAAGTCTAATGATGACCATGAAACCATTGTTGTTGATGGGCTCTTCTGCATTGTTTGATTCTGTAAACTGACAAGCCAGAATGGGACACCTTGTCAGAATCACCAGAATCATTCGGCAGGATTTGAAAGATTTTTCCAAGTACTCTCCCTTCACACATTAAAACAAAAGAAAATTTGTCAGTAGCCAATTGCACCCCAATAAGTCTGCTGAGACAGAAATATGCGCCCTCAGAGCCGGAATTGAGCATCAGCAATCTGCTCCCCATTCCCACTGAGATACCATCCACCAGCTCCCTGGTACCACCCTGCCCCCACAAATGGAAAATTTGTAACTCAAAACCCATCCCTGCTGAAGTAAACTCGCCTTGCCCTTTTCCACACCTCCTTCTCTCACCTCTACCTCTCTCCCCTCCTCATCACCCTCTCTCTTTCCCTTTCCCCCCTGCCCTTGCCCTTTTCTCTCCCACTCCTCACCTTCATCTATACCTTACCCCTCTAATAGCATTCTCTCCTCTAATTTTTTTTCTGCATCACTTCTTTCCTTTCCTCTTCTTTCTCTCCACCCTTTCCTTCTCTCCCTTCTCTAATCATGCTCTCTCCTCTGCCCTTATATATTCCCTTCTTTCCTCTGCACTGTATCTGACTCTCTGCTCCTCTTCTTTCCCCTCCCCTATTGGTCTTCCACAGTCCTTCACCATTCCCATCCTCTCCCATCCTCTATTCTTCTCCTCTCCACCTCTGCATCCACAGTCCCCAGACCCCTCTTCACACTCTCCATCCCTGCTCAGCCCTGTTCTCTCTCTTACACCTGCTCCCTCTCCCAACACCCATCTAAATCTTGATCTCATAACTAGCACGAGGTCATCCAAAAGGTCTGCTACCTGTGTCCTAACTCACACCGATCCCATTCACTCATCACCCCTGTGCTCACTGGCCTACACTGGCTTCCTGTTCAGCAATCCTGGATTTTAAATTTTAATTCTCATCTTTTTTTTTCCGAATCCCTTCATGGCAGAACAAAATGGCAGCCCCATCGGCTCATGATGTCAGTGAACGTTACACCTGCTAACAAAGAAAACAGAATTATCTCACAAATTGGTGTTTCCTGTCTGTAGCAGCATGCAGAACCTCAGCTGAACTATGGGCCTGTGTTCGTACCAGTGTCGTAATATAAGTTATTTGCGCTCTTGAGATTCTGTCGCATCAACTGCAATGCCACGTCTGCTGCTTGCAGCAACTGCAAATTTGGTTATTGCCTGAGTGTAATCAGCTCCACATTCAAAGCTGCTTTGTTCAGTCCTCTGAAAATTTAGCCGCATCCCCTGAGGTAATTTGCAACTTATATACTCTCATTGTTTCTACTGCATAAGAGTATTTCAACTGATATTCAAATTTTCTTAAAGTAAAGGAAACTAAATAAATAGGGAAATTTCTAGCAGTAACTAGGACTTAACACCTTACATCTAGTACTTATTTAATGTCTGGGGCCAGAGTCCTATTTATCAAAAGCTATTAGCAATTTAGGCAGATTGAACTCACTCACTTGATGAAACGGAACTCCAAAATACATCAGTTAATGCATCAATTAGCATTACAATTTAACTTTACTAAGACAAGAGACCTGGATGAAAGCAAAATACTGCGGATGCTGGAAATCTGAAACAAAAACAAAAATTGCTGGAAAAGCTCACCATGTCTGACAGCATCTGTGGAGAAAAAGACGGAGTTAACGTTTTGAGTCCATATGATTCTTCTTCAGAACTAACGAGAAGTAAAAATGTGGGGAAATATATACTGTTTAAGGGGGGGTGGGACAGCTGAACATGGATAGAAGGTGGAGACAAAGAAGAGATTGCAAAAGATGTCATAAACAAAAGGTCGAAGGGGTGTTGAGTGGTGATACTGGCTAAAGAAGGTTCTAATTAAGAGTAAAAAGCAGGATGAGCCAGTGACAGATGGGCTGTATAGGGGTGGGATGGGGGAGTGGACGTTGTGGGAGAAAAGATCGAAATAGGCTAAAAGTTGGGGATAAAACAATGAATGGAAATAAATTTTTAAAATAATAATAATAGAGATAGGTGGGGAAAATATATATGTACGTATATATATATATATATATATAAATAAATATTTGAAATATGGGGATCAAAAAGGGATGGGGATGGAGGAGAGAGCTCATGATCTCAAGTTGTTGAACTCAATGTTAAATGTTAAGTCCGGAAGGCTGTAAAGTGCCTGGTCGGAAGATGAGGTGCTGTTCCTCCAGTTTGCGTTTAGCTCCACTGGAACAATGCAGCAGGCCAAGGACAGACATGTAGGTATGAGAGCAGGGCGGAGTGTTGAAATGGCAAGCGACAGGGAGGTCTGTCCATCCTTGGCCTGCTACAATGTTCCAGTGAAACTCAAAGCAAACTGGAGGAACAGCACCTCATCTTCCAACTAGGCACTCTACAGCCTTCCGGACTTAACATTTAACATTGAGTTCAACAACTTGAGATCATGAGCTCTCTCCTCCATCTTCACCCCTTTTTGATCCCCTTTTTTCAAATATTTATTTTTTAATTTTTATATATATATTTCCCACCTATCTGTATTATTATTTTTAAAATGTATTTCCATTCATTGTTATATCCCCACCTT
This sequence comes from Carcharodon carcharias, assembly GCF_017639515.1. Classification (NCBI taxonomy): domain Eukaryota; kingdom Metazoa; phylum Chordata; class Chondrichthyes; order Lamniformes; family Lamnidae; genus Carcharodon; species Carcharodon carcharias. The sequence continues at coordinate 16,264,152 of NC_054483.1, read as the reverse complement.
TTAGCCTATTTCGGTCTTTTCTCCCACAACGTCCCCTCCCCCCACCCCACCTCTACTAGGGCCATCTGTCACTTGCTCATTCTGCTTTCCAATCTTAGGGCTGAATTTTCCCCCCATTTGGGGGGAAGTTGATGGGCGGGCCTGTGCGGGCGCGCTTCTGATCGGCATCCCCGATCGGAGGCACGGCGCCATTTTACATGGGCGTGCCAATTAAGGCCCGCCCAGCGTGATGTCCGCAGGGAAGCGCTATGCGCTCCCTGTGCAGGCGGGGGGGGGGGGGTGGGGGGAGGTGAGATTCCTAAAATCGAGAGTGTGCTCTTTCACGCATGTGCGCAAAAGAGTGCACTCATCTCCCTGAGGCTAAGTGCAGCCTCAGGTAGATCGGGTCTAAATGTCAAAAAGCTCAAAATAGCAAAACAAAATTTCCCTAACATGTTCCCTCATGTGACAATGTCACATGAGTTGCGACATGTTCATAATTTCCAAAAAAGCTTCATTAAATTTTTTAAACCCTACATGAAACCTCATCCCGCCCATGGATGAGGTTTCATGTTTTTTCTAGTTCCCGCCGGGGCTCCCAGCCTGTCCGGTTGGAAGGGCAGGTCCAGTAATTACTTTAATTGCTTTGTCAACGGCCTCAATTGGCCATTGACAGGTTGGTGGGCACGCAGCTGATTTTGCTGCTCCCCCGTCTTCCTGAAAATTTAAATGGGACGGGGTGATGTCAGGAGTTCCCCTCGGCGTCATCCCTTGTTATTTTACGCTTCGGTGAGTGGGCCCCACCCCCGCTCACTGACGGCAAAATGCAGCCCTTATTGTCACCATTAGCACTTCCTTTAGCCAGTATCACCACCATCAAAACCCCTTCGACCTTTTGTTTATGACATCTTTTGCTTCTTTGCCTCCGCCTGTCACTGGCCTTCTATCTAGCTTTACCTGTGCCACCCTCCCTTAAACAGTACATCTTTCACCACATTTTTACTTCTCTTTAGACCTGGATGAATATTTGTGCAGATCAACAATGGAATAGACAGTTAAATACTGAAGATTTCCTGCTTTTGGGTTCTGAGATTGTTAGCTATGGTAATGCACATGGTTAGGAGCGAACACTGGAGTTTAGTAGCTTATATAATATTCCTGAGCTTTCCTCAATTGCCTTTAGAAGAGCGTCGAGGAGAAATTCTGTAGCACTTTCTGTCAGGAGATTTTAATTTAGCAGCAGGAAAAGAAAGAACTTGCATTTATACAGCATATTTCATGACCTCAGGATGTCCCAAAGCACTTTACATCCAATGAACTAAGTTTCATTGTAGTCACTGTTATAACATAGGAAACATGACAACCTATTTGCGCACAGCAAGGATGCACAACTGGCAATGAAATAAAATTCTAAATCGTCGATTTTAGTTATTGGTTAAGGGATGAATGTTGGCTGGGACACAAGGAGGACTCCAATTTCACTTCTTCAAACACTGTCATGACAACTTTTTAATCTCCCTGAGAAGTTTAACATCTCATCCTAATGACAGCATCTTCAACATTACAGCACTCCCTCAGTATTGCACTAGGGTGCCAGCCTGGATTATGGGCATAGCATTCTGGAGTGGGCTTGAACCCACAACCATGACAGTTGGAGTCCATGTTACTTCATCTCTGCTTTACTGTGTCTCTGCTCCCACGTTTCTCTCCTGACATGAATCCTATGTGGATACAGGGAGGTGGTAGCATAGTGGTATTGTCACTAGAGTAGTATTCTAGAAACTCAGGGTAATCCTCTGTGGACCCAGGTTCAAATCCCATCATAGCAAATAGTGAAATTTGAATTTAAATAAAATCTGGAATTAAAAGTCTGATTAATCCAATAAAACCATTGCTGATTGTCATAAAAAACCCCATCTGGTTCATTAATGTCCTTTAGGGAAGGAAATCTGCTACCTTACTTGGTCTGGCCTCTATGTGACTCCAGACCCACAATGTGGTTGACTCTTAAATGCCCTCTGAATAAGGGCAATAAATGCTGGCCTAGCCAGTGATGCCCACATCCCATAAATTAAAAAAAGTGGGTGGTTGAATATCTATTTTTGATTCCATGCATTTTTACATTCGTAGTTACTTTTTTGCCTTGGCCCACGTTCTCATCTCTGAGTTGGAGAGGCGTGAGTTCAAGCCCAACTCTGGAGACTTGAGCATTTGATCTACTTAATTGCAGCACTGAGGGAGTATTGTGTTAAACTGAAGCTCTGTCTGCCATCTCAGCTGGATGTAGAAGATCCTGTGGCATTATTCAAAGAAGAACTAGGGATTTTTCAGATGTCCTGGCTAATATTTATCTCTTAATCAACACCACTCAACAAGATCTGGTAATTTATCTCATCAGTGTTTGTGGGAAATTGCTGTGCACTTTCTGGCTACTGTATTTCCTACACTACAACAGTGACTACATTTCCTAAGTATATCATTGACTCTGAAATGCTTTGGGGTGGACTGAGTTTGTCAAAGATGCAATATAAATGCTAATTCCTTCTCTGACTGAAGTGAGTCAGAGTTCCATAGATGCATAAAGCAAAAAACTGTTGTTGTGGAGATGGATGTGTTGGTGGAGCGAGGGAAGCTAGCAGAGAGACAGGGAAGGAGGGAAACATGAAGGGATGGAACAAATTTCATGAATTTGTTCTGTTAAAATACAGTTTACATTATTCCAGGGCCAATAACCAGCAAAGGAAGTTTTACTCTTGGGTACTTACTAACTTATTGTCATACCACGTTTGCACATCTTGGTGATCTGTTATCGAAATGAAATATGTTAGATATTAAAGAAGGAACTAAAAAAAGCTGTGAAATAACAAATTTCCATCCAACAACATTCACATCACTGTGGAACCGACTACGATTAACAATATAGATAGGATACTTTGAAGTGTATTGTGCAGAAATAACTTACTGGAGAACATGTTAAAGCTCAGAAGTGTTAGACTTCAAAAGGCACTGTGTGTTTGCTAACCTTTGCAAAAAACAAATAGCTTCCCATGTGCAGTACCCAGCCATGAAGAGCAGGGAGGTCCTCAGTTTGATCTGTTAACTCATTGGGACAGCTCTCGTCAGCCTTAGCACCCAGGGAAGAGAATATCAGACTAGAGTTCCACTGTCCAGTGACGCCCACTGTTCAAACACAGCATGTGCCTAAAGTCGCAAGTTCCTGTCCTAGGGTTTGACACACTCAGACTTATTGCACCTTTCTGGTTTGAGGGAGAATTATAGTTTCGGAAGAAATTGTTTAAGAGAGCATAAAGCAGTACAAAGTTAAAACCAAATGTACCCTACTTTTATACATTACTTTAAGGATGCCAGCAAGATTGACAGAAACCTCTGGCTAAGCTGAATAAACAAGGTTTCAATCAAAAATTATGGCAGCCAATCAGGAGAACGCCTGAGGTTTGAATCAAGAGGGTAGTGCTAAATCTCGTCCATTGTCAGCTAAAGCCACAGGAGAAGGAATTCTGCAGGCTCTCCTAGTCTCCCATGATCCTCAAGTAGAAGACCATCAAAACTGGAAAATGATAAGGAGGCGATTCAGCTCATGGTGCCTGTGCCAGTCTCTGAAAGAGCTACCCAGTTAGTCCCATTCCCATTGCTCTTTCCCACTAGCTTTGCATTTTTCCATGTCAAGTATTTATCCAATTTTTTGTTGAAAGTTACTGTTGGACTTATTTCCACGACACTTTCAGTGATTGTATTCCAGATCATAACAACTCACTGCATAAGAAAATGTTTCCTCATGTTGCCTCTGCATCTTTTGCTAATGACCTTAAATCTGTGTCCTGTAGTTACCAACCCTCTGCCACTGAAAACAGATCTCCTATTCACTCTGTTAAAATTCTTCAGGATTTAGAACCCAACACTAGAGAAAAGGCAACAATGGCTGATTTTCGCCGTTTATTCCATTTCTCGAAGTCAGGTTCGGCGGGCATGGGTGTTCCATTAACCTCTTACCAGAGAAACCTCTGGAGGAAATTCCAGGCAACAATGTATGCAGACTCCTGAGACAATCCTGTTACTCAGGACAATGGGCCACATATTCACAGGAATAGAATTATGTGTGGTGGTGATTTATTTTAGTGGTTCTCATTCTTGTATAACAACCCAGGCCAGTCCGCTGTTTGTTTGTCATTCTGAACATATGGCAGAATCTTTGAAATGACCAATTGGATGATTGGCCTTGCCTCATCCTCGGCTTTATTGTCATCTAACATGACGCCTCAGATAGGCAATATCTAGGGAAGCAGATGAGGAGCAACTATCCAATTGCCCTAAATGAAATGCAGGAAATTGCAGACACTAGCCAGGGCAGTCCATTACGCATTGCTGTAGATGGGTTTGCTCTAGTTTTCTTCGTCCAAGCTGTCATCAAGAACTGAACATCAATTTTCTGAAAACTTTTACGACCTCTTTGTGATCATCAAAAGAAAAGCAGAGAAGAAGAACACCTCCATTCACTTACCAGGTTTTTTGGATCGGGTTGGCAGTGGAGGTGGGAGGAGGGGCCTGCAGGGAATAAGAGAATATTTATCGAACAAGCTGCTTGTCAAGATATAATGTTCTTCAACAGAATAATGAGTAAAAATTACTGAGGCAAGTAAGACATGTCTGATCCTCCAAGATCAGCAAGTTCACACTAGTTTTGGTCACATATGGTCTTAACACATCTGTGTATGGAAGGACATCATTCTGCTTAAGAATCATCAAATCATGCTAGTTTTTGCCTAATGCAGAGTACATGTTCTCTCCCCATAGGAACACATGCCCGTTAGATAATTTATGTGTTCAGGGATGCTGTAGTATTGGTTGGAGTATGATTGACTTGCCTGGCTAGGTTGCCAAGCCTGCCGTAGAGCCTTCTCTTGGTTCTCCATTTTGCATTGCCAACAAATTTACATTCAAAATGTGAATCTGATTCTCTGATTGCTCTGCTGTGTATTTCCAGCATCTTCTGGTTTACTGCACATTAAGACCAACATTGGGGATAATTTTGGGGTATATTGAATCAAATGGAATTGAAAATCATGAGAATTATATAATGAACAGCTGATCCAATATTGTTCAATATACACTATCACCAAAGTTGAAATTACCACAATACATGTTTGTTGAAACAGTCTCCTGAAGTTGAGTTGACATCTGCTTGTACCAACTATGGGTTACATGTTTCTTTCCAAATTGCTGCACCTTCAAACCGCCACTTAGTTATGATATCAGTAACTCATCGATACAACAATGTAAGGTTCCATATATTAGGTAATACTATACTCACATATTTTTCCAATTCCAAGGTTTAGGGAGATTCTGAGAAGAGGACAGAAATAATTAGAGTCTTGATGTCACTACAACACAGAAGAAGGCCATTCACCCAGTCGAGTTCATGATGGCTCCCTGTAGAACAATCCAATCAGTACCATTCCCCCACTCTATTCTCATTACCCTGTAAGTTTATTTCACTTGTGAACATTATTTCCTTTTGAAATCATTCCTCGTCTCCACTTCCAAGACTCTTAACAAATTCCAAGTCATCAGCACTCACTGAGGAAAAAGTTCTTCCTCACATTTCCCCAACATCTCATACATAAAACTTTATTCTGTTCCTCAGTCCTTGTATCATCAGCTGATGGGAATAGCTTTTCTTTGTCTATCTGATATAAACCTGTCACAATCTTGTGCACTTTATCAAATCTCACCTCAAATCTCCACTGTCAGCCACACCTCCAAGATTAGAATCATCAGCAAATGTTTAAATTTTACCTTGTATTCCAATATCCATGTCATTATATATTTATCAAAAAATACAGTGGTCCTAGCGCTGACTTTTGGGTAATATCAGTGTCTTCCAACCTCTAGTTTGAAAAACAACCGTTCACCACAACTTGCTGTTTTCTATCCTAAAGCCAAATTTTTATCCAAGCTAACACTGGCCCTCCTATTTCATGAGCCTCAATTTTGTTAACCAGCCTTTTATGTGATTATTTGTCAGAGGCTTTCTTAAAATCCATTCAGACAACATCAATTGCTTTCCCTTCATCAACCTTGTTACTTTGTTAAAAAATTTGATTAGATGAGTCGAGCATGATCTGCCTTTTATAAATTCATGTAGGTTCTCCTTAATTTTCTCAAACCTCTCCAAGTGCCTGTTGATTTTTTTCTTGATTATTGTTTCTAAAAACTGATATTAAACTGACTGGTTGGGGCAAGGAATGCCCTTACACCCTTTTGTGAATAAGGGTGTCACATTTGCCACTCTCCAATTCTCTGGCATCTCCCATGTATCTAGAGAAGATTGAAAGGTTGTCTGCACTCCCAGTTCATTCAGCAATTTAAGATGCAAGCCACTTGGAACAGGCAACATACCCACTCTAAGCATAGCTAGCCTTTCCAGTGTATTCATCCTATCAATTTTTATCCAGTCCACTACCTGTACCATCTCTACTTCTACTGATATTTTGTCATCATCCTCTTCCTTGATAAACACACCGATACAAAGTACTTAGTTTGTATTCTAACTTTGTCTTGTGCCTCTAAACATATATCACCCTCTTTGCCCTTCTAGGTCCTCCCACCACACTCTTACAACCAACTTACATGCCGGTAGAAGATTTTTGGGTTCCGTTTTAAGTCAACTGCCATTCTATTCTCATATTTTCTCTTTGCCAGTCATATTTTCCTCTTCACTTCTCCTCTCTACTTAAAGTATTCGGCCTGGTTCTTGCATTAAGAATTCACCTGAGATGCATCATGCACCTTTTTGTTCCATCGTATTCTCCACCTCCCTTGTCATCCAAGAACTCCTGGCTTTGGTTCCTCTTGTCTTTTGCCCTTGTTGGAATGTACCAAGCCTGAACCTAAAACTTAAAGATTATCCACCGTTCTGTTACAATTTTTCCAGTAAATTTTTGGTTCCTGGCTAGATCCCCTCTCATCCCATTGTGGTTCGTCCTCTTCCAATTTATAAGCTCTCCTTTAGATTGTTCCTGGCTCTTCTCTGTTGTTAATCTAAACTGTATGATACAATGAATACTTATACCAAATGTTCCCTCACAGACCCTAGGTCCATTTGGCCTATTCATTCCCCAACACCAGGTCCAGCAATGCCTCCTTCGTAGTTGGTCCAAGAACATACTGGTCAAGGAAGCTCTCCTGAACACATTTCAGAAATTCCTCTCCCTCCTTACCCTTTATTCTAACATTATCCCAATCAAGTTTGGGTAATTAAAGCTCCCTAATATCACCACACTATAGATCGTGTATGAGGTTGTGTGGTGCAGTGCACAGCAATCTTGCCTCTGAGTCCAAATCCAAGGCTTGACGGCCATGGAAGGTGTGCTTCATAATGTGGCCAAACAGGTTGATCATTAACCTGTAAATCTTTCCAGTATGCCTGTGGCAGGCAGTAAGAGTGGGACAGACTCTGGGTGATGTGGAGTGGCACCCTTCAAGCCATAAACCTGGTGACATGCTAACGGCATTTTCTGTTGTAATATGTCTTTAAGGGATAGCAGCATGCCTTCACTCGAAGGGAAGTGTGTCATGTGCTACAGTCTCAGTTTCACTTCAGCCTATGGGCAGAACACAGCAGGTAGAGCCCTACAGCTGATGTCTTCAAGCTTTCCACCCATGTATATATGTTCTCATGTGCCTAGTTTAAATAAATTAACTAACAATGTGTTTACCTAATCCCTGATGAGTGATTGGTGCCATTGCATCATTATAAAAACACAACATGGTGTTCAGCAATGTTCAAACAGCGTGGCAACAAGATTAGTACAAGTTTGACATGGTGAAAAGTTTAGATCATGCTACATGGTATGAGACAGCCAATGACATTTTGGTCAGACCACAATGAAGCTACAGCGTTGGACAGTGCTGAAATTGCAGTATGGTGACTGCACAGAAAAGCTTTGATCAGGACAGTGCTCAAATAAAGAACTGATAAGCAGACAGGAACCTTGCTGTGAGACTAAATCAGGTAGCCTGTCAGCTCAGTGAGTGAGGCATTGCGTTGAGAGGACCAGCATCAGGTTAGCTCAGTCAAGAAAGGTGAGTGACAAGGGTGTGAGCTGGATCAATAATGAATGTGGCAGAGTCAAACAAAAAAAAAGCCGCTGTAAAAATCAGGCCAGTGAAGGTTGCGAGAGTTGCTGAACAATAAATTGAAGAAAACAAGGAGGAAGGTCAGATGGATATTGTCCAAATGTCCACAAAATTCCCTGTTTGAATCGGTATGCATCTGACCCACTATCCGAATTCAAGATATTTAGCAGCGTACAGAGATTATGGCTCCTTGATTTAGGTGTGTCTGAACCAGAAGAGCAAGTCGTAAAAATTTGCCTAGCAAATTTTCCAAGGTCTGCACAGGCTGAGCACATCAGGATTAACAGCAGAAGAGCTAAAGGATCCGTACAAGATATGAACTACATTGGAAGGCCAATTCAACATCAGGTTAAACTTCCATATTCATCAACTAGAGTTCATATAATTTTGACAACAGCCTACAGAATCCATTGACCATTTTGTGCAGTGGATGTAGGGAAAAGGGTATGTACTGTGATTTTTCAACTGCAGAGCCAGAAGACAGAATTATTGAGTGGGTGATTGCATCTGCTCCCATGGAAACATTCCAGCAAGATCTGCTAGACAAACCCAAAAAATATGACATAGAAGAACTACCCAAGGATGGACTTAAGATGAAGCGATCCTTGCAGGTTGATGAAACTTACAGGTCCTGAATACAACCCCAATTGTTGACATACTTATGAAAACACCCAAACCTTGCAAGACATGTGGAAGGTGTGGCCTTCTGCATGCACCAATGAAATGCCCAGCTTTTAGTCAATTTCGCAAGACATATGTCGGAAAGGACCATTGGCAGTGACAGTGCACTAGAGCAACGGCTGATGCAGATACAAAGAGGCGTGCACTGATCCAAACAGACCGTACACACTAGGTTAGTAATAATCTTTATTATCAAGCAATAGAAATGACCATCCAGTATCCCATCAGAAACATTATACACGAGGTGATTGACTAACCAGAAAATGATGATGTGTCGTCAAGTGTCAATCTTGTGGGAAAACATAAATACAGTCAAGTATTCTGAAGTGTTTGCCAAGATACAAATTATCTGATCTAAGAAAGTTGGCAATTATTCGTTATTAGCCAACATCATACCTCTGTGGATTCTAAAAGACATGTATCCACAGTCATGGACGGCCATGGTGAAATTTACTACTGTGCAACTTTTGGCATACAACAGTTCACTTATTCCATGTGCAGGATCCACAGTCCTGGAGTGCAAGTACAATCCATCCTCCTGGTGGTCACAGATGTTCTACATCATGGATACTAAAGGCCCAGCGATTATAAATCAACCAGCATGCCCTGACCTTGCACTAGTCACAATCCATGGAATTAGTCAGACATCACATGGTAGATCAGCCTCAGAAACTGCTCTTATCCTCTCAGTTCACAACCTGACATTGAAATATCCAGAAGATTGCAACAAAATTGGCAGTTTCAAGCAAGCTGCAATGTTACACTTGCAGGAGAATACAAGTCCGTCAATTGATACATATTGGTACATATTGTGCAACGCAAATGCCAGCAGCTACAAGAAAAAACAGCAAAAGATTCCACATTACAGAAGCTGTGGAAAATCATCATTGAAAGATGACCTGATTCAATTCAGCATGTCTGCAAACACCTGAGGCCATTTTGGCCTTAGTGGGACCAGCTAAGCATCACCCAGGGGGTGATTTTTAAAGGCAGGCAGGTCATGATGCTGGAATCTTTGCAACATGATATTCTTCAACAACTTCATTACTCACACAAGAACATAGATCGGGCAAGAAGATTTGCAAGAGAGACAGTCTATTGGCTAGGTGGGAACAATGATATTAAAGTCACTGTCAAGAAGTGCGAGGCATGTCAAGAGCATATGCCAAGTCAGCACAAAGAACCACTGATTCCACATAAAGTTTCTACCCATCCTTAGTATAAAATCGTATTCAACCTCTTTCATGTCCATGGCACTGACGTCATCATCGTCGCCAACGACTTTTAAAGTGTGCCATGATTCAATTGCACAATATGATGAGCAAAAGTGTCGCGCACACTCTAAGTGCTATTTTCAGTTTACTTGGTGTGCCTAGTGGGATCATTAAGGATAATGATCCGTAATTTATCGGTAAACTATTTCAGGTTCTGTGTGAGAAGTGGAATGTTAATTACACTACTTCTTCTCCTCATTACCTTAGATCTAACAGCCTAGCTGAACAATGATTTGCACAATGATACGAAATCCATAGTTCTCAAATATAGACAGATCAAACAAGATCTATACATTGCAATGTTAAATCTGAGAGCGACACCTTTAAGTGCAACTACTCTACCACTGGCAGAGCTTATGTTTGTCATACTGGTGCGTAACAATTTATCTACTCTTACCCATTCTACTCACTAAGAAACTAGAAAGCAACTTTTAAAACTGCGAGAAGATGACTCAAGTGCGTGATAAAAATGCAGGTACAGAATTGCCAAGTTTACAGTTGGGACAACAGGTATGCATCCAGGATTCCATAGAAGGTACATGGCAGCCAGCAGAGGTGGCCAGGACTTGTTTGGAACCAAGGTCGTGTCAAGCCATTATATGCAAATGGTGCAACCGTGAAGTGTGACTGAGGACAAATCAGATCGCATCAAACCGCACAGTCCTTCAGCTGTTCACAACAGACAAAGCACTGACTGTACCCAACCAGCATGTACTTACAAAACTCAGTGTTCAACATCAGATGGAATTCTACGATTGGACAGCACTTGCTAAACAATTCTGATTGTGTTAAAAATTACACAGACAACCAATTTAAGATCATCAGCCAGGCTTGCAGTGGCTCACTTACGCGTGCTAGAAGCTACATATATTCACACACAAGGCCTTGTCCTTTGTAGACAGAAAGAGCATATCCACACATTGTGCCTTTTTCAACTAAACAAAAGCTTGGGCATAGCCATTCCCTGGTTCATTCCCTAGGGCAATGCCTTGACCAAAGTCGACCTGCCTGTTTTGAATTTTAAAAGATTGGCGGTTAGCTGTTTACAGGTGCATTCTCCTGATAATGCCTCTACCACACACTCAGAGTCCACTTGCCAATCAATCAGCACTCTCTTAAATAATATAAATTATTGTTCCCTTTGGAATTTGTCTGCTTGCTAATCTGTTCTGATGAATGCAAAACAAAAAGCTTTGAGAGCATGTCTCTTTTTTCAGCAACACTCGAGCTCTGTACTATCAAGTGACCAAAAGTAATATTCCTAAAGCATATGAATCATGAAATTACATATTCATAACAGCATCTTATTCCTCTTTTCTAATTCTGTACATTGGTTCCCATCCCCCTGCCAATTTAGTTTAAACTCTCCAAAATGACACTTGTTCCAGTACCCTAGGAATCTAAAGCCCTCCCTGTTGCACCATGCCTCAAGCCACTCATTCATCTTTCTTACCTTCCTCTTTCTACCCCCACTAGCACATGGCATTGGGAATAATCCAGATATTATGACTTTTGAGGCCCTACTTTTTACCTTTCTCTCCCTAGCTCCTAAAAATCTGACCATAAGACCTCAAAACTTGCTCTCTATGTCATTGTTACTAACATGTATCACAACTTCTGGCTTGTGCCTTCACCCGTGCAGAGTAACCTACACCTTCTCTGATATCCTTTACTCTGGACCAGGGAGGCAACAAACCATCAGGGACTCAGAATGACTTTACAGAAATTACTCTCTGTCCCCCACCTACGGAATCTTCTTTAATGACTGCATTTCTACTCTTTGTTATTTTCCCTTGTGCATTCTTTTGACCATTGGTGCCCTGGGCATGATGGTGTTCAAAGAGATCATGGCTGATCTATGCCCTAACTCCAGAACCACAAGTTCCGTGTGTCCAGTACCTTCAGCATAATGAAACACCTCAAGGGACTCTCCAGAAGCACTGTCGGACTAAAATTTGACATTGAGCCTATTAAGGTGATATTTGCACAGTTGATCAAAAGATTGGTCAAAAGGTAGATTTTAAGTAACATCCTATAGGAGCATGGCAGAGAACCGGAGGGATGCAGAGCTTGAGGCACAGCCATCAACATGAGGTAATGGAAGTCAGGGAAGCTAAAGAGATCGGAATTGGAGGAACACAAAGGGTTCAAAGAGTTTTTGGGCCCAATAAGAGTACAGATTTGGATAAAGCAAGTTGAGACGCATCAACTCACTATTATACTCAGCTGGACACAGGTTACAACTTAGATTCTGGTATGTCAGCTAATTCCAAACTATCCTATTGACAATAATAAACATCTAAACCTCATCAGTGAGAGAGTCCAGAAAATAGTCCACAAAAGCCTCATGGGAATGAACAATCTTAAATAGTGAATCTTTACCAAATTTTCTGTATCTTATGTCAATGCATCATTGCAGCTAATCATGAGATAAGACTGTGCTGAGCGCAGTACAACTAGTACCTTAGTATTGCTCTTAACAGTTCTTAATTGTGATTCAAAATTACCATGGCTGCATCCCAACATGCAGTGGCACTGAATTCTTTCAGTGCTGACTGGATTTAAATTGTGTTGAAGCACCAAGCATCTTCTAAGTGGGACTGGATTTAGGTAGAGTTATCTGCAGTCGGGGTTTTGTCAATAGTAACTTTGAGTGTGACGTAGGTCACGGCTTCAGAACACGTCACGGCTGAAATGAAGCTTAGTCACTGCGCAATGATAGGAAAAAAAAAGATAGGAGAAAATACCCTAAGGAACAAATATCACCATCAACATTAATAGTCCTGCTGTACCAAAAAAATTAAACAGCTTCTAACTTCCCCATTATTTCCTACCAACTTTTCCCTTTAAATGTAAGGTATTTTATACTCTACATCCTTGATAGCTGAAGTATGGAAAAATCCTCATTGGATCTACCACTCCCTTTTGTAGTTTAGAACTCTAATATATCAATTTGACCCAAGTTTCACTGTGAGAGCATGTTCAGATGTCTCTGATCCAAGTGTACTCAAATTTTGCGTAAGGATACTTTATAAATATAATTTGTTTTTGTGAGACAATAAAGTGCCTTTAAAATAGTAAAACATCCCAGGCACTTCACAGGAGTATTATCATACAAAATTGAAAATGGAGATACATGAAGAGGTACAAAGGCCAATGACTAATCGCTGGCCAGAGTGTTAAGTTTTAAAGAGTGTCTTAAAGTGGGAATGAAAGACTGAGGGGTTCAGGTAAGGAATTCCAGAGCTTAGGGCCTTGGCAACTAAAGACACAGCCATCAATAATGGAGCGATTCAAATCGGGGATGGTTAAGAGGCCAGAAATGGAGGAGTTCAGATGTCTTGGAGGATTGCAGGGCTGGAGAGATTATAGGGTTTGGGGGGGTCATGGAGGAATTTGAAAACAATGATGAAAATTTTAACATTGAGGTGTTGCTTAAATGAGACCCAGTGTGGGTCAGCAAGCACAGGCAATGGATGAACACAACTTGATGTAAGTGGAAAAAAAAGGCACCAGAATTTTGTATAACCTCATGCTTATGGAGGATAGAATACACAAGTCTGGCCAAGAAGGCACTGGAATTGCCAAGTCAAGAGGTAACATAGGCATGGGTGAGATAGAAGCAAAGTTGGATGATGTTATGGAGGTTGATGGCACGGATATGCGATGGGAAGCTCATCTTGAGGTAAAATATGACACCAAGGTTGCGAACCATCTAGTTCAGCCTTAGGCAATTTCCCAGAGGGATCAAATCCAAGGCAAGGGAAGAGAGTTTTCAAAGGACCAAAGACAATGGCCTTGGTCTTCCCAAGATTTAGTCCCAGTGTCACTTTCTATGCTATTCTATGCTTACCCTTCATTTCCATCAGAGCAGAACAATTGAGCCCGACCATGTCAATGGATCGTACACAGCTAACTTCCTCTAATCTTAGGTCACCACTTTGCTAAACTAAAAATCAAACAGTAATCTAAAATATTACCATTTTTAGAATGAAACATTCAATAGGCACTTGTCCTTTCAAAACTCCTCCGTGACAGCAAATCTTCCTGTGCCAGCTCCACAAGGACACGGTGTTGATAGCTTCTTACCTCTCTTACTCAAGCACTTGTGATTTTAAATGCAAATTCTTGTAAAAATGAGCTATTGTTCAGTTAGCGAACACCCATTTCTAACCACAGCACTGCATTTTGCATATGCTCAGTTCAATAAGTCAGCATCAGGGAAGTACCTCAACCCCTGATATTTTTGCCAGAATACAGAAGGCCATTTGCAACAGAACAATTGAACGGTCAACAAAAAGCACAATGCTGCAGATGCTGGAAATAGGCAAGATTTTTAAAAATGGAAATACTCAACAGGTCTGACAGTATCAACTGAGAAATAGAATTTGATGCTTCTAGTCTGAGAACTTTCCTCAGAAGTAAAATACATTGGTTCCCTTTCAAATTCTGTTCATCTGCAAACAGCTTGCATTTCTAGAACACCTTTAACAAAGGAAAACTCCTCACTGTGTTACAAGGACCTTAAGTGCGCAAAAACTAACACTGGAAGGGTGACTAGAAGCTTGGCTGAAGAGGTAGGTTTTAAGGGAGGGTCTTGAAGGAGGCAAGAATGTTTTCAAGGAGGGAATTTTAGAGCTATGGGCCTAGAAAGTTGAAGGCATGCCTGGCAATGGAGTAATTGAGGAATTTGGGGATGCACAATAAATGAGTTGGTTGAACATGGGTATCTTGGATGTCATAGGGCTGGAGCAGGTTATGATTTTAGGAACTTAAACATCAGGATGAGAATTTTAGATTTGAAGCATTGATGGATTAGGAGCTAAGGTCAGTCAGTGAGAACATTCTGTTCTTTCTTTTTCTGTTGATACAGTTGCCAGATGGCCTCATTATAAATGCTGTTGAGTTCCAACAATGACTAATCTACTTAGCTCAGTAGGCAATATTTATACAGCTTGCAGTGGAGATCTATGTTTGATTGACATCTCCAATACCTTATAAGAAGTCACTTTCATTTGATGTGTTGTGTGCGTTTGTTTATGCAAGATTGAGAGTTGTGAGATGGAGAATAGTTTGACACTGATATTGTGAATAACTTTGAATGACACTTTGAAAAAGCTCCATTTACAACCCCTTAAATATCTTCAAAACCTCTGCTTACGTTGTCAGTTTCAAGATCATTTCAAAGACTTGCCAGTTCTGTACATATAGATAATGGGAGAGTGAGTATGGAGGATGCAGACATAGAAGGGACATGGAAGAGGTAGGAGAGATATGGGGTTATGAGAGATACAGAGGACATGGGAATTATGGGGGCATCGGAGATCTGAGGTGCCATGGGAGAGATTGGGGAATGGGGATATGGAGCATGAACAATTTTTTTTTTAAAATACACAGCAAGTTATGATGATCTTGAATGTGCTCCCTAAAAAGGGTGGCAGAGGCAGATTCAATGTTAAGCTTTGAAAAAAGAATTTTGATACATATTTGAGCAGAAAAAAAATGCACATTATGGAGAAAAAAAAAACAGTACGAGATAGCTCTGAAAGACCCAGCACTTGCACAATAGGCTGAATGGCCTTCTTCATTGTTGTATGATCCCCAAATCAGTTTCCTCACTCGAGAAGAGACCACACCATGAATAGGCATACTGAACTATGAGTTGGAGGAAGTATGTATGAGTCACTGTCTCACACTCGAGGACCTTTCAGAGACCTGGATAATAGTGTTTAAAGGACAGGTGTAGAGTTCAGGGTGCTTGCATAGGAAGGAATTGAGGTGGTAAGATTGACTGAAGACTGAACTAGGGTGCCATGGAAGGAACCGTATCTTTTCCAAGCTGACAGGGAGGAGGCAGGTATGTTTGCGATCGGGTCAAAGACCAGTGGGATGCATGTTTCACCATGAAGCGAAATGAAGGAACTCAACTCGACACATTGCAAGTACGAAATTTGAAGTAGCTGGCTTGGTACTGTGTTCAGAGCAACCCTTTAGTGTGTTTTTTGTCTTTACAAAAATAAGAGAAATAAGCTTTGCACTTGACTATTTGTGGTGTTCAGTAGAAGAGCAGTTATCTCTTTTATCCAGATCAGTAACATGTCCAATGAGGTCTACAACGAGCATTAAGTATTAACTTATGAAATTGTCTTGGGCCTACCCTAAGCTATTGTAGGTGTTTACTTTGTAAAAGCAGGGACAGAGTGTTCAAGTAGAAAATAGCAGCAAAATACAACAGCAAGTCTGAACAAACACTCACTTATTACCAATAATGATTTTTATTTCAGAACTCACTTGTGCATTTTACTTTCTCATCACTTTCTCCTACATTTAGAGAAACAGATTAATAATACAAAAAAAATACTATTAGCCGACAAATTCAACAAGCTTCCAAAACCAGGATACAAACCCCAGATTCCAGAGAAGAGATAATTATGCAGCTTTGATTCTCTTTCAAGGATTTATCTTTGCAAATCCAGCAGAAAGGTGGTTTATTTTCAGACAGTTACTCCATGGAGGAGTTTCCCTTCATCAGGTTTAATGCAGGAATTCTCCAAAATAATTCCAGCTTGTAGAAATATTCTAAGATGGCACTGAATAATGATGATTTAGGAAGTGGCTTGATACAAGAAGCAAAACATTACAGCAGAGTCTGACATACTAACTTTCACATAAGCAGCCCTTTTCATCAATAACATTCATTATAGAAAGCTAGCAGAAAACATGGAGATGGCTCAGTTATTTCCAATTTTGTAGCAGAGTGCAGATTTGTTTAAAATCAATCATCGCCCTTAAATCCAACTGGTCATTTACAAAAATCTTGCAAAGTCACCAAGCGCCAACGTCCACTACTGGATTTGGTTGATTTTATAAATTTGAATCTTGTAATGAGAGTTCTGATCTGATGAAAAACAATTTACGCTCTGCTCTCTGCTAGGAGTTTACTCTTCAATCAGTAGGGGAAGAAACTTCAAAACAAGAACACAACCAAGCAGTAGAGAGGATGGCAAGATCTCTCATCTTAAATGACCAACAGAAATATAAGGTCTCCAGTTGCCAGCTAAAAACTTTTAGCAGGTATTTGTACTGATCTATTTCCAAACATGTGCCGACCATTAAAAATTGTGAAGTCACATTGATGTAATCATTCAAAAAAAATATGGTGCTGGGTTTTCCCAAAAAGGCAGGTCATCTCACATTAGGAAAGGAGCAGAGTTCCTTGTTTGAAGCGTTCAACAATAAAAAACTGATACTGTTCGAATTCATTTTCTTTCCGATTTGAGTTATTGCACACTTGGCTTGTTTGTGGGCCCAAATCTCTGAGTTTACAATAATTCACAGTGTTTCTTCTCTTTCAAAGGCTGGTACATTTTGTTTACTCAAGGTGAAATGTCAGAAAGGGAGGACCTCTTCCATGTATTCCTTCATCTAGGAATCAAATCTGTAATACAGCATAATCATACAGTTAGGAGACTTAATATACTCTTTCCTACCCCCACGCAAGAGACTGCTTTACAGACCCATAATCCAATATAGTTTAAATGAGAATGAGTTATAATCAGAGGCTGATGTTTGTTAGTTGCTATACAGGCCACTTTGAAATAGGTTTGTTTACATTTAATGGCCAAACACCAGGTACTAAATGTTAATGGGAGATCAGCTGAATTTTCTTAATTCCTCTGTGTGGTACGAAGTTATACAGCTCTGAAGAGTCATAGGGACACAAAACACTCACTGTTTCTCTCTATACAGATAGTGCCAAAACTGCTGAGTTTTTCCAGCATTTTCTCTTTATTTCAGATTTCCAGCATCTGCATTATTTTGCTTTAACTAAATTATACAGTGCAGTGTCCATTCTGAAACTTCATTAATCCTGTTAATGCCAAAGACAGAGACACATGAGAAATTATCTCCATGCCAGACATGGGTTGGATGAAGATAAAACATCAATTCTTGCCCTGATCATTGTGCAGTTTATATGGGCATCATCTGGATAGGATTAGTCTCAGCTGTGTATTCAAATTGCACTCTCTCCTTAGGCTCACACAAGAATGCTGCAAATATAGGCAAGGGGCTTGAGGGTGACTGATGCCTTGGATACCATATTTCAACAAGGAGTCAGTGTGCCTTCATGGGAAGAAGGGAATTAAAAAGGCAACAAGTAATTATACTTAAAATTTCAGGAAATGATAAAATAAAACAAAAAAAAAAGCTTGGATTTACACAGCACCTTTCACAACCACAGTTCATCCCAAAGCTTCCTACAGCCAATAAGTACTTCTGAAGTACTGTGTTACGTAAGAAAATGACAGCCAGTTTGGACACCGGAAGCTCCCACAAACAGCGATGCACTAACGACCAATGTGTTTTTTGAGATGTCAGTTGAGACACAAATATCGGTCAGCACACAGAGTAATTTCCCTGTTCTTCAAATCAAAGCCATGGAATATTTTATGTTCACCTGAGGGCAGATGGGTCTCAGTTTAATATCTGAACGTAAAGATGGCAACACAGTAGTGTACTAGAGTGTCACTTGAGATTTTAGACTCAGAGCAGAATGTGCTACCCGAGTCAAGTCTGGTGGCAGGGAAAAATGGAGAAATTCAACAAAGAATGAGCAAAATTCAGAGTGCAAAAATGTACCTTCATCACAACCTTTGCATGCCAAAACTTACCCATCTTCCTCTACCTTGATCGTACGGCAGTCATTGCCAGAACAAGATTCCAGCTTTATCAGCCGCTGGTTCATCTTCACAAGTAGCGAGGGGTCCACAATTTTGGCAATATTGATCAGTTGGTGCGGGTCAGAGGTCAAGTTATAGACTTCCACAAAAGACTAAAAAAAAATAACTAACGTAAATCATTCAGACCAAGTTAATGCTGTGAAATTGAAATCTCTTTCAAGTGGCATGTACATCAACCAAGGGAAAATCATTGACCAAGTAACATTTTTCATTTGGAATCCCATTGCTTGCAGAAAGCACACCTGCAGAGATAGGCAGGAAAAAGACTCTCAAGCATGTGACAGAGACAGCACCTACCTCACTGTCAGCAAATTCACAGTACTGTAGATTGGTTTTAGATAATGTCCTCACACAGGCGTAAGTATTGTTAAAAGCATCTTCACACACACAGTCAGGAAAACATTCCTAAGGAAAGGAGAAAGAGAGAACATTAAAAAAAGGAAACATAACACTTTAAATTTCAAAGAATTTTCCAGCTTAGCTTCACAAGTATGGCCTAATAAAATCAACGTTACTTTTATTATATGCATTTTAGAAACAAATTTCCAACCACAGGTAAAACTAGAACCTCTGATGTCACCTACTCCCTCTCTTCTGTGCAAGTTGCTGACTCTTGCTCAGATAGTTTTTGAGGCACCCCAATCACCCTCCAACACCTGAGTTCAATGAACATTCATTAATGATTTGAACACCAGTCAAGGACACTACTATCCTCATGAACAACCTTTGCAGCAGTTACTGAATAGCGAAGAGAAACAGCAAGCCTGTTTAATTCATCCTGCTTCCTCCTTTCTTTACTTGAGGAGTATGTGGCTGTCAGACACCAATTAAATAATTACATTTATAAAAGCACTTAATTGTATTATCACCCAAACTATTCTTGAACCAATAAAAGGCAATTAAACCTGGATTTTTTTTTATCCTGCATGGCTTTATCCAAATGAAACCTTGACCCATTGTGCCATAAGGAAAGTCACTGCTAATGCTTTTGTCAACATTAGCTTACCTGCATAACACTGCTCTGTGAACTGTGAGTAAGGTTTCACGATGCTGATTCGATGAATGAAGCAGTTGAAAGCAAACCTTCACAAGTGAGAATCTTTCCATGATAACAGCAACACAGGAGGCTCTCCAAATGAGTAATGTAACGTGTTTTGTAAAAATCAGATTCTGCCTCTGAAGCCCCTCAGGACTTTTGTGATGTTGAAGGCCTATATAAGTGCAAGCAATTGTTGTAGAATACTTACAGCCACACCAGGTCCTACATTAGGGCATGCAGGGTCTGTCTTGTCAGCACCTTCACCAGTATACTCTACCAGGAAATCATTCCGCCAATGGGTTTTATTCAGTGAAGAATCCTGGAATAAATGAAAGGAAGTGTGGAAGGAAATTTAATAAAGAGGACTCAAACTACTGTCAAAAATCACTCCGAAGAAAGGACAAGTACAGTGCAGAATGAAGTTTGCAGATAGTCTTGGGGTTCTTTATCGTTAAAAGATCTTCTCACCATTTGCACTGCTAGTCAAGCAACCAGAGAGGAATCAGTGGGTAAAGTATGATCTTGAAGTGATAGATCATGAACAATTATAATTTTTGTTCAAAGCACAGGGACTACTTTGTGGTTGTGTTCTGTATAAACTCCTTGCACAGCAAATCTCAGTATCTGGCAGGGCAGCAGGTCATTCATTTAAAAGAAGTGGGCTTTTTGTTTATTGGTAGTGTTCCTATCTCCATGTGTGTCAGGGTTCAAAACCTGCTCCGAATTATCGTGCTGAGCAGAGACCAGAGCTCCAATGCAGAAGTCTGGATTGGCATCCAGTGGGAATACTTGGATTGGCGAGTGGCTGTTTCCCCTCACCCTTGCCATCATACAGGTTCTGGGATCCCATAAAATCCTATCATAAAGGGACTAATTATCTATCATAAAGATGATTATGGCCAAGGAAGAAGCATTTATGTTGCAGCTTGTCAGCATTAACTTGAGGATCGTTTCACTACTTCACACTTTTCAACAAGTACACAGAAAGCATCACCTTACACTTAAAAGATGTAAAAAAAACGCCAAAGATTGGTTATCGGTGCTTTGAAGGTTGGTGGTGTGATTATTAATGCAGGTTACTTGAATTTGATCTTATTCTCTCCTAAAGTGCCACACAAATCCTGTCACAAAGCATTAGTTTTCTAAATAAAGCTTCCAAAACCAGTGTTACCGGTCCACCACAGGCAAAACTATTCTTAAGTAGGAGGATGTACACTTAGTGGGCAGGTTGTCAGTTGTCGTTGGAGGATGACAGTGGGTCATCAGTTTCTGCCAAGGGTCTTCATGTGACTCAACAGGCCGATTCTCAACCCACAGCATCTTTAAAGACCTCAATCATGGGTGTAGCTGTCATAATAAGCCTGGCATTTATTGCCCATGAGGGTGGTGGCAAACCCTTTTTGAACTGCTTAAGCCCACGTGGCAAAGGTACTTCAACTCTTGGCAGTGAGTTCCAACAATTTGACCCAGTAAGGATTTACAAGTCCTCTCATGTACCTGCTGGCCTTGTCCTCCTGGGTGGTATGGGTAAGAGGTTTGCAGCTGTGTTGAAAAATACTTCTTCAGTTGTTGCAGTATATGGTAAATACTGCAGCTACATCGAACTGGTGGTGGAAGGAGTGAAAATTTGAGGTGATGGATGAGGTGCCAATCAAGCTGCCTAGATAATGCTGACCTGCACTCACCCAGGAAATTATTTCCTCACACACCTGACTGGTGCCTTGCAAGCGATTGAACTAACTCACTGCAGAATCCCCAGCTCCGATCTGCTCGTGGCCAGAGCATTTATAGGGATGGTGCAGTTAAGATTGTGATCATAGGTGATATTAATCATGGAGATTCAATTATGGTCATGGCACAGAATGTCAAGGAGAGGTAGTTAGACTTTTTTGATGCAGATGATTATTGAACCTGCTCATGACATTTGCCACTCATCAGCCCCAAGCCTCCATGTGGTCCAGGTCTCATTCCAAGTAGGCACAGCCTGCTTCTTGATCGGAGGAGTTATGGCAGCTTTTGCATTGCTGCTTTTCACTCTCATTGAAATAGCACAAGTCGGACAAGCAGAGTTTCACCATATCATGTCTAAAGAGACAATGAGAGATAAGGCATATTGTACTCACCATTAGGGAAAGGAAAGAGCTGCCATCCATACTTTTCAATACATCATATCCAGCAATATTCAAGAAGGTGGGGGCCAGGTCTATATTCAGTATGGGTTCCTGTACAAATCAGGAAAAAAATGAATTCAGCTTTCCTCTTAGGATTTCCTCCTAGCTATAGTACAAAGGCAAGAACTGTTCTGTATGTATGTACCATTTAGTTTCTGAAAATGTGCTGACCCCTCCCCAACTGTAGTTATCCAACACCAAAGATAGAGAGCTGGGAGCTCGGGAGACTCCATGGAGGCATGAAAATAGCAGCTGGGACCCGAGTGCGAGATTCCCAACCCCATTCCTGGAGTTTGATTTATCAGTGCCATTTAAGGGTGCCGCAAGCCTGCACTCCTGACCTGGCCAGCTCCAATGCGAGGATTGGCATGTCCTAGTCCTCCGCAACTTTCATGGAAGTGGGCCAACTTTTAAAAGGGCTCGTGGACCTCGGAGGTGTCGTGAGCCATAGTCTGGATGAGAGAACCTTCTGAAAGACAAGTTCAAGCAAAGTTCAAAAAGTCTCACCCATGCCAAGCTATGCCCTACCAATCCCCCATGGCCCCTTGTACCCCCATGCCAAATGATGGCCCTTACATGTCCTCATTCACCCCCTAAACACTCTGTATAGAACCCATCAACCCTATACTGATGATAGGATAAGTTCAGAAAGATTTTTTAAAAGTCGTTCATCCATAAAAATTGCTTTTACTACAGCCAATAGAAGCATCAAGCATCCAGACCCTTTAAATTATCAATAGCAGAAACTGCAAGCACCTGAAACCGCTTCATTTTGTGTAAATGAACCATGCAAGTTTGAGAGGAGAGATCAGAGGGGTAGAGCTTTCCATCAAGTAATGTTTACCCTGGAGCATAGCTGATTTAGCATTGTAATGGTTGTCTGGACTCTCAGCAAAGAATACATTGAGGTTTGGATGAGAGCCCAGGCATCCATTAGTGCGCTCAAACAGCTGGCGCTATGGGGAAGGGATGTGGAGGGCATGAGGTGGCTGGATGGGGCATGGGAAGTGTGTGTGTGTTGTGCGTTTGCATTGGGTGGGGCAGGGGCTATAGGGTTTTACTGCTTTTATTATAACTGGGACAAAGTCTCAAAGCACCGAGGCAGGCCTTTTAAACAGCCCACCTTTGCACCTTTCAGGCACTGTAGTTGCCCCCATGCTCTGCAGTGTGCGGGGGTGGGGGGCTGCAGACCCAACTACTGTTAGCACTCAACCCCCCCTGGAATAAAAAAGCAGCACTTCCCACCAATGCGGCCACACCAAGCTGTGAAATTCCCTGACTCTCGCTACCTGCCTCGAAGATTTCCAGCCTTGATTATGTGGTCACTTATTTCATCACTGGTTGCGGGATCTTGCTCAAGCTACAAATGAATTTCCCCAAATGATAAAAGTTCCCACATTTCAAAACAACTTCATTAGCCGGGATTGCCCGAGTCATGAAGGTGCTACATAAGTGCAAGCTCTCTTTATTTAAAAGATGTTTCCTTCTAGCGTCCATTTGCAAAGATTGTTATTGTCTAATACCTGGGTTTGTAGAAGGGTCACATGCCTTGCCTCAGTTCATGTGTCAGCTGCATTGCTGGGAGTGAACACATACCTTAAAATGGTCTTGGATTCCCATCTAGGCCCACATTGTGATATGCGACAGCCACTGAATGTTAAAGATTACCTTAATGGTCTGTTTGGCTTTGATGCCTGGTCCACGGACTAGCAATGGTACTCGAATATCAAACTCATAAAGCTGCCGCTTGTCAATGGGGAGAGAGAACTGCCCTGCAAACAGATGAAGTTACGATCAATAGCAGCTGTTGGGTACTCCTCCGGAGATCTGTTTTGTGGCCTCAAATATTCACTCTACTTATTAATAACTTACATCAATGAGACAGAGCCACATTTTCCAAATTTACTGATGCCAAAAAGAGGTTCTAAGGAGTATAAATGTAAGTGGAAAATTAGAGATATTAGTAGATTCAATGAGTGGGCAAAATTGTGGTAAATATGAGATCATCCATTTTGAACCCAGAATTGATAGAACAGGCCTTTTTTTTTAAATGGTGAAATGCTACAAGCGCTGGAGGTCCAAAGAGTCTAAAGGGCCCCAAATATATAAATTATTAAGATGTCATAATTGGATACAGAAAGTAATTTTAAAAGGCAATCTGGAATGCTGGCCTTTACATGTAAAGGAATAAAATACAAGGGGTTAAAAATCATCCTGCAGCTACACAACATGCTGGTTATACTACACTTAAGAGTACTGAGAGCAGCTCTGAGCATCATACTTAGGAAAGATATTCTGGCCTAGGGAATGCAGAATGACACCCAGTACTCCAAAGGTTAAATTAAAAGAGATGATACTAACTGGAGTTGTATTTTCTGCTATTTCGAAGATAAACGGGTGATTTAATCCAAGATTTTAAGTTTAGTGGGCAGTGATTAACTATTTTACTTGGTTAAATCTAGGAATAGGGAACTTGGTTACAAATTAGGCTTTCCAGATCTAATGTTTAAAACATTCTCCTACAAATGGCAGTTGATGCTGGAATAATTGTTAATTTGATATCAGAAATTGATAGATCTCTGTTAACCAAAAGGTATTAAGGAGCATGGGGAAAAAGGCAGCTACATGGGGTTATACAGATCAGCCATGTTATCATTGAATGACAGAACAAGCTCGAGGGGCTAAATGGCTTACTTCTGTTGAATGTGCCACTTACGTAAGCAGTTAAAAGGCCAAGAGGCTACCAATCCACAATGATTATGAAAAATAGCCCCTTCCACTGATGTATGAAACACCCCATGGACCTGGTCCACAATTTAGAGCAAAGTTTCTTATTCTCCTTTTGCAAATCATCATTCAGAGTCAAATCTTATTCGGGGGGGGGGGGGGGGGCAGATTGAGTAACTGTGACAAGTTTGGAGCCTTAAGCAACGTTAGCACAGCACACGCCTGCTCCAATTTCATGTGAAAGATCAGAATCACGTTCTATAATCAAAAAGGAGCTCCAGTTCATTGCTGTCATTGCAAGAGCAGTGACAGATGGATAAAGCAAGAGTTTGAGTCATATTATAGCCTTAGATTCATGCAAAAAATAAAAATGGAACTGTATGGAATGCTGCAAAAGCTTTACTCTAAACACACCTGTGTGATAGCCATGGTCCGACGTATAGAAGATGTATGTGTCGTTCAGCTCCTTCACTTCCTCCAGTTTATTGATCACCTTCTCCACCAGATCATCCACAGAGAGCAAAGTCTGCCACCTGCAGGGAACAGAAGAAAATGCTATAGCTTACATGAACTGCAAGATGGAGACCATCTGATCCATTGACCCAAGATGATTTCTGGATGGGAAAACTGGAACTAAGGGTTTCCCCAAATATTCTGCAGAAATAAACCCAAGCCCTGAAAATATGATCAACATGTTGGCTGCCTAGTAAGGTGGGGAAGCAAAAGGAGTCGAGATCAGATAAGTTGGAAATCATGACTGAGGAGGGTGGGGGTGGTGTGGTTGAAAGATGAGTAAAAAAAAAAAAATCACATGGGTGGGGGGGGGAACAGCTATGAGTTTAGCTTGTTGGGCCTGGAGGAAAGACTCTTGCTCCTCCTGCCCATAAACAGTGCTGCAAGTAGACCTGTTACAGGTCTGGCCCATGTCGGGTTCCCGAGCCTGAGCAAACTCAGCCTCTCTAGGTTAAAAATAAAAATTCTGTTAAAATGGAGGCTCACAGCCTCAAACGTTTCTTCTTCTCCCCCAAATCACCTCTGTTAAAACCGGAGTTTTTGAGTAGGAAATCTTTTTAAAATCTTTTTTGGGGGTTAAGATCCCCCTCTGTCTGTGCAGCTTATGTTGCTCGAGAACAGTTCAAAGCTGATCTCGTTCTACTCCACTCATAGCGTTATATCTTCATTTGCTTTAAACACTCATTTGCTTCTGTCTTTAAAATAACATTCTCTACCTCAAAAGCTCTCTGTAGAACATCAGCAATTCTGTAGAAATATGTTCAGCTTGCAAGAGAGTGATTGCACTATTTTATATGGATCGATGAAACACAACTAGCCCAACGTAAATTGAAGCGCAAGGCCCTTACAGAACACATCAGAACTAATCAGCACAAACTTTAAATGTGTGGCTCAAGGATTGGTGTGGGAGAAGTGGGTTCTGATTTATGGGGCATTGACACCAGTACTGGGGAAGGAGAGAGCTATTCCATTGGGATGGACTTCATTTGAACCATGCTTGGACCAGTGTACTGGTGACTCATAACTCGGGTTGTAGATAGGACTTTAAACTAATTAGTGGGGGGTGGGGTTCAACTGATGTTTTAAAAAAAATCAAAATGAAGCAAGAGAGCAGAGGTGCAGGGTAGTGAAGAGGCGAACGATAATCAAAGTGTGACAGGAAGTGGCAGAAAATATAAGAAGAGTGCAGCAGAAATTAGAACCAGAATGAGTAATAATAAAAAGTCAAAGCTTAAAGGCTCTTTATCTGAATGCAAGCAGCATTTGTAACAAGATAGATGAGTTGACGGCACAAATAGAAATAAATGAGTATAACTTGATAGCTATTACAGAGATGTGGTTGCAGGGTGACCAAGACTGGGAACTCAATATTCAAGGCTATTTGACATTCCAAAAAAAGGCAAAAAGGAAAAGGAGGTGGGGTAGCTTGTTAACAAAGGAAGGTATCAGTGTGGTGGTGAGTAGTGATATAGGTGCAATAGATAATGATGTAGAATCAGTTTGGGTGGAAATAAGGAATGGCAAGAGGAAAGTCACGGGTGGAGTCATTGAAAGGCCCCTGAAGAGTTGCCTCACTGAAGGACAAGGTATAAATTGGGAAATAATGGAGGCATTTAAGGTGGCTGCTACAATTGTCATGGGTGATTTTAATCTGCATATTAATTGGATAAATCAAATTGGCAGGGGTAACATGGAACACAAATTTGTAGAGTGCATCAGGGGTTGTTTCTTAGGCCAATACATTGCAGAACCTACACGGGAACAAGCTATTTTAGATCTAGTAATGTGCAATGAGATAGGATTAATAAGAGATATCATGGTTAAGGATCCTCTAGAGGGTAGCAATCACAACATGGTAGAGTTTCAAATACAGTTTGAAAGCAAGCAACTGGGATCTCAAACCAATGTCCTCAACTTAAATAAGGGCAATTACAGAGGTATGAAGAAGGTTGTCTAAATGAGTGGATGAACAGCAGCAGACAATGAAGCAGCTATTTCATAATGCTCAGTAAAAGGGTATCCCGGTCAAATTGATTATGAAAATAAATGGAAAGAAAAATTAAAAAAAAACAGCAAGAGCGATGAGTATATAAAAAGAGTGGCTAAAGTGAGTGTGGGACTCTTGGAGTATGTGACTAGAGAATTGTTAACAGGGAACAGAGAAATGGCAGATAACTTAAACCAATATTTAACATCGGTCTTCACAGTGGAGGACACTATAAACATCCCAAAAGATATCAGATAAGCAAGGAGCTAATGGGAGGAAAGATCTTGTCTTTATCATGAGACACAAAATATTTGACAAACTGATGGGACTAAATGCAGATAGTCGCCAGGACCTGATGAACTGCATCCAAGGAAGGAAGTGACTGCAGAGATAGTGGAGGCATTGGTCAAAATATTGCAGAATGCACTGGATTCTGGGAGGGTCCCAGCGGATTGGAAAACTGCTAATGTGACGCTCCTATTCAAGGGAGGGAGACAAAAAGCAGGAAACTAACTATAGGCCAGTCAGCCTAACATCTGTCGTTGGGAAAATGCTAAAGTCCATTATTAAAGAAGAAATAGCAGGACATTTAGAAAAGCATAATGCAATCAAACAGAGTCAACATGGGTTTGGGAAAGGGAAATCATGTCTGACAAATTTCACAGAATCAGAGTGCAGAAGAGTCCCTTCGGCCCATCGAGTCTGTACCAAAACGTGAGAAACACCTGGCCTACCTATCTAATCCTATTTACCGGCTTGTTATATCCTGAAACAACCCTAGCAAATTGGGATGAAACATTTAAGTTTTGAAGAGAGGTTACTCACTTTTAAAAATTTACGTTTTAAAAAAACTTTTGAATTTTTCTTATAAACTAATATTGGTCATAAATCAAAGAGTTTATTAAAACATCAGGTTATTTTACATGGGGCTTGGCCCATAGCCTTGAAAAGGTTATGACGTGCCAAGTGTTCATCCAAGTACTTTTTAAAGGATGTGAGGCAACCCGCCTTCACCACCCTCCCAGGCAGCGCATTCCAGACCATCACCACCCTCTGGGTAAAAAAGTTTTTCCTCACATCCCCCCTAAACCTCCTGCCCTGACCTTGAATTTATGTCCCCTCATGACTGGCACTTCAACTAATGGGAATAGCTGCTCCCTATCCATGCACCTCAATCTTGTACACCTCGATCAAGTCACCCCTCAGTTTTCTCTGCTCCAACGAAAACAACCCACGTCTATCCAACCTCTCTTCAAAACTTAAATGTTTCATCCCAATTTGCTAGGGTTCTTTAAGGATATAACAAGCAGAGTTGATAAAGGGGAACCAGTAGATGTAGCGCTTTTGGACTTCCAGAAGGCATTTGATAAGGTGCTAAATAAAACATCATTGCACAAGACAGGAGCGCACCGTATTGGGGGTAATGTATTAACATGGAATGAGGGTTGGTTAACGCACAGAAGAGAATGTTGGGATCAATGGGTCTTTTTCAGGTTGGAAAGACATAACTAGTGGAGTGCCACAAGGATCAGTTTGAGGGTCTCAATTATTTATTACCTATATTAATGACTTGGAGGAGCGTGCAGAGTGTAATGTATCCAGATTTGCTGACAATGCAAAAAATAAGCGGGAGGGCATTTTGTGATCAGGACATGAGGAATCTGCAAGGGGATATAGATAGGTTGAGTGAGTGGGCAAAAACTTGGCAGTTGGAGTTTAATGTAGGGAAGTGTGAGGTCATGAACTTTGGTAGAAAGATCAAAAGGCAGTCTATTATTTAAATGGACAGAGACTCCACAAAGGTGCAGCATAAAGGAATCTGGGTGTACTTGTACATGAAACACAAAGTTAGCATGCAGATGCAGCAAGTAATTAAGAAGGCAAATGGAATTTTGGCCTGTATTGCAATGGGATTGGAGTTTAAAAATAGGCAAGTCTTTTTACAACTGTACAAGGTGTTGGTGAGGCTGCACCTGGAGTACTGTGTACGTTTTGATCCTTGTCTTTAAGAAAGGATATACTGGCATTGGAGGCAGCTCAAAAAGAGAATCACCAGGCTGATTTCTGGGATGAAGGGGTTGACTTATCAAGAACAGCTAAACAGATTAGGCCTTTATTCATTAGAGTTTAGAAGAATGAGGGGTGATCTTATAGAAACGTACAAGATTCTGAAGGGGCTTGACAGGCTAGATGTTGAGAAAATGTTTCCACTAGGCGGGGAATCTTGAACTAGGGGACATAGTTACAGAATAAAGGGATACTCATTTAAAACTAAGGTGCAAAATAATTTCTCCTCTCAGAGGGTAGTGAATGTCTGGAATTGTTTACCGCAGAGAGTTGTGGAGGGTAGATCACAAAGTATTTAAA
This sequence comes from Carcharodon carcharias, assembly GCF_017639515.1. Taxonomy (NCBI): domain Eukaryota; kingdom Metazoa; phylum Chordata; class Chondrichthyes; order Lamniformes; family Lamnidae; genus Carcharodon; species Carcharodon carcharias. The sequence goes on along the minus strand of NC_054483.1, from coordinate 16,234,516 downwards.
GAGGAGGTAGATAGATTTTTGAAATAATCAGAGAGTTGAAGGCTATGAGGAGCTGGCACGAAGGAGTTGAGGCCTGGGGCAGATCAGCCATATCTTATTGGATGGCGGGCAGGCTTGAGGGGACAAGTGGCCCTATCTTGCTCCTATTTCTTATGTTTTCATGTTCTAAGGTTAAAAAAAGGTTCTCCAACTCGACACATCAGTGATGTCATAAATCAAATCCTCGTCTACTTGACAACAGTGACATGTCTGCTCTTCACGGGAGTGTCACAAAACCAACTTAAAAGCATTTTTCTTGCCTTGCAGGTTTAATATACAATATAGGTGGCTTTGTTTTCTGCTTGAAATGTGCTTCATGAGAACACGTGCATATGCCATCCATGGTACACTGGCAAGTCAAATTTCTCACACAAGCCAACTGCAGTAGCAAAGCATTGCAGCAATGTCATAGAATTGTAGAGCGTGTCCACCATCTAGTTCATGGTTCATAGTAATATTTTGGAAGTAACTTTTACTTTGTTAAATACATGATAACTGAAAGCCTAATTAAGAAACTGACAAACAACCCTAACGTAAATGCAAATTGAACAAGTCCAAGTTAATTACAGCTCAAAGGGTTGAATGTGTTCTTATGAGGTCAGAGTTAAGAGGGTCAAAGCCCAGGGGGCCTTCATTTAGCTGGGAGGCTTCAGACACCAAGTCTGAGGAGAATCTCCCTGACTTCATTCCGAATTCAAATTTTTCATACGGACGTCAAGGTTTGGTTTAGAAACTAAAAAGTTTAATTGACATAAATATCAATTGGACATCTCAACGAACCCCTGTTACTCCAGGCATGAGTGATTCAGGGTGGAGCTCTGGAAAGTTGTCCATGGAAATTTTTCAGAAGAAGTTCTTTGGGGTTGGAGATACGAGCACCCAAGTCAGCAGGTGTCAGCCCTGAGTTCAGCAGGCACAGAGTCGTCCAAGAGCTGAAAAATAGCCTTGGGTCTACATCCATCAGAAGTCAAAGGTTTTGTGAGGTGGAGGCAGTAAGCCACAGTGCAGTGTAGCTCACACTTGATCTAGGGGTGTGCACAGATGCAAGATGCTTAAGGAATGGTGGAGGCTTGTTTAGCTGGAAGCCAGTGGACAGACCCCAAGAAAATGCATACTTCTGAAGATAGCAGAAACATTGGGCTGAATCAGCAGTGCCTCCTGCTGGCCTGGGGCACATTGTCTACTCATGCCACCCAATATGATGAGAAGACCAAAAATCAGTTGCACGACATCTGGAAACCAGTTTGCAACCGTCCGCTCAGCCCACCAATGTCAGGCCATGTTTCCCACCATTGGACGCCGGGAATCTCACTGTAATACATCTGCATATCATTTTAAGCCCAGCCCACCAGAATTGCTCTCTCCCCTGCCCCTCACCCCCAAATAATCCTTCCACGTTAGCATGATTGCACACTGATGTTTCACAATAGCATACAAAACACGTGCACTTGGCAGGCTGCACTTTGAGGGGAACTCGGAAGGGAGTACACAGTAACGTTGTGCATTAGCTGGGTCGCCTGTTGGACTTCAAGGTTCACGCACGTTGGGTTGGGCAGCAGAGCTGCCCTGCGATTGAAGGTAACGCACAAGCCACAAGCATGGGGGGGGGGGGCGTGGTTTGGGCAAGGGAAGTGGCCAAGCTCGAGAATATCATGAACCAGTGACATATCCTCTTGGCGCACAACTTTTGGTTTTCAATTCAAAGTTTTAAAGTGACAAAACTGTCCAGGGAATTAGCACTGACCAATTCACCTGACATAACTTTATATTTTTATCCAAAAAAGTAGGCTTTGTTCACAGAAGATTTATACTTTGTGTTGGGAGATAAATATTTTCTCATTTTAAATTGAAATGAAGGTTAGAAACATTGAGCATGGAACATATAATAGGAGAGCAAAGTACTACAGATACTGAAAATTTGAAATCAGAGTCACAAACTTTATAGTGAAGGAAACCATTTGGTCCATCCAGTCTGCATTGCCTGTCTGAAACAGCATTTTACCTAGTCCCACTCCCCTGCTTTAACCCTATAACCTTACACACTCTCTTTTCAGATAGAAATACAATACAATTCCCTTGTGAATACCTCGATTGAACCTGCCACCACCACCTTCTCAGGAAGTTTGTTCCAGACTCCCAACTACCCTGAGGGTGAAAATTTTTTCCTCATTGTTATGACTAATGCAGTTGGTAAAGCAGAGTCATTTAAAAATGCCCAGAGGGAAACTCTAAACAATTGTCATAACCTATAATTTTAAATGTCATGTTTGAGATGTGACTCTAAACTCAAGAATCAGACCATTAGTTCGATGTTTTACATGAACTAAATGAAGCATTTTATTAATTTACATAGGCTAAAATATATACACATGGCTACAAATTACTACTACCATAACTTTTAAATTTCCAAGCTAATCTCCATTAAGGCAACAGCAACCCACAGACTTAACCAGACATCAGGCAAAGTATTTTCACCTTCCGATTTCAAAATGAGGTTCCTTTCACTGTGGAGCCAGTTGGAGGCTTGCAGCTGCCTTTTGATCTTCTATTGCCTCTGCTCTGCACACCCGAAAACTACTGAAGTTATACCTACCAGCCCCATTGAATGTTAAGTCTCCTTGTAACAACAACTTCTTTGAACCTACAAGCCCCTTTCACAATACCAATTTTATTCGTAATATAAACCTATTTCTTGGTAGCTGCTAGGAAGGCATCAATTTTCACCCCACTTCTTGAATGCTCTATTCGAAAAAATGCAAATGCACGCTATCTCTCTTACATATCAAAACTGGTACATAGCAAAGCGCCCAGACTAGCTGACTTTAATCCAGTTAAGACACACCCGCAGACTAAACCGCTATTTTAAAAGAAAAATATTTTCCAAAATATAAACACTAATAGCTTCATGACATTCACCTCATTTTCACTCCTTTTGCCCATTATTTTGAAGCTGCGCCCTCTGGTTCTCTATGCTCTCTCTGGTAGGAACTGCTTTCACTATTTACCTGTCCATACCTCTCAGGATCTTGAACACCTCTATCAAGTTCCCTCACAGCCTCCTTTTCTTCAAGGAAAACAGTCCCAACCTCTCCAATCTATCCTCATAGCTACAATTCTTCATTCTGGGTATCATTCTTGTTAATCCCCTCTGTACTTTCCAATGCCTTCACACCTTTCCTCAAGTACAGCACCCAGAACTGGACACAGTGCTCCAGATGAGGCCTAACTAGTGTCTGATGCAAGTTCACTGTGACCTCCTTACTCGTGTACTCAATGCCCCTATTAATAAAGCCTAAGATATTATATGCTGTTTTAAATGCCTCTCATCATGCCTTGCCATCTTCAATGGCTTATGTACAGGTACAGCAAGGCCCCTCTGTTCTTTCACCTCCTTTATAGTTTCTCCCTTTCTTTTATACTCTCTCTCAATATTCTTCCTGCCAAAATGAATCACCTCACTTCTCTGCATTGAGCTTCATCTGCCACTTGTCCGCCCAATCCACCAACATATTTATGTCCTTTTGAAGTTCATGACTATTCTCAAATTGAGGTTTCCAATTTTCATGTCATTTGCAAATTTTGAAATCATGTCCCAAACACCACACTCTAAGTTATTAATACATATCAGGAAGAGCAAGGTTCCCAACAATGACCCCTGGGGAACTCCACTACAAACCTTCTTCTAGTCTGACAGCCAACCATTTATCACTGATATAAGACCATAGGACATAGGGGCAGAAATTAGGCCATTTGGCCCATCGAGTCTGCTCCACCATTCAATCATGGCTGATAAGTTTTTCAACCCCATTCTCCCACCTTCTCCCCGTAACCTTTGATCCCCTTACCAATCAAGAACCTATCTTGGTCTTAAATACACTCAATGACCTGGCCTCCACAGCCTTCTGTGGCAATGAATTCCATAGATTCACCACTCTCTGGCTAAAGAGGTTTCTCCTCATCTCTGTTCTAAAAGGTCTTCCCTTTACTCTGAGGCTGTGCCCTCGGGTCCTAGTCTCTCCTATTAATAGAAACATCTTCCCCACGTCCATTCTATCCAGGCCTTTCAGTATTCTATAAGTTTCAATCAGATCCCCCCTCATTCTTCTAAACTCTATCGAGTATAGAACCAGAGTCCTCAAAAGTTCCTCATATGTTAAGCCTTTCATTCCTGGAATCATTCTCGTGAACCTCCTCTGGACCCTCTCCAGGGCCAGCACATCCTTCCTGAGATACGGGGCCCAAAATTGCTCACAATATTCTAAATGTGGTCTGAACAGAGCCTTATAAAGCCAAAGCAGCACATCCCTGCTTTTATATTCTAGTCCTCTCGAAATAAATGCCAACATTGCATTTGCCTTCCTAACTACCGACTCAACCTACAAGTTGACTTTAAGAGAATCCTGGACTAGGACTCCCAAGTCCCTTTGCACTCCAGATTTCTGAATTCTCTCCCCATTTAGAAAATAGTCTATGCCTCTATTCTTCCTACCAAAGTGCATGACCTCACACTTCCCCACATTGTATTCCATTTGCCACTTCTTTGCCCATTCTCCTGACCTGTCTAAATCCTTCTGCAGCCTCCCCGTTGCCTCAATACTACCTGTTCCTCCACCAATCTTTGTATCATCTACAAACTTAGCCAGGATGCCCTCAGTTCCTTCATCTAGATCATTAATGTATAAAGTGAAAAGTTGTGGTCCCAACACTGACCCTTGCGGAACTCCACTAGTCACCGGCTGCCATCCTGAGAAGGACCCCCTTATCCCCACTCTCTGCCTCCTGCCAGACAGCCCATCTTCTATCCAGGCTAGTACCTTGCCTCTAACACCATGGGCTCTTATCTTATCGAGCAGCCTCCTGTGCGGCACCTTGTCAAAGGCCTTCTGGAAGACTAAGTAGATAACATCCATTGGCTCTCCTTTGACTAACCTGCTCAGTACCTCCTCAAAGAATTCTAACAGAGTTGTCAGGCAAGACTTCCCCTTGATGAAACCATGCTGACTTTGCCCTATTTTACCATGCACTTCCAAGTATTCTGAAATCTCATCCTTAATAATGGACTCTAAAATCTTACCAACGACCAAGGTCAGGCTAATCGGTCTGTAATTTCCTGTCTTTTGCCTCATTCCCTTCTTAAACAGGGGGGGTTACATTAGTGATTTTCCAGTCCTCTGGGACCCTCCCTGACTCCAGTGATTCCTGAAAGATCACCACTAACGCCTCCAGTATCTCTTTAATTATCTCCGTCAGAACTCTGGGGTGTAATCCATCTGGTCTAGGTGATTTATCCACCTTCAGACCTTTCAGTTTTCCTAGCACCTTCTCCTTGGTGATGGCCACCATACTCACCTCTGCCCCCCGACTCTCTTGAACTTTGGGAATGTTACTCATGTCTTCCACCGTGAAGACTGACGCAAAGTACCTATTCAGTTCCTCTGCCATTTCTTTGTTCCCCATTATTACTTCTCCAGCATCATTTTCCAGCGGCCCAATGTCCACTTTTGCCTCTCGCTTACCCTTTATATATCTAAAAAAAACTCTTGCAATCTTCTTTTATATTACTGGCTTGTTTACCCTCATATTTAATCTTTTCCCTCCTTATTTCTTTTTTAGTTGTCCTCTGTTGGTCTTTGTAGGCTTCCCAATCCCCTGGTTTCCCACTGCTCTTCGCTGCATTGTATGCTTTCTCTTTAGCTTTTATGCTGTCCCTGACTTCCCTTGTCAGCCATGGTTGCCTCGTCCTCCCTTTAGTATGCTTCTTCTTCCTAGGGATGAATTTTTGCTGTGTCTCCCAAATTACTCCCAGAAACTCCTGCCATTGCTGTTCCACTGTCTTTCCTGCTAGGCTCATTTCCCAGTCAATTCTGGCCAGCTCCTCTCTCATGCCTCTGTAGTTACCTTTTTTCAACTGTAATACCGTTACATCTGATTCCAGCTTTTTCCTCTCAAATTGCAGGGTAAATTCTATCATATTATGGTCACTTCCTCCTAAGGGTTTCTTCACCTTAAGCTCCCTTATCAAATCTGCCTCATTACACATCACTAAATCTAGAATTGCCTGTTGCCTAGAGGGCTCCACCACAAGCTGCTCCTAAAAGCCATCTCATAGACATTCCACAAATTCCTTTTCTTGGAATCCATTACTGATGTTTCCTGTCACTCAGCCGATGTCTTATCCAAGTGCCTACTTTCCCTTTTATTCCATGACCTCGAATTTTACTCAAGTCTGTTGTGTGGCACTATCAAATACCTTTTGAAAATCTATAAACACCACATCAACAGCATTGCCTTTATCAACCTTCTGTGTCAGCTCCTCAAACTAGTTAGTTAAACACTATTTTCCTTTAATGAATCTATGCTGGTTTCCCTTAATTATCCTGCACTTGTCTAAGTGACAATTGTTTTTTCCGAGAATATAGTTTCCAGAAATTACTCTGCCACTGAAATCAACTGACTGGTCTGTCATTGCCAGCTTTATCCTTGCACCCCTTTTTGAACAAGGGTGTAACATTCACAATTCCCAGTCCTCTGGCATCACTCATGTTTCAGGAAGACTGGGAGATTATCACTCGTGCCTCTGCAATTTCCACTCACTTACCTCAGTACCCTTGGATGCATCTCATCTGGTCCTGGTATTTTAGCTAAAGTTACCTTAAGTAAAGATATCCTAAAACTTCCTCCTTCTCAATTGTAAATTCTTCTCGTGTACCAGTTATCTCCTCTCTCACCTTGGATTGGGTAGCATCTTCTTCCTTTATAAAGACAGATGCAAAGTACTCATTTAATACCTCCGCTATTTCTCTTGCCTCCACATGCAAGTCACCTTTATCATCACTAATTGGCTGTACTCTTTCTTTTACCACCCTTTTATTAATTCTATGCCTATACAAGACCTTGGGATTCCCTTTTTGTTAGCTGCCAGTCTCTCTTCATGCTCTCCTTGCATTAGTTTTTTCACTTACCCTCTGGTCCTTCTATATTCAGCCTGAGTCTACACTGTATTTTCTACCTGGCGACTGTCTTATGCACACTTCTTCCTTTGCAGCAAATAAAATTTCAAATAAAAAATATGAAACAGAAAATGCTGGAAATACTCAGCAAGTTAGGTAGCATCTGTGGAGTGAGAAACAGAGTTAACACTTCAGGTGCACAATCTGCACTAGTTCTGATGAAGGATCACTGACCTCTGTTTGTTTCTGCACAGATGCCACCAGACCGGCTGAGCATTTTCAACAGTTGCTGTTTCTACTGGAACAAAAATAACCCCAATTGCCAGCCCTCCAAAGAATCAGACTCTCTGCGAACCCCTCATTCCCCTTCAGCAAGAAACCCAGCATCAGCTGCCTGAGATCTGGTTTGACACAACATTAAACATGAAAAGCAAAAAAAAAGTCAAAGCAATAAATTGGTAATTTAAAAGTAATTAATAAAAATGACCATTAAAGAACTGTCAAGCAACAGAACTAACTGATAAGATCATGTTTTGCCTTTTGCTTAAGAAGCAGAGCTAGAGAGAAACAGACTAGGCCTCAAGTGTTGGTCATCAGAGAAGGGGGAGATGTCTGGGGCAGGGATAAGTACTGAACAACAATGGGCTTATATTCACTGGCCTCAGTGGAATTCATATGAAGATGGGGGTCAGTAACAGATTGTCTTTTAGCCTCTGTGGATAGGTTTTGTTTAGGGAGGGAGAACAGGGTGGTAGTGTGCGCACGTGCAACAAACAGCCTGTGTGTCCATTTTTGTGTCCAGCTCACTCCCAGTTTCAGAGTGCTGCTTACACACCGTCTCTCACATCCCCCTCACCTCCCCCTTCAGAGTTTTTAGTAACTGCAACTTTCCTTTTTATTCAATTAAATAGTTTCCTTATCTCTTGGATACTGTTATACGGTTTTCTGAATTATGCATCAAACAGATTTCCTCTTGACCTGTTTACTGGGATTCCAAACGGGGGAAGGAGGGGAACGCACTCTCATACTGAAGTCGCCAACCCACCATACCAATGCTGTCTCCCTCCATAAACCTTGCCTACCTTGTCTTCTGAAAGTTGGAAATTTTCCAATCACCATGGCTGCTATACTGCCTGTGTTAAATAGTGTACCCATATATTCTAAACTCAATCCGGGGATATGCAACCTTAAACTCATTCACATCAGAGGTCATGGAGTGGACTCTGGGACAGCTGCAGCTCCAATTGCCCAAGTTAACCTGTTTAGTGCTCACCAGCAGCCTCATTACTCAGACATTGTGGCTCTGGGGCCAGCTGCTCTTCCAACAAATTTCACAGGACAATTGTGCGTGATCCAGGAACTGTCCAGGGATGGTGTTGGGGACTGAGGAGGTTGGAGGGTGGTGGGGAGGGGGTGTAGAGCATGCACACTGTCTGGGATGGGGGCAATGGAGTGGGAAGGTCTTTCTGGGTGTAAAGCTGGAGCATTAGGCACTTTGCCCTACCTTATGTAGTGGTCTGAAATGATGCTCCAACAGAACAGCTCTCAAAAGGAGATACAACACAAGTTAACAGAGGAGGGCTGAGGTAACTGGCCCATCCCTACTTGGCCAATGGTTGTTGTGGTTAGAGCAACAGTATACTGTCAGTCAACCAGGGTGCTGGACATGCTGGTTTGGGCTGCTTTGGACATGAAGCATTTTGACCCAGCAGCCCGGATCCTCTGGAAGTATGGGCCCCAGTGATTAACGCAGTCTGCACCCTTCTCTGCTGAGCCTTGTCTACTGGACCCCTGATCAGATGACACAACCCACACACAGCCCACCTCTCCCCTCACCTACCTGTTTAGCTGCCACCCTACCTCATCACACGCTCAGAATGTAATTTTATGCTAGCAGGTTTTTATGGAATTGCTCCATCCCCACTGAGATGGAGCTGTAAAATTCCACCCTTAGTTCTCTCTGTAGCTTCTCAAAATGTCTTCGAGACATTTAAGGTTACCAGAATACAGCAGGTAGTGCTATATGAAAAGGAGTGGGACTTGGCTTCTCCCAACACTCCTGCATTCCCAAGGAAGGACTCCTGAAGAGGTAGGCTCCACATTTCTCAGGAGGTCCAGCTGAGAAGCTAAGTGAATAGGAGCAGAGTGGCAATCGCCATCGGATTGTCACTCCTTGTAAGATTTGGGCTAATGTTTGTTTAGTACTGACTGCTTTACTTGTTTCCCGAATAGTAAAATTCATGTTTTGAATCATGGAATCTAGTGGTGTAGTTTCTCTCAGTTAATCACTGGGTGTTCAAATTTCTCTTTAAACATTAATGGTCTCCAACAGCTACTAACAAATGGTACAGAACAGAAGGAGGCTACTCAGTCCATTGTGTCTGTTCTGGCTCTTGCAAAGAGCTATTCAATTAATCCCATTTCATGTTGCCATTTTCTTCTCTGTAATTAGATTTAAACTCTGCTACAAACAACTTAAGTTCTGCATTACAACACAGTGTCCTCAAACCATTGAAATCTCAGGTTAAACTCAAACGTGATATCAAGTCAACAGCACAATAACTGCATTAGTACAGATGCTCTGGGCCACCCTGGTCAATTATGTAAACAACTTACTCAAGTATTGTTGCATTCTTACATACAAGTCAAATTCATTATTTCCCTAATAATGAAATACAGGACCTACTTTCCTTACTTGTCATTTCATTTGGAGTTTGTACCCCACTGCACTGCTCACAACTCAGGAGTTGAGCAACAATTTTTTTTGTGACAAAATACCTAAAACCACATTTTGACAAACTGGTCAAATTTGCTACAAACTCTTTTTTTTTTTAATTTGGCAAAGCTTAGTGATCAACTCCGAAGCCATTCAAAAGAAAAAAAGTTTAATATTGAAATTTCATCCGCAGCCAGGCTGTTGCAGCTTTAATAACTATTCACAATTTAAACCTATAATGAAGCTAATGACGCAATAGAACATGCCACTTGCAGAGGCAATCTCTCTTCATCTGCAAGATCAGAAAAAACTGTCAACTGCTCAAGTGAGTTGAAAGTGCCCCACTCCCAGGCTCGAGTCAAAGAGTTAATTTTGTTGATACTTGTTTATTATGGGGCCCTGAACACCACTGAGACATCCAACAATCACCTCTCGCCACTATCCTGACCCCTCCCCACCCCCCACACTCTCCTGGCCGCTCCCCATTACCCCCCACCCTCTCAGAATGATCTGCAACCCCTAGAAATTATTTCTATCCCGTTTGTCTCGACAGAATTTAAACTTGAATCCTGAAGGGGAAAAAAAAATACATCACCCAGTCTACAGCAGGCTTAGACTTTGAAAAGTGAGTACATCCTAGTACCTCCTTCTAAAAACATTGTCCAGGAATTCAATAGAAGTGTTCTTCATAGGCGTTTTTGGTTGTCGGAGCAGCCAGTGTTTGTCCTGTGGGAGAATAAAAATCATTGTAACTGCAACAGCTGCTGTCACATTTGCACCAGATTCTTGCTTCCAATTAACAGCCCAATCACGTGAACATGATTTTGGGTCCTAGAATTTACCTAGTGTATTTGCTAAACTAATACAAAAAGCCATTTATTTTAGAAATCAAGAGTTTCCTCTGCACAGACAATGCCCTGAGTCAGCTACACTTCTAGCACATGCAGAAGCTTTTTAAAATTAGATATTAAGTGCTGAAATGACACATACTGGTGTTGGAACCATCACCACTGTTGGCTGCTGACACCACCTAGTGGAGATTACTGCTAATTCTGATGCCAGCTGGTTTCACAAGCAAAATGAATTTAAGAAAAAAAAGTGAAACACAGATTATTAAGCATCTGACAGAAGTCAGGACAATGACCTAGGTTTATAGAGTTTCCGCCCACAATTTGCTTCTAAAAGAATGACTGCTGACGTTTAATTCTCCTAATTGACACTTTCAAAGCCCAAAATTTTGAAACCTCTTAATTCTCACCTTAACTCTCTGCTCTAAAGATCTTGCAGCTGACTCACATGAAACTTTACTTCATTGTGCATGGGCTCTACTCACCTTCCCGTGAACATTGAAACTTCCATGACGTGGGGCTTTGGTGACGTTATAAGACTTGCTGTACCGTGGAGCTACAGTCCAGGGAGAATGGCAGGCTGGAGTGGACAGCATCATGAAAAATGGAACCCTGTGCTTCTTGGACTGCAGAAACTCGACGGAGCGGTTCGCCTGGACAAAAAGTAGAGAGGTGGTCAGATAGTCAATTTGCACAAGCGGACCACTTTCTACTTCAGAAAACTGATGAGGGAAAACAGTCAATAGAAACCAAAAGTGCTGGAAACACTGAGGTCAGGCAACATCACTGTGGAAAAATGGGTTGACAGGTTTAACCATGACTTTTCCTCTCAAACCTGAGGGGTTAACTCAACCTTGCTCTCAGCACATACAATGCCTAACCTGCTGCATCAGATTTCTAGCATCTGCAGTATTTTGCTATATTGAACTCTTCCTATAGGAGGAGCCTCCACTAATTATACCATTGCAAACCGTATATTCTGGCCATACAGAGGCAAAGCCTTTATGCTGTAAGCATTGTTAATATGCTTCAAGTATCAAAAGATGCATGCTAACAACTAATTATTTTACCCTTAAAAAAATCAATTTCAACATGTACACTTGAAGCATTCACACCCAAGGCAGCACAATAAGGAACTGGCTAAAGATGGAAAGCCACCTTTCAGTGCTCAAAAAATATTGGATACCCAGCTTGCAGTCTGCAACACTGTCAGCCATTTTTCCTTTCTGGTGACCATTTGAGATTGACTAGATCCCGTGGGAAGGATCCCAGAGCAGCTTTACCCAGATAGCAAAGTGTGCCAGTAAGGCTGAATGGCAATTCTTGCCTTACCTACCGAAAACAAGATTATTTAATTGACTCAATTTTAAACAGCACTGACACCATCATTTTGCAATTCAGAACACAAGGAGCTGAACTATCATATTTTTATAGCTGACAGCACAAAGATAAAGATGCGAACAGCTCATTCGACTTGAAAGGAGCTTTAGCAAAGCACACATCTTTCCCAATATTCTGGCAAATATTCAGTGAAAACATTTCCTCCAAGCAACAGTGGATTTGTAAGGTTGCACATTGTACAAAGGTTCCAGAAGTTGAGCTGCTTGTTCTATTGTCAGACTTTAACAATAAAATTCTGCAGCGGCTATGATATATTCTCAGCATTAACACCATCAGACCATTTTTTACACTGACTTAACAGACTTCGAGTAAATGTGTCTTACTATAAGGTCAGTCAGATAGTCCTTTTGATAGGTGTCTCCATGCTTTTCAGCTGCACCATTCACAGACAGCGTGTAGTTATAATATTTTGAGTTTCCCACCTGCATAAGAAAATTGTACTCTTCAGATCACAGAAAAACACAATCTGCAAAAGGATACACAACACCTCTTAGAGGTGCCCGAGAGGGCCACTTGCAAAACTTGGCTGAAATTTCTAGGAACAAGACTTTGTTGCACACCATTAGAGAGTTATCTGCATCAGAGTGTGATATTTGGTGCTCCAGCCTACTAGGCCTTGTATCAGGAACAAGAGTACAGGCTCAAGTGTTTAGATGGGCTCTTGAGGTCTTGGGTCTGGGCTAAGCAATGTTCAGATATGATGGGGATTGGTGTCATTTTGTTACAGTGGACCAATGGACAATTTTTAGAGGCATCCTATAATCCTACAGACAAACAAGTACTTCTGGTCAACCATTTAAACTGAGTCTTTGAGTCCTTGCAGTATTCATTGATACATGTTAAATTAAATTTTGTTTTGTTTGTTCCCAGGCATCTTTTTGTTCTTATTTTAAATCAAATGCATTGTATGGAAGTTCCAATCCTGTTCTTCAAAGGACAGAAATCACCCCCTCCCCCTCCTCCAACCCCACTGAGCTGCTTGCTCATCAAATTTATGGTACCCAAATCGTCTGGCTATTAATTATCCACTGCTTCAGCTTCCAATATCAAAAACAGCCACTACATGGTTAATAGGACCACATGGTGATTGGCACAAACTGGTCACAATGATTTAAAAGTCTGCCTTCATTGATCTTCTGGATGGAAGTTTAGCTCAGTTGATGGTTTTCTCGTGGGCTTAATACAAGAACAAGTCAAGCCAGAAGTTTATGTTAGTAGCTGCAAGGTGTTGCTTATGAGAATGAAACACTGGTTAGTATAACAGTGACATTATTCTGATACTGCCAAATTTCACATTCACCAGTTTGATTAAATGAAAGCATCTGCAGAGACAGATACATGGCAGCCATCGAGGCCGTTTGTGTAGATTAAATTCATGGCCACTGCTGCATCTGCCCCTTAATGCTCCAACCTGAAGCTGCCCAAAGCAGAAAGGGAATTCTGAGATAAATTATTGCAAGAATTAGCAAACGGTAGTGTGCAGCAGAATTCCATCAACACAGCATTGAGAGTTGTAACTGGGGGATGGAGGCTAGGCAAGTTCCCAAGGAGAGACAGGAGAAAGCACCCATATATAACAGATACATTTAACAAATTAAATGTAGCAACAAAAGAGTTACCAACATATTTCACAATAGCCCACAGTTTCTTCAGAGGCAAAATCCTGCAATTTATTCCACAATACAAATGATGAAATGTGAAGGAAACTTTTATATACATACTTGCAGGAGGCCTGCTTTGTTAGTTGTCAGTTTGGTGATTTTTTATCTGGCCAATTGTGGAACGTGCTAGTTAAATTGTCGTAAAATTGAGTCACTTATGCTACTATTGAACATACTGAAACATTGATAACATGAATTTTGCATTCAAGGGGACAATTATTCAAGCAATAAAGAATAAACTGTACTTGTAGGCATTTTCAACATAATGTCCCAAGGTTCTTCACAAAAAGGAGATGGGGGCTGGTGAAAGATAGTATGGCAGGAACTAATACTCATCAGATGCCAGGGGAAAGGTTTAGAGACAGTGACCAAAAGCTCACAGAGTTAAGGTTTCAGATTTTCAGAAAGAAAAGGCAAAGTTTAGAAAGAAATTTTCAGACTGCAGATCCCATAATGGTTGATGGTCAAAGACCTCATTTTCAGTGACTGAAAATTTCAAAAGCAGTTTAGCTGGTTACTTTAAATAATCATCCAACTCAAATTCTGTTAAACGAAGACAATTTGACACTTACCAGTCCATGCCAGTGATCCCAGCCCAAAGGGACGTGGGCTGTTCCACCAACTGTAGCATGTCCATACTATCAGAAAATAAAAACAATATTAGAAAGGTCAGGCTACAATTTCTTTAGTTAAGTGATAACTTCTGTCTCAGCATCTGCAGATGAATATTTGTCAATTAATTGGAAATAAAATGTTAATTCTTGCAGAGAAGGGATCTTTACTCCTGCTGTAGCAATGGTAGATCTGGTTGAATAGCAACAGGATGTGTTGCCATCCAGGCAAGTGGTGGTGAGGCGGGGGCAGACGCTGGGGAAGAAACATTATAGACCACCATCAATCCTACCCTATCCTCAACCATTCCCACATATTTCTGGGCCAGTGGTTTCAACAAGAGAGCCAGCTTTAAGCTTAGAAACAATAGTGAACAGAAAATTTGCAACTTACAGATGGAGGCATCAACTACACCTCATCCTGCCCATTGCTATCCGACTCAACCAAAGTCAGTCAATTTTTTCATCATAGGCTAGACTGGACAACATTTATGATTAATGATACTTGGATAATCTAGGGCATTAGGATTATTTTAATTTAAAGAGCCAATTGTTCAAGAATATTGCAAGAGGAATCTTCTAGGTCCTATAATGGCTCAAGTACCTGGTCAGTTTGCTGAATGGCCTTTTCATTCCCACTTTCTTGTTTTTAACGAGTGTAGAGTTCACGGCCAGGTTTAGATTCAAATTATTATTTTAAAAAAGTGCAATTTAGAAGTAATTACTTTATCATACAAGGGCAGCCTTTGAAGTTATCCATTTATTAATGAGATTAAAGAAATTGCAATGATTCCAAAGCAAATCCCAACATTTCTCAACTGCTCAATTGTTATCGCTGTCAGATCAAAGTTAGGCAAGGAGGTAGTGGGGGAAGGTGCAGACCACCATGAGTGAGGCAAGTCGATATCCTGTGTGTGTTAATAAGGAGATTAAGCCACCTTAGTCAAACAGCTAATCTGACCAACTCAGTACAAAGTGCACACAATTGTTAGGATATTTAAACACTTTGTCCCCACAGAGATACAAAACGCAGCAACTCACCTCACCCTCCTGTGTACACAGTGAATAACTGTGACAATGCAACTAACATCTTTAAATGTTTGGTTTCCCAACCAGTTCATGACAAATATTTGCACTGTTTGATCTGCTCAGCATTTGTAAGTAAGGGACTTGGTTTACACATATTTTATCACCCTTCATTCTCAATGTTGAAAACTCAACAGGTAGAATCTCCTTTATTGTGTATGACTTGAAAACTAATTGGCTCAGGGATTGAATCTGACCCCTTCAAACACAGTATCCCAGTGCCCTAAAATTACATCTATAGGTAGTCTTCATTTATATTAAGATTTTTCCTCCCCTATTCAACTGAAGGGGCTGAATATTTTTGGGGTAAAGTTACACAGAAGCCAGACACTCTCCAGTCTTTCACACATGCGTAAATCTTAAATGTGAGCTGACATAGCAGATGTCAGAAAGCTATTCAATTCTAAGGGGAGATTGGATTAGAGCTGAGAACTCAAACCAAATCTCATTCTCAGCCAACACCCACACAAATGCAGTCAAGAGAATTTGCTGGATACAAACCATATCTACTTTTCCCCTCAAGTCTAGAATCATTAGAGATCATTGTCGGATAAATAGTTGTTAAAATTTATAATTAAATAAAATCTTTATCTGAATGTGAGAAGCATTCATAATTCTATGAACTAGTGACACAAATAGAGATAAATGGTTTCTATCTAATCAGCATCACAAAAACCTAGTTACAAGATGCCCAAGGCTAGGAAATAAATATTACAGGGTACAAAGGGTAGACAGAATAGCAAAGAAGGACAAGTAGCCCCAATAGTTAAAGATAACACTATGACAGTAGCGAGAAAAGATCTTGGCTCAGGAGATCAGAAAGTATAGTGATTAGAGGCTGAGTAAACTGTGCCTATACTCTGGAACTTAGAAGAATGAGAGGTGATCTCCTTGAAACAAAAAGATTCTAAAGTGGTTTGACAGGGTGGACTTGAAGATGTTGCTTCCTCAGGCTCAGGAACCTGGGGCGTTGTGGCAGAGTTTGAGGATAAGGGGACCATCACTTACAACTGAGATGATATGAAATTTCTTTACTCAAGGGTTGTGAACCTTTGGAATGTTCTGCCCCAGAGGCTAGTGGATGCTCCATCATTGAAAGTATTTAAAGCTGAAATAGATATTGGTCATTCAAGGAATCAAGGGATACAGGGAACAGGCAATGAAATGGAGTTCAGGCATAAGATCAGCTGTGATTGTACTGAATGGAGAAGGAGGCTCAAGGGTCCGTATGATCCACTTGTGCTCCTGTTTTTCCTAATGTTCTTATGACAAACTTATTCTAGAATATACTAGAGAATTTCATTGTCCAAACCATGCTACCTTATTGAGGTATTTTCCTGCATAGAAAGTCTGGTATCCCCGATTCTTCAAGTAGACAGAGAAGACCTGTGGCTCCATAACCTTCTGCCATTGCACACTGCTGCAGTTTCCATCCAGTGAGTTGTTGCGCACCAGGTGATTGTGTGGATACTTTCCTGTCAAGATGGCACTGCGACTTGGACAGCATAGTGGGGTGACTGCAAACTACAGTAGAAACAAGCAACAGCATCAGGAAGAGTCAAAACCAAAGGCATTTTTACCACCAGAGTTTATCATATGCAGTGTGCTTTATTGAAAAGTTTGAGAAACTTGTAACCTTTCAGATCAGCAGGTCTAAAAGAAAGACAGCAGTTGCAGTTCTCATGGCTGCTTGTAAGAGATTCAACTTTTCTAAACAATGCATAAGCTGAATCTATTACCATCCCAGCTAGTTGCACTTTTAAAAAACTAACACACCACGAAGAACAATTGCTCATCAAGCAGGAAACCAGCAAAAGGAACTGACAAACCAAAGCACACAGCCTAGATTTTAACAGCCTGTGGATGTTAACAGAAGAGATGGCTCAGGGCAGTGAAGAAGTACACATTTTCAAAATAATGATAAAATAAATTAATTAAAAATTGAACAGTGCATAATGTCTCAGGCTTTATCAAAGCAAGTAAGCATGTGCAGAACAATGTATTTGAAGTTTGAAAGGAATAAGAGATAAGACAACAGCAAATCCTCCAGCACAACACAGCTAGTTATCCTTCATCAACCTGTTAGTTTTGGCCAGAATCATTTCAAGCTAATTTCTCCTCATCTCCAAAGCACTTGCCCTTCCAAGCATTTCATCTATGGTTATGGTAGCATTTCGGTTACACTAAGGATGAGTTATCCAGAGACTGGGCTCATGACCCAGAAACAGGTGTTCAAACCCCATCATGGTAACTGAAGAATTTTAATTCAGTTAATTAATTTTTTTAAAACTGCAATTAAAAAGCTAGTATCAGTAATGGCGATCATCTAAACACCAGATTGCAGTGAAAATCTACGTCTCTCATGAAAGCTCTTTAGAAAAGAAAACGTGTTGTCCTTCTGTGGTCTGGCCTACGTGACACCGGAACCACAACAATGGGGTTGGCTCTTAACTGGTCTCTGAAATAGCTAAACAAGCCATCGTTTATACCAAACTGCTATGCAAAGTCAGAACACCTTCACCACAAGGATTCTAGTAGTTTAAGGTGGTGATGTAGCATGGGACCTTCAAGGGCAAATAGGAATTTAATTTCGTGAATGAAATCAAATTGGGGGGGGAGGGGGCAAAGTCAACACAGAGGAGGACTGCAAAACAACTCACTGGAGAATCAATCAATTTGAAAAAATGGGTAAGTAATTGGCAAATTAAGTTCAACACCAATAATTATGAGGTAGTACATTTTGGTAGGAAGAGAGAAATCAGATATTACTTGTGAAATGCAAGTTTAGGTGGGGTGGGGAAACAAAGGGATCTTGGGACTATAAATATACAAATCAAAAAAAGTTGCACCACAGGTTAGCAAGGACATAAAGCAAATCAAGCACTTTACTTTATTTCTAGAGGGAAAGAATTGAAAAATGTAAATAAATTATACTAAAATTGTATCAAACCTTGGCTAGACCACACTTCAAGCAACGAATGCAGTTCTGGTCATCATATTTTAAGAAGTACACAGAGACACTGGAGAGGGTGCAGAGAAGATTTCCAAGACTCATATGGGAGAAATTCTTGGGTGTAAATATCAGGGAAGGAATGACAGGCTGGGTCTCTTCTCTCTTGAAAGAAAGACGGAGGGGTGACCTAATTGGGATCTTTAAAATTTTCAAAGCTTTTCTGAAGAGTGGATACAGAAAGAATGTTTTCTCTTGTGGAAGACAGCCTGATGAAATGAAACCAATATAAGATGGTAACCAAGAAATCCAATACGGAATTCACAAGAAAATTATTTACCCAAAAAATACTAAGAATGTGAAATTTTCTACACGGAGTGGTTGAAGTTAAACTATAGATGCATTTAAGAGGAAACTAGACAAGTATTTGAAGGAGAAGGGGGCTAAGGCTTATGATTGTAAATTTAGACAAGGAAAGATGGGAGGATACTGGAGTGGAGCATAAACACAATTACAGACTGGTTGGGCCGAATGGCCTGGTTCTGTGCCATTTATCCTATGAATGAGGATGAAATGTCCATTGCTTGTTGGTGATGCTCATATCCCCCAAATGAATTTAAAAAAACCATTCCAAGAACTATGACTTGCATCTTTATGACAATCATAGAAGACAGTCCACTTTATGTGAAGGCACACAGGAGAATACATTATCTGTACAAGACATCCGTTTCATTGAGGAAAATAGTTTATCACAGATTTTCAGCGCCACCTCCTCACCCGTTTTGATTTACAGCATTAGATTGGCCATTGATGTAGAAGTTGTATACAAACTTCATTGTGGCAGAACTTCGACACATGCCGAGTACAAGTTATCATTGAGATCCTGGACGTTGAATAAAGCAGTAAATGCTTTTGAATAAAGCTTTTTTGAAAATACTTTTTGAATAAAGCAGTGCATGGTATAAACCAACCAGTAACAATGAGTTTACTTACTGCATTGGTGAATGTAACCCCTGCATCTCCAATTAAGGCCCGAGTCTTCTTCATGGGAGTCTGAAAACAGCAGTTTATGGTAAAAAGTGAGCAAGGTGTAGAAAATAACCAAGTCAGATTTATTCTAATTAAACTTCTGACCCAAACTACATAGACATTGACAGTTCCTGTTACACAGATCATTCAAATGCAATTACATTGTGAATGTCAATCCAGCTAATTGCCATCTTATCTACTCACATCTGGTGACTCAATGGCATTTATCAGGTCCAGATGCAGGTAGGACCAGTAATGCCACATTTGCTACAGAAACAATATTTCAATATCCTGGTCCTAGAATGACATGTGCTATGAGGATGTGCTTTTTAAAGCTACAATTGCCACTTTTCCCTTTTTCTAGCTGGATTTTTAAAAACTGGGACCCTCGACAGACAAGAGCAAAACTGCCCAGACTGTTACAAGACATATGATTTCACATTCCGCCAAGCGGGATAAAGACAAACACTCAGCCCGGTGGGGAGTGCATTGCCCTGTCCATTCACACCATCCTGAAACTTTTCAAACATTTCAAAGATGAGACATCAAAATGCAATTACCTGTTCTGAAACAATAGCTGCAGCAGAAATGAATAGAATTTCAGTACAATATACACCCAGCAAAGTTCTGTCGAAGGGTCACGAGGACTCGAAACGTCAACTCTTTTCTTCTCCACCGATGCTGCCAGACCTGCTGAGTTTTTCCAGGTAATTCTGTTTTTGTTAAAGTACTTAAAGGACCTACTTATCAAACAGGAGTGGAAATGAAAGACAATGCTGTACTGAACACAGGTTTTGAAGCCGTGTGCCCTCTGTCTCTATCGAAATGCTGTGGCCAGGTTGCCACATAGCTCTCCCGAGAACAGAAATCAACTGTGAACCAAGACCTTTTCGGAAACAAAAACATGCAAATTTGCTCCATCCAACTGTACCCAGAAGACAGGTGAACAAAACGACCTTAACATGGAACCACCACATCAAGACCGGCTAAGCAACAGCTGCCCACATATGCCTCTTTTATTTTTCACGAACTGTAAAAAACTTAGAACCCTATCTTCTTACTTGGGTGTGTGTGCCTGTATGAATGTTTGAGTGTATGAATGGTGGTTGCATTTTATGTACTTTTTCCTTAGCTCGGGAAATAGTAAAACTTGTTTTCCCAAGCAAGCTTGTCCAAATAATTCTTCACCATCTCAAAGCGTACAAATTGGGTTCTTAGAGAATTGACAAAGCACATGTTCTCTAAATCCTGAAAAAACCTGATTGTGGTCAAACCTGACAAACTAAGGGAGTCATTTCATCCCTCATGTGGTCTTAACACATGGAATCCAGTCCCTTAATTAACTAATAATGAATGGCTCTTCATTTGGTTGTTAGACCTCATTGCTAGTTAAGGTTCATAATCCAAAGTCACTGGCCTGTTCTTGTTGCTGCTGTGACAATTGCCTCCCACAGGAGGCCCCAAGGTAAAACTCCTCATGCAGTGTGGAGCAGCACACTCAGCCAAAAGGAGGGGAGGGCTTGGGGATAAATGTGTGCTACTACATTTACATATACTAACTTAAAACACTGCCACTTGCTCCCATCATTTACAGTTTCAAGAGGCAGCATGAATTGAAAAAATTATTACAGATAATGGGGATAACTCCACATATCCAGAACTTGCTTTGAGCCACATTGTACTTTTGAGCTATTGTGTCAGAGCACAAGAAAAGGCCATTCATCCCATCAAACCTTGGTTTTCCACAGAGCACAGAGTAATTCATCACAAACTTGACCTCAAACACTTAACCTGCCGGAAGAACATTCTGTATAAATAATCCAGTTTGCAAAACAGATCAACAACTGTGTACCGTTCATCCATCTGCCTTATTCACAGGCTTTTCACAGGCCACTGCCACCACACAGCCAACAGGTTCAGTGTGTGTTGGTAAACATTTGATTACACCAATCTTTACCCATCCTTATAACCTCCAATGTAATCTTCAACCAGATGATAGCTAATGTACAAGGACAAATAGAAAGCAACAAAATCTGAACATAACATGCTTTGTAATGTGAAAAACCTTGCAAGTTCAGCATCAACAGTCTGGGTTTATCTTCCTTTTCCTGGTGATGAAATAACAGAAAAGTACTTTGGTTTATAACCTCTTCAGATTAGAGGCAAAGCAATCCTTGGAAATGAGCATAATATATTTGCAGAGCGATTGAGTGGGTCTTGAATTATCAACACATTTTTGAACTTCACAAAAACCAGAGACAGTTCTGTCTTTTATTCACTAATTTAAATTCTCTCATCGGATGTCAATGTCACTGGAAAGGCCAGCATTTGTGGACTAACCCAAATTGCCCTCGAGGTGATGGGGAGTCATTTTTTCAAACTGGTGCAGTCCATGGAGTGTAGGAACTCCCAGAATACCGTTAAGAAAGCAGTTGCAGGTTTTTAACCCAGCAACAGTGAAGGAACAGTGATATAGTTGCAATCTAGGATAGTGTGTGGCTTGGAGGGAATATGCACAGAGTGTTCACACATGTCTGTTGAACTCTCGGTTTTGGAAGGTGCTGGGAAGAGAGGCTTGGAAAGTTACTGCCGTGCATCTTTTAGATGGTACACACTGCTGCTACTGTGTGTCAGTGGTGGAGGGAATGTTGAAGGTAGTGGATGGGGTGCCAAACAAGTGGGCTGCTTGGTCCTGCATAGCATCAAACTTCTTCAGTGTTGTTGGACCTGCACTCATCCAGAAAACTGGAGAGTATTCCATCACACTCTTGACTTATACCTTGTAGATGGTGGACAGGCTCTGGGGAGCCAAAATTCCCAGCCTCTGTCCTGCTCTTGTAGCCACTGTGTTTACGTGTTGCATGGGAAAGGGTCACCCACTAAAGGTTGATCCCTTTGAGTGAAGAAATTCTCCTCAGCTCAGTCCTAAATGATCAGCCCCTAATCCTGAGATTGTGCTTCCGTGTTTTAGATTCCCTGACCAATCCGTATTTTAGATTCCCCAACCAATGGAAACACTGTGTCCACCCTATAAATCCCCTTCAGAATTTTGTAGGTTTCAATGAGATTGCCTAACTCCAGAGAAAAACCCAAATTTACTCAGCCCCTCATTCCAGAGAACAATTCAGTAAACCTTCACTGTACCACCTCCAATGCAAGCAAACCCTTACATGTCCAAACCAAAACTGCACACAGTACTCTAGATGCAGTCCCACCAAAATCCTGTACAACTGTAGCAAGATTTCTTTATTCCTGTACTATAATTCCCTTACAATAAAGGCCAACATGCCATTTGCTTTCCACTTGCTGCACCTACATGCCAAGTTTGTGTTCCTTGTACAAGCACACAGTGGTCTCTCTGAACATCAACACTTACAAGTTTGTCACCTTGCAAAAAGCGTTCTGCTTTTCCATTCCTACGACCCAAGTGAATAACTTGACATTCCAAAATTTATGTAACTGCTTCAAGTCACTTTCATAATATCACTGATTAGGCCTCAATGCAAGTATTATATCCAATCCTGGATGTCACAAGGTTTATGAAGGTTGTCAATGCAGAGAAGACTTAGTGATGTTAACAGGGATGAAGGACTTGAGTTATGGGTAGAGCCTAAGAAGCTGGCTGTTTTTAAGATCAGACAAGTGCAAGAAGAGATTTGATGTAGGTGCTCAAAATCATGACGAGTGTTAATAGAGTGAAGAAGAAACTGGCACAAAAGTCAATAATCAGAGGACACAGATTTACAGTAATTACATGATATGGTTCTGCAATAAACTGCAAAATGAAACTCACTTATAACCCCTGCCTTGATTGGAGAGGATTTTTTCAAGCTAAAGTAACAGTTGTAAATTAACTTACTGAGTTATCATGTACAATAATGGACAGCTATGGAACTGGAGAATTTATGGAGTTGAGATCAACCATGACTCAATTAACTGGCACAATAGGCTGTGCAGCTCAATTCTTATGTTCCTATCAAATATACAGTTATAAAGAGATGATTTTTTGCATTGGGGGACAGTATTGAAATAATGACCCAAATTTTTGTGGTCAGTGCAAACATTGCACTTGCTCATAGTCTTTCTGCAGGTTTTGTTGCAAGATTTCAAGCACTGGGAAATTGCTGTGATTGGAAATCTGTTGCAGCTTGGCAACCCAACTGGGGATCTGGGACCTGTAAATCTCCTTCATCAAATCAAGATTGAAGACATGCAGAATCTAAGATCTCCAAGTGCAGGTTAGAAAATTTAATTCATGCAAAATCATGTACAGAAAACAAAATAACGAGAGGGAAAGGTGGGATTGAGAGATGAAAGAAACAATGAAAAATGATTGAAAAAAAGTTTTTACATTTCCAACCATGATGTCAACCTGAAGGAAAGGATACTCTGCGTCGAATAAGTATCTAGAGACTAAGTAATGTAATTTCCTGCTTTTCCATTCTCTAATGCAGTCTCTTAGCAAGAAAATGGTATAGCCCAGCTTCTGGAGAAGTAGGGAAACTGACAACAACTTCTGGAGGTTGCTATCCAATTTACTTACCCAAAACGATGAACTGCAACAACCTCATTTGAAAATCACACATCATGCCATTTATTTACAGGAAGCTGCATTTTTTTTTGTTCAGTAACAATATTTTCCTAGTTTCTTTCTCTCAAACCATTCAATACCCTGTATAGGTATATAAAACATTTTCCTCCCCTTGATCTTCTGGCCAGATGAACACTAAGCTATAATGAACACTGATGTTAAGGCACAGGCTATAATGGCATCAGAATGTATAGTTTGTGTTGATTTTAAAAGTTATGCTTCTTATAACTCAGTGACAATTTCCCTATTGTCAGATAGAGGGGCTGCTCAGTTTTCAAAATTCTTCATTGTATTCGTATTGATTGTTAGCAGGTGTTTTAACTTCTACATGATACCGGTTCCCAAACTGCAAAGATAAGCCCAATAAAACTTCCTGAGCTACAGCACAAACAATCAAAAGCACTAGCACTCAGGAATGCAATTAAGAGGGAACATGGATTGCAGTGGAATTAGGCAACAGCAGAGACGATAGATTACAAAGTTACTGAATAATAGGATAAAATGAACTCAATCAGTGAAGGATTTTTCACTCACAAAAAAAAGGCTGCATCCAGTCCTCAGCAACCAAATCATTTAAAAAAAATTTAAGTCTTATTATGTAATTGGCTTACACACGGTCATCAGCTTGGCTCAGTTGTTAGCACTCTCATAGGGAAGCCATGGGTTCAACTCTTGCCCCATGATTGGAGCATTAAGTACTGTCAGAGCTCCACTGCTCTGTGACAGGATGTGGCCCCTTGGATAGGCACAACTCTCAAACTCAATTTCAGCTCAACAAAATAAATGCAAAGCAGAAGTTACGCAGGGATAGAAGGTAGTGAAAGTTAGAGTGGAAGTGGGTGAAAGATTTTATTTTGTGAAATAATTCTGCACAAAGAGGTAGGAACATTCCTGCCGAGAACAGAATACTCCATTCCAGCTTCAAGCATATATAAAATAAAGTTATACGTAAAATAAAGCTTCTACTTTGTCCCATTCGTCTGACTCAATTCCCATCTCGGAAGTAAACCGCCTACCTTTGTCCCAGTGTAACAACCTTTTCCATTTGTCACATGAACCATCCATCCTGTGACTTTCTGGGAAGAACATTACCAATTTGGTCCCAAACTCAGATTTTCCATGTTAATATGGTACATTGACATGGACAGTTTTTCATCGAGGCTGCCCAATCCTAAATAATGCTTATGTAGCTCTTCATCACATTCTTCAACATAATACACTGTGGGCTAAGCACCACAATCAAATTTGGACACTCAAGTCTGAAACAGCAAATGGGAAATGACTAGCTTATCAGTTTTTGGTGGTGTTATTTCAGGTATTAAAAGTTGACCAGGATATTGGGTGATCTTGTTGAATAGTACCAAATGATCTTTTATGTCACCCAGTAGGGAGCGTGCCTTATTTAATGTTTCAGCCAACAGACAGCACATCCGACAAAGCAGCATTCAGGCAGTACTACACTGGAATGTCAGCCTAGTTGTGTTCAAGTGGATCTTCAACCCTTAACGTTCTGACTGAGGGGAGAGTACTAAGTCAAACTGGCAAGCATGACCTTTACAGACAAGGTCAATATTGAACACACTCCAGCAGCAGCTTTTCTCCTAAAGGGGATATAGTTTCCAGTGATAAATATTTAAAACAAATCCTGTGAAGCTGCAAAATAGGAAGTGAATAAACTTGCAAGTAACACTGACTCTTCTAGTGACTGGCCTTCAGCACATAAGTCACAAGGCCATTTCTGTATCATGTGCAAAGTATATGATTTAGACCTCTCTGATCTTTACATTTATAGTGCTCTTGACATTTATTACTCAAAAATAGCTAAAAAATCACTTATTTCAATTGACAATAATTGAGTTGTTTAATTGCACAATCTTATGGATATGGACCAACAGATCACTGGACCGACTGGAAATATTGCTCAATATTGTGGATATGGGCTAACAGATCCCTAGACTGACTGTAAATATTGATGGTATCATTCCAGGGTCTACCTTTGGGTTTCAAGACTCAAACTTGTCCCCAGGAGCGCAATGCACATTTATTTCAGATAGATATTCACTCTGTTTCCAACACAGCCAGGATTTCAAGAACTCTGGCAGCTTTGCTTATGAAGCAAGCTTTTACAGGCCACAGCATGAGCAACCATTTCAGAGCCTGGTAAAATCATTTTGCTTGTGTGGTTGGGCCACCAACAGAATGCTCATTAAGTTTCTAAAAATTAACTTGTAATTACATGCAATTCAGATGTTCCATGCATGAAATTTTGTTTTCCATCAGACACACAAGGGGAAAAGCAAATAAGGGCAGTGACCATCTTAAACCACAAAGATTTGTGAACAACACTATGTATAATTTTTTTAAGACACTGATGATTCTGGAAAAGTGGCAATGCTGTCAGTGAGCATCCAGAAGTCTCAGTTCATTTAATAATGATTGTGGTATTGGAGTGAATTTGACGAGTCTAATGCAATACAAAACTTTTTTAAAAAAATGATTCTGTCTGCGGAGTTTTACTTTTACATCATGTGTGTTTAATGGTTTATTGCCTTATTCAGGATTCCCTCAACAGCCCAGTTATCCAAGAACAATTACTTATCCATCATTTGATTAACACCAGTTCGTAACAAAAGCTAATATAAAGCATGACAAATGTTAGCAAACTTAATAAGAGCAAATGCTTTAGAGTACAGAGTGAACAGTCAGCATCTGTACAAAAGAGCGTTTTGATGTTTCCGACGTTAACCTTCATCTCAAAGGCTATTGCTAATTTTATCAGTTTCTAAACTGTTATGTATCCTCTGATATAAAAAGTCCAAACCAAAAAAAGCTTAAATTCACCTCAAAAAGACTAACCTGGCCAATCACGATGATTATCTGTTAAGGGAGAAGTTCAGAGGACTGGAAGTAAGCTGTATACTTGTACAGAAGGACTGAAACAAATCTTAGATTTCAATCATACTTGAAGACAAGTACAGCACAAGTTCAATCTACCAATTCATTTAAGACCTACCATTCCTTCCAGTTCTATGTCCTGATCGTCTGTTAGTATCAACACGATATTCGGCGGCACGCAGTGTCCGAACCGAAAGGACACGACCAAAAGCAAAAACACTGCCAAATTCATGATATCAGATGGAGAGAAGCGGCTCAGAGGGGAGAGGGTGATGTTTAGGTTAATAGCTCGAATCGCTTCGCATCACACACTGATCTCAAACAGCTGCCGTTTCCTGGTTCGAAACTTTCTGTGTGGCTGAAAGCACGCAGAGTTTTCATCAAACGAGAGAGTGCATGTAATCGACAGGCCACCCAGCCAATCACATGTTCCAAAAATGTATCAGTCTTCCAACGGATTTGCTAAATTGCCAATTACGTCTCACATTAGCATAAAAGAGCGCGATCAGAACAAAAAAAAAGTTGGCCTGGAGTTCAACCCGCAACTTCAGAACTCTAAAACACTCCTCTTCAGCCAGGTGGCTATTTTTAATACAAATCTTAAAAGAAACGTAAATAAATGTGGGCAGCGGTAAACTCTACTTAATTAATCCAAGCTTCAGATGAGAAATTAGATTGAAATTTAATCCATTGGTTGTGTTTGGCATTGAAGATCCAATGGCACTCATCTACTGTCACCCAAAAGAAATCAGTCTCGCCATGGAGGTGACTAAGGTAACATCGTTTTAGCCACAAGCATTATTTTCAGCGGAAAATTCCGTACCCACAATGCAGGTCAATATATTTTATGTATATATTTACTTACCAAACATCTTCCACCTTTACATTTGATCAGATCAGTTCTTGGTCTATCTTTTCTCAATATGAGAAACTTCCTAACTCTCTGCGTGCCTCCATTTCTAGCATTTTATGCATCCCCAAGTCTCTCAACCCCATCGTTGGTGGCCATGTCTTCAGCTGTCAAGGTCCTAAGGTTGGAATCCCTTCCCTACCTCCTTATGCTGTTTAAAACCTACTTCTTTGCACATATTTTTGCTCCCTTGTCCTGATGTCTTCTTTGGCTCAGTGATATCTGATTATGCCAATTGCGTCAGCCATTGGCATAAAAGAGCATGATCAGAACAAAAAAGTTAGCCTGGAGTTCAACCTGCAATTTCAGAACTCTTGGAACACTCCTCTTCAGCCTGCTGGCCATTTTTAATGCAACTCTTTTAAAAAAAAAACTTAAATAAATGTGGGCAGTGATAATGTCTGATTATGCTCCTGTCAAGTGCTTTGGGATGTTTTACTACATTGAAGGCACTATATTAATGTGAGGTGGTGTTGTCAATGTATTCAAAGCATTCAAAAACATTCATACTCCTTTTGCAACAAGTGAACAAGTGGTTAAAGCACATGACCTGTGATTGAGTATTTGGATCACATGGCCATGACAGTGTCTATTATCATTCTTTTCTACTTTTTTCGATTACTTACAGGCTCTGATTCCATTAACCTCCCTGGCTATCACCCTGGACATAGAAGGTTTGAAACCTCAAATTCTCCTCTATTTGCTGAATGCTTTCTTTCACTCCCCCCACCAGTTCTAGCCAACTTCACCACACTGCGGCAAATACCTAAATCCATGCCATCATTACCTCAAAGCTGAACGTTTCGAATGCTGTGCTGTTGAATTGAGCTTGCCCACCTTACTCCTCCATATTACAACTTAAAATACCACATCCTCACTTACACAAAGTCTTGTGCTGTCATGGCCCCAAAATGCACTGTGGCTCAGTTAATGACAACATTTCTCATCTTTGTTTTCAATTCTCTCTCCCCATCTTAATGATTGCATCCAGGTTTATGTCTTGTTGTAGGAACTCTTCACTTTTCTAACTCTGGTCTTCTAATTGTCTGTCAAAGCTCTCATTGGGGATGAAATGTATCCCAAGCTATAAGAGAAGCAAGGAGGAAGTAGCATAAGGCCTGACCATTTTCCAATCCTCTCTGGCGTCAATGGTGCCAGAAGACTGTTAATATTATACCATTGTTTCAAAAGGGAAGAGGGGATCAGTCACTCCAGAAAAAAAATCTCAGGGACTGGATGAATCATCATTTAGAAAAGAATGTATTCATCAAGGACAGTCAGAATGGAGGTGTTAAACAAAGGCCTGATGAACCTGATTGAATTTTTTGAGGAGCTGACAAGGAGGACTAATGAGGGTGTCCTAATTGATGTGGTATCTGTGGATTTTAGCAAGGTTTTTGACAAGGTCCCATATGGCAGACTGGTCAGAAAAGTAAATGTCCATGGGAACCAAAGCATAGTGGCAAATTGGATTCAAAGTTTTTTTCATTGGCAGGAAGCAAAGGGTAATGGACAACACTGAGAGAATGCCAATGCCACTGAGAGGCTGTTTCCAGTGGGGTGATGTGGGGCTGATTACCAGCTCCCTACTTTTCCTAGTATATATCTATGATTTAGACTTAAATGGGGACACGATTAAGAAACTTTCCAATGATACAAAAGTGGCCTGTGTGATTGGCAGTGAGGAAGAAAGCTGTACACTTGTCGGCTGGGCAGAAAAATGGCAAATGGAATTCAATCCAGGGAAGTGTAAGGTAATGCATTTGAAAAGGACAGGTAAGGGCGTGTGTATGAGTCAGAATAGAGAGTTGCAAAGGATCTCAAAATCAATACAAAATCTTTTTATAATTACATTAGGAAGAGGAGATGGTCAGGGACAATGTGGGCTCCTTGGAGACCATTGTCAGGTTGAATAATTATTTTCCATCAATATTTACAGTAGAAGAATAGGTCAATATGCTGGACATCCTGAGGAAACTAATCTTGAATCAGAAACTAAGACTCACTAAAATGAACAAAAGCAAACTAACCATAATGAAGAAAATAATAGCACAAAAGAGTGATGAATCCCCAGGACCAAATAGTTTTCATACCAGGATTTTAAAGGAAGCAGGTAAGAACATTGAAGATCCCTGAGTTATAATCTTCCAAAGTTCTCTCTAATTATAATCATTCTTTCAGATTGGAAAATGTGCATTTCACTCTATTTTAGAAAGGTGAGCGAGGAAAACCAGGGTTTTCTAGTAGACTAGTTAGCCTAACATCTGTTGACTGGAAATTACTGAAGTCTATAATCAAGGATAGGGTGACTGAACACCCTGAAAACTTTCATCTGATCAGACAGAGCTAGTACAGATTTGTAAATGCGAGGTCATACCTGATGAACTTGATTGAATGTTTTGAAGAGATGATTAAGGAACTGGACAGGGGCATGTCCAGTGATGCTATTTGTGTGGATGTCTACAAGGCATTTGATAATGTCCTTCACAAAAAAACTGTCAGCTAAAGTTGAAGCCCATGGAGTTGAAGGAAAATTATTGACCTGGTCAGGAGATTGGTTCAGCATCAGGAATCAGAGAGCAGGTATAATGGGCAAATCCTCTAATTGAACCTTAGCAAAACTGGAGTCAATGGGAATCGGGGAAAACTCTCCACTGGTTGGAGTCCAGTTCCAGGTCATCACTGCAGGAGTTCCCCAGGATAGTGTCCTAGGCCCAGCATCTTCAGCTGCTTCACCAATGACCTTCCTTACATCATAAGGTCAGAAGTGGGGATATTCGCTGATGATCGCACAATGTTCAGCACTGTTCGCAAAGCCTCAGATATTGAAGCAGTCCATGCTTGGGCTGACAAGTGGCAAGTAACATTCATGCTACACAAGTGCCAGGCAAAGACATCTCCAACAAGAGAGAATCTAAACATCACCCTGACATTCAATGGTATTCCCATCACTGAATCCCCGACGATCAACATCCTGGGGGTTACCATTGACCGGAAACTGAACTGGACTGGCCACATAAATACTGTGACTACAAGAGCAGGTCAGAGGCTAGGAATCCTGTGGCAAGTAACTCACCTGCTGACTCCCTAAAGCCTGTCTATCATCTACAAGGCACAAGTCAGGAATGTGATGAAATATTCTTCACTTGCCTGGGAGTGTGCAGCTCCAAAAACACTCAAGGAGCTTGACACCATCCAGGACAAAGAAGACAGCTCACCACCATCTTCTCAAGGGCAATTAGGGATGGGTAATAAATGCTGGCCTTGCCAGCGACACCCACATTCCCTTAACAAAGAAAAGCTTTGCTGAACTGTGTGTATAATCAAGCAAAATCCAAGTAAAGACTGGAGATTGTGATACAATTAACTTTCCTGCTGTGTTTGCGCTGATTTTGTTGAGTTGTAAGTGAAAGTATCAGTCTATTTTATCATGATTATTAATTGAACTTCAGAATGGTACAATTTGCCATGTAAGAGTTCTTGTTAGAACAGACAGCCCAATGCACCCTCGTGTCTGTGTGGTCCATCGATGCCTCTGGGTGTTGGGAGTTGACTCACGATTGCGGAGAGAGACCTGTTTTCGTGGGTAATTTGTTTATTTGTTGGACCGGGTTGAGTCGGATTGTTGGCACCGTCCTGCATTAAAGGCTACAGGATAACCCCGGCGATCCGCACGGCGATTACAAAGCGCCGCCAGCGCCTTCCCAGGATTTCTCGCCGGGCTCGTGCAGGCAGGTAGCGCGCGCGCGCGCACGGCGCCTGAACCCGCCTTTCCCTTCCAGCCTGCGAGGAGCGCGCATTGCGGCGGCGCGCCGGCCTCGACTTCCTCGCCCGGCCTCGTTCGTGAGAATTACCCCGTCCGCTTGTCGAGAAAAAAGCTTCAATGCAGTTGCGTGGTGTAGTCTGTCTCTCGTCAATAACATTTCACCCTTTCAGATCCCCATAAAGCAGTAACTTCTCTGGCTTTGTGGGGCTGGTGTTGAGCCCCACGTCTGACACTGACAAGTCCTGCTTAGCTTTAAATTTGAACTGTGGCTTCATTTCTCTCCCTCAGCCAACTATGGCCTTGGTGCATCAGAAGAAGAGGCGGAAAGACCCTGCTCCTTATTTGGATGGCGGTGGCCCAGTTGGTGTGGTAAAGTTCAGCGAAGTTGGCATATTTTTGGTGGAGAGGAGGATGGGGTCGAGCAGGCGGTGCTTCCTGACCGAGCTCGCTCGGAAAAAGGGGTTCAGAGTGGAAGAGCAGATGAGGTGAGTGAGCTGGAGGTGTCTGCCACACAAGACCTACACCATGCTCACATAAACTCAACACAACTTGTGCTGTGACAATTGTCATTAGGTATTTCGTGGGGTGTGGGGAATAAGCAAGAATTCTTGATATGGAAAGTTAAAACTGTAGTGTTAAGGGTTAACAATGCATATGCTAATATGTGATGATGATGTATCACTGACATCAATCAGTTATGTGTTGGACTCCCCGGAGAGGAAGATGCAATGCTCAGGAGCAACAACCTACTCTGTACAAAAATAGAAATACCTGGAAAAACTCAGCAGGTCCGGCAGCATCGGCGGAGAAGAATAAAGTTGACGTTTCAAGTCCTCATGACCCTTCAACAGAACTGAGTGAAAATAGGAGAGGGGTGAAATATAAGGGGGGGGAGAGAAGGTGAGGGGGGGGGAGAGAAGGTCGGGGGGGTAGACAAGGTCGGGGGGTGGAGAAGGTCGGGGGTGGAGAGTGAAGTTGGAGGGGAGAGAGAGAAGTTGGGGGGTGGAGAGAGAGAGAGAAGTTGGGGGGTGGAGAGAGAGAGAGAAGTTGGGGGGGTGGAGAGAGAGAGAGAGAAGTTGGGGGGGTGGAGAGAGAGAGAGAGAAGTTGGGGGGGTGGAGAGAGAGAGAGAGAAGTTGGGGGGGTGGAGAGAGAGAGAGAGAAGTTGGGGGGGTGGAGAGAGAGAGAGAGAAGTTGGGGGGGTGGAGAGAGAGAGAGAAGTTGGGGGGGTGGAGAGAGAGAGAGAAGTTGGGGGGGTGGAGAGAGAGAGAGAAGTTGGGGGGGTGGAGAGAGAGAGAGAAGTTGGGGGGGTGGAGAGAGAGAAGTTGGGGGGGGGTGGAGAGAGAGAAGTTGGGGGGGTGGAGAGAGAGAGAAGTTGGGGGGGTGGAGAGAGAGAGAAGTTGGGGGGGTGGAGAGAGAGAGAAGTTGGGGGGGTGGAGAGAGAGAGAAGTTGGGGGGGTGGAGAGAGAGAGAAGTTGGGGGTGGAGAGAGAGAGAAGTTGGGGGGGGTGGAGAGAGAGAGAGAAGTTGGGGGGGGTGGAGAGAGAGAGAGAAGTTGGGGGGGGTGGAGAGAGAGAGAGAAGTTGGGGGGGGTGGAGAGAGAGAGAGAAGTTGGGGGTGGAGAGAGAGAGAAGTTGGGGGGGGTGGAGAGAGAGAGAGAAGTTGGGGGGGGTGGAGAGAGAGAGAGAAGTTGGGGGGGGTGGAGAGAGAGAGAGAAGTTGGGGGGGGTGGAGAGAGAGAGAGAAGTTGGGGGGGGTGGAGAGGGAGAGAGAAGTTGGGGGGGGGTGGAGAGAGAGAGAGAAGTTGGGGGGGTGGAGAGAGAGAGAGAAGTTGGGGGGGTGGAGAGAGAGAGAGAAGTTGGGGGGGTGGAGAGAGAGAGAGAAGTTGGGGGGGTGGAGAGAGAGAGAGAAGTTGGGGGGGTGGAGAGAGAGAAGTTGGGGGGGTGGAGAGAGAGAGAGAAGTTGGGGGGGGTGGAGAGAGAGAGAAGTTGGGGGGGGTGGAGAGAGAGAGAAGTTGGGGGGGTGGAGAGAGAGAGAAGTTGGGGGGGTGGAGAGAGAGAGAAGTTGGGGGGGTGGAGAGAGAGAGAAGTTGGGGGGGGTGGAGAGAGAGAGAAGTTGGGGGGGGTGGAGAGAGAGAGAAGTTGGGGGGGTGGAGAGAGAGAGAGAAGTTGGGGGGGTGGAGAGAGAGAGAAGTGGGGGGGTGGAGAGAGAGAGAAGTGGGGGGGGTGGAGAGAGAGCGAAGTTGGGGGGGGTGAGAGAGAGCGAAGTTGGGGGGGGTGAGAGAGAGCGAAGTTGGGGGGGGTGAGAGAGAGCGAAGTTGGGGGGGGTGAGAGAGAGCGAAGTTGGGGGTGGAGAGAGAGCGAAGTTGGCGGGGGGTGGAGAGAGAGCGAAGTTGGCGGGGGGTGGAGAGAGAGAGAAGTTGGGGGGGGTGGAGAGAGAGAGAAGTTGGGGGGGGTGGAGAGAGAGAGAAGTTGGGGGGGGTGGAGAGAGAGAGAAGTTGGGGGGGG
This sequence comes from Carcharodon carcharias, assembly GCF_017639515.1. NCBI lineage: Eukaryota > Metazoa > Chordata > Chondrichthyes > Lamniformes > Lamnidae > Carcharodon > Carcharodon carcharias. The sequence continues at coordinate 16,200,560 of NC_054483.1, read as the reverse complement.
TGGAGAGAGAGAGAAGTTGGGGGGGGTGGAGAGAGAGAGAAGTTGGGGGGGGTGGAGAGAGAGAGAAGTTGGGGGGGTGGAGAGAGAGAGAGAAGTTGGGGGGGTGGAGAGAGAGAGAAGTGGGGGGGTGGAGAGAGAGCGAAGTGGGGGGGGTGGAGAGAGAGCGAAGTTGGGGGGGGTGAGAGAGAGCGAAGTTGGGGGGGGTGAGAGAGAGCGAAGTTGGGGGGGGTGAGAGAGAGCGAAGTTGGGGGGGGTGAGAGAGAGCGAAGTTGGGGGGGGTGAGAGAGAGCGAAGTTGGGGGTGGAGAGAGAGCGAAGTTGGCGGGGGGTGGAGAGAGAGCGAAGTTGGGGGGGATGGAGAGAGAGAGAAGTTGGGGGGGGGTGGAGAGAGAGAGAAGTTGGGGGGGGTGGAGAGAGAGAGAAGTTGGGGGGGGTGGAGAGAGAGAGAAGTTGGGGGGGGTGGAGAGAGAGAGAAGTTGGGGGGGGTGGAGAGAGAGAGAAGTTGGGTGGGGGGTGGAGAGAGAGAGAAGTTGGGGGGGGTGGAGAGAGAGAGAAGTTGGGGGGGTGGAGAGAGAGAGAAGTTGGGGGGGTGGAGAGAGAGAGAGAAGTTGGGGGGGTGGAGAGAGAGAGAGAAGTTGGGGGGGTGGAGAGAGAGAGAGAAGTTGGGGGGGGGGTGGAGAGAGAGAGAGAAGTTGGGGGGGGGGTGGAGAGAGAGAGAGAAGTTGGGGGGGGTGGAGAGAGAGAGAAGTTGGGGGGGGTGGAGAGAGAGAGAAGTTGGGGGGGGTGGAGAGGGAGAGAAGTTGGGGGGGGTGGAGAGAGAGAGAAGTTGGGGGGGGTGGAGAGAGAGAGAAGTTGGGGGGGGGGGGAGAGAGAGAGAAGTTGGGGGGGGGAGAGAGAGAGAAGTTGGGGGGGGGAGAGAGAGAGAAGTTGGCGGGGGGTGGAGAGAGAAGTTGGCGGGGGGTGGAGAGAGAGAGAAGTTGGGGGGGGTGGAGAGAGAGAGAAGTTGGGGGGGGGTGGAGAGAGAGAGAAGTTGGGGGGGGGTGGAGAGAGAGAGAAGTTGGGGGGGGGTGGAGAGAGAGAAGTTGGGGGGGGTGGAGAGAGAGAGAGAAGTTGGGGGGGTGGAGAGAGAGAGAAGTTGGGGGGGGGGTGGAGAGAGAGAGAAGTTGGGGGGGAGTGGAGAGAGAGAGAAGTTGGGGGGGGTGGAGAGAGAGAGAAGTTGGGGGGGGGTGGAGAGAGAGAGAAGTTGGGATGGGTGGTTGTAGGGACAAGCAAGCAGTGATAGGAGCAGATTATCAAAAGATGTCACAGACAAAAGAACAAAGAGGTGTTGAAGGAGGTGATATTATCTAAGAGAATGTGCTAATTAAGAATGGATGGCAGGACACACAAGGTACAGCTCTAGTGGGGGTGGGGTGAAATAAGACTAACAGGGCATAAAAGGTTTAGATTTAAAAATAATGGAAATAGGTGGAAAAAGAAAAATCTATATAAATTATTGGAAAAAACAAAAGGAAGGGGGAAGAAACAGAAAGGGGTGGGGATGGAGGAGGGAGTTCAAGATCTAAAGTTGTTGAATTCAATATTCAGTCCGGAAGGCTGTAAAGTGCCTAGTCGGAAGATGAGGTGCTGTTCCTCCAGTTTGCATTGAGCTTCACTGGAACAAGTCAGCAGGCCAAGGACAGACATGTGGGCAAGAGAGCAGGGTGGAGTGTTAAAATGGCAAGCGACAGGGAGGTTTGGGTCATTCTTGCGGACAGACCGCAGGTGTTCTGCAAAGCGGTCGCCCAGTTTGCGTTTGGTCTCTCCAGTGTAGAGGAGACCACATTGGGAGCAGCAGTAGACCAAATTGAAGGAGGTGCAAATGAAGTGCTGCTTCACCTGAAAGGAATGTTTGGGACCTTGGATGGTGAGGAGGGACAAGGTAAAGGGGCAGGTGTTACACCTTATGCGATTGCATGGGTAGGTGCCGTGGGAGGGGAATGAGGTGTTAGGAGTGATGGAGGAGTGGACCAGGGTGTCCCGGAGGGAGCTATCCCTACAGAATGCCGCCGCTGGGGTGGGGGGGTGGGGTGAAGGGAAGATATGTTTGGTGGTGGCATCATGCTGGAGTTGGCAGAAATGGCGGAGGATGATCCTTTGAATGCAGATGCTGGTGGGGTGATAAGGACAAGGGGGACCCTATCATGTTTCTGGGAGGGAGGAGAAGGCGTGAGGGCGGATGCGCAGGAGATGGGCCGGACACAGTTGAGGGCCCTGTCAACAACCGTGGGTGGAAAACCTCGGTTAAGGAAGAAGGAGGACATGTCAGAGGAACAGTTTTTGAAAGTGGCATCATCAGAACAGATGCGACGGAGGCGAAGGAACTGAGAGAATGGGATGGAGTCCTTACAGGAAGCGGGGTGTGAGGAGCTGTAGTCGAGGTAGCTGTGGGAGTCGGTAGGCTTGTAATGGATATTGGTGGACAGTCTATCACCAGAAATTGAGACAGAGAGGTCAGGGAAGGGAAGGGAAGTGTCAGTGATGGACTATGTGAAAATGATGGAGGGGTGGAGATTGGAAGCAAAATTAATTAATTTTTCCAGGTCCCGACGAGAGCATGAGGCAGCACCGAAGTAATCATCGATGTACTGGAGAAAGAGTTGTGGAAGGGGGCCGGAGTAGGCCTGGAACAAGGAATGTTCCACATACCCCATAAAGAGACAGGCATAGCTGGGGCCCATGCGGATACCCATAGCCACACCTTTTATTTGGAGGAAGTGAGAGGAGTCGAAGGAGAAATTGTTCAGTGTGAGAACAAGTTCAGCCAGACGGAGGAGAGTAGTGGTGGATGGGGATTGTTCGGGCCTCTGTTCGAGGAAGAAGCTAAGGGCCCTCAGACCATCCTGGTGGGGGACAGAGGTGTAGAGGGATTGGACATCCATGGTGAAGAGGAAGTGGTTGGGGCCAGGGAACTGGAAATTGTTGATGTGATGTAAGGTGTCAGAGGAATCCCAGATGTAGGTGGGAAGGGAGAGACAAGGGAGTCAAGATAACGAGAAATGAGTTCCGTGGAGCAGAAACAGGCTGACACGATCAGTCTGCCGGGACAGTCCTGTTTGCGGATTTTGGGTAGGAGGTAGAAGCGGGCCGTCCGAGGTTGGGCAACTGTCAGGTTGGAAGCTTTGGGAGGAAGATCTCCAGAGGAGATCTACTCTGAAGAAACTCAGAGGAAACCTACTCTGTAACCTGTTTAGAAGAAGTGTGAATAAACAAGTGCTAATCAAGTGCTTGATTATGATTACAGTCTGTCTAAAGGAAGATAGGTCACACATTACGAATAACTAAGAACCATGCCAAGAATCCACAGATTAAAAGGACCACCTGAAACAAAACCATGTGTTCAGGGTTTTGAAGTTGGGGAGAAAAGAAACAAGACAAAATTATTTACAAAGAATTGCAGAATAATAATACTGATTTGAGTATTGCTGACAAAAGAGACATGCCAAAGCTTTTCATCTTACAATCATCAGGACATTTTAAGAATACCAGTGCCAAGGGGAAAACAATTATTTATACTGTATGTGAAGAGAGTGCTTCATTGATGTACTAGTTGAGACATCTGCCTAGGAGCTCTCTACCACAGTCTACCACAAGCCTACCTTTACTGGTCAGTATACACATTGGGATTCTTATAGTTCCACACGCAAAAAGATTGGTCTTATCGGCAACCTTGTAAATAGGGTCTGAGGCATTTGCTCACCATGCAAGCTTGATGCTGAAATAGAGCACACGAAAGGCAACCTGCAGAATATTGGCTACGCTGATCAGACTATTTCACGCTGTATATCAAGCAAACTCATGAGCAGGCCCTGAAAAGTGCCCAGTTTACCTCAGATTACCCGGGAAGGGCAAGGTATCTCAAAACTTTGAGCAACTGGTGAAACCAGCTGTTTTATGCTGCTACTACACAGTAGCAACACGAGTGGTATTTGTCACTAACCAGATGCTGCCATCAAGCCAAAAAGACATTCTGCCTATCGCACAAATGAGTAATGTGGTATATGAATTTCAGTGCCAGTGTGATGTGAGTTGTGTAGGCCCTACGTCCCAAAGACTGGTGGATCGTATCAAACAGCATGTCCCAACCATTGTTCGCGTCTGGGCAGGGCACAGACTGTAGCCAACCAGCTCGTGTTCGCAAAGCTCAAAACACAGTGTCCAACATCAGGTGTGATTCCACGATTGGGCAAGATTTACTAAATAATCCTCCAATGTGCAAAGAATTACGCCAACAACCAACTTACGACTGTCAGTCAGGCTCACAGCATGGTGCATTTGGAAGTTACATATATTAATGCACAGGGCCCTGTTCTTTCCAGACAGAAAGAACATGTACATACATTGCAACTGTTTCAGCTAAACAAAATAAGTCTCAGCCATTTACTGACTCATTCATCAGAGCGATGCCTTGACCAATCAGAGTCAAGCTGCCTGGTTTAAATTTCAAACAATGCGTGGCGGTTAACTGTCAGTCACCATCACTGGTGCGTTCTCCGTGGCAACGCCCCTACCAATCAGAGTTCACTCGCCAACCAATTAGCACGCTCTTCATATCCAGTATAAATTATATTGGTATGCCTGCGAAGTGTCCTGATCAACAAAATGAAAAGCTTCGATGTGTCTGTTTTTTCAGCAATACTCAAGTTCTGTACTGCCAAACAACAATTTGAATACTGATTTAGGTTGGGAGGTGGGTGAAGCGGTGGTTATCCAGTAGACCTTGAGATCTGAGCAGGGCAGGACTGAAGTAAGTTGCAGAGGTAAGGGAGAAAAACCACAGAGGGATTTTGAAATCAGTAGAATTGAGGGAATGGAATGTGACTAGAGCTGATGAAGATATAGGAAAGTGGAGTGTGAATTTGTGTAACATAGAATTCAGGCAGCAAAACATATTACCTGAAGGCAAAAGACTATTTGAGCTTTTATGATACAAAACTAGATCTGCATTTACACATTCTCTTATTAAAATCATTTTGTGTATAGTACATGACCCTTTACAACAGTGGAGAAAAAGGCCTCCTGCTCAGGCACTGAAAAGATTTTTATATTCACTGAACTTCTTCTGTAATTAGGCAAGGGTTTTGGTGCAAAAAGACTTTTATGCTACTTCTGATTTCACAATAGTTCATGTGCTCAGTAAGTTACAATGTGATGCAACATGCATTCTTATGACTTGGACAATATAAGTTAAGTTGAAAAGATACTTTAGATACTCTTAGATACTTCAGCTGTAGATCTCTCTAAGGTAGATGGGATAGACATACTGTACAGCACAGTGGGTTCTGAATCCTTTACAGGAATAACAAGTTGATTGAAGCACTTGTATGGATGTAATATGGGAGTTAACTTGTATATTTGTAATACTGTAGTTATAGGATTGGTTGTATTGTTGGTAAATGACAATATTGGTGGCATAACTTTAGCGAGAAGAAAGGCGTTTCACTGTGACCTGTACTAAATAAAACTAAAGCACCCATAACTGTAGTAATCCTTTGCTTCTGTAAAAATTATTGTAATTCATTAGCACTCTCAATAACTGCTTGTTAAACTAATGAGCAGTTGAGCCATACAGAACAGGTGAATCCTTGGTTTGTGTTGAGTTGATTGAGAGGGTGGCAGTAGGAATTTTAACATGTGTATGGGTAGACATGCTGAGGATAGGATTGAGGTCAGATGCAACAGAGTTGAATCGTTTGCCAAAACTTGCTCAGAGCCACTTGGGCAAGCTACCAGAGGTATCACAGCTGTGTGTCATTACCTTTAGGAGGGAAGCAAAATAAAGAAATGAAATAAATAACTTAAAATCTCCTGGAAAAAAATAAAAATTAAGCAGTACTATGTTGTCTGTGCATGTTGTCTTCAGAACTCTGGAGCAAAATTTCACTAAGCCAGGTTTAGATGATGTTCCCAGTTACATAGTAACTAAAGCAGTGAGGAGAATGAAACAGCTTAAACAATTAGGCAGTCTGAACATTTGTTCATATCATCTTCAACTCTTCATTAGCAAATTAACCAAACTACTTTTCATGTGCTTGTGTTGTTCACCTTGAGTTAATAATCATTGGAATCAGGATTAATACTGATCTTAAGCACCTTCCAAACCCACAACTTCTCCATCTAGAAGAACAAAGCCAGCAGATAGATGGGAACACCACCACCTGCAAGTTCCCCAATTTATAAAGGAAGCGAGTCTGGAGAATTGATAATGGAAAACAAGGAAATGGCAGATTAATTGAACAGGTATTTTACATCAGTCTCCATTATAGAGGATACAAGTTACATCCCAGAGCAGCTATAAATCAGGAAATGTAAGGGAGGGAGGAACTCCGGAAAATTACAATCATCAGAGAAGCAGCACTGAATAAACTGTTGGAGCTGCAGGCTCACAAATGCTGGGATCTTGAAGGTCTTCATCCTAGGGTCTTAAAAGAAGTGGCTGGTGAAATAGCTGATGCATTCGCTATAATTTTCCAAAACTCCCTAGATTCGGGGAAGGTCCCATTAGATTGGAAGATTGCAAATGTAACTCCTTTACTCAAAAAGGGAGGGAGACAGAAAGCAGGAAACTGCAGGCCAGTTAACTTAACATTTGTCATGGGGAAAATGTTAGAAGCTATTATTCAAGAAGCTATAGCAGGGCACTTGGATAAGGTCAAGTTAATCAGGCAGAGTCAACATGGTTTTGTTAAAGGGAAATCAGTTGAACCAATTTATTGGAGTTCTTTGAAGGAGTCTCAAATGCTGTGGATAAAGGGGAACTGGTAGATGTACTGTACTTCGAATTCCAGAATGCAATTGATAAAGCGCTGCATCAAAGGCTATTGCATAAAATAAAAGCTCATGGTATAGGGGTAACATATTGCCATGGATAGAAGATTGGCTGGCTAACAGGAAGCAGAGATGGCCATAAATGGGACTTTTTCAGGTTGGCAAGATGTAACGAGTGGTCTGCCGTAGGGATCAGTGCTGGGACCTCAACTGTTTACAATTTATATAAATGAATTGGATGGGTGGGATGGGTGGGGTGGTTGCCAAATTTGCTGCTGACAAAAGATAGGTCGGAAAGTAAGTTGTGAACAGACCTTAAGGAGGTGATTAAAAAGATATAAGTGGGTTAAGCAAGTGAGCAAAGATCTGGCAAAATAGAGTATAATGTGGGAAAATGTGAAACTGTCCATTTTGACAGGAGGAATAAAAGAGAAGCATATTTTTTAAATTGTGAGAGATTGCAAAGTTCTGAGATGCAGAGGGACGTGAGTGTCTTAGTGCATGAATCACAAAAGGCTAGCATGAAGGTACAGCAAGTAATTAGGAAAACTAATAGAATGTTCTCATTTATTGTGAGGGGAATTGAATAGAAAAGTAGGGAGGTTATGCTTCAGTTATACGGAGTACTAGTGAGAGCACATCTGGAGTATTGTATACAGTATTGGTCACTTTATTTAAGGAAGGATGTAAATGTGTTGGAAGTAGTTCAGTGAACGTTTGCCAGACTAGTACCAGGAATGGGGGGGTTGTCTTGTGACGAAAGGTTGGACAGGCTGGGCTTGTAGCCGCTGGAGTTTAGAAGAGTAAGAGGTGACTTGATTGAAACATATAAGATCCTGACAGGACTAAAAAGGGTGGATGTGGAGAGGATGTTTCCTGTTGTGGGAGCATCTAGTCACAGCTTAAAAATAAGGGGTCGCCCATTTAAAACGGAGGTGAGGTGAAATATTTTCTCACAGCAGGTTGTGAGTCTTTGGAACTCTTTTCCTGAAAGGGCGGTGGAAGCAGAGTCTTTGAATATTTTTTAAGGCAGAGGTGGATAGATTCTTGCTAAGCAAGGGGGTGATAGGTTATCGGAGGTAGGGTGGATGCAGATCTGAGGTTACTATTAGATCATCCATGATCTTATTAACTGGTGGAGCAGGCTCGAGCAGCCAAATAGCCTACTCCTGCTCCTTGTTCATATGGTTGATCTCCTTACTTATAAATCTGCTGAAACATAAATGGAGAAACCATTCTGTTTTTACAATCATTTTTAGGACAATCATCACGATGCATTTAGAGAACTCTTGACTTCACCTAGGGAAGTTTAACTTGTTTTCTGCTCAGACCAGTGAGGTAATTTGTTCCAAGTGTCTTTCATGAAAAGAGTTTAAGCAGTTGATTTTTCCTTAAAAGTAAAATAGAAAAAGCTCTAAGTATCCCTGGGTTTGGCAATTTTTGTCGAGGAAAAATTACTTAATCTTACGGATGCTTATTGGGGTCCAGTACTTGCTCCATGTTCTGGGTTAGAAATTGAACATGGAAACATTGTCCATCATTTAGAACTAATAGTTATTTTGATTTTAAATTTGTCAAGTTTCCTGTTTCTCTTTTCAGTGAATCTGTCACTCATGTTGTGTCTGAGAATAACACTGGTAATGAAGTGTTGGAATTGCTGGAGAAACAGAGTGGAATTTGCGGAAGCGAATTCAGAGCAGCCTTGGTAGATATCACATGGTTCACTGAGAGCATGGGGGCAGGCAAACCCTTGGAAATGGAAAATCGCCATCGCCTTCAGGTATTTTACAAATCTTGCTGGATGTTGATGTGAAATAAATGCAGTTTTACTCTTGTGAGAAAATAATTAAGAACTCCTCTGATATTTCATTGATTTGTGCACCATATGGGATATGGTACTGTCCCGAACAGGAAGGCACGAGATTTGATTCCTGGACCACACTGATTGATATTAATTGGACAGTAGTTATGTGCTAAAATTGCTCTCTGTCCGTGGGGAAATATCAGTGCCTATGAATGACTGCATGGCAAGATTGTGCTTGCTGTGATTTCCCCCTTCCATTATGAAATAATTTGCTGACACTCCCTGTGGATCCATAACCACACCTTTTGGAGTAGAAGGGAGGAAGTGGAGAAAAACTTTTGTGGCTGAAGGGAGAGTCAAATGTGTTGAAGAGCAGGATCTATCCAATTACCCAGGATAAGGAAAGTCAGAACTTCAAATAATTAAATATATACAAGCATTTGAAATGCTATATGCAATTTCAGAAGAGTCCCAAGAAATATTTGCAGGTCAAGTGAGCCTCCATCAATGTGGTACACTGAACGGAATTTTTCAAAATTCTCAGTTCATTACTTTTCTTATAACTTTGGGCAGAGATGCGCCTTCATTTAAGAAACCTATGGTGATATTTAGAAGCCATTAAAAATAGGAACAGGATAGGCCATTGGGCCCATAGAGTCTGCTTCACCAATCGATTAGATCATGGCTGATCTGACTGTGGCCCTGACTCCACATTCCTGTTTGTCCCCCATAACCCTTGACACCCTTGTCAATCAAAAATATATCTAAATCAAGCTTGAATATATCCAATGACTCGGCCTCCTTTGCTCTCTGGGCAGACAATTCCAAAAGTTAACAGCCTTCTGAGACAAGGAATTCTTCCTCATTTCCATCTTAAATGAGAGACTCCTGATTTTTAAACTGTTTCCTCTAGTTCTGGATTCCCCCACAAGCGGAAACATTCTCTCAGCATCTACCCTGTCAATCCCCCTCAGAATCTTACATAGTTCATATGATCACCTCTCATTCCTCTAAACTTCAGTGAGTATAGACCCCACCTGCTCAGCCTTTCTTCATAAGACAGTCTGTCATCCCAGCCATCAGCTTAGCAAAACTTCTCTGACCTTTTTCCAATGCAGGTATATCCTTCCTAAGTGAGGAAACCAAAACTATACAGAGTACACCAGGTGCAGTCTCACCAATGCCCTCTAGCAAGACTTCCCTATTTAGATACTCCATTCCCCTTTCAATAAAGGCCAACATTCCATTTGCCTTCCAAATTGCTTGATGCATCTGCATGCTAACTTTTTGAGTTTCCAAATTGTGACTGAGAAATGCAAATAGGTAATGTTACGAATGCTGTTACAAGACCGCTGTGGTTTAAAATGTCTCTTCCAATTTACGGTGAAACAGAATGTCTTGGATAGGAAATGACGTCATTGTACTAGTTCTTACTGGATACAGAGCAATGTGATCTGTAATTGCAATCTACAGAAAATCAAGTGACAGTTTTCACAACTTGACACAAAAGAGGGGCAGCTGTTTTTCTGTATACATAGACTCAGACACAGAGAGGGAGACAGAAACAGCTGCTGCTTTGTAAAGCAGTAGAAAAGACATTTTGTTTTTGTGTTGGCCATCAAGCAGGTTCGCTGTTCGAAGAGGTGGGCCTTGTAGCTGGAAGTAATTTGGGGATACTAAGAAGACTGATGGGAATGGCTTTCGAATGACACAGGAAGACTCTCCCTGGTGTAGCAGAGAGAAGGGAGCCTGCTGAAAAGCTGGGAGGAGTTTTAAGGCTACGTGTATGCTGGGAGCATGGCATGAACTAAAAATGTCAAGTATTTTGGTTGGGTTAGTGGTTAATGGGGAAGCACCTTTGCTTTAGTTTGGTGTATTAGTTGCCTATTAAATTACATGTAGTCCATGTTGGTTTTAGTATGTTACAATAAAAGTCTTGAAATGTAAAATATTGTCCTGCGATACTTTCCATTGGTCTCTGGAAAGTTAATCATTTTTTTAAAGTTATTAGTCTCTAAGGGAATTGTAACAGTTGTTTTTATTTGAGTTGCATAGAGTGCACACTCTATAAGGGACGTTTTCCACTTAGTTCAGTTCAGAAAGTTTATGTGCACATTGGTAGAACCAAGTCTTCGGGATGCTGAATGACAGCAGTGGTACTGCTGGAGTCAAACCAAGCAAGTAAACAAAAACAGAAACAAAATTACCTGGAAAAACTCAGCAGGTCTGGCAGCATCGGCGGAGAAGGAAAGAGTTGACGTTTCGAGTCCTCATGACCCTTCAACAGAGTTCTGTTGAAGGGTCATGAGGACTCGAAACATCAACTCTTTTCTTCTCCGCCGATGCTGCCAGACCTGCTGAGTTTTTCCAGGTAATTCTGTTTCTGTTTTTGTTTTGGATTTCCAGCATCCGCAGTTTTTTTGTTTTTATTATTATTATAGCAAGTAGACAGTTTGACAAATAATACAAGTGGTCAGCTTCTACCACTTGTCTGCCAAAAACTACCCTATCCATTCAGGCATTGTTGTGCAGTAAACTGCATTCTCTAAGTGTTCCTCAGTCTGCCTTTCCCGGTTCTGTTTTGAGCAAGGCTGAGCAGTCAGTCATTAACCATGTCTTGAAGTATTGTGGAATTGCCTTTCTGAAGAAGAGAATTACTGAGTTTGCATGAAGTGTTCCAGTCTCTCATCACAGGCATATCATCTTAAAGCTACCTCCATCACAGAGAGACCCCACTTAATTGCCGTCACATCATTAGAATCAAATGAGCCATCAACTAATTTGTTAAAGGAATAAGGCATTCTTGTGTGTGGCTGGAATTAATCAAAACTCTTCCCACTTATGTTTGATTTTAGGTAAAGCGAGCTGCTGCTGCTGGCACCATTGGGGTTCCTGTTTCACCGTACGCCTGTCAAAGAAAAACCACACTGCACAATAGAAACAGATTATTTACGGTAATAACGAAGGACAACCCTCCTTTTCTGTCCCCAAACCTCAAGAATACATTGTAGTGATTATTATGAAAGATGGAGTTACTTGAGACCCTTTGACATGCCCAAATTGATGATCTCTTGTGCCTGGAACCTGGGTTAGAGGCATAATCAGCTCAGGTTCCTGCACATAGTCACTACCTGATGGCACAGTTAGAAAACGCATGCTTGTACAAGTCAGTTGAGAACACGGTTAGGGCATGACTGTGAGGACTTGCACCACTCCCGACTCTGCTAACACATGCTGTCTGGCTTCACGTGTGATGAATGGCTGATTTTGAAAGGGGAGAAAAAAGGTAATTCTTGGCTCAAGGCTCAAAATTTATGTAAAGTAAGATAAGAATGATCATGATTATTTTTTAAATCCTGGGATGAATTTGGAATCTTGACAGTTAGTCGAAATTGGGTATGTTGAAATATGTACACTGAAACGGACTGATCCGAATCGATTTAGATGAGATTATTTATCTTGATTTTGCCTAGGATGCATTGAAGATACTGGCTGAAAATGCAGAGTTATGTGAGAATGAGGGACGGTACCTGGCATTCACTAGAGCATCTTCTATTCTGAAGTCATTGCCATATAATGTGGCCAAAATGGATGACCTCAAAGGGATTCCCAGTCTTGGAGATCATTCTAGAAAGGTGATTAAGGTAATAGCATGGCGCATTATTTCTGTAGTCTGGGGCTTTCTATTGGATAACCAGGAGTGCAGTTGCTTATTACACAATGCTGGATTTACATTTCTGATGTTGATGCAGCACTCTAAGTGAAAAACATGAGTTTCCTTATACTCCCTTCTGCAGGAAATCCTTGAAGATGGAATCTGCAGTGAAGTTCAGAATTTAATCCAAAATGAGAGATATCAGACACTAAAGGTAAGTGTTAGTGTCAGGTATGTTTTGCTGCACATGTGAAATGAACTGAAAAGTTTACATGATAGGTTTCAAACATTGAGTGTCAGAAAATGAATGCTGAGGAAATCTGCTAAACCTGACCATAGTGGAAACAGTGATTGTCTAATGTTAAAATAATGATAACAAACCACTTACATAATACACCAATCTGTTGGATGTAACCTCAACAAGTATGCCAGTTTTGGCCTGAGCAGTGGAGGCTGTGTGATTGAAAATATTTGAGGCTGAGTTAGACAGAGATTTTTTGATCCACAATAGTTACGGGGGAGTCGTCAGCTAAGTGGATTTGAGATCATGATCAGATCAGCCATGATCTTACTGAATGGCAGAGCAGGCTCGAGCAGTCAAATTGCTACTTCTGCTCATTTTCCTTGTGTTCTTAGATTTCTTTCTCAAGTGTGTGCAATTTCCTACATTGTAACAGTGACTACACTTTAGATGTACTTCATTGGTTAAAAGCACTATAGATTGTCCTGAGGTCATAAAAGGTGCAATAGATAAGTGCAAGCCTTTTCTGTTAGCTCAGTTAACTGGATGGCTCAGGTGTGATGCAGAATAATGCCAACAGCGTGAGTTCAATCCACATATCGGCTATGGTAGTTCATGGAGGCTTGCCTCCGTGCCTTGCCCCATACTTGTGGAGTGGTGCTCCTCCCGTTATGGACAACCAGTTGTCTCTCTCTAATGGGGAGATATGCCTGTGCATCTTTGTGGACTATGGCTAATTTTACATTTGTTTGAATGTAATAGTAGTTTGCACTAGTGCTATCCTTCTGCTTGTGTTTCTGTAAACAGTAGGTCAGTAACTGGTTAGTAATCCTTGTTTTTGGTTCTGCAGCAATTTACAAGTATCTTTGGCGTTGGTGTGAAAACAGCTGATAAGTGGTTCAGAGAGGGGTTGCGAACTCTGGATGAACTGAGAGCATCGAAAATAAAGCTTACAAAAGAACAGAAAGCAGGTAATAAAGTTTTGGACAAAACCTAAGGATAATTTAACATGCTGCCTTTTTAAGCTGCTCACATTTCTCAAGGTCAGAAGGGAGATCAAGTGAATTTGATCCAAACTGGGATATTTCATAGGTCCATACTACTGCAACACATTTTGTTGAAGATAAATTGTTCGCTTGTGAACTGTTCCAATTTTAATGCAGCTGAGATTTGAGATCATCGTCCACTTTGCCTTCTAGCCTAACATATATTTTTCCTCTACTTTTTCTGAATGAGTGGCCTTTGCTAGCATATAGTTCAATGGATACCAGCAGCGCTTTGGGACAATATTAGAAATATAGATAAGTCCCTTTAAGAGTAAACCAGGACAAGCTTCAGAGTGAAATGAAAGCACGTGATGCTCATTGAAGCCTGGAATTAAGAGCTGGGTTTTTTTCTCAGTAGTTGGGTTTGCTTCTGCACAGGGAGAAGATCTAGCAGGGAAGACTGGAAACTGGCGTTTGTACTGAACTATAGGTTAGCAACAGAACATCCTTTGCTGCCTTATTCAGTAAATAGATATCCATCTTTTAGACACTTTGTTAGCCTGTGTCTAGTCTTAAATTTAAATGCGAGTGTTAGTTTGCTATTATTTTTGAGAACACTACAGCGAAACTCAGCCCTGACCTTGCCTGATATTCACATATGCACATTTTCAATCAGACTCAGTTGATCGTCAACTTTAACTCATATGGTGTCTTTAATCAATTACAATATGCAAGGTATTTTTTTGAGGAGGAAAATCAGAAATTAGTCAAGAATTGGGAGAACACTTAGTTGCTGTACATGAGATCCAAGATGTAAATTTTGAAACAGTTTTTGAAGGTGGGGATGTTGTTGCAAGATTGTGAATCACAGAGTCAAGTCTGTAATACCTAGAAACATTATCACCTAAGGTGGAATGGAGCAATGGGGAGGGACACCCTCCAGATTGTCCAGATTCACTGGATTGGAAGATGATATATATATAAGCTGAATGCCTGGATGAAGTTGTACAAGTAGGTTGAATTGAGCTGAGGGATTTGTTGTCCAAGACAAGGTTTCTAGAATTAAAGCTTTGGGGAATTTTTTAAAAATGTATTGATAGGTTGTGGGCATCGCTGGCTTGGCCAGTATTTATTGCCCACCCCTAAACACCCTTGAGAAGGTGGTGGGGAGTTGCCTTCTTGAATTGCTGCATGTGGTGTTGTTACACCCACAGTGCTGTTAGGAAGGGAGTTCCAGGATTTTGACGCAGCGATGGTGAAGGAGTAGCGATATTTTTCCAAGTAAGGATGGTGAATGGCTTGGAAGGAACTTCCAGGTGGTGGTGTTCCCATGTATTTGCTGCCCTTGGCCTTCTAGCTGGTCATGGTTGTAGGTTTGGAAGGTGCTGTCGAAGGAGCCTTGGTGAGTTCCCCACTATCACTGGGGAGCTATTGAAGGTCATGAAGGATAGGAGTGATTGCACTGATTTATTGTAGTGTCCCAACAGTTACCACAATTGAGATTGGCTAGCTGGTCATATCTGGTAATTGAAATGTGGAATATTCTGGTCTTGTATGGCTCTTGAGCTGTACCAGATGATCCCTTTACTCTTGGGCTATCAGGCGCCTAACTAAATGACCTGCAATTGCAGCATGAACAAGTCTGGAAGTCCCACATATTTTGCATTCAGAGGCTATTTCGAAGGGGCAGAAACAGTATCTGCATTTCTATAGAACTTTTAACTTAGAAAATGTCCCAACCAAGGAATCCTGATCAATCGGAATCAATTGATGCCCTGGAAGAGAGAGAGCTTTTATTTGCTGTCAAATTTTTCCTGAATTGCTTGAGGTGCTTCATAGGTGCCCAATTCAGCAGAAGTTGAGCCAGAGCCAAAGAAAGTGGCATTAGGAAGGGTAGATAAGGCTTGGTGAAGGAAGTGTGTTTTAAGAAGGGTCTTAAAGAGGGCAGAGGGATGGAGAGGCTCAAGGAAGGAATTCATAACAAAAGGCCTAGACAGCTGAGGCCACAGATACCAGTGACGTGGCAAAGGAAGTGGAGAATGCACAAGAGGCCAGAAATGAAGGAACATGGAGTTCTTAGAAGATTTTCGGGCTGGATGGGGTTAGAGGTAGAAAGCATCAAGGCGATGAGAGATTTAAACATGAGGATGAAAACTTTAAATTCAAGACAGTGGGAGGAGTGAAGTATTGGAGTAAAGATGGGTAAAAGGCAAAAGAAAAAAATCTGCACTACTGTGTTGCTTCACTGCAATAATGAAGATGCCCGGCAGTGAAACTTTGGTGCTACCAAACATCCGTGTGGGTGAGCAGTAGCTGCAAAAGGTCCTTCAGACATTGCTTAAAGAAAACTTAAACTGAATGACATTTCAATATACTTTGAATGCCCCTGCCAACTATATCCTTTTTGTTTAACAGGCCTGCTCTATTATGAAGACCTCATCGTACCAGTTACAAAGGCAGAGGCGGATTTGATCAGACAAATTGTTGAAAGAGCTGTACACAGATTTTTACCTGCTGCAGTGATAACATTAACTGGTGGCTTTCGAAGGTTAGAGCTCTGTAGCATTCCCTTATAACATTTAATTCTGTTAACTTCAGCTAATATCTGTAAAAGCCTGAAACTACCTGAGAAGAGAACAGAAAAAGGAACCGTTTTATTATTGTGAAACCCAAGCAAGAGGCCAAGGCCCTTCGATTAAGATTTTAAAGAATAGAAAGGACGAGGTGAATCAAGAACTGTAATTTGATTTTACATGTTAAATTGCAAGTAGTGGCGTTGATGGATTTGGATTTCTTGTTATAATGATCAATTTTCTCCATCAGGAGCAAAATGGTTGAAAGTGCATATATTCTCAACTGACTAAGCAATACTGGAAGGATTTCTCTCTTGCTCAAGTACCTCATCTGAGACTGGGTTTGTAGCTGAGTGTTTTAATTGAGAGTCAGACATTGTCATGTAGCAATCAAAAGGCAGAATACTGTGGATGCTGGAAATCTGAATTGCAAACAGAAAATGCTGTTTTAGTCAATAGTCCACAGGTTGGGCAACACAGTGGAGAGAGAAATAATGTTAATGCTTCAGGTGGATGATCTTTCATCAGAACTGGGAAAAGTTAGAGATGTTAGAAAATTAGGTTTTGAGCAAGCGGTGGGTGGGACAAGGACAAAGGAAGGTCTGTGATAGGGTGGAGGATGAGAGATTGAATGGCAGAATAATTAGTTTAAGAGCTCAAAGGGAATGGTAATGGGTAAGAAAAAGAGAAACAAAAACATGTGCCTCAAGCAGGTATGCTGCTGTCTGAAAGCAAATATAAGGGAAAACCAAAACATGCAATGAAAAAGCAACAATGGGGGAACAAAGTTTACAGTCTCGAGTTATTTAACCTTAACTGAGTCTTGAAGACTGTAAAGTATCCAATCGAAAGATAAGGTGTTGTTCCTCAAATTGACAGTGAGTTTCACTGGAACAGTGCAGCAGGTCAAGGACAGAGATGTCAGTGTGAGAACAAGGTGGAGAATTAAAATGACAGGCCACTGGAAGCTCACCAAACAGATCTTCCAGTTTCCTCCCTTTTGCGTTTTCCCAAGAGACCAACCAATTCTTCCATGTTACCCTGCAGCACTCCTCAATCACCCGCAACATCCTGTTCCCCCCCATCTCACAGTACCTTTCCATGCAAATGCAGGGGATGTAAAACCTGCCCTTTTATCACTAATCTATTCCCCTTCCAAGGGCCCTAACAGCTGAAGCAGCAATTTACGTGTATTTCTTTTAATTTAACTTACTGTATTTGCTGCTCACAATTTGGTTTCCTCTACATGGGAAAACCAAACGCAAGTTGGAAAGCAAACAAGGTTGTGTCTCAGGATACTCCTCATATTTCTCAATCCTGCAGCTTGTGATATGGTTAACCACATCATCCTCTTCCAACACCACTTCTTTCTCCATCTGAATGGAGCTGCCTTTGCTCGCTCTTATTCATAGTATAAAATGAGATATCAGAAATATTCAATGCTTTGGGACCCTTTGCCTATTAGGAGCAAGTTCTGAACCTCACTAGCCATAAATGTGACTAACACATATTACATATTACATGAGTTTTGAGTTACTTCCAAGCTGCTCTGTTAAGTCCATAAGCTTGACCCTGAGCTTCCAGTGGCTTGTCATTTTAATTCCCCACCTTGCTATCATGCTGACATCCTTGTCCTTGTCCTGTTGCATTGTTCCAGTGAAGCTAAACGTAAGCTTGAGGAGCAGCGCCTACCTTTCAATTAAGCCCTTTGAATGCCTGCTGGACTCAACATTGAGCTCAGCAATTTTAGACCGTAAACCTGTTCGCCCATTTTGTTTCCTCTTTGCATGATTTGGTTTTTCTCTTATTTTGCTTTCAGATGGTGGCACACCAATTCTTGGCACATCTTTTGTTTCTTTGTGTCTTTCCATGTCCCATCACCATTCTGTCACCAGCTTGTCAACAACAGCTTTTGGGTGAGGACCAAACACTCGACTTGATGAACTCGATCCTAAAGAAATGCTTTGGAAAACACCACCATTAATGCTCCAGTATTTCTCCAGTACCTTCATACAAAGAGATGTTCACACTTCTTTTGAAATACTTCTTTTAAGTGGCTTGTGTTCACTCAGAGGACATTCTGTTCTTCAGAGGGAAGGAGTATGGCCATGATGTTGACTTCCTCATAACTCTCCGTGAAGAAGGCAAGGAAGAGGGCCTTATTTACCAAGTGATTAGTTGGATGGCTGCCCAGGTATGATCTGGACATTATTAATTCTGGCAATGCGTAAGAGATACTTTAGACTGTTCAACTTGGAAGTAACTCAAAACTCATGTAATATGTGTTAGTCACATTTATGGCTAGTGAGGTTCAGAACTTGCCCCTAATAGGCAAAGGGTCCCAAAGCGTTGAATATTTTTGATATCTCATTTTATACTATGAATAAGAACAAGCAAAGAAAGAAGTGGTGTTGGAAGAGGGTGATGTGGTTAACCATATCACAAGCTGCAGGATTGAGAAATATGAGGAGTATCCTGAGAGACAACCTTGTTTGCTTTCCTTTTACACAAATTCTGTGTTCTGAACTGCTAAATGGAAAATACTGTCTGACCCAACCCCGCTGCAATTGGGTTTCTATTTACCCTTTGCTTCTTAGCTGTTCATCTGCATGGCAGCACCAGGTCACATGAGTATTTGGAACTTAATGATGTGATCATCGGGAAGCCAATTAATCCGCTGTCAGAATATTCCCCGAACTATGTTGATCTTAAATGAAAGTATAGGCTTTTCCCAACACGTCGGCCATCACAATATGGATAGAATTTTAACTGAGAAAAGATGAGTCTAGGTCAGGTAGAAGTTTAAAGTTTTAAAAATGCAGTTCCCGATTCCAATCCACCCACTTAAGGCTCTAACTGAAAAGTGGGAGGCAACCAATCTGTTTTAAGGAAGTGGGTGGCACTTTAAATATGACAGATATGACAAGGATGCTGAAAGCCTAATTGTCATTCAGCTTTTCAACTTCAAATGTGGCCAGTCGGGTTTCCTGAGAGATGAATGCTTTTATACGTGCATGGTGGAGCTTTGGTGCCTGCTTGAGGAACGACTATAATTGGGGGTCAGCCTGCCCCGAACCTTCCCACGTGGGCTTCGCTCTTAGCCTATTCCTGTTGCAAAGTCCAGGCACTTGTTTTTAATTCGCTTTGTCCATGACTCTTTTTAACTTAAAAATTGGTTTTGAAATTGAAAAGATTTTAAGAAGAAATGGTCCTTTAATATATTGACAAGAGTTTTGTAATTTTTGTTGCTTAATCTAGTTCTTTTTAACAACAAGTTCCTTGTATAATGAATACCTACCAACTTGCAAGACATTTCTCATGTAGCCTGCCTTTAAAACAGGAGACAAAAACTATGTTGGATAAGTCAATGCTCTTGAAAGAAGAGAGATGTCTAAGCTTTTCGTCTTGCATTCATCAGGACATTCGCAAGAATAACAATATAAGGGGAAAACAATAATGTATGCTCTGAGGAGAATGCTGAGTAGCTGGCAAATGGTGTTGCCATGGAGAATGTACCACTGGTGGTGGCTGACAATTAACTGCCAAGTATTGTTTGAAATTTAAACCAGGCAGCTTTACCCTGATTGGTCAAGGTATTGCCCTGAGGAATGAGTTAGTGAATGGCTGTCACTTATTTTATTTAGCTGAAACAGGCACAATGTACATGTTCTTTTTGTCTACTGGACTTGTGTAAGAGTCATGAGCAACCACGTCGGGTTTGTCCTCGTGCTTTACTACACCCGCACGTGTATGGGCTGTCCAAGGCACACAAAAGTCATGTCCCTCTACACCCCATTTTATCTATGATCGGTTCTGCACAACATGAATTGGCCAAATGATTGGATGAATTGTTACAACCAGTTTTGACCAAGTTTTCCACATAGATGATGAAAGACTCCTTCACATTTGCGAGGGCCATACAGGACTTGCGTATCAATAGCAATGCTGTTTCCATGAGCAGAACCTAGTGGGGAGGTGTTTAAATTTGTACAAGCTCTCCCAAAGTTTGAGGAAAAATATATTGAAGCATTCTTCATTTCCTTTGAGAAGATAGCTAAACAATGGCCACAGGAAAGCTGGATGTTATTGTTAGTGTAAATTGGTGGGTAGAGTTCATGAGGTATATGCTTCGCTGTCTCACGAAGTATTGGTGAATTATGTTGTAGTGAAGAAGGCTATTTTGAGTGCATATGAGTTGGTTCCTGAAGCATACAGGCAGAAATTTAGGAATATGAGAAAACAGCCTGGGCAAACTTATATTGAGTTTGAGAGAGTAAAACAAAGTAATTTTGACCGGTTGATACAGGCATTAAAATTAGAGACAACATATGCAGCTTTTAGGCAAGTAATTCTTTTAGGAGAATTTAAAGACTCAATTCCTTCGGTAGTGAGAACTCATGTGGAGGAACAAAGGGTTAAAACAGTAAGACATGAAGCAGAGATAGCTGATGATTATGAGTTAGTGCTAGAGCCCAACCTTTTTTCAGCCATGCTTTTAAATCCGAAAAGGATAGAAAGTGAGAAGGTGAAAGGAAGGTGGGTAGCCAGGGAAGAAAGGAGTAGCTGGAAATTCCCAGCAAGTTTTTTTCTCAGAATAGAAAAGAAGGTGCTGAGGGTAGGAGTAGCATTTGAAAAATTTAGGTGTTTTCGTTGTAATAAAGTGGGGCACACAAAGTCAGTGTGTTGGAAATTGCAGGGGAAATCTGTTGCAGTTATTGGGATGCAGAAAAGATCTGGAAGTAAAAGTACTGCGGGTTCTAAGGTTCAGGCACAGGAAAAACCAGTAGTTTGCGTACAAGTAAAATAGGGAGAATCAGTGATGGGTAAGTGGGAATAGGTTCACAGTTTACCCAAGAGTATTCTGAGGGACAAGTTGTAGAAATGTTTAAATACTTTGTGTATGAAGGGAAAATCTCGATACCTCGCAATCTGGAAACAATCCAGGATGCTTTTCTGTAACACCTCTGTTGAAACCACTTTCCACATGTACAGGGTGGAGTAGGTAAAGATGTTAAAATTTTAAGAGACACAGGGGCTAGTCGATCCTTAATGTTGTGGGATAGTGATATTTGTTCAGAGGGAGTATTGCAGGAGTAGGTGATAATAAGTGGGGTTCATGGAGATGTTAAACCTATTCCATTGAGGAAGATAAATTTAAATAGCAAATGGAAAACAGGTGAAGTTATTGTTGGAGTTGTGGAAAAATTTCCCATTGCAGGGATTCAGTTTATCCTGGGTAATGATATAACTGGATCATAGATTTGGGTGATGCCTAGGGTAGTCGAGCAGCCTGTAGAAGTAGTTTCAACAGCGGAGTTACAGAGAGAGCATCCTGGATTGTTTCCAGATTGTGTGGTAATGAGATCACGGGCACACAGGTTGAAACAAGAAAAACAGGAAGGACAGGCAGTTTGAACGCAAGAAAAAAGTGTTGAAATCCAATAGCTGGCCCTGTGTTTGAAAACATTGTTCAGAAGGAAAGATGACAGGAAATTCTGCTGAAGTGTTTAACTCAAGGAAGTTAGTGGAGTTACAGAAAATGATTTGAAATTAAAAGTTATATCGGGCAGCTTACTCAGAAACAGGAGCAAAATGTATTCCAGTATGTTACTACATTAAGGGTGATATTTTAAGGAGAAAATGGTGGCGGGATCATGTTTCAGCAAATGAAAGCTGGAAGGAGGTGCATCAGATTGTTATCCCAATAGGGTATAGAAATGAGATTCTGAGAATTGCTCATGAAATTCCAATCGAGGGACATTTAGCAATTGGACACGGGCAAAAGTGCCGAAACTTTTTGTTTGGCTGGGATTGCATAGGCACGTAGTAAATTTCAGTAGAACACGTCGCACATGTCAGGTAACAGGGAAACCACAGCAGTGATTAGGCCAGCGCCTTTAATCCCATACCAGGATTTGAAGAACCTTTTTACTAGAGCCATGATTGATTGTGTAGGACTCCTCCCTAAGACTATAAGTGGAAATCAGTACTTACTGACATAAACGGATGTGTCTACCAGGTTTCCTGAAGCAATACCTTTGAGAAATATTACAACAAAGAGAATTGAGGAAGAGTTAACAAAATGTTTTTACAAGATATGGTTTACCTTAAATTCATGTCACAGCTGTTTAAGGAAGTAATGAACAGTTTGGGGATAAAACAGTTTAAGTCTACAGCTTATCACTCAGAGTCACAAGGAGCTTTGGAAAGATGGCATCAAATTTAAAACGTATTTTCAGGATTATCCACAGGATTGGGTAGGGGAATTCCATTCTTGTTATTTGCTATTAGAGATGCTCCTAATGCATCGACTGGTTTTAGCGCTTTTGCACTAGTTTATGGTCATGAGGTAATGGGACCACTGAAATTGATTCATGAGATTCATTGGTTGGTCAAAAGTCAAACTACTGTCCTGGATCATGTATCAAACTTCAGGCAAAGTTTGAACAGAACATGTGAGTTCGCTAGAGAACATTTAAAGATGTCATAGCAAGTAATGAAAATGAAAGCAGACAAGAAAGCGACAGCTCGCAGTTTTGTTGCTGAGGAAAAGTGCTAGTTCTGTTACCAATACTAGGTGATTCATTAAATACAAGGTTTATTGAACCTACAGGATTGAAAAGAAATTGAGTGAAGTAAATTATTTAACAAATACTCCAGATATAAGAACGAAGCAGAGGGTGCTTAAAAAGTACTTTGACAGGGAAGTGGAACAAAGAGAGGTATTAATGATGATGAATGATGAGAAAGGGGTAAAAGTGCACGAGTCTGAAATTGATTTTCCTCTAATCAAATTGGATAATGAGGAGGTGCTTAAAAATTTCAATGATGATACCTTCCAAACAAGTGTCAAAGTGATTTCGGAAAGCCATTGTAGTCACACAAACCTACTTGTGGGAATAAGTTGGGGAAAGGCAGATTTAGCCATACATGATGTGTCTGTACAGGTTTCATAAGGCAACATTCTTTTAGATTAAGTCCAGCAAAATTATCAGAAGTACAAAAAGAAATTGATTTCATACTTCATAATGATATAATTGAGTCTAGTTGCGGTAACCGGAGTTCGCCTATTGTGCTGGTACCAAAACCGGATGGAACACCACAGACTGTATGTGGACTATCGAAAGGTGAGTGCAGTGACAAAAGCAGATTGCTATCCTTTACCATGGTTAGAAGATTGTCCCACTTTCTCAATGCTATCAAAATTTATGACATAGATTGACTTGCTAAGAGGATACTAGCAAGTACCGTTATCGGAGAGAGCAAAGGAGATATCAGGTTTTGTGACGCCAAGTGGACTATATCAGTTTAAAGACATGCCATTTGGTAAGAAGAATGCGCCTGCGACATTTCAAAGACTGACAAAGTAATTGCAGGTCTAAGCAATTGCGCTATTTATATTGATGACTTAATGGTTTTCAGTCAGACGTGGGAGGAGCATTTACAGCATCTCAAAGAATTATTTACTCGATTACAAGAAGCTAATTTGGTTTTGAACTTGGCTAAAAGTGAATTTGCAAAAGCACAAGTTACATATCTAGGCCATAACTTTAGACATGGTAAGGTGACTCCAAGAGATGCAAAGTCAAGGCTATTTTTGAGATTTCTGGGCATGAGTGGGTTTTACTGGAAATTTGTACTAAACTAAACATGAACTATGATTTCTGGGCGTGAGTGGGTTTTACCGGAAATTTGTACTAAACTAAACATGAACTATTAAAAAAGAACAAAAGGTTTCAATGGACACAGGTATCAGAAGTCATTTGATAGTTTGAAAACTGTATTAACTACGACACCAGTTTTGTCAGTACCCAATTATGCCAAGCAATTTAAGTTGGCCATTGATGCAAGCGATGTAGGCATTGGGGCTGTACTGTTTCAAGAAGATGACACTGGAATTGAAAAGCCAATAGGGAAGTTTTCACGGAAACTGTACAACAGAGAAGGTATTCAACGATCATAAAAGAGACCTTGGGTTTGGTGTTAGCGTTACAGCATTTTGAAATTTATGTTGTAAACACTTCATCAGAAACAATTGTTTATACAGACCACAATTCTTTGAAGTTTTTGGACAAATTTTGAGACACAAGTGCCACACTTTTCAGGTGGAGTCAATTATTAGAACCATTTAATCTACAGATTATACATGTTGTTGGTAAAGAAATCTGTTCACAGATGCGTTATCAAGAGTTGAAGCTTAAAGGGAAAATTGGACATTTTGAAAAAACCTGGAGACTGAACGGGAATGATTTGTATTGATATGTTAGCGCATGCACCTGGTTATGTAATAGTGTAATAAGTATAGGATAGCGTGAGATCGGTTATTTTTTAAAAATGAAGCCGTCTTTTAAAATTATGATGGTTCATTTTTTGATAGGGAGGGGATTGTCATGAGATATTAAGGTCTATAATGTTATTGGAAATTATTTTTTAAAATAAAGTTTAATGTCTTTGTGTGTCTTAATTGGATTAAAGCCAGCTAGTCTGGGTGCTTTGATGTATAGTAATTTTGAGATGTTAATTAGATAAACGTAGGGAAATTAAAAGGTAAAGTGTAAATTTGCATTTGTTGAATGAAGCATTCAAGAGTGGGAGTAAAATCTTGCACCTGGCTAGAAGACAATAAGCAATGTGTTTATTTTTTAGCTTACCATTTCATTCCACCAATTTAATTAGTGTTATTGTCAGGAGATGTAACATTAATAGCCTGGTGATACAATGGAAAATGTGCATTCAAAGGAAAAGCTAGGTATAAACAGAAAGGAGTTTGTGTGAATGTAAGGCAGAGACATTTAAGATCTAACCAGCTTGTAAGCCTACAACTATGACTGCAAAGAGACCAAATTGCAAGGAGCCTCATTTTGCGTTCATAAGGTCAAATGTGCTTTGCCTAGTATCTGTTTAAAGTCTGTGGGTCACTGTTGCCTTGGTGGAGATTTACCTGGGAGTGATTCATTTGGGGACTCGCTTAAAAGTTATTATGGTAGTAATTTGTAGACATAGGTATCTGTTTAATTGGTTGTAAATTAATAAATGTTCAATTTAGTTTTATATAAAAAACCTCTTGAAGCTCTTATTCCTGAATTCAGAGCTGCATGCAAACATACCAATTGAAAATATAGGTTATGCAGTTCTTCCAAGGTTTCCTCTGGGATTTAAACAACTCGGCCTTTACCAGCTGCTGTGTCATTACACGCATGCTGCCGTAAAGCCAAAAAGACGTTCCACCTATCAGACAAAAGAGTCATGTGGCATATGAATTTCGGTGCCAGAGTGATGCTAGGTACATAGGCTGTACATCCCAAAGACTGGCAGATTGTATCAAACAGTACGTCCCAGCTGCTGTTCACAATGGGCAGGGTACAGACCATACTCAACCAGCAAAACTCAAAACACAGTGTCCAACATTAGATGTGATTCTGCGATTGGACAGCATTTATTAAATAGTCCTCAGTGTACTCAAAATTATGCTGACAACAAATTTCAGATTGTCAGTCAGGCTTACAATGTGGCACATTGGCATGTTTACTGGAAGTTATGTATCTTACACAGGGCCCTGTTCTTCACAGACAGAACATTGCACCTGTTTTAGCTAAACACTAAGTGACAGCCATTCGCTGACCCTGGTCAAGGTATTGCTCTGAGGGATATCAGGGTCAAGCTGCCTGGTTTATATTTCCAACAATGCTTGGCAGTGAACTGTCAGTCACCATCAATGGTGCATTCTCCATGGCAATGCCACTTGCCAACCAATTTGCACTCTCTTCACATACAGTATAAATTGTTGTTTTCCCCCTTATATTGGTATTCTTGCAAATGTACTGATGAGTGCTTGGACATACCTCTTTTTTTCTGCAATACTCAATTTCTGTACTACTGGGCTACCAAACTACTATAAGTAAATATTCATTATTAAGTTTATTCTCTAATTATTTTAGGGTATGATATTGTATGATGACATCCTAGAAAGCAGTTGTCATAAGTTGAAGAACAAGGAGCCTGAGATATTTGATCACTTTGCAAAATGTTTTTCGATCTTCAAACTGCAGAAGATGGTAAATAATCTAGAACCTAGCAGACCATGCAATCATGACTCTTTGGCTGTGAATGAGACTCGAGGAATTGGACTTGCTGGTCATGCAGGGACTACTCGGCATGTAACTGCTGCTGCAGCAAAGGATAAGGACTGGAAGGCTGTGAGAGTGGATCTGGTCTTTGCACCCTTTGGCCAGTATGCTTATGCCTTATTAGGATGGACAGGTTCACAGGTAAGTTTTTAATGAAGTGCAGCAAGACACTACTATTGTCCAATACATAAATAAAAAATCAGAATTATACAGCTGATCATGTTGGAAACTGGCAGGACTGGTTAACATTTTGGATCAATCCACTTTGAGTTGACAAAGGCACTTGATTCAGAATGGTCTGTCTCTTCTTTTAAGTGACGTATGCTTTTTATTTCAGTGTTTTCTGTTTTATTGTCTGAAAGGTGTAATGTTAAATGACCATGTATCATTTAGTTTGTATAATTTTGATGGATATTGTTAAGATTGAAAGTGATCATTGCTTTCCGTTTTGTTCCTGGAGTTTGATAAGGTATTGACCAAAACTCACTTTCACAGCCGCATTTCCTTTCTCAGTGACTGGCTCTGATTTAATCTAAAAGGATTCCAGCTGAAGTTCCATCCTTCATGTTTCAAATCCCCCCAGAATTATGGGTATCTCCAAGACACAACGCTCCTCAGACTGCTGATCTTGCCACATCCTGAGATCCACAATCAGTGCCAAGCACCACCATATGTACACACTTGACCTCTCTCTCCAGCAGCACCGACTCACCCTGTCACAAAGCAGTCATTGTCCCCAGTTCCATTTCATTTTTTGTCTCATCTGATGCCTTAACAAGAAACCTTTTCTGTTCCTTTCAGGTTTTAAGGAATGCAAGTTCCAACTAGTTATTGGTCCCGATGCCCCTCCAGATCCTTCCTCCCTTTCCCTTCCCTCCGACCCCATCCCTTCTTCTCATCCCTGCCATTGTCATGTGTTCACTATACCCTCTGACGCTCCCCTCTCTGATGCCGGACAATCTGTGGTCAGCAAAGGACTCTGGTTTATCCCCTTAGCCTTCACCTTCATGAGTTTTGGGCTCGGGATGATTTGAACTCTTCTTCCGTCAGCTTCAACTCCATGCTCATTTCTTTGGGGGGGGGGGGGGGGGGGGGGGGGGGGGGCGCGGCAGATGTCCTCCCCCGACTCAACAGAACCTTTCACCTGCCTCTGGTATTCTCCCTCAACCTGTACCCTTCCTCTGGCCTATTAACCATCTTTTCATTGAGAACTGTTGCCATTACATCGGCCCCTTTAATTTTTCTGCCCCTTTCACTCACACTCTAACCTGTCTCCTCCTTCTGAACTTGCAGCACTCCATTCTGTCAGGTCCAACCCTGACTTTGTTACCAAACTGGTGGTGGTGTTGTTGCTGGCAGTGCAGTTGTTGTCTGGCATACCAAACTCTACCTTGTGGAGACTGAACACCAATTCTCATACGTATCTCCCTATCTACCCCTGGACCATGACCCCACCACCAGAAATCAAGCCGTTGGTTTCAAGACTATCACTGACCTCATCTCATCTCCTATGGAGATCTTCCCCCATCAGCCTCCAACCTCATAGTTCCCCAACCCCTCATAGCCCACTTCTACACCCTACCCAGTATCCTCAAACATGGCTGCCCTGGTAGACCCATCATTTCCCTCAAATATCACAAAGCAAGTCAGCTGCTGAGTTTGGTCTACAAAATTAAAAGTAATTCATTGGTTATAAGATGCATTGGAATGCTGTGAGTATGTGATAAAGTGCTATACAAGTAAAAGTTTTTGGCTTTGCTAGGATCAGTTAGAATTAAAAGCAAAGATAAATCATGGGAAGGCAAGGATCTTCTCCAGATACACAGTGAGAAGGTGGCAGCCATCATCCCCAGTCTTTGCCTTCACACCCTTGCCATTAATTTCATCCCCTCATGAACACCTGTTTGAGACTCGCCAATACAGTTTGCAATCTCTGGATCTCATTCCGCCCTGAACTGAGCTTTCAACCCCACACTCTGCATCACAAAACATGCCTACTTCCACTTGACCATTCTATGTGGTGGCACATTCCATTGCATTGTGTGTATAAAAACTTACACACAGTTTAAGGTTCAGATACTATGCACTCCAATGGCTTAACTGATAAGCTTGGACCTTCCAGGCTCAGTTAAACAGGCCATTGTAGTTTGTGTCAGCACACTGGGGTGGGGATCATCAAAACAGCTTGGGGTGTCCATTCCTGAATAATGTGCACAACTCCTGGAAAGAATGTGCCGAGATGAATATGTGGGCTTTGCTGTTATGTCCCTACAGTTAAGTAGCTAGCTGATACACTCAGTTTAGGCCCAGAACCGAATGACCTTTTAGTGAAGTATGGGAAGGCACATGACAACCGTGGAACATGAGACCAACAAGAGTGTCAGGCTTTAGATAGGGAAGAGGAGAAATTCGTTTCGGGGCCTGGTGCACTTGCGGGGGAAGGGTTTTGGAGAAGAGAGAAAAACACTGGGAAATGCATTAAAAGAAATCAAGATTTCCTCTTTGAAGTGGATCATTTTCTTTCTGACTTTAAGTTTGAGTGACTGTTTTTTGTTTATTTTTCTTGCATATTCTAGCTCTTTGAACGAGACCTTCGCAGATACGCCAAACACTGCAAGCATATGAGTTTGACCAGCCATTCTTTGTTTGATAGTGCACAGGTAGGAAGAAATTGAGTTCCTTGGCCTTCAGTGTTCTGAACAATCTTCAAGTGAAAATCTACTTACATCCATGAAATTCAGTGATTGTTACATCAGCACAGGCAATGTTGGGCTGAATGGCCTCCTTCTATGCTTTATGATTCCAAGTAATATATCATGGTATTCCTTATGATGCTCTCAATTTCCAGTAATACTATTTGATATGATGCACAACAATTGAAAAGCAGGCTCTCTGCTCCCACGGATTGCCAGTGCAGCTCTTGGAGATGAGTTCAAGCTGACTCTTCACCACAAAAAAAAATCACTCCCTCCCTTTCTGAAGAGTTAACATATAAAACAGTCCAAGTAATACAGAACTCCAGAAGTGGTAAAATGTACGTTTTTTACTTCATACCTTTGAAAGATATCACTGTTACTTCATTGTCACCGGCTCAAAATCCTGATTTCACCCCACCCCCTCCCCGGCAAACAGCACTTTAAAAAATTCTTTCACAGGATGTGTGCTTGGCTGCAGCGTTTTTATTGCCGCCTCTTTAAACCGCTGCAGTCCATGCGAGGTAAGTGCACCCACAGGGCTGTTAGGGAGGGAGTTCCAGGATTTTGACCCAAGGACAGTGAAGGAGCGGCCAATATATTTCCAAGTCAGGATGGTGAGTGGCTTAGAGGGGAACTTGCAGGTGGTGGTGTTTCCATGCAACTGCTACCCTTGTCCTTCCAGGAGGTGGAGGTAACAGGTTTGTAAGGTGCTATCGAAGGAGCCTTGGTGAGTTGCTGCAGCACACCTTGTAGATGGTACGCACTACTGCCACTGTACATCTGTGGTAGTTGGACTGCCAGTCAAGCGGACTGTTTTGTCCTGGATGGTGTCAAGCTTCTTGTGTTATTGGATCTGCACTTATTCAGGCAAGAACAGAGTATTCCATCCTACTCCTGACTTCCACCTTGTAGATGGTGGACAGGCTTGGGATCCAGGAGGTGAGTTACCACAGGATTCTTAGCCTTTGACCTGCTGTTATGAAGAGATATTAATTTATATAATGTTATTGGAAATTATTTTAAATTAGACTTGTTGTAGGGTGTGTGTTTGTGTTTGTGTGTGTGTGTTAACTGGATTAAAGCCAGCCTGATGTATAATAGTTTTGAGATGTTAACAGTAAGGTAAAGAGTACATTTGCATTTTTTTGAATAAATCATTAAAAGACTGGGGGTGAATCTTGCACCTAGCTAGGAGACACCAAGAAATATGTTTATATTGGTACTATGAAAGGGGTTTTATTGTTAGAAGAGGTGAAATTCAAAAGGGCCTGGTGAGACAATGAGAATTTACATTCAAAGGGAAGGCCAGGTACATACATAAGAGTTTTGTGTAAGTCAGAGGCATGGAAGAAGCCTGTAAGCCTACCACTGTGTGTGCAAAGGAAACCTATTGAAATGGACCTCATTTTGAATTTGTAAGATAAAATGTGCTTTGTCTGGTGTCTGTTTAAAGTCTATGGGTTACTGTTGCCTTGGTGAAGATATATCTGGGAGTGATTAATTTGGGGATTTGTTTAATAGTTTTTATGGTAGTAACTTGTAGATGTGTATGTGTTTAATACCTTGTAAAATTAATAAATGTTTATTAAAAAAAAAAACCTCCTGGAGGCTTAGTAGTTTCCTTGCTGAATTCAGAGTTGCATCTCAAACGTACCAATTGAAAAAACAGGTTATGACAGTTGTTTAAAGTTTCTGATCTGACAACGCAGTTGGTAAAGCTGTTATTTAAAAATCCCAGAGGGAAACTTGAAACAACTGTCATAACCTATATTTTCATTTGGTATGTTTGAGATGCAACTCTGAATTCAGGCATAAAACCACCAGTTCTTGAGGGGTTTTATATCAAACTACATGAGACATTTATTAATTTACACAAACTAAGCATACACACATGACTACAAATTACTATCATAACTTTAAACAAATTCCCAAACTAATCTCCACTAAGGCAACAACAATCCATAGAGTTTAAGCAGACACCAGGCAAAGCATTTTCACCTTACAAATTCAAAATGAGGTTCCTTTCACTGCGCAGACAGTTGTAAGCTTACAGCTGCTTTCATGTTACACGCCTCTGCCCTGCACACACAAAACTGCTATCTGTTATACCCAGCACATCTCTTTGAATGTAAATTCTCATTGTATCACCAGCCCCTTTGAACTTCAACTCTTTTAACAATAAAACCCCTTTCATAGTACCAATTTTATTAGTAACATAAACATTGCTTGGTCTCTGCTAGCTAGGTGCCAGATTTCACTCCCCTTCTTGAATGCTTTATTCAACAAAATGCAAATGCACTCTACCTCTCTTAGGTCTCAAAATTAGTACACATCAAAGCACCCAGACTAGCTGGCTTTAATACAGTTAAGACACACCCACAGACTAAACCTGTATTTAAAAAAAAAAAATAATTTCCAACAATATTATGTACATAATAGCTTCATGACATTTCCCTCTGAGATTTTAAATAACTACGCCTTTACCAACTGCTGTGTCACAACACCTGCTCTTGTAGCCACAGTATTTATATGGCTGATCCAGTGCAGTTTCTGGTCAATGGTAACCCCCAGGATGTTGTGAGTGGGAGATTCAGCAATGGTAATACCATTGCATGTCAAGGGGAGATGGTTAGATTCTCTCTTGTTGAAGATGGTAATTGCCAGGCACTTGTGTGGCACAATTGTTACTTGCTACTTATTAGCCCAGGTCTGAATGTTGTTCAGGTCTTGCTACACATGGGCATGGGCTGCTTCAGTATCTGAGGAGTAATGAATAGTGCTGAACATCATGCAATCATCAGCGAACATCCCCACATCTGACCTTATGATAGAAGGAAGGTCATTGATGAAGCAGCTGAAGATGGTTGGGCCTAGGACACGATCCTGAGAAACTTCTGCAGTGGTGTCATTGGACTGAGGTGATTGACCTCCAACAACCCCGCCATCGTCCTTTGTGCTAGGTATGATTTCAACCAGTGGAGAGTTTTCCCCCGATTCCCATTGACTCCAGTTTTACTCGGCCCCCATGCTGCCTTGATGTCAAGGGCACTCACTCTCACCTCACCTCAGCAGTTCAAGAAGTTGGCTCAAGGGAAATTTGGATGGGCAATAAATGCTGGCCTTGCCAGCGATCTTCACATTCCATGAACAAATATTTTAGAAAATCCACTGTATTTTGCAGTAATACGCCAAGAACTGCACTTCCAATGCAGTGGATTCCCCTTAATGAAATTCTGTTTAAGGAGTATAACATCTTAAAACTGAAGTGACATTAGTTGAGCTAATTGTGATTGTTTAATACATTTATATATCAAAAAATATTCATCCTTATTATTTACCAGGCATGGCAGCTCTTGAACCCATAACCTTTTGACTAAGAGGCAAGTTCCATTCCAGAGACATAAGCACACAATCCAGGCTGACACTCCAGTGCAGTAGTGAAGGAGTGTTGCACTGTCAGAGGTGCCATCTATCCTATAAGACATTAAACCAAGGAACAGTTTGCTCCCTTTGGTTAGCCTAAAAGATTTCTGGCATTATTTTGAAGAACAGCAGGAGAGTTATTCTTGGTGCACTGACCATATTTAGTCCTCAATCAACATCACTAAAATACTCTCAGACAAATTATTTCTCTTTATCATGTTACTGTTTGTGTGAGCTTGCTGCATGCAAATTGGCCTCTGTATTTGCTACATTATAATTGTGACGACACTTCCAAAGTACTTCATTGGCTCTGAAGTGTTTTGGGATATTCTGAGGTTGTGAAGGGTCATGAGGACTCGAAACGTCAACTCTTTTCTTCTCCGCCGATGCTGCCAGACCTGCTGAGTTTTTCCAGGTAATTCTGTTTTTGTTTTGATATAAATGTGAGTCTTTGTTTTCTTCCTCATTTCAGAATAAATTTTTGCCAGCTGCTACAGAAGAAGAGATCTTTGCGCATCTAGGATTGGATTACATACCACCTCACGAAAGAAATGCTTGATGTGCTGGATTCAAGATGCAGGAGTATAGAGAATAAGCAGTGAGGACACCTTAGGGTATACCCTCTTGCAAAATGTCTATTTATGTATCATTTGATATACAACACCAAGTGAAGGCGGGCCATTCACTGATTTTTTTTGGTTCTGTACGACTTACATCTGTATACGTTGTTGTAGAATTGGTAAGTTATCTGTTGATGGATTAACTATTCATTTGTTTAGCATCCTGTGAAGTTTCTATATGATGCATACATGTGGACATGTATATCATTGACTCAGCTGTTGCACTTTGTCCTCTGAATCAGAAGCTTGTGAGTTCATGTTGCACTTTAGAGACTTGAGCTCAAAATCTTAACTGAAGCTGAGGATGCCAGTTTTTCAGATAGACTTCAAGGTGAAGTCTGACCTGCCCCTTGAGGTGAATGTAAAAGATCTCCAAGTGCAGTTCAAAAAAGAGCACGGTTGTTCTTCCTGGTCAACCTTTATACTAAATCAACATCACTGAATAAAATAAATTTATCTCATTGCTGTTTATGGAATCTTGCTGTGTGCCACATTTCCTACACTACATCAGTGACAACACCGAAAGTACTTCATTGGCTGTAAAGCGCTTAAAAACGTCCTTAAATCACAAAAGGTGCTGTACAAATGCAAGTTCTTACTTGCGCATACAGACTTGCTCTGAGCAGTCTAGTATCTATTTTTTAATTCAGAATTGT
The DNA here is from genome assembly GCF_017639515.1 of Carcharodon carcharias. Lineage (NCBI taxonomy): Eukaryota > Metazoa > Chordata > Chondrichthyes > Lamniformes > Lamnidae > Carcharodon > Carcharodon carcharias. Next base: position 16,166,973 of record NC_054483.1, on the reverse strand, counting down.
AGCATTAATTCTAGCTCAGAAAGGAAATTTTTGTCCATTTACCCTTGTTTTGCTTTTGGAAGTTTAACATTGCAGTGACAGCACTGTCACAGAACCAGCATTGTCTTGCCATGTCTGAAATGGTGCTGGAAACAGTCGATGACAACTTCAGAAAGTAAAGTGGGTAAATACCTGGTGGAAACATTTATAGGCCTATGGCAAACGAACAGAGATTGGGACGCATCAGTTAGCTCCATCTTTAGAGCTGCCATAGGCACAATGACCTGAATGGTCTCCTGGGCTGTATTATTTGAAATGGACGTGTGGTTGACATTACTTTGATGAAACTGAGTGGTCTATGGATTCTTTAATTTGCCTTTAAGTGTTTGTTATTTTCTCTCCACTTTTTCTTTACCATTTTTCTTCTCCGTGCCTTCCAGACGTCTTCAGTTACCTCATTCTGGGAAACTTGATAGTTAGTGTAGACAGGCTATTAATTCACTGGGGCGTTACTTTGGAGCTTTATCATTGCTCATAATCTATCAAAGTGCATTTCTAGCAGAGTTTGAAGGGTCGTGATGAAGGGCAGAAACTGAGTGAATTTTTCTTCCCTCTCCCCCATTTTGCCAAAGGCACTGACCCCTAACTGTATACTCCAACTGAAGTGAAATGCATCCACCCAGAATCAAACTTGGATAGTTTCTCACCTTTATGGTGTTATGGAGACCAACAAACTAAAAGAATCAAATTTACCGAATGACTCCAGAGAAAAGCCAATAAACAAGATTTCATTTCTCGTAACTTTTAGTTTAGTTTGTTGATTTTTGGTTTGATTGTTAAACATGAATTAACAAGCAAATTGCGATCAATATAAAGTGTAAGTTAGACTTTAAGTAGCAGCTACAACAAAGGCAGGTCTCACGGGTTTACTTGGAAGACCACTTATGATGGAGGCACCGATTCCAGGTACAAAGCCCTTCCGAGCTGTGAACCTCCTCCAGCGGAATTCCTGTTTCTTTTCTTTGAGGCTTAGCCACCAATTCCCAGGCAACAACAGCTTTAATCCACCTGAGTTCCAGGGGTACAATTTTCTCCAAACGGCACATTTTTACAGAACCCTCTCAGCTCTGCTCCCAGATCCAGCCGTCTTGGTCTTCTTTCCCAGCTGTGCCACAACATTTTTTGTCCGGACCTAGTCACCATAAGACATAGGAGCAGAAATTAGGCCATTCGGCCCATCGAGTCTGCTCCACCATTCAATCGTGGTTGATACGTTTTTCAACCCCATTCTCCCACCTTCTCCCCGTAACCTTTGATCCCCTTACCAATCAAGAACCTATCTATCTCGGTCTTAAATACACTCAATGACCTGGCCTCCAGGCTTCTGTGGCAATGAATTCCATAGATTCACCAGTCTCTGGCTAAAGCAATTTCTCCTCATCTCTGTTCTAAAAGTTCTTCCCTTTACACTGAGGCTGTGCCCTCGGGTCAAGGTCTCTCCTACTAATGGAAACATCTTCCCCACGTCCACTCTATCCAGGCCTTTCAGTATTCTGTAAGTTTCAATCAGATCCCCCCTCATCCTTCTAAACTCCATCAAGTATAGACACAGAGTCCTCAAATGTTCCTCATATGTTAAGCCTTTCATTCCTGGGATCCTTCTCGTGAACCTCCTCTGGACCCTCTCCAGGGCCAGCACATCCTTCCTGAGATACAGGGCCCAAAATTGCTCACAATATTCTAAATGTGGTCTGAACAGAGCCTTATGAAGTCTCAGCAGCACATCCTTGCTTATATATTCTAGTCTTCGCGAAATAAATGCCAACATTGCATTTGCCTTCCTAACTACCTACTCAACCTGCAAGTTAACCTTAAGAGAATCCTGGACTAGGACTCCCAAGTCCCTTTGCACTCCAGATTTCTGAATTCTCTCCCCATTTAGAAAATAATCTATGCCTCTATTCTTCCTACCAAAGTGCATGACCTCACACTTGCCCACATTGTATTCCATCTGCCACTTCATTGCCCATTCTCCTAACCTGTCCAAATCCTTCTGCAGTCTCCCCACCTCCTCAATACTACCTGTCCCTCCACCTATCTTTGTATCATCTGCAAACTTAGCCAGAATACCCTCAGTTCCTTCATCTAGATCATTAATGTATAAATTGAAAAGTTGTCCCAACACTGACCCCTGCGGAACTCCACTAGTCACCGATCGCCATCCTGAGAAGGACCCCCTCATCTGCACACTCTGCCTCCTGCCAGACAGCCAATCTTCTATCCATGCTACTACCTTGCCTCTAACACCATGGGCTCTTATCTTACTGAGCAGCCTCCTGTGCGGCACCTTGTCAAAGGCCTTCTAGAAGTCCAAGTAGATAACATCCATTGGCTCTCCTTTGTCTAACCTTCTCGTTGTTACCTCAAAGAATTCTAACAGATTTGTCAGGCATGACCTTCCCTTGATGAAACCTTGCTGACTTTGCCCTATTTTATCATGCACTTCCAAGTATTCTGAAATCTCATCCTTAATAATGAACTCTAAAATCTTAATTAGGCTAATCGGCCTGTAATTTCCTATCTTTTGCCTCACTCCCTTCTTAAACAAGGGAGTTACATTAGCGATTTTCCAGTCCTCTGGGACCCTCCCTGATTCCAGTGATTCCTGAAAGATCACCACTAAAGCCTCCACTATCTCTTCAGCTATCTCCTTCAGAACTCTGGGGTGTAATACATCTGGTCCAGGTGATTTATCCACCTTCAGACCTTTCAGTTTTCCTGGCATCTTCTCCTTGGTGATGGCCACCATACTCACCTCTGCCCCCCAACTCTCTTGAACTTTGGGATCTCACTCATGTCTCCCATCGTGAAGACTGACACAAAGTACCTATTCAGTTCCTCCGCCATTTCTTTGTTCCCCACTACTACTTCTCCAGCGTCATTTTCCAGTGGCCCAATTTCCACTTTTGTCTCTCTCTTACCTTTTATATATCTAGAAAAACTCTTGCAATCTTCTTTTATATTACAGGCTAGTGTACCCTCATATTTAATCTTTTCCCTCCTTATTTCTTTTTTAGTTGTCTTCTGTTGGTCTTTGTAGGCTTCCCAATCCCCTGGCTCTTCACCACATTGTTTACTTTCTCTTTAGTTTTTATGCTGTCCCTGACTTCCCTTGTCAGCCATGGTTGCCTCGTCCTCCCTTTAGTATGCTTCTTCTTCCTAGGGATGAATTTTTACTGTGTCTCCCAAATTACTCCCAGAAACTCCTGCCATTGCTGTTCCAGTCTTTCCTGCTAGGCTCATCTCCCAGTCAATTCTGGCCAGCTCCTCCCTCATGCCTCTGTAGTTGCCTTTATTCAACTGTAATACCGTTACATCTGATTCCAGCTTTTTCCTCTCAAATTGCAGGGTAAATTCTATCATATTATGGTCACTTCCTCCCAAGGGTTTCTTCACCTTAAGCTCCCTTATCAAATCTGCCTCATTACACATCAATAAATCTAGAATTGCCTGTTCCCTACTGGGCTCCACCACAAGCTGCTCCAAAAAGCCATCTCATAGACATTCCACAAATTCCTTTTCTTGGGATCCGCTACCAACCTGATTTTCCCAGTCTACCTGGGCCATATGAGCCTGTTTTCACGCTGCACTCTGGGTCACGTGGTTTTAATTTTATTTAACTTTTGTTCCCGATGTGCCTTCCGTGGACCTTGGATGTTCAGTTCTGTTTCTTCTCCCTTCGAGATTTTCCAGACCCAAGTACCGGGCAGAACCTCATAAAGATTTTATGAAATGCAGCATTTTTAAATGCTGCTTTGGTTAAAGATTTAAGAAGAGTGCACAAGGGTTTGAAAGTCACATTGAAAATTTGCTCTGCAGTAAAATAGTTATACTATTTTATACTAGCTGAAGAAGCCTGGGATTAAAAAGTGATTCTGCAAAGATATTTGTGTTCAGTCACGCTAATATTTTGAGGTTTTAACGTGAGCATAGTGGCACAGTGAAAGCATGCTGGGCCATAGACTGGGAATTCTGTGCTGAATAATTCACTTCCTGACTCCCTAAAACCCAAGGTCTATAGGTAAAAACTATTTTCTGATGTCCCAATGTCATTTAACTCAACTACCAGTCCCTACGACATTGAACCCCAGTTAGTGGCTAGGCTGAGTTCAAGCTGCATATTCTTGGGTTCGGTATGATGACTTTGGTGTTTGTCTTAATCTTGTTTATTGACTATCATAATTTTTTGGCAATTTCTGGTTCATCATCAACATAGAAAAAAATTCCATCGGCCCAGATTTGCAAAGAAAACGTTATCCAACATAATTTTACTTTGGAACCTGCTGCAGAAAAAGATACTTCTATGTATTCAAACAGCTATTGATTCAGTTTTTGATGCTGTCAACTTTCGAATTTTACTTTTCACCATTGTGATAAGGGGATGTGAGTCTAAGCTGGAGAATATACAAATACAATGATGTACTAGAGGAGCAAAATCCAACTTGGTTTGAAGTAGTTAATGGATCGATATGATTACACAACTCATGTTTACGGAATGTTATACTCAATATCAGGATAAAGCTATCTTCACTGCACAACATAATACTTGATTGATAGCCATTCTCAGCAACGCTGTTCTTATTAATTCACAATGTCTGAAGATACTTCAAGCTTAACTCATAGTTTAGAAGTAATTTAATATACAATACACAAATCACATGATGCAGAAAACACTTTTTGGAAATAATTACAATCAATGTGGAATTTAGTCATAAACAGCCTGCTCACTAACGCTCTGTTTGGGTTCTGTCAGGGCCACCCAGCTCTTGCCTTGTTACATCTGGAGTTCAAATATGGACAAAAGAGCTCAACTCAAGAGGTGAGGAGAGAGTGATTGTCATTGACTTCAAGGCTGCATTTGACCAAGTGTGGCATCAAAGAGTCCTCGCAAAACTGGAATCAGTGGGAATTGGGAGGACAACACTCCATGGTTGGAGTCATACCTAGCACAAAGGAAGATGGTTGTGGTTGTTGGAGGTCAATCATTGCAGATCTAGGACATTACTGCAGGAGTTCCTCAGGGTAGTGTCCTTGGCCCAACCATCTTCAGCTGCTTCATCAATGACCTTCCAACTTTCCTCCACACCTGCACAACAGCGACCCCCCCCCCACCCCCCCCCCCCCCCCCCCCCCCCCCAGTCATAAGGTCAGAAATGGGGATGTTTGCTGATGTTTGGTGAATTCCGCACCATTCACAACTCTGGTACTGAAACAGTCTGTGCTCATATGCAGCAAGACCTGGACAACGTTAAGGCATAGACTGCTCAGTGGCAAGTAACATTCGCACCACTCAAGCACCAGGCAACGATCTCCTCCAACAAGAGAAAATCCAACCATTGCCCTTGATGTTCAATGGCATTACCATCACTGAATTCCCAACTATCAAAACCTGAAGGTTACCATTGATGAGAAACTGAACTGGACTGGACTAGCTATATAACTACTGTGGCTACAGGAGCAGGTCAGTGGCTTGGAATCCTGTGATGAGTAACTCGCCTCCTGATTCCCCAAAGCCTGTCCACAATCAACAAGGCACAAGTCAGGAGTGTGATGGAATGCTTCCCACTTGCCTGGATGCGTGCAGCTCCAACAACACTCAAGAAATTGAACACCATCCAGGATAAAGCAGCCCAATTAATTGGCAACTCATCCACCAACTTCAACATCCACTCCTTCCACTGAGGCACAGTGGCAGCAATGTCTACCATCTGCAAGGTGGATTGCAGCAACTCACCAAGGCTCCTTCGACAGCACCTCTCAAACCCACAGCTTCAGCCACCTAGAAAAACAAAGGCAGCAGATGCATGGGAACACCACCACCTCCAGGTTCCTCTCCAAGCCACACAGCATCCTCATTTGAAACTATATTGCCACTCTTTGACTGTCGCTGTGTCAAAATCCTGGAACTCCCTCCCATGTGGGAGTACCTAAACCACATGGACTGCAGCGGTTAAGAAGCATCTTCTCAAGTGAAATTTGGAGTGGACAACAAAAATTCTGGCTGAGCCAGTGATGCCCACAAAGAATAAAAAGAAAGCTGTCACCAGCTCAGAGCACCTCCTGCTCGTTGCATGACCTCGCTTGACGCCATCCACCCGTCAGCCAGCTCCTCGGAGTCTCGCTTAGTGTTACTAAGACTGGCCATTTTTGCATCAAGGAATGTTATTCTCATGCCTCAACCATATTTCTGTAAGTATTCAGGAGAGAAGCTCTGACACCGCCTTCTGTCAATGTCAGCGCGCAGTTATGATATTACAAATTTTTAGAAAAGCTGTTCTGGAGGTCACATTTAAAATAAACTTTGGATTGAATTTAAAGATTGTTCTCAAAATGGCTGCAGGTCATCAATCACTTGCCTCCCGAGGAGAGCAGAATGCATTCCTCAGACAAAGATATTTGAAATTCAGTGAGTGCTCCCAGAGACTAAACAGAAGCTCATTGATTTGATGCCTTTTCCTTCAAACGCAAAGATACTAACTGATAAGCCACTGTAAGGTATGAACAGCCTTGACCCTTTTGATCACTGCAAACGGGTGAGGAAACTTTGAATAACTGTATTGGAATTACCACTTGCCTTACATGGAAAATGCCTTAGCATTGTTGTACAGGTCACATGATAATGGTGGCAATTTTGCCTCATCTGCAAGAAGTTTTGAAAAGGACAGGAAAAAGGAAGATGCACAGAGAACCATCTTGAAACCATAAGGGAGAGACTGAGAAAGGCATCTAAATACAGCTACTGGTCTGCTGTAAAGTAACTGTGCAGCTGAAGGTGCTACATCGCAGAACAGAAGGAACCTCTCGTCCTTGTAAATCCTTAATCCACTTCATGAGCTCACCTGTTAAAGCAACCTCTGGCAATTTGACAGTGGAAGCCATTACCGCTGCAGACACAACTCTGCAACCTCAAGACCTTCACTTCAGACAACGCAACACCTCGTCTACAAAACATATCAGCCTGCGCCAAATATAGACTAATCTTGACTTATGTTTATAAGTATCATTTTATCTTTATTTTTAAGTGATCTTTGTGTGTGTGTTCCACAGCAGTACAATGAAATAAACTAACTTTTGCTTTTTTACGTAAAAAGGCTTTTCTGGTGGGTTATTTGAAAATTGAATTACATGCTCTAAGGGTAAAATAAACACGTGCACACACACACACACACGCACACAAAATGACATTGTTCCCAGGTGACTTTGGGGAAACACCTTTAAATCATCCATGATATCAATATCATGAAAGGCTCTGCTGCATTCGCCAAATGGTAAATTGAAGACTGCAAGACAAATTCCTGCTTTATCTGTTCACTGGTCATGTGGATGACCAGATGTTGGCCAGATGCTGGAATCCCTGAGGTCAATCACATTGCCTCTGATTCATGTAACTTATCATACAATCACAGAATTGTTACAGCATAGAAGGAGGCCATTTTGCTCGCTGTGTTTCTGAAAGAGCAATTCACATAGTCCCATCCTCCACTTTCTGCCTGTGGCGCTGCACATTCTTCCTTTTTCAGCTAATAACCCACTTCCCTCTTGAATGCCTTTATTGAACCAGCCTCACTATGACCAATGTTTGAATCTTGTAGTTACTTGGTAGGATCCGTGGAAATGCATGACCTTCAACTACTCCGAATCCACCCATCAATGTATTCCAATCATGCCTCCTGTTCACACATAACCCATATCTCAACCCTGTGAGTTCTCCACAGATTATCAGTGGTACCTGGTCCCAAGCTAAAAAGTCAGTGTGGGAGCAGGAGAAGGAGTAAAAAGCCCAGGGGATAGAATGGAGGCCCTGCAACCATTTGATAGCTAATTGGCCTTTTCTAGTAATACTGCATTGAGTGACCATGAGTTATGTTAACTGGGTGTGGCGATGTTGAACGAGGTGAGTGTGTGGGACAATCACAGATAATCACAGGAACAGGGTTGGCCATGCAGACTTTCCGGGGGCAGTGGGGTGGGGGAGAGAGTATTTGTTCCCAACCCTGCTCTGTACGTGCCCCCACAATCCGCAATTTGGCTTCCACGTCAGATTGGACATGTCACTGACCGGGAGGCATGCTGCGCTCACACTGCAGTTAACGCACAACGACCATAGGAGATTCCCTCTTACCTCTCTCCCCCCCCCCCCCCCTTGCTCTTCCCTCCTCTCCCCCTCTCTCAGGTATCGCTGATATTTCGGCAAGGTTCATATTCTGTACCTTTATAATGAGGTAACTGGAAAGTCAGCCTTCTGGCAGATCAGATGGCTGTTGGATTGAGAAAAATGAGCTGCACTGCACTCATCTCAGTTCTTTTACAACTCTCCCCATTTCAAGTAGCTGAGAAGTATTTGCATTTCACCATAGCTCATAATAAGTGCCATAATTTTCCAGCTCCGCATGCTGCAGTGACTTTGCCACTTTGCTCTATATTGTCTACCAAATTCCTTGCAACAAAATTTTCTTCTTTTTGCCTTCAGCCACTAATTTTCAGACCTTGTCTTCGGCCACTCATCCCTGGATCAGGACTATACCAGGGAACAACAATGTGGAGATTGGGAAAGCACAAATTTGGTTTCTGCAAACATTTACAATTGCGAATTGACACTCTATTCCTTGTACTGAAGTTCACAATATAATTTTATTGTGGTGTTTGTGATTGATTATTGTTTCTGAGTATTACTCTATGATTTAGAAAATTTTACTAAATTTTTCTCTTTGGATGTATCTTTATACCGCATGTCCTTCCCTTGTTCAGGCTGTGTTAAATATGACAGTTTACCTCGTCAGATTTGGGTTGGTTTGCAACCAAAACACTAACTGATTTGCCCTTCCCAATGATGCCTCCTGCTCTGCTTGAAATGCTTTTGTGGATTTCCAGCCCCTGCAGTATTTCCCTTTTAACACTGTCCAGAAGGTTCAGGAATTTGATGGTTAGGGTTTGAAAATGTTAAGCAGAATAGCATTATGTGAATCAAACTGCTGTGCCATCTTTTCCCATTTGAGGGCAACATGAGCACAGGGCACCTCAGCAGCTGATTGTGTAAGGTCCAAACCAATCATCCTTCTTGAAGATAAATTACATTGAAATTAGCAACAATGTGCAAATCTGGGTAATTCTGCAAATGAAGAAATAAATGTATCTGAGTAAATTAATTTGACAAATCTAGCTCATTTTTTGGGCATGTATCCACATCAGCTCTCCCTACTTAAAGCCATCATTTTAAAATTTCAACCTCCTTTTTAATTGGATCCATCTTTGTCCCACTGCCCTGCAGATGTATTGCAATTTAATGGTGTTCAGGATTAAACATTCATTTTTCCTTTACTATGCTTTTGGCTTATTTTGAGAGTGTCAGGGTAGAGTTGGTGTGAAGTTGGTCTACTTTCAATCATCAGTAAAGTGATGGAAGGGGTCACCAACAGTGTTATCGTGCAGTACTGGCTTAGCAATAACCTGCTTACTGACACCCAGTTTGGGTTCTGCCAGGGCCACACAGCTCCTGACCTCATTACAGCCTTGAATCGAACATGGATAAAAGAGTTGAACGCCAGAAGTGAGGTGACTGCCCTTGACATCAAGGCAATGGTTGACCGAGTGTGGCATTGAGGAGTCCTAGCAAAATTGGAGTCAATGGGAATCAGGGAGAAAGCTCTGCGCTGGTTAGAGTCATACCTAACAAAAAGGAAGATGGTTGTGGTTGTTGCAGCTCAGTCATTTCAGCTCCAGCTCATCACTGCAGGAGTTCCTCAGGGTAGTGTCCTAGGCCCAACCATCTTCAGCTGTTCATCAATGACCTTCCTTCCTTCACAAGATCAGAAGTGGGGATGTTTGCTGATGATTGCACAATATTCAGCACTATTCATGACTCCTCAGATACTGAAGAAGTCCATGTCCAAATGCAGCAAGACCTGGACAATATCCAGTCTTGGACTGACAAGTGGCAAGTAACATTCATGCGACACCAGTGCCAGGCAATGATCATCTCCAACAAGAGAGAATCCAGCCTTCGCCCCTTGATCTCAAATGGCATTACCGTCACTGAAACCCTCACTGTCAACCTCCTGGGGATTACCATTGACCTGAAACTGAACTGGACTAGCCATATAAATACTGTGGCTACAAGAGCAGCTCACAGGCTAGGAATCGTGCGAAGAGTAACCCAACTCCTGACTCCCCAAAGCCTGTCCACTATCTACACGGTACAAATCAGGAGTGTGATGGAATACTCTCCACTTGCCTGGATGAATGCAGCTCCAACAACATTCAAGAAGCTTGACACCACCCAGGACAAAGCGGCCCACTTGATTGCCACCATATCCACAAACATTTACTCCCTCCCTGCAGTAGCAGCAGCGTGTATCATTTGCAAGATGCACTGCAGGAATTCACCGAGGCTCCTTTGACAGCACTTTTCAAACCCACGATCACTACCATCTAGAAGGACAAGGGCAACAGATAGATGGGAACACCACCATCTGGAAATTCCCCTTTAAGTCACTCACTATCCTGACTTGGAAATATATCGCCATTCCTTCACTGTCGCTGGGTCAAAATCCTGGAACTCCTTTTCTAACAGCACTATGGGTGTACCTACACCATGTGGACACAGTGATTCAAGAAGGCAGCCCACCACCACCTTCTCAAGGGGCAACTCGGGATGAGCAATAAATGCTGGGCCCAGCCAGCGAAGCCCACATCCTATGAATGAATAAAAATAAAAGTGCTTTTGGTTCACTCCGTCTCCAATTAAAAGTGAAAATGGTACCAGGTTCTGAAGAAAGCTTGGGAGAGGGCTGCTGACTACAAATTCCTTCATTAGCAGTTCCGTTTAATTTCCCAGCCTGAGTTTTAGGCGATGTACAATCGTCTGTGAATATTCTATGGCTTCTCTTATAGGACATATATGGCAACTCATTATTGATTTAAGATCAATATAGGTTATAGTATATACGGATATACGGCACAGAAACAAGCCGTTCAGCAAGCTCTCCCACCAAGTGTCTTCTGGTATTTACGCTCTACGTGAGCCTCAACAAAAACAGAATTACCTGGAAAAACTCAGCAGGTCTGGCAGCATCGGCGGAGAAGAAAAGAGTTGACGTTTCGAGTCCTCATGACCCTTCGACAGAACTTGAGTTCGAGTCCAGGAAAGAGCTGAAATATAAGCTGGTTTAAGGTGTGTGTGTGGGGGGCGGAGAGATAGAGAGACAGAGAGGTGGAGGGGGTTGGTGTGGTTGTAGCGACAAACAAGCAGTGATAGAAGCAGATCATCAAAAGATGTCAACAACAATAGTACAATAGAACACATAGGTGTTAAAGTTAAAGTTGGTGATATTATCTAAACGAATGTGCTAATTAAGAACGTGAGCCTCCCTGATCTAAATTCATAATCGTAGCTCTCTATTTCCCTTCTCCCTCAACGTGGTTGTCTGAGTAAACATCTCCAACTTCACCAGTTTTTCCCATGCCCTCGTCTGTTTCAACGCACCCACCACCATTCACCCCAGCCAGGCATCGAAGACCCCGAGGCAGGAGCTGAAGAAGAGCAGATGCTCTCTCACTCTCTCTATGATAAAAGCAAAAGGCTGCAGACGCTGGACATCTGAAACGAGAACAAAAAATAGCTGGAAAGGCTCAGCAGGTCTGACAGCATCTGCGGGGAGGACGGGGTCTGAGGAGGAGGAGGACGGGGTCTGGGGAGGAAGACGGGGTCTGGGAAGACAGTGTCTGGGGAGGAAGACGGGGTCTGGGAAGACAGGGTCTTGCTTTGTGTTAGGTATGACAGGGTCTTCCTCCCCGCAGATGCTGTCGAGCCTAAGACTCTGATGAAGATACTTTCTCTGGTCAGCCAGACAGCAACTTGCTGGTTTTGTCCTTGGGTCTCACAGCGCCGTCTCCGGGAACCTTGCTCTGCGCATAATTTCGAGGCTTTGCCGGCGCCGGTAAACCAGTATTTATATGCGCCTCATGTTGAATTCTCGGCTTGAAGCAGCGAGTAGGGATGCGGGACTCTCTCTCTCTGGGTCTGGGTCTCGCAGACTCCCCTAAACTTTTAATGATCGGGGACCTTTCATTTTTTTTGTTGTTGTTGAAAAGCGCGGGCGGCTTCTAATGACCAATGTGGCCGCCAGCGGAAAATGTGGAATGAGCGAAAGTTCAAGAAACGAACCCAAAGTCCGGGAGCTGCTCCCATCAGCCGCTTCTCTCCTTCCGCCCGCCCACTCGCCCGTCCGGGAACTTTCGTTTCGGGACCAAGCGATCGGGGGAATTTTTGTGGCGGTGGGACGGCGGAAGTAGGTCGGGGGAAGCCGCCGGAAAGCGGAGCGGGTTTTTAAAGGAGGGGAAGAATAACGATTGTTCGGACCTCCCCGGGATCCGAGGCTCAGGAGAGGCCGAGGCCGAGACTGAGACTGAGGCCTGGACGGCGGGAGGCTCACTGACCACCACCCGCCCCCCCCCCCCCCCCACCCCGGCTCGGAGATGGACGGCCCCCCCGAGATGACCGAGATGTACGACCAGGCGCTGCTGGGCATCCTGCAGCACGTCGGCAAGATCGAGAACTTTCTGGAGGTTTTCTTCGGGTTCCTGTACAGGAAGACCGACTTTTTCCGCCTGATGGTGCTGAGGGAGGACAGGCTGGGGTTCCCGCCCGGGGTGGCCGAGAAACTGGCCCTGAGGGTGAGTGCGGGGCTCGGGGTGAGCACCCAGACCGCGATATGATGACACACCACGGGCTTGGTGTCCGGTCGCCCCCCCTTGGCTCCGCGCCCTCACTCCCCCCCGGCACCGTGCCCTCACACACACACACCCCCCCCCCCCCGGCATCGTGCCCTCACCCCCCCCGGCACCGTGCCCTCACCCCCCCCGGCACCGTGCCCTCACCGCCCCCCCCCCCCCGGCACCGTGCCCTCACCCCCCCCCCCCCGGCACCGTGCCCTCACCCCCTCCGGCACCGCGCCCTCACCCCCACGGCTCTGTGCCCCCCCGGCTCCGCGCCCTCACCTCTCCCCCACCTGGTTCCGCGCACTCGCCTCGCGCACCCCCCTGCCCCCTGTTCTGCACCCTCACCTCTCCCCCACTTGGTTCTGCGCCCTCGCCTTGCCCCCCCCCTCCCGGATCTATGCCCTCGCCTTGCCCCCCCCTCCCAGATCTACGCCCTCGCCTTGCCCCCTGGTCCCTTGCCTACACCCCCCCCCCCCCCCCCCCCCACCCCCCGGTCTAATCTCTAAAATTGACAGCTCCAACCCTGCCTCAGCTCATCATCTGCTGTTATTCCTCATTCATTCATTTGTTGTCACTAGACTTGTCTATTCTAGTGTTGTAACCGGCCTCTTATATTGTATCCTCCTAAAACTTGAGCATCTGCAGATCTGTACTACCAATATATCTGAACTCTTTCATCAAATCCCATTCAGTCATCACCCCTCTGCTCACTGACCTGTGTTGACCCCCTGTCCATTTACGCCTTGATTTGAAAGCTCTCCTGTCTTCAGATCTCTATATGTGGCCTCATCTCCCCCTATCTCTGTAACATGTTCCAGTCCCACGACCCTCTGAGTTAGACCTACTCCAATTCTGGTTCTTGCACTGGTCCATTGGTAATTGCTTTTCCAAAGAACTGTTGGGATCTGGAGTACTGGAATTCCCACTCAAATATCTCTAACTATCTACTTTTTTTCCCTTCAATGCTCTGCTTAAAACCTCCCTGACCTTTCCTAATATCTCTTTATACAGCTCAGTGTCAAATCAGGTTGAAATTACTCCTGTGAAAAAGCTTGGGCATCATAAGCGCTATATAAATACAAGTTATTGTTACTGCCATGTCACTAATTGGCTGATGCCTGACTGGCAAGACCAGCGATCTCGGCCCAGACTGGAACACCTGGGACCTTGAGATTTGTGGTTGAGTTATTTATTAAATACTTTTTGCATAAACACATAGACAATCAAAGTAATTAATTACAATTTACTGTACAGGCTTCCCAAGTGAGGAGCACAGAAATGCACACAGCCGAGCATTGGAGTTGATGATTGACGGTATGTTCAAAAGCAGTAGAGATTACTTATGAAGCTGTCAAAGGCCCCGTTTTAAAGAAAGGCCAGAGAATAAGTGACTATGCTCAGGAAAACTACTGACCTAAAATAGCAAACGATGTAAATGGTCTATGGGCAGAACTAGCCATGCAAAACACTGGGGTCAAAGGTACACATCTCTTGGAGTATTTTGTGCAATCTACTTTTACATTTGCACCAGTGAGTGTTCAGTGAAGTTATTCAAACTGAGGGGCTTGGGCCTTGCACCCTTTTACTGAACTGTGACAGGGATATAATATTAATTATAATAATTAGATTTTATGTCTGGTCTCTTTTATTCGGTCAGTTTAAGAGGTGTATTTATTGGTAGGTTGATTTGTTGGTTGGTGCCTGAGATTGGAATGGTTGATGCACATGCAACTGCAAACAATTGGCAGCTGTGATAGTGAGGCGGGGTATTTGTGGCCCCCCAACTAATTTACCATGACTGAAGAGATGATTTCCTTGAGGGACGGGGATGGCAAGATTCCCTGAAGGATAGAATGGGTGAGATGCTTAAAATGGATAAGTGTGGCAAAATGGCTGTTACAATTATTTGATGCAACTTATTATTGGAAAGCCATATTTTGTGCTAAAAATGAAGATTCACTAGATTTGAATGAAAATTGTTATGGACTTGGTTTTCCAGACAGGTTCAGAAGAAACAGTGAACTTTATTTACAGGGCTTCAGCAGCAGTTGCATGCTTCCATCAAGACCCACAACTAGACAAAAGCTCCACCCCTAAAGTTCCCTGCGCTTAGAGCTGATTCGTTCACACTGTCACATGAATACTACACAGTACAATAAGTCTTAAAGCTACAGTTACTACATTCCTTAAAGCGTCAGTTGCTCCAAAAATGTTTTTGAAAAGCTGTCTATTATGACACAGCTGACGGTAAAGGCTGAGTTGTTCAAATCCCAGAGGGAAACTTGAAATAACTGTCATAACCAATTTTTTGCAATTTGTATGTTTCAAGATGCAGGCTTTGAGTTCAGTTATAATAAGACCACCAAGTCTCAAGAGGTTTTTATAAAAACTAAATTAAACAGACCCCTGACAAAACACACCCTGGACAGTTGCGTTCAAAATTAGTTTCTTTCAGCCCTGGGTCCTTGTAGACAGCAGCTTGAGGCTTACTGGCTGGAGGCTTTAGATCTTAGAATCCCTCTTTCTCTTCGCCAACAGCCTTCTATTCCTTCATACATATTTTCCTCTTTGAATGCAAATTTTCATTGTATCACTATATATTTTGAACTTTACCTCTTCTAATAATAAGACCCTTTCATAATACCAATTTTCTTAGTAAGCTTTGAAAAAATTAAAAATATTATTTGGCTCCTGCTGAGTAGGTATAATATTTCACCCATTCTTTTGAACGGTTTATTTTAAAATGCAAATTTCCCCCTTGAAACCTTTGATTCTAAACTTCCCATGTTTACATAATTACCATTTCAAACCTACTCCTCTTCTATACATGAAAGCCTCTAGACCAGCTGGTTTTAATCCAATTAAGATACACATGCGTACATAGACACAGACACCACTAAACTCTACTTTAAAATAATTTCCATTAACATTATAATATCTTCTTGACAGTGTCAGGTGAATTAATAGAATATGTCAGAGTTGGTTCCATTGACAAAGAAGATAACTGTCTCTACCTTCCAGAGTTTTGACACAGTCGAACTCCAGTAGACATGCCACCACACAGCGTTGGGCTCAAAGAAGGAGCAGCACAGAGATCTCAGCGGGATATAGGATTGGAAGAAGTTACAAAGATAGGAGGTATAAGGGGGTGGAAATATTAAAAACAAGAAGAATTTTAAAATTGAGGTGTTGCCAGACTGAAAGTTTATGAGATCACCATACTGGTGCAAAGTGGGATGTTTTTCTGGACTTACAGCTTTAACCCACATTCAGAAAGTGCTTGAGCCGCCAGGGGTGGACCTCTGATTTCCCTATCACTTAACGCCTACTGGTGAATCAGTAATATACTTATTTTAGTATATCATTTTGAAGGATTCATTTAATTGCAGTTTATTCAGATACAATGTTGCTATGAAAGTTGAAGCTTAAGTGAGGACTTTGTCAGGGAACAAGACTGGTAGTTGTAAAGTTGTTTTCTTCGATAATAGATGCTGAAATTATAACCGGCATATTTTAAAGAAATAGTGTTTATTCCTCAAATAATACTAAGCTTATTAGATGTAAAACCTGCCTTTTCAACTGTGGAGAAAACAATTCCCAATTAGACTTTTGTATTCTGTTACTATAAACAAATAACAAGCCTAGACTATTGAAAAAATTTGTACTTGGATTCCTTGGTCTTTTTGAATGCATGGACAGCTTTACGTTGCCTTTTGCAGAGGGAGACATTTTGATTTTGTTTAAGTTTTTGGGTGAAAGAATAACTAGAAATCCTGTATTTAAAGAAATATTGTAGCAATAAAGATACAAATGTGACCGCAAATATTTTCAGAGAGGACAAGTATTTCCCTTTGCTGAGCTGCCTTCCCACACCTCTGAGTCAAGATGTTTGTATTGATGGACTTGCCTTGTGTTATTTGCCCAGGTTACTCTGTCAAGCACAGCAATAAAATGAACCTTTCTGTGGTCTGACCTGCTTCTCACCATGGTCCCTGAAAGCTATAGAAGTGGACTTAATCTGCCATAGTTGATGGTTTTGGACTTGACATCAAGATGAGGAAGGTCACTTTTTATATTTAAAATCTTTGAAAATCGGAAGTTGTTTCTGTTGACTTTGAGACTTTGAAAGTTTAGAAACAAGCAGCAACCAGTGTGCTAAATATTCTGGGACTGTATTGTCAAAAAATAATCCTTTAAAAGAAAGTCTTGCAATAATATTGCTCCTTTCATGACCAATGGATGTATTAAAGCTTTATATTTATTATTCTGTGACCACATTATTTTAGATCCTGTAATCTTATGTTTTGCGATGGCACTTTGTGATTTCATTCAAACCCTTTACAAAACTCTGATTGCTGATGATTGTTCTTTCATTTTTAAGTCCCCTACACAATCACCAGTTCTTTGTAGATTTTAATATGAATATTAGCCACCAATTTAACTGTGTTGGAAACCATTATGTTGAATGCAATTCAAGTCAATCACATCTAACATTAGGATGCAGATGTTCCCACATGCACTTTTAAAGAAGAGCATGACCTTGGACTATGATGTCAATCGCACAAAAGTTCTTTCAGACACAGAAGTATATGGTAACTGTTGAGAGAGAAGCTTGCACGGTTTAATTTAATGCTTCAACATGATTTACTAAAATAAGTATATTACTGATTCACCGTGTACTTGGGTAGTGTTAAGCCATGGGGAAAATCAGAGGACAACTCTTGGGCTGCTCAAGCACCTTTTGGATGTGAACTGAAGCCATTAGCCCAGGAAAGCAACCTCTCTTGCACCAATATGGTGATTTCATAGACTTCCAGGCTGGCAGCACCTCAAATTTAAAATTCTCATCCTTGTTTTCAATACCTCCACGACCTTACCCCTCCTTTCTTCATAGCTTCTTCTTTCCCTATATCCCCCTGAGATCTCTGCATTGCTCCATTTCTGGCCTTTGGCACATTCCTGATTTTAATCGCTCCACCTGGTGGCGGTGACCCTCTTTGAACCTTAGCTTTTTAAACCAAACCTTTGGTCATCTGTTCCATTATCTCTGTAATTAAAAAAAATTCCTAGAATACTCATGTCAGTTCTGATAAAAGGTCATCCACCTGAAATGTTCACTCTATTTCTCTCTCTACAGATGTTGTCAGAGCTGCTGAGTATTTCCAGCATCCATCATACATTGCATTTCAAATATCTCCACATCAAATTTAGTTTGATTGTACTTCCAGCATCTGGAGATATTTCCCAATGGTGCTATGTAAATGAAAGTCATTGCTGACTTCTGAACAGTTCAGTACTGTACAATGACACCCATAGGGTTCTGAATTTAGAGTCCCCAAACTCATTTTGCGTTGTACTTGAGTAATTGCTGAGGCTTTTATTGCCTCAATCTTGGGAGTGGCTTCTGCAAGGGAAAGGGCCGGACTCTTGTTAACTATTTCAGCTAGTCCCACCACAACCGAGATTTGTTATTTGACTTGTTAGTTGGGCACACACTGCTTTAGGAATATAGAAACAGGTGTAGGTCATTCAGCTCCTCCAGCCTGCTTTGCCATTCAATGAGATCATGGTTGATCTGTACCTCAGTTCTATTCTCTCACCTTAGCACTGTGTCCCTTGATACCTTCAGTGAATTACAATCTTGAAAGCAAATGGGCCAAGTGCAGCCTATGTTTTTATAACTTTGTTTCATTTTGATTTAAAGGCTTTCAAGAAGTTTGAACGATATTCCATTGAAGATAATGAGAAACGGGTGAAAGAGCTGGAGAAGAAACTGAAGAACAGGAAAATGGAAGAAGAGAAGGCATGTGTCCCACTCCCTGGCCAGGAGGTGGAGATTGAGTCAGCAGCAGAGGAGCAACCTGAAGCAGAGGCGGCTGGACAGAACACAGTGAGCACAGAGAGAGATGACCAAGAGACGGTGGCAGATTTGCAGCAGCCCGCAGCTAATGATAAACAGCTAGAGGGCACCGTTGCTGCACCAGTTGTGAAACAGGAGCATTTTGAGCCTTCCAAGTATGTTTGTTCTTTAATAAATTGGGGAATAAGAATCAACATCCACCTGTGTAATAGTTCTGAGGATATAGAAAATAACAGTCTTTTTCAGGAGACCCGAGATTGGTTGGTGCTTCTGCTTCTCCCTGTTTATACTCGGGTTCCACCTCACTGCAGCAAGCAAATGTGGCAGATTCTCTGCTGCATTGCAGATATTACTTGTCACGGGGTTTGACTCACTGTGTGACTGCTCCCTTCTTTAGTGTTTATATTTGACTGAATCCGTGTCCCTGATATGACAGCTTGAGGGACTCTGAAAGGAATAGGAGAAAAGATTTTTAAAATAGAGTCAACTGGATCCGTTTTGGAACTAATAACGAGGAATGGCAATATCAATTAAGTGGTACAATTTCAAAGGATGAGCACAGAATCATGGAATCACATCATGATTCCAGCACAGAAGGAGGTTATACAAATATACAAAACAGGAGCAGAAGGAGGCCATTCGGCCCCTCGAGCCTGCTCAGCCATTCAATAAGATCATGGCTGATCTGTTTGTTTCAAATTCCACATTCCTATCTACTCCTGATAACCATTAGATTCTTGTTAGGCAAGAGAATCATCTTTCTCTGCCTTAAAAGTATTCAGTGACCCAACCTTCACTGCCTCCTGAGGCAGGGAGTTCCTAAATCGCATGACCCTCTGAGAGAAAAAAAATTCTCCTTATCTCCGTCCCAAAAGGGCGACCCTTAATTTTAAACCAGTGCCCCCTAATTCTGTACTCACCCACAACAGGGAACATCCTTTTTACGTCCAACTTGTCAAGACCATTCAGGATCTTATATATTTCAATCAAGTCACTCCTCACTCTTCGAAACTCTAGTGCAAACAAGCTTCGCCTGCCCAGCCTATCCTTATAAGACAACCTGCTCATTCCAGGTATCAATCTAGTAAACCTCCTCTGAATTACCTCCAACATATTTACATCCTTTCTTAAATAAGGAGACCAAAACTGCACACAGTATTCAAGATGTGGTTTCACCAATACCCTGTATAACTGAAGCAGAACATCCTTACTTTTATGTTGAATTCCCCTTGTAATAAAGGATAGCATTCCATTAGCCTTCTTAATTACTTGGTGTACCTGCATACTAACTTCTTATGACTCATGTACGAGAACAACTAGATCTCTCTGCACCTCAGATTTCTGCAATCATTCTCCATTTAAGTGATAGTGCTTTTTTATTCTTCCTGCCAGAGTGAGACACTTCACATTTTCCCACATTATACTCCATCTGCCAGATCTTTGCCCACTCACTTAACCTATCTATATCTATCGGTAACTTCCTTATGTCCTTTTCACAACATGCTTTTCTGCCTATCTTTGTGTCATCTGCAAATGTAACTACCATGCCTTTGCTCCCTTGATCTAAGTCATTGATATAAAATGTAAAAAGTTGAGGCTGCAGCACAGATCCCTGAGGGATTCCACTCATCACATCCTACCAATCAGAAAAATGCACATTTTTGCATACTGTGTTTTCTGCCAGCCAGCCAATCTTCTGTCCATGCTAACATCTTACTCCCTACATCATGAACTTTTATTTTCGCAATAACCTTTGATGTGCCACCTTATCAGATGCCTTCTGGAAATCCAAGGATAGTATGTTCACAGGCTCCCCTTTATCCAAAGCGCATGTTACGCCTTCAAAGAACTCCAATAAATTGCTGAAACATGATTTCCCTTCTGTAAAACTTTGCCAGTTACCTTAAGTTTCTCTAAGTGCCCAGCTATAACCTCCTTAATGATTGATTCTTACACCTTCCCCACAACAGACGTCAAGCTAACTGGCCTATAGTTTAATTCTTTCTGCCTCCTTCCCTTCTTGAATAGAGGGATTACATTTGCTATTTTCCAGTCTGATGGTATCTTTCCAGAAAAGTTTAGAAAATTAACACCAACAGATCTACTACCCTGTTAGCCACTTCTTTTAAGACCCTAGAATTAAGTCCATCAGGACCTGGAGACTTATCAGCCCACAGCTCTGTTATTTTGCTCAACTCTGCTTCCCTGATGATTTGTAATTTCATCAAGTTCCCCTCTCCCTTCCACCTCCCGATTCACAGTAATCAGTGGAATGTTTATGGTATCTTCTATAATGAAGACAGGAGCAAAATATTTGTTTGTTTCATCTGCCATTTCATTATAATCTACTATTAACTCCCCATTATCACGCTGTAGAGGACCAACACTCACTTTACTTATTCTTATCCTTTTTAAGTACCTATAGAAACTCTTGCTATCCATTTTTACATTTCTAGCTAACTTCCTCTCATACTCTAATTTCTTCCTCTTGATGAATCTTTTAGTCATTCTCTGACCTGCCACTCAATTTTACACAGTTCTTTGCCTTTTCCTTAGATTTGATGCTTTACTTCTTCAGTTAATCTCGGATGGTGGGCCCTCCTTTTAGAATTTTTCTTCGTACTCAGAATATACTTATTAAGCCTATTTGGCCTGTCATGTCTCTGCTGGCTCTCTGCAAGAGCAACTCACCTTGACCCACTTGCCCACCTTTTCCTTGTAACCCTGCAGATTTTTTTCTTTTCAGATAAATTATCCAATTTTCTTTAAAGCCCTCAATTGAATCTGCCTCCACCACTTACTCAGACAGTGCACTCTAGATCTTAATTGTTCACGTGTGTAAAAAGAAAGTCCTTCCTAATATTGCTGTTGTTTCTTTTGCCAACCACCCTCTAATTCTGGATCCTTCTGCAGATGGGAATAATTCCTCCCTATCTACTCTGTCCAGACCCCTCGTGATTTTGAACACCTTTATCAAATCTCTTAACATTCATTTCTCCAAAGAGAGCAGTCCCAGCTTTTCCAACATGTCCACTTAACTGAAGTTTTTCATCCCTGATAGGGTTCTCATGAATTTTTCCTGCACCCTCTCTATTGCCTTCACATTCTTCCTAAACTGTGGTGCCCAGAACTTGAATAATGCTCCAGTTGAAACTGAACCAATGTTTTATACAGTTTTATCAGAATGTCCTTGTTTTTGTACTGAAGGTCCCCCTATTTATAATGCCCAGGATTATCCTGTATGCTTTCCTAACTGCTATCTCAACCTGCGCTACTTCAGTGATTTGTGCATATGTACCTTTGGGTCCCTCTGCCCCTTTAGAATTGTGCTCTTGAATTTACAGTGCCACTCCTTGTTCTTCCTACCAGAATGAATCATTTCACACATGAACAGAGAGATCTGGAGATTGACACACACAAATCTTTGAACATGGCTAAATAAACTAATAAGGCTGTTTTTAAAAAAGTATGAAATCCTGTGCTTTATAACTGAGGGAATGAGTGCAAAAGCATACCATACCTTTTTAAATCAATGGTTAGTCCTCAGCTGGAGTATTATGACCAATTGTGGGAAAAACACTTGAGGAAGCTTGTCAAGCTCTTAGAGAGGATGGGAAGGATATTTATTGGAATGGCACCAGGAATGAGAGATGAGGGAAGTAGTATTTTTCTCTCTAATTGGAGAAGCTTAACGGGAGATTTAGTAGAGTTGTTGAAAATTGTGGAGGGTTCTGATACAGTTCAGGACAAAGAGAGTGGTATATGCTTAAAAGTGTAGGGCAAGGCTAGAATACATAATGAGTACTTTGTATGGTGTTTACTAAGGAGGAAGAATCTGATGAAGTGTTGGTAGACGTGGAGATATCAAGGTAAATGGATAGGTAAAAATTGAGAGGGAGGAGGTGCTGGAAAGTCTGACTATGTCAGTGGCTATATGGCCTGGTCTGGATAGCTTGTATCCCAGGTTGCTCATGGAAATGCAGGTGGACATATTCGAAGGGGTTACCAAAGGTTCCCTGTCTTCCCTAGATCTGGGGAGGCGTCAGAGGATTGGGAAGAGGCAAATGTGGTACCCTAATTCAGAAAGACAGTTCTCACAACTATAGGCTAGTTAGTTTAAGATTTCAGGAAAAATAATCAGGGAAGAGATCAACTTGCACCTGGAGAGGTTTGAGTTAATTTAAGATAACCAACACAGATTTGTAAAAGGCAGATCGTGCTTGACTAATTGAATTTTTTGATAAAGTAACAGAAAAGGTTAATGGGAGGAATACAGTGGATGTTGTCTATATGAATTTTAAGAAAGTGTTTAACTATGCACCACATAAAAGTCTGGTTAACAAAATAGGCACTCACGGAATAGGGAGGGTCAGTGTGGGCCTGGATAAAAATTTGGTTTAGGGACAGAAAACAGCGAGTTGGCATAAATAGTTCAGCTGGAGGATGGTAGACAGTGGTGTTCCCCAAGGAGCAATCCTAGGACCACTGCTGCCTTTGCTATGTATTAATGACTTGAGTATTGGGATACAGAGTAAAATTTCAAAATTTGCTGATGATACCAAACTTGGAGGAGTTTCAAGCATGATGATGATACAAATCAACTACAACAGTACATAGATAGACAAGCAGAATGGGCAGACAAGCAGCAGATAGAATTTAATACAGATAAGTGTGAATTGATGCATTTTGGCAGAACGGATAGCGTGGGGCAATATGGTAAATCCAGGTTTAACATTGCCCTGTTTAATATTGTTTCTTTTTAAGTTTATGTGGCCTGTAATCTCTCTGACCATCATGAGATTCATTTTAACGTTGTTTCCTGTGTGACCCGATTGGTGCCATTTTGGAGCGCCTCTCCTGTGCTCTAACTTTCCAATTTGCGGCCTCTCCCTGTGCCTGATCGTTCGACTTGTGGCCTCTCCTGTGAGCAACCCACCCTTTTACCGAACCTCCCACTCCCTGGCTCACCTTCTCACCATTTCCGTCTCCCAAACCTACGTTCCTGTTCAAGTTCCAGATCTAACTGGAGCTCCGCGATTATTAAAGCATGGGACCCGATGGTGCAGAAGTGTCCAGCTAGGACGATTAGAACCCAAGTCTTTTTTTGCATGACTTGAAGCTGCTCTTCCTGCCTCGCCATTCGTCTCCAGAGTGAGGGTTCAGGAGAGGGAAGTGAGAGCATATAAATAGATGTGGGAGGAAATGGCAGGTATTAGAGAATTATTATTTAAAGGATAAACAAAAAGAATTCAGATTTCTTTACATTTACAAAATGAAACCCCAACAAAATTGAGCATTTCTGCATGGCTTAAATAATTGTGCACTGAGTGACTTAGCATTTTGGATATCTGACTATTGGCTAGAAAGCCAAGAACTAAAAAGTACGCGATTGGAACAGAAAAATAATTAAGTTAATATAAATGTTTTATTGTACCACACTTTGCTAAATGTACATAATAACAGGTATAATTCATAAAATTTAGGGGAAAGTTTTCTGAATGTTCATGAAACTTCTGGCCAGGAGGATATGAATGCAGAATGAAGAAGATTTTTGAGAAAGATTCTGTGCTTTGTTTATTTATGGTACAACACAGACCCAGTCCCATTCATGTAAATAAATGTACAACTTCCCACAATGATTAAGCTTGTGGAACAGTTGAAATATCCATTGCCCTCCTCTCCGGCTACTCAAACTGGGCACATTGCCGGTGCACACGCTATGTTGAACCTCTTGATTGATATTAAGGTCCCTTGATTGGGACAAAAGTAATCTACTTGACTTTTTTTCAAAACACTACTGGGGAATTGCAATGAGTTAGCACACTGTTCTCAAATCTCTTGGTTTTGAATCCTACCCAGCTGATGAGTTGAAACTGCCCTTTGCTGGATGGCAGGATGATCTGTGAATGGAGTTTTGGCACAGCTAATATAACATTATTTCCAATTTGGCCCAATCTTGGAAATCGTGCTTTGAGCAAATGGAACTGTCATACTGGTTCATTGGGGTTCTTGATACAGATGGCGCTAGCTATGCTCTATAAAGAATGCTTCTTGACACTGGGCACTTGGCCATGAGCAAGTCACAGCCAGCACTGTTATCACCTTTTTACAGTTTTAGGAACAACATGTTGCCTGTGATTACTTGTTTGTTGGTTTATTTGCAGGAAAAGTGAGGAAAATTCTGACAGCTACAATGGGGCTGTGAGGGACAACTACACTTGGTCCCAGGATTACACTGACCTGGAAGTGAAGGTGCCAGTGTCCAAGGCGATTGTGAAAGGAAAACAGGTATTAGCTAATCTCATGCATTCTACACCAGATTCCAACTTATTCTATTGATGTTATTCATCCTATTGATGTTATAGGTATAACTGGTTCAGAATTCTTGGCTGAGAGAAATAAATTCAACCTTGCCAAACGTCCTGATGACTAAATAGGCCAAGGCTTTGTCCAGTGCACCACAAAGCCATCCATCTGAAGGTCCCAGATTTGATTCCTGATCTGCACTGATCTTGGCTGTGACAACAGTTTGGGTGCTGAAAACGAATTGTGCTGCTGAATACTAACCAGCAATGCCAGTTGGAAAGCTGTTGGCCGTAATCAAAACCAAATTTTGGTAGAATAAATAGCTTGATATTACTCAGACATAAGAATAGTCTCCTGGATGGGGTACAGATAGTCTACCAGTGCCTAAGAACTCAGGAGAATTTGATGCCATTAGGAGTGGGTGGAAAATTATGCTGGTGAAGTAAGACTGGAGCAGGTCAAGTGCTGAAGTCTAAAACCTGATTGAGTCAGAACTATCTGACTTGCACACCCAAAGCTTGAGTGCAGGGAGTGTCGGTGCACTGTTTCTCTTCAATAAATGCTGTTACCTGTGCATGTTCGATCAGCAATAGTGGTCCAAGCAGTAATCTGCTGAAAACACAATGTTTTTGGCAAACTAGATTATTGGGATTAGATTGTAGTTATAACCTGAGAAGATTTCGTTCAGGTGTTTCCATTAGTAGGAGAGACTAGGACCCGAGGACACAGCCTCAGAGTAAAGGGAAGACCTTTTAGAACAGAAGTGAGGAGAAACTTCTTTAGCCAGAGAGTGGTGAATCTATGGAATTCATTGCCACAGAAGGCTGTGGAGGCCAGGTCATTGAGTGTATTTAAGACCGAGATAGATAGGTTCTTGATTGGTAAGGGGATCAAAGGTTATGGGGAGAAGGTTGGAGAATGGGGTTGAGAAACTTATCAGCCATGATTGAATGGTGGAGCAGACTCGATGGGCCGAATGGCCTAATTTTTGCTCCTATGTCTTATGGGGCCTTATAGTTTTGTGGTTCAGCATTGACAGTTATCTGGATCAAATGGAGTTGGGCTACAAGCAAACAGTCCATAACTCATTGCATTTGGAAGCTGAATGTTAACAAGTAGGTAAACTGTGACCTAGGTTAATCCTTGCACAAAAGGCCTTAAGCTTTCGAAATTTCTTGCTACTGTTTTAGTTTGAGGAGATGGTGTTAATTTGTGTATTTAATGTTAGGTGTGTTCCACCAGACTTGACAAATAAAGACGATGTGAAATTTTTGGTCTTGCTCATTCATTAAGTATTGGTCCTTAAAAAGTTGGATGGGTCAACATTTCAGGCAATACCAGCTCTGGCCATCCATCTTGGTTAAGTTGGTGGCACTGTGAGTTGAGTTGTATGTTTGAGTCCCATGACAATTTGAATTGGAGCTCATGCAGGTAAGGTGAGAGGGGACTCTACTTGACATCAAGGTAACATTTGACAGTGTGTGACATCAAGGAGCCTGAGCAAAATTCAAGTCAATGGGAATTGGGGAAAACAATAAGCTAAATGAAGTCACACCTAGCACACAGGAAGATGGTTGTGGTTGTTGGAGCTCAAACGTCTCAGCCCCTTGATATGGCTGCAGCCGTTCTTCAGCAGTAGTGCTCTTGGCCCAATCATCTTCAGCTGCTTCATCAATAACCTTCTCTCCATCGTAAGGCCTGAAGTGGGGGTTGTTTGTTGATGATTGCACCATGTTCAGTACTATTCGTGACTCCTCAGATACTGAAACAGATGGTAGACAACATTCAGACTTGGGCTGATAAGTGGCAAGTAACATTCATGCCACACAAGTTCCAGGGCAATGACCATCTCCAACAAAAGAGAATCTAACCATCTCCCTTTGATGGCTTTGTGGTTGACCCTTAACTGCTCTCTGAAATCGCCTAGCAATTAGGGATGGGCAACAAATGCTCATGTTGCCAGCAACACCCACATCCAATGAAAAAAAATAATCATCATTGCTGAATCCCCCACCTGAGGGCTGCCGTTGACCAGAAACCTAACAGGCCAGCCACATAAATACTGTAGCTAAAAAAGCAGTCAGAAGCTGGGAATTCTGCAATGAGTAACTCACCTCCTGGCTCCTCGAAGCCTGTCCACCATCTACAAGAAGCAAGTCAGGGGTGTAATGGAATACTCTGCACCTTCTCTGGATGAGTGCAGCTCTAACATCAGTCGAGAAGTTCAATACCATGCAGAATAAAGTAGTCCACTTGATTGGCATCCCATCCACCATTGGCGCACAGTGGCAGCAATGTGCACCAGCTACAAAGATGCACTACAGCAACTTTTCAAGCCTCACTCGACAGTACTTTCCAAATCTGTGACCTCTACCACCTAGAAGGGCACAGGAAGCTGATGCATGGGAGCACTGCCACCTGCCAGTTCCCTCCCAAGCCAAATACCACCCTGACTTGGAACTATGTCGTGTTCCTTCACTGTTGCTGGTCAAAAACTTGGAACTTGTTTTCTAACAGCACTACATGCACTAGATGTGCTGCAGCGGTTCAAGAAGGTACCACCATCACAAAAGGGATGTACAAGAAATGCTGATCTTGTCAGCAATGCTAGATGCTTAAAAATGATGTTGCACTGTTGAAGGTACTGCTTTTTGGATGGAACTCAATTTTGATGATTCAGATGGATGTTCAAGATCCCTTGGAAAGTTTTTTTTAAAAAGGAGGGAGTTCACTCAGTTCTGGCCAAATACCTGATCCAAGTGCTATTATCAAATCTTTGTAGTTACCCCATTCCCAAATCTTGTGGCACACACTAGTTCCCAATACAGGATGGGCAAAAGGCTCATTCAAGGGTGTGTGGTACAGTACCAAAGAAGGTATTTTCGCATTGAAGTTGTGCTGGCTCTTTCAAAAAGTAATTCAGTTAGGCCCACTCCCCCTCCTCTTTGCCCATTACCCTACAGTTTTTTTCTCCTTCATGTATTTATCTAGTTTCCTTTTGAAGGCTATTATTGAACTTGTTTCCATTTACTAATCAGGCAGTGCATTCCAAAATCCTAGAGACTTACTGCATATCATTGAGTGACATTGTTTTGTCACTAGCTGCGAGAGATTGATTTTAATTTTTATAAAATTAGACTTTCTTCCATTCCACTTGAAGGATGAAGTGGTATCATTTTGCTTACTGCCTTAGTTTCATGCTCTCAGGTCCAGAAAAGAATACTAATCATAGATTTAAAATTTGCAAAGGCTGGGAATGATCAGAACTCTGATAACTGAAGGTAAATATGAAATTGCAGTACTATATTTCATCTAAACCTTTTGGACTAACCTAAAATGCAATTGGGAAGTGGAACTGATGTGTAAAAATGAAATGATTTGTGTTTGCACGTAGGTTTCTGTAGACATACAGAGCAACTGGCTACGTGTGGCTGTGTTTGAAGGAAGCGGGAAACAAGTCATAGTCGATGGAAAGCTGACGCATAAAATCAACACCGAAAACTCCATGTGGAGCTTAGAACCAGGGTGCTGCATCTTGGTAAGACTGCTAACATACTACATAGAATATACAGACACAGGCAGTTCAGTCCGAAAGTCCAAGCAGATGTGAATACTCCACACACCTACGTGGAATGTCAGCAGGGCAAGACTGAAGAGATGTTGCATAACCTCTAATGTCTGATGTCCATGTATGTACAATTTCCACCAGGCTCACTAGCTAGTGATTGGAAATGTTGAACTAGACAAGCAATGTTCTGTTGCTAACTCGGATATGCTGATAGATTTCTATTTCACAAGCTGGAAATCAGGCCAATGACTTCCTCTTTTTATTAGTCACCAGTATTGACTGTGTGTACGCACTGG
Source organism: Carcharodon carcharias (assembly GCF_017639515.1). Taxonomy (NCBI): domain Eukaryota; kingdom Metazoa; phylum Chordata; class Chondrichthyes; order Lamniformes; family Lamnidae; genus Carcharodon; species Carcharodon carcharias. The sequence continues at coordinate 16,138,187 of NC_054483.1, read as the reverse complement.
AGCAGCAAGACAACTTTTATTCCATATTAGCGTGCAATATATTTCTTATTCATACAATACCTTTCAGCATTTTGAAACTGTTCAAATATGGCTATGTTTGTATAAGACAACATGATGCTCCCATTGTTCCCAGTAAGGTGCTGGACAGATAAGCTGAATTGAATCTCTGCTTTGCTGTGGTTTGTCTGTTCAGAACATGATATCCTGTACTGGAATAGTTAAAATGGAGATATGGGGATGAATAGAGGAGAGTGAAGGTATATGGTGCAACTGGGGTAGAGAGTATAACTCTGGAAATGATTATGGCTTTCTTGTTTAGGACACTGTGGAGTTCCTTGTTGAGATCCTCTGTTGTGTTTTTTTTTATTTATCTGATCTTGGGCTTATGTGCATCACTGGCATGTATTTGTTGCCCATCCCTAGTTGCCCTTGAGAAGATGACTGTGAGCTCCTTCATGAACCATTGCACTCTTTGTGATGTAGGTATGCCAACAGCCCTTTTAGGAAATGAGTTCCAGGATTTTGAGCTAGTGTCAGTGAAGGAATGGCAATATAGTTCCAAGTCAGGATTGTGGAGGGGGACGTGCAGGTGGTGGAAATCCCATGCGTTTGCTGCCCTTGTCCTTCCTGGCTGTTGAGGTAACAGGTTTGCGAAGTGTTGTTGAAGGAGCTTGATGAGTTGCTGCAGTGCATCTTATGGTATACACACTGCTATCATTGTGCCCGGGCAGTGGAAGAAGTGAATGTTGAAGGTGGTGGATAGGGTGCCGATCAAACAGCTGCTTTGTGGATGTTGTCGAGCTTCTTTAGTGTTATTAGGACAGTATTCATCCAGGCAAGTAGAAAGTATAAGACCCCTGACTTGTACCTTTGTAGATGGCTGGCAAGTCTTGGGTCGTCAGTACACAACAGAATTCCCAGCCTAAGCCTGAATGCTGTGTCGGCCTTGCAGCATGCAAGCACAGACTCTTTCAGACTATTGTAGAATTGCAAATGAACTGAACACTGTGCAATCATCAGTGAACATCTCTACTTCTGATCTTATGTTGAAGGGAAGGTTATTTATCAAGGAGCTGAAAATGGTTGGATCGAGAATACTACCTGAGGAACCCCTGGAGCAATATCCTGGTGCAGAGGTATTTGGCCTCCAACAACTGAAACCATCTTCCTTTGTACTCTGTGTGACTCTATCCAGTGGAAAGTTTTCCCCCTAATTTCCATCGACTGAATTTGCTCAGGCACCTTAATCCACATTCGGTCAAATAGTGCCTTGGCGTCAGAGCAATCACTTTCGCCTCACCATTGGAACTCAGGTCTTTTGTACATGCTTGGACCAAGGCTGTAATGAGGTTGAGAACTAAGTGGTCCTGGTGAAACCCAAATTGAGCATTGTTGAGCATGTTGTTTCTGAGTAAGTGCCACTTGGTAGCACTGTTGACAACACCTCTCGTTACTTTGCTGATGATGAGGCTGTAATTGTGTGAGTTGAAGCTGTCCTGCTTTTTCTGGATAGGTACGTACCTGGGTAATTTTCCACATGGTTGGGTAGATGCCTGCTTTGTAGCTGTACTGGCTTGGGATGTGGTTACTTCAGGAGCCCAAGTCTTGAGTACTGCAGTTGGGATGTTGTCAGGGCCTTTGCTGCATCCAATCCCTTCAGCTGTTTCTTGTTCTTATGTGGAGTGAATTGAATTGGCTGAAGACTGACATCTATGACGCTGGGGATTTCCAGAGGAGACTAACATGGATTATCCATTCAGCACTTCTGGCTAAAGATGGTTGCAAATTGTTTAGCCTTGTCTTTTGCACTGATGCGCTGGAGATCTTTACCAGCTAACTTGTAACTCTTTCGAGTACAAATCCGTTTCCATCTGTTTCAGATGAAGTTACATTGTTTCATAGTTTGCCATTGTGAGATTTGAACTCTTGATCTTGGGGTTACAAACCCAGTACCATAACCACTTGGCTATTTAGGCCAAGCCCCCTGATGCGCTGGAGGATGCAGATATTTGTAGAGCTGCCTCCTCCAGTTAGTTGTTTAATTGTCCACGACCAATCATGACTGGGTGTGGCAAGACCGCAGGACTTTGATCTGAGTTGCTATTTGTGGGTTCACTTAACCCTGTCTGTAGAAATCTGTTTCCACTGTTTAGAATGCATGTGATCCTGTTTTGCAGCTTCACCAGATTGGCATCTCATTTTTAGGTATGCCTGGTTCTGGTCTTGGCATTCTTTCCTATGCTACTCATTGGACTAGCTTTGGTCCTCTAGCTTGAGAGTAATGATCGAGGGAGGGATATGCTCGTTCATAAGATTGTAGTTGAACACAGTTCTACTGTTGCTGATGACTCTCAGCTCCTCATGGATGCCCAGTTTTGAGCTGTAGATATGTTTTGAGTCCAATCCATTTAGTAGGTAGTGCCACACAACATAATGGCGGGTATCCTCAGGATGAGAATGGGACTTGGTTTTCACAAGGACTCTCTTACCAATACTGCGGTCACTCCTACCAATGCTGCCAAATATTTGTGTGGACGAGGTCAAACAGGCTTTTCCCTCATTTGTTCTCTCGCTACTTGCAATAGGTACAATTTTGGCAGCTTTGTCCTTTGAACTCGGTTAGTAGTGCTGCCGAGCCTGTCTTGTTGAAGGGTGTCCCACCCAGTGAACATTCTGTGGTGTTGAACATTGTGGAGCACTGACTTGTCAGCTGATGGAGGGGCAGTAGCTTATCATCAGCATGAGGTTTCTTTACTCAAGTTTGACCTGATGCCATGAGACTCCATGGGGTCAGGATTCAATGTTCTGGACTCCAGGGCCTCTCCCTCTAGACTGTATTCCATCGTGCTGCTACCTTTGGTTGATCTGCCTTGCCAGTGGGACAGGACATCCCAGGGATGATGATGGAGGAGCCTTGGACATGGGCAGTGGGCATCTAAGATTTGATTTGGTGAGCGTGACTGTGTCAGGTTGTTGCTTGAATAGTCAGTGGGGCAGCTCTACCAACTTTTGCACAAGCTTCCAGATGTTAATGAGGGGGATTTTGCAAGGTAGACTGGACAGGTTGTGCTTTTGTTTCTTCCAATGCTGATCTCAATGCTCGGAAGTCTGTCCAGTTATATTTTTAATTGGCTTCGCTATAGCAGTTTGATAGAATGGAGTGTCTTGCTAGGCCATTTCAGAGGGCAGCTAAGAATCAACCAGATTGCTGTGGTTCTTGAATCACAAGTGAGGCCAAACTGGGGAAAGACAGCAGAAGGTGACACTCATTTAGTCAATTGGTTTCTATGGCAATCTGGTAATTTTCACTTGGCCTACTGAACTTCTCCGACTATACACTGACCTCTGCTGGGAAGTGCAAGTGTGTAGATGTCAAGTGTGAACACCGACTAACAGTTGAATAATTTGCCGATGCTCACTGTCTTGGTTTGTACGTGTGATGGCCACTTGAGTGATGTGTAGTTAGACACCCTGCACCTGGAATTCAAGCCACCGAAACAGCAAAAGTATTTGATTTAGCAATAATTTATACTCCGCCAAATTTGTCTGGATCCATAATGTTACCTCTCTTTGCCTTGTTGTGAATGAGCCTTTGTATTTTCCAGCATTTTTGTATGTCTTTTTTCTCCATATTTGTAATTTTTGTCTGCCTCTGGAAATTACTTCTCTCTGATGGTTCTATATGATTTTAGCATTGCTGATTCTTCTAATCATTGACAAAAACCTACTTGCAGCTCTTGCAGAAAATGCACCTTGGTAGTCTAATATTGATCGACTGATGCAGCTTCTTTGTTTTGAAGGGGGTGTAAAGGATTCAACTGATGAGCAGACTTGAGAGATTGGATTTTAACTTTGTGTCCGTGTGCGTACATCTTTATGACAGCTTCAGCTTTATCCAGTTGCTTTAAGTTTGTTGACTTAGGTTCAGTTACTGTTGGGAACTGAGAAGAAATGGACCACTGTGTCAGCAGGAATGTTTAAAGAGACCCAGGTGAGGCCACGATTTGTTTCTCTTGCTAGTTGAGACCCAGGCCCAAATAGAGATCTCATTGTTTTTGTGTACGATCCTTTGTTGACTTGACACAAATCCAATTACAGAAGAATTCTCTGAGTTGTTTCACAAATAGATTTATGATTTTGGATTGTCATTTTTACTGTGCTTTAGGTTATTGTTTTGTGATGACACAGCAACGGTGGATGCCAGACTGCTTATCTGACATCTAGTACTCAGTGAGCAGAAGTTTCCTCCAGTTAAATATTGGGAAACTGGAGCCATTCTTTTCAGTTCCCAGTCAAGCTCCACTCCCTAGCTGCTGATTTGATTCCTCTCCTTGGCAGCAGGCTGAGACTAAACCAGTCTGTTTGCAACCTAGGTCTTCAAAGTTATGAAATATTTTGATAGAGTGGATCCAAACAGAATGTCTCTTCTTGTGGGGAAGAGCAGAACTAGATGCCATCCATGTGTCACCAAGAAATTCAACAGACAATTCAGAAGAAACTTCTTTACCAAAGAATAGTAAGAATGTGGAATTCGTTACCACTGGTAGTGGTTGAAGTGAATAGAAAAGATGCATTTAAGGGGAAACTAGACCAGCATTTGAGGGAGAAGGGAATAGACGCTAGATTCAGTTGAGGTAAAATGGGAGGAGGCACTAGTGGAGCATAAACACTTACATGGGCTGGTTGGGCCAAGTGGCCTGTTTCTGTGCCATGCATCATATGCAACATTTGACCCTGAGATTAGGATCCGACTACATAAATGCAATATCACTAACACTGACCATTTCTTTGTAATTTCGCCCTTGTCTCAGCTCATTTACTAGTGAAACCCTCATTTGTGCCTTTGTTTGCTCTAGACTTTACTATTCCAATGCACTCTTGACCTATCTCCCAAATTCTAAGATCCATAAGTTTGAAGTCATCCAAAACTCTGCTGCCAGTTTCTTAACTCACCCCACAAGTCCCGTTTGCCTATCATCCTCTTGTTCACTGAGCTATGATGGGTCCTGGTCAAGAAACATCTTGATGTTAAAATTCTTGTTCTTGTTTTCAAATCACTCCATGGCCTCTCTCTGTCCTGTCTCTAACCTCCACAACCCACCGAGACATCTGCGCTCATCTCATTCTGACTTCTTAAGCATGCACTGCACCATTGGCTTGAGTTGCCTTAGCCCTAAGCTGTGGAGTTCCCTCATCTCCATTATCCACCTTTATTTTCTCCTTTAAGACACCCCTTGAAACCTTGCTCTTTGGTCAAGACCTTATATCAACTTATTAGCTTCTGTGCCATGTTTTGTCTTTCCGATGCTACTGTGAAGTGTCTTGGAATGTTTTATTACACAAAGGCGCGAGATAAATTTAAGTTCTATGTTTGACTTCCATGCTCCAGCTTAACTGTACATCCATGTTGAACTATCAAACAGAAACCAGGAGCATTCCTTTGTGGAGCTTGGAATATCAGAAGAGGTGGTGTTGGAGGGCTGGCAATGAGTCATGCTTGGTGCAAGGAAAAATAAGACACTTAGGAGAGAGTGAAACATACAGATTTATGCTATTTTCCAAAATAAAACAGAATTTAAGAGATTGTATCACCGATCAGAAGACAATATGGATCTCTGATAGATTCCCTTGTTGAGAATTATGCCCCATAATTCATGTCTTGCTCCCTCCTCCTAGTCTCCCTTTTTTTTATGCAGATAAAATTATGATTTTTATTACCAGGACATTCACGTTAATCAGCTTTCACTGTAATACTAAACGCACAATACCTACAAAACCGCTCTGACGATCACAAATGAAGGTACACTTCATTGGTGCTGTCCTCTTGGAAGTAAAACCCTATTGCATATGCAAATGAAAACTGTGTCAGTCTATTCCCCAAGGCAAGAGCTTTGGCCATAACTGAAGAAGATGCTCTGAAATTTAATTTTCTGTTGTATTTTGCTGGGTTAGGTTTTCTTGCCTCCTGCTAAAAACTGAGAGGTTTCTTGAAATGGCTGTTGTCCTATGAGCACAGTTGTGTTCGCTCCAAGGTGTACCCTTTGAATTATGTTGGTAAGTTATAAAATACAGACACTGAAATTTCAAAAATATCACTGAAACCACTCATTCATAGTGTGTGAATGCTACCCCATAAGAAGGAATTGTTTGTAGGGAAATTGCAACCAATTCTTCCTTCCCACCACCCTGGCCCTTATCTCCTAGTGTCCTGAGTCCTCTCCAGGCATTTGTGACTATTGGTGTAGGCCTGGTTGTCATGTGATTTTTCAAATCGTAAAAGGGCGTGGAGAGACTAAGGGACGGTATATTCACTTCTGAAAATGTTACTACTGCAGCCAGTGTTGTTCGTTGGGCAAGCCGAATCCCAGAGGGAAACTTCTCTTACTGATCATAACTTTTTTGTATTTTGAAAACAAGGGTAAAGCTGGCACAGCATCCCAGTGACACTTAAGAACATAAGAAATAGACCGTTTGGCCCCTTGAGCCTCCTCCGCTATTCAATAAGATCATGGTTGACCTTGTGTTTCGATTGCCACATTGCCATCTAACCCCAATAACCTTTGTTCCCCTTGCCTAATCCATCTATCCCTACCTTAAAAATATTCAGTGACCCTCCCCCTTCCACCACACCTGAGGCAAAGCCGCATAATCCTTTGAGAGAAAAAAATCATCTCACCTTTGTCCTAAAAGGGTGACACCTAATTTTAAAACTTTGCCCCCAGCTCTGGATTCACCCACAAGAGGAATCATCCTTTCGACGTCCACATTGTCAAGGCCGTTCAGGATCTTGTATACTTCAATGAAATCACCCCTCACTCTTCTAAACTCCAGTAGAAACAAGCCCAGTCCGTCCAAACTTTCCTCATAAGACAATCCACTTATTCCATGTGTCAACCTAGTAAATGTCCTTTGAACCACTTCCAACCTATTTACATCCTTCCATAAATAAGGAGACCAAAACTGCACACAGTAATCGAGTTGTAGTCTCACCAGTGCCCTGTACAACTGAAGCATAACATCCTTACTTTTATAAAAGCAAAATACTGTGGATGCTGGAAATCTAGAACAAAAACAAAAATACCGGGAAAAACTCAGCAGGTCTGACGGCATCTGCGGAGAGGGATACAGTTAATGTTTCAAGTCCATATGACTCTTCATCAGAACTAAGGAAAAATAAGAAAGAGGTGAAATGTAAGCTGGTTTAAAAGGGGCTGGGACAGGTAGAGCTGGATAGAGGGCCAGTGATAGGAGGAGATTGCCAAAAGATGTCATAGGCTGATGACATCTATGATATCTTTTGGCAATCTCCACCTATCACTGGCTCTCTATCCAGCTCTACCTGTCGTCCCCCCCCCCCCCAAACCATCTTATATTTCACCTCTTTTTTTATTCTTTCTTAGTTCTGATGAGTCATACGGACTTGAAACGTTAACTGTATCCCTCTCCACAGATGCCATCAGACCTGCTGAGTATTTCCAGATATTTTTGTTTTTATCCTTTTATGTTCAATCCCTCTTGTAATAAAGGAGAGCATTCCATTAGCCTCCCTAATTACTTGCTGTACCTGCATTGTGACTCATGCACCTCAGAATTATGCCGCTGTTCTCCATTTAAGTAATACTCTGCTTTTTTATTCTTCCTGCCAAAGTGAACAACTTCACATTTTCCCACATTAAACTCCATTTGCCAGATCTTTGCCCACTCACTCAACCTATCCATATCCATCTGCAACCTCATGTCCTCTTCACAGCATACTTTCCTTCCTATCTTTGTGTCACCTGCAAATTTAGCTATCATGTCTTCACTTTCCTCATCTAAGTCATTGATATAAATTGTAAAAAGCTGAGGCATCAGCACAGCATTTTAAAATTAAAAGATTTATTAACGAGAATGAAAAAAAACTTAAACACACAAGATTAAAAGTACACAGTGAAACAGTCTTATAAAACATTGCCCCAAAAAACCCACTTGATCAGAACAAGTAAACTACTTGGCCACAGCTCCCTTAGAGATTTTTAAACATAATAATCCAGTAACATTACCCAAGGTAAAAACTGCTGCTATTTTTATAAAGCATAGCACACGACTTGTCACTGTCTTCTACTCTGCTGTGGAACCGAAGGAAGTTCAGAAACAGACTCCTTTCTGAAACTTCTCTGGCTTGAAACTGGATAGTTGCTTCAAATTCACAACTTTTCTCAGCATAGAGCTGGTCCCAGGGCATCTCCCCCACACAGCCAACACAACTCAACTAAATATCTTTTTCCACTTTGATCTTAAATTTTCCAAAATATGAACATGGTTCATATCTTCCGATTGCCTCCACTTTTGAGTAAAATAAAATTGAATAACCTTCCCTTGGTTACCTATGAAACCTTTGTAAGTTCTAAAAGCCCTTTGTCATTTCTAAACTCTCTTGGAAATTTAACAGCTGAAAAGTTAAGTTCCTACTTGTAATGCAAATTTCAAAAGCCAACCTATTTACTCATACTTTCAACTTCACCACAGCCTCTCATTACAAATGCATGCATTGAGCACCTTTACCTTTCATCTCTGCTCCCATAGACAAACTGTCTTTACTAACCTTCTCTCAGTTTAATTATACACACACACACACAAACACACACACTCTCACAGCCCTCTTTACAGAATACTACCATATTCCTAAAAAATTTTTTTTTAAAACATCCATCTTCACAAAAATGATACGGAGGAAGAAATCTTCGGCTGGTTCCTTGGGTCAGCAATACTGAGGCATACAGGAGGGTTCAATCCCAGGTCTACATTAAGTTATCAATACAACACTAAAGTTATCCTTAATTTTCCTGGATTGAGGAAGAAAGAAGTCAGCTATGGTTCCTGCTCTGAATGATTGCCCAGTGATACCTGTTGGAGAGCATGCAGGTATGGGAGCTATTTGAGGACAGAAACAGGATTGACAGGTTAATGTTTTACTCACTCCCCTCGCTTACCCCTTCCACCACCTCCAATTCACAATTGAAAAATTTACTCACCGTTACTGTTACACAGAATGAATAGGTAATTGGCAGAGGACATGAGCACTGGTACCTGAGGAACCTTCCTGAGCATAGGTGTTCGCTTTATGTGGAGGTTAGATATACTTATGAAGGAGCAGGAAGTGGGAGGTTATATTGATAGTTAGATGAGGAACAATGTGAGGAGACCTGAGGGGGGAGTATAAATGGCAAGACTGGCTGAGCAAAATGGTCTGTTCATGTTGAATATGTTAGAAGGGGGAAGAATATAAAAGAGAGACACCCATCTACAATCTTCAAAAAAGTTATCCTAGTTCTTTCACTTTCATTGATCTTACTGCCCAATACAGTTTTTTCTAGGTGAGCAGCAGCTTACTGCTGAACGTTCTGCTAACCTTGCTTTTGTTGACCACTTGGGGGAGAAATAAATTCTGGGTTGAATTTTTGAATGGCATGTATTTATTTTAAATTGGCTGTAAAAATAGTGCAAGCAGAGATACACTAAAATTAGCACAGAAAATTAATCCTGCTGGTTTGCGGTTCATGTCTCGCTGACAGGATAGCTGTGATTGCCAATTAAGTATGTTAGACGTCTCTTCTGCAGACCTGTGCAGCGAATCCTCCCACACTCCTGGCTGCATGATAATAACTTTAGAGAATGGAGTTCATAAGTTTGAAATTAGCTCAATTCACATTTCAGCTGCATGAAATTATTACTTGAGTTTCAAACACAATGTATTCTAAATTCAGGAAGCACTTTAAAAAAGTGAAGGAGCCAACAAGGGCTGGCTGCACAAATGCAGGCTACTAAGTTGCTTGTTCTCAGCAAAGCTGGGGAATGACCCATTTGCTAGTTGCTTGGTAGTTGGGACTTTGTAGCCTTGACGTACAGACATCTGATTTTGAACATGGCAGTGTCACTGGGTGTTCCTTTTCAGTTCATCACTTAACTGTTTGTTTACCATATAATACACCTTATCTTCAAATGCAGTCAGCGGCTACATCAGGGAAAGTATGCAACCTGACTGGTTTAGTGACTCACTGACACTGGTGAATGCAAGTAGATTGTTCTGCGAGCCATGTACAATTTCTGGCACCTGGCCAATTGGTGTGCACATGGAGAAGCAGTGAGAGCAGCATGAATGTGCATTCAGTACTGTATTGCATAAGAGATTAGCTTTGATTTGCATTTTTGGCAAGTATATACAGTTGTAACTTCAAATATTGGACTTATTTCATTTTAATAACCTTTAAGAAAAGTCAGGTCAACTCTTAAATAATTTTTGTTTCCCTGTTTTTCTCATTCCGTCACCAAAAGTGGTGATTTTTGCTGACTTATGGTGCCATGTCTGCTGGCATTCCAGGATTTGAACCTGGGGCACAGTAATACACAGAGTGCACTTACCCTACTAAATAGTATATACTTATCTATACTCTTTAACAAATCATGCATCATTGTGTTCTTGCTAACCACTTTTTGTTTTATAAATTCATATAGCCACAGTTATAATGGTTCCAGGGGGGTGTAGAACTTTAGTGAAATGGAGATAAGAAAAGCTGGGGTTGTTTTCCTTAAGAGCAGAGAAAGTTAAAGTTAGATTTACTAGACTTGTTCAAATCATGAGGGTATTGATATGGTAAATAAGGAGAAACTGTTTGTCTGTGGCACAAAGGTCTGAAACCAGAGGACACAGATTTAATAGATTAGGCAGAAGAACCAGAGGGTAGCAGATGTGTAGACCTAGCAAATACTTGATCTGAAATTCTGCTGGTGGCAAGGGGTTGAAATATCCAAACATAAATGCTGGCACCTGCAGCGAGCCCCAAGTTTTGTATGACTGAAGGTCTCCATAAACAATCTTGGTTTTGAGATGGGCACCTCAGCAATAGGCTGCTTGTGCACTTCTAAAAATTAGAGTTGAAAAAGCATCATCTGCTTTTGCCAGGGGTGCAGCTAAGGTTTAGATTTTCAGAAGGATGATGCATGTAATATCAAGTGAAGAGTGTGTGGCTTAAGGTTACGGTATTGTGTTTTGAGAAAAGTGAAAATTAGAAGCATATTCCCTCATAGGTATGGAGAAGATTAGAGGTAGTACCACTTGTTCAATATCCTGTGAGGTTATTAAATCCCAGCTCCAGGGATGAAAAGTAGGAAGAGGAGACAGATCAGTGTACCCTCCACAAGATGTGGTGACTACCTCTGAGATACCTTTTGACCTTTCCAATTTTCTCCCTCTTTTCTTCACTCTTTTCCCCTTGTGGTTCTTGCAACACCATATTGTAAATCACAGTCCAGAAGCATTTACATTGGCAAGGCAAAAGAAAAATACTGCAGATGCTGGAAATCAGAACTAAAAACAGAAAATGCTGGAAGTACTCAGCCGGTCAGAGAGCATCTGTAGGGAGAGAAAAAGAGTAACACCGAACTTTGCCATTGTAGAGTAGGGTGACCAACTTGATCATTCACAGTAAGTCAAGAGGGTTTGAAAAAGAGGGTATGTTTGGTTTTGTTATTGTATACAATACATCATTATGATATAATTATAATAAATATTTTATGTTTATTTGCACCAAAGTTTGCCTTTACTAGAATTGTTTGTTCTTGAGCATTTATGCTGACTCCTTATACAACTCACTCCATCGGCTGTCCGATTGAAAAGTTTGCCCACCTCTGGTCAATCTGGTCTGCCTGAAGGTCAGTTTTCCATCAAGTATTGTGCCTGGTGATTAAGTGCGATTTGAGAGTTGCTGAGAGGCACTATTACTTAAAGGAGTCTGATGTAAAAGCCACCTGCACAGCAAATATATTGGCTTGCAAAAGCCACAAAAATCCCAACCATAATAGGTTTCCCCTACTTATACTTTGTGACATAAGATATGTCTGGCTGCCGCAGACATCAGTTGCCTGAAGAAACAGCAATGTCAGTTCCTTGAAATCAGTTACAGAAAATTACCTTGAATTGTAACGCTCTATTTTTTTCCCTCCTCAATTTTTCTTCTCCACGACTGAGATGTTGAATTCTGATGGCAACCTCGTTGAATGACAGAGTCCGATAGCAATGAACTAAATGTACAGTTGAAACTGCATCATCTCAGTTTAATGATGTCACCACTCATGTTAAATTAGATCACTCCAGCCAACCCCCAAGGCATTGATGTCCAAATGTGTGCAACAGAAAAATGATTTAAAAAAATTACAATTATTTCAGATTTTTGTGGAATTCTGTTTGTTATTGTAGCTCAGACATTTTCAAAATGAAGAGAAAAATTCCCCTTCCTAAGTCACCTTGTTGCAAATATTGTTCTTCACTCGGGGATGTTGAAGTGGTGGAAGTGAGGTATAGGTCCACAGGAGGTGCTTTGAGATCACTGTGCGAACCACTAGTCAAGATCTGTACGAGAGATTTTACTGACTAATGTTCAGTGCGTGTCGTGCCCATCCAAAGATAGGTTTGCATTTTCACAATTAACGATAGTTTTCCAATTATAGGCCAGCACTGAGGATTCTTAGCACTGGGATTTAATAGGGGATACAATGCAAAACTATTTTGCCTGACTTAGGTGGTCTAGTGCAAGACTTGCTGAGAGCAAGACTTAATCTCATTTCATATGTTGTAACAGTGAACAGCGTCGTCTAACCTGTCTCTTCCCATGCAGGTATATCATTCCATCCATGACAAACTTGTACATCCTCTACCCCAGGTGCCTTTAACTGTTCAGTTTTATGAAGAAAATCTTTTAAAATATTTGTTCTGTTCACAGATTAACCTGAATAAAAATGGGGAATACTGGTGGAATGCAATTCTAGAAGGTGAAGAGACTATAGACATAGACAAGATAAACAAAGAACGGTCAATGGCAACGGTGGATGAGGAGGAGCATGCAGTGCTGGACAGACTAACCTTTGATTATCATCAGAAAATGCAGGGCAAACCACAGAGTCATGAAACGGTAAGAAAGTGATTGGGAGCTGGGAAATAGTTACTATTCCCTGAGCACCTATCTATTTATATATTAATAATCAAAGTGTTTCATGCTTCCTGTCCACAACCCTTATATCTGGTAACACCTTGAATGGAAAGATCTATCGGAATATGGCAACGTTTCAGTCATGGTTTTCTGAGGAACCAGTGGAATTGCTCGAAGCTACAGAAAAACTCTTCGTTTCCATTTTTCCTTACTGCAACTTTTAAAGATCAAAATAAGTTTTTAAATAACTTGATTATGAATTTCATTGTGTCTTTTATTGCCTTCATTAGATTTTTCCTTTTGAAGGTGTCACTTGGGCTTTTTATTTTTGCTTAGAACTGTGACATTTGTACCTGAGGGCAGGTCTTCCAGCCTAAGCATCTGCTGTGTGCATCAATAATGCTTAAGCAAGTGAAATGCTGGAATGCTTTGTGACAAAAGCTATGTTTTTTTAATTACCTGAAGTAAAGTTAGGGGACAAATTTCAAAAGCTTTATTCGGGTAAAATGTATTGTCTCTCTAGACAATGTTGAGATTATCCATGAATATTCTAACATTCCAAGTTGCAAAACGTAGAGCTTTCTTTGACCACAAAATTGGTGATCCCACTGGGTGTGGTTCCCAGCAAGGGGAAAGTGGGATAACTTATTTTGATGCATCTTTTCTAACCCCATCCCCATTTGGAGTGAGTGGAGGATTTCCTGAAGTCGACTTCTCACTCAGATTCTGCCAAGAACACCTCTGTCTCAACACAGGTACCCAATCACCTTCATGCATCTGTTGCCATTGAGAAGATTATTGACTAGGGACTTCCAGGTTCACAGCCCTGTCTCCATCTCCATTCCTCCGTTGCCACAGGACTTGACGACAAATGTCTTCATGCTCAGAGCAGTTGTCGTCATCATGCTCCTGGACTATGATTCAGCAACAGATAGGAACACAAGATAAATTCCATCAACAGGACTTGTGCCTCATCTTCCAGATTCAACAGGAGGACTACCAAACAAATGCCACTGTCCTTGTTGAAGCCGGGTTCAGAAGCATTCGGACAAAACTCTTAGATAATCCTCTTTGATGGAACTGGCCACTGCGTCTGTATGACTGAAAATGATCTGCCTACCATGGCCTGTTCTCTCAATTGTCAATTGGCCATGTTCCAGAGGAGGACAAAGAAAGAACACTGAAGCTCTCCCTGAAGCACGGCAGCATTGACCTTATTGACTGAGAGGAACTTGGTACTAATCAGCTTGATGAGACAGCAGTGAAGAGAAGAAAAGGGAACAAATCCTGCACTCCAGATTCCACTACCTCATGGGATGTCTTGCCCTATGTGCCCAGAGATCTGCAGGTCAAAAATCGACCTGCTCAGTCACCTGAAGACCCATGGCAGGAATGTGTAACCCTGAGTGCATGTCATCCTTGAATCAAGGGACAGCTGACCAATTGCTATCTATGGTGCCTTTGATGCACATGTTGAAATGGTGAGGCCACTGTACAGTAACTGTCTGAGCTACCACAAAGGTGACTGACAAAATCCAGAAAGATCAAATAAATGGGAGGGGAAGAGGGCATAATGGGGAAAGATATAGTCAGAAAGTGATTTGTGAAAAGAAGCAGAAGGAATAAATGAGGAAAATGCAGCCTAGGACAGTGAGACATCTTTTTTAAAAAGTTTTTTCTGGCAAGCTGCAGCTTTTTCTGGAATAAATAAGAGTTTGCCACCTTTTGTTGGTGATTTTTCAATACACCCGGATGTACCAGAATACAAATACAACTGCTTGTGTAGTTTGGTGAACTAGCCAGTCGAAGGGTCATGAGGACTCGAAATGTCAACTCTTTTCTTCTCCGCCGATGCTGCCAGACCTGCTGAGTTTTTCCAGGTAATTCTGTTTTTGTTTTGGAATGCTCTTTGACTGCTTGAAGGTGTATGGAGTGCCCAGTGAATTTTCCTCCCCTCATTATGAAAAGGTACATCGTTTGATCATGACTTTTTTCTTGAACAGTCAGCTTGCCAGATACAAATTCCATTCAAGCAGAGAACCAGCTTATGTGAATCCGCAATTTAGAACTCTTTAGTGAAAACCGGGGTGAAAGTGATTTGTGTCTGTTCCACACACTATTGGTGTTCTGAAAAAGACCTTGCTTAAAACCGTGCTCTTTAGGACAATGACCAAAAACTTCAATGCCACCTTCATGGGCTCGGACTCAGTTTTTTGTCTCGTAACTCTGCTGTGAAATTTATCTTACTATGCTAAATGTGCAAGTTGTTACAAATTCTACTGTTTTATTTGGGCATCTCTTTTTTTCCTCAGTCAAGATGTTGTGGGTTTAAATCTCGCTGAAAGGATTGAAACCAAACTTTAGGCTGAGATTAAATAAAAGCAAAATACTGCCAATCTGGAAATCTGAAACAAAAACAGAAAATGCTGGAAAAACTCAGCAGGTGTAACAGCATCTGTGGAGAGAAGAACAGAGTTAATGTTTCAAATCCATATGACTCTGAGGAACAGCCATTCGGACTCAAAATGTTAACTCTGTTTTTCTCTCCACAGATGCTGTTAGACCTACTAAGTTTTTCCAGCATTTTCTGTTTTTGTTTTAGAGTATTCTCTTACTCTTTTGACCAACTCCACTGATAAACTCAGATAAACGTTCTGTTCGTGGTATTTTTACTTGGGTCAAAATTATTGCTGTGTGTGACTACTTAACAGCAGTTACTGCACTTAAAAAAACAATTCCATGTGAAATACTGTGTTTTGAGAGGTGACGAGGCTTTCCTTTCTCAACCAGTGATTCTGAATTTTGCTTCTATTTAAGAGTTTTGATTAAAAGTCAAGCTTCCTGCTGTGTGAGAAATTGTATCATTCGATTCATTACCCGTAGCAGTGGGATAAGACTCATGTGAGCAGAAATGCTGGTGAAGGTCAATTTGGCCAAATGGGCCGTGTCTGCACTGTAGATTTGTGTCCTTAAGCCATTTCACATATTCTATTTGTTTCTTCAATTTTTCATAATTGTGTGATTGGTATTATTCATGGACATATATTTTGCTGCACAATAAGTAGGCAGAATCCTGAAGAGAAATGTGTTGCTCCCACACAGAAATTATGGTATTGGCAAAACACTTAACTGTAGATAAATGTTCTGCAGGAGACATGTCTTAATTACATCTAAATATAGATTTGTGCTGATGGCTGAATGAAATGGCAGCCAAACCAGTTGGATCATTAGAGATTATTTTAAGGAATGCTGATGCGACTTTTTTTTTACTGTAGCCTGTAGGCAAAACCAAACAAGTTTGGTCTCTCTCCCTTTGGTATCTAAAAAGTGGGTCAAAGATTCTAGGTCTTTTTCTTACATCCCACTTTCTGTTTCCCTCCATGAGTCCGGTACACAGAACAATCTTTACCAAAGCTGGGCTCAAGTTGAAAAGTAACTTTTACACATGAGAATCCGTGACAGAAGATAAGTATTGTTGGTGGGTGAGGATCTGAAAAAGGAGTGGATAAAACACTAGTTCACCAGTGAGTGGAGGGCCATTGATTTGATTAAGCAAATTATCTGCGTGATTGTAAATGACAAGGTCAGTATGTTGTTACTTGGATTGTATGTGTTACGTTAAGCATAGTGCTTGAGGGATATAGATTGCAGTTCTGTGGAGAGCTTGAATGTTTTGCACTCCATAGTCAGATATTGCACAGAATGAATGAATTACAACTTCTTTACATGCTGCAATAATATGATTTTATTGAAATTTCAAAACTCTCTCCTGTGAATTTCCATTTACCACACTACCTCAAATTGAGGCCTCTCAGAACGAGATTACTAATTTAGCAACAGATGATGTTGGAAATTTGGGTAGTTTCATATTGTAAACCTGCAGCCACAAGGAACTGATTTGATACTGACTCATGCTCAGTGGACCCTGATTGAAAGAGGAGCCTTAGATTAATTTGTCCAAAAGCTGCTGTTGGACTCTGGTAGTGACAATATCGTTTTCCAATCCACTGTTCTATTTTCTCCCAACTGTTCTTGTTGTCTATGGCTCTTCATTTGGTTACATAAATGTAAATATATGGTCAATGGTTTCAGCTGGCAGTTGTTAAGTTGCATTCGTGAACACGCATCTATGCAGAAACTCATGCATGTGCTTTATGTTATTACAAACTAGGACAAATGGCATATTTTCCTCACTTTTCTCAAACTATTTATTATTTGTTGACGGTTTCTAGAAAGTGCACGAGATGTTGAAGAAAGGCTGGGATGCTGAAGGTTCACCATTTAAAGGGCAGACGTTTGACCCATCTCTGTTTAACATTTCTCCTGGAGCAGTGCAGTTCTAATTTCTCCAGCCACAGAAGGCACACACCTGACCCCGAACGTTACCGAAGATTAGCACAAATCATGGATTGTACTTTCCACTCGAATAATAAGAGACTTTCTCTGAGCTTCGAGTGAAGTCATTGCAAAGAATGAGTTGCCAAGATAGTGTATTTATTTCAATTCATTCTTGTTTTTGTTCACCTTTAGCATATTTTAGGCTTTTCTGAGAAATGATTTGCTGTCTCATTTTGAGCAATTTCTCCAATTCTTGATTGAAAGTGCTTTCTGGTGAGTAGTAAAAATTGTTTGAAACTGTTCTTATCCTTTGCCTGAAAGAACTGATATTTATATTCTACTTGTGGTTTTGAAATTAAACAATAAAAACATTTGTGGGTGAACACTACAACTATCCAGTCAACCTTGATTTGAATTTGTGAGTTGGAAGTATTTTTTTGGAAGGGCTTGTGACAGAAATGGAGCATTTTTGTCTAGATTTGACTTAGTGGAGGTTTATTTAATCTATTCACATTACATAAGGAGTTCAAACCCATCTGCAATTAAAACAATGCCCCCAGCCTAACTCAATAAAAGTGTTCTAAAGTTTTGATCTGTCGAGTCTGAGCCAGTTTGTTTGAGGGAGCAAGCAGCCACATATAAACAATTTGTGTGATTTGGTTTCCATGTATGACTATAATTACCTTTTAAATTAACCTGACAAATATTTAAATACAATAAACTCAAGCAGCTAGTTGTGAATTATTTCAGAACAATTCTTGTGAATGTGTCAGTTCTGAATAGATCAAGTATTGTATCAGGTATTGATCAAATGATTGCATTGAATGGTGGAGCAGACTCTTGGGACGCTATGGTCGTCTCCTGCTCCTTTTTCTTATTCATAAGTCATTGGCCTCTGCAGCTGGAAGTATACAATAGTATAATGATGTACAAGAAAATTATTCAGCATAGTTATTACTTTTACCTTTTTAAGGGGTTGTTCATAATATCTATATTGAAAATATGTGTTACAGCTATACATTTGTTCACTATTCCTTAAATTCTCTTGTGAATTAAAGTGTAAAGGAGATCTGAAGTTGCAATGCTTTGGTGCTTTTCAAAACATATGAAAGTTCCAGTGGAGGCACGGGATCAATCCAAAACTGATGCAATTTACAGTAAGCTTTCCTACTTATTATCTGAGGCTTGTAATCAGAAAATTCATTTAATTTCAGGACCAGTGAAAACACCCTGGATACTTCGATAAGGTCAGAGTTACTTGAGAATTTAACTCAAATTAACAGGAGCTAAATTATCCAAACTAAGCAAGGTAGTAAAGATCCAAAACACCAAATAACACAAAAAGATGGTACATGATAAAGGAGGGTGAGATGTTGTGCAGAAGAGTCTGCAGTAACCCAAAGGCAAAAATTGGCTTAAAAACCCATTAATTAGATCATACCTACCACACCTCATGAATGTTTTGTATTTTCTTCGTCAGATTGAGACTGATATACTGCCAGAGACAGCTACACCAAATAACAAAGGCCCAATTGAATTGGCTGGACAGATCCATTGCCTAGTAGAAACAATTGGTTATGACAGACAGAGACCTATGACCCCTGAGTTCCCCAAACACAAATATTTTGTGACCCCTTTGTAGAGCCCCTGCTTCTTTTGAATGGACACTGGAGGTAGTTATCATGTTATCCATGTGTGACTGACCTGACACAATCCTATACAAGTTGGTGTGATTATTTTATTTAAAGCTTCCCTAACAGGAAGAATCAAACTCATTCAATTTTACACTTTAATTTTGAAGGCTCTGCTCCTTCCTCAGGTTGCACAGGTGATGAAACTCCTTTGGGATCTTACTCAACTGGCATTTTCTCCGTGCATGAGCTCACACAGTGAGTTCAAGCTAATTGGCATAGCAAGGCATCACAACCAAACCTAATGTTATCTTCACTTGGTGTTTCCACCAGGGATCAGTGGGTGGTGATAAGGAACCTTGGCTGATTTTTTTCTTTTAACCTCTTGCCCTTCTTGAAACAAGATATTTTTGAGGCTGGGTTTAGCACCTTGTCTTCTTCCCAGACTGGGATTAACTAAGTCAGCATGAACGAGTTAAAACTTGGATCTTTCTGAATTAAATTGCTTGAAAGCCCATCTTACCAGGACCTGAAAGATTGGATTTGTGAGTTTCAGTTTTAGTTCTCCTTAATAAAACAGAGTGCCTACAGAGCACATGACTAGAACATAGCTGCATTGTATTAGCAAAGTTTGCCTTGATCCTGAATGCACTTGCAAAATGCTCTCATTTAGTTATTGAATGGTTAGAACACAGACTAAATACAATTGCCAGGTTATATAAATGAGGTTACAACTTTAAAAGAAAATTGATTTAACAGATATGGCATTGTGAGAGAGATGTGATTACAAAAAAATACCTTTGAACAATATGTTCAGTCGCTGTGTGCTTAGGTTTACCCAGTGATCTGGGAAACTGTCAGCATTTCTCAAATGCAACCTGTAAGAGGTGTGTCATAGAATGTTATGAATCAACTATTCTGTAAATATAGTATGGGTTGAGTTG
This sequence comes from Carcharodon carcharias, assembly GCF_017639515.1. Classification (NCBI taxonomy): domain Eukaryota; kingdom Metazoa; phylum Chordata; class Chondrichthyes; order Lamniformes; family Lamnidae; genus Carcharodon; species Carcharodon carcharias. The sequence goes on along the minus strand of NC_054483.1, from coordinate 16,118,309 downwards.
TCTACCCTGATGCAGAATCAATGAAGCATGCAACATTGTCACTGGTAATTACGTGGTGAAAATCCAATTAAACTCACGCAAGACAAAATGCACTTTGTGTTTACTTTCATCTGAATTATTTTCTTTTTCTTCCCCTGTACCAAGTATTCAGCAGGTTCTGAATTATTGCCAAGACGTGAAGTGGACGGCTGATTCTTGGGGGTTTGCCAGTGAGGTATCGCTATCAGTTGTGAGGAGGTTCCCTACCAATGCTCTGATTATGCTGCTATTTGATTGAGTTGTGGTATATGGTTTTGAATGCATGATTTTCTTACTTCATCACCCCAAGGGGTTTCCAGCTTCCTGAACTTCACCTAATGGAGTCCGTGAGCTTTTTCCACAGAGAGATTGGCAGGAGAGTAATTGCCAAGATGCTTTTTGTGAATGTTTCAGAACAATTTTGATCGCCAAATCAGTTACTGGTAATCCATCAGTGGCAATCAAATTGTATTTCAACTTTTATTTATATCACACCTTTAATGTAATGAAACGTTCCAGGGTACTTCACAGGAACATTACCAAACCAAGTATGAAACCAAGCCACTGAAGGAGATACGAGGTCAGATGACCAAAAGTTTGGTCAAAGAGGTAGATTTAATCAGTAATGTAAATGAGGAAAGTGAAGCTGAGAGGCAGAGGTGTAGGAAAGGTATTTCAGAACTGAGGCCTAGGCAACTGAAGGCTTGGCCATGAATGGTCGAATGATTCAAATCAGCAACGCACAGGAGGCCAGAACTGGAGCAGTACATATACCTTGGAGGGCTGTTGGGCTGGAGGAAATTACAGAGATTGGGGAGGGCAAAACCGTGAAGGGATTTGAAAACCAGGATGAAAATATTAAAATCAAGGCATTGCCTTCTTGACTGGGAGCTAGTGTAGGTCAGCATGCTCCAGGGTGATGAGGAAAAGGACTTGTTGAGAGTTATGACACAAATAGCAGAGTTTTGGATGACCTCAAGTAGAATGTGGGAGACCAGCCAGGACTGCATTTGAATAGTTAAAGCTAGAGTTAAAAAAAGGCATGAATGAATATTTCTGCAGCAGATGAGCTGAGACAGGGGTAATGTCAGCCAATGTTATGGAGGTGGAGATAGGCCAACTTGATGATGGCACAGTTATGAGGTCATAAGTTTACCTCTGCCTCAGGGAAACTGCAACAGGGAGAAGGACTTGGTGTTTGTACAAAAACAAAAATGTTAATGAGCAGTTGAGCTAATTCCCCTCACAGTCGTCATCACTATGGGTGTCTCAACCATAAAATGGAGTTTGGAAAGATTTCCCATTAACACAGATTCTGTGGGCCTACCAACAAATCTGGAAGCTGCACAAATGGATACTGAGATGCAAGGAACAAGAGCAAGCTAGTTTTTGGTTCCTCGGTGCTGTTTCTTTTTCACTGCATGTCACTTGCGGGTGCTTGGGTCTTCAGAGTACATGACAGAACATGTAACACTTGAGTAACCAGTTGGACTGTGTGTGTCCTGTATTTCAATGTAGTGATGGTAAACAAAATGGAAATACTGAGATATTGACAAGCGCTGGAGACACACACAAATCACTAAGTTGTAGTCCAGACCAGCAAAATTCCTTTTATTTCAATTTCTAAAAGAGAAGAGACTTGTGTCCATGTGAACCAGATGTGCACCCAAAAAGGATAGTGATTAACCCACCCACATGAGCCAATTCTCTGTTCAACTGTTAGGCTTGGTCTGAATTTTTATGATGGGTCAAATCAGAGGTGAATATTTTGAAATGAATGAATTGCAGGCAGCTCAAATGCGTAGACCCTGAAAGGGTATTGATTTCTGGGATAAGACATTTCCAAATATCACCATTAAAAAAATTAACCTAAATATCTGAAACAGATTGTCACCAGCTTTAGTGTCAGCTGTCACTGTGGGTTGTTGTTTTTCCATTAATGCTTTTATTAATTTTATAGAAGCTGGCCCCAAAGGCATAACTGGAGTTTGTACAATAATTATGTGCCTTTAACTCTCATTTGTCAACATGAGCATGTGGGCAAGTCCCCAAAGCAACTGGTGAACAGGTTGCAAGCGGTTTTGCAGTTTTTATTTCTAATATATCTATTGTAAGCAATTATGTAGCAATTTAAACCTTACATAACTGAAAAATGCATTCTCCGGCATTGATTGTTTCAGCCACATGATCATGAAGGCCTTTTGGGCTGTTTTCTTTTGTATTTGAGATAGCTGGGATTGTTTCCAGAAATCTTTTGACATTGTATAGGGTGCTGTGAAGTAAGGGCACACTAAAAATGAAATATTGCCATTTTGATCTGTTTACAAACTGGAGATCTACCAACTTAAAGGTGCCGTATAAATGCAAGTTGTTGGAAATCTCTTGTTAAAAGTAGCAGAAAGTAACTTGCATTGGTAAGTCGTTTGAATGTTTCGGTTTGTCTGAAGTTGAAAGCTGTATGAAATATGCCCTGATGGCTCAGAAATAAGAGCTTCCTTGACCAGGAGGGATTCAGGTTTGGTTCCAAGTCTGTAGTGAATCTTCTGAACTCACCTGGGATGGCATTGGGTTGCTGCAGTTGTCTGTCATATCCTTGGGTTCACAACTGAAAAGTGTGCCAGGATTTCTCCTCCCAGTCACTATAAAGGTATGAGCTACTGGAAGTGACAGAATGGGATAGAGATTGCTTTTGGTGACCTCCTTAATTGAATGGATTGCTGCCACTCAGTGTCAAGCCTGTTGAGTGGACAATGACAGATGCTGGTTCATCCCCTTAAAGCTATACTGCAGTGAGAAAATCAACATCATCAAGAGAGGAAGATTGGTGGTAGTGTGGAGATTGAAGTGAACGCATTGTTTGTTATCAAGAATCTTTATGGTGTGTCATGAAGCCATTAATGTATACAATATTATTGGAAATTATTTTTTTTAAATAGAGGTTTAGTCTGTGCATGTGTCTTAATTGGATTAAAGCAAGCTAGCCTGCATGCTTTGATGTGTACTAGTTTTGAGATGTAAGAGAAGTTGAGTGCATTTGCATTTTGTTGAATAGAGCATTCAAGAAGGGGAGTGAAATCTGGCACCTAGTTAGCAGAGATCAAACAATGCTTATATTACTAATAAAATTGGTACTATGAAAGGGGTTTTATTGTTAGAAGAGGTGAAGTTCAAAGGGGCTGGTGATTCAATGAGAATTTACATTCAATGAGATGTGCTAGGTATAACAGATAGCAGTTTTGAGTGTGCAGGGCAGAGGCAATGTAAGATCAAAGCCTGAAAGCCTACCACAGTGTCTGCAAAGGAACCTCATTTTGAATTTGTATGGTGAAAATGGTTTGCCTGGTGTCTGCTTAAACTCTATGGGTTGCTGTTGCCTTAGTGGAGATTAGTTTGGGAATTTGTTAAAAGTTATGATAGTAATTTGTAGTCATGTGTATATACTTGTGTAAATTAATAAATGTCTACTGTATTTTGATATAAAACCCCTCGAACTGGTTGTTTGATTCCTGAATTTAGAGCTGCATCTCAAACATACCACTGAAAGTATAGGTTATGGCTATTGTTTAAAGTTTCGCTCTGGGATTTTAAAATAATTCAGCTTTACCAACTGCAGCATCATAACAAGCGAAACTGCAAACTGAGCGAGGTAAAGTTCAATAGGGCAGCAATGTGAATTGTCAGAGTGACCAGATACTAATTTGTCCCTGTACAGCAAGCTCCCATCTCATTAGGTGCAGGTGTCAGGAAGATATAATAATTGTCATAATGTTATTGGAACTTATTGTTAAGTAGAGTAATAGTGGGATCTGTGTCTATGTCTATCTCTGTGTGATTTAATTGAATTACATGCAGCTGGTCTGAAGGCTTTGATGTATTAGAAGTTAAGCTAGGTTTGAAATGTTAAGTAGGTAGACATAGGTGTAAGGGAAACATTTGCATCTTTAAATAAACAAGACTAGATTGTTTTCAAAGGAGGCATGAATTGTGTCACCTAGCCAGGTGAAGTTCAGAAATAGTGTGTTTATTTTTCCCAAAGATAACTGGTAGAATTAGTACTATTAGAGATTTTTATTATCAGAGAGGTAAAGTCCAAAGACGTAGTAAAACAATGGGAAGGTAGAATTAGTACTATTAGAGATTTTTATTATCAGAGAGGTAAAGTCCAAAGACGTAGTAAAACAAAGGGGAAAGGAAAGGAATGAAGGTTGTGTAAGAGTAGGCATTCTAAGATCTAACAAGCCTGAAACGCCTTCAGCATCTAAGTCTCAAGCTGCAGTCTACAAAGAACTGAAGTTAAGGAAACTCGCTTTGAATTGGATTGTTCAGGGTATCATGTTTCTTTGCCTGTGTCTTTTAAAATCAGTGTCCTACTGTTACCTTAATGAAAGTAACTGGGAGTTAGATTAATTAAGCCATTCAGAAATAATCATAGTAGTAATTTGTAGATCTATGTATGTATTTAAAATCATTTCTTCTATTAATAAAGGTTTAATTTAGTTTTGTAAGAAACCAGAAGACTTGGTGGTCTTATTACTACTGAATTCAAGGCATGCATCTCGAAATTTATTCATAAAACCATAAGAGACCGTAAGACATAGGAGCAGAAATTAGGCCATTCAGCCTATCAAGTGCTCCGCCATTCAATCAATATTCAAATTGCAAAACAAGTTGTGGTAGCTGTTTCAAGCTTCCCTGGGATTTGAGCAGCTCAGCATTTACCATCGGCTGTGCCATAATATCAGGGAAGGTGAGTTTGCTGTAATATGCTGTTTTCCATCTTGATGCTGATGTAGCAGTAGCATTGGAAGTTGGAAGATTTTTGAGCTTTATTTGCTTGTCTGCCTGTTTGATCAGAAATGGCATTGAAGGCCCTAAAATGAAGAGGGGGAAATCTGACGTTTTTGACGATTCTTGTTTGCCTGATCAGCTGTCTTGTTACGTAGAAGTCATTAGTGACTTGCATTGGGAGCTGCAGAATGGCAGCTAACAATGTGCTTCGGGAACTGCAGAATGGCAGCTAACGATGTGCATTGGGAACTGCAGAATGGCAGCGAACGATGTGCATTGGGAACTGCAGAATGGCAGCGAACGATGTGCATTGGGAACTGCAGAATGGCAGCTAACGATGTGCATTGGGAACTGCAGAATGGCAGCTAACGATGTGCATTGGGAACTGCAGAATGGATGGGATGACGATTTTTTTATTGGTTGGACTAAAAAGCCAAAATCTTACAATGTTAAGGAGGAAGGATTAAATGAAATGATAGTACTGGTAAAATCCAGTGAGCTATGGACTTGGGCTCTCTCACCTTCCTGCATGTGGAGGCTGCATGATGTGAATCAACTAGAGGTTGGAAAGAAGAAAATATTACTAAACATTTAAAGATACATAGATATCTGCAAATGATGAACAGAAATATTTTACTGTAAACCAAGAACAACAGTGTCAAGGGAGGGGAACCCTGCTTGTATTAAGCTAGCACATTTAATTAAATAAATGGAACCCATGTAGTTACTTGCAGCAATTCCTGTGTGGGGGAGAAAACAGTAGGAAGATGCAAAACCCACTGAATTCCGCTGGAACAATCAAAGTCGTCATTTGATGCTTAGGATGCTTAGCCTGCTGAATAAACAGGAGTTGCATGTGACTGAAATGAGAAGTAATGAGAGAGCAGCTTCCTGAATCCCCTGAGCATTATGATGATGTGATGAGCTGCAGTCAATATATCTTTCTGCTTCTAGTTGGATGTTGAACATCCTTGCATCCATACATCATGCAATAAAGCCTCTGTGATGCAGCCTGTAACACTGTCAATGGAAGCAGTAAGAAAATATATGTTTAGTGGCTGTTTTATGCTTTTTACTTGAGTGATGGAGCAATAAACAAATCCCCCTTATATCTCAGAGATAGCATTCCTGTGAGGGGGACTGTTGATTTGGAGTTATGCAACTTCACAGTTTGGAAAGGATGACCCTTAACCCTCATTACTGGTCAGCTACAATTTTTAAGAGCATTTTTGTTCAAGTCTGGAGCATTCCCAAATTTCAGGAACCTGTAATCCAGCAACTCACTGTATTGAGAACTCAACAATATGCTTCATATTCAGTTGCATTTCCTTCGGGGATCACAAGTTGGCGAGCAGGAACCCAAGCTACTTTCACACTCCCTAAACCCAGAGCTTGAGCCTATTCGGAGTTTACTTGTTTTTGCATCATTGCTTGCATTATTAATCTGGATTGCATAGAAACAATGTCCCACACAACAAACATCTAATTAAATTAAAATCCACAGCAACACAGCTGCATGGATTTAGATGGATTGTAGGGCTATTCAGAAACAGAGAATTTGACCCAGGGCTTCCATGACAGCGCTTATGCACTGGGCTCATGCCCGCCCATCCCTCTTCACCTAACTCTGTCAGCATTACTTTCCATACCTTCATTGCATTTGTCTTCTTTTCCTTCAAAACACCTATGCTATTTGGCTCAACTAGTCCTTGTGGTAGCAGATTTCACATTCTAGCCTCCTTGTGTGAAGATGTTACTCCTGAATTCTCCATTGGATTTATCAGTGTCTTAGGTTCATGACCCCTAATTTTTCTCTCCTCCAGATTATAATGTGTGTGATCAGAGCCAGAGATGTTTGCATATGCACTATTCTAGCTAACAAGCAGAAGATTTTGGTTTAGTGGTTGTTAAGGTTCATTCACAATGCCACCATATTATGGCTAAAGCAAATGGGGCACTGAACTGCGGCATTCACGTGACTGACTGTCACAAATCAAAACGTACCATTTTGTTCTTACCCAAAACCTTAGTTTGGCCTTATTTAGAATATTGTTTCCAACTTGGCCCCCAAATGTGGGTGAATTTGAGGCTTTGGGAAAGGCTTGGAGGAGAGCCATGAGACTGATTCCCAGTTTAAATTGCCTTAGGTAGCCAGATAGACTGAAAGACCTAAATCTCTATACTTAAGGGAAGCATAGACTTGGGCAATTTGACTCAGGTTTTTAAAATAATTAAGATACTTATATTACATGTACATTGAAAAATCATTTCAATTGGATGGTTTGGGAAAGATTATGGCTCATGCCACGAAATAACGCAAGGGAAGAAATATGTTAAATATTAGCAGATTGTACTTTTCATAAGAATAAGAGATTTATTGAACAAGTTCTAACAGGACTGTTGATTCATTCTACACCTTGAGGAGAGAGCTGAACTGGTTCTGGCTAAGGCAGAGAGTCTTAAAGAGCAAGGTAGCAAATTATCTGTGTCATGGTCGATATAATCCTCTGGGCTAGTTTTGTTACATTCTTTCATTAGATGTAAATGTGCCAATCACACAAGGATGGTGAAACAATAATGTAGGTCCTACCATCTGTTGGCTGTAGCCTGAATACAGATTCATAGGACTAATATGTAACATCCTATCAAGGTGGTAGTGTTTGACAGCAGTGTAAGATACATCTTCCTAAAGCTATTTAGACATCATTTTTTGATTTAGACAACAAGTTTTGCACTTAGAGGGATTGGAGAGGAATTTTCCTTTTTTTTCTCTAATTGGCTGTGATATTTAAATCATTTAGTTTACTTCTCCCAAGACTCTTAACAGAACCAGTTGTTAAGTGAGGCTCTTGATGTGATGCATACAGGAATCACAACAGTATGGTTAGACTACATCGGCCAGCTGGTCCTTTCTAGATCATGTCAGGTGCATCCTTTTTCTGTGTTAGTTTGTCAGATTAGGAGGAGATCCTGAAGTGGTCAGTCTGTGGACTTTTTTGGCTCTACTTCCAAATTGTCTGGCCATCGACTCAAAGTTTTAAACACCTTCATTGAATCACCCCTTAATCTGCTCTGTTCAAATACATTTCCTATTAATGTCAAGGATATCAAAACACAGTATGATAGCCATATTTACTTCTGACACAATGATAGAAGAATCGGTACAGACAGTGGAAGCAGCAATAAAATTGCGGTGGTAACTACACAAATACCTTGGGGGTAAACTGATGCACCGATTTTGCCTCAGTCTGCAGAAGAAGCATCTAAAGTGCTGTCCCACAATTGTGAGTCCAAAATTAGGAACTTCGTGTGACAATTTTGGGTATGAAACCAGAATTCAACATCCTGTGGAACAGCATCATTGAGAAACTAGGATATCAAATAGCTTGATTCCTGAGTACTGTAGTACTTAGTGCCTGAAGTAATAACTTTGCAAAGATATTTTGACTGAATGGCAAGAGACTTAAGTATTGAAATGGTATGGTCATCCACCTGGCATCACAAATACACTGAATTTAATGATGGTTAGCAATTAAGTGGTGCATCAAACATTGTTTTAATGTGGGGAAGAGCAAAACTAGAGGCCTTCAGTCTTCAGGATACAGTCACCAAGAAATTAAATTTGGGAATTCAAAAGAAACCCGTTCACCCAAAGTGGTGAGAATGTGGGAATTGAGTAGAGGCATTTAAGTGGAAGCTAGATGAGCAAATGAGAGCAAAAGGAATAGAAGGTAATGGAGAGGGGACAGCACAGGTCCACGGAATGCTGTGTGGCACCAGGAAATATAAATGTAAATACTTAAAATAATGGGTCTGTTTACATTTGAACAGAGCAGATTAAGGGCTGATTTGATGGAAATGTTTAAACTTTGACATGACTGCCAGACAGTTTGGTTCAATGATGTTGATTGAGGGATAAATGTTAGCAGGGCCAGCTTCCCTACTCTCATTCACACAGTGCCATGGTATCTTATATATCCACATGAGCAGGCATTGAGGGACTTGGCTTAATGTCTCAAAGATGGCACCTCTGACCGTGCAGCACTCCCTCAATACTATGCTTAAGTGTCACCCTAGATGATGTGCTTAAATCTCTGGAGCTTCTGACTTGGAGGCAGGAGCATTATCCCTGAGACACACAGGCCATTCAAGCAAGGTTCTGCTGCCACTCATTATTCAGTGACTCATACTCCAAAATCTAAGTTCAAGTATCACATGAGGACCAGGCTTCAGTTGTGATGCCTTCCATGGTCACACTATCCTTGAGGGATTAGACAAATGTCCGGAACAATTTTTTTTAAAAGACTCAGATCAGGAAAAACACTTTTACTCTGAGAGTTGTAAGGCACTTTGACTACAAGCTGGAGTTAGAGACTGAAACAAAACATGCCAACATTTAATAATCGGTTAGGTGGATGAAGAAAAGAACATAGCGGGGTATGGCAACAGTGTAGGCACTTGAGATTATGACGACTGCTCATGTAGAGGATAAACACCAACGTAGGCTGGATGGGCTGAACGGTCTATTTTTCACAGGTAACCTTGATGTATGTGATTCTGTCTGGAGCATTCAAAGTCCTGCTGATTTAAAGTAGAACAGACCACAAACAAGTTTCGGTGCAGAAAGAAGCCATTCAGCCCATCGTGTCTGCACTGGCCAAAAAAGAGGAAACAAAGAAATTAGCCACTCATTTTAATCCATGCCTTTCCAAGTGACCGTTTATCCTATCTCTTAGGATGTCAATGTTACCTCTGAAAACACTGTGTAATATTGCTCACATAGTAAACAATGCAATAATTTAGTTACTAAATGAGTGCTTTGCATGACAATTCCAGCACCTGGTTCATAGCCTTGCAGGTTACAACACTTCAGGTGCAAATCCAGGTACCTTTTGTTGGGCGTTTCAGCCTCAACCACCAATTCAGACAATGAATTCCAGACGTGCACCACTCTCTGGGTGAAAAACGTTTTCCTCATGTCCTCTCTAATCCTTCTACCACCAATCACCATAAATCTATGCCCCATTGGTAATTGACCTCTCAAGTAGGGAAAACAGGTCTTTCCTGTCTATCTAGGCCCCTTATAAAATAACCCCAGCCTATCCAATCATTCCGCATAACTGTAATTTTCAAGCCTTGGCAACATTGTTGTACATTTCTTTTGTACTCTCTCCAGAGCAGTTATGTCCTTGCTGTAATGTAGTGACTAGAACTATGCACAAAATTCCAGCTGTGGCCTAACCGCATTTTATATGGTTCCAGCATTGCATCCCTGATTTGCTATTCAATACCTCATCCAATGAAGGAGAGCATTCCACAGGCTTTCTTTACCACCTTATCCACCTGTTGTGCCACCTTCAGGAATCTGTGGACATGAACTTCAAGGTCTCTCACTTCTTCTACCCCTCAATATCCTCCCATTTATTGAGTATTCCTTTGCTTTGCCCTCACCAAATGCATCGCTTCACACTTCTCTGGATTGAATTCCATTTGCCACATGTCTGCCCACTCAAACCACTGATATCATCCTGGAGACAGCAGCTATCAACCGGAAATTTCCCGATTATGCATCCCACATTTAAGTCCAAATCATTAATTTGTACAAGAAATTGACATGCAGCCCTGTGGAAAGCCATTCGCAAAAACACCCATCGACCATTACCCTTTTGAGTGCTGCTGCTGAACCAATATTGGATCCAAACCACCGCCTTCCCCTGTATCTCATGGTAAGAACTTTTCTGACCAGTCTGCCACGTGGGACCATGTCAAATGCCTTATTAAAATCTATGTAGACAAAATCCACTGCACCAATCTCATCATTCCTCCTTGTTACTTCGTCAACAAATCGATTTAAGCTAGTAAGCCACGATCTTCCCTTAACAAAGCCATGCTGACTATTACTGATTATTAATCCGTGCCTTTCTAAGTGACAGTTTATCCTGTCTCTTAGTATTGTCAGAGGTAACACTGACATCCTATGTAATATTGCTCACATAGTTAACAATGCAATAATTTAGCTATTACATAAATGCTTTGCATAGTAATTAGTTTCACTGGAACCAAAACCTTGATCTCTAACGTTTAATGGTTATTCTTTTGAGTCTCAACCACCCTCTGATATGGCCCAGCAAGCCACTCAGTAGTATTGAGAAACTGATACATTGCCATTTTCTCAGGACAATAGAAATTTGAATAAAGTTCAGCCTTGCTCGTGATACTCACATCCCAGGATGTGCATCTCTCTTTCCAACAGATGGCTATACCTAAAGAAAAAGGGAAATCTAAAGGTGACCAAGAATTGATCCAGTAACTGATAATCTGATTGGAGTCTGCTTAAATGTTCTTCACTTTGTAAAGATGAAGTCAATTATAACTTGGAAAAATGTATCCAGACGTTTCACAAGAGATACATAAGACAATAATTGACACCAAGCCAAAGAAGTTTTTATTGGGAGAGGTTCATTAAATGCTTGATCAAAGAGGTGAGTTTCAAAGGTCTTAATGAGAGGGAGGTGGGTGGAATTCGTTGAGTGAACTCTAGAGACTGTTGAAGGCATGGCTGCCAGTGATGGTATAAAGAGAGCTGGAGATGCACAAGAGATCAGAGTTGGAGTAACAGCTTGGGAAAGCTGGTAGAGCAGGAGGTTGCAGAGATAAGGCAGGACCACAAAGTATTTCAATGCAAGCATGATCATTTTAAATTTGAAGTGTTTATGGAACCAGAGCCGATGTAGGCCAATGAATATAGGGCTAATGAGCAGAACTTGGTGTGATTTAGGAAGTGGACTGTGGAATTGCAGAGGAGCTGAAGCTTGAGAGAGTGTAAAGCCATCCAGGAGTGCATTGGAACAGTTAAGTCTGGAGGTAACAAAGATTTGATGGGCATCAAGCTGCAGTTAAATGCCAAAGTTTCACTGATTCGGCTTGTGCGGGTGTGTAGAGTCGAAGTCAATGGTGAAGGTGTAGAATTTATGATGGGATGAACTGGAGGAAGATGTGACTGGTCCGTAACTTGACATTGAATAAGCAGTTTGACAGCACAGAGACAATTAAGGGGTTATTGGTGGTGATAGAGGGATTGAGCTAGGTAACTACATCTGAAATGAAAAAATACTCAAAGGACAGAGCGGATCCATCAGCATCTAAAACAGAAAATGGGATAATGTTTGAATGGAGATCCCCCCTCATCAGAACTATTAAGGTGACAGCAATTTTATGGGGGGATTCAACATAGTGGGGAGGGGAAAGGAGGAGAGCAACAGCCAAGGATAATGGCACAGAACTGAGAATTACAATTACAGAGATGAAGTTAATGAGTTTAAAAAGTCTGATTGATGGAAATTTAAACTAGAACTATACTGGGGTTTAGAGTGTTAAATTATGAGGACACACCACTTTGCTTGCAAATTCCCTTGAGTTTTGAAGGCTGAGGAATGATCTGATTGAGGTTTTTTAGATTTTAAAAGGAATTGTTCAGGTAGATGTGGAGGAACTATTTCATCCAGGGTGGAGGGGGTAGGGGTGTGGAAGATAAAGAACTTGGAGACATAGAGCGGAATCGGCGCAGTCCAATTTTGGGCAGGGAAAGCGGCATTTGACTTCCTGACGGCAATGGTGGCTTTTTCTGCCCTATCATGCAGCACTCTGTTGAAAAAAACACAGAGGCAAGGGTTTGACTCAGGATCACTGGCGGAGCAGCCTCTGATTTGCCTGCCCTGGTGTCACCTCAGGCCTTCAGTAATCTAGGTGCCCCTGCACAGAACGAGCACTCTAAGACATCAGAAGCTGCTGGAAAATCATGGCTGTCAAAGGGAGGAAAAATGCTGCCCCCAAATTTAGCGTCGCCTCCCTTGACCATCTGCGTCAGTGGAGACCTGCCACAATGTCCTCTACCCCTGTCTGGGCAAAGATCAGCAAGTGAGGTCACCAATCCAGCATGGGAGGCGGTGGCAGCGGTGGTCAGTGCCAATGCCCTGCAAAGGAACACAGCTGCCCAGTGTTTATAGAGGATAAATGATCTCCATTCTGCCAGTTCTCATCACTCTCATACTCACAAACCCATCACATCCACAGGGATCTCACTCGCTGCCAATTCAAGCGACATCACCATTCACTCGCACACACCTTCATCTCCCCTGTGGATCATGCACCACTCAGCACCCATGCATGTCAGGCATCCTTCTCATCTGGCCTGGCAGGCGACCTGCTTACACTCTCTCCAACTGTATTCATGCAGGACAAGCTGACACACAACAAAGGGGAGAGATTGCAGACTGGTGGACATCAAGGTCCTCACAGACTTTGAAAATAGATCCATCCAGCTGGCTGGCAGCGATCTGGAATGTTCCAGTTCTGATGGTGAGGTCAGCGGTGCTCAACCAAGTGAGGATGCAGCAGTGCAATATCCATCAGACAACCATGCTGTGAATGAGGTCCCCTGTTCTACAGTCCCCTGCTATGCAGCTAATTATCTCTCCTTGCTTTTGCAAGCACATCTGGAAAGCAGCCAAGGGGATCCACAAACCTGGCCCTTGACTTCTGCCCCAAGGGCACCACAAAAGAGGGATCCGCAGATACTGACATTGAAAAGCCATCACAGCGCTTACCCACATCCACCACCAGTGCAGAGACATACACCTCGGTGGGACCTAGTTTAGAGTAGCCTCAGAGTCACAATCTGGTGATCACCTCACACTATCTGCATGGCAGGCTGAGGCAGGGACTTCCTGGCTTCGTGGCACTCGGAGGACTGCTGTAGGCCAGAAATCTGCTGAGTCCAAGTTAGATGATGAACCTCTAGACTCGGCCATACCTCAGTTGCTGGAGCTGCAAAGGCAAGCTCAGAGACATCAGAAAGGGATGTACTCAGATTGAAAGGCATAATGGAGGAGTCAGTCTGCCTTCAATCTGAGATGATAGTGCTGCTATGCCAATGCACTGAGGTCAACACTGGTAGGATGGCAGCCATGGAGATCTTGGTCCAGGACATTGGTCCTGCACTGCTGCAGGAGCTGCACTCTATCGTTGAGGCACTTGCAGACATCCACCAGTATTAACGCGAGAGGTGGGCAGGGCATCATGAGCTCACTCCTGCTGCCCCTTCCTCTTAAGGGGTCAGCCAGGAACCACCAGGCACCTATAGAGAGGAGGAGTAGCAGGTGCATACCCCAGGGGCATCCACCACGTAACTCCGGGAGTGTCTGGTCCAGTCGAACCCCATCTTCCTGTGATCCCAGCAGCTCAACTCCACAGGTTGAGGAGGGTGCGACTGCCACACAGCAGACTCTGAAAACAGGCTGGGGCCCTCCAGGTCTCAGCTTTCCAGAGGACACCTGCCAACGTCATCACAGACAACAGGGCATGGCAGTCAGTAGGCCATCTCCTCGGCTATGGATGTAGGGTGAGGACCAAGATGTAGTAGCTGGGTTAGAAAGGTAGAGGAGCTTTAGTTGCACAATGTGGGCATGGGTGTTAACCATTTGTACTTAATGTTGACCATTGTAAATGGTCACTCCCAAGAATGTCTCTTGTCTATGGTTCCTTCTTATTTTAAGCAGTGTTCCTGTCAATCAGATGTGAAACCTTGCTTCCTGCACAAAAAGAAGGCCACTGTTACAGTCCAGGGCCTCTCCCCTGTGCAGTGTGGAACCTTTTGGGCACATTGGTTGTCCAGCTTTAAAGTCATTGTCCAGATTAATGATGCATGCACCTCGTGTTTATTGCGTGAATTTCGTACTCAAATGTCACTGGGTTCCATGATGTTCTCCATGTGCTCTCAGCACCTTTATGAGGTGGGGTTGCCCCCCCCCCCACATCCCTTCATCTTGACACCATTCCTGACAGGTGAAGGTGTGGTGCCGAAGGGAACAGGTGATGAAGCTTGCCAAAAGATCAAGTTCTTAAAGTCCATGTGGCCGCTGTTTTTCAGCAGGGTCTCGATGACCTGAGTCAGTTCACAGAATGGCTGTGCGCTGCCCTCAGCCAGACAGGTGCCAGACATTCCCAGATGCAATGTGAAGATCTCAGGAGTGTCTTCACTGCATCTCGTCATTATCATCCTGGGATCTTGTGGCAATGAGGGCCTCATGACCAAGCCTGCCTCATCTGGCCAATGCAATGGCCTCATCACCTACATCCTCGCCTTCCAGGACCTCATCACCCTCATCCCGTTCGCCTTCCTCCCATTGGAGGAGATGTGCAGCCCTTGCATCTCCTCATCATCTAGGTTCTCCCCCCTTTGCATCACCAGGTTGTGTAGTGCACAGCAAGCCACTATAACACGTGACACTATCTGGGGAGCGGTCCACCAGATCTGTCCAGGCACCGGAACCTCATTTTCAGGATGCCCATGGTGTGCTCAGCCGAATCCCGGGCTGTGTTGTGAACCTTGTTGTACCTTCTCTCACCAGGAGTCTGGCGCTGGTTGCCATGTCCTTTGCGGGTAACCCTTGTCCCTGGGGAGCCAACCCTGCAGCCTGTGTGGTCACTGGAAGATTTCAGGGATCTGAGACCTGCTGAGGAAGTACGAGTCATGGGGTATCTTGCACACACCTGTGTGATCCGCTTTTTAAGGTCACAGATAAGCTGAACATTGTGAGAGTGGAAGCCTTTGCAGTTCACATAGTGGACTACTTGTTGCCAGGGAGATTTAAGAGCCACATGGGTACAGTCGATGGCACCCTGCACCTGTGGGAATCTGGAAATCTCAGCAAATCCCAGCGCTCTTGTTTCCTGGCTTGCCTGATCCCTGTCAAAATTGACAAAGTTGTGTGCCTTGGCAGAAAGGGCATCCGTGACCTCCTGGATACATTTGTGGGTGGAGGCTTGGGAGAAAAATAGAGGCCTGGAAGGAGCCACTGTCGTAGAAATTGAGTGCGGCTATAACTTTAACTGCCACTGCCAGTGCATGCCCTCCGAGTCCCTGTGTTGCCAAATCCTGCAGAAGGTGGCATATGTGCAGCTCCCTTGACATATGCAGGTGTGAGCGACTCCAATTCTTGCTCATCTGCAGGTGGCACATGCTCCTGGGCCTAGCGATGTGCCTACGAACGACAGCTCTGTGGGATTCATCCTCTGCGTGTGGAAGAAGCCGTCCCACTCCTTGGTCTTCAAGGTTCTGGTCCTCCCTTTGGCAAGCCTGGCACCTCTGACACATTCTTCTCCTACTCCTCTCCTGCTGATAAGCAATAAGGCTGACAGCCTTATTGATTATCTCCATGTTCCTGATATGTATCAAAGAGAGAGACGCAAAAATCAGCAGTTTTCTCCTGAGGACCACTCTTGGTAAAGTCATCGCCTGCAGCTGCTTTTCAGGACCCTTTAACACATCCCAGCGAGTCCAGGCCACCACATGGATGCCCAGTATTTAGTGCACATGATGACTCACCATGCCCGCACCCAGCACTGTCTCACACCCACATGACCAAGTGGCAGCAGCTTTGGCTACTAGACTGCATCCTGAACTCTCATCTCAGATGCAGGTATTTTCCTAACCTGGACTCCAATGCTTTGTGGTTTGCTTGTACCATGAGGGTAACTTTTCAATGTGAACTGAAACATAATGCAAGGGACTAGGAGCGCATCCCTCTCCTGGGAGTGTTCAATGGCCATCTTTCCCAACAGGATCCTCAGGCTTGCCCAATTTCACAGTGGTTCTGCAGCACCATACCACTCATTCGAGTTTGAAGTGTGCGCATGAGGGGTTAACAGGCGAGGTGCAATCACTGGCACTGTGATACTCTGGTGGGCACAATTTCTTGACGAGGCTGACTCCAAGCATGCCAATTGAGCTCAAGCTAAATGATCTCAGCTGAGGTGGAGTGCTCATCTTTGACATGTTTTGCTAATTGCTTGGTGGTTTTCACACCCCGTTTCCCTGCATGTGTTTGTGCTCAAACCTCAGTTGGTGCTGCCATGACCCTCTCCCTGGCACTGTTGCCTTTGCCTTGAGGTTCCCTTCTCCCCCTCTCCCCCCCACCCCCCCCTTGCAATGTTGTCATTAGCCCACAGTTCACGTCTTCCCCCTTCTCAGATGTAAGCAGAAGATATTAACACAGGGTGAATTCAACAGAAATATTTTAAATTTCAAAAAGGGCTAAAAGAGTTAAAAGGTTACCACCCCACTGGCTTAACACATACATTCAATGCTAACCATGAGGAGCTGAGCCATACAAAACTCATGTTTGATAAACAATCTTAACTGGGTGGAAATTATAATTGACCTCAGTCTTATTCATTCATGGGAGGTGGGCCTAGCTAGCCAGGCCAGCATTTATAGCCCATCACAAAAACAAAAACAGAATTACCTGGAAAAACTCAGCAGGTCTGGCAGCATCAGCGGAGAAGAAAAGAGTTGACGTTTCGAGTCCTCATGACCCTTCGACAGAACTTGAGTTCGAGTCCAAGAAAGAGTTGAAATATAAGCTGGTTTAAGGTGTGTGTGTGGGGGGCGGAGAGATAGAGAGACAGAGAGGTGGAGGGGGGGTGGAGAGAGAGAGATAGAGAGAGAGAAGTGGAGTGGGGGTGTGGTTGTAGGGACAAACAAGCAGTGATAGAAGCAGATCATCAAAAGATGTCAACAACAATAGAACAAAAGAACACATAGATGTTAAAGTTAAAGTTGGTGATATTATCTAAACAAATGTGCTAATTAAGAATGGATGGTAGGGCACTCAAGGTATAGATCTAGTGGGGGTGGGGAGAGCATAAAAGATTTTTAATTTTTTTTTAAAATAATGGAAATAGGTGGGAAAAGGAAAATCTATATAATTTATTGGAAAAAAAAAGGAAGGGGGAAACAGAAAGGGGGTGGGGATGGGGGAGGGAGCTCACGACCTAAAGTTGTTGAATTCAATATTCAGTCCGTAAGGCTGTAAAGTGCCTAGTCGGAAGATGAGGTGTTGTTCCTCCAGTTTGCGTTGGGCTTCACTGGAACAATGCAGCAAGCCAAGGACAGACATGTGGGCAAGAGAGCAGGGTGGAGTGTTAAAATGGCAAGCGACAGGGAGGTTTGGGTCATTCTTGCGGACAGACCGCAGGTGTTCTGCAAAGCGGTCGCCCAGTTTACGTTTGGTCTCTCCAATGTAGAGGAGACCGCATTGGGAGCAACGAATGCAGTAGACTAAGTTGGGGGAAATGCAAGTGAAATGCTGCTTCACTTGAAAGGAGTGTTTGGGTCCTTGGACGGTGAGGAGAGAGGAAGTGAAGGGACAGGTGTTGCAGCTTTTGCGTGGGCATGGGGTGGTGCCATAGGAGGGGGTTGAGGAGTAGGGGGTGATGGAGGAGTGGACCAGGGTGTCCCGGAGGGAGCGATCCCTACTGAATGCCGATAAGGGGGGTGAAGGGAAGATGTGTTTGGTGGTGGCATCATGCTGGAGTTGGCGGAAATGGCGGAGGATGATCCTTTGAATGCGGAGGCTGGTGGGGTGATAAGTGAGGACAAGGGGGACCCTATCATGTTTCTGGGAGGGAGGAGAAGGCCTGAGGGCGGATGCGCGGGAGATGGGCCGGACACGGTTGAGGACCCTGTCAACGATCGTGGGTGGAAAACCTCGGTTAAGGAAGAAGGAGGACATGTCAGAGGAACTGTTTTTGAAGGTAGCATCATCGGAACAGATGCGACGGAGGCGAAGGAACTGAGAGAATGGGATGGAGTCCTTACAGGAAGCGGGGTGTGAGGAGCTGTAGTCGAGGTAGCTGTGGGAGTCGGTGGGTTTGTAATGGATATTAGTGGACAGTCTATCACCAGAGATTGAGACAGAGAGGTCAAGGAAGGGAAGGGAAGTGTCAGAGATGGACCACGTGAAAATGATGGAGGGGTGGAGATTGGAAGCAAAATTAATAATTTTTTTTTTGGATTTCCAGCATCTGCAGTTTTTTTGTTTTTATTTATAGCCCATCCCTATAGCCCTTGTTCAGAAGGCATTTAAAAGCCAAGCAACCACATTGTTGTGGGTCTGGAGTCATATGTAGGCCAGAGCAGCTAAGGATGGCAGATTTCCTTTCCTAAAGGACATTAGTGAACCAGATGGGTTTTTAGAACAATTGACATTGGTTTCATGGTCAGATTTTTATTGAATTCAAATTGCACCATCTGCTATGGTGGGATTTGAACCCAGGTCCCCAGAGTATTACCCTGGGTCTCTGGATTACTAATCCGGCAACAATACCATTATGCCGTCACCCCCCACCCCTGATGAAGGGAAGGAGAAAATTCAGCTTGGGTTCCTGGTCTTGACTGTTTTCCCGTTGACCTGGCTGGCACTGCAGGCATGTGGACCCCACATGATGGACGAGACGGGACTTCACAGGGTCAAAATGCCTGTTGATTCTCCAGACTGGATGTGCAAAGAATGCATTCTAAACTTCCTCCAGCAAAGAGTTTCGGGAGAGAAGGGAAATAGTTTGTGATGAATGGTGAGGGAAAGAAAAGCCTGGGAAAAATGAAGGTAAAAATTGAGTATCATGGAGTGGATGTAAATAGATGCAGTTGAAAAACCAAGAGACACAGCTGAAATCTGAAGGTGATAAAACTAAAACTGAGCCACAAGTGAGGCAATGAATAATGAAATACTTTAAAAGCACAAAATTATTGTTCAAAAGAAAATGGATCATTAATTCACTGGGGATGAGTGATATGATAGCATCCCCTCTGTTTTATGGCATCAATTTTCTTACACTGAGTTTGTGCCTTTAAAGGGGTCCAGTGGCCTGTATAATGACAAGATATGATAAAGTAACACTGATGCTTGCTTTGCAAACCAGAGAACAGAATGAAGCATCCGCTCAAAATGCAGTCAGCAAAGAAAGGCCAACAAAACAAATCCCAGTAGACTTTGTCAATGTTGCCTATTGAATGCTAGAGTTGGATTGCAGCATCTTTAACTGTTTGTTTGCCCTTTTCCGAATACCATCAAATTATTTGGCTCTCACTTTCACCTGACTGATGAAGTCATGGAAACAAAAAGTGGATAAGGAGTCCATTCGCCCCATTGTGCTGGTGCCAGCCCCTTGATAGAGCTATCTAATTCATCCCATTCCCCTGCCCTTTTGATGCTGCCCTGAAATTTTTTTCCTCTTCAAGTATCCGATTTGCTTTGAAAGGTATCATTGAATTTTCTTCCATCACCGCTCTGGGGGGTGCAATCCAGATCTCAAGAAGTTGCTGTATCAGTACATTTCTCCTGATCTCACCGCTGGTCCTTATTTATGTCTGCTGGATACTGACCCTTCTGCTGCTGGAAACAATGTATGATGGTTTTGAACAACCTTTCTTAAATCTCCCCTTAACCTTTTCAGCTTTAAGGAGAACAAACCCAGCCTCTCCACATAACTGAAGTCTTTCCTCCATGGTACCATTCTAGTAAATCTCCTCTGAATTCTCTCTCCAAGGCGTTAACAGCTTCCATAAAGTGTAGTGCCCAGAATTGGGGACACAATTCCAGCTGGAGCTGAATCAGTGTTTGATAAAGGTTTTGCATTATTAGCTTGTTTTTGCACTTTATGTCTCTGTTTATAAAGCCAGGGATCCCATAAGCTTTTACAACAATCTTCTCAGCTTGTCCTGCCACATTCGAAGGTTTTTGTTTGCTCATTCCCAAAGGCCTTTATGTTCTTGGACCGAAAATTGTCTAGAAAATTGTAATGTTTAGTTTATATTGCATTTCTTCAGTCTTCCTTCCAAAATGAATCACTTCACACTTCTCTGCATTAAGTTGAAGCTGTCATGTGTCTGCCCATTTCACCAGCCAGTCAGCCTATGACATCCTAAAATCTGTCACTATCCTCCTGTTACCTATATTTCCAATATATTAGAAGTTAACTAAGCTTTCAGTGCCATGATTGTTTTCCCCCTTTAGTTTCCTCCCCACCCTTTGTTTGATGTTCCTGTGAGGTGCCTAGTGACATGTTAGTGTATTTATAAAGTATATATATTTATATATTTATAGTCATATAAATACAATTTGTAGTCATGTGATTCCACTTGTCAAAACCTGTTGTCATTCCTACACTGACCACTTGGAGGCGAGTGAGTACACTGTTGGGATGGCTGCCACTGGCTTTCCCCCCTCACTATGGAAATATGTATTGCTTGACACCCTTCCGTGGTTAAAGTTGTGTTACTCAATTCAGGACAAAGCATGAGAAAGCACTAAGTTGATTTTTTTTGTTTTTTGACTCCCCATCATTTGTTTTCAGAAAACATGAAAGAGGTGGACAGCTTCAGTGTGCACTTGCATCACCACGAACCTAAATTAGTTTTATTTTTAAGAATGTGTGGTGGGGGAAGCTTGAATGTTGATGGAATTGGTATGAGGGCAATGGATGAATGAAATTTGGTGCCACTTAGTATATGGGCAGCAGAGTTTTGGGTGAGCACAAATTGCAGAATGGATGATGGAAGGCCAGTCAGGAGAGCTTTGGAAGGTTCAGTCCAGAGCAAGCAAAGGCACTGATGAGAATTTCTGCAGCAGATAATCTGAGCTAGGGGGTGGAGTCTGGTGATGTTATGGAGGTGGAAGGCGGTCTTGGGATGATGGTGTGAATATGTGGTGGGAAGCTCATGTCGGGGAGGTGTGATACCAAGGTTGCAAACAGTCTGGTTTAGCCTCAGACACTGCCCATTGAAGGGGATGGGGCTGATGGCAAGGGAACAGAGTTTATAGTGTGGTCCAAAGGCAATGGCTTTAGTCTTCCCAATATTTGGTTGGAGGAAATTTCTGCAATACTGGATGTTAAACAAATAGTATGACGCACCAAAGACGGTGGAGAGAGGCACCGTGTGGATGAAAACATTTGACAAAGGTTAAAAGGTAACAAAACTCAGCTGTTCAGGGCGCAGGTGTCAGACGTGACAAGGACAGCAACAAACGTAATAGCTGAATAGCCACCAATAATCATTGTCCAAGTCACAAGGTCATTTGGATAAGGCTGATCAATATTTTGAAACTATACAGGGTATGAGTCAGCACCTACAGGAGAGGAGAAAATTAGAGATTATAAAAAAAATGAAGCTTATTAAATACACAGCTTCAGGATTCAGATAGAATATTTATGGGAATAAGTGACTCATTATCTGTCCATGTCTTATGATCAAAGTAGCAAGATTCAAGTGTTAGCCTTGGAATTGAGTACTGGCAGGGAATGTGAGTTTGGGGAACATAACTGTCCAGCAGGAACCACCTCAATATATCCAAGTTAGTGCCCACAGCAAAACCAAACTGCACTGCTGGCTTAATTGTTTTGAATGCTGCCAAGTGTATTACTAAGCCTCGCAGACTAAGGCCTGGATCTCAGATAGAGGATGGGGGTAAGTTAGGATGCACCTCGAACACTGAGATCAGTGAGCCTGGGTTCCTGCTTCTGATAGCTACCCTACAGCCACCTTTCCAAAAGCTCAGTGATGTCCCTCAAGCTGTGTATTTAATAAGCTTCACTATTTTTTTCCTTATCTCTAATTCTCTTCTCTCCTGTAGGTCATGACTCACACTCTGTATAGTTTCTACTGGTCAGCCTTATCCGAGTGACCTTGTGTCTTGGACAATGTTTATCGGTGGGCTATTCAGCTATTTTGCCAACATGCTTGACACAGATTTTACTGAATAGCCACATGCTCACTTTCTAGCAGAGGCCAGTGGAAAATGACCCAAAGCAGAAATCCTTGGCAAGTTTTCCCTCTCCCAACCCAAGAGCAATTGTAACACTCCCGCTCCCCACTGTTACTCCCCCCACCCAAGCCAGACTCCTGCTTGCCTGAGATCCAGTGTGTGTGACCCATGGGCTCAGTGGCAACTCCTGAGTGAACTTGCTGGAGTTACCAAAGCTGATCACCAGACATTCACACCAGAGGGGAAACACCTGGTCTTATCACAGCTCAGCCTGGTACATCCATTCCTGATTTTTTGCTTTAATGGTTTACATTGCCTCACTGGAATATATCATTCACCCACTCTGACCTGTTTCCAGTTTTTTAAACATTTTTAGCTCAGCTTCTAGTCCACATATCCTCTATTGTTCCATCTCAATGACACCATCCCCACTTGTTGGTAAATCCTTTTCTAGAACCTGCCTAGCTCCCACTGTCCACTTCTTTTGAAGGGCCTGCACTCATGACATTAACCTGTCATTTCTCTTTGCAGTTGCTAATGTACTAACATATTTTTCTTCTTAAATTTGCAATTGCATTCTGAAATATACTGCTACTGTGACCCTTGGAGCACTGTTTGAGCAGTCTCAATCCATGACCTTGTAAATTAGCTCCACAGTACAGATCAGACCACATATTGGCTGCAGTGGGAAATGACAGGAAAGAGCTTGCATTTATGTAGCACCTTTCACATTGGAACAGGAATAGGATATTAAGCCTGTTGAACCTGTTTCACCATTCAATTAAATGCTTGTGTGATGCCGTGTCTCAGCATTTAAACCAGCAACATAAACCTAATGTGTCAAATCAGATGGGATAATCTTTCCATCTGATGTACACCTTAATGATGAATATATTGCTGTGCCAAATTGTCTTTTTCAAATGCTACCTCTGTCTCTTCCACCTGGAAAATTCCAAGTAAATGGATATCTCATTTCACTTGGAAAGGTCACATGTCTTACCATCCATTTATACATCACAAAACATAGCTACTTACCAACCGTATTAGTGGATAGCATGGGTCAGTATGCTGACAGTGACTAGGGATGGGGGGTCTTGGCCTTGGGCTCCTCTGTCTTGGAAAATGTGGCTGTGGATCCGGTTTCTAATTGTTATCCAGTGATGTGTTTGAGGGTATCAAGGAGGAGTGGCCGATCAACATTTACCTTGGCCTTTGGGTTGGTGCATGAAGAATAGGCGATTGGGTGTAAACAAAAAAAAAAGCAGCTGGTACTTAGAATTGGAGGCCAGAAAGAATTGACATCCTAAGGGGAGGGGAAAAAGTGTCGATCTCTTTCATTTTAACAGGATAAGCTTGACCAGATCAATATTTCCAAGGGAGGTATTTCATCCAATATAACATACAAAATCAAGTGTTTGGACTAAATCAGTCATCTAACAGAAGTTTTGAACAGCTCATCTCCAAGGGAAGTGATACATGAAGCAGAACAATTGTGAGGTATTCAAATTGCACAAAATCATTAGTGACATCACTTGTAGAGGCAAATTTCTTACAAGTCATGGCAAGAGATTTGGATTGAGGTACATCTTTGCACAGTTGAAGATGTTCCATCAACCTTACTGTACTCCAATTAAAATAATACAATCCTGCAATGGCTACAGCGTAGCCATCATGTCTGTTCTGGATGTCTTCAAGAGCAACTCACCTTTTTCTGTAGCCCTGTAAATTTTCTCCTCAGATAATTAGCCAATACCCTTTTGAAAGACACGATCCACCGCACACTCAGGCAGTGCATTCTAGATCCTAACCACTTGCTTTGTCAAAAAGGTTTTCCTTATGTTGCCTTTGTTTTTTTTTTGCCATTCACCTTAAGTCAGTGTCCTCTGGTTCCTGAGGCTCCCTGATAGGTTGTAGAGATACACCATTTCTTTACGATATGAATTTGGGAGCCGTTGATAAAATGCAGTTAAAATGTGTTAATCATAATAAAAAACAGATTTCCTCTGATCTGACTATCAGCAATGTGACTGGAAAATATCACTGACAAGGGGCTTAAAAAAAAAGACAAAATAGTGTTGATCGTTGCTTGTAAGAAGAGAATTCCTCACTAAGAAGAATGTGCTGTGAAGAATTACATAAACTAGGGCTCCTCATGCTGGAACAGAAATATCTTAAATGAGGGCTTATTTAGGCTTAGAAGATTCTTAACAGCACAGAGAACGGAAACCCAGAACCACACTTTCAGGTCCCATGAACAGCATTGGAGGGCACAGAGCTGGATTTTTTGTTTTACACACTTAAGATGATCTACAGCTGTTGATCTCAGGGCTTTTGGAAAACAGCCAGGTGCTGCAATGGGAAGTTAATAGGATGAATATTCTGGGAGTATGAGATCACCGGGGTGAAAGGGCCTTCTTCAAATTGTTGTATGACGTTGATCTTGTGGGAAGACTTGATATTGGTTAGGAACCAAATCCTCTGATGGAAAATGTGGAGAAAAGTCATGAATATGTATTTCAACAGGCCAAAAAAAAAATCATATATTTACTGTGATATTTACTTGTAAAATATGACCTCCATTCCGACTGACAACTTGAAATTATCCAATATTTGAATAAGAACTTGTTTATACATTTTGGAAAAGAGATTTATCAAAAAAAAATTGAAGGGTGAGAGACATTTTCACTAATTAATAGAATACTGAAATCCAAAATCAAAATCAAGAAATTTAATATTTCCTAGAGAAGGAAAGGTCCAAAACAAGAATGGAACTTAAAACTTTATTTTTACATATCTTTCTCTAAGATACAAGGTACTAAACGATTTCCTGAATGTCCTCGCACCTGATGCTGGAGCCTGACAGAAAGCCAAATTGTGAGTCAACATTTGTTTATTGTTTCCCCTGCAAGATATCTTTATAAATTAACTAATTTTTGCTTGTCATGAGAGCTAACAAGTAAATTAAAACCTGGGTGTAGAAATCAATCTTTTTTGTTCCATCCTATTGTTGTATATGCTAAATTTAAAAAGGTGCGGTGTGCTCACACTGTAATTCTCACCCTTTCACTACACTGAAACAGTCGTGACAATGGTGCATTTTTTGACCTTGACCTCGCTGCAACCTTTGACATACTGACCGCACTATCCACAGTGCTTCTCCTCCATTATCCAGTTCAGTGGAACTGCCTTTGCTTGTTCCACTCTTGCCTATCTAATTATCGTCAGAACATCTCCAACAGTGGCGCCCCTTCATGCTCTGGAGACCCCCAAAGATTTGTTCTTGGGTGAATCTACTTCCTTGTCTACGTGTGGCCTCACCTTGGTGACATTATCTAAAGTCACATCTGCAACTGGACCTGAGGGCATCCTA
Organism: Carcharodon carcharias; assembly: GCF_017639515.1. NCBI lineage: Eukaryota > Metazoa > Chordata > Chondrichthyes > Lamniformes > Lamnidae > Carcharodon > Carcharodon carcharias. Next base: position 16,092,527 of record NC_054483.1, on the reverse strand, counting down.
ACCTATAGGATTCACAGGTTCATTTGGCAAAATATGTGAATGCATTCGGTTGTAATTTTAAAAATTATATTTAGCAAGGGAAGCAGATAATTCTTTTGTTGGTTGTAGGTCACTTGTGAGATTTTTTTCAATGTAATATCATCTGTGTTGATTCAAGAAATCAAGAAGGAAGTAGGCTCCATCTGTTGTCATTGTGCTTCTGCTATTCATAGAACAACCGCAGATTTACTGAGTATCATGTTGGTAATTGTGTCATTGACTCAAGTACAATTCACTGACTTTATGAGACATTTGAAAAGCAACAGGATTTTTAAAGTACACTGAATATGTAACTGCAACTTAACTTGTGGAGATGTTATCCAGTGGCTGACCTGCTAGATGAACATGAGACTGTTGTCTCATCTTTTTGTATTATGACCTACTCAAGTGGCAGGGTGGTTGGTGTAGTAACCTATGAAAGCTCCATTGCATAAGGTTGACAATTCTCCACAGGTCACTACCCATCTCATTTGGGCCATTTGGGGAATTATTGAGCAGAACCAAGACATTTCTTCTTACTTCTGTATCCTTGCATGTTCAAATCACCTCCCAATCCAAGTAATTCTTTTGCAGGCTCTCAGACCTGTGGCAAACCTTACCACCCAATAATCTTTCTTTCCTCAATATATTTTCTGAAAGTTAAGCTGATTTTTCATCAGGTTCCTTCCTCTTGCCGAGGGTCGGATGCAAGATTATGCCAGTCGCTTCTTGTGACTAGAATTCATTGCTAACCACGGCGTAATATTTGGTACCAGCCATGGTGTAATATGAGGTAAGGTCCCAGCCTTTTCCGAGTGACCGGCCACAAGTCCATTTTGTCAGTAGTGTCCTAAATATGTCACGATGACTCCAAGGTACTTGTCATGTTACAGAAATCCAAGCTTGTCATTCCCCGAACAACGCTTTATTTTCTTCACGCCTTGTGTTTCCAAACTGGGTGGCCCCTTTGTTCACCTGGGCTCCTTGATCCAAAAATGATTTTCACTGTAAGGAAGGAAAATGGAGGGAGGAGCATACAGGTCATTTTTGCTTGTGCTGAAGCAGCCAGTTAAGGAATTGCACTTGCAGAAGCCTGGAAGCAGGTTGCTCGGCTGATCACTTGAGAGGATGCTGGTGAGAAGATACCTCAAGAAGATCAAGCTGGGGATGAAATATAAAATATCCTTTAAAAATACACAAAAACAAGCTCATGGACAGTTTACTATCAGCAGAGGCCAACAGGTTTTTAAGCTCATGCCTGCGATATAAGAACGTCTGCAAGCGAGATCTCAAGTTGAAGGGGATCAAAGTCAATGCTGCTGACCTGAGTGCCTGGTCACAAACAGTCAGGAAGAACATGTAAAAAGCAAAAAACAAAAGAAAGGACCAGATGACAGAAGACAAAGCTGGGCAGAAGGAAAAAAAAAGTTAGTTGCTCTCAGGCCAACGCTATTCATTTGTGCCAGCTGTGGAAGGGACTATCACTCACGAATCAGCCTCTACAGCCACAACCAATGATGGTCAGTCCAGGAGTGACATCACCCTGGGCGCAGCCCATCGTCTCCTGAGGCAGCCAGATGCCTACTTAATATGTTAGCTTCACTTGTAGTGTTTAGGTACTAAAAGGAGGACAGCTTTTGTATTGACTCTTCATTTGAACATGGGGAGAATGTTGGGGGAATGAAGAGCTAATCAGTGGTAACACCCCTCATCCCACCACAGCTGAAACTGGAAAAGTCTTCACACTTTGGGGATTGCATCTGGGACATTCTCGTTCTGCATTGCCGACTGCTTATTATGTTAACCTGCTGACCCAGCACTGATCTTTTGGTTTCCTCATTTCTAAATGCATTTTCCTCTCTTTCATTCTTGTTGCCACAAGTGATTCCCTAATCAAATGGCCTGTATTGTGCTCGTTGGCCTGTGCCATTGTTCTAACGCCAAACACTAAGATGGGGAGAGCCCTGACTTTTAGTGGCAGCATTCCCACTTCTACTTCCGGAGAAGCAGAGATCGAACTCTGCTCCAGACAATCTCAGTGAGTGAAGAACAGAGCCGAGACTCTCAGTTTGTGAGAATACTCATGGGTGTGGGTAGATGCCCTGCTCGCTGGATGGGCTGAGGGACCCCATACAACTGCCCCACCTTGTAGGATTAACCACTCTATTTCCTGATGTAAAGGTGGTTATGATCAATAAGGAGCATCCCATTACAGTCTGTCAAACTGTTAATCAGCATGTGAAACCTTCCATTACTTCATATGATATGCCAAGGGAAGAGTGTGAAGATATGAAAACAGTAACAAAGCACGGGGAAGAGGCCCAGAGCAGTCCTCTGTCATTTTATCTTCTTCTCCAAGGGAAAGTGGATAATGCTCTTTCCCTGTTTTACTGGACAAAAGCAAAACCAAAAAAAAATTCAATGTGAATAATTATTTTTGTTAATTTGATCTTTCCAAATCAGTGGTGTCAAACTCACCCTAACACTTGGAATAATGTTATGTGACCATTCACTAAAAATACTTTCAATACAAAAACCTAGTACTTTCAGAGCACAAGATTTAATCTCAGATGGAAGCTTGAGTTTATATTTTTAAAAAATACTGAAGTGAAAAGATCAGTGTGAACGAGATTTGTCTGCAAGGATTGACTGGCGGAAGCTCAGCTGTTAAGGGACTTTGACAAGTTGTTATGACACCACGTCTACTGGGTATATAATGTCATTCATGTTGCTGTGGGGAGCAGTTAAATAGAAACCAGCCACCTGCCCAGATAGGCACATAGGTGAGAGCATTGTGTGCCTACTCATGTGCTCCTCCTAGTGGTCAGTGCAGGGGCACTGCTGGATGGTGAAAATGTGACCCTGGAAGACATAAGGTGGAAAAATAGATTTTAAACAGAAGGGTTTATTTTAAAATAAAATTAAGGGAGAAAAAGGATAATGAAGGATGCCTGAAAAGGATATAAAAATGATAATAACATACTGAGGAAGTATCACTGATGAGAGACAAAGACTGAGACTGCTTGTTTTGTTATTTTAATGAATATACTGTTGTATGCTGATCAATGATTGGACACAGTGGACACAGTCCAATGCTCTGAACATGGCTAAGCTACCAGATATCCATGTCTGCCAATCCTGTACATTCTGGACTTTTGAATGGCTGATCTAGTCAATTCCAAAAGGCGACCCAATAGGACATCCTCTGATCTGCTATCTGGTTCACAAGGTTTGTGTAAGTTAGTGTAGTTTGTACTAAGTAGATGATAAAAATAAGAAAGACTTGCATTTATACAGTACCTTTAATGACCTCAGGTTGTTCCAAAGTACTTTACACAATTGAAGTTTTTCTGAAACTCACCATTATAATAAAGGCAGCCAATTTTCACACAGCAAGCTCCCACAAACAGCAAAACAGAAAATCTGGGGTGTTTTTTTGAGGTGTTGATTGAGGAAAAAATATTGGCCTGACACCAGGTTAATGCCGCTGCTGACCTTCAAAATCATGTCATCTTTTTTGTGTCTCGGAGAAGCGGGAATTCCCCGGTTTAATGACCAAAAGATGACACATTCAACGGTGCCTCACTTACCCTGTCCTGTGTTGGAGTTCCAGTATAGATTTTTGCACTGAAATCTGTGGAGTGGAACTTGAACCCATAATCTTTTAAAGCAGAAGGCTAGAGTGCTACCAAATGAACCATGGCTGACACACAGCTGGTATTGCAGGAGCACAGGATCAGGTCTGCTGAGTTAACCCTGCTGTCAACATGTAGTAGATACTCAGATGAGATACCAGAGATACCAAGTATTTGTTGGATTGAGCCCGCAAAGGAGTTGCCCTTGTGAGAAAAGGAATAGGGAGAAAATTGACAACAAGTCTTTTATTTATCATAAAATGCAACGTGACTTTCACATGTTTAGTGCTTGTTCGTCAATTCTCTTCTTCCTCATCAGTTTAAAATTTTCTGCTCCACAACTGATTTAAGTTTCTGCATTTTCTTCTTCCTTATTGGTTTGTTCAGTCCAGTGTTGTTCACCCAACTGGTGTTGAGAAATCATTTCTCCCAATTTCAATTTTTCCCATTTCATGCAGCAAACAAATTCTACTCGCTTGCCTCCTACAAACAGTTCTATTACATTCCAGCTGAAGAAAATTCTGTGATGTGGATGCGACAACAGCTCCTCACCAAACTCAAAATATGACCCCAAGAATAAAATTGACCATGTGTTAAAAATTTGCCAGAAATACCACAACACGCCCAAAAGCTTGGCTCCTGAAAACTGCAGATGGCACCAAGGTAGATTTTTGAACATTTGTGTATACCTTTCCATTATTGCTTGATGTTCATTTGGTGACTTGATTTTGCTGACTTTGAGGCCTAAGGTAATAGCCTCTCTGTAGACAAACTCTCTTTGCAGAAACAGGAGATTGTCTTCAGTGGAAAGGAAGTAATCATCCAGCTGAAGTTGAAGTACCGACAGGAAGGAACACACTACTTGTTTCACATAAATAATAATATCCACAATGTAAGTGCCATGTGTTGGTCTCTCATGAACTGAAGTGGGACAGTTTGGATTGATATTAAAATATGTGTGCATTATATCCATTAATACCCTTATTGTAGACTCAAGAGGCATGATAGGATACTTGACAATGAGAGATGAACAATGGTCATTGTTCACAGCCTGTGTAAACATGAAAGAGATAAAGGAAATTCAATTAAAGGCAGAGCAGAGAGGCCCAAGCTGAGGGACAAGATAACATCTGCATTTCATCTATAGTGTAGCTCACTGATTAAGTAAAGAAACCCACCAGCTGATGAATGTATTAGAATAATCAGCAATTAGCAGCTGTTAATGAGGTCCAACAGCAATGTTAGGAAGTCAGAATTATAAAAGGGTGTTGCAAACTGTACATTTTTGACAAGTTTCCTTGGGTGACCCAGGAGCTTCTCCCATGCATGCTTGAATAAAGGCTTTTCGGGATGGGTCTGGCCACCATGCCGCGGAACGCTCCAAGTAGTTAGACCGTGCCGCACCACCTGTCCCTGGTGGAAAAATTTATGCAGAGAAACACCTTTGACCACAAGTCCATCAGGCAGTGGTCGGCACATAACATCTTAGAGGCCCTTCGGGAAAAGGAGAGGGTGGATCCTGTGGGCTGGTTCCCCGAGCAGACTGTCAAAGTCATTTGGCAGAATGCCTCATTGCCAGAACTTTCCAACAAGCACCAAGATGTAGCTTGGCTGGTGATGAGAAAGGCCCTCCCTGTCAGATCCTTCCAACACGCCAGGAGTCTCACCCCCTCTGCACGTTGCCCTCGAGGTGGCTGTGGTGGATTATGCCTTTGCAAAGAAGGCCTGGAGATAGATGCAGTGGTTTCTGACGAGGTTCATCCCGAGCAGTTCTGTGACACAGGACTCTGTGCTCTACGGGCTGTTCCCAGGGACACACACCGAGACAAACATCAACTGCAGCTGGAGGATCATCAACTCGGTGAAAGACGCTCTTTGGTCTGCCCAAAACTTGTTGGTCTTCCAGCACAAAGAGTTGTCCCTGACTGAGTGTTGCAGACTGGCACATTCCAAGGTCCAGGACTACGTGCTGAGAGACGCACTAAAGCTTGGGGCAGCCGCTGCAAAGGTACAATGGGGAAAGGTCGCTTTCTGCCACAGTGCACCGAGGGACTGGGAACTGTTGAGAGCCCCTCGGGCTGTACAGCTCAAAATGAATGTATGCAGTGAATACTAAGTATTATAAATGTATTGAAGCATCTCAGAGTGCAACATGATGTATGTCTAATTGTCTGCATTGACCATATTGAAATGATTGTGATATTCATTGACTGTATTGATGCACCTTATGATACATGTGTAAAAGTTGAATCTGATTGTACTTATGTGATGGTGATTTGAAATGGTTTGGAATGTTGTGCCAGATATTTTATGAATAAAGTATATTTTTCAAAAAAAAGCATGCTTGAATAAAGGCTTTTTACTTAGTTGAACCTCTCAGACTTCAAAGTTGCTGTTTTTCTCCACAACATGAACAAATAAGCAACTTTATTTGAAAAATTACTTAACTTCTCTTTCTGTGACTGTCAAATTTTATTTGATAACACTCTTGTGAAGTACCTTGGGATGTTTAGTTACGTTAAGTGTTGGTATTGTGCTTCAGCCTGAAGAACATGGACAAAATAGACTGTTAGGCCTTGTTGGAACAAGGGAATGGGGAACCCTGAAGAATAGGGAGACAGAGAGCTGGAGACCAGTGACAAGAATAGGATTTTCACAGTCATGGTTCAGTGGTAACACTCTTGCCTCTTTTTTTTCCAATAAATATATAGATTTTCCTTTTCCCACCTATTTCCACTATTTTTAAAAAATTTTTTTTAAATCTTTTATGCTCTCCCCACCCCCACTAGAGCTATACCTTGAGTGCCCTGCCATTCATTCTTAATTAGCACATTCGTTTAGATAATATCACCAACTTTTAACTTTAACACGTATGTGTTCTTTTGTTCTATTGTTGTTGACATCTTTTGATGATCTGCTTCTATCACTGCTTGTTTGTCCTTACAACCACACCCCCACTCCACTTCTCTCTCTCTGCCCCCCACACACACACCTTAAACCAGCTTATATTTCAACTCTTTCTTGGACTCGAACTCAAGTTCTGTCGAAGGGTCATGAGGACTCGAAACGTCAACTCTTTTCTTCTCCGCCGATGCTGCCAGACCTGCTGAGTTTTTCCAGGTAATTCTGTTTTTGTTTTTGTTTTGGATTTCCAGCATCCGCAGTTTTTTGTTTTTACTACTCTGAGAATGCCAGATGTGCTGTTGTTCAGGTGAAATGTTGAAGAGGCACTGTATGCTCTGTCAGACCATAAGACCAAAAGACATAGGAGCAGAAATTAGGCCATTTGGCCCATTGAATCTGCTCCGCCATTCAATCATGGCTGATAAGTTTCTCAACCTCATTCTCCCACCTTCTCGCCCTCTCCTTCTATCAATATTGGTATTGGATGTAACAGATCTCATGGCGCTATCTCAAAAAAGAGCCTGGGGAATTTTACTTGGTTAATATTCATCCACTAAACAAAATCACTAAAACAGCTTGGTCATTTATAGCCTTGCTGTCTGTGGGATCTTGCCGTGCTCACTTTACACTTGTGGGGTTCCTCCGATCCCATGCTGGACAATGGGCATTCACTTTACAACAGAGACTTAAAATTCAAAAGTATTTTCATTAATTGTGAAGCACGAGGAGCATACATACCCAAGATGGGAATGGTGCTATGTAAATACAAGTTGTTGAAATTTGTCCAGTGAATTGTTTGTTGATGCCTCAGTCTGACAACCTTCGTTGGATTTAATGCTTTGGTCTGGATCAGCAATGTGAGCAGAGTTGCTGCAGTCTGAGTGGCATATTCAATTTACCATTGCATGGGCACTGTTCAATTAGAAAACTGAGACAATTTTTCTTTTCAAGCTTCTCGCAGTTTCAGCTCGATTGTTTTGAACAAAAGTTAGGGCAAATTTCAAAAGCGTTATTCAGGTAACGTTTGGAATCAGTGACTTCAACAAATGGCTGCGCGTGTAAATGAGATAAAAAGACGACACATACACATTGCCCCTTTTTGATAAAAGCAAAAAACTGCGGATGCTGGAAATCCAAAACAAAAAAACAGCTGGAAAAACTCTGCAGGTCTGGCAGCATCTGCTGAGAGGAACACAGTTAACGTTTCGAGTCCGGATGACTCCAACAGAACTAAGGAAAAATAGAAAGGTGAAATATAAGCTGGTCATTTTTGAGTTTGCTGAACTTAATAAAACGGAAAGCTTCTTTCCCTAAATAATTTCTCCAAGTTTGTGTTTTGAAGCAAACTGGTTTTAAATTATTGCAGCGAAGAGAAGAAAAGTCTGCTTGGATGGAGTGCGGGCAACCAGAAACACCGAGTGACCTCCTGAGTGCGTGTCTGTGTTTGTGCTTTTGCAGCCTTTCCTATTTCTTGTTACAAGGTTGAGGGATTTTCTCTAATGATCACCTATCCGATACTGCAGTCAGAAAAATACAACCAATTTCATTTACTGATAGCATTGCAAGAGAAGCGACGAAACTTCCCAAACCCGAAATTGGGGGGGGGGGTGGGGGAGACACTGAGAGCAATGCCACAATCTTCCTGTCATCTGTCGGGCTCCGGACTGTCAATCAGACGAACCCGCCCCGTTTCTCCTCCCCTCTCACTTGCCAGCTATCTCGCGAGAGGCGGCGGGCGGTGCTGTCGATAACCCGGCGCCCGGTAGCAAGCGCTGGCTCCCTCCCTTGCAATCTCCAATTGCAATTTTTCCAACATGGCCTCGACTGGAACGTGTACCCGATTCAGCGATGAATACCAGCTTTATGAGGAGCTCGGCAAGTAAGTGACACAAGCCTCCTTCCTCCCCCTGTTGCCCGCCTTCCTCTTTCTGCCTCCCCCCTCCTCTTCTACCCCAGTCCCCTCCACCTCTTTTTTTCAGCAGTCTGAGGGAAACCTCCACTAACCCCCCTCTCCCAGCAGAAGGAGGGGGAAAAAAATCGCAACATTTACGATCCTTTTAATGGGTATAAAATGAACCCTTGTTGTGCTACATTGTGTTTTTTCTCTATTCTCTCTCTCTCTGTCCAGAGGCGCTTTCTCCATCGTCCGCAGATGTGTGAAACTGTCAACAGGGCAAGAATATGCAGCGAAAATCATTAACACCAAAAAGCTTTCTGCTAGAGGTGGGTTGAATGCTTTTATTATTCCTCCCCCCCCCCCTCCCTCCTGCCTCCATACATAGTGTTTTGTGAGGGGGCTGTGGGCAGTAGTGGTGAGGAACAGCTGTCAAACCTGCATCCACCCATTTCAGCAGTTCGAAAGCAGGTGACAGCGACGCTGAAATTCAACCTTTATATTTTGAATCTGTCGGGATTTGATTTTGCTGATAAAATACTCGTCAGAAATGCTCCCCACCCCCTTTTCCCCCAGGTTTTGTTTTTCTTGCCCGTTCGCCATTCAGTCATGCCTTTTGTTTTTTTTAAATTAAAAGTGATACATTTTGGGTTCTTTATATCCTTCGTGTTTTATTCTGCAACTTGAATTTCTCGCACCGTTACCCGCACGCAGGGCGTTGGAAAAACCTTGGGGGGGGGGGGGGGGTGAAGAGAGAAAAAGACGGTGTCAATCTCTTGTGTACAACTTGTTACAGTATCAGTGGGACACACGGTGGCCTCTGGCTGGAGCTGTTTTGCTGCAGGCTGGATGCAGTATTTGCTTTTTTGCTTTTCTCCTCTGACGAATGCAATTTCAACACGGGGTATGCTTTCTATATATAAAAAACAGCCGGGTGGACCGCTTCAGCAGCAGGAAACCTTTTCCTTCCCGCACGTGAAAAACGCAGAGTGCTTTTCTCGTCGTCTTCAAAATATGTAATTGAAAGTACGTTGGTTCTTGGTGCAGGAAGAGCGGTGGTGGCGGCGGTGCTGGGAGATGAGACAGTGATCGTTAATCAACGAGCATTTAAAAAAAAACCCACTGGCTTCAAATCGCGCAAATTGTCGAGGGGTGGGAAGCGGGGATCAGTTTTGAAATAAGCTACGACCCCTGCTTATTCAGCTACTACTACCCCTTTCTCGCTGCTGGCATAGCAGATGGAATTGTGCAGTTCATTTCCATGGATCTCTTGTGTTGAGCGTGTTGAGCGTGACAGTGCAGTCTCCTGGAACCAGCCCTGGCTGAGATCCGCTTCCATATAATAAAGATGTGACTGTCGGTTTCTTGTATTCTTTGCGATGAATTTCAAGATGTCAACGTTAGCAGTGGTTTTTTTTTTTGAAGAACATTTGTCGTTGTGTAAATTGAACTTTTTTTTAAAAAAAGACCTCATTCTTGTTTGAAGCTTTACGAATGAATCCTACCCTTTTGCTCACATACCTCACTTCATGCCCTTTGCCAGTGCACTGTCCACAGCGGAAACGTGTCCTGCTATCAGGCCCCAAACTGGGTTGCTGAGATGTGGAAAAGCAGCATTTTGTTTCGAGTATCTTTTTTTTTTGCCATTTTTGTTTTTGCTGGCTACGCCAGAGATGGGGAGGGGGCACAGAGAGGGAGGGGGAAGGGTACAGACCTCCACCCTACCCCCTCATACTGCAATACTGCAATCAGCAACACAAACTCAATGCAGAATGGGACTTGCCACCTAATCAAATGAAGTACACTGAACGGTTCCATTAGATCAAACAATTTTTAAAAGAATGAAGTAGAGCTGGAATCCCACAGCTGGTCAGTCTGGATTTGCAGAGATATTACAAGATACTAAGTTTTTGGCTTGTCCCAAGACATGGATTGTTCAAAACATTGCGAGTCCCACTTTTCAGCTGCTTCATTTCTGCAAAGATGCTGACCAACCTCTGTGTTTGTCGGTTCATCTTCCTGGTGTGGGTTAAATTTATTCTGGTGTGGGAATGGTGAGGGCAGTTTCTCTGGGGAGGCGACGGGAGAACACGAGGGGTCATGGGGTGGGAGGGTTGATTGAATCAAACGTGTGGTTGAGCACTTATGCTTCAAGGAACTTTTTAAAAGGCAAACAAGGTGATTGGTCAGGAGGGTTCCAAATGTGTGGGGTGCCCATGGGTCAGGATATGAGAGGGGCAGGTCAGAAGATTCAGGTTTGCAATTGTGGCTCCAAATATCCCAAAGAGGGTATGGTTCTCTCTGTACCCATGAATAGCAGCTACTCACCACCCCCCCCCTTCCCCACACGAGTTACATACTTGTTATGGACACTGCTTCCTCACAATGTCTGCATTCTGTGCAAGTGAGATACCATTTTTGTGCAGTTTACACTTTATCTTTAAGTATGAGGGAGCGACATGTGTCCAACTTGCATATCAGACCAGTTCCAATCTCAGTAGTCGCAGGCCTTGATGCTAATGTACTTGGCCTGTTAGCAAATTTTGTCATCACTTTCTGTGGATCATTGAAGTGTAATCTAGTTGGTTACAGTTAAACTCAAACATATCCACAACTGTGCAAGGATCTGCATAAGTTCCCTTTCTTATCCAATTATCCAACACCTTAATGGAATCAAAGGCCTGGACTCTTGTCAAATTAATTGAACTCCACCAGAGTTGTAGCTCTGCAATGACTCCACTGTCCCCAAGGTAGTGAAGCTCAAAGTGATTGCTCGCGATTTGGGGTGGAGGGGAGAGACAAGGACTGGATAGGGTTCGGCCCCTCTTGTTAATAACTTGCTTGTAGTCACTGTCTGAGCTGCGCTACTTGGGTGTGGTGTTGGAGGGCAGCTGGAACCATGGGAACTCAGTGGGTGCAGATTTGGATGGGACACTGCTGAGGGACATTTCTTGCTCAACCAATTAGGGTTCAACTAGAAGATTGTGTAATTCTGGTTGCCTCACTTTATGAATGAGAAGTTTTACTAGAATGGCATATCTGAATATCCCAGATGGACCTCAGGCGCTGTGATATTAGAATATCCCAGGTAGGGGAGAAAAAGAAAGATTGTGTCAACGCTGGGCTGCTATCAACTGGTTGAGTTTGGTGACTACCCCATCAATGGGGAAAAGGCAGGACGTTGAAAAGAGGGGCCAGTGACTGAAAACACAAGTGGTTGTAGGATAGTTCTGCAGTTGTTATTTTAAGTGTAATTTTGCCTGTTGTAAAATGAGAATAATTATTCTATTAACTACACTAATGATATGAATAAATTGAAGCTTTTGTAAAGTCGTAACAAAATTACAGTAACTGTCACTGGTGTTGAAAATGGTTTTTTAAAAAACTGTTGCGTTTTCAATGCTGAGCAATGAGAACAGATGCAAAGCACAAGTTGAAATCTTTTTTTTCCTTCTGTAAAGCCTCTATTCTCCATAAAGTTTAATTTGCGTCAGAGTTGGAGTTTGCCTGTAACTCACCCCATTGGTCATTTCACTAAGCCCAAGCTTAGATAGTGTTGGCATTCCCGGACCCGGTCGTTCCTGTTTAGTGACATTCGGGAATGGATTTTCCTGCTGTGTCTGAGGCTGTTAGGTCACCTGGACACTGAAGATAGTAGACAAGCCCACACCCTTGACAGATCTGATCTGATCTGATTTAGTTTTTTTCCTCCATGCACTCATTTTAAATGGATGGGAAGATCAAGCTGGTTTCTTCATGGAAATCATTTTGTCCCATCATAATATTCCAATATTCTCCACTCGCAGAAAATGCTTTGGACCAGCAAAGTCAGCGCCTGCTCTTTGCCTCTGCAGTACAGATCATGAGATAATGGTGAAGAACAGAAACCTTACTTGTGCCCCCGCTCTCTCCAGTCCAGCTTCAGAACCCCAACGTTTGTGCTGGTGAGATCACCTAATTCAGCACAGGTCAGGGATGAAAAACCTTGAGAGCTGCCTTGTCTGTCTGCATGTGCAGTGTGCCACTTTGCTACTCAACTGCTGGTGATGTTGGGTTTGTAAAATTTATTCTAGAAAGCCAGTTGGTGAAAGAAAACGGTAATTAATCTTTAGACTTTCATGTATTTACAGAGTTGCAAATTATAAGCATACACATTCTAACTCAGCAACCACAATGTCAGTCTGTGTCTATTTATAAGGATTCACGTGAATCCCCAGTTAATACCCATCACTTGCGCACAATTAAATACTTAAGATACAATTATAGAGTCACCCTGATGCAGAAGGAAGCTATTCAGCCCATTGTGTCCATGCTGTCTGTAAAGCAATGCGATCAGTCTCAATCCCTTGCTTTATTGCTTTGGCCCTGCAAGTTTATTTCCCTCCGGTGGTCATCCAGTATCCTTTTGAAATCATTGATTGTCTCCTTTTATAGGCAACGAGTTCCAGATCATTGCTACACGCTATGAATCACATCTCCCTACATCTCTGTCTAAAACCTTAAATCTGTTTCTCCTTCTCCTGGTGCAATCAGTTAGTGGGTGCATTTGTCGCTCTTGTTGCAACCTGTCATAATTTTGTCAAAGCTCCCCTCAATTTTGTTTGCTGCTAAGGGGAACAACCTCAGCTTCTCCAAGCTAACTTTGTTGCAAAGTTCCTTCATCCCTGGACCATTCTAATTCCTTTGCACCCTATTAAGAACCCTCACATCCTTTCTAAAGCTCTGGATCATTGAAGTGCTTGGATGTAAAGCTGTACAGCAGAATCTGTTAAGAACATAACAAATAGAGCAGGAGTGGACCATTTAGCCCCTTGAGCTTGCTCTGCCATTCAATACAGTCAAGCTGACCACCTACCTCAACTCCAGTTTCCTGACTGTTCCTCATATCCCCTTGGTTCCCTGACATATCAAAAATCTGTAAATCTCAGTCTTCAATATATTCAACACTGGAACATCCAAACCCTCTGGGGCAGAGAATTACAATTATTCATGATCCTCTAATTGAAGAAATCTTTCCTTGTTTCACCTGTAAATGATCAATCCCTAATTCTGAGGCTGTTCTAAAATCACCAGCAAGGTGAAACAACCTCAATGTCTGCCCTGTCAAGCCCCTTCAGAATCTTGTATGTTTCAATGAGATCATTTTCCATTCTTCTGAACTCCAGACAGGATACACCCAATTTACTTAGTGCCTCATCGTCGGACAACCCTCATCCCAGGAACCAATGTAGCGAACCTTTGCCGTCTCCCATGGCGTATGTTCTTCCTTAGAAAATGGAGACCAAAACGGCACACAGCATTCGAGGTGTGGTCTCGCCCAAGCCCTGTACAAGTGAACAATTCTGAACCCACGAATAGTGGGAAGGTACAAACAAACTGAATATGGGTGAACAGACTCCATTTCTTAATTGATTTTGTGTTTTACAATGGACCACCTCTAAATGTCACAGCTTTAAACAGCCATCTGAGAGATGTGTTTTGGAACACGTTCCTTGCACAAAAGGTTGGCTTTTTATTGACTTTGGTTATTGCCTTCCATTCATTTCTCCTGTCATCTGACTGACTCCTTTGTTCACCTTGCACCCTCCATAAATTTCAGCTCATCTGGAACTCCGCTGCTAACTTGCACAAAGTCCCATTCACCTGTCAACCCTGTGCTTGCTGACCGAAAATTGCTTCCGGTCCACAAACATTAGCTATTTGGAATATCATGTGCAGCATAGTACTTAACTACAATTACCTCAAACATCTTATGCTGATGGTGTTTTGCTGCCAATTGTTGGATGAGTATACTCAGCTCTTAGAAAAAAACTGAACTTGGTTGCTGTGTTTGTAAACTACTGTCCTATCTCCCAATTTCCCTCACCTTTCAATCATGTTGTCTCCCAAATCCTAGCAATTTCTGTCTTCCAATGTCTTGTACACCGAGAATGCCATCAAAAAAACCCAAAATAATACACAAACTCATTATTCATTTCATTGCTGTTTTTAAAAATTATTGACAAAGTAGTCACAGCACTTGAATGAGGAGCCTTCCTTACGTGAGATGTTACGATGTGAAAAGCCATTATGTAAATGCGAGTCTCAAGTTGCCACCTGAATTTAATATATTTTCTTATAAAGAGTATTAAATTCCTCTCTACGCAGGACCAGGTTTCAGCACAGAGTTCTTGCAATTTGGGGATAATCATTTCTTTCTTTCCAGGAGAAACTTTTGAATTTTACTGATGGATGTATATTTAATAAATAGGGAGGAACATTATTATATTTATGCTTCTATAAGGCTCATTGGCCCAAGCATGTTGTTCCCGAAGACGTGTAGCAGGAACAGAAACTTTACTGAGAGTTGCCGCGGTATCCTGATAACTGTTATTTCTGATTTATTTAAATAATTTGCATTAATTTTAACCTGTAAGGAAGTAAAATGTCTCAAGGTTCTTCACAGGTGTGTTATCCAGCAAAATTAGCTAACTAATAAACAGCAGTTGAATGCTTCTCAGCAGCTTGAAAGCAGTGAACATGCCTGAATTCAGAGCATGCTGCTCAATGAAGAATCAAGGCACTT
Organism: Carcharodon carcharias; assembly: GCF_017639515.1. NCBI lineage: Eukaryota > Metazoa > Chordata > Chondrichthyes > Lamniformes > Lamnidae > Carcharodon > Carcharodon carcharias. Next base: position 16,077,511 of record NC_054483.1, on the reverse strand, counting down.
GGATCATTCAAGGAGTTTGACTACCCTTCAAATCCGTTTAATATCTTTGAGCTGAGTGCTTGTTGGGTGCTGAAGTTCCATTACTCTGTGGACACAGGCTGTTTGGCCTAAGCAATCCATGTCAGAGTTTATCTTCCACGTGACACTAGCACCCTTCTTCATAGTCAGCCGAAAATAGACCACTGTAAAACCCCTGCCACAAGTTGTTCATGTTGAAGACTAAAAAGTTAGCTTCCCCACCCTTGAAGAGCCTTCTGAAGGCAAGCATGCTCCAAAACACAGCTGCACAGTGAGCTGCAAATCTTTAGAAACTGGGAGCCCAAATACTATAAATAGAATGTGGACCAAAGCAGCTGCTTGAATAATAATTCAATCTGAAGCAGGGAAATCATTAACTTTGTGAAGATCCTCTGGAGGCTGTGAGTTTTAAGGTTGATTGAAAGGCTTCAGTTAGAAAAACTCCTCGTGTGAAATAAACCCTTGTACTAAATTTAAAAAAAAAGGGGGAAAACAAGCTAACTGCTTTCCATACACATCCTCTGTCGGAGACAAGGGTGGTGATGTGTAGTGCACTGTGAAGTAGGACTTGGAGTATAAAGTTCAATGGTTAGCCTGCTGTCAGGGTTCCACCACTCTCCAAACATTTGAAGCTCATAAAACCTCCAAAGGTTTTCAGCACATGCAACACACAGTGAAGAAAGACAGACTTGCATGTCTAAAGCATCTTTCTTAGCTTTAGGACACCCCAAAGTGGTTTACGGTCCCAAGTAGGTCCTTTAGGAAGCATGGTCACTATTGTAATGCAGGAAAAGCAGCCACTTTGTGCACAGCAAGCCCCCATAAACAGCAATGTAGGAATACACAGTCTGTTTTCAGGCGTTGACTGATGGAATAAATGTTGGTCGGGAGTAAACTCCCCTGCTGTTCCATGAATTAGTGTCATGATGTCTTGGCCTGTTCCGAGAGGATGGACGGAGGGTTTAGTTTCATGTCGCATTCAAAACTGAATGCGCCCAGCAGTTCAGTACTCCCTCAATACTGCAATGAAGTGTTAGCCTAGATTGAGTGCTCAAGCTTGTGTTGTGTGACTTGAACCTACAACCTTCTGGTTCAGAGGCGTGAACGTGATACTGAGTCACGGCTTGCAGTGTGGGGAGGGAGGGTTACAATTGCCAGTGAGGCTCTTCTTTGGGCGGGATTATTCAATTTAGCTTCTGCCTGTCTGTCCTTGTACTTTATTCGGTGTTAATTCTCCTGTGGCACCATTCGAGGAAGAGCAGGCAGTTTTCGCGGCAGTTTGGCCAATATTCCGTCTGGCTGATAGTATCTTTATTTAAAAAAAATAATTCACTGCCTATGATCTCATTGTTACTTGGGTGGATGTGCGTGCATACCCTGTGCTTGCTTAACAGTCTCTGCTCTGCATGGGAAATACTTTAACACATAACTCTGGAAGATGTGTTAAGCTCTAGGTAAATGTGAGTCTCTTTTGCTAAGTATGCAGAATGTCTATAAGGTGGTGCTTAAGTTTTTTTTTTAATTCATTCATGGGATGCGGGTGTCACTGGCTAAACCGGCATTTATTGCCTATCCCTAATGGTCCTTGAGAAGTTGGTGGTGAACTGCCTTCTTAAACTGCTACAGTCCAAGTGGTGTAGGTACATCCACAGTGCTGTTAGAGAGGGAATTCCAGGATTTTGACCCAGTGACAGTGAAGGAACGGTGAAATATTTCCAAGTCAGGATGGTGAGTGGCTTGGAGGGCAACTTGCAGGTGGTTCTGCTGCCCTTGTCCTTTGTCTCAGTGATCTCTCACTTTGACCCAGCTTTTGTAATCTCTCCCGATATCTCTGTTGCTTGGTGCCTAATTTTATTTAATAACGCTCTTGTGAAGCACCATTGCATGTTTTACCTTAAAAGGCACAAAATAAATGAGAGTTATTTCAGAGGAGCATGTTAGTACTGAGGAATGTGATATTAACCTTTTATGTCATAACTTTTTCAAGTAATTGCTTCATTCTGCATATCTTCGGATTAAAAATAATTTTCAGCATACACAAAAATCCTATTCATATTACCCTCAATTTCCAATTTGAAAGTGAGAAAAGATCACAAATATTTCGAGCCCTAGAATATGGCACACTGTAGTTTTGGTTCTGCTGAAAACTCTCCTGTTCAATTTTGTTTTTTATATTAGTTATGGATAGCTTAATTCATGCCTGCATTTATTTTGCCACAAACCCTCACCGCCCCACCTTGCCATCCCCCCCAACATCTCGGTTCCCACCACCGCCACTATGTACTTGCTAACCAGGGCTCCAAGGGTTAGATTGTGAGAAGAGATCTCACATACCAGGTTCGCTGGCATGAAGAAGGTTAAGGGATTTTTGGTTGAGGTCTTTTGTACTTTGTAAGGAATTGAAAGGGAAGATAGAAACTTTTTCCATAGATTGACCAGCCTAGGGCAAGGTGACCTAAACTTAAAATCAGAGCCAGACCATTCAGAAGAGAAGTTAAAAACATCTCATGCAAAGGGCAGCGCAGTGGAATTGTGTCCCACAAATAGCAGTAAATGCCAATTCAAGTAATAATTTTAAATCTGCCTTTGACAGTTTTGTCCAAACCAAAGCTATTAAGTAATGTGAAGTCAAGACAGGTAGATGGAGTGGAGTTGGGGTGCAGATCAGCTGTGATCTCATTGAATATTGCAACAGGCTTACAAGAATAAATTGCCCAATCCTGTTCCTATGTACAAGGCAATTTTTTTCTATAATTAGTGATTGTGTTAAATAATTGGTGATTGAAAAAATGGACTGTGATTTAGATTTGAGAAGGAAACTATTCATGCGTGAGTGGGCTAGCAAGGTTAGAATATTTATTGTATTCAGAAAATAATTCGCTAGTCTTAATGGGACTCAAAACAAATAATGAGTTGCCCTAGGCTGTGGCTGCAGTATCTCCTAATGAATGGATATGAAGGAGGACAGGGATTGGTTTCCTTGCTGAGGCACTGCCTTGGGAATGGAGTGGAAAGTAAGCCTTGGGATTAGACAAAGGAAACATCTTCAGAAAAAAAGTTAAGACATGTTCAGTTTAAACTGTAATGCAATAAACAGTGGTCCTGAAATGGTTAACATGGTTAGCGGTTTTCAGATAATTGAATTATATAGTACAGAAGGAGAAGATTCGACCCTTCATGCCTGCGCTGCCTCTTGGAAAGTTCTATCCAGTTAGTGCCACTCTTGCCCTAATCTTTCCTCATTAAATCATCCTGTGTTAGGCCGTGATTCTGCGCCTTTTACAACTACCTTTTTATGGCTCTTTATCTTTCTGTGACCTACATTATCTGATTCTGTTAAGTAAGTGTTGTTTTAGAAATTTGAAGTGCATCCAAAAATGATTTAAAGCACCATAATGCTTACAATTTGAGTGAATTTTTACTGTCATTCCACATCTGATCAGCTGTGCTGCATTGTTGAATATTGCAGAGTGTAAAGTAAAATACGTTGTCGCAGACAAATGTAAATTCCAACACCTTGCATTTATTTGGTGTTTTTAGCTTAGCAAAACGTCCCACGGTGATTCACAGTGGCCTGACTTAAATAGCTCCCCTCTCCCAAAACTGTGATTGAGTGAATCGACAGGACTGGACAAACGTCATAGTCGTTACAGCACAAAAGAAGACCATTTGGCGCATCAAGTCTATGCCAACTCTCTTCAGAGCAATCCAATTCACCCTATTCCCCTGCTCTATCCCTGAAGCCCTACAAATTTATGTCCTTGAAGTGTCCATCCAATTTCCTTCTGAAATGATTTCTGGTTCCACCACCTCATGGGCAGCGAGTTCCATCTCATTGCCAATCGCTGAGTCAAGGAGTTCTCCTTCACACCCCTTCCTGCATTTTTTACCAAAAACCTTAAATCTGTGTTCCTTTCTCCTTGTACCATTAGCTAATGTGAACAGCTTTTCCTGGTCTACCTTATCTAAACCTGTCAATCTTGTGTACCTCTGTCAAATCTCCCCTCAACTCTCTTTGCTCCAAGGAGAACAGCCCCAGCTTCTCTAACTTCCAATTTTACCTTGATATGAGGGAGTTCCAGAGCTGGAAAGAGGAATCTGTGACACCCTTGTTCAAGAAAGGATATATGAATATTGCTAATAACTACAGGCCAATCAGTTTAATGCCAGCGATGGGCAAAGTTTCAGATACACCAAAGAAAAAAATTAATGTGCACTTGGAGAGGTTTGAGTTCAGGAGAGCAAGCGCAGATTTATACAAGGCAGACCATGTGTAACTAATCTAACTTAATTTTTTGATTAAGAAGAGTTTGCGGATATTGGCTATGGATTTTTACAAAGCCTTTGACAAAGAACTACATAAAAGGCTGGTTAACGATACTGAGGCTTATGCAATAGGAGGGTTCATGTCAGCTTGGATAAAAAATTGATTTTGGGACAGAAAACAGGGAGACATGATAAATGGTTGTCTTTTTAGACTGGAGGATGGTAGGTGGCAGTATTCCCCAAGGGTCAGTGCCACATTTTTTTGGTATTGGAATACCAAGTAAAATTTACCAATGATACCTAACTTGGAGGTGTGTTAAGTGCCAAGTGAGGATGATACAAATTGACTGTAACCAATGGTTAGGCTAGATAGGTTAGCAGAATGGGTAGAGTTAATTTAACACAGACAAGTGTGAGGTGATGCATTTTGGCAAAAGGGATCAGAGGAGACTAAGTGGCACATTTCTACAGAGTATGCAGGGACCTGGGGATACACGTGCATCGATCTTGGACGGTGGCAGGACATATTGAGAGAATAGTTGACAAAACATAACGGGTTCTTGGGCACATGAAAAGGAGGTATTGAGTGCAAAAGCAGCTAAGTTAACATGAACCTTTATAGATCGCTGGTTCAGCCAAAACAAGAGTATTGCGTCCAGTTCTGGTCACCACACTTTTGGAAAGATGTGAAAGTCTTTGAGAGAATGCAGAAGAGATTTACCGCAATGTTCCAGGGATGAGGGAATTTAGCTACAAAATTGGAAGATTTTGGCAAGCCCTTTTGCTATCTCCACTTTGTTGAGCAACTGGGATGGAGGCAGTCTGGGCCAGATGACCTCTCCACTCTAAGCATAGGCAACCTTTCCAGCATGTCCTTCCTATCAATTTTCACTCATTACATGGTTATATGTAACTGATATTTTGTTCCACAATATTTTGTGAGCATCCTCTAAACAAGGTACGAAGTACTCATTTGGTGTTCTGGACTTGCCTTGTGCCAATAGAGTGGTACAGCATAGACAGTGAAATCTCAATGAGTCAAACTCAGATGACATGAAATTCCGCTTGTGTCAAAGCTATCGACTCTTCCTGTCAGCAGAATAGCGAAAGCCGTAGAACAATGCCAGTGGTAAGCTGAAATTGCCCAGCGGTTGATCTGGTTTAGCTGAACTTCCGTTGGGCAAGAAGAATAACGCTGAAATCTTTTGCAAAAGAGATTCTTCCACAACATAGCACTTCCGCCAGGAATCCTGTGACTGCGCCGACCAATTGGAGCAGAGTGGTTAGATCTAAGCGTGCTCAAATGTGCAACGTTGGTCAAGCCATCATTTCACATCAGGATTTCTCCGTGAAGCGATGTGCAAAGTACACAGTACAACACAACCTGGGAGAAAGTTAAATACCGCCCCGCTCGCTCGCTTGTTTGCTAAGCAAAGGCTGTGTTAGCCTTAGAGGTGCTCTGGGACTTTGCACTGCAGCACAATAACACTGAAAGTATGTTGGACTGCATTGGGACATGTATTATATTGCATATGTCCAAAAATGCACTAGGCAGAATTTTTTTTTCATTCACAGGATATAGGCTTTGCTGGCTGGGCCAACATTTATTGCCCATCCCTAACTGCCCTTGAGAAAGTGGTTATGAACTGCCTTCTTGAACTGCTGCAGTCCATTTGGTGTAGGTACACCCACAGTGCTGTTAGGAAGGGAGCTCCAGGATTTTGACCCAGCAATGGTGAAGGAATGGCGATATATTTCCATGTCAGGATGATGAGTGACTTGAAGGGGAACTTCCAGGAGGTGGTGTTCCCATCTGTCTGCTGCCCTTGTCACAGGATTCCTAGCCTCTGACCTACTCTTGTAGCTACAGTATTTATATGGCCAGTCCAGTTTAATTTCTGGTCAATGGTAACTCCTAGGATGTTGATAGTGGGGGATTCAGTGATGGTAATACAATTGAACATCAAGGGGCGATGGTTGGATTCTCTCTTGTTCGAGATGGTCATTGCCTGGCACTTGTGTGGCACGAATGTTACTTGCCACTTGTCAGCCCAAGCCTGGATATTGCCCAGGTCTTGCTGCATTTGGTCATGGACTGCTTCAGTATCTGAGGAGTTGCAAATAGTGCTGAACATTGTGCAATCATCAACGAACATCCCACTTCTGACCTTATGATGGAAGGAAGGTCATTGATGAAGCAGCTGAAGATGGTTAGGCCGAGGACACTACCCTGAGGAACTCCTGCAGTGATGTCCTGGAGCTGAGCTGACTGACCTCCAACAACCACAACCATCTTCCTTTGTGCTAGGTATGACTCTAACCAGTGGAGAGTTTTCCCCTGATTCCCATTGACGCCAGCTTTATTAGGGCTCCTTGATGCCACACTTGGTCAAATATGGCCTTGGTGTCAAGGACAGTCCCCCTCACCTCACCTCTGGAGTTCAGCTCTTTTATCCATTTTTAAACCAAGGCTGTAAAAAGGTCAGGAGCTGAGTGGCCCTGACAGAACCTAAACTTGTTATTGCTAAGCAAGTGCCGCTTGATAGCACTGTTGATGACCCCTTTCATTGATTTACTAATGATTGCGAGTAGACTGATGGGGCAGTAATTGACCAGGTTGGATTTGTCCTGCTTTTTTGTGTACAAGACATACCTGGGAAATATTCCGTGTAGCTGGGTAGATGCCAGTGTTGTAGCTGTACTGGAACAGCTTGGCTAGGGGCCTGGCAAGTTCTGGAGCACAAGTCTTCAGTACTATGGCTGGAATGTTGTCAGGGCCCATAGCCTTTGCAGTATCCAATGCCTTCAGCTGTTTCTTGATATCACATAGAATTAATTGAATTGGGTGAAGACTGGCATCTGTGATGCTGGGGACCTCTGGAGGAGGCCGAGATGGATCATCCACTCAGCACTTCTAGCTGAAGATTGTAGCAAATGCTTCAGCTTTATCTTTTGCACTGATGTGCTGGGTTCCCCCATCATTCACTGCGGGGATATTTGTGGAGCCTCCTCCTCCAGTGAGTTGTTTAATTGTCCACCACCATTCCCAACTGGATGCGGCAGGACTGCAGAGCTTAGATCTGATCCATTGGTTGTGGGATCACTTAGCTCTGTCTATCACTTGCTTATGCTGTTTGGCATGCAAGTAGTCCTGCATTACAGCTTCACCAGATTGACACCTCATTTTTAGGTATGCCCGGTGCTGCTCCTGGCATGCCCTCCTGCACTCTTCATTGAACCAGGGTTGATCCTGGTTCCATGGCTGGGCCATGAGGTTACAGGTTATGTTCGAGTACATTCTGCTGTTGCTGATGGCCCACATTGCCTCGTGGTTGCCCAGTTTTGCGTAGCTAGATCAATTCAAAATCCCATTTAGCACAGTGATATTGCCACACAACACGATGGAGGGTATCCTCAGTATGAAGTTGGGTCTTCGTCTCCAAAATGACTGTGTGGTGGCCACTCCTAGCGATACTGTGATGGACAGATACATCTGCGGTAGCTAGTTTGGTAAGGATGAGGTCAAGAATGTGTTTCCCTCTTGTTGCTTCCCTCACCATCTGCCGCAGACCCAGCCTAGCAGGTATGTCCTTTAGGACTGTGCCAATTCGGTCAGTAGTGGTGCTCCCGAGCCACTCTTGGTGATGGGCATTGAAGTTCCCCACCCTCCGTGCTTCCTCCAAGTGCTGTTCAACATGGAGGAGCACTGATTCATCATCCAAGGGATGGCTTTACATGGTAGTCAGCAGGAGGCTTCCTTGCCCATGTTGATGCCATGAGACTTTGTGGGGTCCAGAGTTGACATTGAGGACTCCCAAGACGACTGCCTCCCAACTGTATACCACTGTGCTGCCACCTCTGGTGGGCCTGTCCTGCTGGTGGGACAGGACATACACCAGGGATGGTGATAGTGGTCTGGGACATAATCTGTAAGGTACGATTCTATGAGGATGACTGTGTTAGGCTGTTGCTTGACTAGACTGTGAGACAGCTCTCCCAATTTTGACACAAGCCCCCAAATGTTAGTCAGAAGAGCTCTGAAGGTTGACAGGGCTGAGTTTGCTGCTGTCGTTTCCGGTGCCTAGGTCGATGCGGGTCTGGTTTCATTCCTTTGAGACTTTGTAGCTATTTGATACAACTGAGAGTTTGTTTTGAGTCTCGAGTCACATGTAGGCCAGACCAGTTAAGGACGGCAGATTTCCTTCCTTTAGTGAGCCAGATGGATTTTTACAACAATCCAAGCTATGGTTTCATGGTCATCATTATATTTCTAATTCCAGATTTTTATGGAATTCAAATTCCACCATCTGCTGTGGTGGGATTCAAACCTGGGTCCTCAGAGCATTTACCTGGTCTCTGGAATATTAATCCAGTGACAATAACACTACACCATCGCCTCCCCCTAATTGATTAAATTGATTATGGACTTCTTCTGGTATTAAATCCTGGCCTTTTTCAAGGCCAACACCTGGTAACATGTGAGATACGCAGTTATTACGAAGCTCTGCCTAATCTGAATTTCGAGTTGATTTCTGTGGGATTTGACTCATTGACGGTTTACTACATCACCCTCTTTGTTCATAATAGGCCACAACCTGCCTCTTATTACCTTCCAGGAGAAGATTTTTGGGTTTATTTTTGTTGACTGCCACTCTATTCTCATATTCTCTTTGCCAGCAGTATTTTGACCTGGTTCTCATTTGAAGAATTCCCCTAAACACACCATAAAACTTATTGTTTCATCGTATTCTCCATCCCCCTCATAATCCAAGAAGCCCTGCCTTTGGTTTCCCTTTCTTTTACTCTTTTTGGAATGTAACTAGCCTTATCTGAAACATCTTTTCCTTAAAGATTACTCGTTGCTTTGTCACTGTTTTTCCTGTCAACTTTGGTTCCATTTTACCCTGACTGGATCCTGTTTTTATCGCACTTTTCCAGTTTTCCCTGTTCCAATTTAGAAATTCAGTTTTAGATTGTCCATTGCTCATCTCCATTAATCATCTAAAGCTTATGAAAAGATCGTCACTGCTCTCAAGAAGAATTTAACGTTGAAATGGAAGAGACACAACAGATTGGCATCGCATACCTCACACGCACGTCAAAGCACTGATAATGGGAGGACTTAATTCAAAATGACTGTTGTCATATATGGGTGGAGACACCAAAAGCAGTGAGATCACTCACTGCTTGTATGGCAGGTCTTGTGGGTGTAGAGGCATGTCAGAAGGCGGTGGTGCAGAAACTGCCTGTGGGATTGTTTTAATCCTTTTTAATTTATTTCACCATCTTTATATGAAACACTTAGAGTGTCAGCTTCACTCTTTACAATCTCCGACATGTTTAAGTTTGAGTTCTATCAGACCTCCAGGAAAAATTCGGTATCTCCTCATATTGTGAAGTGGATGATGATGGTGGAAGAGAATGAGAAGTACGTGTATTTTTAAAAAAAAATAAACAAATTTGCAGAATAAAATAATTGGATACTGCTGCTGGCACATAAGGGGGACATGGGGAGGGGGGAGTCCTACCTTTGACCTCTGTCCTATGCGGGTTTAAGAAACCTGAGAAGGATAATGGTGGAAAGCCATAATTCAAGTTAATTTCCTTTGATCAAGGAATGTAGGAGGAGGGGGGAGAAGAGAAATAAGTCAAGATTGCAGCCCCCAAGCCCGCTCCACTACGTAATGCTTGACTATCAGAGCTCAGGCGCTGGAAAAGGCAGCTTGCTTTATGTCTGCCTGTGAAACTGAACTAACCCAAGCTGGGGGAAAAGCAAAACACTGCGGATGCTGGAAATCTGAAACAAAAACAGAAAATGCTGGAAAGGCTCAGCAGGTCCGACAGCATTTGTGGAGAGAGAAACAGAGTTGACGTTTCGGGTTCGTATGACCCGACTTCTCTCTGGAGGTAATGGTGTTCTCATGTACCTGTTAACCTTATCGTTCTAGGTTGTGGAGTTTATCTATTTGGAGATGCGGTTGGAGTATTCTTGATGCATTACAGTCGTGCACCTTGTAGATGGTGCGCACTGCCGCAGTGTATTTGTGGAGGAGACAGGTCTGAAATATCGTCACCCATTTGGAAAATGACTACTATATCAACTTGTAAGCAGTCCCTCACTATTCCCTTAGAATGACGTGGAGAACAGGAATTCTTTCATGTGAAAAATTGGGATTGTGTTAAATTTTCTACAAGCCACCTTCGTTTTCTATCTGCTTAATCCAAATCTTCGGGGTTGTTTGCAGGCTTGTGCTTCAAGTTACTTCATCAGGGCCACTTGATCTGTTGGACTAGTTTTGATTGAGAAAGGTAGAGGAATTTCCCAATTTTCACCCCCTATTTGTCATGGGTTTTTAATCTATCTGTTCATTTCTCCCAGGCAGCTTTTGAGCGGGATCAGGGGTGTGTATGTTGTGTGGGACAGGCTGTATGGGTACAATTGTGTTTGAATGTCACAATTCCGGACTGGATGATAAGGAAGGGGAGCTGGGAAGAACTTCTGCACCAATTGGAGTCAGTTGGTCTAACGGAATGCCTGAAAATGCACAGTGTACGTGAGTTCATGAAAAAATTGACAGTGTTTCTGGGAAGAGAAGGATTGGTCCAGGAAATGCAACACAAAAGCAAAATACTGCGGATGCTGGAAATCTGAAATAAAAACAGAAAATGCTGGAGAAACTCAGAGAGAAACAGTTAAAGTTTTGAGTCCGTATGACTTTGAATTGAGACATTCAAACTGGAAATGCAGCATGCTTGTTGGGCAGAATCACCTTCTCCTGATATTGAAATTCGCTCTCCATCAAGGAATTCTGCAGGTTGTTGAGCGGAGGTCCTCTTAACTGTTCTTGGGTTGGAAAAGGTTCAGCATGTGTAGGAGATGATCTGGGAAGTTTGCACCTATTCGGTGTAGCCTGCAAGATTAACAGATGAGCTCCACGATGGGCCTGTAGTTTCCCTCCTTGCTTTGTTTTAATTTCTCCCTGCCTGTTCTGTGTCCAGGCGAACCAGACTCTAAAAGAACAAATCTGTCCTCCTGCATCTCAAGCAATCATCACCTATCTTGTTACTTTTAGTAAGGGCTGACAGTTGGCAGAGAGTTGACGGCAGGAACTGTATCTCCCGAGGGTAGGGGGAGGCATGAGGAGTGGAGCGGGAGGAGTTGTGCCAAAGTGTAGGTGAATTATCCTGAGTTTTCCTTTCGTGGCATACGATGTCACCTTCCTGATTTGACGAATTGCTGCCTTGTAGCTTTGGGTTCCTACTCTGGCAGCAAGGGTTGGCTTCTGTTACTCATCTGAATTCCAGGGCAGTGTGCAAAGGCTGCTTTAGATTTGTTTACTCTCGCAACTGCTGCAGTGTAAAAATACCCACCTCATGTTGCCCTTGCTGCTTCTAGGTCGACTGTCAATCGAAGAGACTTGGCTTGGGTTTGTGTCAGTAGATAGATAAGGATTCCTTCTGGCTTTTTCTACTGCCTTTCCACCTCCACCCTCCCTCAAGCACATGCTGTAGCCTGTACAGTTCAATACTTGTACCCTTTGGGAATTGTGGAAATGCTGAGAGACTTCTGGTCCACTTCTGAAGAATAGATCCCTGCCCCAAGCCTTTTTTCTTGCTCTTTGAAGGCATTGCAATTTCCTCTTTAGTCTCAGTGGGTTGTGAGTTGAATACAGTAATACCAGGCTGGTACCAGAACCAGGGGACACAATTTTTAAAAATTCTCTTGTGGGACAAGGCCATTATTTGTTGTCCATCCCTAATTGCCCTTAAACTGAGTGGCTTGCTGGGACATTTCAGAGGGCATTTAAGAGTCAGCCACATTTTGTTGGGCCTGGAGTCACATGTCAGCCAGACCAGGTAAGGACAGCAGATTTCCCTCCCTAAAGGACATAAGGAATCCAGATGGGTTTTTACAACAATAATGATAGTTTCATGGTCACCATCACTGAAACGAGTTTTCAATCTAGGCTTATTAATTGAATTTAAATTCCACCAGCTGCCGTGGTGGGATTTGAACTTGTGCCCCCAGAGCATTATTTTGGGCCTCTGGATCACTTGTCCTCTGACATTATCACTGTGCTATCGTCTTCCTCTTTGAAGATGGTGATGAGGAGAAATTTTTTTCTGTGTGGGGCATGAGTCTGGGGTACCGTCTTCCCCAGAGAGTGGCAAAGTCAGGATCATTGAATATTTCTGAGGCAGAGTTAGATAAGCTCTTGACTAACAAGGGAATCAAAGGGCATCAGGGATAGGCAGGATAGTGGCTTTGAACCCACAATCAAATCAGCCTTGATCTTATTGAATAACAGAGTTGGCTCGAGGGGCCAAATGGCCGCCTACTGCTCCTAATTTGCATGTGCATATGACTTCATCATTTATTTGTCTCGATTCAAGCCTTGAAATAAGCTGAATTGTCTCAAACTTGAGCAGGAATGAGGTGGGGGACAGGAGAAGAGAATTAATAAGTATTTTTGCTCCAGATTGCTATCTCTGTTGGAAAGATAGTTTTTTGGAGGGGGAGTTGCATGTATTTTTGGTGATTGTGGAGTTCTGGACTCTGTTGCTCCTCTTTTCACTTTCTCATGAACAAATATGTGACATGTGGTGACTGGCTTACAGATCAAGAATTCCCACTGGGCGAAGTTATCAGTCCCTTGAATCATTATCATAATCAGTGCCTTTGGGAAAGGACAGGGAATTAGTTAGCAGGAGAAGCAATAGTTTATTGGTTGCACCTTTGGCCAGTGTTAAGTGGAAGCATACATGAATCTCTTCAGATCTGAATTAGATGTGATTACAGTGAAATCAGAATAGCCAGAGGAACCATTTTAGTCACATATATTGTTCTTCAATGACCATCTTCAGTCATGTGTTTCTTCCCCAGCTGGAATCCATGTTATGGTAGACATGTTGGAGTTTCTCTGATTGGCTGCAAGGCAGGTTGTTCACAGGTGCCCCTGACCACCGTCAGCTTTTGTGTCTTCCTGGTACAATTACAAGCTTGGTATATTGGCAATGCAATGGAATAGCATAATCGAGTGGTCACAGAACAGAAGGAGGCCATTTGGCCCATTGTGTCCATGCTGGTTCTCTGCAAGAGCGCCACCCCTTTCCCTGCCTTTTCTCCATAACCCTGGACATTTTCCCTTTGCAGATGATCCCATTCCCCTTTGGATGTTTGGACTGAATCTGCCTCCATCACGCTCTCCGGCACTGCATTCCAGGTCCTAACCACTCGCTGCATAAAAAAGTTTTTCCTCATATTGGCATTGCTTCTTTCACCAATTACCTTAAAACCTGTGTCCTCTGGTTCTCAATCCCCCCACCAGTGAGAATAATTTCTCCCTAATCTGCTTTGTATAGACTCTTCATCCTTTTAACTACAAGGATGTGACGTGAGGACTTTGTACCAAGGCTATGGCCCAAAGTGTTGCTGTTTTTGTCCCTTTCTCATGGGAAAATCAGTATTACTTACAGATAATCCAGCCTATCTGCTTGGATCTGATACACAATGAAAAAAGACCCTTTTGTTGCATGTATACTGATTCTTGGCCTTTTCATGCTGTTCAGCTTCTTCCCAGGTTGGGTTGAGGAGCCCTATTTCAGATCCCTGACTCTGATCTTCAATAGCTGTCCAGCTCTGTCCAGTTTAATTCCTTAGGATTGAGGCCTGCTCCTAAGGTTGAGACATGACTGGACAGGATATTACTGGCCTGCAGCATGAGTTGTTTCCACTGATGAGGTTCTCTTGTCAGCAACCCCGGTGAGTGTCTGCTGCAGCATTGGAGACGTCTGAATGTCAGTTACGCAGTTCTTACAATTGGCAAGCCAGTCTTCTTAACTCCATTTCCTTCCCTTTCAGAAATAGCTCCCTGACCCCAGACAATTGCACGCTGTCATTAGAGAGCAGGCATTTACTGTTCTGCCTCTATCTCTTGAGTGTTGCGCTGAAAGCATTCCATACAGCAGCTTTCTCCCCCTCTTAGTATTCCACTGGGGCCCAGCTTATCACTGTCCATTAACTCCCCAAATTGTGGTTGTATCTTTGCTCCCTCTAATAGTTACAGCTGAAGTGAGCTGTCACTGCAGTTCCGAAGCCATGGTGTGAAGCTTTTGTTTCATTTTCAAAAAGATGTCATATGTACCCTTAGGCCTTTTTCAGGACTGACGAAGGATCACCAACCTGAAACATGTTGTGTCTTCATCATCACTGAGGTACCTGTAATTTATTTTTTACCCCTCCTGATCTTATACAACAGGCTTGAAAGCTTTTTGCCTGCTGCCTCAATCATGTCGCTGAGGTTGCCTGAGTGAAAGTCATCAATACCTTTCTATGCTTGCTTAGCTGTCTGCCATCCCCCTCCCTCCCTGGTGGCTCCTTGTTCTCCATCTTCATGGATTGGGCTCTCAAAAGACTCAACACTTCTCAAATAGTTTCTCCCCCTGTGGCTACTCGTCACATGAAGTGCATAGGTTTTCTCTTTATCCCCTGTCTTCCAACCCCTACACTAACGCCATCTATTCATGAACTCAGTTACCCCTCAGTGATCCCTTCCAGAAGCTCTGTTCTTTCTCTCCTATCATCTTCCAATGCCCTTACCTCTGTTTTATTCTCATTTGCTCTTACCCTGTCCCCTTTTTTCAGGTGCTTCAAGTCAGTTCTCATAATGACTGCTCTGCAACTCCTTTGTTTGTAAACTAATAAACTAAATTAACAAAATCAGGGATAAAGTAAAAGGCAGGCCCTTAAAGGGAAACTGCAAAAACAAAGACAAAATTTAAAGGCAAAAAACATGGTTAGCTGCCACTAAGTAGATGGCAATACCTTAACCTTTTGTGTGTTGTAAGGCCACTAGGGCCTCTTTCATCCTTATCAAGGGGAGTGCTAACCTTCTCTCCTTTCATATACTGAGTCACGGAAATTGGTGGTGAGGTGGGATAGATGATAGTTGTGAGTTGGTGAAGAAAGTGTGTGCTGCTTAGACAAGATTTATGGAAGAGTGCTGTGAGCTAGGCATGGCTGTGACCCCATTCACCACATTACTCCCTGCATAATCCAGCACCTTTAACAGGCCACATGGTCATAACCAAAGAGAGTTGATTGCTGGGGAAAACTGCTTGATTGTGAAGATTTGGTTTAATTGTTTGGAGTGACTGCTGTTGATCTGAGCAGTAGTTGTTCCTTCTTGCCTTTGGAAGGAGTGAGGAGATTTTGAAAGTGCTGCCCCAGAGGCAGCCTATGTGTGGACACTTGTTCACAATTCATGCACAAGCTTTACTTGAAATGCAACAGGTTCTAAATTTTCAGATGCCCTTCACAAAATTCCCTCCCCCCACCACCCCTCCTAGAATGCAAGTGACAGGAACAAAATTCCAATGGTGCTGTACCTCAAACAAGAGAATTTTACATTGTAGAGTCAGAGATGAAATGGAAACAGTGCCAATGTCCTGGTTTTCATCTTAGGCAACAACTGTAGCAAATTCAAAGAGGGAGTCTTTGCTACAGAATTGCTGTCTTGGAATTAAGTGACTCATACTGTTACGTGATGCTTGGAGATTGGTCCTTGAGTGAAGATGTGTGATCTCAATGCTGTTCTTTATTACCAGTGTGCTGTTGGCCCTGAACAGACCCAAGTTTGAAAATGTAAGATACAGTGTACTGGCATATTGTGCAAGTTGCACACTCAGCCACTTAGCTCAGACATTCAGGTAGGAAGATGGCGACTAAGTTGGCTCACTGTTTGACACACTTTGCAACACCTGATTTTGAGTAAGGGGAGAACAGGAGCACGTCTGAATTCTTTTGTTTATATTCACGCAATATATACAGCAAACATAGTCCAACTGTATGTATTTAACTGTATTGTTCTCTATTTCATCTTTTGTATGAGGACTGTGTTTATTACCCATCTTTCCTTTGTTGGTGTTGGTCTTATTCCCTCTTTGGATGCTGGATGAAAGTGATTTGAGGATGTTCCAGCTTTTATTGATCCTGAAGGTATCTCCTGCAAGAAGGAAGATTAGATTCTGTCAGATAGCGACATGATGAGATGTCTTGTCCAATGCATCAGTAAATTCCATATTCACCAGTCAAGAGTAAATGTCTGTTCACTGCCTTAGATTGAATCATTCCCTTAGTCGCCTTAAAGCCATAATGTGAGTCTTAAGACAGAGGTCACTGTGAAGCAAGAAGCAGCGAAGCAGAGAGAGAATTGAAGCCCTGACAGCATCTTTCTGCTTTGACTGACATCCTGCGCCTTTCAGTTGAAATTTGAGTATTTGTGGAAGCCATGGCTCAGTGGTCAATGTTATTTTGAACTACCAGCACTGAGGCCTGCTTACATGTGACATGGCTGGGTGTTAATATGCCCTGTTTCAAAAGGCAGGAAATTGGGAGAGTTGCCGACTGTTTGGATTTGTCAGGTACCCACCAATTCTAATTATTGGGTTTATTATTTTAGCCAAGCCGAATGCATCTGTTGTTTTTAACTCATGTCCATACCTTGTCTGCTGTAAGGTACTTGGAGGGTGTTTTCTCACAGGAGGACAGAGCACTGTGCCAGGCTGCCAAGTGTGCTATTTTGCAACTGGTCCAGGCCTGGGCTCCTCTGACAACCCAGTGGATCATGCACTGTCCAGTACGGAGCTACACCATGCAGATCGCTAAGCTTGATAGTTGATTGGTTGACCTTCGCCAGGTGACCTCAGGGGGCACACAGTTGGGATACTGAAAGTTGAGTGGATGTTCTTTAGCCAGGGAAGAGGAATACTCCCACAAAATTCCTGCTCATGATTATGAAGTACTGAGTCCCTCCCTTGCTGGGAAACATGAATGAGTGGATATTGACTGTCATGAATTACGTAGTTTAATTGCCTGTCAATGCTCTGTGTAGGCCCAAGCATGGAAAAAGGAGACAAGTCAAACAATGGATATGGAACCATACCTTGCAATTGGTTAGCTCCTTGAATGGAGGAACATCTAAGTGGGAGCCTGGGTGAACATTGTTTGGCCACCTAGTTATCCAGGATCTGTGTCGGAGGTCCAGAAAGGAATCTTACAAAAGGGCTCTCAAAAATGCTACAAATCTGAGCTCCAATGTTTCAAAATGGTCAGGAGTGTTTGAACTTATTGTTTTGTTGTGCACGTACAGTTGTTTTCAACTTATTCCATCACAAGTCACAAAATCTAGGTCAGCTGGGAATTAATTGCTGTTTGGGAGAGCAATTTTCAGATTGGCAATCACTTGTAAATTTCTGGCTTCGGGTCAGAAGGAATCAGGATTATATGTCGTTCCCTCAGTGCACGAGACTCACCAAATCATGCCACTGAATTTAAACCCAGTTCCAGGCCTTAGTCTTGGCAGTGGTGGCTGACTACATCTTTGCAACTTAACTGTTCAGATCTCCAGTAATTTCTTTTTCATGTTCAGTCCCCTGAAGTTGACTATCAGAAAGAGCAAGAGTTGGAAAATCTGCAACCGCACTTGACTTGGTGATAACTTGCCTATCTGAATCTTCATTCTCGTTTAATGAAATAAATATTTTAAAAAAACAATTCGAAAACCACCTTCGCTGAAGGTATATTAAATAGCGTTCAACAATGTAATTGCAAACAAATTATAGTTCACGTTGCCCATAAACACGTAACTGGGGAGTCAGGACAGCTTTCAATCCTGCTTGTAATCTCACCAGTAGAGCAGAGCCTGCTAAAAGTCAAGATTTGTCCGGACTGTGGAGCTTTAGCCGGTTAGAAAATGAACTGCTCCCCAGACGAACTGTCTGGAATGACCTCATTTCAGGGTTTAGATGGCTGCTGTCAACAGTTGAAGTTTTGTTGTTATGATGTGAGCCCTTGGTTGGATTGCAGTCTGGAATCATTGCCAGTGTGTCATTATTTTCTATTTATTGTTTGTATCCCCCTGACTACCAGCTCGGCCTTCTCTTTGTACATTCATTCTACCCCTGCACAGCTCCAGAGGCACTTCACAATTGGCTTGGGTTGAGAAAATGACGTGGACTTTGCTTACCACAGCTGAGGAAAAGGAGAAAACTTGCATTTATGTAGTGCCTTTCACAACCTCAGGATGTTCCAGAGCACTTACAGCGACTGAGTATTTTTGAAGTGTAGTCACTCTTCTACTGTGGGAAACGTGGCAGCAAATTTAAGCACAGCAAGATCCAACACTACTGACCAGAAAATCTTGTTAGTGTTGGTTGAGGGATAATTTACTTGTTTTTCTTTGAATAGCATTCTGAGACCTTTACTTCCCTTCAGAGTGCAAATGGGGCATCATTTGAATGTCTCGCCTGAATGATGGTACATGCAACAGTGCAGCACTCCCTCAATGCTCCATAGATGTGTCACCCTAGATTCCACAAGAAAAATGAACTCAAGCCTCAAGTGAGGCTTGAAACAATGAAGTCTGACACTTAAGTCTTGAATTTCGATTCAAATTGTAATTTCTTTACATGTTGATAGCTGTTCATTGCTGGTTAAGGAGGCAGAGTTTATTTGTAGAAATCTTAGTCAAGATTAGTTTTGTTTGTGAAATATGCAAAGTACCAATGTAAGTTGCGTGCAGAAATATCACTCTGCTCGTGTGAAGTCATAGAGGTGAATTTTGTGTGATTGTTATTCTCTGGGGGTGAAGGAGTTGCTTTTTGTTCCAATTGTTTTAAAAACCAGTCAAACAGGTAATTGTTGTTCCATGTGTACATTAGGGCTGTTTCTTTAGGCTGCTTTGGAGAGAGTTTTCAATGAGAGGAAATGCACATTTTTTTGTTTTTCTGCAGAATCATGGAATGGTTACAGCACAGAAGGAGGCCATATATGGCTTTTGTGTCTGTGTTAGCTCTCTGCAAGAGTACCTCGTCCCACTCCCAAACTTTTTTCTTGTAGCCCTGCAAAGTTTTACACTTCAGATGATCATCCATTTCTCTTTTGAAAGCCTTGATTGAATCTGCGTCCACTAAACTCTCACGTGGAGCATTCCAGATCCTGACCATGCGCCATGTAGAAAGGCTTTTTCCTCGTCTTGACTTTATTTTGCTAATCACCTTAAATTCGTGTCCTCTGGTCCTTGATCCTTCCACAAATAGGAACATCCCTACCTCCTCTGTCCAGACTGCTCATGATTTTGAATACCTCTGTCAAATCTCCTCTCAACGTTCTCCAAGGAGAACAGCCCTCGTTTCTCCAATCTATCCCTGTAACTGAAGTTCCTCATCCCTGCAACCATTGTCATGAATCTTTTCTGAAACCTGCCTGATGCCTCTACATCTTCCTAAAGTGTGCTGCCCAGACCTGGATACAGTATTCCAGTTGAGGCCAAACCAAAGTTGTATACAAAGATTCTTCATAACTTTGTTGTTTTTATGCTTGATACTCCTATTTATAAAAACGAGGATCTGATGCGCTTTATTAACCACTTCCCAACCTGCCTTGCTGCCTTTAATAATCTGTGCATATAGGCCTGCAGGGCCCTCTGCCCTTTAGAATTGTACTGTTTATTTTATCTTTCCTCTTCTCATTGCTCCTACATTTACTTGCCTTAAGTTTCATCTGCCGCTTGTTTGTCCATTCCACCTGTCTAAGTGCTCTTGAAGCCTATCACTGTTCTCCTCACAGTTCACAATACTTCCAAGTTTTGTCTGTAAATTTTGAATTCTGAACAGTTCAATTGATACATATCAAGAAAAGCAGTATCTAATAAGGATTGGTAGATCCTTGATAAGCAAGGGGTTATCAGGAGTAGGTGGGAGTGTGGAGTTGAGGTTACATTCAGATCAGCCATGATCTCACTGAATGACACAGCAGGCTTGAATGGCATACTGCTGCCCCTAATTCATAAATTCGTAGATTGTGGCCAGTGCCTCTGCAATTTCCAGCCTTACTTCCCCCAATACCCTTGGATGCATCTCGGTCAGCTCTGGTAACTTATCAACATGAAGCACAGCCAGCCTATCCAATACTTCCTTCATGGGAAGTAACTGGCAAGGCCAGCATGTATTATCTGGCCCTAGCAATCATTGAAACGGTGATGGTGAGCTATCATCTTGAACTGCTGCAGTCTTTGTGGGTTACAGTTTTCTGTAGGAGATTTTGATAGAGCTAAGTGGCTTGCTAGGCCATTTAAGGGTCAACCATATTGCTCTAGATCTGGAGTCACACATTGACCACACCTGGTAAGGATGACAGATTTCTTTCCCAAAAGGACTTTGGTGAATTAGTTGGATTTTTATGACAGTCCTGCAGCTTTTACTTTTTATTCCTGATTTATTAAATTTGAATTTGAGTTCCCCAACTGCTATGGTGGGATTTGAACTTGTACCTCTGGATTACTAGTTGGGCAACATAGCCGCTATGCTTCTGTACCCATACTCTTGGCAATGTTCTAATGAGGGTCCAGTATCCTCAGAGGGCATGGAACTGAACCATCTGAAATGTAGGAGGTAATTTGTTGTGAAGGATGGAGGATTTCTAGAAGTCATTGAAACCACAGTATCCTTTTCTCTGTGAAGCTCCATATTAAGTCTTGGTCATTCTGAAAAGCTACAAGATCTAAAGTATAATTAGTTCTTCGGATTCTGTCAAAGAACCTGTCAGATTCTGGTTGATCTCTATCGGACTAGGTCTTTCTCCAGTCTGAAAACAACCATTTACTACCGCTGTCTGTTTCCTGCCACTCAGTTGAAATTCTTTTCCATGCTACCAGTGGCCCTTTTATTCCTGGGCTTCAGCTTTGCTGACAAGCCTGTTCTGTGGCACTTCCATCAAATTCCCTATGGAAGTCCAAGTACGGCCACATCAACCCCTTGGCACTGGCCATAATCTACAAGCATATGAATTAGGGACAGCAGTAGGCCACTCAGGCATGCTCCACCGATCATGTCCAAGCTGTGTATTTCTTCTGCTTTTCTTGTCACAGCTCGTTCACATGCCTCAGGCTTCAGTTACCAACATTCAAACCCTGCCTCTACAGCTTTGCTTAAAGTATAGCATCCAATTCAAACAACTGGCCAGAGCTAAACTCAGGCCAAGAAAAAAAACCCTTGGTTTCCCAGTACTTTATTGTCTGGTGCTGCTTTAACCCATCATATGCTCTTTGATTCCAGAGATGTCTTCTGAGTTCTACGTTTCTGTGGTTTGGTTTGGTTTGTTCACATCTTTGACCCAGAGATGAGCTTCCAATCACACAACCACACCATCACTAAGACTAAAACAGAATTACCTGGAAAAAATCAGCGGGTCTGGCAGCATCGGCGGAGAAGAAAAGAGTTGACGTTTCGCGTCCTCATGACCCTTCGACAGAACAGAGTTCTGTCGAAGGGTCATGAGGACTCGAAACGTCAACTCTTTTCTTCTCCGCCGATGCTGCCAGACCCGCTGATTTTTTCCAGGTAATTCTGTTTTTGTTTTGGATTTCCAGCATCCACAGTTTTTTGTTTCCATCACTAAGACTGCTATTTCCACCATAGCAGCCATTGCTCCCCTGTTGCTGAAACCCTCATCCATGTCTTTGTTACCTTAAGACTTCATGATTCCAATGATTAGTCTCCTTGATTAGTCTCCCCTCTTTTTATCCTCTGCGAACTTGAGGTCATTCAAAACCCTGCTGTCCATATTGTAACTTGTACCATTCACCCATCACCCCATGCTTGCTAATCTACGTTAGCTTCCGGTTAAGCTGGCTTCAGTTTTAAAATTTTCATCCTTCTTTTCAGATCCACCCATGGCTATGTCCATTCCTCATCTCTGATCTCCTGCAGCCTCACAGGCTCTGAAGATCTCAAATCCTGGCCTCTTGAGCATCCTCAACTTTAATCACCCGACATTGGCAGCCATGCCTTCAGCTGCCGAGGCTCTGTGCTCTGTCATTCTTTCCCTAAATCCCTCAGCCTCTCCGTTTCTCTTTCCTAATTTAGGGTGCTTCATAAAAGCTGCATCTGTGACCAAGCATTTTGGTCATTTGGCCTACTGTCTCCTTATGCAGCTCAGTGTCAAATTTTATTTGTTAGTGCTTAAGGCATTGTATTATGTTAAAGACACTATATTATAGTTGTTTTAAATTTGTGTGTAAGTTTGCCAGTTATGTTTCCCTTTTGTTTTGTATGATGTAAAACATCTTATTATGATTTTCCTTGAAAACTTGGCATCAAAGAAAACCCAGTTTAAAATTTGGCTATTTCAGGGTATTGTTATTTATGAGTGTACCTGGGATAGTTGTTTGGGCCTAGAATGGCTCATTCAGCAATTTGCTGAAGAAAAGTGAAGGAGTTTCCACTATTCGGAGTTTATATGGGCTTAAAGTTTGAAAAAAAATGTTCTTTTTGCCTAATGGTGTCGGAAGCCATTTTCATAGAGAGAGTACATCAATCCCTTGAGAATTTTGTCATTGACTGCTCTGATTTATTATATCTGTCGCGGTTACTTGATCCTGATGCTTTGTTGTGTTGTTTACAATTAATAAATAAGCTCTTTGATTAATTTAACTTGGCATTCTAGTCCTTTGGGTGCCATTATGCCTCATTGGATTAATTGAAATATTAAAGTCCAAGTAAAATCCAGTAAGTCTAATACTGTAGCATCTTGGGTCTGATCCTTTGCCAGTACAGTTTATTGTAAGACAGCTCCTGAAGCATGTGGGCTGAAGTCAGCTCAGCAGAAGGCTGTGGAAATTGGTGGAAGAGAAAAGCTTGGGGGAAAAAAAAAGAATCAATTTCATCCACCTCTCACAATTTGGCCACTCCCTACACACATTAAGTGTACAGTTGTGTAGTGGTTAGGTTCCTGGATGAATAATACAGGAGTTCAAATCCACCATGGGATAGTGCAGGAAAATGGTGCTGAAATAGATGATCAGCTATGTTCTAGTTGATTAGCAGAGCAGGCTCAAGGGAATGAAAGCAGCATGCAGACAGCAGACTACGCTTGATTGAGACATAGGTTGAGTGAGGAGTTGGGAATTTATGTTAAGATTTTCTGAACTTTAAATGTTGATTAAGAGTTTGGTTCTTTGTTTCAAACATTGTCAGTGAATAGCCCAGTTAAGCAGGGAGCTGCCTGAAGTGGTGTCAGTTGTATGTCAATCAGCTGAATTTAGTTGCTCTCAAGAGGTGTTAATTACAACAGGAAGCTGAGTTAGCTAGGGAGTAATCAGAAGCTCTATATAAACCGGGAGGTTTTAAACTTGCACACAGAAAGGGGTGTGCAGACACAAGACTACCCTTGAGTCAGATGTAGATTGAATGAGGAAGCAGCAATTTGGGGCAGAGGGGGAAAGAGGTCCTGCTTTTTCTACTTGTTTTCAGCCTCCAGTGATTGTTGAGTTTCTTCCTTGCTCCAAGCTAGGCGAGTGCAACTTTCTATTAGTTATGTGTGTAAATAATTAACTAACTGACTAATTAAATAAGAGGTTTGACAGAAATGGCAGGGCTGGCGTGTGTCGTGACTGCAACATGTGGGAATCTATGGATCACACTGCAATTAGTTACAGCCATATCTGCAGAAAGTGTCTGCAGCTTAAGCAACTCCACCTCCAAGTTAAAAGCAAAAAACTGCGGATAGAAGGCCAGTGATAGGTGGAGATAACCAAAAGATGTCACAGACAAGGGAAGATGTGTTTGGTGGTGGCATCATGCTGTAGTTGGCGGAAATGGCGGTGGATGATCCTTTGAATGCGGATGCTGGTGGGGTGATAAGTGAGGACAAGGGGGACCCTATCATGTTTCTGGGAGGGAGAGGAAGGTGTGAGGGTGGATACGTGGGAGATGGGCCGGACACAGTTGACGGCCCTGTCAAGTCCTACCCAGGCCCCCTTCCACAACTCTTTCTCCGGTACATCGATGATTGCTTTGGTGCTACTTCATGCTCTCATCTGGACCCGGAAAAATTTTGCTTCCAATTTCCACCCCTCCACCATTTTCACATGGTCCATCTCTGACACTTCCTTCCATTCCTTGACCTCTCTGTCTCAATTTCTGGTGATAGACTGTCCACCAATATCCATTACAAGCCTACCGACTCCCACAGCTACCTCGACTACAGCTCCTCACACCCCGCTTCCTATAAGGACTCCATCCCATTCTCTCAGTTCCTTCGCCTCCGTCGCATCTGTTCTGATGATGCCACTTTCAAAAACAGTTCCTCTGATATGTCGTCCTTCTTCCTTAACCAAGGTTTTCCACCTACAATGGTTGACAGGGCCCTCAACCGTGTCAGGCCCATCACAATTTCCTCTCCCTCCCAGAAACGTGATAGGGTCCCCCTTGTCCTCACTTATCACCCCACCAGCCTCCACATTCAAAGGATCATCCTCCGCCATTTCCACCAACTCCAGCATGATGCCACCACCAAACACATCTTCCCTTCATCGTCCCCCCCCCGGCGGCATTCCGCAGGGATCGTTCCCTCCGGGACACCCTGGTCCACTCCTCCATCACCCCCTACGCCTGAACCCCCTCCCACGGCACCTTTTCTTGCAACCGCAGAATGTGCGACACCTGCCCCTTTACTTCTCCTCTCCTCGCCGTCCAAGGGCCCAAACACTCCTTTCAAGTGAAGCAGCATTTCACTTGCACTTCCCTCAATTTAATCTACTGCATTCGTTGCTCCCAATGCAGTTTCCTCTACATTGGAGAGACCAAACGCAGACTGGTGACCACTTTACAGAACACCTTCAGTCTGTCCGCAAGCATGACCCAGACTTCCCTGTCACTTGCCATTTCAACACTCCACCCTGCTCTCACGCCCACATGTCTGTCCTTGGCCTGCTGCATTGTTCCAATGAAGTTCAATGCAAACTGGAGGAACAGCATCTCATCTTCCGACTAGGCACTTTACAGCCTTCCGGACTGAATAGTGAGTTCGACAATTTTAGATAATGAACTCTCTCCTCCATCCCCACCCCCTTTCTGACCCCCCCCCCTTTTTTTCCCCAATAATTTATATAGATTTTTCTTTTCCCACCTATTTCCATTATTTTTAAATGTATTTCCATCCATTGTTTTATCTCTGCCTTTTAGCCTATTTCGATTCCTTCACCCCACCCCACCCCCACTAGGGCTATCTGTACCTTGCTTGTCCTGCTTTCTACCCTTAATTAGCACATTCCTTAGATAATATCATCACTTTCAACACCTCTTTGTCCTTTTGTCTGTGACATCTTTTGGTTATCTCCACCTATCATTGGCCCTCTATCCAGCTCTACTTGTCCCACCGCCCCCCCCCTTTAAACCTGCTTATATTTTACCTCTCTTCTATTTTTCCTTAGTTCTGTCGAAACGTTAACTGTATTCCTCTCCACAGATGCTGCCAGACCTGCTGAGTTTTTCCAGTTATTTTTATTTTCCACCTCCAAGTTGTTGAGCCACAGTCTCATGTTAAGTTCCAATAGCTGCTTGGTACCAAAGACAGAGACTAAGACTGACTCCTCCAAACAACGTTTTATTCTGATACATAAAACTCCCCAGACACATTATCTCACCTGGTTTCCCTTTATATACACACCAAGTGAAGTACTAGCTTGTTAACTTGCAATTGCCACTTAAACAGTTCTTGACAGTTAACTGTTTCCTTCCCTAACATCTGTGATGTGGACGTTGCGGGGCATCACCGAGGGGGAGAATTATCTGGACACTTCCTTCCAGGAGGCAGTCACTCTCCCTTATGTTAGGCAAAACGTTAGAGTTGGTCGGAGACTGGAGGGTGTAACTGCGAGGCAGGCAGGCAAGGGGAACCAGCATGTAGTGAGGGGGGAGGAGCCTCAGTGTCTGACTTTGTCCAGCAGGTACGAGGTGCTTGCTGCCTGCGTGGATGAGGAGAAGGACTGCAAGGTAGATGAGTGGACTAGCCATGGCACCATGGTGAAGTGGAGGAAGTGAAGAGGAATGTGGTAGTGATAGGAGATAGTATAGTCAGGGGGATAGATACTGTTCTCTGCAGTCGAGAGCATGAGTCCAGAAAGCTGTGTTGCCTGCCCGGTGCCAGGGTTTGGGATATCTGCTCAGGGCTGGAGAGGAACTTGCAGTGGAAGGCGGGGAGGTACAGGGATCTAGTGGTTGTGGTCCACGTAGGTACCAACACAACACAGGCAAAATGAGGAAGGAGCTTTTGTATGGAGAGTATGAGGAGCTAGGTATTAAATTAAAAAGCAGAACCTCTAAGGTGGTAATTTCTGGATTATTGCCTGAGCCATGTGCAAATTGGTGTGTGGTAACTAAGATTAGAGAGATGAATGTGTGGCTCAGAGATTGGTGTGGGATTAATGGGTTTTGATTCATGGGACATTGACAGCAGTACTGGGGAAAGTGGGAGCTGTACTGTTGGGACAGTCTACACTTGAACTGTTTTCTAGCCAATCATATAACCAGTTAAGTAGAGGGGGCATTAAACTAACTAGAGTGGGGAAGGGATCATGTAGGGGAAGGTTGAATAAATTAAAGGGAAATATCAAGGCAATACATCAAGGTAGCAATGAAGGCAATAATCAGAATATGGCAGGAACGGACAGTGATTGCAAACTTCAGAATGTGTCAGCAGATAGGACCAGAGTTTACAAGCTCAGTAAAGAAACTGAATTAAGGGCTGTGTATCTGAATGCCAGCAGTATTCACAATAAAACAGATGCGTTGTCAGCTCACATATACATTCATAGGTATGACCTGATGACCATTACAGAAATGCGACTACGATGAAACAAAAGCTGGGACCTGAATATCCAAGGCTATGTGACATTCAAGAACAATAGGAAGCTGGGAAAAGGTGGTGGGGTAACTGTTAATTCAAGAGGGCATTAATACTGTAGTGAGAGATGACCTTAATTCTAAATATCAAAAGTAGAGTCAGTTTGGGTAGAACTAAGAAACAACAAGAGGTAGGAAACAGTGGTGGGCATTGTTTATAGGCATCCAAACACCAGTGGTAATGTAATTCGCAGGAAATTAGAGATGTGTGTAGCAAGGATACTACAGTAAACATAGGGAATTACAATCTAAAAGAGATTGGGTAAACCTAATTAGTATTAATGTTATGGAGGACGAATTCTTGGTATATATGAAAGAAGGTTTACTGGAACAGTATGTTGAGGAACAACTAGAGAATGGGTTATTTTAGATCTAAAACAAAAACAGAATTACCTGGAAAAACTCAGCATCGGCGGAGAAGAAAAATGTTGACGTTTTGAGTCCTCATGACCCTTCAACAGAACTAGGTGAATCCAAGGAAGGGGTGAAATATAAGCTGGTTTAAGGTGTGGGGGAGGGGAGGGGGGTGGGGGGCGTTGGGGGAGAGAAGTGGAGGGGGGTGGTGTGGTTGTAGGGACAAACAAGCAGTGATAGAAGCAGATCATCAAAAGATGTCACAGACAACAGAACAAAAGAACACATAGGTGTTGAAGTTGGTGATATTATCTAAACGAATGTGCTAATTAAGAATGGATGGTACGGCACTCAAGGTATACCTCTAGTTGGGGTGGGGGGAGCATAAAAGATTTAAAAATATTTTAAAATAATGGAAATAGGTGGGAAAAGAAAAATCTATATAATTTATTGGAGAAAACAAAAGTAAAGGGGAAGAAACAGAAAGGGGGTGGGGATGGAAGAGGGAGCTCAAGACCTAAAGTTGTTGAATTCAATATTCAGTCCGGAAGGCTGTAAAGTGCCTAGTCGGAAGATAAGGTGCTGTTCCTCCAGTTTGCATTGGGCTTCACTGGAACAATGCAGCAAGCCAAGGACAGACATGTGGGCAAGAGAGCAGGGTGGAGTGTTAAAATGGCAAGCGACAGGGAGGTTTGGGTCATTCTTGCGGACAGACCACAGGTGTTCTGCAAAGCGGTCATCCAGTTTACGTTTGGTCTCTCCAATGTAGAGGAGACCACATTGGGAGCAACGAAAGCTCCCTCCTCCATCCCCACCCCCTTTCTGTTTCTTCCCCCTTCCTTTTGGTTTTTCCAATAAATTATATAGATTTTTCTTTTCCCATCTATTTCCATTATTTTAAAATATTTTTAAATCTTTTATGCTCCCCCCACCCCCACGAGAGCTATACCTTGAGTGCCCTATCATCCATTCTTAATTAGCACATTCGTTTAGATAATATCACCAACTTCAACACCTATGTGTTCTTTTGTTCTGTTGTCTGTGACATCTTTTGATGATCTGCTTC
This sequence comes from Carcharodon carcharias, assembly GCF_017639515.1. Taxonomy (NCBI): domain Eukaryota; kingdom Metazoa; phylum Chordata; class Chondrichthyes; order Lamniformes; family Lamnidae; genus Carcharodon; species Carcharodon carcharias. Next base: position 16,049,064 of record NC_054483.1, on the reverse strand, counting down.
TATCATTGCTTGTTTGTCCCTACAACCACACCATCCCCTTCCACTTCTCTCCCCCAACCCCCCCCTCCCTCACACCTTAAACCAGCTTATATTTCACCCCTCCCTGGGATTCACCTAGTTCTGTTGAAGGGTCATGAGGACTCGAAACGTCAACTCATTTCTTCTGTGTCGATGCTGCCAGACCTGCTGAGTTTTCCAGGTAATTCTGTTTTTGTTTTGGATTTACAGCATCTGCAGTTTTTTTGTTTTTATTTTAGATCTAGTCTTGTGAAATGAAAAAGGGCTCATTAATAATCTTGTTGTAAAGGAGCCTTTAGGAAAGAGTGACCACAATATGTTAGAATTTTACTTGAAGCTTGAAAGTGATGTAATTCAATCAGACAAGGGTTTCAGACCTGAACAAAGGAAGCTGTGAAAGTATGAGGGGCAAATTGGCTATGGTAGATTGGTAAACTGGGAGGAATTTTATGGCCCTATCGTGGCAGAGGGCTAGGCCATAAAATGCGGCAAGCCATTCAAGAGTCCATTCACTTCAGCTGAACTGTAAAATCCCGCCACTGTAAATTTCCATCCTGCTTTAAAAAGTATGATGGTAGACAGGCAGTGCCTAACAATTGAAGAACTAATACGTAGTTTACAACAAAAATACATTCCTTTATTGCATAAAACTCCAGCAAGGAAAGTGTTCCAACTGTTGCCAATGGAAGAAATCAAGGATTGCATTAGATCAATGAAAAAAGTATATATAAAGTTGCCCAAAAAATTGTAAAATTGGGAGCATTTTAGGATTCTACAAAAGAGGACCAAGAAAAAGATTAACAAAGGGAAAATAGAATATGAGTAAACTAGCCAGAAATATAAAAACGGACTGTAAAAGCTTCTTGAGGTGTGTAAAAGGAAAGAGATTAGCAAAAGCAGATGTGGGTCCATTACAAGCAGAGTCAGGAGAATTTATAACACAGAAGAAAGAAATGGCAGAGAAGCTAAACAAATACTTTGTGTCTTGTTTCACCAAGGAATCTACTGAAAAACATCCCAGAAATAATGGAAAATCAAGTTTAAATGAGGAACTGCAAGGTAGTAATACTAGTTTAAAAAGAAAAGTCATAGAGAAATTAATGGTACTTGAAGTAGATAAATCCCCTGGACCTGATGATCTATATTCCAGTGTTGAAAGAGGTGCCGTAGCAAAAGGAGATGCGTTGGTGGTCATCTTTGCAAATTCTATAGACTCTGGAATGGTTCCTGCAGGTTGGAAGGTGGCAAATGTAACCCCACTAATTAAGAAAGGAGGGAGAGAGAAAATGGGGAACTGCAGACTTGTTAGTCTGACTTCAGGAGTAGGGGAAATGCTGGAATCTATAATCAAGGGTGTGGTAACTGGACATTTAGCAAATAATGATAGGATTGGGCAGCGAAATCATGTTTAACAAACCTGTTGGAAATTTTTGAGGATGTAACTCAGAATAGATAAAGGGGATCCGGTGGATGTGGTATATTTAGATTTTTAGAAAGCTTCTGATAAGGTCCCACATAGGAGGTTAGGAAAGACAATTAGAGCCCATGAGATTGGGGGGAATATACCAGCATGGATTGAAAACTGTTTAATGGACAGAAAACAGACAGTAGCAATAAATGGGTCATTTTCAGTTTGGCAGGCTGTGACCAGTGGGGTACCGCAAAGATCAATGCTTAGGTCCCAGCTATTCACAATATTCACAATCTATATCAATGATTTGGATGTGGGAATTATAAGTAATATTCCCAAGTTTGCAGAAGACACAAAACTAGGTGGAATTGTAAATTGTGGGGATTTGGAGAGGCTAAGCAAGTGGGCAAAAATTTGGCAGATGGAATACAAATTGGGGAAACGCGAAGTTATCCAATTTGGTAGGAAAAACAGAAATGGACAGAGTATTTATTAAATGGTGAGAGACTGGGAAGTATTGAACTTCTAAGGGGCTTGGGTGTCCTTGTTCATGAGTCACTGAAAGTTAACATGCAGGTACTGCAAGCAATTAAGAAGGTAAATGGTATGTTGGCCTTAATTACAAGAGGATTTGAGTATAGGAATAAAGATGTCTTACTGCAATTATATACAGCATTGGTGAGACCACACCTGGAGTATTGAGTGCAGTTTTGGTGGTCTTACCTAAGGAAAGATATACTTGCCACAGAGTAAGTACATTGAAGGTTCACTAAATTAGTTCCTGGGATGCAGGGATTGTCCTTTGAGGATATACTAAATGGGCCTTTATTTTCCGGAGTGCGGAAGAATGAGAGGTAATCTCATTCAAACATGAAAAATTCTTAAAGGGCTAGACAGGTTAGATGCAGGAAGGAAGTTTCCCTTGTCTTGGGTGGGCAGGTGGGGTCTATAACCAGGGGACACAGTCTCAGAGATAAGGGCAGGCTATTTAGGACTGAGACGAGGAGGAATTTCTTCACTCAGAGGGTGGTGAATCTTTGGAATTCTCTTCCCCAGAGGGTTGTGGAGGCTCAACCGTTGAGTATGCTCAAGACTAGGATCAATAGATTTCTACATGTTAAAACATGAAGAGATACAGGGATAATGCAAGAAAATGGTGTTGATGTAGAAGTCACCCATGACCTCATTGAATTGTGGAGTGGGCTCGAAGGCCTGAATAACCTGCTCTTACCCCTATGTTCATACATTCCTCTGGCAGTTTGAGAATTTGATTGCAGTTTTAAAAAATAATGATCTGGAATTTAAAAGTTGGGATCTCTAAAAGTTGTCGCAAAGCTTTTGGATTTTTGTAAAAATGCACCTGGCTTACTCATTCACCTTGAGGAGAGGTAGCAAAAACAAATGCTTGAAAAACTCAGCAGGTCTAGCAGCATCTGTGGAGAGAGAAACAGAGTTAACGTTTCGAGTCCATGTGACCCTTCTTCAGAGCTTTTTCCAGCATTTTCTGTTTTTGTTTTAGGTTTCCAGCATCTGCAGTGTTTTGCTTCTATCTTGAGGAGAGGTGGCCTCTTCTTTATCCAGCCTGACCTATATGTGACTCCAGTTCCACATCAATGTGGGCTGACATTTAAATGCCCTTTGAACTAGTCCAGCAAGTATCACAATTGGATCAAACCTGACCAGCGGTTCAAGAACTCGGTCACCATCACCATCAACAAACCCTGGCTTTGTCAGTGGAGCCCAGGCCATGAGAATGAATACTTTTTTTTTATATAAGGTCAAAGAACTTGTGGGACAGTGATGTCATGTGCTGCAAATATGATCTTACAGATATTGTACTGTTCCAGATGAAAACCTGAGAAGAAAAGCAGATGATAAAAGCAAAATGCTGAGGATGCTGGAAATCTGAAATAAAAAGAGAAAATGTTGGAAAAGCTCAACAGGCTTGGCAGCATCTGTGGGGAGAGAAACAGAGTTAATGTTTTGAGTCTGAATGACTTCTTCAGAGCAAAGCAGGCACTTGTTTGGTTTCTGATGTTTGTATCAAAATGTTTGGTTAGCGCAGCCATCGCTGAGGCAAGTGCATCCCAGAAACGCTTTCCTGCACCATTAATTGGCTAGAAGTTGCGACTGCATCATGACGGTTCATGTAGAAAAAGTTAATGGGAGATGTTGACAGAGACAGGTGATGACAGTAAGGTTTGTGGACAGGAAGTGCAGAGCCTACACTAGATCACTAATAAGTATATAGATAGTTGAGATTAACCTCACTGGTTTCACAGGAAGGAAGCTGCCAGTGCCCCATATTGTACAGTTTACACAACTGAATTAAACTTTGGCGCTTAATAAAGCGACCATCAATCAGCACTATTTGAGATGGGTGTTTATTACGTTTCATATTTATTATTCAGGCAACATTGCTGATCATTTCGCACATTAGTTTTAATCAGCACCAAAAACACTGCTAAAGATTGAAGCAGAATATATTTGTTCAACCATTCATTTAGCACTGCAGGTAGACTGTGAAACAGTCGTTGGGCATAGCATACAAATCTGCTGAAGACTCTTGTGTGTCTGTTGTATCATCAACATTGGTTTCCTATTCCATCACAATTTCGATCATGACATTAAACTGCTTGATTAAAAAATTGGAATTCAGTTCTCAGCAATCATATAATTCTGAACATAACTTAGAATCACGGAATGATGCAGCACAGAAAGAGGCCCATTGTATCTGTACTGATTCTTTGAAAGAGCCATCCAAACAGTCCCAATCTTCTGTTCTTCTTTGTTAAATGTCCCAGTTGTCTGTCTCTTCACCCTGCTGTCACTTGCCTTTTAATCTCATGGGCTTGAATTTTGGTAGCAATTGTATGACGTGATATATCATCAGATAACTTGTGAAAGTCCATACGCACATGAAGAGCACTACCCTGATCAATCCTTCTGATTACTTCATCCGAGTACTTTGTCAAACACAGCGAATCATGTTGTTTGAACATTTTCCATCTTGTTTGCTTGGTCCAGTCTTTGTGCAGTGAGTCTAAAAGTTTTGATCAATAACCAGCAATCCTAAACTTATGTTGCAAATTATGGTGAAATGCTGCGGAAAATGGAAGGAATTATCTATCCCGGGAAACTTGGGGAAATGAATCAGTTGTCACTGCGGAGAGAACAAATAGACCATTCCCAACTGGTTGAACCTGGATTGGATGTTCATACGTGCCTGTCATGAAACCTGTCATATTTGCTGAAATATTTTCTATAAGTTTCTTATCCAGATATTGAGACTAAATTTTCTTGACGCCAGTTTAAAACGTTAATTAGAAGATAGGAATTGCGAGATGAGAGCAATCCATATGGTTGCCATCTACCATTCTGGTTGTCGCATGATACAATGAAAATCAAGTTGTTGACTAATCATGACAGTCAGCCTCTGTCTACCTGTCTACAAAAGATTCAGCAATGACACAAGGAAACCCAGATGATGGAGCACTTTGGGAACTTATAGGTCAGAAATCACCTCCTTCATCTCATTTAGATGTTTCAAATTATGTTCACTTTATTGCACGGTTTTCAGTTCAGCCAGCCCATGGTGATCTTGTGTAGCTGTGCAATTGTTTTTTGAGCAGTTTGCATGTTTTTCCAGTTTCTTCTTGTGATCTTGTTGGACAAGGGTAACTGACTATGGCCAGGTTGTCCTTGGTGAAGAAAATGAGCGTAATTACGCTCAGTAATTCTCTCAAGTAATGACTTCAGCCACTTGCCTGTTTATTTTTGAAGAAGACAGGAAAAGAAGTTGAATACTAATCCCCCAAAAACATTTTGGGCCTTTAAAGACACAAACGCAACTGAAATCGCAGAAGTGACGCTAAGAAAGCGAATGCATTTGGCCCGGCTCTCTATCTGAATCAGAAGGAGCACAGTAAGATGGCCAAGCGTTGGCTTCTCCCCTGCCCTGGTCAGTGTTTGCAAATCAGCAGTTCTAAAATAAGCTGCAGTGTGACCACTTGTACAGGAGAGTGGCAGCATCGAACCTGCTTTGCAATGAGTTGCACAGTACAAGAGTTACTAATCACTCAATCGACACGTGTCTCATTAATCTGTTCTTTTTGTCAAGCAGAATGTGCACTCCAATGATTTGCGTTCTGAGTATGGGCAGGTTTTCTGCTTCACTTACGTTGGTTGATTTTTTTTTTCTCCCCTCTTTGGCTGAGGTGTACGTCTCTGTTTACTGATGTTCCAGTCTTGTGTGTATCTGTTTTTTGTTCATGTCAGGTTAAGCTTCAGCTGATTTCATTTCTTTGCTTATTCACAACTGCCTCACCCAAAACATGTGGTTATAGTAAGCCTAATGATGAAATCATCACAGCTATATTCTTTGCGCACAGAAGACAGTGAATAAACCTCGAGCAATCTTTTCCCCAGAGTGTGTGCACTTTTTAAAGAGTAAGTTTTATACCAGCTTGCTGTCTTAGTGTTCACGTGACGCAGCAGCGGATACATTTCTCTCGGGCAAGTTTGGAATGCCAAGTATATTTCTCAAATACAAGCTTTGTGTTTCGAATGCTACACATATGAGTGGCTGTTGAATAAAAACAAAATTCTGGAAAAACTCAGGTCTGACAGCATCTGTGGAGAGAGGGACAGTTAACGTTTTGAGCTCTGAAGAAAAGTCATATAGACTTGAAACCTTAACTCTGTTTCTCTCTCCCCTGATGCTGTCAAACGTGGCGAGTTTCTCCAGCGTTTTATTTATATTTCAGATTCCCAGCATCTGCAGTATTTTGCTTTTATCTGAGTGTTTGTTGATGTTGTGCTTTTGGTTTTTATCAGATGTAGAATATCACTGCCTGAACCCGAGATCTCGAGGGGTTATAGCCATGATGATTGTATCATTAGGCTTGCTATAACCACATGTTTTGGGTGAGGCAGTTGTGAATAAGCGAAAAATGAAATCAGCTGAAGCTTAACCTGACATGAACAAAAAACAGACACACACAAGACTGGAACATCAGTAAACAGAGACGTACACCTCAGCCAAAGATGGAATTTACTGAATAGATGCCCAGGAAACTGTTACCTCTTACCTCTGAAGCTCTTTCAGGCCACCTTGTGAGAAAATGTTTGGTACAAATGCTTAATTTCACAAAATTTCTTCCAGCTATCTAATTGGGCAACAGTCCAACTGTCCTTCCAATTCTTTCATTTCAGAGTCATTAGTAGGTCGGCTTAATTTTGCCTCGTGCATTGAACCAGTCACAATTAGCGCCCTTTTCTTATTTGTGGGGCTTTCCCCAAGGCCTTATACACTGAGCACTGGCAGCGTGTGCATTGGACTGTGTGCTCACAAGATTTCACATTTACACATAAGCACCTCTTGGATTTACATTTCCCCTTCCTGTTTATTTGGCACACACATTGCAAGCTGCACTGGCCTAATCTGTCTGTTAAGATAGTATTGGATATCAAGGAATATTGGGTATGATATGGTTAACGAATTGAGGTGCCTGTCCTGTGTGTGTGTGTGTGTGTGTGTGTGTGTGTGTTTTTTGCGGGGGAGGGGGCAGGGAGATGAACAGCTAATTTGTGTGTCTTTCTTTGAGACTGCTCATCTCTGTCTTTTAAAGAATTGATTGATCAATACATGTACGTGTGTGTACACACACACGCCTACCTGACTCTGATCTGCAGTCTGTAGTTGTGTATTCATTCTGCTGGATGAACGGAGTTCACAGCCACTGCATTGCAGATATTAGTGAGCATGTGTGTGGAGCTAGACTTAAGCTGCTGCCAGAACTCTTGCTGAGTTATGTTTTCATTGGCATTACAAAACCGCCACAGGACAGCTGAAGAACTGGCTTCCTTATTGGTTCACGGTCTTAACCAATCTGATTGTGTGACACTGCTGCTTGAGGTTACCAGAGGGGCTGCAGGCAAAGGCATTTGTGGTTTAATGGATTTTTGATAAAACATGTTTTGTTTTAATATTTTTTGCTTAAGCTGAGAAACTAATTTGTAGCAGATTTTTGTGCTTGAAAAGGCAGATTATTTTGATGTTGACTAGCTGTAAGTGAACAATTGGAATCAGGGGATGCGCAGTGATGGATTCCCCACTTCCATGGAAGTGTAGAGATCCCTCTCAGGATCATGTAGGGATTCAACTTCTCCCAGGAATTAGGTTGAACCACTCTCTCCAGGGGGCATGCACCCTCTCCCTGGTTTACACACACTAACCTCAGCAAGACTGGGTTTAAAAAGTCAACCTGGAGCTTCATTGTCTATCTTTTTACATGTTTAATTACGTCCTTTCAACGTAATATTTTTTCAGTGTTCTAACTATGTCTGGTTAATCGCCCTTCAGTGCATCTGTTTACTCACCAGTGAGAACAATGGATGTCAACTATGGTCTTCCTCTTCCCTGTATATTTATAATGCAAGCCTATTGATACAAGGTCACCCCCCCTGCAGTCATTGAACTGAATTACTATATATCTCTTAACTGTGGAAGGTAACTAAAATAAAGTCTTCACTGGCCCTGTGTAGCCATTAAGGGTTAATGAATGGAAACAGAATTTAAGAGCTTACCATGGACGTTCTATCTAAATTGATGGAAAAAATGTGACTGTTTTTAAAAAAAATATTGCTGCACTTATACTTGTATTATTAACAGCTTTAAGGTGGCATGGCTGTAGCATAGTGAGTTGGATCTAACTGCACTTGAGCTCTCCCATGTTGAGTTTCCCTTTTACATATGATGCTATCCTAGGGGAAGGGGAAATCTGGCTTCTACCACCCTAGCTTGTTGAGCAGGGATGGTGGAGTTGCGGGTGCTGGAGGCGGGGTGCCGCTGTTACGGAATAGCTTATCTTGCATGGTTGTTGGTGGTTGGCATGGCAAGATGCTTGGCAGGAACCTCAAAAGTAGGTTTCTGGTCTGCCATGTCATGGCAGGGAAATGGTAGAGATGAGAGGGGGATTAAAAGAAGTTGGAAATCCTTAATTTTAAAAGGGGTGGAAATGAATGTTTTACAGTGTAGGATCTGAAGTTTGTGTTTTGAAAAAAAAAATAAGCGTACATTATTGGAGTTCAGATTGTCAAGCAAATGGTGATGGCAAGACTTGTACTCTTGAATCCTGTAATGCCAGAGCTTCTGATACGGTCCATGGGAGAATGAATTTTTAAACAATTCTTTCATGGGATTTGGATGTTGCTGGCTAGGCCAGCATATATTGCCCATTTTTAATTGCCCATGTGAAGGTGGCGGTGTGAGCTGCCTTCTTGAACTTCCAGAGGCTATGTGGTGTAGGTACATCTACAATGCTGTTAGGGAGAGAGTTCCAGAATTTTGATTCAGCAACAGTGGAGAAACAGCGATATATTTCCAAGTCAGGATGGTGAGTGGCTTGGAGGGGAACTTCAAGGCAATGGTGTTCTCTTCTCTCGGCTGTCCTTGTCCTTCTAGATGGTGCCATTGTGGGTTTGGAGGGTGTGGTCCAAGGAGCCTTGCTGAGTTCCTGCAGTGCATCTTGTAGATGGTACGCACTGCTGCTACTGTGCATCAGTGGTGGAGGAAGTGAATGTTTGTGGATGTGGTGCCAATCAAGCAGACTGCTTTGTCTTGGATGGTGTTGAGCTTGTTGGGTGTTGTTGGAGCTGCATTCATCCAGGCAATTGGGGAGTATTCCATCACACTCCTGACTGGTGCCTTGGATGGACAAGGTTTGGGGAGTCAGGAGGTGAGTTACTTGCCATAGGATTCCTAGCCTCTGACCTGCTCTTTTAGCTGCCATTTATATGGCTAGTCCAGTTCAGTTTCTGGTCAATGGTAACTCCCAAGATGTTGATAGTGGGGGATTCAGCAATTGTAATTCCATTGAGTGGCAAGGGGCGATGGTTAGCTTCTCTCTTGTTGGAGATTGTCATTGCCTGCCGCTTGTGTGGCACAAATGTTACTTTCCACTTGTCTGTCCAGGTCTTGCTGCATTTGGACGTGGACTGCTTCTGTTTCTGAGGAGTCACAAACGGTGCTGAACATTGTGCAATCATCAGCGAACATCCCCACTTCTGACTTTATGATGAAAGGAAGGTCATTGATGAAGCAGCTGAAGGTGGTTGGGCCTGGGACACTACCCTGAGGAACTCCTGCAGTGATGTCCTGGAACTGAGATGATTGACCTCCAACAAACACAGCCGTCTTCCTTTGTGCTAGGTATGACTGCAACCAGCAGAGAGCCTCCCTCCTGATTCCCATTGACTCCAGTTTTGCTAGGGTTCCTTGATACCACACTCTGTCACATACTGTCTTGATGTCAAGGGCAGTCACTCCCTCCTCACCTCTGGAGTTTAGCTTTTGAACCAAGGCTCTAATGAGAGCAGGAGCTGAGTGGCCCTAGCTGAACCCAAACTGAGCGCCAGTGACAGGTTATTGCAAAGCAAGTGCTGCTTGACAGCACTGTTTATGACATCTTTTACCACTTGACTGATGATGGAGAGTAGACTGATGGGGCAGTAATTGGCCATGTTGGATTTGTCCTGCTGATTGTCTACAGGACAGACATGGACAATTTTCCATCTTGCCAGGCAGGTGCCAGTGTTGTAGCTGTACTGGAACAGCTTGGCTAGGGGCAAGGTAGGTTCTGGAGTGCAAGTCTTCAGTACTATTGCCAGAATATTGTCAGGGCCCACAATCTTTGCAGTATCCAGTTCCTTCAGCTGTTTTTTGATATCACATGGAGTGAATCAAATTGGCTGAAGACTGGCACCTGTGAAGCTGAGGACTTCTGGAGGGGGCTGAGATCAATCATCCACTTGGCACTTCTGGCTGAAGATTGTAGCAAATGCTTCAGCCTTATCTTTTGCACTGAAGTGCTGGGCTCTACCTTCATTGAGGATGGGGATATTTGTGGAGCCTCCTCCTCCAGTGAGTTGTTTAATAGCCCACCACCATTCATGACTGGATGTGGCACGAGTGCAGAGCTTAGATCTTGTCCATTTGTTGTGGAATCACTTAGCTTTGTCTATTGTTTGCTGCTTATTCTGTTTGGCATGCAAGTAGTCCTGTGTTGTTACTTCAACAGGTTGACACCTCATTTTTAGGTATGCCTGGTGCTAATCCTGGCATGCCCTCCTTCACTCTTCATTGAACCAGTTAACCTCACATGGTTGGAACTGGCAAGGGGTTTATTTTTCTACAGAAGATGTAACGTGCATTTGGCTAACAGGAGCCTCTTTTGCGAAGTATTGGAAAGGTCTCAGACACCTGAGAGGAGCTGAATCTGTGCATTCCTCAGTACTTGTCTTGAAACAGCTGATCCACAGATTCTGTGGAAGCTCTGGCCTTGTCTCCTTTTTTATTAATATTAAACACATGCATGCCAACAGGATATCATTCCTAAAAGAAGCTCAGGGATTTGCCACTCTTTGGCATATTGCTGAGCTTATCCTGTAGGAGACACAACTCAGAAGAATTCCGGGTTTTATTCCTGGGCTCTTTCTTCCTCCTTGACCCCCCCACGGCTTCCAGTCTTACAGTCTGGGTTGACTCCTATGCCCTGTGAAGTGTCTTAGCTAGTCACTCGGTAATAACTTCAACAGCCTGTGGTGAAGAAGGCCTAGCATCATCTCCTCAGTGGAACTGGGAATAGAACTTGCCAGCATGACTCCTATCTAAGGATTTGAATTTGAAATTTGAAGGAATACGTGCTTTCTGGTGCATTTCTTTTGCATTCCATTTCCCACTGTACAGCAGCTCACTGGGAGTTTCATTTTCTCTTGTAGCTCACTAGTTAACATGTTTAAGTAAAACTCCTTTGTGTACCTCTTTGAGGTAGGCATCGACCCATTTATTTTAAACAGATTAGCAACTGGAATTTTACATTAGTTTGTTAGGTGGTCCACAACCAGAGGAAAGGTTAACCCCCCGATGGTTAGATTTTTTTCCTGGTTTGCACCAAATTAAAACTTGCTTATCAATATTGACACCACGTGAATGTGTAGAAGATTATGCTCATGTTGGTTGAATCAGAGAGTGAATTGTGACTTTGAGAATCTGTGTTCTTGGATGTGGGGTCGCTTAGCCCTGTCTGTCGCACGCTGCTTCCTATGTTTAGCATCCAAGTAGTCGTGAATATTGGCATATACTATGCAAAATAGTGTTATGCTGTTTAGGTTTTGTTGTGTTTAACCTGCACTGAGGTTAGATGGAGGCTAATTGCTGCTGAAGGAATGGCCATTAGCACTTGATGATTGTTGTACTCCCAGTCAAAGGAAACCAGTATGATATGCCTGCTTTTCCTCCAGCAATACTTTTGACATTTGGAAATGCGGTGGACTCTGAATGCGCTATCTCTCTTTCTCTCTCTTCCCCTCTCCCTCTCCCTCTCTTTTTATGGTTCTTAGTGGAGGAAAAATGGGGATTGGTCAAGAGATTTAACAATGCGAGGAAACAAATGGAGGCCATGAAAATTATTGGTAGCCAGAGCATTGGTGTGGTGGACCTAAAAGTGTTGCAGTTGCATGATTTTTTGGACACTTGATTCTGAAATGTGATATCTGGACCTTATGTTATATCTTTGAGGACATTTTGTTTGGTTTTAGCAACGGTACTGTGAAATGACTTTTAATTGGTCAAGCTACTCTCCTCTGTCCCAGTTCCACCTTGCTTTTGCTGTTTTGTTGGCCTATATGGCCCATATTGATATTTGGATGTGTACTGGCTGAAGGCAGCTTCTGCAGTCTGAGTATTGCAGTGCACAGTCTCCCAGGATGCACCTGTTGCACTGACTTGAGGCGGGTCATTCGAATGCTTTTCTCTCAAAATCAGTCTGCTTGCTTTTCAAAATTGCTTCCAAGAGAAACTGTTGGATAAATTTCCAAAATCTTCATTCAGGTAAAATGTATTTTTTTTGTTTTGAACCAAAAGGCTTTGCCAGTGAGTGTGAGAGAAGAATTTGCTGCTCCGATGACACACCTGTTGTAGCGGGACACACTTGTTTTTTGACTCAGGAAGCTGCAGGAGCAAGTGTCTTAGTGCAGTCTAAGTTCGTTTTTTAAAAAAAATTGAATTTTGAAGTAAATGGAAAGCTTCTAATTATCTCATTGTGTGTTTTGTTGATGGATAAGATAATTAGGATGTTATAATTGCAGCGGCACCGAGACAGACAAGGCAGTCTGTTCTCCTCTCAGTTGATTGTTGAGTACGCCTTGTGTTTCCTTGCAAATTGGCACAGTAAGTTTCTGTTTCCTTCTGTCTCCTGTATTATGAATCTTTGCCTTCTCACTTCAGCCTCCCACAAGCCCCTTCACCAATCCTCAACCAAGAAAACAATGTTTTTCCATTCCTTTTGCTCTCTTTTCCATCCTGGGGAGGGGTGGGGGTGGGGGGGGGGGGGGGTGGGTGTTGGGCAGACAGAAATCCATTCGTTTCATCATCTCTTGCTTTTCCTTTCTCTCCAATCAATATAAGATATATGATTCCGTGATATGGGTAAGGAGTCAGCAACCTGTGCCTTTGGAGCTGCACGTAGCTCTTGACAACACACTTTCCACCATTTTCAGTTGAATAGTATTATCATGAAAAAAGCTTTAAAAAAATTAAGAACAGTAGCATTTTTTTTTGTGGGGCTAAAAGGCTAAGCGAAGCACCGAAACATGTATACGCAGAAAATACCAAAAGAAAATTTAAAAGACATCAAAAACAAGTTAATTCATGTGATGATTTAGATTAGGGTTTTTTTTCTGTTGATGCATAAATTCAATGTAAATTTTATACATATGCTATGCATTTTTGCAAAGGTACATGGCAATTTGTCATGTGTTTGGTTTGGAAAGACCAAAGTTCCATCCTGCAGCTCCCAGTAATGTTCATTTTTGAGGAAGCCTTGTCCATTCAAAAAGGTTGCTGACCCCTGATAAAGACGCATCCACTTGAGTTTTCTTCCTCACCCTGTCCCCTAAAGAGCTCAGTGGGCAAACAAATGGCCCCGTGTGCTCCTAAGCCAAAGAGTCACATCAGGAAGATATGCCGCACTGACTCCCCCACTACCACAGCCTCACCCCATTCCTGACTGTACCAAGTATCAGAGGTTGAACAATTGCTCCTCCGCTGCTCAGAATTATCAACCTGAGTGTTGCTAGAATGATTATCATAACCAAGAGGTTTTTTTTTTGAAGAGGCAAGACTGAGGGGTGACCTGATGCAGGCCTTTAAAAATAAAATTATGAAAGCATTTAATAGCTACACATAGAGATGATGTTTCCACTGATGGGCAAGAGAGCAACTGGGGGCTATAAATGTAAGATGGTCAGTAATAAATCCAATAGGAAATTCAGGAGAAACCTCTTTAGAATGTGAAACACACTACCATAGGGACTGTACAGCTTGAGATGATTTTAAGGTGAAGCTAGATAAACACGAAGGAGAAACGAATAGGTTATGTTGCTTGGATTAGATAAAGAGGGATGGGAGGAGGTTTGTGTATGGAGCATAAACACGAGCATGGACTTGTGGACCAAATGGGCAGTTCCTGTACTCAATACTTTGAACCCCCTTCCTGAATTGCTGTGTCGTGATCTCTGCTGGAAAGTCTGCAGCAGTAGTCATTGGCTAGCGACAGAATTGTGCTGTGAGCTGGTGCTGTCATGGGGCGAATAGCTTGAGCTCTTGTTTGAGTTTGCACGTGAGAAAGGCTATTTGAATAAGGATATTGGAGGGCAAGTGTGGAACCATAACCACATCAGCATCACTGGAGAGATCCACTTACACCGGCTGCCTTGTCGATGTCACTCCACGTCCAATGAGGCAGTGAATGCGTTCGCCCCTGAGCTAGAAGGATGTTGACTAAGTTGAGAACAGCCTTGTTTGAGGCACTTGAATGTTCAAGTGTTGCCATGAGCATGAACTTTCAGAAATAGTAAGCGAGATAACTGTAAACTCCTCCAAGTCTGGAATAAATTGTGGAGAATGTGCCCTTTCCCTGTGTAAAAGTACAGCTCAGCACTTTTATAAATAGTGGTTTACATACCAATATAAATGCACAAACAGGATACTTAATCCATCCTTGTTGATGCAAGCACTGCTCAGGTTACAAACAATACTTGTTGTGGTATTTCCAAACATCAAAATTTGCTTTGTTCAGGAACCTCTTCAGCGACCCTCTGTTGTGTTCAGAATTTCATATCATTATATCTCAGAAATGAGGCATAAAATTTTTCAGTTGAGCTGATTGGTGACACTTTATTTTGAGTGGGTGAGAACTAAAGGAAATCTCTGCTGCAGGCTAATTCTGATTCCACGTGAGATTGGAGTTCTGGACTTGACAGCAGCTGCAGAAATCAAACTTTCAATGGCCTGTGTAACAAGTTGCGGAAGCCCAACTTCAGTAGCTTTGAAGATATTTTTTAACCTGTTAATTTAAATCTGACTGGTTGCATATCAGTTATTTGGATTTTGGATGTCAGCTGAGCTCTCTGGGTTTCTTGTTTTTTTTTTGTAATTGTCGGTCCAGAAAGGTTTTCGACTTGTGAACAGAAGTAATGTCTTACAAAAGCGAGGAGCAGCTGTGTGTTGCTCGTGTTGTATGTTGGGTGTCCAGCCATCTTGGCTTGTCCTGGAGCCTCCAGGAATTGGGATTAATATCCAGCATACTGATGAGAGCACCCCAGGAAAAACAACATGGGGGGGCATGTGAAATTCTGTTTTTGATTTTTAGTTCTCTTTGAACACTTTGGTTTATTAGTCATACACATATTGGAGATGGCGACTGTCCAGAATCATTTCATCTGGTCACCAATTATTCATTAGCCTTCATGTTGATGTAGGAGCAAGTTGGGTGACCAATGGTGGAAGAGTGGGGCAGGGAGTTTCCAACTAAAGTTGGTAGAGTCCAATTTGCTATTGTTGCTTGAGAATGGTCTTGATCTGGATAAAGAATTAGGACAAATATGTGACAAATGGTTTCTGTCTGTCCAACTGCATTAATACATGTGTGTATAGAACATCAATAGGACACTGATCTATCAATTAATTATAAACCATCGATCAGTCTCTCTCTCTCTCGTTTGATCCCTCCCAAGACATTACACTGGCCAATTAAGTTTTGTATGTCACACTTAACCCCAGAGCCAAAATATCTGTAACTTGCTAGTAGACCTTCCCACAAATGTAGGCATGTTTCTAATCTGCAGCCAGACCTGTACCTAGTCCTACATTTCAAGAAAGTAGTGTTTCCAGAGGTCACACTTTCACTCATTGGCAGACTGCAGAATGAAACAAAGTAAGTTTGGATTTACTATTAACTAATGGCTGGGGTTAGAAAAAATGCTCTTTGCTTTTTCTTTGAGAGCTGATGTTTTGTTTATGTTGCATTCCACAAAATGAAGGCTATTACTGGAGGGGGAGGAACACCTGCTTATTTCAGTGTCAACATCAAGCGCTCCCAGATCATGTGTGGCGTTACAAGTGGAGTCATTTTCCATATCCGCTGCTTCAACAAGCTGCCTTGAGCAGAGTGCCCCGAGCTGCACCAGCCATGCTGTTGTTTGAGTGTCATTCCCCATTTCGTGCCACCGTTGCAGCAGTTTTGTGCTTTCTCGCAAGGAGTTTTGTAGATCCATTTGGAATAGGACAGTGTTTGTGATACATGTTTATTTTAAACCTGTCCCTCACCCAGGAGCATTGAGACCCTTTGTAATTCCCCAAACCACTTGTCAAGCTGAGCTGGGCTAATGCAGCACTGACCAGGAGCCTGGGAGGGAGGACCTTCTGGTCTCTCTGGCTTTGTGATACAATGCACATCATGCAATCAGAATAACTTAACTGTGCTTTCAATTCAATTTGATGTTATTTCTTGTCTGATCAACTTGATTGACCTTTCTAGTGTTTTAAAGACAATATTAATTATCTTTGGGTGGGATGAGGGGAAAAAACTATTTACATTTCAACAGAATTGAATTTTCCTCAGTAACTGATTACTCGTAATTTCCTTGCTGCTGAACTCAAAAGGTCACAACAAATGTTTCCATTATGGGCCATTAATTCATGCAGGAGAATTAAATCAGTCATTTATTTTGCTGTTATTTTTCACTCTAATGTAGCAACATTGGTAATTTTTGCACTGCGAGTACTATTTCAACAGGGATTGACCAATTTGACCACTTCACTGTACAATTCCATCCAGTTAAGATTTTTTATTTGTTTTGTGAGCATTGTTGGCAAGGCCAGCATTTGTTGTTCAGCCCTCATTGCCATTGAGAAGGTGGTGGTGAGCCTCCTGCTTGAATCACTGCAGTCCATCTGTTGTGGGAACACGTGGAGTGCTGTTAGGAAGGGAGTTACAGGATTTTGACCCAGTCACAGTTAAGGAATGTGTATGGCTTGGAGGGGAACTTGTTGGTGATGTTCCCATGCATTTGCTGACTTGGTCCTCTAGGTAGCAGAGGTAATGTGTTTGGAAGGTGCTTTCGAAGAAGCCTTGGTGAGTTGTTGCAGTGCACCTTAATGATGGTACGCTGTGTTTCTACTGTGCATCAGTGGTGGAGGGAGTGAATGTTTAAGGAGGTGGATGGGGTGCCAATCAAGTGGACTGCTTTGTCCTGGATTGTTTCAAGCTTCTTGAGTGTTGTTAGAGCTGCATTCATCCAGGCAAGTTGCAGCTGCACTCAAGGCAAGTGGATATTTCATCACATTCCTGATTTGTTCCTTGTAGATGGTGGACAGGCTTTGGGAAGTCAGCAGGTGGGTTACTTGTCTTGGAATTCCTAGTCTCTATCCTGACCTTGCAGTCCCAGGATTTGCATGGCTGGTCCAACTCCGTTTCTGGTCAATGGTAATCCCCCCAGGATGCTGATAGTGGGGGGTTCGACAATGGCAATGCCATTGAATGTCAAGTGGAGATGGTTAGATTCTCTCTTGATGGAAATGGTCATTGCCTGGCATTTCTATGATGTGAATATCACTCACCACTTAGCAGCCCATGTCTCCATGTTACCCAGGTCTTGCTGCATATGGGTACAGACTACTTCAGTATCTGAGGAGTTGCGAATGGTACTTGATATGATCCTGGACCAGACCCCCAGTGTTTTGGTGCAGTCTGGTTAGAGACCAATCACTGTTTGTTTTGCGTAAATAAAATTTGAGATTCAAGACACTTGCTCAGAGAATAAAGGCACAAGATTCCTCGGGTTTTAAACATAAATTAAAAATAAATTTTACAATACAAATCAAAAAGGTAAAACAATTTACAATTACAATGTCTTACCTATCTTATACTCTAACATTCAGGGTTAATTTGAGGCGCATGTGAATTAGCAGGCAAACTGTGATCCAAGACACCACACTGCACAGTAAATAGCAGATGCGACCAAGACAGATCCCCTGGATAAATAAGCAACCCACCCAGACCTAAGTAAACACTGTGAGTCAGCCAGTCCTGTTGAAAATCTGCCTCTCTCATGAGGAATTCCACTCTTGACCTTCCCAAGATTTCGCCTTGACAATGAAAGAAGGCTCAGGAGAAGGCCTGGAAATTGAAAGAGGCTGTCTCCAAAAGTTGCTCCAAGTTGGAAAGTGTCAACGGCAGGGTTTCAATCTTGTCTCCTGAGATTCCGTTCCCCTGGAATTCTGAGTCTGCACCACACCAACTCTAAAACATGATTTCGGCACCTCAGCTATGCCGAGCAGAACACTAATACTCTGAAGGGTTACCTTTGACCCAACAGCCTGCAGCACAGAATCACCAACCTTCTGTTCCCTCCTTGAATCACCAACCTTCTGGTGCCTCTTTCAATCACCAGGGCTTCTCCTGAGGCTTCTTTGGTCACCAGGTCTCCTCCTGAGCCTCCTTAAGTTTCCAGCACTTCTCTTGAGGTCTGCCAACCGCTGCTCTTTTCCTGTTTGGAGCCATTTTCTCTGCTCCTTTATCTTTGTAAATGGGACCTCTCCCTGTCCCCTTCCTGGGACTCTTTGCAATTGTGGTGCTCTGCTCCTGATTGCAAAATTGGGGTTTTTGTGGTGTTTTCTTTTTGCATAGGTGCACTGTGTTCATCCTCGGCCTGAAGAACTGCACAGATGCCAGGTTGCAAATGAGTAGCCCACTTGCGGTCTGTGCTTGCACAAAACTCCCGAGGAGCTGGAGTTCCCAACATCCTCTTCATTTGAAGGTGACTTGGATCTCATAATGGACTAAACATTATGCAATCATCAGTGCACATCCCCACTTAGGACCTGATGATGGAGGGAAGGTCTTGATGAAGCAGTTGAAGATGATTGGGTGAGGACACTACTCTGAGGAATTCCTGCAGTGATGTCCTGGGAGTGAAATGATTGACCTCCTACAACCACAAGCATTTTGCTTGTGACATATGACTCCAACCAGTGGAGAGTTTTCCTTTGGTTGCCATTGACTTCCGTTTTGCTCGGGTTCTGTGATGCTACACTGGGTCAGATGTTGCCTTGATGTCAAAGGCAGTTAATCTTGCCTCACGTCTTGAGTTCAGTTCATTTGTCCATGTTTGTATTGAGGCTTTAATGAGGTCAGGGGCCAGGTGACTCTGGTAGAACTCAAATTGTGCGTTGGTGAGCTGGTTATTGCTGCCCAAGTGCTGTTTGACAACACCTTCCCCACTTTGCTGTGGATAGCCTGGGGCGGTGATGTGCTGGGTTGAGTTTGTCCTGCATTTTGATACAAGACATAGCTGGGAAATTTTCCACATGGTGATGCCAGTGTTGTACTGCAACAGCTTGGCTAGAAGCGCAGCTAGTTCTGGAGCCCAAGTTTTCAATACTAATGCTGGGATATTGTGAGGGCCCATAGCCTTTGCAGGATCCAGTACCTTGAGCAGTTTTTTGATATCACGTGAAGTGAATCAAATTGGCTTGAGATAAGCATCTGTGCTGTGGACTTCTGGAGGAGACCTAGAGGGGTCAGCCACTTGGCACCTATGGCTGAAGCTGGTTGCAATGCTTCAGTCTTGTCCTTTGCATTGATGTGCTGGCTCACCCATTTTTAAGGATAGGGATATTTATGGAGTCTCCTCGCCCACTTAGTTGTTTAATTGTTCACCAGCATTCATAGTTGCTCAAGGCAGGACTACAGAGTTTTGATCTGATCGGCTGGTTGTGGGATCATCTAGCTCCGTCTGTTGCATGCTGCATCTGCTGCCATACACCACATTACTCATTTGTGTGATAGACAGAATGTCTTTTTGGCTTGACTGCAGCTTCCTGTTAGTAGCAAATAGCACTCATGTTGCTACTGCATATTTCAGTGCCAGTGTGATGCTAGGTATGTAGGCCATACGTCCTGAAGACTGGTAGATTGCATCAAACAGCACGTCCCTTCCGCTGTTCTTAACAAGCAAGTACAGACCGTGCTCAACCAGCCTATGCTTGCAAAATTCAAAACACAGTTTTCAACATTAGATGTGATTCCATGATTGGACAAGATTTGCTAAATAATCCTCAGTGTGCTGAAAATTACACTGACAACCAATTTAAGATTGTCAGCTGGGCTCACAGTCAGGGCATTTGTGTGTACATGAAGCTGCATATGTTAATGCACAGGGCCCTGTTCTTTTCAGACAGAAAGAACATGCACAGATTTTACGCCTGTTTCCACTAAACATAACAAGTGATAGCCATTCGAGGTTCATTCCTCAGGGCAATGCCTTGACCAGAGTCAAGCTGATTGGCTCAAATTTCAAACAGTGCTTGCCAGTTAACTGTCAGTTGCTAGTAACTGGTGCATTCTCCATTGCAACGCCATTACCAATCAAAGTCCAGTTGCCAACCAATCGGCAACCAATTCTCAGACAGCGTTACCATCTTGTTTCCCCTGACATTGTTATTCTTGCGATTGTCCTGATGAGTGCAGGAGGAAAAGCTTTGACAAAATGTCTTTTTCAGCAACACTTTTCCAGCAAATGATTATTCCCATGACACTGCTGGGAACATGAGGTGATGTGCATTTTTGGGCTAATGAAGCTCCCCAAGTGGCGCTGTTAAGGTTTGCAGCAATGAAATAAATTAAATTTCATGTTTGTCAGCTAATATTTTGCAATTTTGTTTTTTGTGGGTGATTTGTGGATAGAATTCCCTGATTTTTTTGCCCATTTATTAGCTTGCCTTAGGGGTAGCACTCGCCTGGAGTCAGGTGGTCAGAAGGTTGAAGTCCAAGTCCAGACACTTGAGTATGTAATTCAAGCTGACACTGCAGTGTCAGAATTTGATGTCTGGGTGAGACATCAAATTGAAGCGATGCCCACATTTTCAAGTGGGTCAAAAAGGTTGTTTGACTCTGTTTTATGGAAGAGCAGGGTAGTTTTCCCTGCTGTCCTGGCCAATTTTTATCCCTTGGGCAGCATTACTAAAAAGATGATCAGTCATTTATCATATTGCTGTTTGTGGGACCTTGCTGTGTGCAAATTGGCTTTCACATTTCCCATTACAGTGAGAACACTTCAAAATTACTCAATTGGCTGTAAAGCACTTTAGGGTGTTATGAAAGGCACCACGTGAAGGGGAGTGCTTCTTGAACTCACTCCATTACATTGCTGAGTTGAATCTGTTCCATTCTTGGGCATCTGTTGATTTGCACTTGACCACAGATTTTAACATCAGTTGGGTGGGAGCAGCAAAAGAAAAATGTCAAAACGGGCAAGTTGGGTGAGAAGTCATCAGGCAGACAACCCCTACAATCACTGACTGACTCTTTCCCATTCTTGTACACTGTGGTCATCCTTATTTCAAAATTACTCAGTTTCAGCTTGGTTTAACATACAAGATGATATAAACAGGGTGTGTCATTCTCCAGGGTAATTGAAGCTGATGTTGCCATTCAGATCAGGTATCCATCTCTTCCAGTTACTTGATAATGTTGTTTGGACACTGCCCTCTGCTCTGAAGCCCCAAGCGTTTGCATCTCTGAATCATTTTAGCCTCAAACCAAAATGTTTGAAATGAAGGTTCAGACACCTACGCAGGTTGGTATATAATTCAGATTAGTACCTGGGTGAAAGTGTTAATTTGTGCTGCCTCTGAAGTCCACAAAGATTTTTTATTTGGCTATGGAGAGACAGAAGCCAGGTTGTCACGTGTGGGAGGGAGAAGAATCTGAGAGTATCTATCACCGTATACTGCTCATGCAGCAGCAAGCTGCAGCATCACATCAGCACCCTGAGGCACGTTTGTTCTCAGGCCCAGAGAGAAGCCTAAGCAGCAAATAAAGCACACACTGCCAACATCCTGGGGGTTACCATTAACCACAAAAACCCAACTGGGCTAGTATATAAATACAGAGGCTGGGAATTCTGTGGTGAGAAACTCACCTCCTGACACCCCAAAGCCTGTCCACCATCTGCAAGGCACAAGCCTGGAGTGTGATGGAAGACTCTTCACTTGATTGGATGGGTGCAGCTCATACAACAGTCAAGAAGCTCGACACCATCCTGGACAAAGCATCCCATTCACCACTTCAAACATTCACTCCCTCTGCTGACACACATTGGCAGGAGCGTGTCCCACCTATAAGATGCACTTCCCCAACTTGTCAGGCCCCCTTTGACCTTCCAAACCTACTACCTCATCACCTAGAAAGACAAAGAGCAGCAAGTGCATGGCAATACCGCCTGCATGTTCCCCACAAAGTCACTTACCTGACTTGGAACTATATCCCCATTCCTTCACTGTCGCTGGGTGAAAATTCTGAAACTCCCTCCCTAACAGTGCTGTATCTACACCACCTGGACTGCAGGGGCTTGAGAAGGTGGCTCACCACCACCTTCTTGGGGGCACTTAGGGATGGGCAATAACTGCTGGCACTGCAGGGCACTGCTCACACCCCATGAATCGATAATCAAAAAAGGCCAGCAGTTGGTGTTGAAAGCTGGCATTGAACATTTTAACCTGTGTTATCAGCCTATCAGTGTTTCTCTTGAACTGGAATTTGCCAGTCCTGTGCACGTTTTGGTGCAACTTTGCATTTCCCGCTTCCCCCTGGAAATATGACAGCTACAGGCTGCGTGTTTGAATTAGTTCATGCGGAGTCCTGCAGTCTTCTCTCGTGTGTTAGTCAATGGACTTGATCAGAAGCACGACAGGCATTAACAAACTCAGTTGAATTTTAAGGCAGGATTGGACTATTGCCGACTTAACCCTGTCGGGTTTATTTGCATCATCTGGCTGACGAGCTCCACTTCACTGCCCTTTCAAATGAACTTAGTGTCTTCACGTGTCGTCGACATATGTAGGGGCTTCCAGGCCTTCTTCAGAGCTGAGGGAGATTTTTTAAGAAGCCTTTTCAAAGAAAGGTAATCTGCCAACCTCAGAAAAAAGAAGTAATGTCTTTGTGCAGTAGCAGCAGTAATGAATTTAATTTCACATTTTGTGATTTGAGAAGGATGAGATGCAGTGGGCTACTGAATTGTGGATGCATTTCCAAGCCAGACTGGAGAGTGAAATCAGATAAAAATTCAATTTTTTTGCACCAGCCTCACTGCACGAAATCTGCTCTGACAGAGTTTTTACATATCAGATAAAACTGGTTGAATGGCCCTCTCTTTAGTTTCTGAATTGGTTAAGGTGTTTCTAAACACTGTAAATTATTCTGCTTTGCTGCACTTCTCCCTTCAGCAGTTGGTCACTGTGTTGGTCACGTACTCCAACATGACCATTTTATACTTGTAAAGGTCATTTTTGATATCAGCTTTCAGAAGCCTTGTAAAACAATTTGCAGAATGGAATCCGCTGCATGACATAATATTGGTTAACAGTGTGTCTTTTAGCTTCATTAAGATTACAGTCTTAGACCTGGGTGTCTCATTAGTATTTTTGAGTCACAATTTAATTTTTTTCACTCTTGATGTTTCGGTTCCCTTCCCCCTCAAATTTTCCCATGTGTTTGAAAACCCTCCGGTACACTAGCAACTGAATTAAGCTTGATCACATGGCCTGGGGTGAATAACTTTGGCTTGAAAGACTTGTCTGACCACTCCTTCAAGATTCCCTCACCATCCCATATTGCAAGCTGCTGTGTCTCTGCCTTATGCATAGCGTGCCAATTCATCAGCATGTTGCACCTTTGAGTGTTTAAAATCTATGCTTATGTTGACACATTTGTGCTGTGCCACAGGAAGATTGAATCTTGGTTCCCCTCTCTCACCTGTTTGAGCAGCTAGTTGCTCTACAACATTGCTGGGACCCTTAAGACCCTGATGCATGACTACCTAGGTTTGCAGAAATCCAGGAGCTTAGAAGGAAGAAAGGAAAGAGAATTGAAACAGATGAGAAATGAATTTTATCTGCATGCACAGCAGACATCATAGTTTATTACCCCTGTCAAACATGTAACCAAGTGCCTTGTTGGGATGGTAAATGTTGTACATGGAGCTGGGACACTTAATGATACAGCTGCTGAATTGTAAAATTTGAAGGTAGCTACTTTTATAATAAAATTGTTCACCCATTGACACTCAGCCCTGTCAGCACAGAAGAGAGCATGGTGTCAGCAAAGAGACACTTCTGTTCTGAGCACAGCATTGCTGATAAGTGTCAGGCAAACCAGGCAATGGGTAAAATAGAATTACCTGGAAAAACTCAGCAAGTCTGGCAGCATTGGCGGAGAAGAAAAGAGTTGACGTTTCGAGTCCTCATGACCCTTCAACAGAACTGAGTGAATCTAAGGAGAGGGGTGAAAAATAAGCTGGTTTAAGGTGGGGGGTGGAGAGAAGTGGGGGGGGTGGTGTGGTTGTAGGGACAAGCAAGCAGTGATAGGAGCAGATAATCAAAAGATGTCACAGAAAAAAGAACAAAAGAACACAGGCGTTGAAGGTGGTGATATCTAAACGAATGTGCTAATTAAGAATGGATGGTAGGGCACTCAAGGTACAGCTCTAGTGGGGGTGGGGTGGAAAGGCTAACAGGGCATAAAAGATTTAAAAATAATGGAAATAGGTGGGAAAAGAAAAATCTATATAAATTATTGGAAAAAACAAAAGGAAGGGGGAAGAAACAGAAAGGGGGTGGGGATGGAGGAGGGAGTTCAGGACCTAAAGTTGTTGAATTCAATATTCAATCCGGAAGGTTGTAAAGTGCCTAGTCGGAAGATGAGATGCTGTTCCTCCAGTTTGCGTTGGGCTTCACTGGAACAATGCAGCAAGCCAAGGACAGACATGTGGGCAAGAGAGCAGGGTGGAGTGTTAAAATGCATCTTTTGCGTGGTCATGGGCAACACCTGCCCCTTCACTTCCTCTCTCTTCACCGTCCAAGAGCCCAAACACTCCTTTCAAGTGAAGCGGCATTTCACTTGCATTTCCCCCAACTTAGTCTACTGCATTTGTTGCTCCCAATGCGGTCTCCTCTACATTGGAGAGACCAAACGTAAACTGGGCGACCGCTTTGCAGAACACTTGCGGTCTATCTGCAAGAATGACCCAAACCTCCCTGTCACTTGCCATTTTAACACTCCACCCTGCTCTCTTGCCCACATGTCTGTCCTTGGCTTGCTGCATTGTTCCAGTGAAGCCCAACGCAAACTGGAGGAACAGCACCTCATCTTCCGACTAGGCACTTTACAGCCTTCCGGACTGAATATTGAATTCAACAACTTTAGATCTTGAACTCCCTCCTCCATCCTCAACCCCTTCCTGTTTCTTCCCCCTTCCCTTTTGTTTTTTCCAATAATTTATATAGATTTTTCTTTTCCCACCTATTTCCATTATTTTTAAATTTTTTATGCCCTGCTAGCCTTTCCACCCCACCCCCACTACAGCTGTACCTTGAGTGCCCTGCCATCCATTCTTAATTAGCATATTCGTTTAGATAATATCACCACCTTCAATGCCTCTGTGTTCTTTTGTTCTTTTGTCTGTGACATCTTTTGATTATCTGCTCCTATCACTGCTTGTTTGTCCCTACAACCACACCACCCCCCCAATTTCTCCCCCCACCCCCCCATCTTTAACCAACTTATATTTCATCCCTCTCCTTAGATTCACTCAGTTCTGTTGAAGGGTCATGAGGATTCGAAACGTCAACTCTTTTCTTCTCCGCTGATGCTGCCAGACCTGCTGAGTTTTTCCAGGTAATTCTGTTTTTGTTTTGGGTTTCCAGCATCCGCAGTTTTTTGTTTTTATATCAGAGTAAAATTGCCCTGGAGTCTCTTTTTTAAAAGGCACAATTGTTTGGTGTCATTCTTGTTAAAATTGTGAAGAAGCTCCAATGCATAAGAACAGAATTCTTCAATTTCAGTGATGTTAAAGTATGGTTATGTGGCTTTGTTAGTCAGAAATAATTGAGTAGGGCACAACTTGGCTGCAAATGCTGTTATTTTTGCATCAGTTTCATGGAAACCGCATCCATGACTACTTTTATTTTCGGGGGGTGAGAACGTGTCCGAGCTAGCTTTTATATGCAGAGGCACAGAGAACGTGAGCAGAGCCAATGCCCAGTTGTTAAGTTATGGAGCTCACCCCTCTCAGAAGAGTGTAGTCGCATAGGTTACGACCCTGCTGATTTCTGTCACCTGAGCTTGTTTTCACTGTGCAATGAAGCCAATGGAGGGGGATCCAGACGCCTGTGACAGTGTCACATGCCAGGACATTTCACAACTGCACTAAGCTGTAAAAGAAGTTCAGACTTCAGGTCCCTTTACAATCAGGTTCATTTCGCAAAATACCTAAAGTACTAGTCATTACACTTGAGAAAAGAATACTTGGTGATTTGAATCTTATTTCCTGAATTGTGGTCAGCCAACATTCTTTTCTTTGTTCATTCATGGGATGTGAGCTTCGCTGGCTCTGCCAGCATTATTGCCCATCCCTAGTAGCCCATGAGAAGGTGGTGGTGAGCTGACTTCTTGAACCATTGCAGTCCATGTGGTGTAGGTACAGCCACAGTGCTGTTCGGGAGTGAGTTTGAGGATTTTGATCCAGCAACATTAAAGGAACAGGGATATATTTCCAAGTCAAGATGGTGAGTGGCTTGGAGGGGAACTTCCAGGCAGTGGTGTTCACGTGTGCCTGCTGCCTCTGTCCTTCTAGATAGTAGTGGTTGTGGGTTTGGAAGATGCTGTCCAAGGAGCCTTGGTGAGTTCAAGCAGTGCATCTTGTAGATGGCACACACTGTTGCTACTCTGCGTCGGTGGTGGATTGAGTGGATGTTTGTGGGTGGGGTGCCAATCAAGTGGACTGCTTTGTCCTGGATGCTGTCAAGTTTCTTGAGTGTTGTGAGAGCTTCACTTATCCAGACAAGTGGAGAGTATTCCATCAGACTCCTGACTTGTGCTTTGTAGATGATGGACAGGCTTTGGGGAGTCAGGAGGTGAGTTATTCAGAATCACCTAGTGCGGAAGAGGCCCTTTGGCCCATTGAGTCTGCACCTTCACGTGAGAAACACTTGACCTACTTACTAATCACTTACCAGCACTTGGCCCATAGCCTTGAATGCTATGACATGCCAAGTGCTCATCCAGATACTTTTTAAAGGATGTGAGACAACCCGCCTCCACCACCCTCCCAGGCAGTGCATTCCAGACCGTCACCACCCACTGGGTAAAAAACGTTTTTCCTCACATCCCCTCCCTAAACCTCCTGCCCCTCACCTTGAACTTATGTCCCCTCGTGACTGACCCTTCAACTAAGGGGAACAACTGCTCCCTATCCACCCTGTCCATACCCCTCATAATCTTGTACACTTCGATCAGGTTGCCATTCAGTCTCCTCTGCTCTAACGAAAACAACCCAAGTCTATCCAACCTCTCTCATAACTTAAATGTTTCATCCCAGGCAACATCCTGGTGAATCTCCTCTGCACCCCCTCCAGTGCAATCACATCCTTCCTATAATGTGGCGACCAGAACTGCACACAGTACTCCAGCTGTGGCCTCACCAAGGTTCTGTACAACTCCAACATGACCTTCCTACTTCTGTAATTTATGCCTTGATTGATAAAGGCAAGCGGCCCATATGCCTTTTTCACCACCCCACTAACATGCCCCTCTGCCTTCAGAGATCTGTGGACACACATGCCAAGGTCCCTTTGTTCCTCAGAACTTCCTAGTGTCATGCCGTTCATTGAATACTTCCTTGTCAAATTACTCCTTCCAAAGTGTATCACCTTACACTTTTCAGAGTTAAATTCCATCTGCCACTTATCTGCTCATTTGACCAACCCGTCTATATCTTCCTGTAGCCCAAGGCACTCAACCTCACTATTAACCACCCGGCCAATCTTTGTGTCATCAGCAAAATTAGATGACTAGGTGGGAGGTAGGATTACTATGTTGTTTATGTAAATGACAAATAATAGGGGACCGAGCACAGATCCCTGTGGTGCGCCACTGGACACTGGCTTCCAGTCACTAAAGTATCCTTCTGTCATCATCCTCTGTCTCCTACAACTACATTCACTGCAGGATTCCTAGCCTCTGACCTGCCCTTGTAGCCACAGTATTTTTACGGCTAGTCCAGTTCAGTTTCTGGTCAGTGGTAACTTTCAGGTATTGATGGTGGGGGATTCAGCGATGGTAATGCTACTGAATGCCGATGGGCGATGGTTAGATTCTCTCTAGTTCGCGATGGTCATTGCCTGGCATTTGCGTGGCGCAAATGTTACTTGTCAGCCCAATTCTGGATGTTGGCCAGGTCCTGCTACATTTGGACATGGACTGCTCCAGTATCCGAGGAGTCACAAATCGTGCTGAACGTTGTGCAATCATCAGTGAACATCCCCACTCCTGATCTTATGGTGGAAGGAAGGTCATTGATGAAGCAGCTGAAGATGCTTGGGCCTGGGACACAACCCTGAGGAACTCCTGCGGTGATGTTCTGGAACTAAGATGACTGACCTCCAACAACCATAGCCATCTTCCTTTGTACTAAGTATGACTCCAACCAGTGGAGAGTTTACCCCTGAATCCTATTGACACCAGTTTTGCTGGGGCTCCTTGATGCCACACTTGGTCAAATGCTGACTTGATGTCAAGGGCAGTCATTCTCACCTCACCTCTGGAGTTCATAGAGTAAGAATAATTTGACCAGTGTCTTGGTATTGATAATAAACTGAGGCACTTCAGAATCATTTGGTTTCTTGGTGTCTTCAGCTCACCTTTGCATCTTGCTTTTTAAAAAAGATTTTGCGTTACTGCACTTGGTTTCAAGATTATTAAAACAGGTGTAACCACGCAGTGGTTGACCACTGAGCAGTCCAGTTAATTAATTTATCAGAAATGGAACAGCAAAGTTGCCCACCAGCACCTCTGGTTCAAAATATATGCATGTTTTACTATTTATGCTGTCTTTAGTCAGTGAGCACCTATTGTTGTCCAACTCAACAAATAAAGGAGAGGTGCACTTTATAGTGATTTCAATACATCCCAAAACGCTTTATGAATAATCAGGTAAATTTTGAAGTGAATTGTTGTCATGGTTGTACATACAGCAGCCAATTTCCGCACAGCAAGCTCCTGCAATGCAACTGGATGATTTGTGTTCCGTTTTCAGTGACTTTGGTTGGAGGATAAATTTGGAGCCGGACACTGCCGAGAACCCAACCTCTAACCCCACTCTTGTGCAAATTAGTGCATTGGCATCTTCACTAACCCCTGGAGAAGCCAGATTGGACCGCAGTTTAACATCCCATTAAAAGACTGCGCCTCTGGCAGGGCAGCACTCTGTCATTTATGTAGTGGGAATGTCAACCTGGATTTTGTGCTCAACTTTTGGGATTGGGATTTGAACCCACAGCCTGCCTGCCGACTGTGAGGCATAAGTTTCCCTCTGAGTCGTGGCTGACATTCTAAAACTAAGCCAGTCCAGCCTGGCCACAAAGGAGTGTTCCAGAACTGCTTTGAGTCACCTATGGAGCTTTACTACTTCTTTTGCTCTCCTCCTTGGCCGCTCGCCATCTCGTCTCTGGCCGTCTGTGATTTGAATCCATTCTGTGGGAATGCTGCCATTGTGACCATGATCGCAGTAGCACGTTTGTACACCAACAGGAACAAAATACAGATCACTGCATCTAATTACTTTAATTTTCAGTCACTGTCTTACTTTCTTCCACAAGAGCTCACCACGTTGGGTCTGGAGTGATCAATACTGTTTTTAAAATTGAACTGCAACAGATTAAATTGGTCTGTTATGAGTTGTATTGATCGGTGGTTAGAAA
The DNA here is from genome assembly GCF_017639515.1 of Carcharodon carcharias. NCBI lineage: Eukaryota > Metazoa > Chordata > Chondrichthyes > Lamniformes > Lamnidae > Carcharodon > Carcharodon carcharias. The sequence goes on along the minus strand of NC_054483.1, from coordinate 16,019,476 downwards.
ATGATTAGACAGCTCATGTCTTGGGGTGTTTTAAATCCTTTTTTTGACTGTTGATTTATTGTATCATTAACATGTAAAGTGGTATTTTATTATAGCCAGGGTGTCTGCTTTTCAGCAGTGTTGTTAGTCTGAACAATATTGCAATTTTTTTAAAAAGTGCAACCGCAAAATACCATTCACTGGTTCTCTCTTTTGGTCCTTTTGAAGGTATTACACAAGGCCCTGTCTGCCCCTTCAGGTGGACATGAAAGATCCATAAAGCTACTTCAAAGAAGAGGAGGGAGTTATCACTGATGCCCTGGTCAATGTTTATCCCTCCATGAACATGACTGGAAAAAAGATTATCTGGTCATTGTCACATTGGTATTTGTGGAGTCTTGCTGTTTCACCACTGCTGTGTTTCCTACATTAAAACAGTGACTATACATCAAAAGTGCTTCTGTGCCAGTGAAGTATTTTTGGGCGAGTTGAAGTCATGAAAGGCACTATATAAATGTCTGCTTATTGTTTATCCCTTTCTCCCTCTTTCTCTTTCTCTCTCTCTCTTTCTCTCTTTCTCTTTCTTTTCTTTCTTGCTTTCTTCAGCTTACTGCAGCTTTGAGATGAAGCTTCCATGTAACCCACTGCAGCCCATGGCATTCCAAATGGAAAAAATTCCAAATCATTTTTCTGAGAAAACCTATTGCAGACATTTATGGCATGCTGACTGGATTATGAGTAGTTCAGTTTGAAACATCAAATATTTCACTTATTTTTCACCATCAAGAGTAAGCTGAGCGAAGATATATTGGCAAACTGCCGTTTCATAACAGAACAAGTGAGTCTTCCTTCTCCTCCCCCTCTTGCCCTCCCCAAAATTCTGTTCCCTTTCTCTCTGCCTTGCCTGCCCTGCCCCTCCATCCCCTGCAACCTCTCCAACCAGCTCCACCTATAAAAGCTGTCAACTGTTCCAGGTTTGCAATGCATTATTGAGGTCTGTGCTCCTATTTTGGATATGGTAAGGATAGTAACATGTGGTGGTGATATGGGTACCATGTGAGAACTGATGACCTTAGGTGACAGCAGATGGCCTTGATCTTAGCTTGCGAGCTGCGCTTTCAAATTTCTCACTACATGTGAAACAAAAGATGCCACTGGCAGCATGGTTGGGGGGAGAACAATCATTTATAAAACATGTTTATGCTGTGTCTCAGTCAACATTTCACTCCCAAGCACACTGTTCAGAGTCTCTTCGAATCAGCTGAGAAAAAGGACAGGTTTTTATCCTTATTGAGTAGGAAAATCAACTCCCATTTTAAGCACCACTCATCACAATCAAGTGCATGCATTTGTTGAGGCTGAGGAGATTTTACTGAGGTTCAATTCATATTTTGCAAAAACTAATAATTCTGAATGCATGCTTCAGAATGGATTGCCCCAACATGAACATGATTGTTTAGTTCTCTGCCTTTCCCAACTATGGCAAGAAAAGTGCAGCTGTGTTGCAGAGTCGAGGCCCCAGATAGACATAATTAACTTGTCCAGGGTGAGGTGGCTTTAGGACCATTGCAACATCAATCTGAGCCCTTGGGAAGCCAGCTTGAGGAAATGGAGAACAACTGGCTGGACAGAAAATGTACTTGTGTGTTTGGACAATGGCACATGTGCAGCATTTGGCGGAGCTTAGCCAAGTGAAGGGTGTAAGATTGGGCAGATGCACCTTGGAGGCAGCAAGGTGGGGTTGGACTGCTGGCGGGAGGAAGGGCGATGCCATAAAATATCTCTCCAGTGAAACAGACGGGTGAAGGAGCACATCCCCTCTATTCATTGCTCTGCTTATGAAGATAATTTGTGCAGCTGCGAGTTGGAGCAGGATTATTGTATGATAGAATTGATGCTACTTAACCAGCTTTATAAATTTGAGAGGAACCGCAGTGTCAAGTTGCTTGTGTGGTACCAGTTTTAGGAGGATATTCTCTACGGGGTTTAACAGCTCTATTTCTCTGATATTTAACATTGCTTCCAGCCAGCCTGGTTGAAACAAACTGTGCAAAGCAAACTAGTCTGCATGTACATAGGAGCAACATCGTAGCACTGCCAGTGCATCCGAGTGCTGTGCCGCATTAGCACAGGTAAATCATAATTAATTTTGGGCAGTGCAGACCATTTCTGTTCATTCTATTTGAATTAAAATTCAGTCAATTGGCAAAAATGCAGTTGTCTTGCAAGTGCAACTCTCAGAATGATTAAAGTTCATTGTTAAAGATTTGTCAGTCAGCAACTCATCATAGTTCCCAAGCAATTTGTTCTGAGTCAACCTGGATTTTTAAGATATGTTAATTTGTTTAATCTTTTTTTTACATTTTATGTGATACTGTGGATTCCCAGCTCTTCCTCCCTTTCTTTGTACTTCGTGTTCTCTCTCTGCCTCCCCACCCACAACTGCACCCTCCCCAAACTATCTTTCCTTTCTTTTCTCTTTTCCCCTCCGCCATTCTCTCAATTTTTTTCCCTGTCCTCTTTCCTTGCTTCTCCCTTTCTGTTGTCCTCCATACCCACCTTTCTCCCTATCTCTATTCCCCTATGTCACTATGTCTCTACCCCAATTCTCTCTCGCTCTCTCTCCATCCTCTTTTCCACTCATTCCTCCTTTTCTCTTTTCCCCCTCCGTTTGCCTCCCCTCCCTGTTGTGTCTCCCTCACTCTCTCAACTTTCTACCTCTCTTCTCTTTGTCTATTACCAAGATCTATTCCTTTCTTCTGTTCCAACGTCTCCCTCCCTTTTTTTTTTGACCTCTCAAACTCGCTGTCCCTGTAGCCCCCAAAAAGTGTGCTTCACATATCACAGTTTAGTTTCGATTTGGAGGCAAGAACTTCTGGTTAACACGATGGAATTAACTGAACTGCTTGCCTTCCCAGCTGAATGTTGCCAGCCAGAATCTGACTATCGATTCCTGAGCCAATTGAGTTAGCAGTTTTGACAAATGTGGAACACAGCATCTGAAAATGCAATCTTCAGACCTTTTGTCTGTCACTTGACTAATGACTCTTTTACTCGATTTATGCATCTGTGCGAAAACACTCTCCAAGGCAACGAATTCTCCTTTTTAACTAACCTAAGTTTGAGCTTTCAGCTTTCTTTTTGCTTCTGATATAAATGCAGAAGTTTTTTTCAAAAATGCAGTAACATAAAACATGCCTTTTCACATCAAAGTATCAGTGCTATTCACTCTTGATTTATTTAAGTTCCTTCCTCTACAGTTTCCAGGCTGAGAAGGACAAAGGACCATTCCCCACCCTCAGCTCTCTCTGGGACTCTGATTCTCTGTTTTAATAATGGCCTGTTTAATCATGTTCTCACTCTCTGTTATGCCAGAGGTCACACTTTTTTTTCTGCTCTTCCCTTGATGGCCCAGGAGAGATCCCTTACTGTTGGGCACTGCCCACTTGCTGTCATTACTTAGGGCTAGTTTTCTATGAACTCCTTTGAACTGAAAGCCAGACAGAAAGACCAGGTCTAAACCCAGGTTGGGGATGCGACAATAGAATAATGGCTGAAGTTCATAGTTTTGATTTGCTGAAGATCAACATTCATTAAAAACCTAGCCATTTATGTCCCAGTGTACAGGAGAAAGTGGGCACAATGAAAATATCTTAGTTTATGATAGGCACTGGTTGCAGAAATTTTCATCAAGCTCCTCAAAAAAGGTATGCCCCATTCAAAACTTAAATGATTTATAATTATACATTTATTCTCATGATGGCTAAGTTTTATTGCTGTGAGAAAGTGCTTACAGTCCTGCCTGCTTGAACCTTCTTGGTTTGACACAGCTTGGTGCTTGCTCGGCTGCTTGAGAGGGCGCATTGAATGGGACTGTAGTCGCATTGAGGCCAGGCCTGGTAAGGGCAGCAAGGCTTCTTTCACCTGAAGGACATTCACAAACTGGTTGGGTTTTTCCGGTCATCCGTCAGCTTCATGGTCACTTTTTACTGGTGTCAGACAATCCCGTTTTTAATGCTAATTTAAATGATGTGTAAACAGCGGATGTCTGGAAAATCTGTCAACTCCTCAGCATCTATATTGAGAGGCTCATCAGCTGCCATTCTATGTTATGTAAAGTATTTTCGTGGATAACTGATTTGAATCCCTTTTTAATTTTTTTTGTTGTGTGACTTAAAAGTCCGGTCATATCTGTTTCTTAGACTCAATCAATGATTGGTGAGCACCTAGATGGGCATTAAGGGCCTTTTAATCCTGTGAGATCTCAGGATTTAAGTTTTGCTCTTCTGTGGCCTTGAGGTATTTTGGCCAGATGAAAAGAAACAATTGACATTTCTATGGCACCTTTCACATCCTCAGTATGTTTCAAAGTGCTTCACAGCCAGTGAAGTACTCTTGAAGTGCAGGAGCTACTTAGGCCAATCAACACAGTAACCAGTTTGTGCACAGCCAAGTTCCAGAAACAGCAATGAAAAATACATTTCCAGAGTGTCTTTTTTTTAAATATAATTCTTTCATGTGATGTGAGCATCGTTGGCTAGGCTGGCATTTGCTGCTCACCCCTAATTACCTATGACAAGGTTGTGGTGAGCTGCCTTCTTGAACTGCTGCAGTCCAAGAGGTGTAGTTACACTCTGAGTGCTGCTTGGAATGTTGTTTAACAATCTGTGTCAGCAATGGACAAGGAAAGAAGCTTTTTCAGCAAGTAGTTCTACCTGTTGCTACTTCATTTATTAATTTGCTATCTCAAAGCCCAGGATGTTTTAAAGCTATAATGGTGTGAAGTGAGCTTTTCAAGTTTTGCGTGCAAAAGAGAATTTTGAAAAGCTGATTGCCCCATGAGTGTTTCTTTTTCTTTGAAAGAGATACTAGAAATTTGCTATGTTAGAGGATTAATGGACAGACTCTCTTGAGTAACTAAGTCTCCAAACCGAGCTTTGCTCACCTTGTCCCTTCATTCTTCGAGAGTTGTCTTTGTCAAGTAAATACCTCCTTCCCTTAATTCTTAATTAGAATTATGGAGTCTGATTTTTCTTCCGCCTCCCCCCACGCCCCCACTTCCTCCCCACACCAATTGTACCCGGCTAGGCTCTTAGTATGGTTGAGAGGGCACCTGCCCTGCCGTCAGGCCCCAGAGGTGTGCGACAACCTGACATGGACTCTCTTCCAATCTCAAAACCTCTTCCTCCACTCCTTAATGGTTCATGAAGAGTTTTCCAGCAGCTGTGTCCACTTGCCCCTTTCCAGAGTCTAACTGAGTGTCGTCACTGTTCTCATTTAGCTTATGCAGCAGCCAATTTTCTCACAGCGAGGTTCCACAGCCAGCAGTAGATTACATCTCCAGATCAGACCGTGATATAGGTCCCTTCACGTCCTCCTCAGAGGGCAGATGGGGCCTTACTTTAGGGCTTAGCCAAAAGATAGGCACTGAAGTGTCAGCTGAGATTATATGTTCAAGCCTCTAAAGTGGGACCTGAAACGTCTGACTCAGAGGTGAGAGTGCTGTCAACTGAGTGAAGGCTGACGTGTCGGAAATGCACTGACAAACGTGTGATCTCAAAGAGACAGGATCGTGAGGCAAGGTGGAGTGGAATGTTCTTAAAGTAGGATAACATAATCTTTTCCAAAAGAACTCTTGACATCTGAAAGGTGTTCACCAGATTAGATGGTATTTACTCCTTGGTTCCACACAGCGTTTCAACAGCGGGTATAGAGGCTGCTGCCTTGTGTCCTGGCCAATAGAGAAAATTATGCAACTTGGGATGAATGGAAAATGGTAAATAAGTTCAAATACCATCAGTTCTTCAGGGTCTAATGCACCTGGGATCCTTGTGGGTGAGAGAAGTCAAGTTTGCAATGTGTTGAGATACCCATTCGGTCTGGCTGAAGCAGCCTGGTAACAGTTTTTTTAAAGCCTGTGGTCTGCTTGATCAGCACTCCATCCACCTCATTAAAAATTCACCCCCTTCAGTTTATTGACCAGATCTCTCCTTTAAATTACAAAACAAGGCAACCGACTCTAAATTTGCAACAATACTACCTTAAGCTATGTTTTTTTAAAATTTGTTTTTATAAAATGACTGACAAAATGCAAGAGAAAATGAAGTAATTTCTTCAGATAAGGTCATGAACTGTCATATTTGCTGTTGCAGTACTGTTATTCCCTATGGAAGATGTTGTAGCTCAGGCAGGCAAAATCCTTGCTCAAAGTTCATGCAGAGAAGTCAGTTAACTCGAGTGAGAACCCTGCCATTTTTTTCCTCCCCTTAGCCCTTAATTCCATGATCTAAGGTAGTCATCTACGCTCACTGGGCTGCCAATCCCCTACCCCCCAACTCCCACCCCATCCCATGCTGGTTCAGGTTGGCTAACAGCATATAATTTTTAATTTATTCATTGTGGGATGTGGGCATTTCTGACCAGGTTTGCATTTATTGCCCATATTTAATTGCCCCTCAGAAGGTCCTTGTGATGTAGGTATTTCTATAGTGCTGTTAAGAATTTTGACCCAGTGGAATGGTGATAAATTTCCAAGTCAGGATGATGTGTGACTTGGAGATGATGGTATTCCATTTGCCTGCTGTCTTTGTCCTTGGTGACGAAGGTTATTCCTTTGGGATGTGCTGTCAAAAAAGGTCTTGGCAAGTTGCTGCAGTGTATCTTGTATATAGTCCACTCTGCAGTCACATGGTGCCGTTGATGGAAGGAGTGAATATTTAATGTGGTGATTAGAGCGCAGATCAAATGTACTGTTTTTCTCCAGATGGTGTCAAGCTTCTTGAGTGTGTTGAAGCTGCATTCCCAGACTCGCGATCAAACCTAGTGCTCCCAGTCAGTTGGACTCGAAGACAAGGGCTTTGACCATTATCTGTTGTAGCATTTCTATATTGTTCTTCGTGCATTTGCTGACCGATAGTTCAAGAATTGTGGCAGAGCCCTTGATTGGGCTGATACTGTGCAGTGCAGGAAATGCGGACACTCGATGGGCAAATGGCTTCTCTGGTTCCCTGTATTTCTGCACTCTGATGTCTTTGCGAGGTTAACGCTAAATCATAATCTGCCAGCAAACAACTGTGGATTATGGCAACATAGCTTTTCAATCTGTGTGAGGTCAGCAGACCAGTGCACACAAATGTGTAAAACATGTGACTGAATGATGCACCAAATGGTGAGGGTTAATCCTCTTCATTGTCCCACTTGTGTTTATAAAAAGCTGTCAGCTGCATGTTGCGATGTTATTTGAGACACATTTATTTAACGTGTCCTTGTTCCTTCCATTAACTGTGTCTCTCTTCGTTGTTGACTGAATGTTAAAATATAATGAGTTTGAAACTCTGCAGCCTGTGTTTGACTGCAACCCAGAGCGTATTGAGTGAGGTGGGCAGGGATTAGCATTTCAGGCAGGTTTTTTGAATATTTAACTTGTTTTCTTTGTTGAAGATAGATTATTCAATTCCTGTTCTCTTACTTTCTTTGTGGAATGAGCTGTGTAAATAGGAAGACCTGGCAACATAAATTGCAAGTAATTTATATTTTAAAAATTCTATAGAGTATCAGTGCAATCTTTTCCCTAGAAGGGATGAGACACAGGGAATAAGTACCCTTGTGGCAGCTGTGATGTTCAGATCCTGCTCTTAGTAATCACGAGTGCAGGGGAGAAGGGAGTTGGGAGGAGAATTCTGTCACAATTACTTGACAGTACAGCCGCAGTGAGCTTGCAGTAAAGGCTATGCCAATGCGGCACATTGCAGTGCAGGATTGATCCATTCACTGTGGGTTGGTTCGGCATTGAGGAGCGTGTGTGCTTTGTGCAGCTGAGCTCAGCTCGGAAGCTGACAGCCTAAGGCCAGATAGGTTGTGGGGAGCCTCAGCAAATGAAAAGCTAGGAATCAGGTAGCAGGAGCAGACTGTTTGCCCCCCTTCAGCTCCTCTCAGCTCTTTGTGCGACAGCATTCTGCGTCTCATCCCCTGCCCACCTTTTCCATTCTTCTGATCCCACACCCCTCTCCCTCCCTAGTTGCTGGAGCACACAACCTCTACTCCACAGCTGTTTAGCAAATGTTTTCTAGCTTTAGTGACACTGTTTAATCATGTTGTGACTGAACACAAAATAACATAACTGGGGAACTGCAAATTGGAGTCTGACCGGCAGAAGTCGGAGTGTGTGTTGCATGAACAAACATCCTTTGATTTCACCTTGTGCACTTGTTGAGTCTAAGTCTTGTAGGAAGGATTTTTTTTCTTTAATAGAGCTTTAAACCACACACACCCACCCCTGCCCCCCCCCCCCCCCCCCCCCACCCCCCCCAACCCAAATTCCCTTTCCTACCCAGTCCGTGAGCTGGCTGTAATCAGGAGAGAGAGCAGAGCAGATGGACGACCAGCTCCCTTTTCAATATATGCCATGAGGTAGGCCTGCAAACCAGTGCTGTTTCCCCCACCCAAAGCACATGTGGATAGATTGGAGAATTTTGAATTGTATCTTGATACTCTGCCGTGGTGCCCCATCACCCTCTCCTCTAGTTCGAGACTTGGAAATCAGTTTAACCTCAATGGGCTTATATTCTTGGTAACTGCAGCCTATACCACCACATCCCTTCCAAACAGCACTGTGGATGTACCTATGCCACATAGACTGCAGCGGTTCAAGAAGGCAGCTCACCACCACCTTCTCGGGGGCAATAAATGCTGGCTGAGCCAGCCATGCCCACACCCTGTGAACGAATATAAAAAAAAATCGCCATCCCCTGAGTTGAGCAGGGCTTAGATATTGGGTCAGGAGTCATCCGGAGCAGCTAATTATGTTCCACATTTTGTTTCCGCCTCTCCACCATCTGTTGGCACTGCCGTTACTTCCCTTGATGATCCGGATGAAACTCTGGAAGCTGCAAAGTCCGATAACTACCCGGTCACATGCAAAATGGACAGTTTGGACAGGAACCAGAGAAGGCCACTGGAACCTGCCTGCAGCAAGGAGTCAGTGCTTTCAGGAGACCAGATCAGTGTGCTTCGATACGACTGTATCGAATGTAAGACAGATGTGACTGAACGTTGAGAAATGCCAAACATCAGAGTAACATTCTTTTGTTGTTTTCTTTTATACAAGTATTGTTGGGTCAGTGAAACCTTCCACCTCTACTTGGTGCCCTAACATCTAAATGTTTTGAGATTGGATATTAGCTTTAGAGAGTGAGAAGCTTACTGAGGGTGGGAGGTGGGAAAGAGACACGTGGTACAAGGTAAAAACGGCATGAGACTCTGCTTTTTGAATGCTGATGCTTTTTGTGGCCTTGGTTCCCGTCCAAGTGGAAGCATTGTTGGTGCAGCAGTGTTGGACTTGATGTTTAAACTTTGGTTGAATTGTGCTGCGTGGAATGTTATTGTGTGTCGGGTTTCTAGATATCATGACTGACTCAGTGAATGTTTAAAAACCCTCTAATGTGTGGCCAGAAATCATGTAGTAAGATGGAAGCAAGTGCTTGTTCCCTGGGAGGGTTATTTGCGCAGATTATCAGCACAGACTGTTGTGTTGTGTGGTTAGATTGAGGTGTAAAAGATCTCGAGCTGATGTTTGCTGATAGTTGACCAAATTGGACTTACATGTTTGCATTTCACTTTGTCTCATTGTTTCATATCTCACTGGTTCCCACCTCAACCTCACATTATGTATAATTCATCCTGCGCAAACTGAGATGAGGCTCATGACTAATGATTTAAGGAATGTGGTTTGAGGGACTTGGCTCGTAGTTGATATGGCTTCTTGGTTAGGACTCTCGCCTCCAAGTCCAAAGGTCATGGGCTCAAATCCTACTCCAACACACAAATCTAGGCTGATACTCCAGCGCAGTACTGAAGAAGTGCTGCACTATTAGAAGTACTGCCTTTCAGATGTGATGTTAAGTTGAAGTCCTGTTAGTTCCCCTCGGGTGGCTGTAAAAGATCCTATGATTGCAGTTTGAAGAAAATCAGGGGAACTCACTCTCATGTCCTGGGGCTTATTTATTCTTCAACCAACATCACTTAAGAAATAGGTTTTCTGGCCATTGTCATGTTGCTGTTTGCGGGACCTTGCTGTTTGCAAGTCGGATGTCATGTTTCCTACACTTAAACAAAACTTAATAGATTGAAAATCACTTTGGGATGACTGCAGGTAGTGAAAGTTGCTAAATAAATGCGTGTTCCCCTGTTTTTGGATTGGAGCTTGACAAGCTGTCCAAGATCATCCTGGAATGGGCAATTCCATGTTACTTGATTTGCAAATTAATTGGGTGAATATTTGAGCCTCGAATGTTCTACCAGTTTGCTGCTGTACTCTGAAACCTAGATCACAAGGCTTCCCCCATGCTTTCTCTGCCCCCCCCCCCCCCACCCCCCCCGGCAGGGTTGGGCCTGGGTGAATCCCTTCTCCTCTTGGATAAAGTTTGCACTGGCGTGAGCTAGCGGACACCCAGAAGATGTCCATGTCTCATTTATACTTGAAAATGAGATGTCTGTGAAGGGAGTGCTGGGTGTCAGTCTTGGCACCAGTGGGCATGGCCCTGGTACAACTAGTGGGATCACCAACTGTGACGACACCAGGTTCTTGATGCTTCAGTGTGAAGCTTGTCCCTAATGGGATGGCCAGGTTGGCGTGACTTCTGGATATGCGGTTCTCAATAAATCGTGTTGTGTTACATCAAAACAAGCTGAGTATAAACTGTAATTACTTCTTCCTCACTCCCACCGCAGGAAGGAACTGGGCAGCAGTTGCTCCAGACTCTCCACCCACAGCCAAATCCCCAATGCAACACTTGAGAAAGGTGCAGTTATTCAAAACCTCAAACCCCATCCCCCAGCTGTTTGAAAGGATTTTAAATTGATGCATTAATTCATAGAATCGTCCAGCACAGAAGGAGGCTGTTTGACCCATCATGGCTATGCTAGCTCTTTGAAAGAGTGAGTTAGTTGTATCACTCCTCTTTTCACATAGCCCTGTTTTTCTTTTCCTTTTAAATGTTTATCCAGTTCCCTTTTGAAAGTTACTAGTGAATCTGCTTCCACTACGCTTTCAGGTGGTGCATTTCAGATCACAACAACTTGGTGCATTTCAAAGGAAAGTTACCGTATTTCCCCCCTAGTTCTTATGCCAATTGTTCTCTGGTTAGCGACCCCTCCTGCCAGTGGAAACAGTTTCTCTCTTTACTCTTGAGAAACACTTTGTGATTTTTGAAGACCTTCTTTCTATCTCCTAAACTTCTCTGCTCTAAGGAGAACAATTCCAACTTCTCCAATCTTCCAACACAGCTCAAGTCCCTTTTCTCTGGTACCATTCTAGTAAATCATCTCTGCACCCTCACCAAGGCCTTGACATCCTCCTACAAGCATTGTGCCCAGAATTCAACACACTGCTCCAGCTGAGGCGCCACTTAATTTGATTTAAACATTTTTCTATTAGAAAAAGGCATTGTCAGATCAAGAGTTCTGCTTTGATTTCTGATCCTTTGGTCCTTTGCCAGAAAGGGAAACAGTTTCCTGGAAGGGATCAAGCTATCCTTATTGCTCAGGCCCAGCTGCCTTATGGAGGATGAGCAGCGACAATACCTGGATGATGATGTTTAAAAAAAAATTGGTCAGCAAACTTGGTGATGGCCCCAAGGGTTTTAAATCAGCTCGAGGTCTCCCAATCTGTGTGTTCTATCAGGTGCAGTCGTTGGCAGCTGTTCTGCCAGGTAGTCGCCATTCAGAACAATCATGGGAGCGCGCTCCCTGATGTAGCAGGGACTGCCTTGCCTGAAGGCCCACCCCTCGCTCGTGGGACAAGTCCGCACCTTTCAGCAGGCAGCCTGGAGGGGTGGTGAAGCAATTCGGTATGAGGACTGCTCCATGCGTCTAAGGGAGGGACAGTTCCAGACTGCTGGAGACACAAGAGCACCTGACCCCTCTCTTTCTGGTATTTGTGGTGGTGATGAGGATGGAAGCATTTGGGAAGAGGTCAATGTAGACTTGTGATATATTTGAGTGCGCATATATATTTAGAACACCACTGGCAGAAATTCACAAGAAATGGAGTAGATGTCATGACAGCTCAAGACCTGTCTATGCCTAATCTGATATGCTGGAATAATAGTTCTACAAACTGCACCCCAGTTCTGTCTCCCTTTTTCTCTAATGTGAAAGCAGCTCCCTCTTGTTGAGGGAAGCAGTTCCCTCTTGTTGGAGCACAAGGAAGTTCACTCAAATCTCTTCTAATCCTCACACATGACCCTAGGCATTGAGTGTCACTGGACTATTTGACTTTGGGGGGGGCACTCAATTCAATAAGTCCTGACCTGATACCCATGCTATGTATTTTTCTGGCAGTATTACTGGGCAGAATTGAAGAGCAAATCACACATTTATCACTTCTCCACCCACTCTGAGAGGGCGGACTGGGCCTCGATTTAATGTCTGACCTGAACAGCATTCCTGACTTTGTAGCACTCCCACGCTACTGTACTGGAGTGTCAGTCTAGGTTTTGTATTCAGGCCTCTGGATTGGGTCTTGAACCCATGCCTTCTGATTCAGAGGAGAGTGTGCTTGCCACCGAGCTAAGCCTTGACATCTGCATAATAAAGGTCATTCAGCCTGAATGTGCTCGATCTGATTGTAGTTGGTTATATTCAGAGTTTCATTCCTTATATTGCCCATCCTCCTTCCTCTTGTCGGCCAATCACTGGCATGGGCTCTAGCTGTCTGATCTGTACCCATTGCATGGGCATGTTATTGTTCCTATGAACAGGATCCTTGAACACCAACATGTTAACAGTCTGCTGATGTGTGTCGCAGTGCTTCTATTTAAGAGTTGTATTTTTGGAGTGAGGGGAAAGTGCCAGTAATGTTCCAATGGCACTGTCACTGTGCACATTATAAGTGCCTGCAACCTGGATACTGCAGGGATATTTTTAGCGGTCAGAATATAATCAGTCAGCTCCCAAATGTTTATTTTTAATGTGATTCTCACTGGGAGAAAACTGTTTTGACAGGTTTGGCAGTACTTGATTGCTGCATACAGTACTGGTATCAGAGGATAATTGGGCTAGGTGTCAGGCTGGTTGAATGCTGGTTCTTGGCAGTGCTGCAGGGACCCACCCTTGGCTGCTGTAACTGCTCCAGTCAGTGGGGTTTGTGCAATGCAGAGTGCAAAAATGAGCAAGTTGGAAATGCGGGTGTCACAAATGCGTGGTGTAACATTCTTCAGCCAGCCACAATCTGCCTAAAGTTTCAAATCTAAGTAATGTTCAGTTGCTCGCCCTTGTGGCCTTCAGTTTCCCTTCTCACAATGTTGATATATCACATACCGACTCTGAGACCCCAAATGCAACACCATTCTCTTTTTGGTAAGTGCGGTTCCATTTAATACCCTTTCCCACCCACCACCTGCATTTTCTCCCACCGCCCTTGACCTGTTGGGTTACTTGCCGTTCTACATGGGTCACGCTGCCATGTGGGATGTGTGGGGTGGGGGGGGCAGTGTTACTGGGGAGCATTTTGTTCTTTTTCCCCTTTGTTCGAGCAGGTGCAGGCACTGTTGATAAGGCCAGCGTTTATTGCCCATTCCTTAAAGTCCTGGAGAAGGTGGTAGTGAATTGTCTTAGTCAATACTGGCTGACTAGGCCATAATTATTATTCATGCTACTTGAATTGTTTTGTTGGAGAATTAATGAAAGGGCAAGTGAAGAGTTTAGAGGAACTTAGTATATGCGGAAGATTCTTGGGGGGATTACGTTTGAGTTATATCCAGAAACAGGCCATTTGGCCCAGCAGCTCCCAGCTAGCCTTTATGCTGCACATGAGCTGCCTCCTCTTCATCTTGGTTTATCATCCTGTCATAGAATTGCATGATGCCGAAGAAGGTTCTTTGGCCCATCCTGTCTGTACTGTTCCTTTGGACTGGCTATTCCATTTGTCCCACTGTCATTCTCCTTCCCCAAAGCCCTTCGATTGTTTATTTTTCTCCATTTCTTTCTCCCTCGTGTTTATCCAGCCTCCTCTTAAATGTGTCTGTGCGGTTTGCCTGAAACACTGCTTGTGGTAGTGAATTAATTGCTTTGGAATGGGTGGTGGCTGAGGCAAAGACCATTGGATCTCTGAATGGAAAAGGGGATAAAAATTGGAAGCAGTGCAAAGAGCAGGGCAGTGGGATTAGTGTTAGATTGCTCTCGTGAAGAGCTGGCATGGATACAGGATGTTCTCTCTTGCATGGCCTTATTTATTTTGACTTGTAATCGGGATGATTTGTGTCTAATAACATTTGGATTTCTGATGGGCCAGATAACTTTTCTTACAAGTAACTCTGAGTGTATCAGGTTTCAGGAATCTCCAGAAATAGGCAGTTCAAAAAACACTACAAGACAGCAGAGATTAGAAGGATCGCAGTCTATCCAATCTCACCCAATTTGCAAGAGCCTGAAAAGACCGATTGTGCCATCTGCCTTTGATGAATTTGGTAACCTGTTGGCAGCCTCAGCTGCACTGGCATATTGTCATAATCATGTGAGTCAGCTGTTCCCCTGTGAGAGACTTCACATTCAAGCCCAAATTTCTTTTCATCCAACTTACACAAGAGAGCATGTTCGCTGAGGTTGCTGCATTAGGTAGCCCAGTGGTTAAGGTACTCGTTGTTGAATCCAGAGGTCAAGACTTCAAATCCCATTTTGGCATGTTGTCAATAAATGGTCATTTGTGGCTTGGTACCAGATAGAAATGGATCATAGCAGATGTTGTTGTTTTTCTTGTTAAAAACAACCAGTTCACCGAATGTCCTTTAGGATAGTAAACTTGCCTACCCTTAACTGGTCCAGCCGAACCACATGACGCTAATCCTACGCTCTGTGCTTGATGCCTGTTGAGGTTAGGCAATGAATGATGCCTTGCCTTGTGTTTCCTCCATTGGAATAATGAGATAACAATCACTACGGGGAACCCTGACCACTTTCCCTAGTGCCCATCCTTGGATAACTTGTCCTTAGTGCCACCCTGGCTCGAGGCTGCTAATCAAGCCCAGGCCGAAGGTGGAATCTGGGATGTCCTGGTCTTTGCAGCTGCTTGCTGTGCCAACTAGCCAAGTCCTCGGTGGGATTTAGGGTATGGTAGGTGATGGGGGAACAAGCCAAGAATTTTGTGAACATGTTACCTTTCCAACACTGCTTTTTGGGAGTGAAAGGGAAGCCCAGCTGCTGCCGAAACCATGGGTAGTGCTGCCTGTTTCCTGCCATTTGCATGAAAATACTATACATTCGAATGCACCATGTTCAGGATGCCATGCCTGGTTCCGTGACACATTTGACCTTTGAACCACTACACTGCTAACCGCAACACTGGGCCTCGTGAGCTCCTTGCAAAATATAAATACAATCATTCATCAGCAACTGGAAGGAACAATTCCAAGTTTTAATTAGATGCTGAGCTCTGTAGAACAGAGTCTTGCTTCAAGGTCAATATTCTTCCCTTTGCCCAGCTCCCAAAGAACGCAGCACCCTGAATTGGCAAGGCATGCACAATAATTGGTTTTTAATCTGTGTTTTACACCTTCCCTTCCCTTTTATTTCAATTGTCAGATCTCAATTCGGAATCTTAATTATCTTGGGTAATTCACCAGATGGTCAATGTAACTAAGGTAGCTTTAAAAATCTTATGGAAAGTCTGGTTAAAATTGTAATGAAGCAATCCTTCCCTTAGCTTGTTTTATTGATCCATAGGTCTGCAATGAAACTACATTTGTCAGTCACCAGCTGCACTTTTCCTTCTGTTGTGCTTCAATTATTTTCCCAATAAATTGGTTTCTTGGCACAGGGAGTTGTGAATTTCAGAAGTAATGACACGAGCAGGTGTAAGGTGTTTGGTTTTTCACTCTCTACTGCAGGAGTCAAGAGGAGGTCAGCCCCTGACGACCAATTATACAATTCTTCACAGGAAACCAAGCAGGTGGATCTGTGACTCTTGTCCCTTGTGCACCATGGTGCAACACCAGAGCAACAAGCTGTTAGTGCCTGGTGAGGGTGGTGATCAAGTCCACACAATCGAGTGAGCAAGAACCTGCAAGTGTGGTTACATCTGAATGCTTAGTCTGCCCACATGTTTTGTACCATGTAATGAAGCATTCGAAAGTGCTTCACAGGAGTATTATAGGCTGAGCAAGTTGGACCTAAACTCATTGGAGTTTATAGGAATGAGAGCTGATCTCACTGAAATATATATGATTCTGAAGAGGCTTGACAGATTTTGAGAGGATGTTTCCCCTCGTGGGAGAATCTAGAACTAGTGGGCATGGTTTAAAAATAAGAAGTTTCCTATTTAAGACAGAGATGAGGAGGAATTTCTTATATCAAAGTGTCATTAATCATTGGAATTCTCTACCCCAGAGAGCAATGGAGGCTGGATCATTGAATATATTCAAGGCCTGAGTTAGACAGATCTTTGATCTACAAGAGAATCAAGGCTTTGGGGCAGCAAACAAGAAAGTGGAGTTAAGGCCACAATCGAATCTGCCACGATTTTAATGAATGTTGGAGCAGGCTCAGTGTGCCGAATGGCCACCCCCTTGCTCCAATTTCTAATGTTCTTCGAAAGCAGCATTTGACATAATGAGTATGGCGATACTCGGGCAGATGGCCAAAAACTGAATCAAAGAGGTAGGTTTTAAAGAGCGTCTTGAAGCTGGAAAGTGAGATAGAAAGGTGTTGAGGTTTAAAGAGGGAATTCCAGAGCTGAGACAGCTAAAGGCTGTGCTGGTAAATGTTGGAGTGACTAGAATCAGGGATGCTCAAGAAGCCATAATTGAAGATGCGCAGGTTTCTTGGTCTATCCAGCTTCAAATTATTAAGTCTGCCAGTTGTATTTCTGCTACTGTTTGTTTGAAGGTTTGGATGAATAGCAGAATATTTTTAATCAGTTTGGAGGAAAACCCTTAGTGAATACATTCACTTCTTTTGAAGAACGGGAGAGGAAGTGGAGGGGTAAATTTACGATGTGGGAAGTAAAAGCTTGCTGATATGTCAAGAGAATCAAGTAAGGAATTTGGCTGAGGGACTTTTCAAATTGCAGTTCATCCAAAGGTACAAAGAGGGTTAAGATTTGTAGGAGGAGGAAGAGCAATGTGCTCGAACAGGCAATTTCTCCCAACAACCTCAATGCAAATGAACGCAAAGCAATGCATCAAAATTTAGCTTAACTAAAAAGAGGTCAAGTGAATTGGTGGAACTGGTGCTGTTTGTGATAAATTCGGTTCTCCCCAAAAAGCTGTGTGAACCTTTCATGTGCAAATATTATACAGTGTTGTTGGCATACGTGTACTCAGCCTGTAAAGGTTAATTAAATTCTGCTTGAAATGAAATTCTGGCTGTTTTTGAGTTGTGATGAAGCCCTGATGAATTGACAGTGTGGGAGTCTGGTCACGCAGTGAACTGTGCCACTGAGTGAGCTTTCCATTTGAAACTGTGCCCATTTTATTTCCCAACGAGCGCTTTTTGTCTTGTACAACTCTTGGCACCCGTCCTCAGCCAACATTACAATTTAGTAACTGACCGCAAATGGCCTAGTGGTCCTGCCGTGGTCGGCTGTAATCTTCACCGAGATATTTGGCTTGTCGGACTGACCCCTTCTGACTGCTTGAACTGGAATGTTCCTCACACATTAAAGTAATGTGGGCTGCACTCTCCCCCTTCAGTTCAGTTACCCACTCTTCCTCACCGAACTGAGAACCTCATCTTCAAGTACGCTTTCCTGGGACTGAAGCATAAGTCGCTGGCCCCATGGAAGCGAGGCAACTTGGGGCCTCAACCATTCAGGAGCAGGGATCGTCGCCTTTGGAACCCCCTCTACCTTTTACAACATGCTCAAAAATGACTGCACCCACATTTGGAGACCCAGGTGTTTTAGTTGATAGCTGCTTACATGATTTTTAATCATTGCCTCCTCTCCCCCACTTCCCCTGATGTTGCTGCACCAGTGACTCACAGGAAGTATAAAAATAGTTCTGACTAACACTTTCTGCAGGAAACAATCATTAAAATAACAGTGAAATGTAAAAGAGAAATTATCAGAAGCTAAATCCCTTCATCTTTTGAGTCACTGCTCAGATTCTTCCTGCAGATATTGTGGATGACTCTTCCAACTCTGTTACGAAGGTCCTTGTAGCCTCTCCTCTGTCATTATTTCCTCGTGTTTCCTCAGCACGGAGTGGTGGTACCTCAAGTTATTGCATTGCAGATTCCAAGTTGTGCCCTCAATTGGGCAGTAAATCACATTCTGCAGCTAAGACCCAGAAAGCAGTGCTTGTCCATAACAGCACAACAAGATTAACAATAGTGTGTCCTCTTAATGACATGCTTGGAATTCCAACAAGTCGCATTTGCTGCCAGGTTAATATGTTACAAGACTTGTATTTATATTATATCTTATGACAGTACCAACAGCATCAGAATAAGAGGTAGAACCAAGATGAGGAGGAATTTGTCCTGCTACAGCGTAGCGAACCTTTGGAATTCTCTACCCCAGAGGGCCGTGGAGGCTCAGTCATTGAGTATGTTGAAAGCAGAGGTCGTTAGATTTCTAGATACCAATGACATCAAGGGATACAGGGATGGTGCAGCAAGATGGTGTTGAGCTACAAGATCAGCCATGATCCAGTTAAATGGTGGAGCAGGCTCAAGATGCTGAATGGCCTACTCCTGCTCCTATGCCCCTAACTTGTATTTATCTACAGTCACTATTATAATAAAATGTCCAAAAGTGAACAGGAGCTTTATCAAAACAAAGTTTGACACTGAACTATATAAGAAATAGCGAGGTAGATTTTAACGAGCATCCTAAAGGAGGAGGCTAAAATGGAGAGATTTAGGGAGGCAGTTCCAGAGCTTGGGGCCAAAGTAGCTGAAGACACAGCTGCTAGTAGTGGAGCAATTAAAATCGGGCATGTGCAAAAGAGAATTGGAAGAGCCCAAAATTCTCAGGATTACGCTTGGAAGAGATGTTAGAGATAGGGAATGATGAAGCAATGGAGAGTTAACCTTCTCTCCTCCTTTAAGATGCTCCTTAAAACCTACCTCTGTCCTAATATCTCCTTTGATGGCTCAGTGTCAAATTTTGTTTTATTCATACCCTAGTGAGATGTTTTACTAGACTAAATCCGTTATATAGATGCAAGTCACTTTTGCTGGATGCCAAAACATCAGGTTTGCCTGAATCGGTGAGGGCATCTCCCCCATTGCTGAGAAAATTTGAACAGAAAATTGACGAAAGGGTTAGAAGCAAAAGCAACAGTACTCGGGCAAGTTTAACGGTCTGAACTCATCAGTGCTCCACACACACATCAGCCATCTCAGATTCATACAGGAAATTATGTTAAAGTGTCTGATTAAACTGCGATTGCAGGGTGAGTTAACTCAAACTAGAGTTTAAAGTTTGCAGTTTTACACTGATCCTCCTAATTGAATTGCACGAGATTTTGTTTGCAGTTGCAGGGCAGCTTGGGAGATTGCTGACCAGTGATTCAAGGTCAATTTGGTTTTCCCGAAATGAACATCAACTATTGATGTTACTTTACTGAAGAGACGAATCGCAGAGAAAGCACAGCAGCTTCCTGTGACTCGGTGGGTAAGTGCACTCTTGGTGTGGTACTGAGGCAAATGAAACGATGTTCATTTCTGATCTGCATTTTTAGCTTTGGTAGTAATGGGGTCCAATGCAGTTGACCTCTGTATCTTTAGGATGGGATGGGGCAGTGGTGATGTGGGGAGGAAACCTGGTTTCCATTGTTGATCAGTGACCATATTGGCATGCAGATGGTCAGTAAGGGTGAGGATTGGGCTTTGTGCATGTGACTGACCCACTCTGAGCTTGCACATGACCAGAGACTGCTGAGTGAGGAACTGCTGATCCTCATGGAGCCCAATGTTTGTGAGTAGCAGTTGCGAAATGAGTTATCCATTTTGGTTCATCTGAAGTGGGATCTTTACGCAGTGGAGTTTAATGTGTATTTTTGTTTGTGCATTTCTCTGTACAGTGATTAATTTAGGTTTAATGTGACGTGTCCGCTAGCCTTGAAGTGAAATGTGTCAAAGTTATCTGCCTGTCATTGTCAACATGTAGGTTTGGAGGCCTCCCATTTCGTCTCCAACCAATAATGAATAATAATGGGAATTGCTTCATTTCAATTTTCCTTGCCTCTTCCCAGGAAAGTTGTTTATTCTTTCACAGCTTGTGGACATCGCTGGCTAGGTCAGCATTTATTGCCCATCCCGAATTGCCCTCGAGAAGGCCACCTTCTTGAAATGCTGCAGTCCATGTTATGTTGGTACACCCACAGTGCTGTTGGGAAGGGAGTCCCAGGAAAGTTTAATCTTGGGGTGTTTCATTGGACAGTTGGAGAGGGACACCTCTGAGCCTGACCTCTGGACTCACAACTGAAAACAAATTTTTGCCTGGTTGACTTGCTGACAAGTTGGGCAGAAACCATTCCATTTGAATGTTCAGCTGTTCGGTGACAGATCAACTTGAATTCCACAAAGCTTTTTCAAATCTTTGTTTTCCATTCCTTTCTTTGTTGCTACAAGAACGTTGGCAATCAGTTCCTCAAGGGCATGTTACAAAGAGGAATATGGGCTGTTGTTCTATTGCTTGGCTTAATTTGTTTGTTTCACCCACAAATAGTGGAACTAATAAACAGCTTCACAACAGACAGAACAGAGGAGAAATAAAAAGTAATTACTTTTAGGCTCGGAAAGAGCAATGGGAGGTGAAGAGATGTACGTCAAATGCAGATGACATCAAACACGTGTAGTTCTGAGAATATAAATTTCATTATGTTCTATTTTTGTCCCATTAGATAGAAAATACATTAATATTCAGCAAAGTTAAAATTATCAAGCCCACAGCAATATTTTTGGTTGGGTGGTCGCAGTTGAGAATTGGATGATGTATTTTATTTTGAATTTGTTCCTTTCACTTTTTGCTAAGTTTGAATTGACTGCCAATTCATGGCTGGCTGGAGGGTCTACTTTCGGTGGTGTCTACAGCACAGAACAACTTGGAGTTGCATGTCTATTTGGGTTTTCACAAGCCAATATATATGCTCCTCTTAAGGAATTGTTACTTTTGCAGAATTCATTCATTGAGCATCTCATGCCGCCTTCATCACTGAACCCACACAGCAGATCTCCATGTCCCTGACCTAACAAGGGGGAAAAAACAGCCAAGGTTTCTGCTCCATTGTTTGCTGTGTGGTGACTTATTTTGTGAAATGTGCATGGATTGACTTGAGGTTGAGGACAGGATTGGTATTACTGCTTCACTTCCACAATAGGGTTGAACAGTCTACCAGAGCCCACTGCCAAAAACCACAAAGCAAGCGTGATCATTTGGAACCTGCCACTGCTGTTGGCAGCATGAATCAGACACCTCAGTGGAGTAGTAAGTGAAAGCTTAGATTTATACCTTTGACAACCTTGAGTTCCCCATAGTTAATGAAGTAGTTCTAAGCTGTGGCTTCTGTTGTGTGCAGGGAAACGCGGTAATCAGTTTACCCGCAGCCATCTCCCATGAACAGCGACAAGTTGAAGCAGATAATTTGTTTTTAGTGATGTTCTTTCGAGGGATAAACGAAGACCAGGACACCAGAGGGAACTCTCCTGCTCTTCTCAGAAATAGTGCCTTGGTGCCTTTCACCTCTAGCCAAGAGGGCAGCTGGGGCCTTGGATCAGGCAAACTCTGCTTGGCGGGAAGGACCAGATTATACACATATACATAGTATTTACAACACAGAAATAGGCCATTAAGCTGCACACGAGCATTCTCCCATCCTCTTCCAACCTGATCAGCATCACCTTCCACCTTTTCTCCCTCATCTTTATCTAGCTTCTCTTTAAATGCTGGCTATGTTTTCCCAATGCAGTGGGATTTGTAAGTGCAACCCAGTGGCTCATCAGCTCTTGAACTCTGAGTAACTTCTGCACCAGGGTCAATTACCAAAACGCCACTTGGTTAATCTGCAATCGAGATCGGCTGACAGAGTCAGGATGTTTTGGTTTTCCAAAAAGGATTGGGGGTACAGGCTACAATAGCAAAGTCTCTTGGGAATCTTTATCCCAGGCCCATAAGGCTGTTTTGGCCCTGAGTGCTTGCTGGCGTCACGTAGACAGTCCCATTCCATTCCTCAGCATCTGATCTCTTTCAACCACAGAACATGCAAATCATGAAAAAGATGGGCAACTGAAGCTATTTTAGTGCATATTTTTAAAAGCCTTTGGGACATTTTTTGAAGAGAATGCAGTGAGGTGATTAAAGAATGTTTAACTTCCCATCATCACGAGCTGCAGTGATGCAAACCCACAGGGGCTGGGAAAAAAGGTTCATCATTTAACATGCAGAGCGTTCGCATTTTTTAAACATGAAAAAAACGTTTGCCACAGAATTGACTGTTATGATGCAGGGTTATTTAACACTGAAATCCTGGTGTTTAAGCTAGGAATTATCATTAGACACTTGCAAATGAGTGAAAAGAAGCTTTCTCATAGCACTCTCTCTTGTGAGGTTCAGATCTTAACTCCACTAAGTAAAATAGGATCAGAGAACATAATTGTGAAATCAGAAGAAAACCCTGAGCTGATTAAAGAGAGAACTTGGGACGTCCAAAGCATTTCCTAGTCGGCAAATCACTTTTGAAATGTTACCTAGGTTAACACAGCTGACGTTTCGAATCCATTTGACTCTTCTTCAGAGCCATACAGACTTGAGATGTTAACTCTGACTCTTTTTCCACAGATGCTGCCAGACCTGCTGAGTCTTTCCAGCATTTTGTTTTTATTTCAAATTTGCAGCATCAAGTTTATTTTACTTTCAACAAGTAGCTAACTTGCGCACAGCAACATTCCAAAAACAGCAGATATATGGTTAATGCAGTGCTGCATTGATGTGGGCCCAGATTATGAGGTACCCGGAACCCAAAAGCAAACAAAGGGGATTTGGATAAAATCAAAACACTGTGTATTTTAGAAATTTGCAATGGAAAAAAAGAAAATGGTGAAAATACTCAGGTCTGGGAGCATCCGTGGAGAGAGAAATAGTTCATGTTTCACCTGTGCCCTTTCATCAGAACAGGTGAGAACAATAGTTCAAGGAATGCTGCACTCTGAGGGCATGTGTAATTGTGGGTGGATCTGAAACATGAAGGTGGAATTTTAGTTGGAATCCATGGAAAATCATTGGAGCTGGAGACAGTTGCTAAAGAAGGATAGAATTCCCTGATCAAACATGAGCAGGAAAATACAAAGCAATGAAAGTGAACAAGGTAGAACAGACAAACAGAAATCCTGTTGGAGAGAAGAGTAGAACTCCAGGGGTGGACCTTCCTGGAAGAGAAGTGACAGTGAATTATGCAGTAACACAATAGCAAAATATTGCAAATGTTGGAAATCTCAAATAAGAACAGAAAATGCTGGAAATACTCAGCAGCTCTGGCAACATCTCTGGAGAGAGAAACAGAATTAACACTTCACGTCTGTGACCTTTCATCAGAACTCTTGGTTCTGAAGAAGGGTCACAGACCTCAAACATAGGCCAGGATTTTCCAGCCCTGTTGTGGGAGGATCCTCTGCGGGAGATTCGGCAGCTCAGCCGAAAGCCTCTTGACTTCCGGTGTGACCGGATGATCCCTGAGGTGGGCGAGGCCAGAAAATCCCACCTGTAAACTTTGTTTCTCTCTCTCCACAGATGCCCCCAAAGGAAATTTGGGACAAAGCATTGATTGTGAACCTGAAACAGAACTTGAACTGGTCCACTTTGTTCAGAATACCCTTTTCTTTGCTGTTAGGGCTATTTGTTTCAATGCAGTAGTTTATGAGGGATCAGTGTTTAAAGATTTAAAAAAAAAATCAGACTTGCATTTACATAACCTCTTTGGTAACCACTGGAGATCTTGAAGTGCTTTGCAGCCAATGCAACACTTTAAGTTTGGTCACTGTTGTCATGTCAGGGCAACATGGATTCTCTGCACAGAATTTGTTTCAAAGATCTGTGTGTCGAAGCACACCGCTTAGGGCAGGAAATCTCATTACTGGGAACTGCTTTTCCTTTTACACAGTGGCTTGAGTGATCAGCCAGCTGAGAAATTAGTGGTACCCAAAGCTTCTAGTTATGGAGTATTGTATATTTTTCATCATGCCTGCATTTCATGCAGCTGCCCTTTATACTGGTTGCTTTGCTGCCCAAATGCCAATGTCTTAACATGCATGTGTACACACTTAAAATATAGAACAATATCCCAAGATGCTTTCACTGAGATATGAAGAGAAACGGCTGATGAGTCAAAAGAAGACAGTTTCGGAGAGGCAATAGCAAACTTGGTCAAGCAGGCAGAATTTACAGAGGATGGTAGGAGAAAAAGGAGGGAGCAAGGCAGAAGGATTTGGAAATTGCAGAGAAAGCTGAAGGAACACGGGCCACTGGTGGGACGAAATAAGGAGACAGAAGAACGGAGAGCCTTTGGGAGAGGGTGAGGAGTGATAATGGGGCTGAAGGTAATTGCAGAGAGGGGTGAAGCCATAAAGGGATTTTAACACAAAAGGACAAGATTTTATGTTTGCAGCATTGTGGAACCAGGAGCTAATGCCAGCCAGCAAGGACAGAGCTGATGGGTGAACTGCAGTTGGTGCTGGATAGGATACGGGCAACAGAGTTTTGAATTCAAGTTTGCAGATGGTGGAGAATGGGAGAAATGCATTGGAATATTTGTTGCAGGAGGTGACAATGGTGCAGGTGAAGGTTTCAACATCAAGGGGGCGAGAGGTAGGGGTGAAGATGGGTGTTGCTATGGAGGTGAAAGAAGACAGTCTTTTTGATGCAGAGTCTGATTATAGCTGAGATCGAGGAGTTGGCGTGTGACTAATCTTGGGTGTCAAACTGTTTTGTAGTGCTGTGACTTTAGTGCAGCAAAGTGGAGTGTACAAGACCTCACCCTGGGTCGGAGGATTGTGGAATGGTCAATGATGAACAGGACCTCCCAACTCTGAGTGCAACAAGGAAGGAGGCCTTGGCGGTGCAGAGTAAATCCAAGGACAGTTGAAAGAGATAAGATGATTTTCAGTGGTCGGACCACAGCAGGCCCTCAAGTTACCTCACAGCAATATAATGATACTTGTCAAAATAAATCTGATTGACCTGTTGTCAGGCTGACACTAAAATGAATAACTGAGTCATTCTGAGGTGACTCATGTTTATCATGACCCAGCACAGAACTGGCTCTTCAGCCCATTCACTGAATGCTGGTGTTGCTTTCATCCCAGTCTCTTCAGTGCCAATGCCTTTTAATAAGCCACCTTGTCTAATCTCTTTCCTACTCTTTACCCAAGCCACTTTAATATCCTACCGAATCTACTCCTGCTCACCTGAGCAGGCAAGCAGAGTCTTGATTTAACATCTCAAATGAAACCTGCCTCTGGAGCAATCTCACAGTATTGACCTAAAGAGGTGATCCTCAAATCCTGTACTGAAATCCTCATGGAATTCTCAACCATCTACTCACTTCCTATTCCCTTTCATCCTATCCACTCTCCCTGCCAACTGCCGTATAACCATTCTTGATGGTTTCTCCCTCGAGGAAAGCACTTGGTTTCCACTGATACCTGGCACATTTTGGAAGTTTTCAAAAGCCCCTCATCACTCCAATGTCAATTTGGCTGTGGTTTTAGCACTCTGACCCCTGAGTCATAAGGTGGTGGTTTCAAAGCCCCCAGGATTTCATCACATAGTCTAAGGTTGACTGTTCAGTGTTGAGGCATTGCTGACATGGTCATATTTCAATTGATGCTTTAAACCAAGGCCTTGCCAACACATTCAAAGGAGAAAATGGGTGCAACTGTCCTGAATGCCTATTCAAACAAAAGCAGAGTTCTCTAGATGACCTGTCTAATATTTATCCCTCAACCAACATTACCAAAAACAGATGAAGAGATCATTCACCTCGAGACTGTGTGCAAATTGGTTGCTGTGTTTGACCAGGGAAGTGCTTGGGATGCCTTAAGAGTGCGGAAAGTGCTATATGAAAGTCAGTTTCTTTTCATGTTGTGGGATTGCGTTGGTGCTCCATAGTGTTGCCAATCCAAAGGCCCAATGCTGCCACCTGCTTGCTACATGGCTTTACCATCCTTGGTCTCAGGTTTGCTACTGACCTGTGGGTTATCACACACGAAAGGGATTGCACATGTCATCCTTCACTTGACTCAGCCCTGAGAATTAGCCCGAAAGTCTCTGTTGTTCATGTTCACTTGATGCCGCAAGTCCATTTGATCCGAGTATCTTATGTAATCCTCTTCATTTTCAATCAGGTGCCTTTACAATTGAGTGGAGATTTTACTTGGTTTACTCGTAGACTTTTTAAATGCCTTTGTCCTGAACTGTTAAGAGAAGGGATACTGAATTATGCCGCATTGTTTTATGTTTATTTTCGAAATGCGTATGTTAGAATGCCAACTTTGCAAAAAGTTAGTCTTTGAGGTTGGCACAATAAGGTGCTTTTCTTTGCTGGAGACGTCAAGATTTTGTGTGTTTTATGCTCTGGGGCAGAATTTTATGTCTATTGGGCGGGCATGTGCCCGACCAATTGGGCGTAAAATTGCATGCTATGACGTCGGGTGAGCATCCTGATGTCATTGCGCACTCGTGTGATATTTTGGTTGGGCGGGCGGGTGCCAGAGCCTACCTGCCATTAATTAAGATGCAACTTAAGGTGCTTAACAGTCCAATTGATGGCGATTTTTCCTTGCCCATGCTATTTCGCGCTCGTCACATGGGCAAAATGGGCAGGCGGCCAGCCAACACTTTAAAAAACGTCATCCACGGGTGAGATAAAAGGGGTCAGCAGCATTGCCATGGGACTTTGTAGTCTCATTCTGTTCGCGGCTTTATTCTTAGCATTTCCAGGCTTCATTTCAGGACTCATTGGTGTCTGCAAGGCCCCAGAGGATTTTGGCCATGTAGACCTTTCCTGATATCAGACAGTGTTCCATTACCCTGGTATAGGGGATTGTGGTCTCCACTGGAGGCACCTCCTCCTCTTGAGCAGGAAGAAAGGGGCAGAAGGGAGAGGAGGGCAGGTGTCCCAATGCAGCCTCCAGGGGGGCGACCTGTGGGAGGGGAGGCGCAGGCACAAAGGGCACAGGGCCAGCATGAAGTCCAAAGCGGAAGGGGCCACAGAAGATTCTACTCTCCTGTTGCCAGGGTTTACAGGCAGCGAAGCAGCTACCTCGATATGTCCAAGGTATAATGCCAAAGGAGGCTGCACCTTTTAAGGGAGACTGTGACCTCCATTTACCAGATGATTAGGCCTGAGATCAGCTCCGACTCTGTGGGTGGACATCCCATGCCAGTGGCTCTGAAGGTCACAGTGGCCCTCAACTTCTATGCCTCTGGCTCTTTCCGGGGCTCAGTGGGGGCCTGTGTGGAGTGTCCCAATCTGCATCCTGTGGTCACATACTATCTGCACATTCATAGAGTGGAATCCCTTCCTGTTGGCGAAGGCACCCGGCTGACCCATGGCACCTTGAAGGCCACATGTGTGCAATCGAGGCCAGCTAGGCTGAGCGAGCCATCGATTGCACACATGTGGCCTTCAAGGTGCCAGTGGGTCAGCCGGGTGCCTTCGCCAACAGGAAGGGATTCCACTCTATGAATGTGCAGATAGTATGTGACCACAGGATGCAGATTGTGCAAGTCTGTGCAAGGTACCCAGGTGCCGAGGCTCTTCAGCTCAACTGGATGAATGGCTGCTGGGTGACCAGGGCTTATCCTTTGAAGAGGTGGCTCATGACACCTCTCTGCCACCCAAAAACAGAGGCAGAGAAGCGCTACATTACGAGTCATGCCTCCACAAGAGTGGTGATAGAGAGGACCATAGGTCTTCTCAAGATGCGCTTCCGATGCCTGGACTGTTCAGGGGAGCACTACAATACTCCCCAGAGTGGGGTCGCTGATAGTGGTTGTGTGCTGTGCTCTCTGCAATCTGGCTCTGGCAATGGGGTTCCCAGTGGAGGAAGAGGATGTTGAAGCAGCTGCACGGGCCACAGATGATGTGTCCAGTCGTGAGTCCGAAGGTGACCATGGTGAGGGCCTGGAGCCAAACCTCAGTAATCTGCAGGGACACCTTGATTCAACGCTTCTTCAGCTAGGCTAGCTTCAAATGCATGCCAGAGCTGCCATCTCCATCCCACAGCTCTGAAAGGACCTTATCATTTGAACACAAAGAACACTCAGTGCCTGTACAATGAAGTTCAGAGCCACCTACATCCAGCATTACATACTGGTGTTCCCCACACCAATGAAATAAAAAGGTGAAGCATACTCAGGCCATGATGACAAAAACACAATTTATTGCTTTCTGACAGTTCAGTAATATTTACGTAAACGTTCCTGGTATTCAACCCCAGACCAGTATACATAAAGTCAACATAAATTAACATAAAATCACCTGTGACCTGTCCCTATTGTGCTCATGATGCATTTAACTTACGCTTGCGAGTGCTGGGTCTTGGTGCTGCCCCCTAGCTGGCACTGGCATTGGAGGCAGGTGCTGACTCTGGTGTCTTGTTGGCCTTGATGATCTTGGCGGTCACCCTCTGGCCACTGGAGTCTGTGCTGGCCCCACCTGGGAGGGAGCAGCCAGTGCCATGGCTGGCATCTCCCCAGTCATCGCAGCCTCATTAGATGCCACAATCACTGGCGAAGGGGCGGAAGAGCTGCTGCCGTCATCCAGAGCGCCCTGAGGAGATCTCTCAGAGACGACAGGCAGCTCGTGTGCCAACATGAGGTCGCTCTGGACCTCCCTGCTCACCATTGATGGACGGGCAGCTAAATGGAATACTGGGTGCCTCATCCATCTCCCACACCGACACTGACCACCTGAGGTCAGTGCCTGTGTGAGGGCTGCAGGTCTGAGAGCAGCACCAGGAACCCCGTTTCTGTTCCTCCGTCATTAGGGTCAACGCAGTGCTTATGCTTCGCATGGACTTGTCCATCACTGAGACCATGGCACTCATACTCTCGCCAGATCCTCTCATAAATCTCGCTGGACGTCTAGCATCTGTTGCTTATTGGACGACTCCAGAGGCGGCTCATCATCTTCCACTGAGCATCATCCTGGTCTCCAGCATTCCTCCAACTGCCGGCACCCTGGGCACTCTCTGCCTGCACCTGCACCTCAAGCAAGTATGGAGTGCCCTCACCAGTGTGCACCGAGACACTAGCTGCTGATCTAATGCCCACTGACATGCTGGTATCTGCACTGGCGCCTGCTTTAGAGAGCGAGTGTGACGCTGTTGTAACAGAAGCTCGGTGACCCCCCAGTGTCAGGGGTGGCCCTTTGGGGTCCGCGGAGCGCACGCCTGCTGGTGAACCTAAAAGGGAGAACAAGGAAATATCATTGGTTAATGTCATTACACTGTCACTGTGCATGCCAGGCACCCTGGTGAGACCATGGAGATGTGCATCACATGGTGCCCTCATCTTCCACTGGTCATTGGGGACTCCAGGGTTGATGCTTCCATCAATGAAGAGACTACACTAGAATGGCTGCACAAGCTGAAAGTCTGACCCCTGTGCACTGCACTCAGCTTCGTCTGGCAACCCCGCCTCTCCAAGCCCAGTTGTACAGAGTGCGTGCTAGCTCTCAAGATCCAGGGCATCTGGCTTGCATCGGGAAAGGATTAGGAGGCTCCACTGACCCATGACCTTTCAGTATTGCTGTGGGCCATCTTCTCCTGAAACAGCAGAGCAACGTTGATTCGTCCACTCTTCACCTGCAGCGCCATTGCAGCCTGGCCAACCTCAACTGAGGAACACCTCCTTGTTAATCAAGAACCTATCTACCTCTCTGGTTTAAAAATATTTAAAGACTTTGCCTCCACTGTCTATTGAGGAAGAGAGTTCCAAAGACACTCAATCCTCTGAGAGAAAAAAATTTCTCATCTCCGTCTTTAATGAGCAACCCCTTATTTTTAAACAGTGACCCCTAGTTCTAGATTCTCCCAAAAGAGGAAACATCCTCTCCACATCCATCCTGTCAAAACCTTCAAGAACTTCAAGGTTTCAATCAAGTCGCCTTTTACTTTTCTAAACTCCAGTGGATACAAGTCTAACCTGTCCAACCTTTTCTGTTCCTGGTATTAGCTTAGTAAACCTTCTCTGAACTGCTTCTAACACATTTACACCTTTACTTAAATAGGGGCCACCATGTTGAATTCACCATCAGCAACCACACCTGGGGGCTGCTGTTAGCACCACTTCTGGGTAAATACTTGAACAATTGGACACGCTCAAACATAAACTAATAATCAAGTAGATTTGTCATGCATTCTTCAAACAAACACATGAACTAACAAAGGAACTCAAACATACAAACAGTTGAATACACGAACAGGTCCACAAGCCCTGTCGGAAAATCTTCCCCATCACAGGAGGAAAGTGGGATGGGGGTGGCATGGAAGGTGGGGAGGCAGTGTGAGGTTTCCTGAAAAATCTCTCAATTCAGTTGTGGAAACACCTGAACCTTTTAAGTGTGAAAACTTTGGGAAACGAAAATACTGGAAAGAATAGCGGGCCCAAAGTAATTGTAAGAGTGGAAGACTCGTTAACTGTTTTGAATCGGAGTGCTCCATCAGAACTCAAAACTGGTGCCAGGAAAAGATCGAAACCCAAAGATTATGAATAACCCAATATGTGTATCTTGTCTTTTGGTTTTATCTATTTACGATTGCAGTCTTTCTTCTCTTTTAAACTTTGCTACTTCATCCTAGTATCTCTTTGAGCAGATTAATTAATTGGATGTTTTCTCAATTGGTTCTTGCACCTTAGACATCAAACCAACTTTACTGAATTGCCGCTGAGGCATTCAACTTTGCAAGGAGTCTTGCACTATCATTCCCTTTTGACTTATTGTCTTTGTTCTCTTGCAGATCACCAGAAGTTGGAGAGGGAAGCACGAATCTGTCGGCTGTTGAAACACTCCAATATCGGTGAGTATTGAGGCAGGAGCATGTAATCTGTTCACACTGAATTATTTCATGATTTGATGAAAAGCCTGTGATTGCAACTCAGGCAGATGGCTCTGCACAGTCATTTCAGTTTGTTTCTTGTCAAGAAATCTTTCTTTTAAGCAACAGGATGCAAAAACAAAGAGGAAGAGATTTTCCACTTCACCCAGGAGGGCATGGATCTGAAACATAGTCTGACTGTGCTTTGTTACTGCCCTCTGCAAAAGGTGCCTTTCTACTGCATATTGGTAAGGAAGAGAAAAATGGAGCACTTGCCAGTTGAAGTTGAAGGTTCCCAACTCCCGGAAACATTTCTGGTGGTTTTGCCTTTGTGATGTCCGAAGATGCAACTGCGTTTGCTTTAACAGGGTTGGGAACCCTGATGATGAGTACCTTTGCTCGTGGTTTCTGGCCAACAGGTGTTCAGAAGTTGGAGGAACCAGGAGACCACCTGCAAGCAGATGAAACAGAAAACTAGAGATAGGAGGAACTTGGGATTGTTTTTCCTCTTTTGTGATATGTGAGCATCGCTGTCAAGGCCAACATTTGCCGCTCATCCCTAGTTTCCCTTGAGAAGGTGGTGATGAGCTGCCTCCTTGAACCACTGCAGTCCATGTGGTGTCGATCTACCAACAGTGCTGTGAGGAAGGCATTTCCAGGATTTTGATTCAGCCAGTAACTCATGCTAACTCAGTCAAATTGAACTGATAATTGTTAGCAATACTGGTAAAATGGTCAGATTCTGCTCATAATCAAAAGTAACACAGTCACTCAGTGATATATAAGGAATTAGCAGTAAGTGTGATGCCCTGATACCCTACCTGCTCCAGCAGTAATTTGAGAACACCTAATTTACAGTTGTAGAGGAACCCAATCCTGGGGCTGAATATTAGGGAGAGAAGGTGGCATAGTGGTAATATTACTGGCCTAGTAACCCAGAGGTCAAGCCTAATGGCCTGGAGACATGGGTTCAAATCCTACCACAGCAGCATTGGATTAAAGCTAATCT
Source organism: Carcharodon carcharias (assembly GCF_017639515.1). Classification (NCBI taxonomy): domain Eukaryota; kingdom Metazoa; phylum Chordata; class Chondrichthyes; order Lamniformes; family Lamnidae; genus Carcharodon; species Carcharodon carcharias. The sequence goes on along the minus strand of NC_054483.1, from coordinate 15,987,453 downwards.
CAGCAATCGTGATCGTCGATTGTAGTAAAAAACCCATGTTTCACAAATGGCCATCCTTACCCAGTCGGTCCTGCATGTGACTCTTAGATCCACAGCTATTTGGTTCACTCTAAATGGCACAGCAAGTTACACAGTTCAAGGGCAATTAGGGATGGGCAGCAAGGCTCACAGCCTATGAGAAACGAAATAAAAAAATGCTGTACGTGCCCATTTGGTGCAATACTTGGGAGGAACAGGTGACTTTGAACCTGAAATTCCCAAAACTAACCAGCACTAGAGGTTTTAATCACTTCATGGCATGTCTGAGTCTGTCTGTTGATTGGTACAGATTGATTGCTGTGATCACTGTTGTTAGCATAGTATCATATAGCTACCTGTGTACGTAGATGTCAAACTTTGAGAGATATTTTTTATTGTCCTGTGTGAAGGGCCTGGGGTTGCTAATTCTGATAAACTGCAGTAAGGCTCTGGATACCAGGCTTGTGCACAGCAGTGCTTGGGAGATTAATCCTCCAATCCAGATAGCCCAGGAGGGTTGGACTGCAGTGCTCAATGACAGCTGAACGTGTTACAGACGGGATGTTTGCCACATTTAGGAACACTAATTCTGAAGAAACGTTGTTCTTTTTTGTCCTTCATGTCAGTTTTCATAGAATGGTTTAGAGTTCCAAACCAAGGGTGAAAATATTAGTAAATTTGTTTGACTGTCATTCTACGTGAAGGTGGGGTTAGTAGATATGTAGTCTGAAGCAGTTGCTAAGCCATGGAAGACATGGGATGAAGAATTATCCCTGAGCATGAAGATGGATCAATCAGACACACATCTGGTACTGGTGAAGTTAGTTACAAAAACACTGACCAATAACCCAGGCAATTATTGTTGGATTGGCATTCTGGTGGAATGCAGAGTCAGTAGGGTCAGTCTGCTGTTAAATGCCCTGAAGAAATGTATATTGGACATGTTGGGGAGTTAAGGGTTAATAGTCAAATTTGTTTGCACCCTGGAGCAACAGGTCTTCCAAGCTAAACAGAACGTCTTTGAAGTGTTGTGAGAGGTATGCGTGGCTTGCCTTCTGATAAGAGAAGTGGCAGTAATGGCGTCAGACATGACCTATTTTGGGGATAGAATAATAAACAAAGGTAGAGGTATTCATTAGCTATAGTATAGTATGTGAAAGAATTGAGGAATGGATTTGTCAAGAAGTCTCATCAATGGCATATGTACCTTTTGATTCAGGCAAAAACTATCCTGTTGTATGGCAGAGCAGGCTCGATGGGCTGTATGGTCTACTCCTCCTATTTCTTGTATTCTTAGATGGTGCATAAAAGAGTTTGCTTTACAGCAGTTCTACTGAAGGCTAAAAGGTAGAACTTCAAGCTTGAAGCCACTGAAGGATCTGGGCTGAGCTGATCCCTCATCTTAGATTTCACTTAAGTCTGTCCTGGATACTAAGAAATGCTTTGTGTTTATTTGAACTATCTTGCGAACCATAGAAGGAAGGAGGTTGAATGCTAACCTCTTGTTACGAGTGGCTGCAGTGCCAAGCAAACAGGAGTCTACTCACTAATGGGCAAGTTGTGACTGAGATGGCACATGGACAAAGTGTGAGAATCTCAGGATTTAACCAACTTGGGGCCAATCCATAAGCAGGAATAATCTCCAAGCATCCACATGCAAACAAATTGCAGGCGGGGGCGGGCAGAGCAAGTCTAGAGTTTGTTGGTGGGGTGGGGGGGGGGGAGGAGATAAGAACAAAGAAGCAAGCAAAGACCAGAATTTATATAGTGCCTTTCATACCCCTCACCACAAAGCACTTTACAGCCTATAAATTAGTTCAAGGCGTTATTGTTGTATTGTAGGAGTTTTCACACTGCAAGCCCCTTCAAACAGCAATGAAAAAAAGATAATCTGTTATTCTTGGTATTAGTTGAGGCATAAATATTGGCTAAGACAGTAGGGAACAACTCTTCTCTTACTTGAATAGTGCCATGGGATCTTGGGTTGGCACCTTTAGCATGGCAGCACTTCCTCAGTGCCACACTGGTATGTCAGTCCAGATGTTGTGATGAAGTCCCCAGAGTGGGGTTTGAACTCTCAAACTTCTGACTTGGAGACAATGGTGCTACCACTTAGCCAAGGCTTAAGATCCTGGTTCAGGTCATGGGACTGGAATTTGGTCTTCAAGTCTAGGATTATGCCTGAGTGGCACATGGCAGATTAGATCCTGGGTTGGCAGGAAGAATTTGAGTCATGTGCAATGCATGTTTAAATAACAAACTCCATTCTTAAGTTGCACTTAGCAGAGCTGGCTTTGAATTACAACCCTGATGGAGAGTTGAGATGACTTGTGGGCAAAAGGGTAGCTAGGTGAATCGCAGCAGAGAATGTGTTCAACAGGCCATGACTTAACTTGTAGGTTGGCCATGTTGTTCACAAATTGTGAATTAGGCCCTAGTTGAACAGATCATAGTTTACTGCTGGAGAAGCTGCCTCACAGAATAATTTCCAATTGCACAGGATTGCTGAAAAAAATTGCTATTCATTTACTCAAGCTTACCTGCTTGTTTTACACACTGAGACGCTCCTCCAGCTTGACATCACCGAAACGTTCTGTGCTTCTGCTACAGGTATGCAACCAATAAAAATAAAGCCAGAATTACACAAACAGCAGTACACAAAAGCATTCCCACCTTAGAGGCAGGAGGAGAGATTAAAAAAAACAAGTCTTGTTGTCAAGGAAACGTGGTTCTTGCAGAGCCTGCTCCATTCCTTTTGTTCAGGAGTTTCTCACATTGCTGTATCTTCTACACAGAGGGAGCGTAGACTAACTTCTCTTTGAGCAGCCAAGCACCAGGTTCTCAGGGAAATGGCTTCTTTTTTGGTGTTGGTAGAGCCAGTTGAGACAGAGCTCAATCCTGGCAGTGTGACTGGCTGTGAACCGTGGTGATTGACCTAACTCGCCTGCTCACAACTTCAAATAGTTTAAGCACACAAGTTAATCAGCAGCGAGGGTTCGCAGAAATACATTCAGGTGTTCACCTGCCAATATGACCGAGAGCATTTTCTAACCTCTTCCTGCTGCAGATTGTAATTTTGCTCCGCTTCACTATCACATTCAGAACTCCTCCCCACCCACAAATGTTTCACAACAGTCATGCTGTGTTTAAAAAGCATAGAAAAGGGGTGTATAACATCAGTGCCAGATGGGCACAGGAAAACTTGCAGAAGCCAGTTCATGTTTAATAATCCCTGTAGTTGGACTTGACTTTAATTTTCTGGGTATTAACTTCTTCAGGTACAGTATTTCTGCCTTTAATTTCTCCAGGATAAGAGGAGACTGATGTCCTGTTACTTGCTGTTCCATTTTTCTCTTTTGTGAATGGAAGACTTGGTTAATGGTCAGCACTCTCTGTAAAAACAATCACCGTGTGTGGTGAGCTGCACATTTCTTCAAGAGTTTGCATCTCCCTTGTGTTGAAGTTAAAAGTCAAACTATTCCATGAATGCAGTATATCTCAGGGCTGTGCCACTGTCTGAATCTATTTGGGAACGAAATTCATCCTTGACATAAATTCCATTTCTCTTAATGCTTGCCAGGGGCAGGTAGCACAGTGCACCGTCAACTATGCCAATTGATTTGTACTTTTCTTGTCCCTTGCTTGAAAACAGAGCACGACTGTTGTGAGTTCTGGGTTGTGAGGAGCTCTGAATGCGGTAGTGAACTGGGGCTAAATTATAATCTGCAGAGGGAAGAGGTTAGAAATTGCTTGCAGTGATATTGGCATGTGGACACCTTAATTTGTTTCTGTGATGCTCTTCTCTCTGCTAATTAACTTGTGGTCTTAAACAATTAGAAATAAACGCATTAAATTCTGTCTTAAAATAACAGCAACCAAAGTCAGGTCACTTTTCAGAAGTCCATCTGTTGTTTTCTCCAGTGGCAGTTTATGGCTACACTGGTTAACACAACTGCTTAAACTTCAGTTCTCCATCTCGAGATGCTCCCTGATTTCAATGCTGCAATTTTAAGATTATGTCCCCTTGTTCTGGATCCCCCCACCAGAAAATAGTTTCTGTGTATCTACCGATAATTTAAAAATTATCACAATTTGCCACCTCACTTTGCGTCATCTTTAAATTTGTATATACAACTCAGTGCCTTCATCCAAATCATGGATGTATTTGGTGAAAAGTTGAGGCCCAAGTACAGATGAGGATCACATTCTCACATCGAGCCACATCCTCTTGATCAGAGTATATTCCCATTCTTCCTACTTTGTCTCTTTGCCTCTCAACCAATCAAGAACCAAATTTACAAGCTTACCTCTAATGACATTCACTTTTATTTCAGCTAATAATCTCTTGTGCACAACTTTATGCACAATATCCAGAGACTCCCTCGTCCACCATATTCATGACTTCCTCAAAAAATTAACTAGGTTAGTCAGATATGACTTGAACATCACAAATCTACACCAACTCTTGGATCTTTCCAAATGCTCATTCACTGTCCCTGATGGTAGATTCCAGTAACTTGCCCACAACTGAATTTCAAGTCTCTGTACTGAATTTCAAGTGTTACGTATGTACTTTCTGGTTTGTTCCATGTGCTAGCAACAGTAGAAATGGCTGAAGAAATGGTGTAGGGGGAAGGATTCAGATTCCTGGGATATTGGGACCGGTTCTGGGGAAGGTGGGACCAATACAAACAGGACAGGTTGCATCTGGGCAGGACTGGGACCAAAGTGAGTGGTGGGTGCTTGCTAGTGTGGTCGAGAAGGGTTTAAATTAGAATGGCAGGGGGATTGGAACCTGAGCAGGGAGAAACGGGGATAGAAACATAAGACAGAAAAGTAAGAAGCCAAAGTGGAAGGCAGAAAAAACAAAGGTGAGAAACAAATGGGGTCATAGTGCAAAATAAAGCTAAGATGACTAACAAGGTTAAAAAGATGAGGCTAAAGGCATTGTACCTTAATACACGGAGCATTCTCAATAAGGTAGATGAACTAGCAGTGCAAATAGATATAAACAGTTATGACATAGTTGCAATTACGGAGACATGGCTGTAGGGTGACCAAGGATGGGAACTGAACATCCAGGGGTATTTGACATTTAAGAAGGACAGACAAATAGGGAAAGGAGGTGGGGGAGCACTGTTCGTAAATGAGGAAATCAATGTAATCAATGTGTATATTGGCTCGGAAAGCCATGATGTGGAATCTGTTTGGGTGGAGATAAGTAACACAGGCAGAAAACATTGGCGGGGGTTGTCTATAGGCCCTCAAAGAGTATTGGAGATGTAAGGGAAGGCATTAAGGGACTTTAATCTACATGTAGATTGGACAAACCAAACTAGCAATAATACTGTGGAGGAAGGTTTCCTTGAGTATGTACATGATGTTTTTTTAGTCCAATTTGTTGAGGAACCAACTCGAAAGCAGGCTATCCTAGACTGGGTATTGTGCAATGAGAAAGGATTAATTAATAATCTTGTGTGGGGTCCCTTGGGGAAGAGCGGCCACAAAATGGTAGACTTGTTAATTAAGATGGAGTGTGAATAAGTTGAATCCGAAACTATGGCCCTAAACTAAATAAAGGGAACAGCGAGGGTATGAGGTGCAAGTTGGTAGTGATGAATTGGGGAACCTTACTAAAAAGGTTGATGGTGGATAGGCAAGGGTTAATATTTAGGGAACGTATGCATGAATTACAACAATTATTCATTCCTGTCTGGCGCAAAAATAAAACAGGAAAGGTGGCTCAACCATGGCTTTCAAAAGAATTTAGGTGTGGTATTAGATCCAAAGAGGAGACATAGAAAATTGCCAGAAAAAGCAGCAAGCCTGAGGATTGGGAACAGTTTAGAATTCAGCAAAAGTGGACAAGATGATTCATCAAGAAGGGGAAAATGGAGTATGAGAGCAAACTTGCAAGGAACATAAAAACTGATTGTAATAGCTTCTATAAATATGTGAAGAGAAAAAAATTAGTGAAGACAAATGTAAGTCCCTTACCATCAGAAACAGGGGAAATTATAATGGGGAACAAGGAAATGGCAGAAGAATTGAACACTTATTTTGGTTCTGTCTTCACAAAAGAGGACATAATTAATTTCCCAGAAACGTTAGAGAACCAAGGGCCCAGTGATAAGGAGAGATTGAAGAAAATCAGTGTTAGTAAAAAAAAAATGGTACTGGAGAAATTAATGGGGTTAAAGGCTGAAAAATCTCCAGGGCCTGATAATCTACATCATAGAGTACTAAAGGAAGTGGCTCTGGAAATATTGGATGCATTACTGGTCATCTTCCAAAATTCTTTAGACTCTGGAGCAGTTCCTACAGATTGGAGGTTAGCAAATGTAACCCCACTATTTAAAAAAGGGAGAGAAAAGCAGAGAATTACAGACCTGTTAGCCTAACAACAGTGCTGGGGAAAATGCTAGAGTCTGTTATAAAAGACGTGGTAACAGAATACTTGGAAAGCATTAATGGGATTAGACAAAGTCAGTGTGGGTGGGTTTATGAAAGGGAAATCATGCTTAACTAATCTGCTTGAGTTTTTTGAGGATGTAACAAGTAGAATAGATAAGGGAGAACCAGTGGATGTGGTGTATTTGGATTTCAAGAAGGCTTTTGATAAGGCCCCACATAAGAAGCAAGTGGGCAAAATTAAAGCACATGGGATTGGGGGTAATATACTGGCATAGATTGAAAATTGTTTGACAGACCCAAAACAGGGAATGGGAATAAATGGGTCTTTTTCCAGACGGCAGGCGGTGACTAGTGGTGAACCGCAGGGATCAGTGCTTGGGCCCCAGCTATTCACGATATATATAAATGACTTGGATGAGGGAACCAAATGCAATATTTCCATGTTTGCTGATGACACAAAACTGGGCGGGGTTGTGAGGAGGATGCAAGGAGGCTTTAGGGCGATTTAGACAAGTGTGTGTGGACAAACGCATGGCAGATGCAGCATAATGTGGATAAATGTGAAGTTACACACTTTGATGTGAAAAATAGAAAGGCAGAGTATTATTTAAATGGTGATATATTGGGAAATGTGGATGTACAAAGGGATCTGGGTGTCCTTGTACACCAGTCAATAGGCAGGTGCAGCAAGCAATTAGGAAGACAAATGGCATGTTGGCCTTCATTGCAAGAGGATTTGAGTTCAGAAGTCTTCCTGCAGTTATACAGGGTCTTGGTGAGACCACATCTGGAGTACTGTGTGCAGTTTTGGTCCCCCTACCTAAGAAAGGATATACTTGCCATAGAGGGAGTGCAGCGAAGGTTCACTAGGCTAGGACGGCAGGACTGTCATATGAGGAGAGACTGGTTTGACTGGGCCTGTATTCAGTAGAGTTTAGAAGAATGAGAGGGGATCTAATTGAAACATGTAAAATTATAACAGGGCTAGACAGACTGGATGCAGGGAGGATGTTTCACCTGGTTGGGGCGTGTAGAACCAGGGCCACAGTGTCAGGGTGCAGGGCAGGCCATTAAGGACTGAGATGAGGAAAAATGTTTTCACTCATCAATTCTCAATCAACTGTGGCATTGTCTACCGCAGAAGGCTGTGGAGGCCGAGTCAGAGTATATCCAAGAAAGAAATTGATAATTTTTTGGATATTAGGGGCATCAAGAGGTATGGAGAGAAAACTGGAATATGGCATTGTTGGAGGATCAGCGATGATCATATTGATAGGCAGGGCAGGCTTGAAGGGCCGAATGGCCTGTCCCTGCTCTGAGTTTCTATGGTAGGGCCGAGATGAGAAATTTCCTCACTACTTTCCCAAATTAATGGAGTGACATTTGCCATTTCCAAATCGAAAAAGATGGTTCCAAAACCAGAAGAACTTTGGAAAATTATCACTAATGCATCTGCAATTGCCCTAACTTGTTTCTTTACTTGCTCTGGGCAGAATCCATCAGATCCTGGATATGTGTCTATATTCAGTCTCCTTATTCTTTCCATTACCATTTTTTTTAGATAGTTTAAATGCACTAAATTCTTACTCTTTGACAGATTTTTAGGTTCTCTCTTATCATTGGTATTTTATCCTTGTCCTATATAATGAAAATGGGCACAAAATAGTTATTTATCAAGTCTGGTTCCTTTTTGCCTCTTAGAGCATCACACATACCTGTCATTAATAGACCCACATTGCCTCTTCCCATTGTCTTTCTCTGAATGTCTTTATAACTTTGGCTCTTATCTTAGATATCATTAAGAATAAAGTGAGATTTCTCCCAGGTCCTTTGGTGCCTTTATGGATCAGTGTAGCTTGCTGTTGTCAGTCATGATAACTCTCAGAGCTTCCCAGGCCGAGGCCAAATTGCTGACCACAAATGGGTTTGGAACAGGAATCCTACAATTGACCTCAGAGCCTCGAGGTTAGCAAGGGGAAAATCAGTGTGGGTTTATTTCATGTTATTCCTCACCAGTTTTCTTTCTTGGTCTTCCTTAACGTGCCGATGTTTGTAGGGGGCTGGTACGGATCACTTTACTGGAATGGCCATTCTTCTTCTTCAAGCAGAAATGACTGACATTGCCAGGCTCTTTGAATGTGGGGACCACCTCAGCCACATCATCATCAGCCATGCACTTTCCATTGTGGGTCACTGGATAGTAATTTAGATTTGGGCCTCTTGGTCCATTTTTCTGGTTTTCTAGCGACGAATGCCGCAGTCACTGAAACAAATTGTAGGACAGAGATTGGCAACCTGGGCAGCTGCCACCCTGCTCATCCATGGAACAGAGAGAGCTGGAACGCAAGGCAGACGCGTGACTGCAAAAAAGCAATACGGTGGCCAAATTAACTCTGAGGATCACCATTAAATAAATGGGATATTTAATAATGTTTTTTTTGTAAATAAAGTATGTCCTCTGATAAAGGATGTTGAAAATCCAATAGTTATTCTTATGAGATTGCTCATTATAGGTGTGAAAAGCTCCTGATGTTTGGAACAGTTAATAATACTGGAGCAGCAGCATTTAAGTAGCCCACGCTTGAAGCCTCTATAGCTGCTCTCTGTGGTGCTGACAGCAGCTCACCCACACAGTTCTTGAAGGAACAAACACAAAACCCACCAGAGCTGTCCTTACAGAATTTGCCTCTGATTTCATACTTGAGGTGATTAATAACACGCCAGATCTTTCAACACAATTTGACACTTTAAAGGTTTCACATCTTAATCCAATTTGGTTTCTACATTCTGAAGTGAATAGCATGAGGAAGTTCATTCTTTACATATCCATGTTCTTGTATTGCGTTATTATTTTGGAAGACAAAATGCCAATGATATTTCGGAAAGTTCAGACGAGGATGTCAAAATAATGCATTGCTGTTGTTTAAAAAAAAAAATTGCCGAGTGACAAATCTGAACTGAGACGGAGCCGTGCCCTAATTGGAATTTCCATTAACTCTGCGATTCCTGCATGACTGAATGAGACAGTGAGATTGGCAGCCAGATGGGCTGAAGGGTCTTCTTCATCCAAACTTATTCTATGTTATTGTAAACCATTGTGCTCATGGTATCCTCAGACTAGTGCCCAGTAAAAGTGCAATGCCACTCATTTAGAAAACATTTATAACTGGTGGCTGCACTACCCATTCATTGCTAAGACTCATTGCACTTTGCCCTACTCTGACTCATTGGGCAGGATTTTCCAGCCCTGCCCACCATCGGGATTGTCTGGTTCCGCTGAAAGACCATGGATTTTTGGTTGGGAAGCTGAATCTCCCGCAGTAGTTCCCGCCATTACTGGATTGGAAAGTCCCAGCCATTGTTTCCTGAGATTAATGCACAAGTTCAATATTACTCCCATTCATTTTAGTGACGTGATTGAGTTTGATGATTTGTGAGTGCAGTATGGTATAGCATGGGGCAGCAGGAATTGGTCAGCAAACTATTTACCAGCAGAAGAAGGTGCCCAGATCACAGGTAAATTCCCATGGCATTGTTGGGGGCGCAGGTCGGGAGGTGTCTCATGTTGGGCTTGTGCCCAATGGTAGCCCCTTGATTCATGGCGTGACCTGCCCCCATGTGCTCTCCTGCCCTCTTGATAGCAGTCACCCCTTCCCACCCCTTCACAAGGTCCTGCCAGCCTAGCCTTAGGAAAATCACCTCACTCATCTCTTCAGCCACTTCCAGTGACGATTGACGTTGGGAACATTGGAACAGTGGCTGCTACTCCCAGTGGCATTGCTGGGATGAGAGAGCTGCTGGCTATTTGATTGACTGACTGCTCTCAGAAGCAGGACTTCCTGGGGCAGAAGTCTCATCCTCAGCCAGGCGGAAGAGGGTTCACCCCTGATTTTTAAGCTGGGACGAGGCCACTGACAAAATTCCATCATCTGTCCTCTCAAATGCTAAACTGTTCAGCCAGTGGAAACAGTTACTCAGCATCTGTCCTGTTGGCCTCTCTCAGATTGACTCTTCATTGAGATTAACTCTCATGAGGAAGCAATTATTCAACAAGGAGAATGGATCAACACTAAGATATTTCACTTCCAGGACCCAAATGACTGGCTAACCCAGACTGCTGGGGTGTGAGATCCTCCTGTGCTTGTCAGATTGGAAGAATCCTGAGCTAAATGACCTTGAGTAGTTCCAGCCCAGTTTTCCAGTGTCCTAACAGCAGGACTTTGGCACTAATTCTGCCAGTGTCAGATTGAGAGGACACAGAGATAACTTGCGTGGGAGAGGAGAAAATTCACATTGGTGAAAGATGCTTGTCACCTTCTGTTTAAGGCATGTTGACTGGCAGAATCTCAAGAGCATTTTTTTTTTGTGTTTAGCCTGGCTTGAGGTTCTTGGTTCAGACGCTTGGTGGTAAAGATAGTGCAATTCTGTTTGCTTTAATCGGGAGAAAGAAGGAGTGGGGTCATGTTACTGTCGTTTTCAAAATCAGCCACCAGCCCAATCTTCCAGAATGGTATCGTTCAGACCGAGAGCCCAGCAAAATTCACAGCATTGTGAAGTAGAAAGATACAGCCTTAATGAGCATTTTGAAAGAGCTATCCAATTAGTCCCGCATCTCAAACAAAAACAAAAATACCTGGAAAAACTCAGCAGGTCTGACTGCATTTGCGGAGAGGAACACAGTTAACGTTTCAAGTCCGTATGACTCTTCAACAGAAGTAAGGAAAAATAGAAGAGAGGTGAAATATAAGTGGGTGGGTGGTGGGTGTTGCAGGGGCAGGAACAGGTAGAGCTGGATAGAGGGCCAGTGATAGGTGGAGATTGCCAAAGATGTCATGGACAAAAGGACAAAGAGGTGTTGACGGTGGTGATATTAGCTAAGAAATGTGCTAAAAGGTCACATTAAGGGTAGAAAGCAGGACAAGCAAGGGACAGATAGCCCTAGTGGGGGTGGGATGGGGGGAAGGGATCGAAATAGGCTAAAAGTTAGAGATAAAACAATGGATGGAAATACATTTAAAAATAACGGAAATAGGTGGGAAAAGAAAAATCTATATAAATTATTGGAAAAAAGGGGGATTGGAAAGTGGGTGCGGATGGAGGAGAGAGTTCATGATCTAAAGTTGTTGAACCCAATATTCAGTCCGGAAGGCTGTAAAGTGCCTAGTTGGAAGATGAGGTGCTGTTCCTCCAGTTTGCGTTGAGCTTCACTGGAACATTGCAGGAGGCCAAGGACAGACATGTGGGCATGAGAGCACGGTAGTGTGTTGAAATGGCAAGCGACAGGGAGGTCTGGGTCATGCTTGCATCTCTGTCCTTTTGTCCTTTCCTTATAGCCCTACAAACCTGTGGAAAACCTGCCTTCTCTCTTGGGCTTGGAATCTGCACGTGTCGTCGCGGTTAATGTGTAATCGTGGATATGGTTTCAAGATATTTGTAAGGCAATTAAACACCTCATTTAACAAGTGAGCAGCATTGCAGTATCAGCAATTGTAACACAAGAAATGACCAGAAGTAGTATTCCTTTGCTTGCGACCGTGCTGAATTTTGAACTGGCATTTGTGGTTCACAAACATGCACTGAGCTGAATTTCTTCCTGCCCTGCTCCTTAAAATGCGAGCAGGGGGATGGATTGGCCATGTGCAAAATGGAGAGACTTCCCCAGTGACCTCTGAAGACTCAGTTTTTTTTACAGTTGGCACCCTCTGTTTCAATGAAGACCACCTTCCTCCCCTGTTGTTAAAGGGGCTGCTCACCCCTGAGCATGAAGAATTTATCCTATGTTGTTCATCACTATTCATGATGCCATGATCACAGCACAATGCCAAAACCAATGGGGTAGTTCCACCTTAGGGAATTTGCTAAGTGATCAGATTTCTGTTCACCCATTGCCAGACTCATAATTTTAAAGACCCCGATTGTGTCACCTGTCGGCCTCATTCTCTGTGTACGAGAGAGACTCAGGCTATTCAATCTTACCTGATAGTTTTTGTGTTTGAATTCAACATATAGTCTAGTAAAACTGAGTGCGCTGATTAATTAGACCATGAATGAAGCAGCAGCGAATGAGACAGTGTTGAACATGGCAGGTTTTATTGTGCAGTAATGGGTTGATGGGAATCAAGTAATTGCCTGCGTGAATTGTGCTTCACTGGATAAATTGATAGATACCAATTCCATGGCAACTGATTGAAAGCTCTTGTGTTTTGGAAGCAAGTGCTGTCTGTTACCTTAGTAACCCAACATCCTGGGTAGAGCCTGATGATTGAGAGGGGCTAATTCGGCCATTTTGGGCTGAGGCATGGAGAAATTTCTTCACTTAGAGGTTTGTGAACATTTGGCATTCTCTCCCCCAGGGAAGGCTCAGGTGCTTAGTAATTGACTGTACTCAAGACAGAGATAAATAGATCTTTGAATTTGATTAGATAGTTCTTTCAAAGGTACAGGCAGGATGGGCTGAATGGTCGCCACGTGATTTGTATCATTATGTGCACTCAAAGCCTGGTTGAAGCCTTCAAAAGGAAAGTCAACAATCCAAGTGCATCGCACAGAAGGGAGTCATTTGGCTCATAATAACACTGTTGGCTAAAGTAATTGAGCAAATCACTGCTCGTCATCTAGTCTGACTCATTTTTGTGCCTGTGTGATTTGCATTTTCCAAAACCAATTGCTTTAATATTCTGGTTAACAGGACCTTATTTCTTTACCTGTAACCTTATCAAATTTGGTGACGACTATTAATATTCAATGATTGCACACCTCTTGTATCATCAAGATACAACTTGTCACAGGCACTTTTCCTGTTTACATGCTTTGGAGTGGCCATGTCACTGCATTGCTAATCCTCTAGGGCCACAGTTTCAAATCTAACTGATCGCTGATGCAATTTGAGGTCAATTAATTTTTAAAAATCTGGAATTGCAAGCTAGACCATGATACTATCATCAACTGTGGTAAAATCCATCAGGTTCATCAATCTGCCACCCACATCCAGTCTGGCCCACGTGTGACTCCAGATTCACAGTAATGTGGTTCTCTATTAACTCCCCTCAAAGGGCAATTAGGGATGGGCAACAAATGCTGGCCTTGACATCAACACCCACATCTCTTAAAAGAATAAACTTAAAAATAAACTATAAAGAAAGAATGCTGGCTAAGGAGAACCACCTGTTTTTCCTTGATTCATGCCATGTCTTACTAAAAAGCAGCTGAAGGCACTGGATACTGCAAAGGCTGTGGTCCCTGACAATATACAGCCAATAGTACTGAAGACTTGTGCTCCAGAACTAGCTGCTCCCCTTGCCAAGCTGATCCAGTACAGCTACAACACTGGCATGGACCCAACAATGTGAAAAATTGCCCAGGTATGTCCAAAAAGCAGGACAAGTCCAATCCGACCAGTTACCGTCTCTTTGGTCTTCTCTCGATCATCAGTATAATGATGCAAAGTGTTGTTGACAGTGCTATCAATGACAGGTTATTCAGCAATAATCTGCTCACTGACACTCAGTTTGGGCTCCGCTCCTGACCTCATTACAGCCTTGGTTCAAACGTGGACAAAGGAGCTGGACTTGAGGTGAGGTGAGAGTGACTGCCCTTGACATCAAGGCTGCAGTTGATCAAGTGTAGCATCAAGGACCACTAGCAAAAAAAGTTTGTGGGAATCGGGGAGGACAAAATTCTCCACTGGTTGGAGTCATACCTAGCACAGAGGAAGATGGTAGTGGTTCTTGGAAGTCAATTATCCAAGTCCCGCCAGGTCGCTGCAGGTGTTACTCAGGGTAGTGTCCTCGGCCCAACCATCTTCAGCTTCTTCATCAATGACCTTCCTTCCATCATAAGGTCAGAAGTGGGGATGTTCACTGATGATTGCACAATGTTCACCATTCGTGACTCCTCAAATACTGAAGCAGTCCATGTCCAAATGCAGCAAGACCTGGACAATATCCAGACTTGGGCTGAAGTAAGTGCCAGGCAATGACCAACTCCCAAAAGAGGGAATCAACCATCACCCCTTGACTTCATGGCATTAGCATCACTGAATCCTCCACTATCAACATCCTGGGAGTTACCATTGACTAGAAACTGAACTGGACCAGCCACATAAATACTGTGAGCTACAAGAACAGGTCAAAGGCTGGGAATCCTGGTGAGTAACTCACCTCCTGACTCCCCAGACCCTGTCCACCACACCTACAAGGCACAAGCCAGGAATGTGTTGGAATACTCTCTACTTGCCTGGATGAGTGACACCCCATCCACCACCAATGTTCACTGCTTCCACCATCGATGCTGCATTGTGTACCATCTATAAGACATACGGCAGCAACTGATCAACCCTCCTTCGACAGGACCTTCCAAACCCGTGACCTCTGCCACCCAGAAGGACAAGGGCAGCAGATGCATGGGAACACCACTACCTGCAAGTTCCCCTCCAAGCCATACACCATCCTGACTTAGACTATATCGCCACTCCTTCACTGTTACTTGGTCAAAATCATCGAACCCCCTTCCTCACAGCACCATGGGTGTTCCTACACCACATGGGCTGCAATAGTTAGAGGCAGCAGGCCACCACCTTCTCAAGGACAAATAGGGGTGGGCAATAAAAGCTGGCCTGGCCAGTGACGCCCACATCCCATAAAATAATAAAAAAAAGTTTTCTTTCAAGTCCTACCTTAACCAGATATGCAGACAAATTGAAGCTCTGTTCAGCTTGACACGACAGCATTAAATAATCACCCTCCACTATGAGATGTGTTGAAGACTTGGAGTAAAGTTTGTACCCAAATTCGAGGTCAGAACGTGGTAAATTGATGGAAGCTGAAACCTGATGTCATTCTACCCATTGTCCAGCCATTATATCCTGCATTGTTACTGGTGGAAAAAAATCATTCCCCAATTACCAGCGCACACAAACTCTTTCCAAGTTTCAAATCTCCAGCACAAATTACTGCAGATCGTTCTCAGTTAATGGTGATGATGTTGGAAGCTTTTACATCCAGGGTGCATTGCCAAGTTTATCATGCTCCCCATGCTGTCAGTGATTTGCAGATCAATTTAGTGAACAGTATTACTGTGGGTCAATTGGCTGACTTCTGTGTTACAAACCTGAATGGTGTACTGTCCTTTTGAAAGCTTCAGTAGGCCCTTTTGGATATCAAGGATGTCCTGGTAGCTATCTTGCTTCTTGTACAGTGACAATGGCAATAGGACAGATAACGTGAAGTCATTCCCTCTGTGTGCTGCTCAAGTGTTAACTTTGTGAATGCCCCTGGACTGAATGTTGAACTGTTTGTGCAGATGGTAGATGGGGGGGGACATATTTTCGCATGAAAATGGCGGACATCCTTTTATGCATTCTGTACAATCCCTGCTTGAACTTTACATTGGAGCCACAGAGCTATTTTACGAGACACAAATCAAATCAATTAAACGTAATTGTTCCAGTGGTAGAGGTGTGACATTTCCTTGTGACAGCACACTGCCTGTTGCTCGTGATGAATATACGTTTTCTTTTAGGAATCATTGAATGGAGACTTAACTTGCTGGCATGAAGTTAATGTCAGATGGGAATTAGTAAAGATGAATTTAACGTTCTTTTCCCTGTTTGTTGCTGATTTTAAATGACCAATCTTCCTCTTGTTTCTTCAAACATGTTGTTATGGCCCTAAATTCTCAGGCAAAGTGCAGCTGAAGATGTCCTGTACTCACCACACTCTCTCCGTTGGGAGCACCACGAACCACCCAAACCCAGTCGTTCACGACAAGAACTGAATGAAGGAATGGCCAATTTTGTTTTCTATCTACCTCAGTCAAAGAGGGCTGATGCACAACTCCTCTCGTACCCGTTGCACTGACTAGGACCATGTATCAGGCTCAACAACTTGCTAGGGGGAGCCTTCTCAGACACTGGCTTGCCCACATCTTCGCTGCCTGTATCCTAAGCTGTACAAGTTCAATGCATCTATCACCCCTGTTCAAATGGGCTTGCCTGGCTCCACATATCCCAGATCAGCCTAAAAGTTTAGGGAGTTATACTTTGTGACTCCTTACTTCCCCCCCCCCCCAAAAAACTCTCCCTCCTGTATTCAGGGCAGTGCTTTCAGACATTACAGCTGCTGTGCTAGAAGAGCTTTTCATTTATGATTAGACAAGTTTCTTGACATGTTCAGGTCAACTGTTCATAGTTCTATTAAATGCATAGTACATGCATTTAAAACAGACTTAAAACATCCATACAGTGGGCAGTATATATTGGGTCTCTGATGTGTTCTGAGCTCATAACATAAGAAATAGGAGCAGCTGTGGGCCATTTGCACTCCCATGCCCACCCCTAGCCTGCCCTGCCATTCAATAAGATCATGGCTGATCTGTCCCAGGCCTCAACTCCTCTTTCATGCCAGCTCTTCATAGCCCTCAACTCCCTGTTATTTCAAAAATCTACCTACTTCCCAGAGCTCCACCCTGAATCACTCATGCCTGGAGTAACAGGGGTTAGTTGAGATGTCCAATTGATATTTATGTCAATTAAACTTTTAGTTTCTAAACCAAACCTTGACGTCTGTATGAAAAATTTGAATTTGGAATGAAGTCAGGGAGATTCTCCTCAGACTTGGTGTCTGAAGTCTCCCAGCTAAATGAAGGCCCCCTGGGCTTTGACCCTCTTAACTCTGACCTCATAAGAACACATTCAACCCTTTGAGCTGTAATTAACTTGGACTTGTTCAATTTGCATTTACATTAGGGTTGTTTGTCAGTTTCTTAATTTGGCTTTCAGTTATCATGTATTTAACACAAAGTAAAAGTTACTTCCAAAATATTACTATGAACCATGAACTAGATGGTTGACACGCTCTACAATTCTATGACATTGCTGCAATGCTTTGCTACTGCAGTTGGCTTGTGTGAGAAATTTGACTTGCCAGTGTACCATGGATGGCATATGCACGTGTTCTCATGAAGCACATTTCAAGCAGAAAACAAAGCCACCTATATTGTATATTAAACCTGCAAGGCAAGAAAAATGCTTTTAAGTTGGTTTTGTGACACTCCCGTGAAGAGCAGACATGTCACTGTTGTCAAGTAGACGAGGATTTGATTTATGATATCACTGATATGTTGAGTTGGAGAACCTTTTTTTAGTCTGAGCTTTAGTCTCTATCTTACCCCGTCCTGTACCTGTCCTGGGAGTGTTTGAACATGAGAACATAAGAAATAGGAGCAAGATAGGGCCACTTGTCCCCTCAAGCCTGCCCGCCATCCAATAAGATATGGCTAATCTGCCCCAGGCCTCAACTCCTTCATGCCAGCTCCTCATAACTTTCAACTCACTGATTATTTCAAAAATCTATCTACCTCCTCTTTAAATACTTTGTGATCTACCCTCCACAACTCTCTGCGGTAAACAATTCCAGACATTCACTACCCTCTGAGAGGAGAAATTATTTTGCACCTTAGTTTTAAATGAGTATCCCTTTATTCTGTAACTATGTCCCCTAGTTCAAGATTCCCCACCTAGTGGAAACATTTTCTCAACATCTAGCCTGCCAAGCCCCCTCAGAATCTTGTACGTTTCTATAAGATCACCCCTCATTCTTCTAAACTCTAATGAATAAAGACCTAATCTGTTTAGCTGTTCTTGATAAGTCAACCCCTTCATCCCAGAAATCAGCCTGGTGATTCTCTTTTTGAGTTGCCTCCAATGCCAGTATATCCTTTCTTAAAGACAAGGATCAAAACGTACACAGTACTCCAGGTGCGGCCTCACCAACACCATGTACAGTTGTAAAAAGACTTGCCTATTTTTAAACTCCAATCCCATAGCAATACAGGCCAAAATTCCATTTGCCTTCTTAATTACTTGCTGCACCTGCATGCTAACTTTGTGTTTCATGCACAAGTATACCCAGATCCCTCTATGCTGCACCTTTGTGGAGTCTCTGTCCATTTAAATAATAGTCTGCCTTTTGATTCTTCCTACCAAAGTTCATGACCTCACACTTCCCGACATTAAACTCCAACTGCCAAGTTTTTGCCCACTCACTCAACCTATCTATATCCCCTTGCAGATTCCTCATGTCCTCATCACAAAATGCCCTCCCACTTATTTTTTGTATTGTCAACAAATCTGGATACATTACACTCTGCACGCTCCTCCAAGTCATTAATATAGATAATAAATAATTGAGGTCCTCAGACTGATCCTTGTGGCACTCCACTAATTATGTCTTTCCAACCTGAAAAAGACCCATTGATCCCGACTCTCTCTTCTGTGCGTTAACCAATCCTCAATCCATGTTAATACATTATCCCCAATACCGTGCACTCCTATCTTGTACAATAACCTTTTATGTAGTACCTTATCGAATGCCTTCTGGAAATCCAAATACACTACATCTACCAGTTCCCCTTTATCAACTCTTCTTGTTATCTCCTCAAAGAACTCTAGTAAATTTGTCAAACTTGATTCCCCTTTCACAAAACCATGTTGACTCTGATCGCATTAAGCTTTTCTAAATGTCCTGCTATTTCTTTCTTAGTAATGGACTGTAGCATTTTCCCAACGACAGATGTTAGGCTGAATGACCTACAGTTTCCTGCTTGTTGTCTCCCTCCCTTCTTGAACAGGGGTGCCACATCAGCGGTTTCTCAGTCTGCTAGGACCCTCCCGAATCCAGTGAGTTCTGGAGTATTTCGACCAATGCCTCCATTATCTCTGCAGCTACTTCCTTTAAAACCCTTGGATGCAGGCCACCTGTTCCTGGCGACTTGTCTGCCTTTAGTCCCATCAGTTTGTCAAATATTTTGTCCCTCGTGATAAAGACTGTTCCAAGATCTTTCCTCCCATTAGCCCCTTACTTATTTGATATCTTTGGGATGTTTATAGTGTCCTCCACCGTGAAGACCAATGCTAAATATTGATTTAAATCATCTGACATTTTCCTGTTCCCTGTTATCAATTCTCCAGTTGCATCCTCCAAGGGTCCCATGCTCACTTTAGCCACTCTTTCTTTTTATATACCCATAGAAGCTCTTGCTGCTTTTTCTTATATTTCTTGCCAGTTTACTTTCATAATCAATTTTCTCCCTCTTTATTAGCTTTTTAATTGTCCACTGCTGGTTCCTAAAAAAATTCCTAATTCTCTGTTTTCACCGCTTTTGTATGTCTTAGTTTTTGATTGGATACTCTCATTGACCGCCTTTGTTAACCACAGATGGTTCATCCTTCTCATCGAGTCTTTCTTTTTGACGGATAAATTTTTGCTGAACATTATGAAATATTTGCTTAAATGTCTATCACTGCTTATCCACTAACCTTCCCCTTAGTCTATTTTCCCAGCACGCTTTAGACTACTCTTTCTTCATACCTCTGTAGTTGCCCTTATTTAAGTTGAGGACGCTGTTTTGACACCTGAGTTGCTCACCCTCAAACTGAAATTGAAATTCTACCATGTTGTGTTTGCCACTCCCCCCCGAGGATCCTTAACCACAATATCTCTTATTAACCCCATCTCATTACACATTATTAGATCTAAAATAGCTTGTGTAGGTTCTGCAACATATTGCTCGAAGAAACAATCCCTGATGCACTCTACAAATTCGTCCTCCATGTTACCCTTGCTAATCTGATTTGTCCAGTCAGTATGCGGATTAAAATCACCCATGACAATTGTAGCATCCTTCTTAAACGCATCTATTATTTCCCCATTTATACTTTGTCCTATAGTGGGGCAAATCTTCAGGGGCCTATAGGCGACTCCCACTCGTGACTTCTTCCCCTTGCCATTCCTTATTTCCACCCAAACTGATTCTGCATAATGACCTATTGCACCTATAATCACTACTCACCAGCTCACTGATACCTTCCTTTATTAACAAAGCTACCCCACCTCCTTTTCCTTTTTGCCTTTTTTTTTGAAACGTCAAATACCGTTGAATATGGTGTTCCCAGTCTTGGCCACCCTGCAACCATGTCTTTGTAATAGCTATCAAGTTATACTCATTTATTTCTATTTGTGCCATCAACTCATCTATCTTGTTACAAATGCTGCGTGCATTCAGATGAAGAGCCTTAAGCTTTGACTTTTTACCATTATTACTCATTCTGGTTCTAATTTATGCCGCACTCTTCTGCTTAGATTTTCTGCCCCTTCCTGTCATACTTGTTGATTATTGTTCGCCTCTTCACTACCCTGCACCTCTGCTTTCTCATTTCTTTTTGATTTTTTAAACTTCCCTTCAATTGAACCCCCCCCCCCCCCACCCGCCTAATTATTGAACCCTCCTTCCCCAGTAGTGGTGCCAGTGGCCCCATGAATCAGGACCCATTTCTCCCACACCAATCTTTGAGCCATTTATTTACCTCTCTAATCTTATTCACCCTGTGCCAAGTTGCACGTGGCTCAGGTAATAATCTGGAGATTATTACCTTTTGTGGTTCTGCTTTTCAATTTCGCCCTGAGCTGCTTGTAATCCCTCAGCTGAACCTTTCCTAGTCCTCCCTATGTCGTTGGTAACTACGTGGACCACGACAACTGGATCCTTCCCCTCCCACTCCAAGTTCCTCTCTAGCTCAGAAGAGACGTCCTTAACCTTGGCACCACACAGGCAACACAGCCTTCGGGACTCTCTGTCTTTGCTGCAGAGAACAGTATCTATCCGCTAACTTGCTATCCCCTATTACTACTACATTTCTCTTTTCTCCCCCCACTTGAATGGCGCTCTGTACCATGGTGCTGTGGCCAGTTCACTCATTTTCACAGCAGCCTGTGCTCTCGTTCACACCGGGAGCAAGAACTTCGTACCTATTGGACAAGGACGCTGGCTCAAGCTCCTCCAAAGCTAAATTTTGGATCCCCATTCTTGCCTCACTTGCAGTCACACCCTTCTGTCCCTGACCACAGTCCAAATTTGATGTAATTAATCTAAGGGGTGTGACTGTCTCCTGAAATAGTGTCCAGGTAGCTCTCCTTATCCCTTTTCATCTCCGGACTAAATATATAAATTATTGGTCATTTTCTATTTATCGATAAGCACTTTCTGAGGCTCTTTATCTTTTGCGTTAATTTGCCAGGTTATTTTAATTTTGGTATTATCATTTCTGTGCTCAAGTTTGACGCTAGGATGAAGGTATGGGTGTTTGCCCCTCTCTCTCACATTACCACAACACCACTGCCTCCCATTAATGTCACTTATATTCTGGAGGCTTAGACTGATGTTCTGGGGACAAAAGTTCAAATCTCACCATAGCAGCTTGTGGAATTTAAATTCATTGAATCATAAACGAATCGTCAAGGAAAACTAGTTTCAGTATAGTAACCATGAAACTATCATTGTTTGTCTTAAAAACTCATCTCATCCTTGAACGAAAGAAACCTGCTGTCCTTGCCTAGTCTGACCTATATGTGACTTCAGACCCACAGCCATGTGGTTGATTCTTAAATGCCCTCAAAAGGTAATTACGAATGGGCTACAAATGCTGACCTTTCCAGCCATGCAAGGATTAAAATAAATCGTTTGACATATTGTCTCACTGTCTTAATCTGTCTGATCTTTTGCCGATGTCACTCTTTCACTATCTTGAACAAGCATTTTGTGTTTTCTCATTTTCCTCTTTCTTACCTCTCACTAACTCACTCCTCTTTTACTTCCTTACACTCTCTCTCTCTCTCTCTCTCCCCCACCCCGCAACACACACACACACACACAAACACACACACACCCTCTCTCTGTTTCTCATGCTTTGGCAGATGGAACCTTTCATCCTGCAATTCACTTGGTATTGAAGTTAGAACTCCATATTTTAACCTTTCTTACTCAATTCTCTTTATGCCTGCACTACAGAATTCTGTTAATACTTTATTCCTCCCTTCAAAACATCCCTAAAAATCGTGCTTTGGCATCGGTCATTTCCCTTAACCATGACCTTGCTGGTTTCTGATCCACCCTTCTGTGAAGTGCCACGAGTTGTTTCACTCCTAAGTGGGCAATATTATTATCAAACTGTTGCAGCAGCTACATTTTGGTGTGTTTGGTGGTGGTGGAAAATAACAATTTTCGGTTAAGTTATGCCTATGCTAAAACCATTATCTGCTGCAAAACTTTTCACATTCAAGTCCTGTTTGAGAGACTTTTTTCTTAGTGTGGATTCTCAAGAGCTGAGAGATATCTCACAGGTTCCCTGTGCAGCGCATTAATTTTTATTTAAAAACGTTTGTTTTCTTTCCGACATGTGGTTCAGTTGCAAATTGTCACTAAATTCAGCTGTCCATGGTGTTGCGCCTTTCATTTTGTGGCGCTGAGCATTGCTAGGTGTTGTCAGGAAAGGATAACACATGGGAGATTGTTGGGTGCAATTGTTCCCTTGCAGAATGGCATGCTCAAATTGGCTTCAGATCACAGTGTGACTGAACAGTGAAACACGCCTTACCTCTAAGGGTTTACTCACTTGTCACGACATCTTGAAGTGTGAAGTTTAGTCTCTACAAGACAATTTTTTACCCATGCTGAAACAAAAGGAATGGAGTTTACTCTTTAAATCATTTTTATTGGGTTTTTTTAATTGAGGAGGGTGTCTCATCATCACCCCAACTATCCCAAGCAAAGTAAAATCCTCATTGTTGTTTTCAAATCCTTCCATGGCCTTGCCCTCTCCCTCTCTCTGTAACTGCCTCCATCCTTAAAACAATTATTGAGACATCTGTGCTTCTCCAATTCTGGCCTCATGCACAATCCATACTTACATCACTCCCCCATTGGCAGCGGGCCTTCAGCTGCCTAGACCCTAAGCTTAAATTTCCTTCCTAAAACTCCCCACCTCTCTATCTCTCCCCCTGTAAGTCGCTACTTCAGAGTTACCTTTTTGACTAAACTTTTGGTCATCTGTTCTCATACCTGCTTACATAGCATGGTGTCAAATTTTGTCTAATAACGCTCCAGTGAAGCACCTTGGCATTTGTCACTACATTGAAGATGCTATGTAAATACAAATATGATATCATAAATCCCACTGGTTATATATCTATTCAACTTGGAGCAAACACCAGCGAGCAGCAGGGTCACCCATAAGTAAAAACCATAATTTTTGCCATATCATGGGTTATCAGAGCAATTCCACTGTGTCTTTGGAGATCAGATTTCTATTCATACCTCGTCCCACTGTCTCTTTTCTTGTGTTTGTTAAACCTTGTGGCAATGTACTCTTGGGACAATCACACTATCTTCAATTTGGTAATCAAGCAGTTTAGGAGGATGATTCCCTGCCCAAATACGAGTGTACGGAGAGTCGATCATTAAGTGATTGAGGTAAACAATGTTTTTTCACATCTGGAGCCTTGAATTTAAATCCTGGCCACATGGTTAAGGTCGTCCATTTGGAGGATTCCAGCATGCTGCTGATACAGACCTCTGACTCTTGGTTAGATTGAATTCTCATGAACTCTTCAGCATGGTTCCTTGATTGATTCTCAGGTGACTGTCAGGTAATTCTGACTCTCGAATGAAATGTGGGGTTACTTCTAATGAAATTGCCAGCCTGTTTCATCATAATGAGATTACATCATTTGCTAGAATTAACAAACACAGGAAAACCTCCCTCCCTCCCTCTTTTAAGATATTGCTAAGGCTATGCTATCCGGAGGAAAGGCAAGCCTGTGATGTAATTTTGGGAATTTTCAATAGGTTTAATCAGTTCAGAATCTACTCAGAGTTATTTTCAGGGGGAGCTTAGATGACCAGCTTGACTCCTGTGGATATTGAAAGTTTGATGTATGAATTTATTTTACAATGACTGCAACTTATTGTTCAGACGTATAGCTTGTATATGTGGGTCATCATGAACAGTGATGTATCAGTGCAAAACAGGTCAACAAAATAACTTCTCTGAATTGTGTTATGATCCCAGTGGACACTCCTGGACAAGCCTGATCCTAGGGCAGAGCCTGGCTTGATAGATCCTAACTTTTATTTTTCATTTAGATACGTGGAGAGTAGCTACTGAACAGAGTCTCAGAAGTCAGCTGATGATCTTTTAACAAAATAATAAAGGATTTATTAAATAAGAAAAGATGAATTATATTACAAGACTCCTTCACCCACAACCATACCTTTACAAATATATACAGATTTGTAAAGATGACACAAGTTACAAAAGCTATCTTATACTCTAATGTTCACAGTAAGTACACAGTCATGTAAACCAATAGGTGACCTGTGGTCAGACACACCGCGCTCTGAAACCAAGTGACAGGTGCCACCCCAATCAGATGCTCTCATCAACTCCCCCCAGATGCTTGTCACACCGTGAGCTAACCGGTCTACTGAACTGCGTCTTTCACATGAGGGCTTCCAATGTCCACTCTCCAAGAACTCACTTCGGAATCATCTTCCAAACCAATGCTTTCTCTCAGAAGCCTTCTGCAAGGGTCCACCTCCAGGGTTTCAAACTCTCCTTCCAATGTTCCTTTCCCCTGGATGACCATTTGTATTCAAGCTTATTTCCATGCACACTCTCAAATGCTCAGCCATGCCAACTAACAGTACACCACTGCTTCATTAGCCCATAGTAAGGAGTTACAAACCTTCATCTGTCTCTTTGGACCTTCTGACTTCTTTCAACCTGGTTTTGCTTTAAATCTGCTTCCTGCAGCTTTTCTCTTTAAGCTTGGAACCTTCCTCTGCCCCTTATTCTTGACTTCACCCAACAGCACCTTTTCCAGGTTCCTAACCTTCCTTTCACAAGAAGGTCTTTTTTGAGACTTTCCCCTTAATTCCTGTAACCTGATTCTGCAGTTTCCTCTCCTGTCCAGCTTCTCATCAGTCTTGACTTCAACTTCAGTTTGGGAACTGCTACCTGCCCTGTCGTCCAGTCTCTCTCTGGCAACTGTTGACAACTGAACTCAAACTGCTTTCGACTGAACTCAAACTGCTGCTTTTCCCTCTGTCTGTGTGTCTGTGTGTCTGTGTGTCTGTGTGTGTGTGTGTGTGTGTGTGTGTTGGGTCTCACTCTGTGGACCTCTGTTGCTAGGTAACAGCACAGTTTTTTCTACTCTTATGTTTGCTTTAACTTTGTTTCAGGAGTCGTAAAACTCATTAGAAATGCAGGTATATAAACAGAGCTCCAGAACTGTCTGCATTCAAAAATGAAACAAGATACCAAGTTTCACCTTTTAATCCACAAATAGAGAAACATATCAATTAAACTTAAAGATATACTTTATTCTTAACACACCCAAATACATATACAACTTAATTAAACTATCTCTATTTCCTAAAAATTGTTTGTCATTAAGCCTGGTTAGCATCAGATGGGAACTATCAGTTCTGAACCCCTGGCTCTGACTGGTTTAATTCAACACTACCACGTCATCAACCTCATATACGATGCATACAAATAATTGTCTTTACATTTTATGGCTTGAAAACTATACCAGACCTTTTGATTCCAAATTCTGGGACAAGAAACTCAGCTTTAAGGAATGGAATTTACAGAGGAACCTTTCAAACTAAGCCAGAGAAGAGATTTCTTGGAGGTTACCACTTTTCTGCAACCTTGTAAACTTTGTGTTGATGCGGTACTGTTGTCCTTTTCAAAATCTGAAGAAAGAGAGTGAGTGCTTCCAGGACTCCTGTCAATATTTGCAGGTTCTTTGGTGGAAATGGAGGGGGAGTGAGCATGTCATTCTTTGCCAGGGCTTGTCCACTGGCCAGTCCTCTCTTCTGCCACACACCACAATCACAAGGATTGCCAGTTTTCAAGGAGATGACCACAAAGCCAGGAACTGGAGGAATCTTCACTGAACTCAGATTCTCTGCCAATTGTGTAAATTGAGCGCGCTCGCTCGCTCTCTCTCTCTCTCTCTCTCTCCTCCTGCCAATCATGTGTTCCAATAGAATGCCATAGATTGGGTGTGATGTGATCAACTTATTTGCTCCTGGGGTAAGGTATCTTACCATGGTGTTGGCCTGGTTTTTCATTAACTCCTGACAATCTGCTTGGTACCAGAAATCAGTGGTTTTATTTACATTCAGGATGTGAATCCACAGATGGTACAGACATGCTTCTAAGATTCTCAAAATAGTTCCAATGCTGTGTGTCTGAGATAAATGTGCTGCGCCGTTTAGTAGTCTATCTTGGATACCTCTGCACCAGCAAAAATGACCACTATTCAGTAATCAAGCAACTTTTTATTACATGTAGTGACTATGTCCAATATGTGTGTGTGTGTGTGGTGGGGTGGTTGGGTTGCTGGAGGAGGGGGTGGATGGGTGGCAGGGGGTGGGGGTAAAGGATAAAGTTAAAGACAAATCGTGGTTTGCTAACTTGATATGAGTTTTTTGATTTAGTAGCAGAGTAGAATGATGAGGGTAATGCAGTTGCTGTTTCTGGATTTTGAAAAGGCTTTCAATTAAAATGTCACAACAGCAAATGGTAACCCACAGGATTAAAGGGACAGTGGAAGTGTGAATACAAAATATGAGTTAAGATGTAGAAAGCAGAGAGTGGTGATAAATAGTTGTTTATCAGACTGGAGGAAACTAAACAATCCATGTTCCTCAGGTGTTGGCATTGGAACTTGTACTCTTTCTGATATATATCAGTGACCTGGATAAAGGGGGTATAATTTTAACACTTGCAGATAATGCATAGATTGGAAATACAGTAAAGCAGAACTTCAGGAGGGTAAGCAGAGACAGGTGGCATGGGCAGGCACATGGCAGGTGAAATTTAATGCAGAGAAGTGTAAAGCGATGCATATTAGGAGGTAGAAGGCGAACGGATATTTTAAACTAAATGGTACACTTCGACAAGGGTGGAGAGATTTCGGGGTTCATCTAAACAAATCTTTGAAGCTAACAAGACAAGTTGATAGGCTTCTGGATCCTTGGCTTTATAAATAACTGGTTAGCAAGGATGCTGTACAACATCTTTACAAATCATCGTTTTAGCCTCAGCTGGAGCTTTGTGCTAAATTCTGGGCATTACAGTTGAGGGAGGACCTCAAAGGTTCAAGGAGGATGGGGAGATTTACTGGATTGGTAAAAGGGGTGATGGATGTAGAGAAGCTGGGCTGTTTTTAGAGCAGAAAAGGTTAAGGGAAGATTTATCAGAAGTGCTCAGAATCGTGAAATATTTCAATAGAGTAACTCGGTAGAAAGTATTTCTCCTGGTAGGAGAACCTTAAACCGGAGGACACAGATTCAAAGTAATTGTTAGAAGAGCCAGATATGTTTTTTACGCAGCTGGAATGCACTGCCTGGGTAATGAAAGAAGAATCAACAGTAGCTTTGGAAGGGGAACAGGATACATATTTAAAAAGGAGAGATTTGCAGTGCTGTTGGAAAGAGCAGAGAAGTGGGACCAATTGGATAGGTCTTGCAGAAACCCAGCACAGGCAAATTTGGATGGACCAAATGGCCTCATCTGTGCTTTAAGATGTCATAATTCTCTTTGGCTAAGATCTGGAACCATTATTTTTAAACCATCTTGCTGTCAGCCTTGGCAAATCGGCAAGTGTATTTGTAGGGTTGCTGCCGAGACCCCTGCTGTGCTCACATCAGCAGCGGACAATGTAAAAGATTGTTCCGCTTTATTCTGATGGGGTGGAAAAAAGTGAGTTTCAAATTCTGCAACTTTTGCCTTGACAACGTGCTGGAGGGGCTGTGGCAGAAGACTTGGGTCAGAACCCTTGAATGCTTTGCAGCTTTTGATTAAGTCAAATTCTTTCTTAAACAAAAACTGAGGTGGTGCATTTCTACCCCTTCTTCTGCTGGGCTGGTGGGTGGAGGTGGGGTGTGTTTTATTTCTGCCCACTATATTGTGAAAGCCAGTGACTTCATTCTGCAACTCGTAGTCACCCCTCCCTTACCTTGGTGGACAGGCACTAGACCTTTGATGATTTGTCATCACTTAGAGCATAAATCACTTTTTATCCCAACAACAAAAAAAACCTGTCTCATTCGCACAGTTATGAATGATAATTTGCTGCTAAATAGGGAATGTGAGATTGAAGAACTAAGCAAACTCAAGACAACTGCAGTGCAGTTATTTATAAATGGTCACGGTTACACTTAGCTCAGGTGATACTAAATTGGCATTTACATCACTGCACTAAATCCATATTCCTTTTGCGTTGCCGAGTCTGTTTACATTGAGTAGGCTGTCGTAGTTTCTGTTCCATTTCAGAACAGTAAAGTCTGGCTCTGGAATACTAATTCCCATCCTCCTCCCCTTCAGTGCAGCCATGCTGTGCTGTTAAATAATTTAAAACCACACTGCCAACAGTTCTACACAAACTCCCATATTCTTTGTGAACCAATGTATGGAAATCCCGTACTTTTGCCGAGTGGTCGTACCAAATGTTCCACAGGACGTTAATGGGTCATTAAGAGGTTCGATGGTGCACAAACTTCTTCTGGCCTTGGCCCATCTGAAGGTCAAATCTGAAGGCGTTTTGACAATAACATGTGCATCATCCATTATCATTTCGGGAATGAGATGGTGTCCATGGAAACGAGGAAGGAATGGAGAATCTTAACTAGATTTTTTATTGCTCAGTTTTATGCTGCTGTGCACATAGTGGAGAAGAAACACAAGCTTCTTTTGAAATGTGAACCATGCTTGTGTGAGTAGCCCTCCCGCTTTTGAGTTAGAAGGTTGTGGGTTCAAGTCTCACTCCAGACTCTTGAGAATAAAATCTACAGTGAAGTCTTTTCTGTAGTGGTACAGAGGGAATGCTGCACTGTTGGTAATGCCTTTTCTCGAATGAGCCATTGAATTGAGGCTTCATCTGCCCTCCAGAGTGGACATAAAGGATTTCATGGCATTGCTCAAAGAAGAGCTGGGGATTTTTCTCTGGCGTCCTTGCCAATATTTCTCCTTATCCAACACCACTAAAAATACACGTTATATTGACCTTGCTGCTTGCGGGATTTTGCTGTGCACAAATTGGCTGCTGTGCTTCAAATTACGACAGTGACTATACTTCAAAAAGTACTTCAGTGATTATCAAGCAATTTGGGATGTCCTGAGTGAGAACTAAATGCATTTTTCTTTCACACAATTCACAGATTGACACACAACATTTGTGTGAAGATAATCAGCTGGTTTTCGTGCAATATAATCCTGCAATGTAGTATGTTTATTAGTCGGAATTCCTTTATTTCTCACACTGTCAGAGAGGCAAGCAAAGCAGATGTGTTCTGGTTTGCATCACAAGTTCAAATACTGGAATCTGCTGTCCACATAATCATACTGAGACAATGGTATAATTTCTTCTCACCCTTAATTTTTCCATGCAATTGCCCTCTTTGTTCAATGGCAACTCCAGAGTCAAACAGTACAAAGTTTGTAGTGGAGTTGGCGCCAATCTCTAATTTAATTTAAGAAATAGGAGCAGGAGTAAGCCATATGGCTCTCTGAGCTTGCTTTGCCATTCAGTGAGATCATAGCTGAACTTCTATATCAATTTCACTTTCCTGCTTATCCTCATATCCATTTATTCCCTTAGTGCCTAAAATCTATCAATCTTAGTCTTGAAAATACTCATGGATTGAACATCCACAGCTCTGTGGGATAGTTGCTTAATTAATAGTTCAGCTGGTTGGGCAATGGTGTCACTGGCTTTTTGAGCTGCAATATCTAAAGCTCAGTTGCTGTGCGCCTGGATTCACTCAGGCCCAAAAAATCTTAATGAGAAAAAGAACAACATGTCAGAAAGGTGCAGCTGAAGTCACAGATTTGGTCAAAACTAGTGGTTTCTCATGTCCATGTGCCCTTTGTTTGTTGGAGATCCCATAATATGAACATGTCCTATGCTACCCACTGTTGTGTGGTAGTTGGGTTAGTCAGTCCCAGGAATTGTACAGTCACTGGGAATGTAGTATTGTTTACAACATTCAGACAAGTTTGAAAACCATTGTTGGCTTTTATCTCAAGGGGTTTAGAATTTAAAAGTGAATAAGTGATGCTTCGTTTACATGGAGTCAGTAAGATCCCATCTGGAGTGCTTCATCCATTTGGATGCCAAACCTAGTCAAATTTGTTGATCTTAGAAGGGGTATATTGCAGATTGACCAGAATTGCACCAGGGCTTAAAAAGTTAAATTATGAAACCAGGTTGCATAAACTTGATTTGTATTCCCTTGAGCTTAGATGGTTGAGGGGTGATCAAATCAAGGTGTGAAAAACAAAGGATTTCAACCAGGGTGACACAAAGAAGCTATTTCCCTTGGTGAGGGAATCCAGACTGCTGAGAAGGTATTATCTTAAAATTAGAACTGAATTATTTAGGAATTAAATAAGGGTGCACATTTCAAACACAAAGGTAGTGGAAATCTGAAATCCACTTCTTCAAAAGACTGTGGATGCTGAAGGAATTGAAATCTTCAAAACTGGTCCAAGTATCAAGGGATATGACTTAATGACAGAGTAGCAGAGTTGAGATACAAAGTGGTCATGATTTACTAGAATGGGGAAGCAGGTTTGAGGGGCTGAATGCCCTACTGCTGGCCCTGTGTTTCTATTGCTTTAATTAAAAATTTAGAAAATATCATCCAATGGGGAAGGTGGCAGTGAAAAGTTTAGAAAATCTTACCCAATGAAGCAAGTGATATCATTCCACTAATCAATTTGTCATGGATTTTGGTAGGTTACCGGGCTATGCATAGAGCACGTGAGAAACCAAATATTGAGTTTTCAAAGCCATACTGGAGAACTGACAGAACAATTAGTATGGGAAAAGATCATCACATTTTCAGGGTCATGATCACAAAGGCTTCTCAATCTTGTCTTTATTCTCATTAAGGATCTCCAAGAATCAACAGCTTTTTCCTTTAAGTGACAAAGCCTCAGTGTGTGTGTAAATTGTTTATAATTCGAATGTTTCAATTACCGAAACTTAACGGAAAATTACTTTATTTTTTTAGTTCGTCTCCATGACAGCATATCAGAAGAAGGATTCCACTACCTCGTGTTTGACTTGTGAGTACTAATCTACAAAAGTAATGCACCTGCTCCAAATTGGAAAAGTCTTTAGTAATCGCAGCATCTTAGTAACAATACTGTTGCACTTGGGCTTTAGTCTATTTTATACAAGGAAGCTTAGAAAGGGACTAATTAGGAGACAGGGAACCTGAGAGGCAGGATGAGAGAATAGGTACCCAGGAGGGATGTGTGGGGGACTGGTAACATGAATAGTTACTGCCTGCGTCACCTTTTTTCAGTTTTTGGAGGAGAAATCATTACAGTGCACACTGCCTTCTAAACATGATCGTGCTTGACTGTGATAAATGGCTGTAAAGCAATGGCTGATGTTCGTGTCAAAGGTCTGTGTTCCCAGAAGAATTGGCGTATTCAGCCTTCCATAACTTAAAAACATGACACATGTGATCTGCTGCCCAGAATTTTGAGATGCAGCGCAGAAATGGAATCACTGTTGACATGTCAAGAGCCTTTGTCCAATAACCTGTCATGCCCCAATATAGTTTTGTAACCTGTTGCACTCTTAAAAAAAGTATTTGAATGAAAAGAAAATCCAGAAGACGAAGACTTGAGAATCTTCTGGTTGGTGAGGTTACCCAGATTTTGTGAGGGGGAGGAAATTTTCATTTTGGGAATTTAACACTGTATCAGCATATTTCTGCTGAAGTATGTTTGTGGTTTCAGGACCATATGTTAATACAATTTGTCTGTTAGCATAATTGTGCACATATCCTGTTAATTCTGGCCTATTTTTGCTCCAGAATCTTCAACTTATCCAGCACTACAGATGTATCCATTTTAACACCACTTGATTTCAATTTCAAGTTTATAGATGATTCAAACTTTAAAATAAACACTCTGCACTGTACAGGTATCATCATGTCAGTCCCTGGATAACTGTTAGAAATCTGAGGAAATGTTTTGAAGATTGTTGGGAAATTTTCATTGAAATTGACAGTTTTGTAAGATATCCCCTGTCTGTCACGATTCTTTCCCTTCTCACTGCCAGCACCTCCATCATAGTTTTGATATATAAAATGCCACACAAATTAATTTTCCTTGTTTTGAGCCTGTATTGTTGAACAGTGAGAAAGAAAGAGATTAAGTTATAAGTAGATGGTGATACCCAAGTAGATGGCCAGTGTCAAGTGTTGATCTCACAACTTGGTTGCACAATGGACTTCTGTGCTGCATTGGTCTATGATTTGTGATGTGTTCGAGGTTGGGCACTGTTATTCTAATTGGCGTTTTCCCGTTTCCAATTATTTCAGTTGTCTCAGAGTGGGGATGATATTAAGTCATTTTTTTCACTTGGTTCCCGCTGTGGGATTACTTGGTCTCTAGATGCATTATCAGTTAAGTGGAGGTCAACATTTCTTTGACACTGCACCAACAAGGAGGTGAAGGCCTGGATTCTCTTTCTTAGTGAAGTGGGCTATCTGGGACAGCCTGTCCCATTTTCCTACATTGGGGTCAGTTACCTCCCATACTAAAATTCAGAAATGCAATTTTCAGGGGCACTCCTTCTGAAAGCCCTTGATTCCACTCTATTGTTTTGTTACTTGCTAATTGTTATAGCAACAATTACAACAGTGTAGAGTTCTTGTTCCTGTCAGGATTTTTCCATGAGCCAGACCCTTGTTCTTCAAAGTGCCCGTTGAAGTGCATTTCCACATTGTCACATCTGGAAGTTGTGTGAGCTGTGGCATGTTTTGACAGTTGCTTACCCACGTTGTCCTCTGTCTCAGTTATTTCTGTGTTTGTTGTTCGTTTGGGTACAGGTGCAGTGATAGCACTGTCTTTGTGCACCCTCTGGGCCTGAGCAATCCCAAGGAATCAAGGAATTCAATAAAGGCCCGTGAACATTGGCAGTCCAGCCCTTGAAAATCTAGAAATTAGTTCTCGATTAGCCCTTCTAATTCTGCTGCTTTGTTGTGTTTGAATTTTGTGGGTTTGGAAAGCACTCTGCTAAATGCTGAGAATAGGTAAATCCAAAATAAAAATGCCAGAAACTGAGATGATCTACACCTTGAGATCATTGTGCATAGATGGAGACTGAGGTTTAAACTTTGTCAGGTTGCATGCCAGCTGTGTGGCTGCAGATACTTTTTCAAAACATCTCATCCAAGAGTAATCATTCTCTCAGCTCTCGCATTAGGTCCAAATCCTAATCCAGATTTGAGTTTGTAAACCTAGGTTGATAGGTCAGCCAAGTATGGAGAGAGTGCTATATCTGTTGGAGGTGTTCTTCTTCATGTGACATATCTGAATGATGAGTGTTCAAGAGCCCATGTTTCGAAGAGATGGCAGGGTTTTCTTCTCGTCTCCTGACCAACATTTCTTCACCCTGACCCCTTACCAACCTACAGCTTCAAGAAAAAATAGATTAATTATTCATGAAGTCATTGCTGTGACAAATAGTTGTTGCAAATGTCCACATGCAACAGGTGATGCACTGCTGTACATTAAATACTTCAGCATGTCTTGAGGAAATTAACAAGGTGCTGTCTAAATGCAATTTCTTCCAAATTGAGCTCAATGAATGTAAATTATTTTCAAAAAAAACTCTGAAAAAGTTGAAGTTAATGACACAGGAATTCAAGGCATTGTGCTTACGTGGTCAGATTGTAAGTTGGAGGATAGGAGACAAAAGAATAGAGATACAGTCAGCCCTCAGTTAAAGTTGTGGTTGTGTTCTTGAAAATTACAAGTTGAAGTGAAGCATTGCTTCCCTGAGCAATTAATTCTAAAACTGTAGTTAGGTTCTGCCTGACCTTCTTTATCAGGCAAAAACAAATATTAAAACATTGTATCCTCGAACTTAACGTCCTACGTTGGAAAATGAAATAACTTTTAATTGAAAAATAAGCTTAAAACCATCAAAGAAAAATGTAACTTTCTACTTACAGTACCGTCTGCTTCCCAAACCTCCCACTCCCTGATCCTCCCGGTCGCTGCAAATCCTTCCTCTTCCTGCATTCTGGCCTCTCCCTACACCCAATCCTCCGAGTTGTGGCTTCTCCTCCTCTCCGCTCCCAGAGTTGTGACTTCCCCCCCACCATCTGGCCGAACCGCCCGCTCCCTGACTCAGCATCTTGCCACTTCCCATCCTGGACATGCCAATCCGATGGTGCAGAAATTAAATTATCGTTCAGCCTAGTGACTATTTTGAGAGTGTGCTCACTGTAAGGTCTGCTTGCACCTTTGCCGCCTAATTCCACTGCTGCTAATGATGGACACAGCGTGGGCAGTAACTGGCAGCACTCAACAGGCTGCTCGACATATTTCACTTTTGACATCATTGTTACCTACCAGAATGCAGAGAGACAAGCTCTTTAGGAATTTTCTGTCATGTCAGTGCTCACCCGATGCAGCCTTGTTGCATGTGAGCACAGCTTAGACTGGGCTACAGGCTCTGCTGCCAGAAATAAAGGTCTTTTTTAACCCTTCACCTGTGACACAGTGTTTGACATGTAAGCCTAATTATATGTTCTGCCTTTACACACTCCTATTCACTCCATGTCAGAGGCCTTGGAGAATGTGTTGTTGTTCTTGTCCTCTGGTTAATTGTGTTCAGATTTCTGACCAGAGGGCATAATCTTAGAGTAAGGGGGTCGCCCAATTAAGACCAAGATGAGGAGGAATTTCTTCCTTCAGAGGGTAGTAAATCTGTGGAATTCTTTACCGCAGAGGGCTGTAGAAGGTGGGTGGTTAAGTATATTCAAAGCTGAGATAGACAGATTTTTAATCAGTAAGGGAATCGAGGGTTATGGAAAAAAAGGCAGGACACTGGAGTTGAGGATTATCAGATCAGCCGTGATCTCATTGCATGGCAGAGCAGACTTGATGGGCCGAAAGGCCTCGTTCTGCTCCTACGTCTTATGACAATGAGGTCTGAAGCCAAGTGGCCCTGGCAGAACTTAAATTGAGCAGGTTGTTGCTGTGTAAGTTCATCTTTATAGCACTGTTGACAACACATTCCATCACATTGCTTACAATTGAGAGTAGAGTGATGGGGTAGTAATTGGCTGGATTGGATTTGTCCTTTTTTCTGGATATACTTGGACAACTTTCCACATTGTTATGTCAATGTCAGTCTAGTAGCTGTACTGGGGTGAGGCTAGTTCTGGAGCACAGGGCCCAGAGCCTTTGTTGCATCCAGTGTCTTCAGCCATTTCTTGATATCATCAAGAGTGAAGTGAATTGGTTGAAGACTGGGGATCTCAGAAGGATGCTGTGATCCTTCTCACACTTGGCACTTATGACTGAAGATGGTTGCAGATGCTTCAGCCTTCCCCTTTGCACTGGTGTGCTGTGCGTCCCCCTCAGATGATGAAATCTTTCTGCAAACGATTCCACCAGCTCGTTGTTGAATTGTCCACCACCATTTGCCACTAGATGTGGCAAGACTGCAGAGCTTTGATCAGGTCCGTTGGTTGTGGAATTGCTTAACATTGTCTATAGAACACTGCTTCTGCTGTTTAGGATGCAGAGTCCCATGCTGCAGCTTCAGCAAGTTGGCATCTTCAACTTTCCTGTAGAGATTTGAGACAACTGCATTGTTTGCTAGTTCATTTTAGAGGGCAGTTAAAGACCAACCATATTGCTGTGGGCCTGGAGGCACAGGTAGGCCAGGGTAAGGACGGCAGATTTCCTTCGTTGAACATTCGTGGGTTTTTATGACCACTAGTTTCATGGTCACCATTACTGAGATCAGGTTTTTGATTCCAGACTTATTAATTGAATTTAACCTCCCTGAGTTGCAGTGGTGGGATTTGAACTCATGGCTCCGGAGCATTAAAATCTGGGCCTCCAAATTACTAGTCCAATAGCATTTACCACTGTGCTGCCATTCCTATACGTGTGTACAACGTGCCAAATGTTATATTTGTCAGTGATAAGGGGGAATGGGGGGTAGATACAACTTGGAGCCATGCAGCTCCTGTTATATAATCCAATACCCTCAAAACTACTATGATAGAATAGTGGCTTGTAGCCAGTCCTTCGAAACACCATGCAGCAAGCATTGAACTGAGCCAATGCAAAAAGCCCAGATTGCAAACCACTTGACAGATCATAGTGTGCTGTGCATTGAAACTGAAGAGGCAAAATGTTCACCTGGACTTCAATGTGCATCAGTGATTATCTTAGGCTAGAGAGTATTCTGTAAAGTCCTTTTTATCTTCACTCATTTATCTGCAAGTGATGAAGTTGTTGTTCAATGTCACTGCCTCATGTTGCTGATTTGTCAGGTGAATTCTTTTTGTTACAAATTAGAAAGAAAATTTAATCGAGAAAAACCTGCACTGCAGCACTTGGATTGGCTGCAATACTCCAACAGCTTGCTAACTCATGACGAAGAGAGCCACACATTTATGTCAAGGCTTCAACAATTTTAAAAGACATCCATCATCCGTTAGCAGATGTGGGCATCAAATAAATTGTATGCTGTACTAGGTTTCATTTTGTTTTTCATTCCTTCATCCAAACCTGAATGGGTCATCAGGACAGCTATTTTAGCAGGCATGTTGACGCCTCAATTTGATGACCAAACCCATTAATGGCTTCTGTTTGAATCTGGACCTCTTGGGTGATTTCCATATTATTTATCCACTGCCATCCTGTATGGACAATCAGGTGACAATAAGGATATTATTTGTTCATGGATGGACTACTCAGCATCTCTGTGTGATGGTATTTGATAGTTGCATTTTGTAGCAATCAAAAGGATAATTTTGTACTTCTTTCATGTTTGGCCATAATTAAGCGAGAGTCTCGTCATCAGTTGTACATCAGGAAGCACAAGATGCTTTGTGGGTTTTATTGCTGCACAGCAATGTGATCATCAAGGCAACTGAGTTGAAAGAGAAACTTGATCTCGGGGGGATGAAATAATTGGATGAACATCACTGGATGGGTAAGTGACCCATGTCTTTTTTGACATGTCAGCTGTAGTGCATGTCAGCTTGGCTTCCTTCGACCAACACCACCAGAACATATGACCAGTTCATTTATCAAATTTCCATGGTAAAGAGAAAAAAGCTTTGGGTCATTTGGTGGGAAAAGCTCTCCCACCCCGTGAAAATGATGAGTTAAGTTCTGCGAATCCATATTAACTAGATGACACACATCCCCACTGAGCCATATGCCTTCTATGTGTCAGTAACTTTCTGGAAATCCTGAAGCTCCTTGAATGCTTGCAGAGAGTCCACACTCATCACACATGCTAACAAAGTACTCCAGAGACTCCCCTCGCTCTGTGAAGTACCTTGTCATATCTAATCCAATTCTGTGTTTGCATAACTCCAAGCCATATCCCCGGTCTTTAGGAAACTATCTCGGTCAAATAGCCAATCCACTAGGACCGAGCCTCGTACTCTGATTATTTAATTGAGATCTTCAAAATAATCTCCTTGTTTAGGATTTTCTAAAGTAAAAAGTTTCAGCTTTCTAAGCCTATCCTGCTGACTGATGACTCTTAAACTAAGGGTCTGTCAAGAGGCTCTCCTTTATTCCAAGGCCTCTGTGTACCATGCCACAAGAGGTGACCAAAATTGCGATATTCTAGACATGGCCTGACTCAGATGTCTACCAAGTATTGCTAGTTTTCTATTTTAACGCTTTGGTTGTACTTTGTAATACTCTTGGCTTTTAAAATTACCTTGCTGCATTAGTGTGAGACCATCGATGGCTTGTGCACTAGAACCTTTGGTCCATCTCTCACACAGATCTTAAGGACACAACCTTCTGTAGTGTACATACTCTTGGAGTTGCTCCAAACCTACTGTTCCTCCCTATATTGGTCTATATTTAAAGCCATTGGTTAGATAGGGACCCATTCCCCTGTGGCACTCACTTATCTACCATCTGTTCTCCATTTTAAGACCCAACACCCACATGTACCATTGTGTCATCTGAAAGCTTGTGAACAATTCCTCCTTTGCTTTTATCCAGGTCATTAATGAAGATGATCGAGAGCAAAACTCCTGATAATCCTCTGGGGATTTCCCATTCATGAATGGTCTCCCTGAGTAACAACTATTAAGTTCTATCTACAGGAATGAAACAAGGTCCTTATCCAACTAGGAACCTGTCTTTATCAAGGATTTTAGTGCATGGATTCTTGAAGGTCTTAACAGGCAATGTCAGCTGGGCTTCCAACATCCACTAACTTTGTAAGTTTCTCAAAGCTCAGCAGGCTTAGTGAGACAGGACTTTCCTGTCCAAAAGTGTGAAGTAATACTCCAACAATTCTTTCTCTGTAAAGGTGGGTGTGTAGGACATTCCGATGATCTTTTCTTGTAAGCAAAGTCAAACAAGTAGGGCCTGTAGTTTCTTGAGTTCAGACA
This sequence comes from Carcharodon carcharias, assembly GCF_017639515.1. Taxonomy (NCBI): domain Eukaryota; kingdom Metazoa; phylum Chordata; class Chondrichthyes; order Lamniformes; family Lamnidae; genus Carcharodon; species Carcharodon carcharias. The sequence continues at coordinate 15,948,693 of NC_054483.1, read as the reverse complement.
TGTTACTTTTTGTAAGTGTTGGTTACACATGGGCTTCTTTCCAGTCAGTGACAGTGATGCCAGACCCCAGCCAGCTTTTTAAAATATGATCAAGTGGCTCACTGAGCCCCTGTGGGTGAATACCGTTAACAGCCATCAGCCCAATGTGTTCAGAAATCAATCATTCTAGCCAAAACTTCATCTGCATTTACTTTCACAGGTTCAGTTTGAACATCAACCCTTCAATATAATATTGGTAACCTGGCATCGTTATCAGCATTGAAGGCTGTTTGCCCTGTCCAGGGAGACCACCCTGATGGACAAGGACACCCTATGTTCTGATGCCCCTCACAGTTAACAGCCATTGGCGTTTAATGCCCTGCACTAATGCTTGGATAAGGCTCTGGAGGGCTCACATGGAACTGTACCACATGGCCATCGGCCAAATTGCGATTGCTCACTCCAAAAGGTGCAAGAGTTAATGCACAATCAGTATGTGTCTCTGGAAAAAAAAACACCCTTTCAATTGGAAATCAAAATAATAAATCATATCCTAGCCAGTCCTTGTGTTTTTGTTATCTGGTTTCTTTTGCTTTACTCGGTTCTTGTTATTCTGGTTCATTGTACTTCTACCAATTCTTTGGAAGAGCTATCCAATTAGTTCCGCTCCCCTTATTTGAATCTGCTTCCACTGTCCTTTTAGGCAGTACATTCCAAATCATCAGAACTCACGGTTTTAAAACTCCCCGTTTCCCCTCTGGTTCTTTTGCCAATTATTTTAAATGTGTCCTCTGGTTATCTACCCTCCTGCTGTTGGAAACAGTTTCTTCTCCTCTTTGGTCAAAACCCTTCATGATTTTGAACATCTTGACTAAATTCCCCTCTTTACTGTCCTACTCTTAAGTAGAACAAGCTGAGCTTCTTTTGTCTCTCCACATCACTGAAATCCCCCATCCCAGGTATCTATCATTGTGGTAAAAGTAGTAATTGTTGGAAATACCTCAAGTCTGGGCAACATCTGTGGAGAGAGAAACAGGACTAATATGGAAGCTCGGGTTTCAGAGCTGGAACAGCGGCTGGGGACACTGTGGAGCATCTGCGAGTCTGAGAGCATCGTGGTTAGCACGTTTAGAGAGGTGGTCACACCGCAGATGAAGGGACTTGAGGAAGGAAGGGAATGGGTGACCACTAGGCAGTCCAAGAGAAACAGGCAAGTAGTTCAGGAATCCCATGGGGTCCCACTCGCAAATCGGTATTCTGTCTTGGAGGCTGATGAGGGCGCTGGTTCCTCCAGGGAGTGCGGACAGAGCCAAACTTCTGGCACCCTAAGCAGCGTGTCTGTACAGGAGGGGAGGAAGAACAATAGTAATAGGGGATTCTATAGTCAGGGGAACAGATAGGCGCTACTGTGGCTTTCAATGTGACTCCAGGATGATATGTTGCCTCCCTGGTGCCAGGGTCCATGATGTCACTGAACGGCTGCAGGGCATTCTGAAGGGGGAGGGTGATAAGGAAGAGGTCATGGTACATGTTGGTACCAATGACATAGGTAGAAAGAGGGATGAGGCCTTGCATCAAGAATTCAAGGAGTTAGGCAGTAGACTAAAAAGCAAGACCTCTCGGGTTGTAATCTCTGAATTAATCCCAGTACCATGTGCTAGCAAGCTCAGAAATAGGAGAATAGCACAAATGAATATGTGGCTTAAGAGTTGGTGCAGGAGGGAGGGTTTTAGATTCCTGGATCACTAGGATCGTTTCTGGGGAAGGTGGGACCTGTACAAGTGGGACGGTCTACATCTGTACCAGAGTGGGACTAACATCCTTGCAGGCATGTTTGCTAGTGCTGTTGAGAGGAGTTTAAACTAATTCAGCAGGGGGAGGGGAGACAGAATGTTAGCAGAATAGGGACACATCATAATACAGTAAAACAATCAAGTCAGAGGGAGTACAGCTGAAATAAGCTTCAAGGGAGTAAGGCAAGGCTGGATGGCCTCTACTTTAAAGCCAGGAGTATTACAGGTAAAAGGGATGAGTTAAGGGTGAGAATTGACATGTGGAATTGTGATATAGTAGCCATCACTGAGACGTGGTTGAGGGAAGGGCAGGATTGGCAGCTCAACATTACGGGATATAGAATCTTCAGGCGAGACAAGAGAGGGGGTAAAAGAAGAAGAGGTGTTGCATTATTAGTTAAGGAGTCCGTTACTGCAGTAAGGAGAGATGATATCTTGGGGCATCGAATGAAGCTTTGTGGGTAGAGTTTAGAAATAAAAATGGGCAACCACATTATTAGGTGTTTATTATAGACTCCCAGATAGTCAGCGAGAAATTGAGGAGCAAATATGTGCACAATTTGTGGAGGTGTGTAAAAACAATAACAATAGGGTAATTATATTAGGTGATTTCAACTTTCCCAACATTAATTGAGATAGACGTAGTGTTAAGGGCTTGGATGGAGTGGATTTCTTTAAATGTGTACAGGAGAACTTTTTAGGTCAATATGTAGAGGGTCCAACAAGGGACATTGCTAGACCTAATTCTGGGGAATGAAGCTGGACAGGTGGCTGAGGTGGTGGTGGGCGAGCATTTTAGTGATAGCGACCGCAACATGGTATAGTTTAACTTTGTTATGGACAAAGAAATCAGCAAGTTGCAAAAATATGTTTTGGACTGGGGGAGAGTGGATTTTAGTAAAATAAGGCAGGATCTGGCCAAGGTAGACTGGGAACAGTTACTTGCGGGGAAATCTACAGAGGAACAGTAGCGGGTGTTCAAAAAGGAAATGGGGAGGGTACAGGCTCAACATGTTCCCTCTAGGGTGATAGGAAGGAGGAACAAGCCCAGAGAACCATGGATGACCAGAGATATTCAGGTTACGATGAGAAGGAAAAGAGAGGCTTTTGGCAGGTACAAGGGAAGCAAAACAGCAGAGGCATTAGTGGAGTACAGACAGTGCAGAAAACAATTAGGAGAGCAAAGAGGGGATATGAGAAAGCTCTGGCTGGTAAAAGTAGGGAAAATCCCAAGATATTCTATAAGTATATCAATGGGAAGAGGATAACCAGGGAAAGAGTAGGGCCCATAAGGGACCAAGAGGGCATTCTCTGGGTGGAGCCAGAGGACATCGCTATAGTGTTGAATGAATACTTCACATCCATCTTCACCCAAGAGAATGAGGATGAAGGTATCAAACACAGGGAGAGAAACTGCAAGGTTCTTAAGCAAATTGATACAGGGAGTGACAAGGTATTGGAGGTGTTGGCAGGCTTAAAAGTGGACAAATCTCCCGTTCTGGATGATTTGTGCCCCAGCCTGCTGAGGGAGGCAAGGGAAGAGATCGCAGGGGCTCTGACCCAAATTTTTAATTCCTCTCTGGCCACAGGGGAGGTGCCAGAGGACTGGAGAACACTAATGTGGTTCCGCTATTCAAGAAGGGTTGTAGAGATAAGCCAGGGAACTACAGGCCAGTGAGTCTCACGTCAGTGGTAGGGAAACTATTGGAGAAATTTCTGAAGGAGAGTATCTATCTCCACTTGGAGAGGCAAGGTTTGATCAGGGATAGTCAGCATGGCTTTGTCAGAGGGAGGTCATGCCTAACAAATTTGATTGAATTTTTTGAGGAGGTGACCAGGTGTGTAGATGAGGGTAGTGTAGTTGATGTAGTTTTAAGGATTTCAGCAAAGCCTTTGACAAGGTCCCACATGGGAGACTTACAAAGAAGGCAAAGGCACATGGGATACAGGGTAATTTGATAAGGTGGATTCAAAATTGGCTTAGTTGTAGGAGGCAGAGGGTGATGACAGAAGGATGCTTTAGTGACTGGAAGCCAGTGTCCAGTGGTGTACCACAGGGATCTGTGCTGAGTCCCCTATTATTTGTCATTTATATAAATGACATAGATGATTATGTGGGGGGTAGGATTAGTAAGTTTGTGGATGACACAGAGACTGGCCGGGTGGTTAACAGTGAGGTTGAATGTCTTGGGCTACAGGAAGATATAGATGGGTTGGTCAAATGGGCAGATAAGTGGCAGATGGAATTTAACCCTGAAAAGTGTGAGGTGATACACTTTGGTAAGAGTAATTTGACAAGGAAGTATTCAATGAACGGCATGATACCAGGAAATATCTTTATACACGCTTAATAATTGTCTCCTTTGTCTGCAGGGTTACTGGGGGAGAGCTATTTGAAGATATTGTAGCCAGAGAATATTATAGTGAAGCAGACGCAAGGTAAGCTGTTTCATCAATTACCTTTTAGCCAGTAATAAGCAAAGTCTTCGGGTTGCACCTAAGTGTCACCTACGTTCTGTACATAAGACATCATGGCTATTTATGTCTGGTGTTTCAAAAGGATCACTTTGCAATTGGCCAAGCACCACCTCACTCTTGCTGTTGTGGGAATACAACTTGATGCTGACATTCAGAATGGATGTCTGATATAAAACACTTCGACCCTATCAATTACGCACACTGCAGGGAGAATTTTCACTGTTAATGCAGGGTGTAAGCTGATTGGACAACTTTTTGATACAGCAGATGGAAATCAGATGAAGTGTCAAACGGGTAGTCAGTCCAGTAAAGTGAAAATTCACCCCTGTATAACACCTTCATAGCACTGTGCACATGCCGAAGAAATTTTGATCTGGTTGTGCTTTCCTTTCTTGCTTTCCTGGTTTGAGTCCCAGTTGAGTTCAACATGCTGCCCCTTTGCACCTCTTCAAATAGCTTAAGCTCAACCCTTAATGGTCTGCCCAGAGAGAATCATTAGTTACTGTGTGGCTGTGTTACAAGCCAGGAAAGGTCAAGAGCAGCCCAGGGAATAAAAGGCAAAGAAACCAAGGGAGAGAGACTGAGCTAAGCTCACTTACAAATTTCAGCAAAAAAAGAGCCCATTCAGCCCATCTGACCTTTCAAAGTACAAACTCCGCATCAGGTTTTTCTTTAGTCAATTGCATCAGCCTTTTGTGAGAATCGATTCCTTATTCTGTTGAGACTTCAAATGAGAACAAATTTTTCAAACTCCCCATTTATGTTTCTAATTCATTTTGAATATGTGAGCCCTCCCCCCGCGCCCCACCCCACTATTTAATGACTCTATCAATCACTGGTATTTAAGGTGTCTGTTCTCTATACTGGCCAAAGCCAGAAGAGATGAGGCACAGCAATGAGTTTAAGTCGAATTTTAGCATAAACTTGGGTCTGAGTCCCAAATCTGCCATCAGTTGAAAGAGTTAATGCACAATCTGTACTAGTAAGTACAGAAATGAACCCAAAGAATCCACTAGACTGGATAATGCAAGGTTTCATTCAGCAGGACACTTCTTTCACCTTATTTTTTATCTTCAGTCAAATATTCCACTGGATTATACTAATCCTCAATCCAATGACGACTCTCTTGGACTCCCACTTGTTTCTTCAGCCTCTCCAAATATCTGCCCCTCCAAATTTTGCCTCCTACCTTTATGCTGTCCAGTACTAACAGGATAATGGGATACACCAAATGTCATTGCTGTTGATTGATGGTGGGGTTTATCACTGAGCTGAGTGGGGCCCACAACACCCCTTATCCAGTGTATGGGCAGAGGACCAGTAATGCGGCAACCTATTATTGTCAGTTCTGCTCAAGCAACCATAAATATCTCAGTTGGAGATGGTGCATATGGGATGAACAAGGATTGTACCACATGTTGCTGGGTCCCATCACTGAACTACTTCACCTCGAACTTTCACATTACCACTGGACAGCATACTGTAAACAAAGTTGATCCATACCCAAGTATGTTCCATGCGCTGTCTTTTTCAGTGATCATCATAACAGATTTGATTTGTAAACACTGCGAAGAATGTCTGCTCTTGGCCACATATGTTACAAAAATATCTAACAAATCTCAAAATTTACACAGCCCTATATTCCGATTGAAGTGAGAGCCGCACTTATGTCAGGATTACATAGCTTGCTGTAGCCAGTAGCGTGATGAAAAGTATGCGAGTTTTATGCGGGATAATGGGGGTTGGGGCAGTGATGAAGGCAAAATGTGGCATTTAACTTCAATGACTAACAGTGCTGAGGTCATGACTTAGGAGATGTGATTCTGCCAAATGCTGAATCCAGTGTATTGGTGAGATGTTGTGTCATTATACAATGTTGAATGGAAAGCTATTTTCTCCAGACCCCACAACACATACATATTTCATTTCAACAAAACCAAATTGGAGACAGGCAAAAGCCATGATGTCTGTGGAACAAGTTGCGCTTTCTTTTGTAACCTTTGTCATGCAGCAGTGATCCTGTTAAAGTACGAGTTAGACAAAAAGCACAATAGACCTTGGGGGTCAGGGGTAACTGTCATGGTAGATAAGCATTTGAAGAACATCTGGCTGTAGGCCTCAAACACAACACCATTAAGGAAGTTAAAGTAAATTAATTATTTTTGTTGACCGCCTTGAACAAAAAAAGAACAGCAACTGATTATTAAAAGGAAAGAATTTTAATTGCTCAAAATGTGCTACTGAGATGCTGGGGAGAAGGTGAGAGAAGGACCTTTTGGAATCGTGATACACTTGGTCTCCTAGTGATATGTGTGACACAAGTTCAGTTGTTGTTTGCTATTTGCACAGGTGAGTCTAAAGCGTTTGAGTAGAGACTGCCTGAACTCTTGGTCAGGTCTGAAAGAAACGGTGCAAGACTTTTCCACATGGGAAGATCCCTCCTGGAAGCTTATAAACCATCAGAGAATAGCTTCTTGTTTCCTCTCAAATTGGAAAGTTGTAGAACAAGCCAATCAACTCATTAACCTTCAGCTTCCATACCATTCCTATTTGTAGCACTCACCATTTGTTTGAAGTATCCTGTTCATTTCCCCTCCCTGAGCTCCAAATGCATACCTGCCTTTCAACTCCTTCATTCTCATTGTGTGCCGAACTTGAGATTTGCTCCAAGCCTCTTCCAGGATTCCAAGATAAGGCAATATCTTTGCCTCTCAGCCTTCCCTTTCTCCTGCACTCTGCACCCTATTAAAATCCACTATTAATTTGTCTTTTCACCTGTTATTTTTAAGCATGGAGGTTTCCTGGATTATATAGGCCTTTCCCTTTGGCCTCAGGTAATCCATGAAGACAAGCCCTCTGCTCATTGGCAAACTACAAAACGAGTTCAAAAACGCACCTGAAGCCTGGGCCCTTTGTGCTCAGGCACTCATCTCCAGGGTAACCAGCTATCCCTCATTTTCTGGAACCATCCCGTAATTCAGCCTTTTGTCCCGTGCCTTGGGTTAGGCCTTCCTCAAGTCACATTTTGTCACGGATTTCTGATGTTTCAGCAGACCTTTTTATTTGCGTGTGTGTTGCATGGACATGTTTGTGGCCGTTCTGTGGTTGTCCAGGGAGGGGATCCAGCAGGTAGCAGCATCAGAATTGGAGAAGGCTGGGTACCTGCGGACCTCCTCACTCACTTCGCCCACCCCGTCCCAGTTCGGCGGCACCCCCCCCCCCCCCCCCCCCCCCCGTCACCTGAATCTCAGGGCACCACCAGCACCCTCGCAGCCAAGTGTCCCTTATCTTTTGGACCAGAGTTAATAACCCTGCTTATCTCAGAAAATAACAGAGAAAGATGTCACAAGTTGGTTGTAGAAGATGAAAAAGATTTATTATATCAAGACCAAGCTGCCAGATCTGTTTTTCAGAAAGGGTTGAAATTTAGGTTAGAGACTATATCAGAAAAAAGTAAATGATTCCCACAAAAAAGTAGATCATTTACAAAGTCATCATTATATTTTCATAATGATGACTAAAAAGATAACAGATGAAAGAGGACTGCGGTATTGTTTACTGTCCTGGTATAATGGGCACCCACTTTAATTAGTGAGCCAGAACTTCCAGCATTCTTAGAAGACAGAACTCTTCAAGATTGTATATTGCATTTCTCAGTAGTAAATTTATGCCTTTGCCTCAACTCATTGATGAAGTAAGAATGTTGGTTCTTTATTTTCCAACTGAGAAACTGAGTTGGTGCAGCTCACCACCATGGTCACAACCAGTGCAAAGCTGACCAAGGTAAATTGAGTGATGGTTAGCTGTAAGTACACTTGGGTTCTGAAATCCTGCACATCACAGGAGAAAGGGACTGCTAATGGACATTGGAACCTGAGAAATAGGAGGAGGAGTAGGGCATATGGACCCTGGAGCCTGCTCTGCAATTTGATAAGATCGTAGTTGAGCTTATACATGAACTCCAATTTCAGCTATCCCCAGATCCCTTGATTCCCCGAGTGCCCAAAAATCTATCAAGTTTTAAGCTAGTGAATTCCAAAGTTTCACAACTCTGAGTGAAGAAATTTCTCCTCATCTCAGTTCTACATGGCTGACCCCTTATCTTGAGATGGCAGGGGACTCATACTCATAGAATCTACCCCCTCAGAATTTTGCACGTTTCAATGAGATAACCTCATTTTTCGTAAGTGCAGAAAATTTAGGGCATGGGTATGTCAAATTGAAACATTTGAACATTCCCAGGATAATGCTCACAAAGAAAAACAAATTAATTGAACAGCATTTGATAAATTCCACAGTTGTTTGTGTTTTCAGACTGATTTGCACACAGCCATAGAATGCTAACCTATGTTCCGTTCTGAACCCTGTCCGAAAAGACATTTCCAATTTTGATGTCCTGGGGAAAAAAACTGATTTAGGATATTGGGTTAATTGGCCTTGATTTCAACATAAGGGAGGATGCAGAGAGGAGGAGGAAGAGCACGTAGCATGGCATGAGGGGAAAGTTTGGAGATGCACTCAGTACAGATAGGGTAGAGTGATAAGATTGCAGAAGAATTAAATGTCAGGGAAGGGTGACCTGCCAAATAGCATTTATGCAGAGTCAGCCCTTCCCTCTCTTTAAGCTCAAGGGAGGTTATAATTGCCTTTCATATTTCAATATAATCAAAGGCATTATAATTTACAAATATTAAAACTAGGCTCAAACTGGTATTGTAATGTTCCCTTTGGGTGTTGCAGGGAACATAAATTTTAGTCGAGGGTAGGTGTAGTGTACAGGGTTCGTTTTTGATCCATCAGTTAAGTATAAAAAGCCTGCACAGATTCTGATTCAGCCTAGAGTTTATGCCCCAGTGGCTTTGCACTGAAGGGCCACTCATTAAATGTGCATTCTGTTTACGTATGCATTGTATTGTTTGTTTAAGATTGAGTCCTACAAATCTGCAAGAGATTATCTGGCCTTGGCTCATCAAGTGGCTGTATAATTTAAACCGGTGAAAGGAAATTAAAGCTAGGGTGAATTATGTTAACAGGATCACTGCTGTAAGGGGCTGTCCACTGTGGTCACTATTTTCACTTATGCCTACTCCTCAGTTTCCGAGAAATGCTTCCTATTAGCAATGTTTTCCCTTTATTTTGGGGGAATGGGGTGGGGTGGTGGTGACACTGTTAAGAGTTCACTCTTCAATAAGTGTTGTACAAGGAAAACTGACAAAGTGGATGGTCCCTTAAACTTTTGCTGAGATTGGGGAATGGGCTGTCTCTCTTGCACTCAGTCTATTGGTCTAGGTTTTCAAATATCCAGTAATACAACACATTGGCCTTTACTTGTGTAATTTTAATCTCATTCTTTTTGCACCTCAAGCTGTTTCTTTGTGTGTTTTACTGTGCTTGTGCATCTTCACATCTGTGATGACCTCACTTCCGAATGTTTTCTGTGCTGTTTTCCCCTCGTGTCTCCGATGTTAATAAAAAGAAGAATTTTGCTTTTTTTTAAATCTTGAGTGAACTTGGGAGGAAGAGTAAGGTAATTTCTGATACCTGGACTCTCTTAAATTTGTGTTTACAAGGTTGAAATTTGTAGTTTGCAGAGATGGCAGAACGAGGCTTGATGGCTGGGTTTGTTACTGTTGAGACATGGTAATTGCATCTGTCCATCTACGATAACCTGCACAGTCCCACTTGAAAGGATTTACCTCAGTGAGTGCTGGAGGGTTCTAGCACTCATATCACAATCTCCCAAGTTGACATGTGGCCTGCACCCTGTTCTTAATTTACTTTATTGAATGCCCACTGATGGTGTATCTGATCTGAGGGCCCCTGGCTCTGGTCTCCCTTGAGTAGGAGGGTCACCTTCAGTTATCAGTGCAATGACAAAGCTTAGCAATTTCAGGTGATGAATTATCTTCCCTGTGGTTTTCCTAGCTAACCCCAGAGATGGTTGCAGCGCACCATCAATGGTGGAAGCATGCCCAATTATGGTTGAGCCCACATGGGAGACAACCCCAATGGAGGTGATCCACTGAGGTGCACTGTCCCTCCCAGAGAGTTAACCTCTACCTGCACTTATTTCTTAGTTGTCAGCATAGTGCTTGAGGTGACTTTCCAACCCCTTGCACTTTGCACTTCTCAATGTTGGGCATTTGGTGCCTGGTTCTCTCAGCATCCTTCTCTCCTTTCCCAAATCAGTGAACGTTTATTCATTTTCCATTCAGGGCTAAGACATAGCTCAAAAACAATGACGTTCTTTGTTAATTAATTAATCCTGTAAAAAAAAAAATCAATGGGAGAGGTTAAACTGTGCCTTTGCATTGCTCCCTTAAATTGTCATCTGTGCTGGGGAAGATTTAAATGCATGTCTTACTGGAGCGATCCCCTATAGGAGATGGCTTCCCTTCTCGTGTTGTTGTTCTGATGTACCCAGGCTCCAAGGACCAGAATGAGTCGAAGGGTTACAAACTGTGACTACACTAAACCGTGTTTTCCAAGTGATTATTCACGGGTTCATGGAAAGGCTGCTCACATGACCAAGCTTCAAATTGATTGGCTCGTTGGCCAGCAATAACCAAGAGGTGAAGAAAGTGGGCTGCTTAACAGTGATAATTGACTTGTACTTAATTTGTACAAGGACTACAGCACCACTTTATGTATTATTTGCTAGAGTCTTGTTATACAGCATTGTTTAAAAACAAATAGGCTGTTAGCCTCACTGGTCCAATACAATAATGTATAATTTGGTCTTTTCAAAACTGCCTCTCTCAAGTGATGCTCAGCATTTAATTATAATCATTAGAGTAGAACAAGATAGCCTTTTGTTTTACATTTGAGGTGATAGAAAGGCTAAAGAGATTTTGTTTCAAACAAAGTGTTCCCCCATCATCATTGTTGTAAATCACAGTTTTTACAACCCATTAACAAATGCTGCCTTTATTTTTCCTGACTAGTATTTAAAGCCTCGGCCACCCACGATTTCCAGTTTCCTGCCCCACTGCCCGAGGCACTCGGGTGGGTGAGGAGGTCAGGGTCTTTACACAGCCAGTCCTCAACCCCAGTCTCTTCAATTTATCACAGCCAGAGTGGCATGTGGCTGCATTTAGCCTCCTCGATCCAGGGTGAGCAAGCAGGGGAGCGTCGAAGGAATTGCTTAGCCAGGTACCCAGCGCTCTGATTGTCAAGCCCAAGAGCGCTGCAGCATCCTTGGCTGATTATATCCCTTTTTACACTTGAAGTGAGAGAAAGAGGAAAAGAAAGACTTGCATTCAAGTAGCACCTTCCCAAGTGCTTTACAGCCAATGAACTATAGTTACTGTTGTAATGTACGCAGCAGACAATTTTCACACAGCAAACTCCCACAAACAGCAAATGTGAGAATGACCAGATCACCTGTTTTCATGATGTTGGTTGAAGGATAAGTATTGACCAGGACAGTGGGGAGAATTCACCTGCTGGTCTTTGAATAGTGCAAGGTGATCATCTACATCCATCTGAGACGGGGCCTTGGTTTAATGGTTCATCCAAACAACAGCACCGCTGACAGTGCAATGCTCCCTCAGTTGAGATTTTTGTGCTCAAGTTCCTGCAGGGGCATTTGAACCCAGAGGTGAATGTATTCCTAACTGAGCCATGGCTGACACCATTGCAAGAAAAGCCACTTTGCAAGGCCCAGTCCAAAGTGTGTTTCAAACTGAGATGTTGGAGGCCAATTCTGGGCTCCCCCTGAGACCTCCGTGGCTTGAACAGCTGGGCAGGGGTAAAGGCCAAAAGTACGGTTCACAAATAAGTATATCTGCAATCAGTCAGAGCCATCTTTATATGAAAGAAAGATGGGATTGGTGAAGCAAAATTGTTCAGGCGCGCAGCCGAGATCTGAATTGATGTATCCTCTGGAAATATTTGGCCTGTTTCATTCTGTAATAACCCTAACACCGTTCTTTGGGGCAAAAATACTGCATGAAGAAAGGTAGGACTTTTTATTGAAGAAGATAGTTGTGAAATATTTTTCAGAACAGGTTAAAAAGCCCCTTTATCCCTCTATTAAAATCACTTCTCACTAAGGACTGTATTATTTTATGTTCCTTGTAGATTTAAGCTCGATAACTACTTCCAAGCCAGTTCCTATCTCTTATTTGTAACGGAACATTGCAGCCCATTTGGCCAGTCTCCCTCTGCCCTGATATTTATCACTCTGCAAAATTTTGTTTAGAACTTTGAGATAGAGTCCATTTGATATCTGCATGCACTTGTCAACTTGTTCTGCAATAAATTTCTCTGACCATATTTAGAAACTGTCTATGTAAACTTGGAAAGGGTGTAATTACATCCTTTTCCCAGTGGAAGTGCTTCAGTGTTGCCTCTGAGTCAAAAGGTTATGGATTCAAGTCCCATTCCTGTGACCAGAGCACATAATCACGGATGAAATTCCCAGTGCAATACTGAGAGTGTGGCAGTGGTGGGAGTGGCATCTCAGGTGGGCAGAAAAGACCATATAGCACTATTCAAAGGGCAGTGGAGTTCTCCCGGTGACCAGGCCAATACTTATCCTTCAACCAGCAGATTATCTTGATGTATTTCTCATTGCTGTTTGTGGAACATAAACAAAGTGCGGGAAACACTCATAGGTGTGAAGGAATCTGTGGAGAGAGAAAAAGAGTTAATGTTTCAGGTCTGTGGAACCATCTTTCTGTCTGCACAGATGCTGCCAGCCATTCTGAGCATTTGCAGCATATTCTGGTTTTATTTCCGATTTCCAGCTGGTGCAGTATTTTGCTTTTCTATTGCTGTCTGTGGCTTTTTGCTTTCTAGAAACTAGCTTCCATGTTTGCCTACAGCACAACACTGATTTCACTTGAACATTTATTCGTTGGCTTTAAAGCACTTTGGGACGTCCTGAAAGGAATTTATAATGGAAAAAGTAAAAATAAAGATTGTTTACATGATGGACGCTGCGTGGGACTGTGTGTCCTAGTCTTTTTTTTATCCCTGGCTCCTTAACCTCCATGCCTCCTTCACTTGAAGTTGTGTGACTTAACTGTTGCGTACAGTTCAATGGAAGATTGAGTGTTCTGTTCGAAGTCTTGTGCATACATTATTCCAGTCACATCTTGTGGATAAAAATCCCAATTGATATAAAACATCCTATGCCTCGACTCCCTGAGCAATTCCACAGTCGATCTGCTTGTCTATATGTTTTGAGTCTCATATGAATTTGTTACATTGATGACATCTACCTTTGGTAGATACCAAATGATGTTTCTTCAAAAGGAACAAAAAAACATCCAGGCAGGCCATGCTGGCTTCCTTTGAACTAGAGTCCAGAAGTTAGAAGCGATTTGATGACTTCTAATTCACTTAAGGCACTTGCGATCACCCAGTTTCCCACAAAGTGTTCTTCAGCAGATTGAGGAGGCAAAAACACTGTTTCACAGCTAAACAGTTTGGCTGGATTGTCCAGAGGGCAACTCCATGTGAGGCCAGCTGGTTCTTGCTTATTGTTACAAGGATTTTGATGCATTGATGTTTTCTGTTTCCCAAATTGAAGCATGAAGGGAGGAGAGCAGTGGAAGGGAGTAGAGAAAGAGTGCTCCACCTATCACGGCCACTTTTGTGCAGTCGGTCAGGCAAGAGTGATCAACCTGACAGTGTATTTAAGACACACCCAGCTAATCATTCCAGGCGTGGTTGTGGCCCAGGCATGGGAGCCTTCCAGCCTCACCTCCAGTCAGCCATATAATATAAGAAAGTGAGCACTTGGGACTTCTTGGGTTTTTATTTTGCATGAGAATCGGAATTAAAAAGAGCATAGCCATTAAACTAGGAGCAAACTGCAAATAAGTCTGTGTAACTTTTAAGGAGGCTACTGGCCTTTTCCAACTGGATATTTTGTTTTGATTTATTTTGCTGGAGAGAATTGGTTGCCTACCGAGGTCCTATGCCAATGAATCAGGTTGGTTTCAAGATCACTGCCTTGACATTTGTTTAAAAATCTGTGAGTCATGCCAGTCAGAAATTACCTTAGAAACGGTTCCACTCTTTGTGTTCTTGGTAGATTTATGTCTTGCTTAACTGTGTGAGGTTTGAAGCCAAAAGAAGTGAGAGTTGCCAGGGTATGTAACCTGGCATTCTTCTCACGCTACGTGGATGTCTGTTGTGCAAAAAAAAACTGTCCGTTTCTTCCTCCTCTGTGACGATTCTCCTCTTCACTTCCACAACATTCACTAGTCCTATGGTTCTCCCCCTCCCTCTCCTTACCACTCCCCCTCCCCCACTTGTCTCTCCTTGTCCCGCTTTGTTTTACAGTCACTGTATTCATCAGATTCTAGACAGTGTTAATCATATTCACCAACATGACATAGTACACAGGGACCTGAAGGTCAGTATCTTCTAACGTTTACAGAAATGAAGAAAAAGAACCAAAAAAAAATTAAAATAATGATACGCTTGAGTCTAAAATCGTGTCACGTTTACAGGTGCAGAGTTTCTTCTGCCTCTTTTTATTGTTTGTCCTCTTTTGTGTCGTTATTTTACCTTTTTTTGAAAAAGACTTACTTTGCATGGCTATCACTACCATTCCCAAAAGTCTCTCGGGTACTCAGCCGTGACAGGCAATCGAATGGAAATTGACTGGGGAAAACAAAATAATGATCAGCGTTACTCTTGTCTCCAACCACTCCACTCCCCTCCGCCTTTGCTCACATTTCCATCACCCTGTGTGCAAGGTCAAAAAAAATGAATCGGTGCTGCAGTGAAAACTTGCTGCGCGTATTGGAAACAGTATGCCCACCCCCACAAATCTTGCCATATTTAAAGTAAAAATATTGTTTTGAAAAGTGTTGCCCCCTCATGACCTTTGAGACTTCAAGGGCACGATTGCACTTCCACCCCTCCCACCCTTCTTGAGTCTGTCATGCTTTATTGCTCTTGACAATGTTCTTTAAGAGAAGCACAGACTGGTTTGTGGCCAGGGCCAAGCATGAGCTTAGAACCAATTCTGCTTCCTTGTGGCAGCTGCAACAACCTGGATTTCAACCAAATACTTATATTAAATGATAAGCGCACTTTGGTTCAACATTGGGATCTGCTTGCAGGGCACTGAGTCTCAACATTGGGGTCGGAGTGCAGGCACTGAGTCTCAACATTGGGGTCGGAGTGCAGGCACTGAGTCTTGACATTAGGTTCAGAGTGCAGGTCACTGAGGATCAACAGTGGGATCGGAGTGCAGGCCACTGCAGGTCACGATTGGGGTTGGTATGCAGTTGACTGAGGATCAGTAATGGGGTCAGTCTACAGGCCAATCAAGGTCAACAGTAGAATTGGGGTTCAGGACATGGGATTCAATCATGGGATTGGCTTGCAGGTCACAGAGTGTCAACACTGATCGGCTTTCAGAGAACTGAGTGCCAACACTGGGTTCGTACTGCAGGGCATAGGTTGTTTTGGACCTTCAAGGCCAGCACTTGATATTTCGCAGATTAAGAAATTGATGCAGTCTCTGCTCCAGCTGAGTGGGAGTTGGGGGGAGGTGGGTGGGTGGGGACAGATGCTTCCTTCACCAGCAGAAAATAAATTTGCCAAGCCAATGTTTTTCCTCTGTTGAAGTGTGTTTGTTCTTTGACATGGAATACATAGTGCCCTGCTAATAATAATGGCTAACCCCAATAGCTGAAAGGGGTTGAGCATTTCACATGACTGTGGGAAAGGCTACAGCAAGTTTATTGCATGGTTAACTCTCACTGATGAACGTGGCATTTAGTGTACCTTCTGCACCCTCCAGTCTGAACAATTCCGATTCCTTTCCAATCCCTTTCCCCAAGTAAAATTGTTCATTTTAAGACAGTGTTTTGATATTCATTTTTAATGAGTAACGTTGAGATTTTGTTTGCATTGTTTTCTCTTGATAGCACTTTTGAGGTCCAAGGTGGTGACCAATTGATGATCCTCTATCTGTCCATCATGAGTGACTGTTGAGGCCTTGTTTCCCTGTGAAACCTCTCCTGAGGCCAACTATCTTTCACTTTCCATCCCTAACTCTCCCAGCACTTTATTCTTTTAACTCATGACGACCTCAGCAAGTGCTAAGCATCGTTCTTCTCCCAGTGGATCATCCCTGGTTTGGTGCCTTTTATTAAAAACTGTTTCAGCTCCCAAATTACCACCAAGGGCCATGCCATAGTTTACCAAGCTGCAGATCATATGTTTGCAATATTTCAATAAACTAAGATGAGTGTTAAAAGCTCTTTTGTATGGACACAATTGCTAATCCTCTCTCCGTAAGTTTTTGAACCATGAATATTCTGTGGTGTCATATGGCAGTCTAGTTTTCACATTCTGCAACAGACACTTTAACCATTTGTTGAACCCATTAAGCATAATCTCTAATGGTCCCAGAGTCAGCACAGTGTGTTTGTGAAATCATGGCCGCACAATTCGTGAAAAGTTTTTGGCTTGAAAAAAAAAAATTCTCATGATACCTGGTCTCAGTGAGATATTGGTTTGAACTCTTTGGGTCTTGGACTGACAGTGGAAGCTTGGGTGGAAGGTGCAGGAACTGCAATGTTCGTTGGCAGCCATCTAAGTACCATTTAACATTACATACTGATTAACGAAATTTGTTTGAAATGAGCATTATGACAGTGAGGGAACCACGGGAGAGGTTTGTATCAAGTGATTTCTTGGGGCTGAGCAGAGTTGGGAGTTTAAGGCGAGCAACTTCTGGGGGCTGAGTGGTAGATACATTTCTGTACCACAAGTCTTAGTTACAGTGATCATTATTTATGGCTACTCAATTCTTAACTCAGGTTCTGCTTTATCTCCTAAATATATATTCTAATTCAGCAGGCTGCGGAGTGGGGTGGATCACAATAGAGCACTGGTGAGTGAGGTGCCAGGTTTTAAATTTGATTCCAGCCTCTTTATTCTGGTGGGGTGAATATTTGGCTTGGTCTGGTTCTATCTAAGAGAGATGATGGTAGATGAGTCCGCATTGCTCTGGTCAGCGGTGGAGGAGGTAGAGGAGAAGGGAATCGTGGGGTCGGGGGTGGGGGGCTGGGGTCAGGTGGGTATTCTTTCCATAATTAGCTTCTACTCCCAGATAACTAACCGGAGAATGAGGCTGCCGAGCAGGCTGGCTTTGGGTCACACTTTCAGTCCAGGAAAAGCACTTAGGACCCAATCAGTGCATGTGTATGTGTGTTTGTAAATCTGTGTTTAGTCCATGAGACTGTTCCTCAAAAGTGAAAATCACCATTTAAAGCAGATCCCATGTCAGCTGAAAACTGCCTTCATAGGATGGCCATTTAATTTAGAATTAAAGCGATCCAGTGACAACAATGGGCCAATTTTTACCCCACCCCAGCCCCCTTAGCCATTGAGTAACGATTCAAAAAGGTGGTTCTGTTGCGGTTTGCCTGCTGGATTGAGCCAGCTCTGGGTTACTCCTGCTTTGCCCTGGCCTGGCATTTTGCTGAGACTTGTTTTTTGAGAGAGAGCGCCAGTCTGTGCCATGTGAGACTCACCTGCAACTAACACGCCCCCTGGTGTTTGCATGCAGTCATTGCATTCAACAGATCCTGGAGGCCGTACTGCACTGCCACCAAATGGGTGTTGTCCATCGAGACCTGAAGGTGAGTTGTACTGTAGTAATGATGGCGAGATTGTAACCCTAGCAAGTTGTGTCTTTTACATATTCTGGTAAACTATTTTCAATTTCTTTGCAGCTCCGTTGCACTGGTAATTTTAACACGGAACACGAATTCAGGGCTCGTCTTTCTAATTCTCTGCCAGGTCATTCTTTTTGGGGAATTTTATGGGGGTGCTGAGGGGGAAATAGATGCAACAGTAAAACTCTGGCAAAGACCTGTATGAAAGCACCTTCTAACTTTATCAGAGTTATGGTAAAGTTGGTATTTTAAACATACATAAAGTGATATTGGGGGTTTGTGATGAACTTGGAATTGATAACATGAATAAATTGTTTCTAAGCTTAACACATCGACAGAGAGAAACCCAGAAAAGTGCCATGCTGCCAGGCCTTTTCAGCTGAGCAGGTTGCCCACCTCCAACTCTCTTGGGTTGATCTTCAATCATTCTCAGTTAGCTAAGAATGTCTTGATTGGTGCTGCACAACCTGAGGAGTTTCTGAACTCAACCAGGCCAAGCTGAGTTTCGGGAGGGTGAGCTGGTAGAAGAAGAGGCCTGATACTCAAGGGTGGGTTCCTTCCAAGCAAGTGGCTAGAGCGTTGTGTGTTCCTCTCTTTGTCGGGGGGCATCGTGGGGGAGTCTCCAAGATGTGAGAAAATGCCTTAAAGCCACTTGTTGAAATGTTAATTCGTCCTTGTCTTGATAGCCAGTCGGACTGATAATTTAGCGCAGTCCAGTTTATTATATGAACAGAGTTTTGGGGTTCACATTGCCTTAAAAGCCCAGCTTAGTTTTCTTTAACTTGATATCATGACAAATGTGACTGATATTGCAAGGGTTAATCTGATTGATTTTTTTTTCATTGAGGGTCAGAAACAGGATATAATTTTGGCCTTATGGCTGATTGCAGGTGGACCTTGTACATGTCGATATCCAGTGCTCTCATTTAGACATCCAAGCCACCCACATGGGGACTTGCAAAAGAAAAGAAAAGAATGGAGCAGTAACTCCAGTGAATGCAGAGGTGTGGTGTTTAGAAGCACCAGTAATAGATTTGGGGCACTGTGTGTGTGAATGTTGACTGAGAACCAGCACCCACTGCATTGTGCTGCACGTCATGGTTCAACATACCCAAGTTTTTGGTTGGTGAGTGGGGAGGGTGGAGGGGGTTTGAAGAGGGACGTCGTAGAAAACCCGTGTTAAAATTACCAGTTCTCTCTAACAAGGCTTGAGGCTTTGGTGGCCCTGCCCCTGCTTGCATGTGTCTTTTGGCTGGGAAATTCTGCCAATGGGATGTGCTGGAAATAGCATGGCTGCTTTAGATCAGAATGTGTGCTTCTAATTGCAAGGTTATGCACATTTATATCAAAAATATATTATATATATTTTACAGAGTAAAAAACAGTAAATAAGGTTTTTGATAAGTAAATAACTGTACACAAGTATTTGTGTGTGTAAAAGACACACACAGTGTTGATGAAAGCTTTTTTTGTGTATGTTAAATTTGCCTTTTTAGTATCTCGTGACATGTATAAATATTGGGAGTATCTCAATGCTTTATGAGTTCTTCATGGTGCATGAGACATTGCATCTGACGGTTAATTCGTGGATCCTTCAAAAGGTGACAGCTCCCAAGCCTGCTGCTGCCTACAAACTGAAGAACTCAGGCCCAGGATTTGGTGACCTCTCAAGTTCATTTATGATATGCGTTACTTCACACAATCCCAAATAATTATTTTAAATCACCAATCGATCATCTTTAGTTTAGTTCTGATGTTAAGTGTGGGTTGGTGGTGGGGGGGGGGTTACTCATTTTTTCTCAACAAATTAGTTTTATCCCGTCTTTCCTGAGGGCAATAATCCCACTTAATCAGCACAAGGGTGGCATTGTCCAAAGGCCTGCACATTCTTACTGGTAAACCAGTAGCTTTGTATTTCCTTTCCCCTCCTGGGGTACATGGGGGACATACCCTTCCCCAGAGGTTGACATTACTTTCTAACCTGCCCCTCCCTGGAAGGATCATGGTCTGACTCATCCCCAAGTTGCACAGCGTATGTGCCACCGCTGCCGGAACTTCACCAGCCCCACCCCAAACACGCACAGACAACAAGGACTGCACACAAGCCCATTCCTAGAGGAGTACAAGGTGACTTACTCTAAGTTATGCTTGTCTGGTGAGTCAGTTTCGAGCTTGAAGTACCGGACTTTCTGTTGGCCTGGGAACATATTCATGCTCCAAGTATTTTGAGCAGCTCACTACCTGGCATAACTGCTTATGAAATTAAGAAATTTTGTGCCATTGATTATTTGGCTGTATTTAATTACTTTAATCTATTAACAAACAAAATCATTTTTAAAAAATTGACGTTGAAAGTACAAATGTCTCCTATGCCTCTTTCCATCTGTTCTAAAGGAATCATAGAATCATAGAAAAGTTACAGTGCAGAAAGAGGCTCTTCAGCCCATTGTGTCTGTGCCAGCCATAAAAAGAGAAAAAAGAAGCAAGCCGTTCATTTTAATCCCACTTTCCAGCACCTGGTCCGTAGCCTTGTAGATTACAGCACTTCAAGTGCAGATCCAGGTACCTTGTAAATGAGTTGAGCATTTCAGCCTCAACCACCAACTTAGGCAGTGAATTCCAGACCCTACCACTCTCTGGGTGAAAATGGTTTTCCTCATGTCCCCTCTAATCCTTCTACCAATCACCTTAAATATATGCTCCATGCTAATTGACCACTCAGCTAGGGGAAACAGGCCTTTCTTTTCTCGCCTATCTTGGCCTCATATAATTTTGTATACCTCAACTATATATCACTACTCAGCCTCCTCCGTTCTAACTGATGTTTCACCAGGACCGAGTTCCCCAAGCACTGGTCAACTTTTCATTTTCTCTCCCAGTGCTGGCAAGACCTATAATGTTGAGGGTGCCAGAATCAAGCCCAGCCCTCTCTTCACCTGACTGGCTTTCCATCCGCATAGACAAATGATGAGTGATAAGAATCCTGAATGATTTTTGACTCCTTGGAGCCCAGGGCTCTGAGGCCAATCACAGTGCATCCAGTGCCATACCAGCCGAGATCAGCACAGCGTAGTGATCAACCCTGGAATATTACCGGTCTGAACTTTCAGGATGCTATGAAGATAGGAGTATATTTACCCTGATTTGTCGCTCACCAACCACCCTCACCTCTGAGACAGGCTAGGCTGACGGGTCATCTCCTAGCCTCATGTCCTTCTAAGCATTGAACATAGGAAACAAGTGTAGACCATTCAACCCCTTAAACCTGTTTCGCCATTCAAGAAATTAATGCTGACCTGTGCCCTAACTCCATCTACCTGACTTTGGTCCATATTCTCAATACCTTTGGTTCACAAAACTCTTTATCAACCTCAGATTTAAAATTAAAAATTAACCTAGCATCAAGTGCATTCACTGAAGTGAGTTCCAAATTTCTACCTTTTGCATGTAGAAGTGTTTCCTTGTTTTGAAGCTATGTCTATTAGACCTAGACACACTAACCAGCAGAAGTAGTTACTAACTGATTCTTGGAGATATAGTGGTGCAACCTATACATAACCTGAATTGTCTGGACCCAACTCAGGACCCTCTCCACAGGAGAACGATGGAGACAATTGAAGTGTGAGGAAATCCCTTCGTGCATTAATGCTCAGCGCTGTTTTCTTCAAATAAATTAAGGCTTTATAGCACAGATTGACTTTTTGATCAAGAGAATGCTCCTGTTTTAAGAATTCTGTTGCATAACAATGGCGATTTTCCTTCCACCAAAAACCACACCCGAAGCCTGAAAATTTACTCCTAGCCAGTAAATGCAAAGGAGCTGCAGTGAAGCTAGCTGACTTCGGTTTGGCCATTGAAGTTCAAGGGGAACAGCAGGCATGGTTTGGTGAGTGGTGCTGTTCCTTTTACTGTACATTTTCTAGCCACTTGGCGCATTTGTTTCTGTTTTGCTGTGATCTTGCCAAATGTCACTTGCCTTCATTACCAGATATAGACAAAACTCCTGGTGCTAAAAGCAGAATTTTTATCCTCACCAAGTGTTATATTTTGTAACATGAAGTTTTGTAATAATGAGAATTAAAATGGAAACTGTATATTGTTATTTAGTTAGAAAATGGAGAGCCAAGTAGGACTGCCTTAAGGAAAACTGGTCGAATTCCTCGAAGTTGTTCAAAATGTACCTTGTCCAAAGTGATGACAAGTCCTGGGTAAATAGCTGACATATCTTCAGATCCGTTTGGAGCTACTCCAATTATTAGCAAATTGTTTTCCGTTTTCCATTTGTCACCACTCTCTGTCATATACAGTGAAGTCGGTTCTCATTCTGTCCATTTTATGTGTCAATCCTTCCGTTACTTTCAATTTAACTTGCCTTTCCTCTTCAAAGAGAACTCTCTTGTCTCTCTCAAATACAGCCAGAGGATCTTCCTGTAATTTTCAAATTCTATCCACTTTGTACTTGCCAATTGTGTACTCTGCTGGCTGTTCAATCAGTAGCCCCAATATCTCCATGTCTCCTCTTGAATCCCAGATCATGTCCGTTGGCTTCCAGTGTTGTTGGTGAGCCTCCTGGCTATGCTGTTGTATTCCCATCTCACGGTTGATGATTCTCTTGGATGACATGTCAGCCTTGGCTCAGTGGTAGCACTCTCTTATCTTTAATCAGATGTCATGGCTTCAAGTACCACTCCAGAACAGCACGTACGCTTCAAATGTATTTTGCTGACTCGGAAGCACTTGGGGACATCCTGAGAATGTGAAACCTGCAATATAAACGCATGTTCTTCTTCCATACAGGAAATGGTATGTCCTTTACAATTACAATACCATATGCATTGGTATATACAATTACTCCAACATCTACATTGCAGCAAACTGCAACAGACCTAACACAATCCCTGTGGGACAATATTGGAAACTGGACTGCAAGCAGATCCCAATCCACCTGTCACCACTTTTTGCCTAATGACTTTCAACCATTTCTCCAGTGCAGTTGATTGACACTAATGCCCATGGCTTTTATCTTGGTAGAGAAGCTTCTTGTGCCACATGAAAAAATTCTTCGGAGTCTCAGTGGACAATATCTACTGTTCTTCCCAGATCTAGTACCTTTATTCAAAAATACAATTAAATTAGCAAGTTATGACCTCCTTTTGGAGCCATGTTTGGTGTCCTCAACATATCATTCTCTGTCTCCAAAGATTCCCACAAGTCTCTTCCCGATTACTGACATCAAATTGATGAACTTATAATTATCTGGATACCTTTTATCATCTTGTTTTAAAGATTGGGACTGCATTAGCTTCCTTCCAGTCTAAGGGAACAATCCCGGCTACTAAAGATAGGGGCAAAGGGTTCACAGAATCCTTCCTCCCCAAGAACTGTCAGATGGATATCATCTGGACAGGCTGTACCATATACATTAAGGTTTTTAATTCTGTCTAAAACATTATGTTCTTCTGTGTTAATTTTTTTATTCTTAATAACTTCATTGAATTCAGTCAGTGGAGCATCATTTTCAGTCAAGACAAACCAGTTCAGTCTAACTGATCTGGACTCGTGATGTAAGACTTGACTGCTTTAGTTCACTGTGTGAAAAATGCAAAAGATTAATTGTTTCATTACACAATGAGGACACATGAAAATTCCACTAAAATCAACATGGCAGCCCTTGGACAGGAAGTCTGGTTGCTCATCTTGTTTCACTCAGTTTCCATGTACAGAGGTTTGCTGCATTTGTTGGAGCAGGTTTTCAGCCTTCTGTTTTGAATGGGTAGCGTGTTGGTGTAGGTCCAAATGGTGACTTTCCAGCCTGTGTCTGCAGTTTGCCCTTGCAGCAAGCTCTTAGTTTTGAGGGCAGCAGATGGATGTCATAGTGAGTTTTCCCCTTGAGGAAGGACGTGAATGAACCAGCTCATACTGCTCCTGTACATCTCCTGACATAAGGGTGTCTGGAGCAAGATGGTTGTGAAATAAGGAAGCAAGGAAGGTAAATTTCCATTTACAAGTTTTTTTTTATAGAAAACAGATCCATTTATCCAGTTTTATTTGGATGTTTTTGGCCACTTTATTTCTGTGCTTTTCCTCAAGTTTAAGTGGTCAGAATTTAGGCACTTGGCCAAATCAGCAAAGCTATTATTAAATGCTTGTTGGTGGATAGTAAATGTTGTGTGACGCTCGTCTGCGGGTTAAGGCTGGTGCAGATGTCGAGTTACAGTTACAATTTTACATTCTGGTGGTGAAGCCAGATAATTGTGTCAGGAGTAGTGGAGTGTTTGCCTGTCATGTATCCTTCATATTTGTGAACTGAGTTATGTATGTTGAAGGATGGACTATGTAAATGTTGTCATCTCTCACTGCAGTGAGATTAACACCTGTACAATGGCTCCTAGTCCTGACTAATGTCCCACTTCCTGACATAAGCTGAAAGGCAAAAATGCTGAACGAATTTGACCATACTGAAGCCAATTCAGAACTGCCAATTTTTGAGGAACTTCAGAACCTACTGAATATGGGACCCAAATCACACAAACCTTTCTGGAGCTCTGTAAATGCTTTGAGCAATGCTGGTTTTGACAAAAAGGACAAATGGCACAACTTCTAGGATGACACCAAAATCACCAACAAAGATCTGACCAGTGATCCGACAGTGGAGACTCCAGGGTTCGCGCTCCCTTGGAAACACTGGTCTACACTCATCAGGATCTGCACTATCCATGCAAGGACATCACACCACCTCCACAAATGGAATTTCAAGGACAGCCCAACGTGTGACTGTGGTCACCCAGATCAGACCGTCCATTATATTGTGAATAAATGTGGCTGACAAAAATTCGCCTCAGGATTCAAAGCAATCCACCTAACAGCACAGTGCTGTGTCTTGGTTATCTAATTTGACTCAGACTTGTAAAGCTACAACATGTCGTACGCAAGAAGGAGATGATTTGTGAACTTGGCATTGAGTTGTTATATGTTCCATGGTCTGTCCTGGGTGACTGTAGACAGTTACTTGAGAGTTTATAATTTTTTGTTTGCGTATCAACTCTCCGCATGGTTTTGCTAATGTGGTTTAGGGTTGTGCATAAGTTTTGCAAAAGGTTAAAGTCTTTTTTGTCATGTCTTTCAAAAATGTTTTCAAAAAAGAGTTCACAAACTTTACTCACTATTCTAAGCTTCATCAAGATTGAAGTAGTGTGAATCAGACATATCTGATTCATACCACTGCCAAACCTATTCCTTGACTATAATATCTGATAGAGCCCGAGTATTAATATGGCACCAGTGTTTCATCAGGTTCATCATCTAAGGCTGCTGCTTTTCAGATGCATGAAAGCAAAATAATGTGTATTATGTTTTAAGACAGTCCCTTCTGTAAAATCACTGAGGGTAGTTAACACTGGGTGTAGAAAGCAGTTTCCCTTGATCACTCTCTGGCACAGCATCAGTCTAAGCATCCCATCTGTCATGGTCCACCACTGTTGCACTACACTGAAAGAAAGCAAATCACTTTGAAAAGTTGGTTGATTCCACACTTGTCTATCCCAGTGAAGTGACATTTCCTACAAAGACTTCTATCCATGCACAGTAGCATGAATGTGTCCCTTCCTTTTTCTTATCTATCTGCTACTCCTCAACATCATTGTACTTCAGTGTTTGGGGTGAGGGTTCATACTTCACATATATGCTGACTCCACCCAACTCTAACTCTGCTGCCACCCTTGACTCATCAAACACCATTCCCCCATGTTTAGTCTTCAAAATCCTTGTCCTCTCTTCCTTGCATTGCCTTGTTCCTGGCTATTGTTGCCACCTCCTTCAGCCTGCCACCCTATATGTGATCTCTACTCTTTCGTCCTTAAAACTCTCCTATCTTCGGTAGAAGAGCCATCATCCTCATTGTCTGGAGCTCTCCACCGAAACACCTTCAGCTCTGTTATCTTTCTCCTTTTCTTGAAAGGCTTCGTCACAACCTGCCCCTTTGAGCTGGCCTTCAATCACTGTACCCAAGTGATTGCCCATTGTCTGGCTATTTTCACTTCTGTGAACTGCTTCGGGAGATTTTATTATGTTATTATGCTGTATAAGTAGATTTGGCCTAACATCTCATCTGACCTCTGACAGTATTACACTAGAAGTAGGATTTGAATGAATAATTTCTGACAGCCGAAAGTGCTATCACTGAGCCGCAACTGACACCTTGTAGTGAATGACCTGGTCACTTCACTGAGTGGGTTAGGTTAACATTACCTCCACTACATCCATTCAACCAACTTTGCTTTTATCTAGTGGCTTGATAGATAAATTGAGAGAGCTCTAATGAGTTATAGTGGTTCAAAATTGAGGCTCACTTTTCTAACCCTTTACTGTTTTGTTTGCAGCACCACTCCTTCAACCTTCCCTCCTTCCTACAAGCTCTGGGCTTTTAAAAACTCAAGCCTGGCCCCATCTGATCATTATCTGTTCATTTATTTGGTTTTCTCTCCTATTCTTCCTGCCTTTGCTCATTGCTCACTTCAGTCATCGCAAGCCTTGGCTTTTTCAGTTGGAAAAGACAAAAGTGATTTAATTGGTTTTTAGGAGCACAGATGTTGATCAGCCCAAACTAAAAGGTGCTGCACTGGCCAACCTCAACTGAAAGGCAAGGCCACAATGGACAGAGCTGTAACGATTAGACCAGGCACCAGTTCATCCTTCCGAAGGCCAAGCAGATTCATAGAGAATGTCAACCAAGATACGCAAACATTGATATCACCCACCCTTGACCATTGGGGAATCTAATGCTGCATGAACCTGGGTAAACAGTAATATCACCTGCGTGTTTCACCCCTACTTAGTGCCTGGCAAACTGCACTCACCACAACACTGAGAATAGAAAGGAAGAGATTTTTGTTGTTGTTGTTCAAGAAACCTGTATTTGCATAGATTCCAGAATCAGGCTTCTTAACTGAATTGTGATTTTTTTTCTCTAATTTTTAAAATTTTAAATATTTAATTTATATTTAATTAATATTTAATCATATTAATCTTTAGTAATTATGTATTTAAAATAATTTTAAATCATTTTAAATTAAATTAATTTTAAATAACAATGTCTCGGCCCAGTAAGGAAGATGTTGGGTCATACCATCAATGATACCAGGTTTCATAGAGAGATGTGTGAGAGAAAAGGTTGGACTGAATCTCTTGGAAGACTAATGTCCATGACACACTCATGCAGCACAGTCTAAATAGAATATGTTTTTCTACAATTTGTATTTTTACAATATGAAGATTTAGTTATAGATGTATTAGGCATAGGTATATAGGTACTGGAGAGAAACCTAAATCAAAATACTTGACTGCAGGTTTCGCAGGCACACCTGGCTACCTCTCTCCCGAAGTACTTCGAAAAGAAGCCTATGGGAAGCCAGTGGATATCTGGGCATGTGGTGAGTACAAGGCATCAACTATGACATAAAAGCAAAATACTGCAGATGCTGGAAATCTAAAATAAAAACAAAAAATGCTGGAAAAGCTCAGCAGAACTTGAGGTTGCTAGAAAAGCTCAGCTGGAAAAAGAGTCACATTGGACTCGAAATGTTAACTGTTTCTCTCTCCACAGATGCTACCAGACCTGCTAAGTTTTTCCACCATTTTCTTTTGTTATTACATAGACTTTGACATTGACTGTCTAAAATTATCCTGTGCTAAAAGTTCGGCATTTGAGGTTAACCACATGGTTAAGATTGAAGTATCTTAACAAGCTTTTCACCAGCTGCCTGGTGGGCATGGAGTATCCATGGATCAGTGAGATTCAGGCTGGTAGGGATTTGATAAGCAGCATGCCAGCCCCCAACCATGATGTTGCAAGTGTGATATCCTGATGATTGCAATTCCCGGGCCTCCTTTATATATGATAAGTGAGCTGCGCCCCCGATTGTGTCGGCAGACTGTTATACATCATTAGGAGTAGGGTGAAAGATTAGCCTTGCCAGCTGCTCACTTGGGGTAAATGCTGATCTCAACCAAGTGACCATTGGGAACAGACAAAATGAAGAGGAAAATATTGGAGAGTGTTTTTTGTGTACCACCTCATTTGTCGCTTGTGGGAAATGTGCCACAGACGTTAATGGGAAAATAGCTGCCAGAGGTAGGCCCTTTCTCAGACTCAGAACGGAGTTAGGTTCCCACTTACAAATCAAACTTTATGCCATTGCCACCGATGGAAATAACCCGAGACCATTAACCCTTGAAATAAACAGTTCCTCTGGTATTCACTTTTCTGTCATGACACTCCCTCAAACTGAATCAGTCTGTTAGTTCTGTGTCAGGAGAGGCAGAATAGCCTTGGGGTGAAAGGAATCATCCAGAGTACTGAGAATGGAAGAATATGAATTTACCCATATCCAATCCTCTTCTCCCTTCTATAACAAATGCTGTCTTCTAGTCATCGCAGGACCATTTTGCACATCACAGTCCTCAACAATAGAAGCTTGACCATTTATCATCTCTACCCCCAGAACTTAAACTGTGGGGAGCACTTAGTAATAAACTGCTCCTCCCAATTTTCTGCCTGTGAAATATTTCACTTAAGTAATGAGGTCTAGTAAAGTTCCTCCAATACAGAAAGCTACAGTGGTGTTAACTCAGGTTTAGAGAATACGGAACACAACCAGTTGTACTTCTATATAAAATTTGACCTCGGTTCCACTCAAATGTGCATTAGATCCCAAGACTCACACTCCATCTAGTAAACCAGCAGCTTGATGGGATATTTGTGTGTAATTGTGACAGAAAGAAAGGACAAGATCGAGATGGGGTCTATTATAGTATTTAGGTTTCAGAAATTATAAATGTACATCTGTTAAAATTGTGAATGTCTGTGGGTTAAATATTCACCTTTGGTTTAAACCTTGTATGAAAAATTCAAAGCTGCTTATCAATTGAAATGCATTTGCCTGTTTGTCCTCTTGTTTTTTTGTAGGAGTTATTCTGTACATCTTGCTTGTTGGCTACCCACCTTTCTGGGATGAAGACCAACACAAGCTCTATCAGCAGATCAAGGCTGGCGCTTATGATGTACGTATATGAAAGTAACTTGATTTGACCAGCTTAATACTAAAATGGAACACCTTAATAATTCCTTTCCATCAATGTTGCCTATTGACTTTTACGCAAGATCCTGACATTGCACTGCGCCACCCAAGAGTATAAGACAGTGGGGTGCCACCCCTTCCCCAAACATGGACCGAAATAGCAGTTTGCAAAATTGAACTGTTTTTTTGTGCTGGATAGATCCAGCTGGCCCATGGATGACTCCAGCCCAACCAGATGGACAATAAATACTGCCTTTCCAGAGATAAGTCCTCTTTATTAAAAGTTCACGTTTCCCACTCTCATAATTCCAGAGATAACACAGATAGACATAGAGGACCTTGGGCTTGGGTTTCCCCCGAGCATGCAGAAGCAAATCAATTGCACTGAGTTAGTTCAACCTGCACATCTTGCTACCACAGAGATCTGATGAGTTTCCCATTACTTTACCAGCTCGGTTCACCAAATACACGTGCTTAAACATTTTCTGGAGCTGAAGTGCGAAGAATGCTGGTCCCCAATGGTGGCTTTACCTTTCCAGCTCCCATCAATGTTTTGTGTTGACCGCTCAATCGTTGAAAATGCTGTGGACTATCTTGCCTGATCAAGTCTGTCACAGAAGGCCAGTTTGTTCACACTGCCAGGCAGGCTGCTAGTGGAGCAAACTAAACCCAAAAGGACATCCTGCTGATCTGTCCTCTCTGACTAGTTGGTCATTTGATAATCGACTAAGTGTGGGTCTGGGTCCGAGTCTTGATTCAGTGGGAACTTACTGGTTGAAAAAAATAAGTTGATGGTGGATCAAGTGTAAGTTGACGAGCAGTATCTCTTTACTTATTAGTTACTGGCAACAACAGCTTTGGTTCCACTTTATCGGGGAATAGAGAAGTCTAAAGCTGCAAACCAGTTTTTACAAATTATTACACAGAAATAAATTGCAGCCCTCTTACATGTCACTAAGCAACGATCTGACAGTTGTCAGTAACTGCACTGGTTGCAAGGGATAAATTGTACCACAAATAATTCATGTCTTTCAAATAGTGAATATACAGATAATAACAAAAGTAAAGCACATTTTATCTTATTTTGTGTGTTTTTTTGGTCATCCAGCTTTTGGTCATCCACAAACATTCACTCCCTCCACCGACGCACAGTAGCAGCAGTGTGTACTATCTACAAGATGCACTGCAGGAATTCACCAAGGCTCCTTTGACAGCACCTTCCACTACCATCTAGACGGATAAGGGCAGCAGATAAATGAGAAAACCATCACCTGGAAGTTCCCCTCCAACTCATTCACCATCTTGACTTGGAAATATATCGCAGTTCCTTCACTGTCGCTGGGTCAAAATCCTGGAACTCCTTCTCTAACAGCACTGTGGGTGTACTTACACCACATGGACTGCAGCAGTTCGAGAAGGCAGCTCACCACCAGCTTCTCAAAGGGAACTAGGGATGGGTAATAAATGCTGGCCCAGCCAGTGAAGCCCACATCCCATGAATGAATAGAAAAAACAAGTGGCCATTCAATGTATTGGAGCAGTATAAATCACCACATGCTGAAGGAGACCATGTTTTATACCATTGGGTTTGATGATGTGATCCCTTTTGTGATAGATGAATTTTCTATGGCATTGGTTAATAAACCACTTGTATCTTCGTAGCACCTTTAACACAATAACAGGCCCAAAGGCACTTCACAGGAAAGCAAAATTTTACATTAGGAGATATTAGGGAAGATGACCAAATGCTTAGGCCAAGAGGTAAATTTAAAGGATGGTCTTAAAGGAAGAAAGAGAGGGGGGAGGTATAGGGAGGGAATTTCTGAGCGTAGGGCCATGGAATCCTATGGATTCCGTACACAAATGGTTGAGCAATTAAAATTAGAGATACTTAAGAGACCCTGACCAAAATGAGTAAAGTGCAAATATCTTTCAGGGTTGTGGGCATGGATGAACTTGCAGAGATAAGGAGAGGTGAGGCCATGGAGGAATTTGAAAACGAGCATTTTGAAATTGGGTGTTGCTTAACTGGGAGCCATTGTAGGTTAGCGAGCAGAGAGGTGATGGGTGAATGGGACTTGGTGCAGTCTTTGAAAATATTTTCTTAACCCATTTATTTTAAACTAGAAATAAAACCATCCGTAGTACTGACCAAAGGAGTGATGACTCCCACTTCCACTTAATATGTGAAAGAAACAAATGTGAGCAGAAATAAGATCTAATGAACTTGTGTGTAAAATATGCACCATTTCTTGCAAGTTTTCTGTTGTCTTTATCTCTGTTTTTCTCTTCCTCCTAGTTTCCTTCCCCCGAGTGGGACACAGTTACTCCAGAGGCCAAGAATCTCATCAACCAGATGCTGACAATTAACCCTGCCAAACGTATTACTGCCACTGAGGCTCTGAAACACCCCTGGGTCTGTGTAAGTGTTCACCTACTCGCATTGCTTAGGAAATGGAAGAGTGGTTTCAGCTTTCATCATTGCCTGGAAACATTTTGTGCATCCAGTTTCAAAATAGTATACCATGGCTAGTCCTACAAATTAGAAGGCAGGAACATCACACCTGGCAATGTATTTACAAAAGAAAGTTGGTTGGACTTAACCGTTTCACTAATGTTATTGAGGTGACTGGTAGATTTTTGTCTGCCTACATCCTCTGCTATTGCTATATTTGATGTGGGTTGTCCACATGCAACTCCTCTCTCCAGGACGGTGATCAAGTGTTCCAGATTGAAAGGACTATGAAGAAGTGAATTACATTCTGATGATGCCCAGTTCTCACTCCAAGAAAGCATTGCATAGCTAGTTAATATAGAAACTGTACTAAGACCACCTGTGTTTTTAATGGGCTGGGGAACAAATGGGGAAATGTGTTCACAGTAATTGAAGCAAGGAATGATATAGAAAAAAATCCTTTTTGAAATTAAATGTTTTGTTCACTTTCAGCAACGATCCACTGTTGCATCTATGATGCACCGCCAAGAGACTGTGGAGTGTTTGAAGAAATTCAATGCCAGGCGAAAACTCAAGGTAAGAAAGACAGTATTACAGTCAGTGCAGCAGAGGCTGTGCCTCGGGCCACTTGGGAATCTTGTATCCTATTTGTGAAATTCTTGGTGCATTGAGTGTCGTGGTCACAGATTTCAAAATGTTCAGATTGTTTTCTTCTCCTTTGTTTCTGAGCTCGAAAAGGAGACTTGCCCTAGTGCACAGATTCCAGACAGATTATTGATCCATTCATCCACTCATGAGATTGCCTCAATGAACCCCTGAAGTCAAATAACCCTCAGTCCCTTTTACTATGAAGAACTTGTCCAGTTCTCTTTTTTGAACTCGGTCATAATTTCTGCCTACCCAACCTCACTATTGGTCTGGTCTGCCTGTTTCTCAATATTTCACTAAAAAAAGATTTCCTGAATTTTCCTTTTCTTGCCTCCTTAATGTGAAACTAAGAGCATTGCTTTTGATGATCTCTGTATGTTTCAAATCTTCAGTATTAAATACTTCTATCAAATCACTCAGATTTTTTGGGAGCAAAACCCCAGAGAAGCTGAACGCTCTCCAGAGCTTGGACCCCTTAGGTCCAGAATATTGTTTTTCAGAAGCTTCTCAATCTGCTACAATTAATTAGTCTTGGACAAAAAAAGCCAATACAGAATGCTGGAAATTCTCAGCATCTGTGGAGAGAGAAACAGAGTTAACATTTCTGGTCAATCTTTCATCATAATAACCTTGCTGATCACATCTGAAATTGTTTTTTGTTTCCCTTTGGGGAGGATCAATATTGAGCATTATACATGAAGAACCATGCTCCTCTTCAGATATTACCATGGGATATTTGACATCCACCTCAAGAGGGCTGACAATGCCTCAGTCGAACAGTTTATTGAAAAAGTGGTGCCTCTGAAAATGCAGCACTTGCACAGTACTGCACAGGGAGTGTTGCTTTAGATTATGTGACAAATTATGTGGAGTTAGACTTGAACCCATGACCTTATGACTCTTAAGGTGAGAGTGCTACCAGTGAGCCAAGACTGACATCACATACTACATGACTACAAATCAAAGTAAAAATAATTTTAGTGATTGAGAGTTCAGATTACAAATAGATATGTGAAGCTGAATTACAAAATCTCAGCACAAAAATCAAACTAAGATTGCTATTTGGGGAAAATCCCAGAAAATTGCACATTAATCAATTTTTGAAGGTTACACATTTTTTATAATTAGACAATACTCAAAAAATATTTTTTGCAAAATACAAACTCATTTGTACATGGCAGACTAAAGAAACACAAGAGATTTTCAGAATACCTTCTTGTACCTGTTAAAGTGTATCATGCACCATCAATTATATACTGTGATGTGATGAAGTTTTGGAAAGACCATTCAATGGGACAATGTCCAGCTTTGGGTGGCCCCAGAAGTTCATATATCACCAAACAATGAATTTGCCCACTGTGTTTCATTTCCTAACTGCTAACTTGCTTTATTTAAAAAGGAATTAACTAGAGTAAAAATAAAATAAATTGCATAGTCTTCGTGGGTGTTAAATGAATAAGTGACTACTGTTAACCAGATTTGATAGCTTCAGTCCATTGTTGCTAATTCCAAATCCAAGTTCGAGTCAGCCCTGGCTAAGAGTGGGTAGCACTCTCACCTCTTGAGTCAGAAAGTCATGAGTTTTAGCATTACTCCAGAGACTTACAGCATGCTAATAGTATGCTGATAGGCTAATAGTACCAGGGAACTGCTGCACTGTTGAGGGTGGGGGCCGCCTTTTAGGCAAGATCTTAAAATGAGGCCCCAACTTCCCCCTAGGTGGACATTATCCTGTGGCACTATTTGAAGAAGAGTATGGATGTTCTTCTCAGTGTCTCGACAAGATTTATTCATCGAATAACACTACTCAAACTAATGATCTGGTCATTTATCATCTGTTTGTGAGAGTCTGTGTGTGCAAATTGGATGGTTCATTTCCTACACGGAAACAGGCCACATTTGAAAATTATTTAATTGGCTTTGGGCCAAATTGAGGTTATGAAAATTGCTTGAATCAGATTGTGATGTGATATTTTAAATTGTTTCCGTTGGCTGACATTTTCCTTCTCTCCCATCCAGGGTGCCATCCTCACTACTATGTTAGCAACACGGAACTTCTCAGGTTGGTTTAATAGAAACCCTTTGTTTTCAAAACAGCCAATTCCTTCATTAATCCCACAGCCGTTTGACCAATTCCTTCCATTAAATTTATAACTGTGGTTTTGATGTGAAGCTTCATTGCAAAACCAAGAGCAGAAATACTTGTGATAGGAGCTTGGGTCATTTGTAGCCGAGATAACCTCAAGCAATTGCTTTTTACATGAGACAAAAATAGTTGCCCCAGCATAACCCAATGGGGCATATTTTCACAGCATAAAAGCTGGTGCAATACACAGTTAAAATGGAAGCTAAAGCTTGTAGTAGTCAACATTTTAAACAGAGGTCCCAAGGTGCCTGGGAAACTGGATGTTAAGCAGGGGAAGGAGAACTGAGGAGTTGGTGACCGAAAGATAGGCCAGAATTTCACACTCCCCCACCAGTGGGTTTTAGCGTAAGGAGGGGGTGGCATGAAGTTGAATGAACGAGGTTCCCTACGGGTTCCCACCTGTCCCGACCACACAGTGATTTTATGCTGGGGCGGGCAAGCCCTCAGGATGGGAAGCCTGCCCTTTGCCAATTGAGGCCCTTAAGTGGCCAATTATTGGCTACTTAAGTGCCATTCCCCACCTAGCCTCAATTTTAGGCTGGCAGGAGGACTGACTTCGTGTGAGAGAAACCTGGAAATCAACAGACTTAGATCTTGGGCACTAGTGAGGTTGCCTCCATCAGAAGCCCCTTTCTGAAGGCGGACTCCCCCACCCCAAACAACTCCCAACTCCCTTAAGATGCAGTGGCCTGTGGGCCCTGACTCTCCCCACCCCCCTCTTCCTCCCACCCGATCCCAGCCTTGATTTCTGCCTTTGGGCCTTCCCTACCCTCTCCGCCTGGGACCCCTTGAACTTAGCTTGGTCTCCGGTGCTGGGACTTAGTCTCGCATGTCTTCATGCACTTGCTATTCAGTCCACTGCAGCTTTTGTCGTTGCAGGGCCTAGAGAGCTGCCAGTCAGTCAGATTGGTCAGCAGCTAAGGCAAGACTTGCTCCCAAGAGAGGAACACAGGTCTTTCTTACAGCCACTTGACGTTCATTCAAGTGTGAAATGGCTGCAGGGCACTCGGAGTTGGCGGAGAATCTTCGGATGGTGTGAAGTGACACCCTGCCACCTGAAAAATTCAGCCCATGGATTTGGAGGAATTTAGGAGCTGGTCTAAGCCATTGGCCCATCAGCCTGTGATTATGGCTGATTTGTGACCTAACTCCCTGTACCCCACATATATGCCACATCCCTTAATACTTGTAGTTAACAGAAATCTTTCAATCTCAGATTTAAAATTAATACGACCTGACATTAACTGTCATTTGCGGAACAAATTACCAAACTACTACAGTCCTTTGCTTGTTGGTAACTTCTTCTGAAAGGCCTGGCTCTAACATATTGATTCTGCCCCCATTTATAGACTTCCCAAATAGTTTCTCTTTGGCTACCCTCTCGGTTCCCCTTAACGTCTGGAAGATTTGGGCCTTTTCTATTCTTGCTAAATTCCAACACGTACAGCCATAGTTTGTTATCTCTTCTCGTAATCTCACCTTTGCAGTCCAAGTATCATTCTGTTAAATTTCTGTGAGGGGAGAGAGAGAGAGATTTAAGGAAAGAATCCCAGAGAATTGGTTGCAGGCAGCTTAACAGTCTACAGATTCTGTACAAATGGTTTGTTAAAAGGAGGTGCCCTTGTGACCAAAGTCTGAGAAATAGGCAGTTTGACAAGGGATATTAGGCTGGGGTAGGTATGGAGCTAGAGAGAGACATGGGAATAGGCGGATCTAGAACCAAATCATTGATATTTAACACGTGTTGACACTTGGAGAAAGTGTTATATCCTACCAGTTTCCAGCTGCAATACAGTTTGTACACATTTTTCTCAGTATCTCCGCATTTTCAGCCTCACTTTTCACCTTTTACGAAGTCTATATTTTTGCATGATATACACATCATTTTAGACAGTCTCATATCTCAGCACGTCATAAATCATGCGCCCAATAATTCTTTTGTTTTCAAATTCCTTACAACAAATTTGTACATTTTGACCGTATGACCTGCGGAGCTGAACATTTTTTCAACCTTCGCATAAAAGAAAGTTATTGGATTTTTCCTTGGCTGTTTTCCACTTGTTGATTCCTTGTCGTCTCATTATGTGAGTGTTGATACATCACTGCACCAAGGATTGGTGTGCCAGACTTTATAACTTGAAAGAAAATGTGCAAGTATTTGAAGTCTATCAGAACAGAAGTGTAAGCATTCCACGATATTCCCAAGTGCAATTGTTCACCACCTTCCTTTTATGATTTACAGAAATATGTTTCAACTAAGCATGAGGTTGTCAGACAGTGCAACATAAAGAGCAGACATTAGACCTATTCAGAGTAAGGTAGCATTCGGTTCATCTTGTTCCTATAGCTTGAGTTAGGCTTACCTCCTTCCCTATATTTATACACAGCTGTTCACTGTCAAAGCAACATATGTCACAAGTCATAGACAGACCTTTCTAACTCCAACTCCTTTTTCTCCCTTATGATGAGACTTATTAAGGGACACTATGTTTACTCCAAAGCATCCTGTGTTCTCCCTGTAAATATCTAATTATGAAAATACTACTGGCAAGGCTAGCATTTATTACCCATCCCTAACTGCCCTGATTAATCATATCTAGTCAATATCTGTTCTAGCCAGTGCTCCCTTTGATAAAAAATCACCTGGAGAGGAACTTATGATCCATCTTTGTCAGTTCCTGCTGGTTTATCCTTCACTTTCGGTTACTCTATTTCATTATTGACTCTTCACTCTGCAGTGTGTTCAGCACAGTTGCACAACAGCCGAGGTGCGTAGCCAAGACTCCCCCTCTCATCCCTTCCAATTCAGGGTGGAGAGGGAACTCTACAGCCAAACCGCTCTCCTGTGTTCTGAAACATCCCATTGTTGCTCGTGAAGCTTGTATCAATAGCAACCCTGAATCACATCAGACTGTGTGCTTCCCTATTCAGCAGTCAGAGTTAAAAGATGCAGAAACATTTTTTTATATTAATTCCCAGCATGTGGGTTTCACTGGCCAGGCCAGCGTTTGTTGCACATCGCGACATGGCCTTGAGAGGATGGTTTTCTGTCTGTTGGAACCTCTGCAGTGGTGAAGGTATTCCTACTGTGCCCATTGCAGTCTTGGTATAACTGAGTGGCTTGCTAGGCTATTTGAGAGGATAGTTAAGAATCAGTCACGTTGCTGTAGGTCTGGAGTCCAGACCAGATGCAGATGGCAATTTTTTTTGATGAAGATCATTACTCAACCAGATGAATTTTTATGACAGGTAGTTACATGGTCACCATTACTGAAACTAGCTTTTTATTCCAGATTTATTTAATGACCTGAAGTAACAAAAGGCTTTGAACGCGTCTCCAGATCGTTAGTCTGGGCCATAGATTATATGTCTAGTAACGTAACCAACTGTGCTACCATTCCCTGAAGCCCAGGTTCACACTCTCCACCAGCCAGAAAAGCAGGGAAGAAAAGTCTTTCCAATGTGAATGATAGCACTTGCTGGTCAAGCAATTTGGAATCTCCATTTAGTTAATGGAGCAAAGGTTTTCCTGCTACTGATGTACTGGTGGGTTTCAATGGATTGATGACTGTCTTTGTGCAACTTGTGAGTGAGAATGGGATGTACTCCTGGTTGACTGGGCTTATATGGATAGTGTTGGACAAGGGAAGAAGGCAAAGAAGGGAAGTGAACAAACTTCAGTGATGTACTAGAAAAGCAGGAAATACCACAGCTTTCAGGCAGGATAGAATTGCAGACATTGGCTTGTAAAGTTGGTAAAATTTGATCTACTTTCAGAGTTAATGAGATGTTCGCTGAAACTGGAGGATGTCTCCACATTGACTGTTACTCTTCAATTCATAAGGCTCTACATCACATTTACCCTGATTGACTGAACTTTTAGAAGGAAAGTACAATTCCTGATTATCTGTTGCAACTTATCCCATAATAATCTGTCCATAATGCTGTGGTTCCCAGTTTAGCTGTGGATTTGTATCAATGATCAACAGAGCTTGAGAGTTACACTGACAGCACGTCTCAAAATTGA
Source organism: Carcharodon carcharias (assembly GCF_017639515.1). Classification (NCBI taxonomy): domain Eukaryota; kingdom Metazoa; phylum Chordata; class Chondrichthyes; order Lamniformes; family Lamnidae; genus Carcharodon; species Carcharodon carcharias. The sequence continues at coordinate 15,910,437 of NC_054483.1, read as the reverse complement.
ACCTCAGAAAATGAGAATAAAGCCCCTGTCTAATACTGTGACATTGCAAAGCAGCAGATACTGGGGATCTCTCATGGCTGCCTGGCTTGTTGGATTTGGACGGTTGATATAAAAACCAGTCAAACTCTGTGGCCATGGTATGAGAAATCCTTTGAACCACTGTAATTAATTTGGAGCCTGAACCAGTTATACATGAGTATCGTTCCAGATGCAGTGGTCAAAGATATTGCCAAATTTTTACGCAAGAAGAGTTGAACTGACTGCAGACATGCATCAGGATTCTAGAGGCGTTCATAGAGATATGTGGCACAGTATGCTGCCTCAAATGAATTTAATGTGTGGTTAAGCAGTGCTGAGTGTGTTTTGCTGATGTTGCTTGCTTTCTTTTTATTCCCACCAACAGTGGGCAGACAGACCACTGCGCCAGCTACAATGACAGCTGCCGCCAGCGCGACTGTTGGTCTCGTTGAACAAGGTAGACGTGTGCGGGCGGACACTGCAGGTGGAGGGCATGCTCAGAACTAATGCTCTGCTTTCATACCTTGTGAACGTACCCTACCTCGTGTATTTGTTGTCTGGATATTTCAATCCCATTTTAACTGGCTGGGCAGCAAGGAGAAGCTTTGGGTGATTTTTTCTTTCTTAACATGAGGACCACCAGAAATCAGATCGGGAACTTCCATTAATGGCATTTCAACTAAACAGCCACCAGTTTGAATTAAGATAATTTGTGAATGAGACAATCCTTGGGATCAGCTTCTGAGCTGCTTGGCGAAAGCATATTTTAGCCTAAGCATGAATGTATGGCCAATGCAGTTCTTGTGAGTGGCTCAAGTTGATCCCAGTGAACTACTACTCCATTCCAAGGCACTACCAGAAAGTTAGAATTCAGAAGACCAGCAAGTTTTTTGCTGGTTCAACAGATCATCTGTGCCAATTCATTGAGTTCACGTCTTGACAGACAAGTCTAAAAATGAGCCATTGAAATGGTTGCCTATAGTGTGGTACAGGCTAGATTGTAATGTCCAATTGCTGCAGTCAGTTTGGTTTACCTGTTTTTGCCCTTTAAGCGTCTGTCTTGTTTGGTGCAGTCTATTCGTATGCCCCTGTCTTGCACAACTGTGCAATGTTTTATGTACACTGTTGTTGGCACTATTTCTGTTGCCTGAGACAAGTCAAGTGTAGGTTTTAAACATTGCAAATTGAGTTTGGTTTCCTCAATTTATTTGTGCATTTGCAGCCCAATAATCTCAAAGGTTTAACAAGAGTGTTGGGCATTGGCATGTCTTTATGTGTGGCCCCTGGGGAGCTAACCTCCACTAAATTTCTCAAAGAGCAATGCTATGTTCTTCAGGTGAGAGAAGGACTTGCTATAGAATATCCGGATGTAACTGGTGTTAAACTTCGAGTTTGGAATGCTGCCTGTCCAACTCGTGCATGGATACATAATGAGCATGTAGTGGATATCCAGTGAAAAGAACACTCTGAAACTCTTTCATTCCCCCTTGACTCAATGAATGAGTGCACTATGTAATGTGCCATTATCGTATAAATCAGAAAGCTCGTATCCTTCCACACATCCTTCCCTTGCTTGAAACCTTTAACTGCACCAAATAATCTAATCTGAGCTGGAACAGTGATGAAGGTGTTGACGCTGACTTGTTAATCCTGAGGTGACAGGTGAATGGCCAGCCTGGATCCCTGAACCTGATTGACCCAGTGATCCCAACTGGCTCTTTCAGTGTAGTGTTAGGCTTGGGCATTACGCCCCTCGAGGTGAAATGGCCTGCAGACACTCCATCTCAGGTTTAGATGGTACTTGTGAATATGAAAGTCTGTCCTGAGGGAGAAAAGGCAGACAATTTTTGGTGAGGTGGCATTGACAGTATTTGCACACCTTGAGGGCCATAATGTAGTATCAGTATGGCGTGAGGATAATTTTCTATTGGGAACTGTAGTCAAATCCTGAACTGAAATAACCAACTTTTACAGGATATCAAGAGTTACCAAATCTGACCTCTCAAATTTGGCTAGCCATGAGATTCGTGCAGTTGAATGCTCAAGAGCTTGAAACTCAGAATATACTTGAATATTAATTCAGTGTAAGATCCAAGAATTTTGTAAACCTGTTTTAAGCAGTACAATCTTGGGCAATATCAACAGTGGGCAGCAAAAGCAGCTTGATATCAGAATTCCCAATTGTTGCCGGGTCTTTGGAGAAAAATATGAAAATTAAACAGACCTCATTATCCTAAGCAAGTTAAAGTAACAATTGCAATTGGCTTGTCTGGGTTTCAACTCTTGGTTTTAAAGCCACTGAAGCAGCTGTACTGGTGAAACATCTACCCAAAACTATCTTGACCTCCTTGCAGAGTAAGATGGTGAGGTGGGGGAGGGAGAGTAACTTTGAGGAAAGGGAGGAATAAGTGTATATGGTATAAGTAGAGACAAGTTTGCCCCTCACTGACTTTGTGATCTTGTTGCTTCATGTCAGTGGCTGTACTTGCACTTTTGAAAAGTGAATGCTGCATGCAGAAAGAAAAAGCCGTGTGCATGCGAAAATGGGGCTTGCTTGCTCTGTTTCGTTGTGTGTTACGAGGTTATTTCTCCCTATCGCAGCGTTCTTGTGGAATTGGGATGGTTGCATGTGTGATGTTAAGATAATACAAAAGACCTCTTTACAGGGTCACATGCTGGAGGGCAATTAAGCATGAGACCTCTGTGAAATGGTTGAACTAGAGTGGCTGAAATGGAGACAGCACGCTGCTTGAAATTAAGATTGGTGCTTTGGTTGAGGGTGCTATCTTGTACAAGTTTCCATGAAAACAATCTAAGTTCACTAAGAATTCACTCTTCACCATTTCCAGTCAGGGCATCAAGTGACCTCTGTCCTCGTTGTGTTGGCAGGCCACAAGAGCACTCAGTATTGACTATCAATGAGTTTTCTAACTTTTCCATGTTGGAGAAACTATTGGTCTTCCATTAATATATCCCCTCCACCAAACACCTCCCTGAGGTCAGCATCTTACAGCCCCCTCAACAATCCAATTGGGATACCCTCCTCCATCCCTCGGGAATGCAACAGGGAAACTCTTCCCCATCCCTCAACAATCTAAATGGGATTTCCTCCTCCATCTCTCAATCCAAATCTCTTCTCCCTGCCCTGACCTTCAACAAACCAAATGATATTGGTGTCTCTGACCTACATTGATCCAACAAAGATCAAGATCTCCAGTCTCCCATCATAACCACCTCCCAAAACAATCCACAGGGCAATTGTAAAAAGAGCTGATGTAATGTTTCAACTGCATTGAAAGTCATGCTGCAGGCAGATGGTCGTAACCATGGAACATGGATACCTGAGACCCACTGGACGCTGAAGAACTGTTGAAAATTGCTGCATGTAGGAGGAAATCACAGCCACCAGCCTGTAGACATGCAGTGGGACAGCACATTTGGTCCTCTTGATGGCACTCCCTGCCCTCTGCTCCCCTCGTCAGCACACTGTTTCAATGTTGGAGTTAGAGACTATTTTACTTGTTAATTCTTCCCTATTTAAAGCTTCCCTTAACAAAAATGTCATGACACAAGTAAATTGATTTAACCTGACATCACTCTTCTAACTACAAAGACGACTTCTGACCCCTGTTTGAAGGGACATGAGAATGCTTTTCTTTGTCCTTACACAAACTCTAGACTTTGTAGCATGGTTATGATGCAATTTGTTTGACTTGGTCTTGGACACTGCTTTTCAGAGCTATATTCGGAGACATCTCCACTGAGGAGATGTCTGCTCAGAGGAATCGTTCTCTCCAAGAGCTGCCAAGGGTTGTAAGTTTTACTTAATCTGAGCATGACCAGGGAGCAATCGTAAATAGGATTGATGTAATATTTCAACTGCGTTGAAAGTCACATACAGGCAGATAGGCATAACTATAGGAACGTGGAGACCTGAGACCCATTGAACCACGAGGAACTGTTGAAAACTGGCCGCTATTTGATTTAATTTCTTGTCTTTCTCTTTTGAATCTTCTGTCTCCTTGATCCACCTCTACTTATTGCAAGGTAAGGATGGCTCTGATCAGCGCTTCATTGCCATTCCAACAAGCTCCGTACTTACTCTGCTAATATTGATTTGTTTTTGATCTAACCTTTCTCATTTTTTTTCTTTTGCTGTTCTCACCTCAGTTTAGACACATTAATGCCTTAACAGATGTGTACATTGGGCGCAAAACATTATTTAAGATCCTTTGTTGAATTTAGTTGCAAGTATTAAGCTTTCTAATAATACTTTTTTCTTCTTGGGGAAGGAGACCTACCTGATGCAGACATTGAAACTGTCTTTTAATTTGGGTTTGCAACGGTTTGAAAATGTCATGGGGACACTTGGAAACTTCTAACTGTCCACCATTATGATTGAACTTGTATATGTCAATGCATGGAGCTCACATTGGGACTGGGACTTAAAGCTTAATTTGTTTTAACACAGTGAGATCAAACCTAGTTTTGTGGCAACTCAAGTAACACCATAAGCTAGCGCCAGAGTTCACATCTGGTTTGAAGAAAAGCTGAAGACTGAAAATTTGGAGTTCTGAATTTCCTCAAAGCTTACGTCATTAATTAATTTCCCAGTTAGCGAGAACTGTACCAAATTGGGCATTCATGTCGTATCATTTTCTTTAAAGGCTTATGTGCTGTGTTGGGTTTAGCACGGTTGACCTTTCACTTAGATTGTGGAGACTACTGGACACATTCTTCCTAGCTGTCTGAATAGCTGCTACCTCCTCAGAATCCTTATATTTTTCAGCAGCACTGGGCTAAGGCTTTTTGGGAATGGCTGTGATTAGGCCAATTTCTGTGCTTTTGGAACAGTGATCTCTGGGACCAATTTTGGGGGGAGTGCTCAAGATTGCAGTTGATGTTAAGATCACACAAGCAAGTAGCAGCTGTGGAACACAAACCCTGAAAAAAAAATCCCAGCTGGGATTTCCAAACAGTTTTTTCATCTGTATAAAAACAAAAAAACTGCGGATGCTGGAAATCCAAAACAAAAACAGAATTACCTGGAAAAACTCAGCAGGTCTGGCAGCATCGGCGGAGAAGAAAAGAGTTGACGTTTCGAGTCCTCGTGACCCTTCGACAGAACTTGAGTTCGAGTCCAAGAAAGAGTTGAAATATAAGCTGGTTTAAGGTGTGTGGGTGGGGGGCGTAGAGATAGAGAGACAGAGAGGTGGAGGAGGGGGGGTGTGGTTGTAGGGACAAACAAGCAGTGATAGAAGCAGATCATCAAAAGATGTCAACGACAATAGTACAATAGAACACATAGGTGTTAAAGTTGGTGATATTATCTAAACGAATGTGCTAATTAAGAATGGATGGTAGGGCACTCAAGGTATAGCTCTAGTGGGGGGGGCGGGGTTTATATAATGGAAATAGGTGGGAAAAGGAAAATCTTTATAATTTATTGGAAAAAAAAAAGGGGGTCTCCTCTACATTGGAGAGACCAAATGTAAACTGGGCGACCGCTTTGCAGAACACCTGCAGTCTGTCCGCAAGAATGACCCAAACCTCCCTGTCGCTTGCCATTTTAACACTCCACCTTGCTCTCTTGCCCACACGTCTGTCCTTGGCTTGCTGCATTGTTCCAGTGAAGCCCAACGCAGACTGGAGGAACAACACCTCATCTTCCGACTAGGGACTTTACAGCCTTCCGGACTGAATATTGAATTCAATAACTTTAGGTCGTGAGCTCCCTCCCCCATCCCCACCCCCTTTCAGTTTCCCCCTTCCCTTTTTTTTCCAATAAATTATAAAGATTTTCCTGTTCCCACCTATTTCCATTATAAAAAAAACCCCCACTAGAGCTATACCTTGAGTGCCCTACCATCCATTCTTAATTAGCACATTCGTTTAGATAATATCACCAACTTTAACTTTAACACCTATGTGTTCTATTGTACTATTGTCGTTGACATCTTTTGATGATCTGCTTCTATCACTGCTTGTTTGTCCCTACAACCACACCCCCCCTCCACCTCTCTGTCTCTCTATCTCTCCGCCCCCCACACACACACACCTTAAACCAGCTTATATTTCAACTCTTTCTTGGACTCGAACTCAAGTTCTGTCGAAGGGTCATGAGGACTCGAAACGTCAACTCTTTTCTTTTTCATCTGTACTTTTTTATGAGGCAGTGAACAATTCCACAAACTGCAATTAGCAAAAATGACCAGTTCAACCATATTTTTTAAATTAATTTTCTAAATGTGAGCAAAGCCGGTATTTGTTGCCTATCCTTAATTGTCTTTAAGAAGGTGGGGGTGAGTTACCTTCCTGAAGGACTGTAGTCAATGTGGTCAAGATGCTCATACAGTGCCATTGGATTGGGAGTGCTAGAATTTTGACCAAACGATGATGAAGGAAAGTCAAATACACGTCCATGTAAGGATATGTGTGATTTGGAGGGGAACCTGGAGATGATGGTTTCCTATAAACCTGCTGCCCTTTATCCTTCTTGATAGTGGCAGTTTTGGATTTGGGAATATCCAAATTGAGTGCTAGACAATTTCACCCAGGGATAACCACAAGAAAAGAACATATCTGTTCTTCCTGACTCCCCAAAGCCTGTCCACAATCATCAAGGCATAAGTCAGGAGTGTGATGGAATACTCCCTTCTTCCCTGGAGAGTGCTGCTCCAACAACATTCAAGAAGCTTGACACCATCCAAGACAAACCAGCCCACTTGATTGGCCCCCTTCCATGAACATTCACTCCCTCCACCACCGATGCACAGTGGCAGCAGTGTGTACCATCTACAAGATGTACTGCAGAGATACACCAAGGATTCTTAGACAGCACCTTCCAACCCCACGACTGCTACCATCTAGAAGGACAAGGGCAGCAGACACGTGGGAACACCACCATCTGGAAGTTCCCCTCTAAACCACTCACCATCCTGACTTGGAAATATATCACCGTTCCTTCACTGTCGCTGAGTCAAAATCCTGGAACTCCCTCCCAAACAGCACTGTGGATGTACCTACACAACAGAGACTGCAGCAGTTCAAGAAGGCACTCAGCGCCATCTTCTCGAGGGCAACTAGGGATGGGCAATATATGCTGGCCTAATCAGCGAAGCCTATGTCCCAGGAATGAATTAATAAAAACTATTGGTCAGAAGATTTTGAATGCACTGTGCATATATACACCCATAGAATGTCAAAAGGGTTCAAATAGACCCAACTGACTTTGCTAAAAACGTGAGCAAAGCAATCCATATTCATTATCTTTCCACTGCAAGGTGATTATTTATAGGGTTTTTACACAAGATTTTAGAAAAAGAATGTTGGGTTAGTTGAACTGCAGTTTTAATGTCACTGGGTTCTTCACCTCACATCTGCAGCAGTAAAACTCTAGTTTGAAGTTGTTTTAAGAGCTTCTTTGGTGTAATCCCACAAGGGTAGTTCTTTGAACTGTGCACTATGCAGCCATTCTTTTGAAGTTCAACAATGAAGCTGACAGCATCTCAGTGAGGTCACTACAAAGCAGACAGGCCCAGTTACCAGTGTGTCGGAGCTTTAATTCAAGGCATGTTACTCTACCAAAATGTTCTGAATGAATCCTTTTCAGGCTGGACAGTCCACATTAGGAAGACTAATGAAACAAAAGAGCCTTGACCCTGAATTTAAAACTGTGGCTGATCTGGCCGACTAATCTTGGAGCAAGATTTTCAGTGCAAAGACTATGGCTTGCTCCAGAAAAAATCTGCTGCATCTTAAGCAAAATAGCTGAATAAATTGTCCTTGGAAGGTTATTGAATGTAGTATGGATAATAAATTCATCAATGAATTGTTAAACTTAAACATGCAGTAATAGTGAACTGCTCCCAGTCAGTCATTTGCAAGCTTACAGGACAAGAACACAGATATTTAATGAAGAGATACCTTACAAAAAGCCAGCCTTGGTATGAGGTGGTTGAATGGGTACAGTATCTTTGGAAGCTTGTTTAGCATTAGCTCTTTTTACTTAGTGACAGATTAGTCACCCATGTGTACACATTAAATTAATTACACACCTGTCAGGTGTTTGCATTGTGCCACCAAAGACATAGACATAGTTTACAGGTAAGTGTGCAAAGGTTTGCAAAGGAATGGGTTAGAAACTCTTGGGTATTATAGAGATTACATTAATGCATTTTCTCATGGCACGCTTATGATGCATCTAATCCAAATTTTTTTTCCATCATTGGTATCACAGTTGAAAAATCAAACTGTTATACAACATTTGGGATTACATTGAACAACCTCTTGTTTAAATATGGTACATTGATGTTAACATGGGGGGGGAGAAATGATGGAGTCTGACCATGCGGGTGAAATAAGTATTGTGACCCCTTTAACCATCTTCCCCTTAAACAGTGAGCTTGTGGGTTAGTCACACTCACGATGTGTAACATGAATTCTCCCTGAGCCAGTTCTTTTGAGAGTGCAGTAGGAAATTCTCTCGATGGACAGCTGAGCCCGTTTGTAGATGGACATGCAGAGTTTAAGGTGATGTGTGCGCAGCCATATTTGGGCAAGTATTGGATCTGTGCATGCCACAGAAAAAACAAGTGAGTCAAAGACCCAGTTCGCCTACGAACGTCATTGAGCATCTGGTGTACCCTAGCTGGTTTACTTGTCCTTTAACAATGTGTTATGTTTGCAGTGGTTAGAGCACAAGTGGAAACAGATAAATTATAGCCTGTTAGGACAGTCATGGTTTTAGTCTGCAAGTTGAGATACAAATGTAATTTTCTTTTCTTTTCCCTTTTCAAAATACAGCAGCCAAAAGTTTATTAAACAAGAAGGCCGATGGAGTCAAGGTAGGTTTCCAGCTCAACTTCCATCTTTTCTTCTTTTCACAGTTGATCGATCCTTATTTGCTTTTATTTTTATATTTTTAGTTTGCATTTTCTGGCTTCTGTTAGTGCCTGCTATCACAGTTGAACAATACAAAAAGGATCTTTAAGAACAAAAAGCAAGGAATTGTGCATGATATTCAAAAGTACTAAATGAACTGCAAATTGGTAGTACAGCTACAAAATGGGCGACCGCAGTGATTCAACATGTAGATATATCGAATGTCCTTGGGTAAGGCACTTAGCTGCATCTAACCCAAGGAAAACTGCATGGGGGAGCTTCAAACCAAAGATTCTGACTTGACACAATCTTAGGCATTTATTTGGCAGAGATGATTTTTTTCTTTACTTCCCCCACCCACCTCACCGCCTTGCAACATGTTCTTCCATCCCCACTTCCTTCAGCCACACAAGCAATGTCATGCATCCAGCACTGAGGTGATGCATACAGTGTGATTAATATCCAAGCATATTTCAGCAATGATCAATGGTGCAATGTTATGCATGGCTACAGTCACAATACAAACCAGTTCCACACATGGTGCCAAGCTACATCGTGGGAGTTCAAAACAGTGAGGAGCCAATTGAGGTCAGCGTTGAAGATTTTCGTTCCACGACAGCAGCTCTTTATAAGACAGTTTGTAGGCTTTTCAATTGATTTCCTCTGAAGAATGATGCAAACCTTATTGCAAAGGCCAAAGTAGCCTTGCCTTCAAGTAGGGTGCAGAGGCAGTGAGTTATGCTCCGCTTTGTTTTTAAATTTCACTTGTGTCGTTATCCCTCAGCTGGGAGAGCAGCTTGGGGTTTAGATGCACCCCTCAGCGGAAGTCAGTGGGCGTTAGAAAAGGGGGCTAACATGGTGAGATAAACCTCACTGATATTTTCTCCTTCCCTGACACTTCGAAATGCTCAGCCAAGACCAGCAAGTGATGTGGGAAAGGATATTCAGAAGGGTAGCTGAGTCTTGATAACAGGAAACGCATAAGTTTGAACCTGAGTCTTTGCTATGAAGCCAGATGCTCTTGTCTCTGCCAACTGAAGCACCTGCTCAGTCAAGCACATGTTGAAGGTTACCACTAAGTAATTATATTGTACAACCAGCAGAGACTGGTTGTATCATCTGTCTGTATCATGGATAACTGGGCAATTTAACTAAATTAATAATTCTATATCCTGATGATATGGCTGAGAAGTTTTTTTAGTACTGTTTGAATGAAAATTTACACTCAAACAGGAAATGCTTCAGCTTTTTGATATGTGACATTCTTTCCATGTGACAAAACAAGTTATGTTTTACAGTTTTTCCAGTTGACTGGGTCTTGGGTCAAGAGTATGCAATCCACCGTTTGTCAGGGAAGAGAATCCATGTTGCAGAACTTGTGTAAAGCAGCAAGGTGTGCTAAACTTTTTTTTAAAAAAAGAGGTTTAGTTTATGGACTAAGAATAAATATTAGGTCTGTCAGCATTTGCAAAGGTTGACAGGTTGCATCTTTGAATAGAACCCGGCTATGACAAATAGCCTTTGCCAGAAAGACTATCACTTATACCTTTACAGTTGCTGTCAGTCCTGCCATACATTTCCAATTTTTACTTCAGTTTCCAGGTTTCTTGTGATTCCGAATTTGTTAATTGTGAATAAATATCAGACAGTATGTGGTTTTGCAGAGAATTACAAAGCAGTAATTTAAAAGAGCAGTCTGATGTCTTGGTTCATCATCAGCAGATTGTTGAGCATTCATGACAAGGGTGATTTGTCATTAAAGGTAGTGCAGGACTTGGAAGTTTAATGCATGACTGATCGTCACATAATTGGATTGGTAGTTGAACAAGTTCAGTCACCTTTCTCCCCCACCACACAATTTACCTCCCATCCTTCACCATCTTCAGCATAGCTGAATTGTGACGGCAGAGTGAAAGGATAGTTTTGGTTTATTGAGTGACATCTGTAAGTTTTGTAATGCAACTGGCAGGCATTACAGCGTCCACAACATGTGCCCAAAGCGATGGTCGGGTCAGGAAGAATTGGGAAAGAGAGGTCAGCTTTTGCGATTATTTCTGATTTTGTTGAGACAAAAATTCATCATCTGCTTCCAAACATTATGGAGCAAAATTTCTTCTATCAAGAATGTTAATGAAAAACTGGGACTGAAAACAAAACTCTCACAATGAAGAATTTTGTCCCTTTGTATTTCAATCGTCTGCTACTCAAACATGAGTAATACTGTGCATGCCAGAAACAGTCTGAATTTGTTCTGGTTGGAACTGAGTTATGCATGCCTGAGAAATTTTTATCTTGTACAAAATACAATAATATATCCTGCTTGGCCACTGAAGGAGAGAAATGGGGCTGTATGGGAAGCCAGTTGCAAACCAAATATTATGCAAGCTTTTATAAAGCCTCAAGCTTAAACCAAGAAAGAGGAGAGTATATTCAAGGAGCCTTTCCCAAACATCTGCTTCATTTAGGTTAAATTAATGCTTTTATATATTCTTGATATCCAAAGATTTAAATGTTAAAAATTGCAAAATTTAACAACAAAACTAAATGCATCCAATTGATAGGGACATTGTCGCACAGTGGTATGTTACTGGACTAAGTATCCAGAGATATGAATTCATATAACATCATAGCAGCTGGGAAATTTAAATTCAGTTGGTAAAGAAACTTGAAATTTAAAAGCATGTAACAGTAATGGTGACCTTAAAAATACTGAATTATTGTAAAAAAAACCTCTGTGGTTCACTCATGCACTTTATGGAAGGAAATCTGCCATTTCTTACCCAGTCTAGCCTATATGTAACTCCATACCTACAACAATGTGGTTGACTTTTAGTTGCACTCTGAAATGGCTGAGCAAATCACTCAGTTCTATGCAAGAAGGTGACTCTCAGCTACCTTCTTGAGGACAATTTAAGATAAGCCATAAGTCTCGAATTAAAAAAAAAACTAGCTGTGTTACTAAACATCATAATATTCAAATTAGAGATGTATTGAGCAACAGGGAAAAATTGGCTTTAATAACTAACGGCATTAAAGGGAGCCGAGTGCCAAATCTGAGAAGCAAAGATGAATAGCTATCAGATTATTAGCAATTGATTTGCCCCGTGCCTTGTTATTTGTTGTTCTAATGATCAAGACCCTGAGAATGTGACCAGTCAGGCAGTTTGTCCATTGACATCTAAGGAAACCTCCCCGTGAGATGATGGCTGATCAAAGGCACAAGTGCTTTAGAAAACTAATTTTTCAACATAATTTTTGTTAGTTAAATTAATAATCAAAGTATTAAAATATACTGAAATATTTCAGGAGTGACAGTTAAGTTTTTCAAATAAAGGAACCATTAGCATTTAAAGCAGACTATAAAACCAATCTGTTTCAGCTTCACTGGCTCCAATGGAAGATGCAAGTTAATAAAGAAAGGCTCACTAACATAAATGCATTCTTTGAGAATTTTGTAGTATATTGGTTAGATTACTGGACTAGTCGTCCATAGGCCTGGATGAATGATCCAGAGACATGAGTTCAAATGCTACCATGGCAGCTGCAGAATTTAAATTCAATTGCTTAAATAAACATGGAATAAAAAGCTAACGTTATTAATGGTTACCTGATTGTTGTAAATGTCCACCTGGTTCACAGATGTCTTTTCGGGGAAGAAACTTGGATCCTAACCTGATATGGCCTAATGAGCCACTTGATTGTATTCAACGTGGCAGCTCACCACCACCTTCTCAAAGGGAATTAGGGATGGGCAGTAAATGCTGGCCATGTTAGTAATGCCCACGTTTTTAGTAATGAGGTTGAACTATATTGGTTTGACTGTTCATATCGAAAATGATGAGCAGACCCTTGCTCTGCTTTGGAGGCATGAATGCCACATGGTCAAACCAAGTAACTAAGCTTCTAGTTGCAATATCCTCCCTGAAGAAATAATGACATGGCTAATAGTGACTATATTAAATGAGGTCCCACACTGACATTCATAGTAGACTCAAGACATTTCTGTGAATGTTATGTCAAAGGTAAATAATTAAGTCTATAAGACCATAAGACATAGGAGCAGAAGTAGGCTATTCAGTCCATATAGTCTGCTGTGCCATTCAATGAAATCATGGCTGATCTGACAATCCTCAATTCTACTTTCTTGCCTTTTCTCCATAACTCTTGATTCCCTTACTGACTAAAAATTTCTCTGTCTCAGCCTTGAATATACTTAATGACCCAGCCTCTACAGCCCTCTGCGGTAAAGAATTCCACAGATTCACTACCCTCTGAGAGAAGAAATTCCTCTTCATCTCTGTTTTAAATGGGTGCTCCCTTACTCTGAGATTATGCCCTCTGGTCCTAGACTCTCCCACAAGGGGAAACAACATTTCAGCATCTACCCTGTCAAGCCCCCGAAGAATCTTATATGTTTCAATGAGGTTGCCTCTCATTCTTCTAAATTCCAATGAATACAGGCCCAACCTACTCGACCTCTCCTCACAAGAAAAATCCCTCCACACCCGGGATTAACCTACTGAACTTTCTCTGGACTGCCTCCAATGCCAGTGTATCTTTCCTTAGATAAGGGGACCAAAATTGTTCACGGTATTCTAGGTATGGTCTAACTAGTGCCTTGTATATTTTTAGCAGGACTTCCCTATTTTTATACTCCATTCCCTTTGAAATAAAGGCCAACATTCCATTTGCCTTCCCTATTTCCTGTTGAACTTGTACGTTAGCTTCTTGGGATTCAAGCACAATGCTCCCAAATCCCTCTGTGCTGCAGCCTTCTGCAGTCTTTCTCCATTTAAATAACATTCAGCTCCTCTATTCTTCCTGCCAAAGTGCATAACCTCACATTTTGCTACATTATATTCCATCTGCCAAGTTTTTGCCCACTCACTTAACCTGTCTATACTCCTCTGCAGACTCCTTGTGTCATCCTCACCACTTGCCTTCCCACCTAGTTTTGTGTCATCCACAAACCTGGTGATAGTACATTCATTTCCCTCATCTAAGTCATTAATATATATTGTAAATAACTGAAGCTCCAGCACTGAACCCTGTGGCGCTCCACTAGTTACAGGTTGTCATACAGAAAATACCCCCTTATCCCAACTCTCTGTCTTCTATTAGTTAGCCAATCCTCTCTCCATGCTAATATGCTGCCCTCAACACTATGGACTCTTATCTTTTTAAGTAACCTTATGTGCGCTACGTTATCAAGCACCTTTTGGAAATCCAAATATATTACGTCTACTGGTTCTCCTTTACCTATCCTGCTTGTTCCACCTCAAAGAATTCTAATAAATTTGCTAGGCATGATTTCCCCTTCATGAAGCCATGCTGACTTTGCTTGATTAGATTATGTATTTCTAAATGCTCTGCTATTACATCCTGTATAATAGACTCTAACATTTTCCCAATGACAAATGTTAAGATAACTGGCCTATAGTTAACTGTTTTTTGTCTCTCTTTTCGAATAAGGGTGTTACATTGGCCATTCTCCAATCCTCTGGGATTTTTCCAGAATTTAAGGATTCTTGGAAGATTACTTCCAGTGCATCCACTATCTCTGTAGCTACTTCCTTTAATATCCTAGGATGCAACCCATCAGGTCCAGGGGACTTACTGGTCTTTAGCCCCATTAATTTCCCTTGTACTTTGTCTCCAATGATAGTTATTGTAATTTGACCCCCCCCCCCCCCCTCACCTTTTTGCCCCTTGATTATTTAGTATTTTTGGAATTCTATTAGTATCTTCTACCATGAAGACTGAAGCAAAGTATTTATTCAACTCCACTGCCATTTCCTAGTTCCCCATTATTATTTCCCCAGCCTCATTCTCCAAGGGGCCTATGTTCACTTTGGCCTCTCTCTTCCTTTTCATATATTTAAAGAAGCTCTTGCAGTCCGTTTTTATATTACTTGCTAGTTTACTCTCAAAGTTTATTTTCTCCCTCTTTATTATTTTTTGGTTGTCTTTTCTTGGCTTTTAACACTTTCCCAATCCTCTGGCTTACCACTAAACTTTGCCACATTGTATGTTTTTTCTTTCAATTTGATAATGACCCTAACTTCCTTGGTTAATCATGGTTGGTTTATCCCCTTCCTTGAATCCTTCTTCCTCACTGGGATATATCTTTGTTGAGAGTCATGAACTATTTTCTTAAACATCTGCCATTGTCCATCAACCATCTTTGTGCTAAACTGCTTTCCCAGCCCACTCCAGCTAACTCTACCCTCGTTCCATTTTAATTCCCTTATTTATGTTTAGCACAGTTGTTTTCAACCCAAGTTTCGCACTCTCAAACTGAATGCTAAATTCTACTATATTATGGTCACTGTTTCCTACGGGATCCTTTACTCTGAGATCATTTATTAAATCCAAAATAGCCTGATCCCTGGTTGGATTCACAACATATTGTTTCAAGAAACTGGCCCGAATACACTCTATGAATTCTTGCTCATGTCTACCTCTGTCAATTTGATTTTCCCAATCTACGTGAAGATGAAAGTCACCCATGATTAATGTACTGTCTTTTTCACATGCCCTTATTATCTCCTGATTTATTCTGTCCTACAGTATAGCTACTGTCAGAGGGCCTACTGCTCCCACCAGTGTCTTCTTCCCCTTGTTATTCCCTAGCTCCACCCATATGGATTCTACATCTTCCAATGCAAGATCCTTTCTTGCTATCATACTTACTACATCTTGTACTAGCAAAGCTACCCTACCACCCTTCATGCCTGTCCTTTTGAAAAGTCATATACCCATGAATAATTAGTTCCCAGCATTGATCTCCTTGTAACCACATCTCCGTAATGGCTATAAGATCATACCATTAACCTCTATTTGTGCTGTTAATTCATTTATTTTGTTCCAAATACTATGTGCATTTAAATAGAGAGCCATTAATTTTGCCTTTTTACAATTTTTTTCCCCTTGTGACCCTATTTGGTGCTGCTTTTTTATGTATGTACACTCTGTCCCTTCCTGGCATACTCTGTGTATCATTACCTAAATAGCTGCCCTTTAAGGCCGCCATGTCCTTTTGCTTTGTAACCTTTCCAGAACTCTCCCCCCTCTATTTAGTTTAAAGCCCACTCAACAGCCCTAGTTATTCAGTTCGCCAGGGCACGGGTCCCAGCACGGTTCAAGTAAAGTGTTCCCACCAGAACAGCTCCCTTCTACCCCAGTACTGGTGCCAGTTCCCCATGAACTGCCACCCATTCCTCCCATACCAATCTCTGAGCCACGCATTTAACTCCTTGACTTTTTTTTTTACCCTATGCCAGTTTTACCCTATGCCAGTGGCTCAGGTAGCAATCCCGAGATTGTTATCTTGGAGGTTCTGCTTTTTAATTTAGCTCCTAACTGTTCAAATTCTTTCAGCAGAACTTCCTTTCTGGTCCTATCAATATTGTTGGTACCAACATGGACAATGACAACTGGATCCATCCCCTCCCACTCAAAGTTCCTCTCCAGCCCTGAGGAGATATCCTTAAACCTGGCACTGGGTAGGCAACACAGCTTTCGGGAATCACACTCACGGCTGCAGAGAACAGTATCTATCCCCCTAATTATACTGTCCCCTACCACTACGATGTTCCTGTTTCCTCCCCCGACTTGAATGGCTCCCTGTACCACAATGCCGTGGTCAGTTCACTCACCTTCCCTGCAGTCCCCGCTCTCATCCACACAGCTTGCAAGAACCATTTTAACTGTTGTGCTATTGCAGGGGCTGAGGCTCCTCAAACACTACCCCCGGGTCCCCAAACGTGCTTCACCTGCTGTCATGCCCTCCTGTCCCTGATCACAGACCAAATTCGAATTACCCAATCTAAGGGGTGTGACCACCTCCTGGAACAAAGTGTCCAGGTAATGTTCCCCTTCCCTCGAGCTGCAAAAGGTACTGATGTGTTTGCTCTGGATCACCTTGGTGTCCAGCAGCTCCCACATACTGCAGCAGCAACACATTACTCACCTTGCCATCGCTATCATATTTTATTCAATTGATGAATTAATTACTCTAGTAACCCCACTCTTTACACTTTAATACAATTACTTTTTATACACACCAGTATCGATCTTATAATTAACAAGCTATCCTTAAGAAAAAGAGAAATGAAAGACTAAGGATCTAAACACAAATTAAAGACCTTACTTTACTTTGAAGACTGGAAATACTCACCAATCCTACTCCCCAATCAGCTGCTCTCGATGCTCTTTTCCCTCTTGCGCTCTTTAATGGTCTCACTCTCTCACTTTAAAGGCCCCACTCCTCTCGCACTCACTCCCACGCTGTTTCTCTCACACACTCTCGCTGTAAATGGCCCTGCTGTTTTCTCTCTCACTCTCTTGCTGTAAATGGCCACACTGTTTCTCTCACATTCTCTCGCTGTAAATGGCCACACTGTTTCTCTCACTGTAAATGGCCACGCTGTATCTCTCTCACTCTCTCGCTGTAAATGGCCACACTGTTTCTCTCACTTTCACTGTGAATCACTCACTTAACTAAGTATTGTTTGTTCTTGCAAGAGTCCATTGTTTTGATGCCTAATAGGTTTGGTCATATAATTTAGCTGAAAATATAACAAGTTGTCACATTTCCCTTCTGTAACATTGTACTGCTACTACTACCACATGACAGGAAAAGCTTATAATGGGATGTCTAGTTTGGCCATCCATTTGATGACCTCATAAAATGCCAAGTGAAGAAATGAGGGCTTCCTGCACCAGATATTCGTAGTCAGGTTGTTGTGATGTGTTCCATGGTCTGGGCCTTGTAGCCACAATTGTACCTTGGGTTGTCGCTCATCATCCATTTAAGGAGCAGGTGGCGCATCGTCAATGCTCTGTGCAGATTCAGTGAGTGCTGACACTGCCCTGGAGGAAGGATGAAGTCAAAAACCTCTGCTTTTGGGTCAGTGGTGAACTTCTGACTCTTTTTTCTGGACGCATTCCAAATTCTGTCCAACTGGATTGTTGGTTGATAAATATTAGCTGCTGTTCCCAGAATGGCCAGTGCCATTTTGAGTGCTTTCAAGTGCGTTTTTCAAGACTTCATCAAATGGAAGACTGGTGTTGTTCATATTTTTCTCTATTTCACGCAGCACAATGACGTTCTGAATGGCAGGTGGCTTGATATGGGACAACATCTGGAGCCATTCAGTTGGAGTTCACGTGAGCAACCCTGATGCCGTCCTCATGACAGCATTTAGCTGCACATCTACCATCTTTGTGTGCCCAGCCGCAGCATTATGATCAAGCATTATTCTGCAGCGCAGTAGACAAGGGCCACTGTTGCGGTCTGCGTTCTGGCCGTTCTCACCTATCGCATTCCATCGAGTTTTAGAACCAAGCTCACTCTGGTTTATACTTTCTGGCCCCTGTTGATGAGGTAAAGTCAATAGGTGAGAGTGAAAGCATGAAAGCACCGTAACCCATTTAATTTTAAAATAGCAATTTGGTTTGAGCTAGACCATTGTATTAAGCAGTGGGAATTGATGTGTGCAAAAGTGAATGATTATAACATTGACACTTCCATAAGTATTTGGACCTAAAGTGGAGAAAAAGAAAGCTGTGAAGATCTGATATCTCGTACTGGTGCAACATGCACTTGTTTGTGTCCGTGTAGTTATCTAGTTATAAGGAAAATTGCAACTGAGGAGATAGATCATCTCACGTGCTGGATGGGTTGGTGCAACAGTGCATATTGCAGTTGCTGCTATTCTAATCAAGGAAATAGTCATTAACTATATAGTAGAAATAAATATGTCATGATTTTTCTTCCCAGATCCCCTGTAAAGCTGATTTGTGAGGAAGGGGAAGGACGAGATTGCTAAGTAGTCATTCTAATGCCCTCGTCTGAAAGTACTCATTCGAGATATAGTTCCACAGGCATCAGTGGCCCTCCAGTAACTCGTCATGCATCTGTTTGTTTCTAAACCCTACCCTGTCTTTACCCAGCAGTGATAGTGATCAGGAGTATGAATTCTGTCTGAATAAGGCCATTTTTCAAGCTCCTAGCTGTGATCAGCTAACTCAAACAAGGATAGCAGATAGAACCTGGGAGCTTGCTGGTCTGAATGACTGTGTTATGCCAGTCCAAGCCATTGGGATTTATTGTAAGCTACACTTCACAAACTCTACTATAAAATGATTGAAAGTAATGTGTTTGCCAGAATCTTCCAACACCGTATTCCGGTATCAAACTAAATTGTATTGTTGGCAAACACAAGTTTCCAAGTTAGAAGATGGAGTAATGAACTCCACATGGTCGAACCATATTATTAAGCTACTAGTTGCAATATCCTCCCTGAAGAAATAATGAAATGGTTAACAATGAATATATTAAATAAAGTCTCATTGTGACATTCATAGTAGACTCAAGACATTTCTATGTATGATGGATGATGTATCTTTTAGGATGCATAATGTCTGTGCAAAGTAATTTTGTACATTTAAATCTTCACGGAGTAAGGAGTTAAGACTCTTATTTTATTCACAAATTTTTGGTACAGCAAAGTACTGTATTCCTTCTAACATTTTGCATGTTTCAGGTTTCTACTGTAAAGTACTGATTTGTGTTGTAATTCTTGATGGGGAGCAATCAGTTTCCTCTTTTTGCTTGGCAAATGCTGGTATGTCTCCGAGCACCTACAATGTACTTATTGGGCATCCCTTGTTCCACTTCCATTCTGTGCCTTCTCTAAACTGTGTAGAACTGTACCTTTGTTGTGCCCATTGGATAACAGTGAACATGGTTGAACTGGCATTGGTTTTGTTTACTTCCCTGACTTTTATGTACAGTATGTCACACGCAACGTTTCTGTTCACCATTCAATGTTGTACTGTCCAACTTAATCTTGAACTGAGTGCAGTAACAGTGTTGTGAAGGGGACTGTACTCTGTTGTGTAGAAACAATCTTTTAATGGATATTTTCTTTCTCAAAAAGCAGGAATGGTTTAAATCATTTGTATATGTTTTATTGAGTATTTTCCAGAATATCTGCTTCTAGGGATTAATCCACTCAGTGTTTTATACTTCTTTGGACTTTTATCCCTGTGTCAGTGGAACATGGTTTAGTTTTCCTTCTCTCAATTTGACTTCATTTTCTCTGTGCACCTTCTTTCAAATACTGTAGATCTATGACTGAGCTGTGCCAAAACAGCAATTTTCTCTACCATTAATTGGCAAACGTCTTCAGGATTGGAAAGTTAATTCATTGCTCGCTTCTGTGTTGGCAATTGTGACCTGACAGTGAAGTTGGGCAGCAGATGTGAAGGGCATGCTGCGAGTTTGGCCCAAGCAGGGGTTTTCACCCTTGATTGCCAATTTTGTTGAGGTGGAAGGTTCAGAGCGGAGGCAAGAGGCTTCCCCAAAAAGCGGGAACAATAGGATGAGGGCAAGTCAATTCATGGTGCTCTCATGCCTCAGCTGTTCTGTCTTTCCATTTGTACAAGATTGGCAGGGATGGAGTTTAAAGGTGATAAATTACTTTGTAAAAAACAAATTTGGAGAAGAGTGTACGTAAGAAACAAAGGGGAACACCTCCAAGTGCCTCATTTTAACAACTGTGGATTAATCCCTGGTTTTAAAGGTGTGCAAAATAAATTAATGACACTAATGCTCCGGTGACTGGTTTCAGAGAAGTGTAACGTTAACACAAAATACAGCAACAATCCCATATGGAAGCACAGAGAGAGTCATAAAGGTACACACTGCAACATTCAGGTCCATCCTTACATTCTGCATGAACTATCCTTTACATAAAACCCCTTATTTGAACAAGTCCTTTGGTCATTCATTTTGTTACAATGATTATTTGTTTTTTTCCTTGGCGGTACATGTAGGGGAAATAATAAGCTATTAAGGGCATGGTATTGTTCACCTGTGTGGTAGTGTTTTTTACATTCTACCTACAGTCTTGGTTTCTCTCTTGCTTCCTTTCGACAGCACTCTGCCCTGTACTGTCCCCTTCCTTTTATATTTTAAATTGCTGTTAATCTACCAAGCTGCGCTTTTCTATCCCATCGGTTGGTCTGCTGGAGGGATGATGGGAAAGCCAAGTGGACATTCATTCTGAACCTGTCTAATTGTGTGGTGAAAGTTTCAAGGTGGCCAACGAGCATCTTCGACACCTACAGGGAAGTGCCTTTTGCTGTGAAGATTCTTTAGTTGGGAAGGGAGTTTTATAAATAATCAGCTTGCATAGATAATGCCTCCCTTGGCACTTTGCTGCAGGTTGGGGAAATTGGTATATTTCTGGC
Source organism: Carcharodon carcharias (assembly GCF_017639515.1). Taxonomy (NCBI): domain Eukaryota; kingdom Metazoa; phylum Chordata; class Chondrichthyes; order Lamniformes; family Lamnidae; genus Carcharodon; species Carcharodon carcharias. The sequence continues at coordinate 15,889,275 of NC_054483.1, read as the reverse complement.
GAATTTTCCCTCTCAGCAAGATTGGTGAGAAGGATAGGAATGGCGACAGCGAATAACATAAGTTGTAGTTTTTTGGAAGACGGTGCTTTGTTTCCCCCAAATATTGTGCACCAAATGAGTGAGGAAAATTACAGAAGAGAATGTTTTTATAAATAGCCAAGGGTCCATTTGACAACAGTTGTTCCTAGTACCACTCTGAGAAAGCAACATGTTTACTAATGTTTATTAAGTTATTCAGTGTCTGAGTATAGAATCTTTTTGTATACAGTTATATTCCCCCTCAATCCTCTTCTACCTTCCCAGGTTTCTGTTTTTCAACCAGATGCCAAAAAATCAGAAAGTGAGGGATGAGGGTCTTCAGTTCTGTGGAGAGACTAGAGCAGCTGGGATTGTTCTCCTTGCATCGGAGAAGATTCGGAGAGAATTTAATACGTGCTCAAAATTATGAGATTTGGATAGAGCAATAAGGAGAAGCTGTTTTCACTGGCAGTAGTGTCAGTAAACAGAGGATGCAGATTTCGGAGAATTGGCAAAAGAACCAGAGAGAAAATGAGAATTTTTTTAAACGCAGTGAGTTTTGATGATCTGGAATACATTGCCTTAAAGAGCGGTGCAAACAGATTCAACAGAATCGAAAGAAAAATAGATATATCATTGAAATGGAAAAAATTGCAATGCTATGGGGAAACAGCAGGGGATTAATCTTTCCAAGGGACAGCAAAGGCATTTTGGGCTGACTGACCACATCCTGTGCTGTCAGATTCTATGATGCCTGCTTTTCTGATTTATTTACTTTGTGGCCCCAGCAAATGCCATGACATTGACATTGTGCTTCACCTTGCGTATTGGTCAAATTCAAACAAACATTTACGTTTAATTGATTTGTCATTTGTTACAGCATTCGAATTTCATGCCATTATTTGCAGCAGGAAATCAGTTCTGATGCTGGCACATCTGATACCCCAAAGCACTATGCAGGTTGCTACTCAGTGTATAACTTCAGATTGGAAATTGTCACTTTCTTGCTCTTCACACGCTGTAAATCAGTGGAATCAAAAACTTAAAATCGCAGGAAATCATGATGGCGTTTCTTTTGTTTTTGTCATTCATGGTGTGGCAAACACTGAAATCATTGTAAAAAGAATTGTCCAGCTCATTATGCCCCTTCCAGATCTCCAAAACAGCTGCCCACTAAGTTCCATTCTTTGGTCCTTTCCCTATTATCATTCTTGTTCAAATATTTATCCACTTCTCTATTGAAAAATGAATGGTCCTGACAGTATGTGCCCATTGAACCAACAATTCCAAGTGCACACTGGAAACTGTCTAGCAGACTCCTGAGTTGAAAATTGACAAGTCACTCATCGCACTCCAGTCAATTGCTGATAGTTCCAAGGAATCATTTGTACGAAAAAAACCGGATTATCCAATAACATAAATTCCAAGCAAATAATAAGCAAGGTAGGAATTTACTACACCAGCAACTTGCATTTATATAACCTCTTCAAAGTCACTTATTTTGTCAAAAATGGACATCAAGTCAAACACAGAGTTACTGGCAGGGGTAGCCAAAATCTGTTAGGAGGTGGGTTTTAAGACGATTAAAAGCAGGGAAAGAAGAGTGGTTCAGTTAGAGAAATGCATAACTTAAGCATTGATGGCTGAAGGAATAATCAGTAATGGTAGGTGAAGGGGAGAGGCACAGAAGTCCAGGGACATTTGTAGTGCTGGAAGAGGTCATGTCAACAGGGTTTAGCAAAGCCATGACGAAATTTAGACACAAACAGGAGAACTTTAACTCGGCAGCATTGGAGGACTGACAGCAAGCTGATTTTAAGTGAACAAAGGCTACAGTGGCAGGTCAGTGGAACTTGGTGCAGGATAAAATACAGGCAACAGAGCTTTGAAATGAGGCAAAATGGTCAGAACATGGGGCAGAATTTGACGTCCCTGTGGGGGCTGTGGCGGGACCATAAAATCCCATTGGTGTAAAATTCCACCCAGGGAAGAAGAAACCAACCAGGAAAGCACTTGAGTGGAGTGTGGTGGTGACAAAGGCATGGATGTTTGTTTCGAAAACAAATGGGCTGAAGCAGCTAATAATATAGAGTTGGAAAAAAGAGGTCCCTGAAATGGAGAGATGAGATAATGTCAGAAGTTAAGCTCGGGTTTGAATAAGATAACAAGGTGTCAAGTAGTCTGGTTCAACCTGAGCCAATGGCTGAAGAAGTGAATGGAACTGTGTTGAGGGAACAGGATCCGTGGCAGGAGCCGAAGACTATGGTTTTGATCTTCCCGGTGTTTAACTAGGTGGAATCTATGGCTTATCCAACACTGAATGTTGGACAAGCAGAGTGACAACACAGAGGCAGTGGAGAGGTTGTGAGAGATGGTGGCGAGGTAGAACTTGGGGTTGTCAGCATACTATTTAAACTCAGCCCATGTCTTCAGATGATGTCACAAACTGGGAGGAGGCCCAAGAACAGATCAATTTAGTGCTAAAAGTATAAAGTAATCAGTGTAATAAAATTAAGCAACTTGGAAGTAAGAGTAATGACTGTAATGACACCCAGATAGAACTTTGACTTCACAATGAGTGGAAAATGCTGTTATATTGACAAGCCTATGTAAACTTCAGGGAAGAATAGCACGAACTGGCTTCGTACTCAGTTTACTCCAGAGCAGCAGCATTAGTTAGTAATTTTTGTAAAGTGGCTTATTCACAATTAAGTGAAATACAGATGTAAGGCAAAGAAGAAACAAGTATTCGTTTGAATCATGTCAGAAAGATGAGGCGGTCTAACTGAATCAGTCACTAAAAGCACACAAATCCCAATTGAAGAATGTGGCTGAAGCACAGGCAAATTGATTTGTTCACCTAATGGAAAGAGAGTTTCCAGTTTAGAAAATGTTTTGAGTTGAGCTGACCTGTCACGGATAAAGCCCCACTTCATGTTCACTAACACAGCTATTTAACTAATGTTGAGGGCCATAGTGAACAATGAACACTGTTGCCATGTATTCATTGTTCCTATTTACATTTCCCGTGGTGGTGAGCTTCTTTCATCCAGGCAGAGTTTAAACACTGGACCTTGAGGTTGGCAAAGTAATTTTCAGGACCCAATCCAGGCTCCTCGCATGTGTTCTTGAGTCATTTTATGAGGATCATTCCTTTGGGGAAGGTAATTCACCGAGCCAACAACTATCTGCCTTCACTGTTTCAGGCAGAAGGCAGATAGTTGAGGGAACAGGGAAGGAGGTTGTAGAATGTCTTTCTCAAATGTGCTTAAACTAATTATAGCCCTCATTAATAAAAAAAAATATTTTAATGCACAAGCTGCAATCAGACTTGAAATCTTATTTAATCGCCTATGTGCAAGATCAGAACCACAACGAGAAGGCTCGGTGGTCGCGGATCTTTTCTTACGAAGTTAAGGGATCAAAAGCCAGGATGAGGGACTTGAGCTTTGTAGATAGATTGGAGAAGTTGGGTTGTTCTCCTTGAAGAGAAGGTTGAGAAGAGATTTGGTAGAGGAATTCCAAATCATTAGGGGTCTGGACAGAGTAGATTGGGAGAAATGGAAGGATCAAGAACCAGAGGGCACAGCTTTAAGGTAATTGGCAAAAGAAGCAATGGCAACATGAAGAAACATGCAGAGAGTGGTTAGGATCTGGTGTGCACTGTCTGAAAGTGTGGTGGAGGCAGGTGCAATCAAGGCATTCAAAAGGGAATTATATTGTCTGAAAAAGAAAAATGTGCAGGGCTGCGATGGAGTGACACTAACTACATTGTTCCTTCATAGGGCTAGCACAGACATGATGGGCTGAATGGCCTCCCATACTGTAACTATTCTATGAAAAACAATCCTATTCAGTGAGGCTGTGTCTCATGCCATTGCCACATTTTCTCCAGGTTTTAATTTGACCAATAGTGAATTGAACTTGAGTGAAATAACAAAGGACACATTGGACTTTGGGAAAATGAGATTGTTTGTTACTCATACAGCAATGCATCACTAAAGCCATCAATTTGCATGTTTGACAGAGTTTTGAAAACCCCAAGATATATTCAATCAAGATTAATTTCCTTCATTCCTTTCTTAAAAAAAATTCTTGAGCGGATTTGTTCAAAGTTATAGTGCCTTTAAACGGAGTGGCGATGACTGAGTGAACAGGTTCAATTTGCTTGTGGGCAGACAATCTCAGAAGAATCAGCACGCATGCTTAAAAGGCAGACTACTGACCACAGTTTCCCATCATCCCCTCAAGCAATGTCATATTTAACAATATATTTAGCTAGTTTTATTGTTACAAGCCAATTAAGAATATTGGCTGTCCACAGTAAATTCAACAATCCTTGTCATGGGCCCCTGGTGATGGTATTTCAGAGCTGTTAGCAATCATTATTAAAGCGAACCGATATATTGTGGCAGGATTATTCATTCAGGCCTCCTGCACTTGTGGACATGGAGTATAAGTAAGGATGAGAAAGCCAATCTGAGGTATAGAATCTAGTTCAGTTTCCTTTAAGTCATTGCAGACCCATTCAGCTTCTTGTCAAAGTAGAATCCTTAAAAATCCTTCCTCTTGAGTTACTCTGCTGAGTCTTGGGACTTGTTTGGGCCAATACTTTACTCAATTAAAACAGCCATTTCAGGTGCAACCAAGATTTAAAAAGGCAGAAGCATTCGTTGGAAACCTGTCAGAATAATTAGATTGCCCATTGATTGGTTAAAGTCAGAACACTGAGGTTTGTGTGTAACAACTGTGGTAAACAGGAGCAATAGGTTTAAGAGGCAATCACAAAGGCATTTTTTTGTATAAAATGTAGAAGGAAAACAATACTTCTTGTAAATACTTGCATTAAACATGTCAAGCTGCTCGCCCTGACAATACATTAACTAACTTAACCAAAGGCACAGCCCATAGATACCACCAACTGCTGAGGGTACCTGATTCAGTTCCATATTCTTAACTTGATTTCTACCACATAGGCTCTTGATGAGATGGTTCTGCATCAGAACCATCCAGGTCAATGCTCTGGTTCTACTTCCTGGTCCAATCTACCTGCACACACTTGGCCTCAATCCTTGTTGCTGTTATAACTTTTTTAAATTCTTGTTGAAAAGAACTTCTTTCTTCTTTACTCACTATTTTTTAATAGTTTTCTCACTCCACATGCCGTCCATAGCCAAATCAGGAGACTTTTCTCATCACACATTTCTCACCACGTTGTTCTGTTGTCAGCCCTGGTAGAGTGCAAACCTCAGTAAAACCCACATTACAACAAGATGCAAATCTACATCTAACCTATATTGCAAGATACAAGCCACACCTTGCATCTTTATAGCGCCTTTAACATAGTAACGCCCCAAGGTGTTCATCATCAAACAAAATTTGACTGAGTCACTTAAGGACTGAGGGCAGATGACCAAAAGCTTGATCCAAGAGATTTTATGGTTTCTTATAAGAGGAGAGAGAGATTAAGGGAGTGAACTCCAGAACTTAGAGGCTTGGCAGCTAAGGAACGGTCCTCAGTGATGAAGCAGTTAAATCGTGCTTGGTCAAGTAGCTAAAGTGGAGAAGCACAGAGATCTCAGAGGATTATTATCCTGGAACAGGTTACAGAGATAGGAAAGATTGAGTTCAAAGAGGGGCTTGTCAACAATGACAATTTTAGAATTAAGGCGTTGCTTAACCAGTAGGAAATGTGTAAGTCACTGAGCACAGGGGTTATGGGTGAACAGGACTTGATGTGAATTAGGACACATAAAACAGAGTTTTAGTTGCATTCTCATTAACAGAAAGTAGAACATGGGAGGCCCATATACATTGAGTGAGTCAAATTTGAGCTAACAAATGCATGGATGAGGGTTTCAGCAGCAGATGAGCTGAAGCAGGAGTGGAATTCAGCAGTATTACAGAGGTGAAAGTAGGTGGTCTTGGTGATGGAGAATATATGGCAGTGGAAGATCAGTTCAAGGTTAAATATTATACCAAGCCTGTGAACAGCCTGGTTCAACCTCAGACTGTGCCCAGGGAGAAAGATGAAGTCAGAGGTTAGGAATGGAGTTTGTGGTGGTCGCCAAAGACATTAATTTCAGTCATCTTGATTTTAATTTGAGGAAATTCTGCCTATCCAGTCCTGGCTGTTGGACAAGCATCATAACAAATCATAACCAGTGGAGGAGTCAAGAAAGAGGTGGTGAGGCGTTACTGGGCAGTTTTGAAGTTATGATTTTTAAAGATGTTATTAAGGGGCAGCATGCAGATAAAACAAAATTGAGGGCCAAGTATCGCTCCTTAGGGTAACAGTGCAATTCTGGGTAGAGGAACCATTGCAGGGGATTCTCTGGCTGAATAGGTAGGTGAATACTGAGCTGAACAGTGTTGGAGAGGAGTTGGAAGAGGATGGTGTATAAACTGTCAAAGTTGGCAGACAGGTTGAGAAAGCAAAGAAGAGACAGTTTACCACAGTCACGTATGATGTCAATTGTTACTTAGCAACACGATAAGCAAAGCCATATTCAGTCTACACCAAAGTTTCATTTTCTATGTCACATCTTCCTCCCCCGATTCCACCTGTTGTGAACTTTTCCCACACTAAGAAGGAGACAACAGGGCTGCTGTGAGCCATTGGCTTGAAGGTGTACTTGAGTAATACGAATTGTTTCCCTTCCTCCTTATGATTGAGTGTCTCGTAGCACAACACCTTGCTCTCAAATGCCCAACTGAGGTTAGAAACTCACTATGAAGAATTAGAAAAAGCAACTGTTAAAGCACACTTTTTTCACAGTCAATACTGTTCTATTACCATTTTTCTAAGTTGCCATTTTGCTAGTATTGCTGATGTACAGCAGTCTCCAAGGATAGGAAAAGGAGATTTCATTTTACTTGGCCAAATCTAAGCTTTCCTAATACCTTTAAATATCTTTTGCCCTTCCATTTTTAGATCCCCTCCTAACTGTGCACATCTAAGGAGCCAGAGAGAGCAGAACCTGCATGTAAGGCCATCACAGTGTGTCATTTCGCTCTGTAATGGGTACTCTGGCATATGAGTGCTGCTCAGAGCGATGTGATCTGTTTTCTCTTCCATGCCAGGTTGGGACAATAGGATGGTGCTCCACATGATCCCCTGAAAGCACAGCGCAAAACTGGGAACTAAATTGTGGGGTATTAGCATTCTGTTATTTGGTGACGAGTTAATTTCAAACTAGATTTTTTTTTGTGAAATCTGGTTATTCCAAGTGGGTTTTTTCCCTCTTCCTCAGTTTGAATATTGCTTCACTAAATGCCGACTGTACGTGAGAGTCAGTTGGGTGGGGAAGCCGGTCCTAAGCACCTACCATTGAAGTGTGCAAGAGTTTCCCAGGCACCAAATCTGAGATTGGGAATTTAGTGTGGAAGAATGAAGCTGTGAACTGAATTCCTACCTGTCAGAGACATTGTTTGTTGGTACCTCAGAATCAGATCTTGAAGCAGAAGTGATTTGCTCACTCAAAGGGAAGTGTGTCTATTTAAATCATCTTTTGGGAATGGATTTTAGCCCAAGTTTGTCTATTTATAGATTCAAGTTTCAGTTGAGCATATTTAGTGAATCTAAGTGTTCATTCTTTAGATTATACTTTGAAGCTGCAGTGCTGAGTCTGGAGGCTGACTGTTTGGATGGGCATTGGAAGAGGCAAGCAGAAACGAAAAGCTCAGCTGGCCGAGCAGAGGGCCCAGAGAAAACAGAGACCAGCGAATCGTGCACCTTCTCAGCCCATTGTCTTCCTCTGAAGCAAATGCGACAGAGACTGCCATGCCAGAGTGGGGCTCCTGAGCCACACCAGGTGATGCTCAACACAGCTCACCTCCATGGCGCAAACCATCGTCTTACGTGATGGAAGGCTGCCACCAGCTAACTCAGTGTGAGCACAGCCAAAAAAGAACTAAAACCTGTTTTGTTTCAAGAAGCAAAATGATCTCATAATAATCTTTGGGGTATGAAGTATTTAGAAACAAACCGGATTGTTGTTAAAACAGGTTTGGAGACCTTATGTGTAGAACTCAGGACAACATCCTTCCTTTTACAAGCCAGCTGTGGCTGCCAACACGCTGATCTATCAGTGCTGAGTGAGGAGTCGATTGTTGGGATGTGCCTCAACTGGAAAACTTGCAGGATTTGTTGGGATGGATGGAGAATGGAGCTGTAGCCCATGCTAGACAAACATGGAACAGCGAATGCTAAGTCAGTAACTCGAGACCTTGATTCCTTGCTTAGGGTGAAAACAAAGAATAGTGTCAATCTTAAAAAAGTATCCATTACTTTTAGATAAAATATTGCTTGCATACCAATTTAACCTGCAAACCTATCCCTCATGTAATGAAACATTGAAGGAGTTAGCTGGGTCAAGGTGTTAACAGCTTTGAAATACTAAAGTTCGGTCCATTTGAAAGACTTGTACAAGGTCATAGAGGCTTTTAAACTCCTCCTTTTTGTTTTTTTTTCCTTTTTATTTGAACTGTAAATGGGTAGAATGTTCAAAGACCATATTAATGCAAATCTAAAGTACTGTCACTGGATGCAAAAGAGAAAATGATGGGTTCTATACTCCAATGCTGCCACATTTTTTGGTAAGCAGAAGCAAATCAAATTGATCAAGAAACGTACTTAGTACACTCCAGAAGTAAGATAGAAAATGTGTTGTATAATCCTTTTTTTTAAAATTGCGCTTTAGGAAAGAAGAAAGGTAGTGTGTCCCACTTGGCTCTCACCCAGGAGGTCTGGGCCCACGAGACCTGAACCCTGCCTGATGTTTCAAACTGGCCATCTCAATTGAGAGAAATCTGGCACCTTGCCTATGGGTACCACATCCAGTGTTCCACAAGTTGGTGGGTGAAGGAAGGTTGGTCGAGGTCGGACAAGAGGACAAATGAGCCGTCCTTGCTGTTTTCTTCTACTCACTTGGGGATGGGTCTTTGAGGCACCAGCCTTCCTCCCGGGCAAGCTGGGTAGGAGTGAGCGCGAGTGGCAAATGTCGAACAGGAAATAGGAGAAGAGAAAATGGTCAAATTAAAAAGGAAATGATTTAATTTCAGAAAAAAATTATCCCATTTAGGAACATTTTTTGAGTTTGGTTGGGGGTTGGATGTGGCTGGTGGGAAGAGAGGGTTAAGAAATGACCATCAGTGATGTCTCACATAAAATGCATGATCGAAAATAGCTCAACCAATGTCATAGTTTATACCAAAGTGTATGCATGTTCACAACTCTTCCTTTGAGCATTCTACCTGAGTATGGAATGAGCCCTTTCACCAGTACAGATACACTGTTAATGGCTCCTGCGTGGAGTTGCCTCAAATTTTGAATTCACAATGCAAGATTTCTCTTCCCTGTGAAACTATTAGATTTGGTATGAAGCATTGTGCAGGGAATTTACTCAACTTGAAATGTTATCAAAAAAGAGCACCTGAATTTAAAATAAACCTTTGAACATGTTATCTTCCATAAAGATTGATTTTAAATCTACTGGACTGATGAAAGGGTGGTAAAAGCTATTTTTAGTTCCATTCTTTGATTAATTGTAATTTATGCTACAAAGCTGCAGCATCCCTTTTGTTATTAACACTGAATAGTTTAAAGAATGATGTTCTAGACTCTCCATTTGCCATTCCTATCATAACATGAATCCTGGCCACATTGTTAGAGATCCAGGCCAAAATCTGATTTATTGGACTGGATAATTGCATGAGCTGCTCTAAAAATCAGCAGTGTTAGCACAGACTGTTAGTGACTGCATTCAATTTGTTCAGGTTACTCCTGCCATGGAAGCCCACAGGTACCCTATTATAGAATCCAATTGTCTCTGGGAAGACTTTTTCTTTGTTACCTTACCAGTAGGCCATTCTCAAAATGAAGACAGAAAATATAGATTTGTTATCCATTGAACAGACAGAGCCATTGATGGGGAATAACAAACAATTAGACTTGGCCAAGCAATTTGGTTAACATATTGGTCTTAGTCATAGGACTTAGCAGAAGTAGGCTCTTTGGCCCTTCAAGCTTGCACCAATCACCTGTCACAACTTTAGTTTTTTGGCCATATTTACTCACTCTCTCCTTTCCCCCATTCTCATCCCATTGTTGCATGTGTTTTTTCTTTGTCAGGGTCTCCATTTCAAACCTGGTTTGTCTCTTTTTTTCAATTTCAGCCCTCACCTGTCAAAAAGGACAATGGTGGAGCTTAAACTGTGAATTTCAACAATGCCACTGGAATAAGTCTGCTTTCCTGCCACTCATTTCTTCAATCCCTGTCTCCGCCTCTTGACTAATTAATTCAGACACTTCACATCTTAATAAAAGGACAAACACTGAGTCAAAGTCTAAGATGAGAGACTGTCAAAAACCTAAGCATAGGCCTCCTTGGTTGAACATGCAACACATTTTCTCCAGTGACTAAGTAGATTGGAGGTGCAAGATCTGTAAACAAAGTTCTGGATCTCCATCCCATTCCTGCACAAGAATAAAGCTGTCCCAGAGTAAGCAGACATTGGAAAACCTTCCTACTCAGCCAGGGTCCGTAGCATTCACTGGATCGATGTTATGTTTTTGTACCTTTAAAGTGTAGCCTGAGCCTCTGAGAAAGGGATACTGCAGCTCAGCACTTGTGTCTTTAAGTCATATGATTTGCACTTTTTTCAGGATTTCAAGGCATTTTGTTTTCTTGACAATGTTCTTTTAAAAACATTGACCCTGAGAATTAGTCTTCAGGATTGTGTACCTGATTCTGGACCTGGTGTTAGGAAATGTGCCACATGTGCAACAAGTCACCATTTCTTGTTCTTTTTTTTTCTTTTTCTCGTGTTGGTCTCTATTCAGAAAAGGAAGTCAAGTTCCAGTGTTCAATTAATGGTGAGGACCCTTTTGAAATTTCAATTCACTTCACATTAATCTTACTTCTTCTTTTCCCCCCTCTCTTCTCTGCCAGGAGGTGCCAGCCATCTGTGTGTGCTTACAGCTTTTCATTACTTAAATCCCCATCAGAAAGAAAATACTGAAACCTGTGCATGTTGACAACGGTTAGGGATCCATCTTGGTAAATAGCATTGAACTGATCTAACGCTTCCTTTCTCTCTCTCTCTCTCTCTTGCTCCCTTCTCTTTCTCCATTTGCTTCTCCTTGCAAGATTCAATAATATAGTTTGTGGATCACTGTAGGACTTAGCAGAATTAAAACTTCTCCAGTTAGATGATTCAACCAATTGCAAGTAATCAAAGCAGCAGCCAAGCGATTAGATTAGATTCTCTCCTTTTTTAACTTTTGGTGTTTATGTATTAACGTTTGATCTCACGTATGGATCTGTTATTGTGAATGAATGGGCAATAACTGTAAAGCAGGAAAGAATTATCAAAAGCATTCGACATATGGCATGTGATGAGGATTGTCGGATAAGATTATTCTTCAGTCATCAACTGTACAGCCATAATCCAGCCCTCTACAAAAAAGCAGTTCTAAATTTTCTAAATTTGCTAAACATTCATAGAAGTGCCAAAAAATGTCCCTCCCCATCAGATCAAAAAGAGAGACTTGTGTTTATATTGTGCTTTTCACAACCTCAAGATGTTCCAAAGCGTTTTACGGCCAGTGAAGTACTTTTGAAGTATATAACTGTTGTAATGTAAGAAAACACAGAAGCCAATATGCGCACTGCAAGCTCCCACAAATAGCAATGTGTCAATTAATGACAGATAATATGTTTTAGTTATGTTGGTTGAGGGATAAAGTGTGTCCAAGAACCCCTGGAGGTGTTCTCCACTGTCGCTCTTCAAAATAGTGCTGTGACTTCTTTTATGTCTACCTTTCGACAGATGTGGCCTCAGTTTAATTACTCATGCAGAAAGACTAAAATCATGAATACTTATACCCACCCTGCCTCAGTCAGAGCCTTGAGCTTTTGACATGACATAGAGACCATACACCAAAATTCGATCTATCTGTAGTCTCAGTTCCTGCCTTTGCATTTCCAGTAACCATGCTGTATTGCTCTCTCAGGCTAATCCTTGACAGAAAACTTCTCAAATTACAGTAGTCAGGCTGAATCCTGGTTTTGGCCTCTCTTGAATAGTGTCATGGGACTCCTTAATATCCACCTGAGCAGGAAGCAAAGACCGACATTCTTGATGTCTCCTCCAATAACGTAGCATTACTTTCTAGATTGTGCTCAACAAAAGGAGTGGGGCTTAAAGCCACTGGCTTCTGAGCTGAAGGCCTTGAGACACTCTGAAGTAATTTTGATCATTTGAAAAATTAAGACTCCCCTGTAAGGAGATAAAGCCTTGGCTTCAACCTTAGACTCAACTGTCAACTAATGTAGTTCATTTTGTCGCAAAGCACTGAGTTCTTATTAAACATGTTGAAAAAGAGAAACAAATTCGATGTCAATAATGAAATGACTGTGTGCATGTTAAGCACATCAATAACCAAAATGAACACCTTGTTGCTCATGACTGCTTTAATAGGTAGGAGTGATGTACATGATGAGATAAGTGTAACTATTTAGAGAGTGATGTTATTTTGGACTTGCGGACAAACTGTTCTACCAAGGGACCAGAGATCGAAACAGCAAGCACAATGATTTATCACTTAATGACCGAGCATTACAATGAAATACTCCTCGTTACCAAAGCCCACTGGATTTCTCTACCTCATCTCCAGTGTCTGAGCAGCAACCATGGCACTGAGAAATCACGTGCAATCATTCAGTTTAGCAGGTGAGAATTTTGTATAGTCTCCGATACTAAAAATTTGAAATGTTTTTGCTAAAACTGTAAAGTGACCTCAATTGACTTAAAAGTCATTCTCGACAATGCAGCATAACTTGGCACTTCACTAAACTTTTACTCCCTACTCCACACCAATAGTTCAGCTGCACATATATAAGTCCAGTAAGTTCAGACTGACACATCGGTTTCTTAATAACTCCAAAACCAAGATCTTAGTTTGTCTGTCCCTTTAATCAGCGTGTTAAGGGTCATGGGATCAGGTGGGTAGATGGAGTTAAGGTACAGATCTGTGATGATTAATGAATGACAGAAGAGATCAAGGGAGTGAATGGCTGCCTTCTGAATTATTGCATTCTTTTGCAAATTATTACATGGATTCCTCATGATCCTTTCCCCCATCCTCCACTGTTAGTGAGTAAATGTTACAGGTCCTGCAGCAAGTCAGCTTGGTCCAGAAAGATAACATTGCAGCATTGCTCAAGTTACAACAGTCTGCTAGATAGTTGGAAATAAGCACATTTAGCCAAAATTGTATTAGTTTGAGTAAGGTGAGAATATTTCAATTGAAACATTGATTTGTGATGAGCAGCAATTATAAGATGTTTTTTTTAGAAGGCATTGTTTGAAATTGAAAGGTTTATGGAAAACTCACTGGCCTCCAGCAGTACTACACTATGTAAATGATTTGGAGGAAAATGTAACTTGGCTAATTAGTAAGTTTGCAGACAACACTAAGGTTGGAGGAGTTGCAGATAGTGAAGAGAATTGTCAAAGGATACAACGGGATATAGATCAGTTGGAGATTTGGGCGGAGAAATGGCAGACAGTTTAATCCAGACAAGTGCGAGGTAATGCATTTTGAAAGGTCTAATACAGGTGGGAATTATACAGTAAATGGCAGAACCCTTAAGTGCATCGACGGGCAGAGGGATCTGGGTGTATAGGTCCACAGGTCACTGAAATTGGTAATGCAGGTGGATAAGGTAGTCAGGAAGGCATATGGCCTTCATCGGCAGGGGTACTGAGTATAAAAGCTGGGAAGTCATGCTGGAGCTGTACAGAACCTTAGGTTAGGCCACACTTGGAATATTGCATGCAATTCTGGTCGCCACATTACCAGAAGAATATGGAGGCATTGGAGAGGGTGCAGAGGAGGTTTACCAGGATGCTGCCTGGTCTGGAGATTATTAGCTAGGAGAGGTTGGAGAAACTCTGATTGGTCTCACTAGAGCGACGGAGATTGAGGGGCGACTTGATAGAAGTTCACAAAATTGAGTGGCATGGACAGAGTCAGAAGATTTTTCCCAGGGTGGAAGAGTCAATTACTAGGAGACATAGATTTAAGGTGAGAGGAGAAAACTTTAGAGGAGATGTGCAGGGCAAGTTTTTTTACACAGAGGGTAGTGAGTGTCTGGAATTCACTGCCAGAGGAGGTGATGGAAGTAGGTACGATAGTGGTGTTTAAGAGGCAGCTTGACAAATACATTAATGGGATGGCAATAGAGGGATACGGACCCCGAAATGTTTTAGTTTGATAGGCAATATGATCGGTGCGGGCTTGGAGGGCCAAAGGGCCAGTTCCTGTGCTGTACTTTTCTTTGTTCTTGTTCTACAATGTACTGGAATAAGTCCCTAATTTCTCTTTTTCCCATTCTGTAGCAATCCAGCTTTTGCTCTCTGTCTGTTGCTGGAGTTTGACTGAGAAAGGCAAACTCAACAAGACAAGATCATCAAACAAAATTTGATACTGAGCCATTTAAGGAGAATAACAGGGCAGATTGCCAAACACCTGATTAAAAAGGAAGGCTTTAAGGAGTGCCTTAAAAGAGGTGGGAGAGGTGAAAACTTAGGGAGGTAATTCCAGAGCTTAGGCCTAAATGGCTGAAGGTGAAGGAATTGGGCGATACACAACAATTCAGAGTTAAAGGAATGCAGATTTCTCAGGTCGGGGGGTGGGATTGATGGTGGTTGCCAAGCCAAAGGATGTTACAGAGATAGGAAGATCCAAGGCTATGGTGAGATTTTATTAAGAGGATGAAAATTCTTTACTTTAAGTGTTGACCGGTTGCCTGGGAACTAATGTAGATCAACGAGCACAGGGTTGATGGCTGAATGGAACTTGCTAAGATACAACAGTAAATGGGCAATACTTCCTTCTCTCTGCATCAGGAACAATAGCATCCATCAGTGCTGTGATATCTGAGATCTGAATCTTCAGGGGCCTGTAAAGTTGATATTCGAGCATAGAGAAGATGGCACCTTCTTTCCTTGTAGCTGCAGCAAGGAAAATACTTTTTGAAGGTAGCACTACCTTTTTTGTGAACTTGATTGGTAATTTCTTAGTGATTCTAAATTTAATACTCAGTATTTGTGAAAACATAGTGGAATGTCTGAAAGCTTTTTTTGGAGATCGAAACCTGAAATCTCAGAGAAGATAACTACAGCAGCTTGTTGAACGCCTTAATCGAAAGAAGAGGAAAGGTTTGAGTTGAACCCTTCATCCAGTCTTCTGAAATGTGAACCATTCTTCTTCCTTCACTTAAAATGACCTTGCCATCAATCTTCAGCATTTTCAGTTACATTCACCTGGAGGAAATAAGTTTCTTGTGGGTAGACTCTCACACAACTGATGAGAAAATACAGATTCTGACTGTATGTTTGTACAACATTAGAAAATGAACTGAAGCTTGTATTTTCAGGCAGGCAACTTTGTGGTAATTCTGTGGACAGGTAGCTATTTAAAGACCAAGGTTTGAAGAGATAATTGATTGCAATTGTGTGGTCAGCAAAATCTAGTTCATGACTCTGTGACACAAAGTAGCTTGGTTCTAGGGACCTCACTAAGTAAATAGATTATCTTTGTTTCACAGCATTAGTTTGATAATGCAATTAGGTTGTACAGGCCCATTTTTTGAGAATAGTTTATTGCAGGACTCAGAACTTTCATTCCTTAAGTCATGAAATTAATCACTTTACAAAGATGTGAACAAAAATCCAAAAGCTTAGACTGACCAAACAGGCCATTTCAGATCTGCATTAAATTTGGAAACATCTGCATCTGACATACTGACCACTTCTGATCTGTTTCTAAAATCCTGGTGTATGTTCCTGCTGTATCTGTCCTATGCCTAACTCAAAAGTCTCCTTTCAGTCTAATGTGCTATGGTAGTGATGGCAGTTACCAAAAGGCCTGAAGGCTTGACTGTAGTGCAGCCACCTAAGTAATGAAGGACCAGTCAGGCCATATAGATCAAATAATGCTAAGTTTAGACAAGACTCTACAAATTGATACAACTTCCACTTTGGAAGGAAAAGGTCTCTGGCTGATGGTGGGGCAGCGGGGAGTGGGGGGGAATGGGGAGCGGGGAGGTTTTAATAATATGAAGCCCAAAATAAATGATGAAGCCTCAGCCCAGCTCAAACAGCAGTAGAAAATTTCCAGTTTGAGCTGGAGGGACTTATTAATGAAGCTTTTTTTTAACCATCTTTAAGTATTTACCCACGATAGGCTGTGTTGAGCAAAACTGAAGACACTTGTCCTCTGCCAGGACCTTTGAAAGGGGTTTCTTTTCTACATTTTGGGAAAAGCTGATGAAAGCAGCAAGATTAAAAAAAACTATTATTTGTTTAATTTTTGTTGGATGACAGCAGATCATCCCATTTCTTGTGTTCGATCCTTTTGCTACACATTAAGTTTTTATGTGAAAATATATAAAGCACAACTTCTGTGGGTACAGAAACAGGAGAACATTCTGATCATCCATGTTACATCGTCAAAGAGATTGCACTGCACCGTGTGGCTTTGTTAAATCACCACTGTTCATTTAGACTTGATCTGTAGGGTTTGACAATAGTGACTGGTCCAATTTGGCTAATGATGGATTGAAAAACAGTACTGGAAATGGTGTGTCACTGACTTTGGTGTTCATAATTCTTGCTTCTGCTTTTCCATAGAAATTGAATTGTCTGCTGTGCTAATGGAGCTCTGTGTAGTTTACAGTGGAGAAACACACCCCGCACAACGTGTGGTAAAATAAGTCCCATAATAGTTGTAGTTTATTTCCACACTCAAAAAGACTTGGTCAAACTGCACATGGATAAAGTGACTTTAATCTGGCTGTTTAGATAAATGTATTAACTTTTTTAAAAGTGGTTCCCCTTGTGACCAAAATTATGTCCCCTGCACTTTGAGGCTTGCATTTAAGATCCAGTTCACAAAGTAACAAAGTGAGCCTGATCCAGTCAACTAGCAGTGGAAAGCAACTGTTCACAGCTGGATCTGAGTAGGCTCCGCACCTCAGACAGTTCAATATCTGCCGGCTCAACTTGATCTACTGTCCCAGGCGGGAATAGGAGGCGAAAAGTGGACATGAAATAAACCTAAACCCTCTGTTGTTTTCTGCACAGCCTCAGACAAACAGCACCAAAAACAACGTAGTAACCAGTCCCAAAGGAAACATTCCCTGCCCTGCACTGGTATTGGCTCTCTTCTTCTTATACCATCTTCTTCCAGAGGCACTGGTGAAGCATGGCTGGATCTTAAGTTAACTTTTTTTTGAGATCAAACTTGGAAATTGTTTTGAGAGCTTTATGGCTTTTATACAAGTTGCTTAAAAGAGCTTTTCCTGTTGTCTCTCCTGCAAGCAGCCTTAATATTTTTAAAACATATCCTATGAATTGCCAGAGAAAAACAAGTTTCTCTAGTTTTGCAAAATGCAAGACTCCAAGACACAGTTTCCTTTTAATTAGTATCTTGGCTTACAGAAACTTGAACTGTGTGCAATGAACTCCAAATAAGTTTGGTGGTCTTTATTCCCTATTAGATAATTTAAACTGAGTATCTTAATAGTTAACATGTTAAGTGGTGCTCATATAAATTGAGTTAGCTAATGAGTGTTTATATATATTCGGCACCTCCATTGCAGGGGCCTGATGAAAGCCATGTTTCATCAATACTTCCTGTGTTAGTTGGCTTGTTATTATCTTGTACTGGCTTTTCTTTTCGCTAATGACTGTGATATGATTCAGCAGTATGTAACGGGAGTGTCAGTAGGAAAGGACGCTCAGTGACAATTCTCGTCAGAAATGAATTTTTTTCCCCAATTTAAAAAAAATGTTCTGGTCACATCTCCAGATTAATTTTTTTGGAGGGGAGGGAAGATTAATGAAATTCCAGCTAATTCAGAGGAGTGTTTTTTGTGCATGCTTATATGGTTGGTTGTGATGCAAAGAGCCAGATACAGTAACATGGTCATCTTTGTGCCTGGATAGAGGGAGGGGAGAGCAGGAAAAGCCACAGTAAGCACAAAGAGAAAGGAAACTGACATGACCCCACAAAAATGCAGGGTAAATACACAAAACTGGAGTGCAGATGGTATCTATTGCCTTAAGATGTTCAAAGCCTACTGACACCCCGAAATTTACATTAAACAGTAGCCAAGTAAAAACCTGTCAATGTATATTGATGCTTTGGTCCTTCAAAGGGATTTTTCCAGTGTTTGCACAGTATCAAGTTTTGAACTGTTCACTAACTTCATTTGGAACCTATTACCAAGACTTGGGCCAAATGTTTAGAACCTCAGGGAGGGTTTTTGAGCCATTTAACAGAAGCACACTCCCTCATTGATCAGAAATCTTGTTTTGTTAATAAATATGCTTCGGTAATCAGCACTGACTGGACAGCTCAAGAACCTCATCAGTACAGTTTGTACTGTAAGTGGTCATTTTAAGTGGAGGATATGATGCTGGTTATGTTACTGGCCTAAAAATCCAGAGAATGGGAGTTCAAATGGCAGTTTGAGAATTTGACTTCAGTGAAAAGGGAATGTAGAAATAAGAAGTGACTGTGAAGCTGCCAGATTGTTGTAAAAATTTAACTGATTCCCTCATGTCCTACAGGAAAACGTGCTGTCCTTGCGAGGTCTTGCCAATATGTGATTCCAGTCCCACAGTGTCTGAATTTCAACTGCTCTTTCAAGTGGCCTAGCAAGTCTTTCAGTTGCATCAAACCACTAGTTCCTTGTGCTTATACATATATGTCTGAAGCTCAAGAGATAGTTAGAATATTAGAAAACTGGTAGGCTCCCCTTGCCTGTCAAATTTTGACAGGTTGCTTCAGGTCATGCAGAAGCTGGTGATCTCACAGAGCTGTGTGCTCAATGGCTCAACTCCACTGCCTATTTCCACCTAAGACCCTCTTCTTACATAATGCCTGAGAAAAGTCCCTGACCATTCTGAGTTTCCCCCAGTTACAATTCTTCAGCACTGAATGATATGTTCATTTTTCTTCCTGCCTTCTCGCCCCTGACCACCGCGGTCCATGTGGTATTGAATGTCTGAACATTTATAGTTAATCCAAAGAGTATGTATGGGTCTCCACTGTCATTTGATGCTCATGGCAGAAATGCCTTTTTAATATGATGTGTTAATTTCAAGTTAAAATATTACATTTAATTTCTAAATCCTCAGCTCGATCCAGCTGCCCACAGGCTTGAATGTATTTGTGTGGAATATGGCCACGTACACATTTCCACCCCATCCAGACCCCGTGCCCTCTTTTAGCTCCCATGATTGGGAGTCACTGGCATCACCTGTGCCATAATTGTTTAATCGTTTTGGTAAGATCATATTCTCCTGTACAGCACTTTTCCTTGAAACACCCTTCATGTACTTATTGTTGATGTAATGTAATCCAGTTTGTCCCACTGAAAATTAGTCCGCACGTCTTTCTGGAGTGTATCACTTTTGTGGGATTCTTAGATTGTGAGGCTTGTTATCCCCATTCGTAATCCCCCAGCTGATATATTTCCACCCTCACTTTCCCCTGATGTAATATGGAGAGCAGAAAGTTGCCTGGTGCATCCAGGATGGATAACCAATCCCCTGAGGGATGCCCACTGCAGACCTGAGTCATCATGTCCACTCGATGCTGGGGGGTAGAGAACCTCTGCATGGTTCTGAACAGCTAATTGGAAGCCCCAATCTGAAACCAGCCACACCAATCCCTTGGGTTGCACTATTAAACTGGACCTCTCTTCCAGTCACTGAAGTCCTCATGCCATGTCTGCCTCTCTGCCAAATTTCATTTAAAGAAAGAGTTAAGTCAGCTGTTTGAAGCAATTGCTGATCTAATTTCTACCTAAACTTTGCAAGAATTTTGGTATTTCCAAGTCCAGTTCATTGCATATTAAGTGACAGAAAGTTGGTGCAGGTATTTTTTCTTTAACCAATGTTGTTCATTAACTTTGCAATTGGGCACCTGGGAGGTGGTCGAGGGTTGGTGGTGGGTGTGTCAGTCCCCATTGAATGAAACTGATGTTAGCGTTTTTAAAAACCAGTTTCATTCAGTGGTCAGCCAAAGCTATAAGTGTCTAAATCAAGCTGCCATTTGGTCCCAGCTGTGGGAGTGCTGAGTTCGCTTTCTACAATTTAACAACAGGGTTCAGTTCAGCAGGGTAACAAAGTCACCCCATTCAAATCATGATTTGCAATCCTTTCATCTCTTATCCATTTCTAGCCATTCTAGACTGTTTGTTTATTTTGATAAAATGCTGCAGGAGAAAAGTGTCAAGTTTTTTTTTCCTTCTCTCTGCTTTTTTCCTTCTTTTTCTTGATCGTTTCTGCCTCTCTGTTTTTAATTTGGTTTATAACCTCTTTTCTCCACACTAAAATTTCCTTTTCTATATCTGCTTTCATCTCTTTAGGAGCCACAAACTACTGTTATCCATAATCCTGTGGATGGGATAAAGGTACCATCTGTCTGTGCTGTAGTCTTTCCCATCTTTGAAATCTTCCTTTGTCACGTTCTGTCATAGAAAGTGTGTCCCTATTATTAAGTCAAAGTTACCAGGTTCTGATTCCTGTTTTTGAGTAACAAAGGATTGAAGGTCTCTTAACTGGAACTGGGCAGATGAATACTGTAAATAAGGGTGACTGAAGACCAGAGTTGAGTCCTTTCATCAGTCCTTTCGTACACTCCAGGTTTGATTCTCCAAACACTATTGATTAGCGGTTCCAATTTTTGGTCACCCTCAGAGGCAATTGGCCAACATTCCTTAGTTATTGGTCAGATGTTATGGCATCTTTAGTCTGTACTCACACCTCAGCCTGTGGTTGGAAGTGCAAAAGATAGCTATTGAGAAGGTTTGGTTTGCAGCCAAATACATTATAATTTTAATCAATAAACTGAAGGCCATTTCATGATTGGATTGAAATGCAATAAAGTTTTGAGATGCTCAAGTTCCTCCATTCTAATGTAATTGTGAAATAAGTTGACTTTTTATTCTCTTGTCTAAATTGTGGAATGAAGCTCCCCATTTGTTGCATATCCAACAGGGAACATAATTTTCTACCCAGTCAGCGGACAACACTTCTCAGTTTCAATTTGTCACATTTTTGTATTTTAAGCCATAATTACAGTCACAGAGAAGTGACTTAAATCCCTCAAAGATACTCCAAAGGTTGGCTTATTCAAGATTAGGTGTGAGACTGAAGACTGTTGGTACAAACCATTAAATACAGTCCACGTGGCTGTAATCATGCATCCTGCTTCACACTGGTCTCATTGGATCCAACATGTAGCACAATAACTTCCTTCAACCATGTAATGGCAAGATTTGAGAGGTGATTGATGAAATGATGTATAATCTCCACTGCATTATGCAGGAGAAGTCACCCCAAAACCCTTGACCTAATTCTTCATTAGATCCATTTGCTAAAACAGACTGCAGCTCCAACCTTTGGAATACACACTTGTATTTCCAACCGACAGCAATAAGTGTGCTTTCTCAGGACCATATTGCCTGGCAGATCAATGGGAGCTTTTGTTCTTCGTGATTGGATGAGCCTGCCAGTTAGAAATGATTTAACAAACACCGTTATTAAAATGGTCTGTTAATGTGTCCACCTTTATTCTACTGAGTCTTTACTTCTGAAATAATTGTGAATATATTGGGACTTAAGACACATACCAGCTGAGTTGCAGGTACACTAACTCCAAAATATCCAGAGAGTTAAAGTTTTGGTAGATAGGAGTGGTCACATCAAGCAGATATAGAAACGGTTTGAAATTGATTTGGCCTCTATTGGACAGTAATCCCTAATCAACCAAAAGAATAGGTTAAATGCTCATCACTCAAATCTAACATTAATATTTCAGCATTATCCCTTCTTGTAATCTTTCCTGCAATGAAGATGCAGTATGTTCTTCAGGCTGTAAAAAGTACAATTCTCTTATTGGGACCTTAAGGTGACTGGCCAGCATTCACTGTGGCTCCCAACTGCAAGAGCTTTGTCTTTTTTACAGTGCAGCCTTTGAACAGTGGGACCTTCAGCGTGCATAGGGCTCGAACTTGTTTTTGAAAAATGACTGCCGGACACCAGATGGCACACGTACCGGCAATCTGAGTATGCATTTGGATCCTTCTGTCCTTCTTACTCAAGTCAAATTACTTAGAACAGCAAGTTAGTGTTGAATCTGCTTCCACCAACCATCAAGGTAGTAGTGACCTATTTGCAAGGTTTAAATTCACTGATGATCTCACTTATCTTGCTTTTTTTTAAAAAAACCCACCTAATTAACATTATTCAACAGTAAATAGAATATTTATGTAATAAAAAAATTGCATGGATCAAGTTATAAAATCTAGTTCCTTTAATCTTCTCTGCTTCATCATCATGCTTCCTCCTACCCTGTTTCACTCAAGCTTTCATATAAATGCTTTTCTTTTTCTGCCCTGAGTTCAGTATCAGTACTATTGACTCAAGAGTTCAGGTGGTGAATGCGAGGAGTATTGCCAGTAAGACTGTTTCTGTTTTGTTTGCAGGAGTCTTCAGACAGCAGTAACACGACTATTGAAGACGAAGATGTTAAAGGTGAGCACTACATTGAGAGCAGCTTTTAAAAAGTGCCATTGCAGGGCTCAGAAGTCAACTAAGGCGTGTGCTGCAATTGTTCTTGTGGTTTTTAATTGGGTAAAACAATGCATAAATAATCAACAAAGGCTCACACTGAGCCTCCTCATTCAAGTTTGATCAGGGGCTGTAAAGAGATCAGAAACAAATCTTTCTCCTCTTGGCAGCTCCTGTCAGGGTCGGGTATAGCTGCTATATTTTGAGTTCAAGGAATCTTGAACAAATGAACAAATAGCAAGATACTGTAGCTGCTGGAAATCTGAAATGAAACTGAAAAAGCTGGAATGACTCAGCAAGTCAGGCAGCATCTGTGGTGCGACAAAGATATTTTTGATGTGGACACTTCAGCAGAAATGGAAGATACTACAGATGAACAGTGTTTAAAATGGAACAAACACTGGGAAGGGCAAAGGAAAAACAAGGCACAAAGGAAAAGAAATACTGATTTGTAAAGAGCTTAAGTTAGCAACAGTTGTTCAAGTTGAAGATCAGCCATGATATTCAATGACGGAGGCTCAAGGGGCTGTTTTTTTTTATTTATTCTTTCACGGGATGTGGCTGACACTGGCAATGCCAGCATCTGATGCCCATCCTTAAATGCTCTTTGAGGGCAGTTAAGTGTCCACATTGCACAGTTAAGCGTAACCACATTGCTGTGGGTTTGGAGTCACATGTAGGACAGACCAGGTAAAGATTTATTTGTCAATCATGGTGCATTATAGGTGGTCATCAAGGTTGCATATCTTCTCGCCAACACAGTGATCCGATGAGGAGAGAAAAGCAGTTGCTTGCACCTTCCCCTCAAATGTCACCCCGCTCCAGTGATGCTCAAAAATACCAGCACATGTCTTTTTTTATTATTTGGCAGGACGTGGGCATTGCTGATTATCTATCCCTAATTGCCTTTGAGTAGGTTGTGGTGAGGCACCTCCTTGAACCACTGCAGTTCAAATGGTGTTGGTACACCCACAGTGATGTTAATTCTCATATTGCAGCTTCCTGCCAGAGAGAAAATGGGAGCTACAGGTAAGGTGTGGCATTATTAAGGTCAATATTTGGGGTCAGAGGGTTATGAATATAAGTGTTCTTAGATTTGCATTGAGTATTTTTCTTTTCAACAGTGTAGAAAGTCAAAGACAGGTGAGATGGGGAATTGAATTAGGCCACTCATGGCCGGCAGGAGAGAATTCAGGGTCACGTTGTAAGACAGAATATAGGTGTTTGATCTTGTGTTGCAGGGAAGTGTGCACCAAGAGCAGCAGTGATTGTGTGCTAAATTGTTGTCTCACTATGGAGCAGTGTTTGGAACCCAAGACCGTACTGTGTGACGAGATAACTGGACAGGCGTTACATCTCTGACCCTGTGCTGTCAGGTGCCTAGATCAGGAGAGCAGGTGGTACAGTTGACAGAAGCAAGAACTGTGGATTCGTCAGGGGACGGGTCCCTTTAGAAAGCAGAGGGTGGAGGGGAGCCATGCCTTTGGATAATGGGATCACGTTGGAGGTAGTGGAAATATCGGTAGATGACCTGTCAAATGAGGCTGAAGGTATGGGTAAGGGTAACCTTATCATAGTTCTTGGGGAGAAGGATAGGGGAAGTTCTGAAAACAGGACAGACAACCATGATGGTTTAAAGAAAGGTACATTTTGGAAGCTCTGGTGTGGTAAGTGGGATTATCAGAGCAATCGCAGTTGAAAGCAAGAACTTGAGGAATAGAATGGAGTTCTTGCAAAAAGGAGGATTGGTAGTATTTAAGGGTGTAAAGGAATATAGAGGAACGCCAGGTAAATGGAGTTGGAATTATAGAATAAGAGAAACTTGTAGCACAGGAGGTCATTTAGTCTATTGTGCCTGTTGTGGTTCTTTGGAAGAACAGTTGTGCTTCCTCCCACATCCCAGCTTGTTACCCATTAGGTGCAAATACATGATGTACTGAAATGGTAGAACAAGTATGAGGCTGAATGACCAATTCCTGTTGCTGTGTTCCTTAGTAGATAGCATTTGTATGCTTCTATACTATGATTTCACTGCCGTAACTCATCCCATTGATATGCCTTGCTGTAATGAGTGGGAATGATTTATGTTTGCCCTTTTTGAGCTGAAACTTGAAAAGTTATCTGAACAAATTAATTAGGGGCAGGAGTAGGCCATTTGGCCCCACGAACCAGCTCCATCATTCAATAAGATCATGGCTGATCTGGCTGTGACCTCAACTCCACATTTATCCTTGATTGTATCCAAAGATGTTATAGTTTGTTAAAGGTTGAAAATAATAATTGGAAGAATAAGTTTGCAACTAGAATCATTGCATTAAGGGAATTCAGTTAACATCCAAAACCACCAGAGAAAAGATCTAATGCATTACTTTATCATCAGAACTCGAGATGAATAACCTTCTCAACACATCCATTATTTCATATCTATCCACTTAAATTTTATCTTTAGAATTTGTATTCTTTGGGTCATTGTCTTGATAAAGCTGTCCACAGACTTTATTTCATTGGTGCCTGATAATATTTGCGCCAGATGGCCAGCAGTTGACATGCCTTTGTAGTAAGGTCGAGTTAGACTGCAGCTTGCTTTCACTATGCTCACTTACTTCCTGGTACATTCTGATGAGCCTGTGCCTACCTTACTGCCTAGCGTGTAGGTTGGACTGCTGATTTTACAAGTCAAGCTCACATGGGTCAGTAGACCATTCAATCTGATTGCACACTTTTCGCTTTTGCGGGTGAGGCAATGTTTCAATTCTGAGTGCGGAGTCAGACTGGTTTGGGAGCTGATTTGAACCAGGATGAACTCGTCAATCTAGAAGTTTTAGCTTAGCAGCACCGAGATTAACTCGAGTCCCAGATGGAAATAGTTAAAACAAGTAATTCCGGTTGCTGTTAATTTAGTTCTTTAATGATGGCAAGTTGTGACACCAGACAGAAAATCTCCTGTTAGTGCTGATGTAAAGTGTATTAAAAATGTCCACTCACTCATTCTAAGATCTCACTGGTTTAGTCAAAACCAATTTGAGGAAATTCTAATGCCTGTGGTCTGTGCGCACTGCAAGAGATGAGGCTGGACTTGTGGTTCTAAGTAGGTAGATTAATGTCAGTGTATGCTATATCACTTTGCTGCCATAGTCTATATCTGTTCCTGGGGTGGCCTGCAGACTTCAATTGTCTTTGAAGCTGGCCATCTTTGTTGGGCAGTTTCACTGGAAAGATTGGTTTAAATGGATAAAAACTCAGTCTCAGAGACTGAACTGAGTTTTTTTTTAATCCATTAAATGTTTGCAACATGAAGTACAACTTCACAGCAATTCCTCGTACTGCTAATGACAAATGCCATCAAGCACACATTCTGCACATTGAGCTATTAGATAGTTGCAAAATTTACTACAGGGTTGTATGGAATGATTTGAATATGATTGCCATTTTAAATTCAGCATCACCTGTGATTTTATAAACTTAATTGAGTGTGCGCGCTCAAGAAATCCAAAGCAATGTATGACTGGAGAGGACGCTGCTGCGAATAGACAGCATGCTAAGTGGCTTTAAGTAATTTGTGTTCCTGCTTAGTACTCTAAAGCAGGATTTTACTAGTGACAGTCTAACCCTTTTAAGGGTACGGAAGCTATTCTCCTGCTGCTAAGGAACATGTGTATCCTTTGTCTCAAAGTGATAAAGATGACTTGACGATGGGTGGGAGAGACACTTACTGGCAGTTATGAGTGAAATGTTAACCTTTAGTGACCCTGAATTATGGCTATTTAATTTTTTTTTACTTCACTAGAGGGTGGTACTTTCAAGGTGAGGTCTTGGCGTTAATTCGGTAATCCCTCTCTCAATATGAGCACTGTAATTCTATATCCATTCAAACTGAGAGGACATGATTTAATGTTGTCTCAACCAAGGCAATTCAAATAACAAGTATCCTGGCTTTCAAAAGAATAGGTCTCTGTGGATTTATGGAAAACACTTGTAATGTCATTATTTTTTATGTAATCAGACATCATTGACTTTGAGTTGACGGGTTTAGATGTACTTTTACATAAAAAGTTCTTGCAACATCCCTGGTTAAGGCATTATGTGTTTGAGGCTATCAGATCCTCAGGTTGAATCTCTGTCTGTGGTGAAGTAACTGGTCTCAGCTAAGTAAAGCAGTTGGGATGCTACAATTGGCTTCAGTGTTCTAGGCTGCAAAGGGGAAAACTAAATGGGCTTCCAGTGACCCCTGCTGAAATAGTGTACTTGTGGATTTGGGGAGAGAGCAAACATTGAAGCTTACCCCAGTCAAATAACCTCAATTCATTAATGTCTGAGTTCATACCACAATTGGGCTCCTGGGGGAGTATGGGCACCTGTTGGAACTCTACTCTATCAAAGCCTTTAGGTGAGGAAAGGAAAATAATATACAATAATACAAGATGTTTATAAAGTTCTTGTGCAACTTTAATAACTGTGGATGTCCATATGACAGAAACTTTTTCATCCAACTCATTGATTTATGTGTTGCATTTTGCCATAATGCAAGTCATATTACTTCTAACAGCTGCTATGGACTTCAGTTCTGTGAGCTGCACGTACAGTTCACCTTTTCTTCTACTGTTGCCAGTTTCAATTAGGAAAACTTTAACACAGCATTAACAACATGAACGTGAAAAAGCTTCACAAATTATGCTTTCATATGCCATTTACAGATTGCTTCTATCATGTCTATATCCAAAGCTATTAAAGTTGCACAAAGACTTTATAAACACTCTCTACAGTATGATATGATGTAATTGCTTGTGTTGGAACTTGTGTGAAGTAGGATCACATCAGAGTTTGGTTTCCTGCCATCACAAGTTCAGGTGCATGCCAGTGAAACCTCATGGTGCACAAAACAGTGTATAGGCTTAAAAGAAAACCGGAAATGCATCACAGGTCTGAGAGAGAAGTTAACATTTCAGGTTTGATGAACAATCCTAACCAAGCTCCTCGTAGAGATGCTAATATATTCCAGGCATTAGTGCTTTCATTCTGATTATAAATTTGCATTAATAACTTGAGTATTTGAACCAGTTGCCAGTTGGCCAGATGTACTGGTGCTGTGAAGATTTGAGGGAACAACAGTGAATGTAGTGGAAGATTTTGCAAATAGTTCAGACTGGATATGTAATTGGCACTAAGTAATACATAATGTTGATGAATGTCAAATAATAAAGTATGTCATACGAGTATACAACAAATAGAATTGCATCATCAAAGTTGGGATTAAGAAGGGACCAGGGACTGAACTCATCACTATCTTGTTGAGACACATTCTAAGAAATTTGGATCCTACTTAAGGCTAAATGGAGAACAGCTCCAAGCTTCTATAACAATAAATAGCACCCATGAGTGTGTTCCAAGCTTGCGTAAACTCCACTTCTCGAATCTAAAAAAGAGCCAGTGAAGTGGAAGTTCCTGTTGAGGTATTTCAAATATTAAGTAGTACGATAAAACCCCAGGCTCTTCCTGCTATTTTTTTTTAAATGTAATTCTCATTTGTGTAATTTGTCATTTATATCCTTTGAGATACACAACTTACTTTAGATTTATCTTTTCAATACCATTTAAGAGCTTTATCATTTCATTGCGATCCCCTCCTTGATGAGCTTTATTCTGCACTCTTGTTTGTTTTATTTTATTTGAATGAAGTCTAACATTCAGTGGTTTCTAAAAGTGGTATCTCTTCAGCAGCTGAAGCGAGACATCAAACTGCCTCATTCTGATGTTTCAGAATGTTCTGTTTTATTGGGATAAAAGTAACCAGATGCTTTTGGAAGATGATGTCTCACTTAGCAAGCCGTCAGATAATTTTGTCACTTCTCGAGAGTTTCACAGCAATTAGGTTAGATTCAATTAAACCAACCTTTGTACCAAGGCCTACTCTTTTAGTTTATTACTGTCAAATGACCAGTGGGCAGATAAACACAAACTACACAACATTTCACTAAGTTATAATGTTCTCAGAACAAGTGTTGCATCTACCATTATTTCATTAAAGTCTCTCACCTGTGATTCTGCTTTTATCTTTTTATTACTATATGCTTGATAACAATGTAGGTTTTGAGTCAAGAATGTTCTCATTCTTCAGGTCAGATTTCAGCAAGTTGTGACAAGTTGACACTTGCCGTGATTTTGGAGGTGATCTGATGTAGGTGTATGGTGAAAAGTGACATACAAGGCTTGTGTTAGATGCTATTAATATTGCTCAGTAGGTAGCAAGCAGAGTATTAACTTATTGATAAACTGCAGGCCCTTAGTGTCTTCAGTGATAGGTGCGTGGCTGATAATGGTAATGAGAAAACACCTACAATCAACGTTTCCCCTCTGTTGCTTGCCTTTTAGTCATTTTACAAATTGAATTAGCACCCAAGAAAAAATGCCAGTCTTTTGTGAATGTTCTGAATTATTTCTGTGTTGAGTCCACTATCTGAGCTATGCAAAGACCCATACAGTTGTCTGTCTCATGCATGAAATTACTTAAGTATACTGGCTCCATGTTATCTTAAATTGGTGGTCATGCAAGTGATTTTTGTCAAGTGACATGCATGATTAACTGAGTTTTGGAATTTAAAAAAAGCACAAGTCCTAGAGACATATGAATGTGAGATTTCTGAGCTCACCCCAAGCAGAAACAAATTGCTTGCTGGAACTTTGGCTCCTTCCACTCCAAGAGAGATGTGTGAGGGTGCGCTAATTCCTAGCTCGATGTAAAGCTGCTCAAGACTCTATTTAGACCCATGGCTAGAACTGGGGTCTTGTGAATTGCCAAGTGAAGGGATTTTTAAGGTTGTCTTTAGACTGACTGGAAGTTCCATGATGTGTGGATAGTTTCTGAAGCATGGACCTCAGCGAAATGGCAAGCGTTTCTCTGTATTGCTGGGCTAGGGCCTGAAACAACTGCTACATTCTGAAGTGTGAAGCAATCAGGTGACATGCTTGACGGAA
The DNA here is from genome assembly GCF_017639515.1 of Carcharodon carcharias. NCBI lineage: Eukaryota > Metazoa > Chordata > Chondrichthyes > Lamniformes > Lamnidae > Carcharodon > Carcharodon carcharias. The sequence goes on along the minus strand of NC_054483.1, from coordinate 15,859,629 downwards.
GTAAAGTAACTGTCGTGGTCATAATGTTTTTATATGCAAAGTTTAAATTTTGCCTTTCAAGGAGTAACTATTGTAGTTAGTCATGGTATCTGCCTTCTTATCCCATCCTTTGCCATTTCATCTCAACAAAGAATTCCACTTTGTTCATTGCAAAAGTGTAATCTACTGAGAATGTCTGAAGACCAATAACGAATGTTAACTGACTCTGTCCTGTGCAATTTGTCTGAATTGTTCCTTTTCACCCACCTGAGGTCATGACTGGAGATTATTTCTGGTTGTTGTCAATGTGCTCACTAAGTGGCAGATCACCACTTGCTGCAACAACGGGCAAGCAAACTGCTGTTTCCTTCTTAATTTTCTTCCCAAATCCCTCACAGCCCACACAAAACAAAATGTGGTCGTTGGCTTTGCATCTCTGAGCTGCTCTGTCTAGCGGGTCAGGGGAAAATAAGAAAAAATGTAAGCCTGTGGCACTCGTAAAATTCAATGTGAGGCCCTAATCCCAGGGAGCAGGAAAGGCTGTAGACATTAGGCCTGTGCTATAAATCAGTGAAATTTTTCAATTGTAAATTGAGAAATTTCTTATTTTAATGGGATTTTCAATATTTCTACCTAATCTTGTATGTGCACATTCCTGCTTCAGACCTTTTGTAGAAAAAAGTGTTTGATTAAGCAAAACTAGACTTTGAGCCTTGTCGAAAGATTATGTCCCGTCATTATTTTTGCCCCCTCACCTTGTGGTGTTTTTCATCATTCATTCTGTTTACTGTGTAACATGCTCTGTGTGTTTGTTTCCATCGTCCTTTGCATGCTGCCTCCAGCCAAGGGCGCTGAGAGCAGTGCTGTAAGGAACCAGTCAGGTGCTGGGCCTCAGGCCGAGGTGCTCCAGTCTGCTCACCCTCCGCCTCCTGTACTCTGTAAGTTGTCTGGGCATGCTGTGTTCTGCATTTCACGTGACTGCCTGTGTATGTTTCCAAGTTGTAGAAAGTGGCCATTCATAAAAAGAAAACATGAAATATGTCTTAATATGTGGTTAATTGATAATTTAGTTTTTCATTTCTACTAGAGGTTCAAGGGACTAGTTTTTCCCTTTTAGCCTCCCCACCCTTAATATTAAAAAAAATTGGCGTAATGTTTTGAAATCCAGCCTTTAATTTATCCCAAAAATCTTTTTTTTTTCATGATTTATCTTATCTTCTATCGTTCTAGTGAAATCTGAATTATTCTAATAATTGAATAGTGAATGACTAAATTTTTACATGGAAAATTCATTTAAGTAAACTTGGTAATTCGACATGACGCAAGCACACAAACCAATCCGAACCATTTGAGACAAAACCTAACTTAGCCACAATGGAAAAGAAAAGTAGCCTCAATGAATGTAGTTGCCAATAGATGATCAGATATTTCTGACATTATACAGATAGGCACTTAGCCAGGAACACCAGCAAGATTTAGTATTTCAGAAGTTAGCTTCTGTTGTATTCACACAATGGCATGGAGTAATCTTAATAATGCATTGAACTTTCTCATTAAAAAAACGTAATATACATGTATGTCCAGCCTACCAGTTAGGTAAAATGCAGATGATACCAAATCTTACAATTCAATGCATTTTCTGAATTTCAGCCACATCTGAGAAACTTGAAGCCTCACATGTAAAATCATAACAGTAATATTACCGAGAAGATGGCAAAATTGTGGTGATGTGACAGAAAGGTCAAAGACATACAATGAAAAAACATAGAAAGCAAAATAATTTTTTAATGCTTGCATCTCTTTTATTAGTCATGAGAACCTGAGACACCAAGTAGGGATGAGGCCTGAAAAGAAGAAGAAAAGCTTATGCTGCCCAGTTTCCATCCCAATTTATGAAAGATGCTCTTTGCACAACATCACACATTTCTAAAATCCTTCAGTTGTGTAATTACCTTAAAACGTAAACTGTTCTGAAACTGAAGCCATTTGCCTATGCTGTTTTGAATAATTAAATTCATTAAGAAAAATTCATCAACAAAATTTGAAAGATTTATTTTAGTTTTACAGGTCTAATGATGATGTAGCTGTGGGCTGTTGTACTTAAAGTAAAACTGATGTCATCAAAACTACAAGAGCTTTATACACAAGTCTTTAAATAGATTATATATAACACTGCAGTGGAAAGTGAACACTCAAAATATTGAAAGTTGCAGTAGTCAACCTTGTAGTTACTTGTCAGTTTTTACAAATCGAGTCTAAAATTAATCAGCTTGTTGAATGTTGATGCAGGATTTATTATGAATGGCCTAAGCTAAAAACTGCATGCTGTTCAGCTTCAGCACCTTGGCTTGAACCATTAAGACTGTTTTACATTGTTAATTGTAATCATCCTAAAGTACAGCATCTCATGTTTGAAGCTGCATGACTTGTGATTTTGGTGTTGTTAATTGGATGGGAAAGAAGGGTAGTGGCACATGGTGTTTGTAGGTGAACACTGTACCTTAGAGCTAGAGATTCAGTTTACAGCCAAAACTCCCCCACCACCATGCTGAATTCACTGGCTCAATTAGGAAGGCATATATTTGTAGGGAAATTCAAAATTTGAAAATGAATCCATAAGTCTACACAGCTGTTTGCCTTGAGTGTAGAAAAGCTCCCTAAGCGTAACAGGGGTGATGTTGTATAACAAAACCATCAATTTTTAGTTTGCCCATCCCATCTCTTTCAAGTATGGATTTCTCTACATTGATTACTCTGACCTGTGCTGTTGCCATTGCCAGCATGAAAGCTGAATGTCCCAGAATGCAGTGACTGCTCTAGATTCAATTCTGTGCAGTCTATGTATGTCAAAAATCTTGATTTCTTGAGAAAAATCTTTTCACTTTTTCTCCCTTTTTGCTTCCTGTCCTAGCTTTCACTGCGCCACACAGTTCCTGTTTGTTTATTTTGTTCGTCAGATGTAAACTGTATGCATGAGGCTGCAGTTTTTGCTCATCCCAAGAGACCCTGTGAAAGTGGTGTTGGACCTTCTAAATTAATATTGGTTGGTTTACAACTGAGCAGCTTACAAGGCTACTTATGACGGCTTAAAGAGTCAACCACATACTGAGGGATTGGAGTCATGTATAGCTCAGGACAGGTAGAGATGTTAGGTCTTCTCTGAAGGACATTAGTGAACCACTTGGGTTTTTAACGATAACCTGGGAGCTTTAATGGTCATTCTTTTCTCTTGAGATTAAATTACCAGATTTATTCAAGTCATTTCAGATCTTGTCTTACTGGGATTGAGTTTATAACCTTTGGGTTGTTAATCATGTACCATAACCAATAATACACTATCATACCCCCAAACTGGTCCATTTTTGGCGAGATCTGGAGTTGCTTTTTCCCCACTAGGGAGTTATTTAGCTAACAGTTTTGGCTCCGGTGCTGCACCATGGCTCAGATCCCATAATTAGATTTACCCCCAATATAGATTCCCAATAAAAGTCTGATCTTGATTTTTTTTTCAGTCTTTCATGGGTTGTGAGCGTCACTGGCAAGTCCAGCAATTGTTGTTCATTCTTAACTGCCCTTGAGAAGGTGGTGACAAACTGCTGCCTTAAACTGCTGCAGTCTGTCTGCTGCAGGTACACCAAAAGTGCTTTAGGAAGGGAGTACTTAACTCGAGTGATTGGGGAAAGAATGAGCTGCTGTGCTTCATCACTCTTATCCAACTCTAAGCAGTCTGAAGAGATACAGGAGGCCTCATAGCAGGACACTTAATAGTTCTCTTGGCTAGGAAGGAATTGGGAGGAAGGGGGAGATCTGTTAAATTCTGCCATTTTAATTTTGATTTTTAAGAAGTTGTGTCAATGACTCATTAATAGACATGACAAAATGGCACCAAAATGTGGGATCATGCAGCTTTAAAGTCAATCATGTGCAACATCGACAATAAAAATCACATTGCATTCGTCTCAAACATCTCCAAAGTTTCCTATATTTCTAATGAAATGTCATTAAAAGGATTTCAGTGTCTGCCATCTTTATGGCCTTGGTGGGTGGAGGGAATTTGATACTGAAACCGAGTTATAGGAAACTACATGGAATTCTAGAAAAATGATCATCTGTTAAAAAGATTGCTTTGCATATATTTTATTGTTGTGAAAGTTTTAAAATGTTCGTTTAAATGAAGACTGCTATTGTGTTCATTCAGATATAAAGGATAGCTGACTGGGACAGCATGGTACCATTCCTTCAGCGTTAGTGATCAAGTGCAAAACAGGCCTGCAGCTTACTATAGTGGGCTCCTGCCTGTGTTAGGAAAAGGTATCAAATATGTACTAGTCAGCTGTCCTACTTAATGAAAATGTTGAAAAGGCTCATTGGATTCGTTGAATTAAAAGATGCTACCTCCAACTTAGGAATTAAAAAACTGAAACCTCTGGATTCTACATTCCTGCTGCTGTGATGGAGTTGTGTCCAACTTCCTCGATGCAGTGTGATCCCATTTGAAGATAGCTGTCATCTGCCCAGAACCTTTACTGCACTGGTCACGAGGCCAATTATGACAAACATTCTACTCCCCTGTTAAGAGACGTACCACTGATTCTGACACAGTATCTCACTCATATGATGGTTTTCACTGTTAATTCAGAGAATATGAATATTGGTTTTCAGTGCTTAATCTGAAATTGTAGTCACCAATTAGGTCTAGGTAGTACTTTGTAACAGTTTCTTAAAAGTGAAGCTTTTGCCAAAAAATGTTGCATGGATAACTGATGAAGCAGTATGATCTTTAGTGATTTTAACCATAAAGAAACAAACAATGGATTATGTTTCTGATTTTAACAGTTTGATTTCATGACTTAATAATCATTGAGGCAAAACTAACAGGTTATGTATGTCTAGGGTCAAGGTGGGTTAATCCCTTCCCCTCTCCCAAAACCTCAAATGTTCATGATTATTTCAGTAGCCATAAGGTACAGAGCTAAAATGTAGAGACTGAAATAGGTTGGAAATAAGTGACTGTGTATCTTAGCAGATTTGGGCAATGCCACATTGCTACAATATGGAACGGTTTTCAGGTGTTTCAGCAAGTGAAGTTGTTTTGAATTAACAAGTCAAGTAAGTAACTGAGCCTCAGAAGCATTGTATAGTCTACTTAAGGGCACCATGATGCACAAAATATACACTGCAAAAACTACTAGCTCATACATAGGTCTACAATTTAGTACTATGATAACTCCTAGCTCCCCTAATTAATCTGACTCCCACTTACGCCCCTGCTAAGGCAACAATAAAACAACATAGATTACAGCAGACCCAGGCAAAGCACAAAGTACTCTGGACAGTGATATTTAAAATGAATTCTCTTAGCTTTGGTTCCTGGAGACAGCAGCTTGGTACATAGAGGCTAGAGGCTTTTCACACTTGTTAGATCTTAGAATTCCTTCTTTCCTTGTACATAACCTCCTATCCTTTATACATGTTTCTCCCTTTTTAATTTAAATCCCATTGTCCTAAAATGTCTTTGCAACTTTACTTTTCCACAAAATAAATCTTCCATAGCACTCATATTATCAGTAATTTTTGGGAAAAATAAACACGCTGTTTGGCCTAGGTGTACCACCTTACCATCTCTTTGAAATTCACTACTTGGGTTTATCTAAAAATGCAAATGTTCTTCACACCTCACATTCTAAAATGTCAGCCATTTCAAACCTAGCTTCTCACCAAAGCATCCAGGCCAAATGTCTGTAATTCAATTAAAACCCCCACACCCACAACCTCACAAAGAGAAACTAATCCAAGCCCCATATTAACCTACCTTTACAATAAATTACAAAAATATAACGGAAGTTTTTTTTTTTCATGACAAGAGTCAAACCTTAACATGATACACAAAACAATTTAATATCCATCATATGACTCCAACAAACATTCAGTTCCTAATTTTATTTGCCCCTGACTTAAAATGTACCATTTGTGTCTCAACATCCAAGTTACTTACGGACTGTTTGGGACAGCAATTTGATCACTAGTCCCTCCTTCACTTTGGTTTCATTTTTAAGTACTTGAATTGCAATCTATATTTCAAATAAAATGTGTACGACCAAAGGCAGCTTCAATTATCTTACATTTGCTTTAAGATAGCACATCTTTTATACCCTAAATATCAAAAATATATACATTGTCTAACCTATGCCAAGCAATCTAAAGCAGAATGATTCCTAGAAATCTGCCCCGTGCTGTTCTGTTAAATTCTTTTTCAATATGGTTTATGCAATTTGAAATGTAGCTCTTCCTGTGAATGAAATGAATCTAATTTATTTCTGCTAGTTCCCAAAATAGAGAACTAACAACAGATGTGCTAAGATGTCATGATGGTATGTTACAGATAACTCAGGAGCTCCAAGATGCTGTGGGAACATGCACTTTTACATGCATATTGTAGTTTGGAGCAATGGATAGTGATGTTAGAGGCTCCAACTTTCTGTCCATCGCATGGCTGATCAGGAAACTCTCCTGCTCTTACCACCTGCCATTGGCATGTGTTTGAAGGATTTGCAGGTTGATATTCAACCTGTTTGGCCACATTATGAACATACCTTCCTTGGCCATCAAGTCCTGGGGTAGAACTTAAATCCAGAGCTTCTGGCTCAGACAAAGGGATGCTACCCACTGCACCACCAGACATGCTGAGATGTAGCATACACTTCTTTCAAATTATCAGGGGATGAATAGAGCTAGCTAATTTCACATAGCTATTGTCTGTTACAGGGCAACACAGGAATAGGCCAGTGAACAGAAAGCTTATATTTTTTAGACCAATGGCGTGTAACACTGGGGAACACATATGGATACAATCCTTCAATATTCTACCTGGTATAAATCTTCGAGTTTGGCTCTAATGCAAAGAATTGTTCATAAAAGAAAAAGATTAAACATCACCCCCAAAACCTTGTAGAATAGCAAAATAAAATAGAGAAATCTGAAGGAAATTGTTTCCTATCGATTTGGCTCTACACAGGAAGTATAGTGATGATGTAATTGCCATGAAAATTATGTCCTGGCAATCCAGGAATCCTAAGATTAAATCCCAAATGCTGAAGTCCTTGATGAGCAGGGAGCAATCCACAGCGAGTTCTGATTTAGTGCTGTGCATGCTTAGTTCAAGCTACTTCCTGGACCACAATGTCTTCAGCGTAGTGAACTGCATTAAATCTTCACTTATAGGTGAATCCAAACTCTGCAGAGCGACCCAACAATGGCACTTGTGAAATTTTAACCTCTATGTACAAAAAAGGGTTTATGATCTGGTGCAAGCTCTATTGCTATATTGCGGTTTGGTGAAGTTTACTATTTCTCTCTTTCTTCAGCGACTCTCTCCCTGTCTGTGTTACTTATTTTCATTGTTCAACTTATGGGAAAACAAATCATTGAAATATATTGGTACAATACAGAAAAAATGGATGCCAAACATGTAAAATCCAGAGCTTTGTGTTTTCACTGAGCTCTTGAAATCCATTCATGTCATTTTCACCATCGTAAGGATGTAAGAAATATATTTAAATTACTTAAGTTTTCCATAAGGATTGTGCTTTACACAGCTTTTCATCCCAGCTTCTCTTCATCTCCCATTATTAGCTACAAAGCTCACAGATGTTCTTAGCAGTGTGCGGAGAGGGTCAGGACCCTTTCCTGAACATGAGGGGCCCCAGACTCCTGCCACACAGCCTCAGATGCCTTCTCTCACTCCCTCCTCTATGTCTTGTAAGTAAACGTGTGACGGAAGACCACTGAGCATGTAGCGTGCATATTGGCAGCATGAAAGTCCTGAATGCACATTTGATGAGCTTTGTGCAGATAATCAGCAAAAAGACTTGATGGCCTAATAAAGGATACAACCCTAAGTTACTGCATGGCCACTGGGGCAAAAGCTATTTGCCTCCCTGGTAAATAAATGCTTAAACCAAAATGCCACAGTGATGTCACTGGCATGATGTAGTCCCATTTGAGCACGAATTTTAACACTGACTAGTCCAATATTGGTGGATGATATCCTATAAAGCTATTGTGAAGTTTGTTTAATGACATTTGCAACACAGTTCACATTCCTTTCAGTCTCCCTGCTGTGCCTCAGTTTACAGAGCTGAACTGCCATTAACAACCATGTGAGATATGTTGTTAGCAAGCTCGTTTTCAGTCAGCAGAACAAAGCTGAAAAGTTTTTCAGTGACTTGTTAGCTTTTCAATCAGAGGAGCATTAAGTGCAGCCATGTTATATCTTCATTAATTCTACAATGCTATTGACTAATTTTAATACAATTTAGAAACTTGGACTGAAGGAGTAATTACCTCCATGCTGAAGAAAATTAGATTGCATCCCTGCTGTTCCTATTTATATAGGAAAATTATATTTTCTAAGACACTCTTCGATCCTGGTCCTTGTTTAGCAGCGTCCTACCTTATAGAGGTCATCCCAAACTCAACTGTGCATGTCTGAACTCATATGAATTTACGCTCACCTGTGCTTACTAACCTAAGTTCCCAATCCAGTAATGCCTCGATCTAAAATGCTCATCTTTGCGTTCAAATCCCTCGATGGCCTGGTCTGTCCCTATCTTCGTAACCTCTAGCTCTAAATTCTCCAAGAACTCTACGTTCCTCCATATTTGGCTTTTACTACATCTCCAATTCTCTCCCCCCCCCCCACCCCCGCCAACCACCACCACCTCCTTGATTGCCAGCAAAGCCTTCAGCAGGGGTGTAATTCTCTCAAACTCCTCCGCCTCTCTACCCTCCTTTAAGACCTACCCCTTAAGCTTTTGGTCACCTGCTCTGACATCTCTATGTGGCTTATTGTCAAATTTTATCTGTTAGTGCTCCTGTGAAACACCTTGGGACGTTTTACTGTGTTTAAGCTGTTATATAAATGAAATTTGTTGCTGTCTTCAGATAGCTGACATTGTCCTTAGCATGTTGAGACAGGGGTTCAAAATTCCTAAAATTTTGAAAACCTTTGCTGCATCATTGAAGACTATTTTCAATGTAAATTTGTCCACCAATCCCCTGACTTGTCTTCTTAATGCTTCCGTCCACTGCTGCTTTAAAACTCTCAAATAATAGGATCAGAATGAAGACACCAGCTCAATGGAAAACTGAAGCAGAACTGGTTACTCTTATTCTAAGGATTAAGCAATTTTACTTACGCAGTTAATTTCATCAGTAGTTACTACAAAACACTATTCTAAAACACCAAACTTTTACCGAACAGTATTAAACAGTGTAAGGTGAAAAGTGTTAAACAAACACTTCGACACTGAAAATCGTCCTCACCAAATCTTTAACTTGTCCGAGATGCTTGTTGAGCAATGCCATAACCTGTAATAGTTTGCCATGCTTTCACTTGCAGCAGTTGTTTACAGCCCAGTGTGTTATTACATCATGTCTTCACCTTCCATCCTCAGCTGCAAAGTTCACAGATGTTTTAAAGAGTGTGCGGCGGGGGTCCGCACCTTTTGCTGATTCTGAGAGCGGCCAGTCTGTTCAGACACCACCTCTCACTCCCTTCATCTCCACCCCTTGTAAGTAAGCAAGCAGTGCTTCCTGACTGAAATTCTTCATTCTACAGAAGGCTCAGAGAATGCTATGTGCTTACAGCATGTGGAAGGCATGTGTCTTACTATTGACAGTGATCCAAAACTTAAACTGAATGTTAATTTAGTATGAGTATGTAATTAAGCATTGCTTGAAACCCGCGTGGCATTTGTTACCTGGCAGCAGTGAATACACTATTCCATAGGACTATGCAAGCATTTAGTAATTCAGTTCAACTTAAACTTCTAAGCATAACACAAGCTTAGTGGCATGGTAGAAACAGTAGAATATAATCGTGTACACTAAACTGTCCAGGCAGTAAACATTGCTTCTTGAAAAATGCCTGATATATTTACACTCGCAGATAATAATCAAGTCAGTGATATTTGACAGTAATAACTGCTATTTCTACATTTCCTACCAATTTGCATAAATTGAGCTTTCAATAACAAAGCTAAAACTGTAGTCGCTTGTTCCTGAGTCAACTTAAGTTTTCAGTCTGCTTCTGGATGACCAGAGTTGAAAGGTTTCTAATGAATGAAAAGTTTTCCCATGGAACAAGCATTTATCTCATGTTTCCATTCTCAATGATGCTAACGTCAGCTAAAGTGGCCATTCACAAACTGTTTGCCAATACAACTCTGATGCAATTAATTAGTGCACCAGGAGACTGTGACTAAAATGAATTTGGATATATGTGAACATACATAGTTAGGGAAGCAATTAGTTTTAAATCAAGTATTCCACTTTTTTAAAACAGTGGTTATCTACTGTTAAAATTTGGAAATTCATTTTCTTAGGTGCAATATCATCAGTTCATATTAACTGAACACCTGTGCATGAAAGTGAAACTCAATTAAACAATCTTCTTATTCTAGTCATTTTTTGAGCTAAATTTGACATGACTTCTTGCTTGAATATTTTTACTTTTCAAGTTATTCTTACTCAGTTATCCTGGGCCGTGCACTGAAGGTAGAGATAACCTTCTGCCAGACCTCTGCTGATGGCTCTTGTGAGTGATCCAGCCAAGAAATGCAGGCTAATGGATCCTGGAAAGACTGCCCAAGATTATCTCACCCATTTCCAAGGAGGTATCACCATCTATTCTGCACCTACCTACATTAGCACAGTTGATATCACAGACACTGCAAGTTGGTATTTCAACTTGCTATCCTGTTACTCAGACAGTTTTCCTTCTACCAAATGGGTCCTGATTAAGTTAAGCATACTGTGAAACATTTGTTTCATTTTGAGACGTTGCATCTTAGTATAACTTTGTGAAATGGAAATCTAAAATGCTGTGGCTGAAGATGTTGCCTGAAATTTTTTCTGTGGACACTCTGACAATGCGCATGGGAAGAGGCTGCCATATCCAGAGGTATCCCTGACCTGCTGTGTCTTGAAACTCTACGAATGTTATTTTCCTCAAAATGCATCATATCTCCATAAATTCACTCATCATTCTTGCATCCATTTATCTTGCATGTTTAATTTCATGCTGTTTTGATCAATACCTAGAATATGCCACTACACTTCACACTACTATCCAAGGTCATGAATAATCAGTACTAAAATAGCTGATAGACTGGCACGTTAGGCAGATATAATCAAGGGCCTTACTCTTCAATGTTCACCCTTCACAAGGCTGCAGGGAGGATTTATTATTAAGATTGTTCCCTTGTGCTGGAGGTCAGTTTTCCCCTACTCATGTTATGGTTTGATTCATCAGCCATCCTAATAAGGATTACATAACAAAATTTTTTTGTATTTATTCATGGGAAGTGGGCATATCACCCATCCCTAATTGCGGCATTAAAGAGTTAATCACATGGCTGTGGGTCTGGAGTCCCTAAAGGATGTTAGTGGACCAGCTGGGTTTTCGACAATCATCAGACTTTTAATTCCAGATTTTTATTGAATTCAAATTTCACCATCTCGGTCCCCAGAGCTTCACCCTGGGTCTCTGGAATATCAGTCCAGTGACAAAACCACTATGCCTCTGCCTCCCCTAACTGAATGACATTTCAGATAGTGAAACACAGCAACTGGACTTAAGACCAACAAAGCTAGCCAGCTACTGTGCTTGACATTCAACCAGACTTCAAAGGGTGCCCTCAGTTCTTCTGCTTGCTTCGTTGAACTGTAATTCTTTGCCATGTAACATAGCATTTAAAACTTGTACATCCATTACTATAAGAATTTTTCAACACTGCATGCAAGTTTTGTTTCTTCTCTTCTCAATTGTCCCTCTAAAATATATTACTTCTGAATGCTTCAATAGCCAAGCTCAGTCTTGTCAACATAATTAATTTACTTTACACCATTACTATTCGGTTCAATGGAATTCATTTATAGCGGTTGCGAACCTGATCCTTTCCCTGACCCTTTATGAGAGGGAGAAAGGCTAAACATTTCAAAATTACTAATTCTTAACAAGGCACTAAGTCAGCTGTATATAATTTAAAGATGGCAGGATACCCAGCATGTTACTGACTGGATGTATGATCTCGCATCCAGCCTACAGAACTTTATGAATCTAACAATTTATTCCAACTCATGCTGTTACTTCTGAAAAATAAACACTGTTGGCTGTGACCACATTGTTCATTATATCATTTCCATTTGAAATGAGAACTGCAACTAATACCCGGGGAATATCCACTGTGATTTTATGAGTCCTTTTCAGTAATCAGTTCCAATAAGTTCAAGTATATTACAATTATAAAAGAAGTGTAAGGTTCTGGTTAAGTGAGATTTAATACACTTAGTGACATGGCATGAATAACCAACAATTTCTGCACTTAGCTTCCATTATCTAACCCAGATGCGCAGCATGTTTGATTGCATTTAATGACTGCAACAAATGTCAGTTGCTTTCTGTGTAAGTAAAACCTGGATCAAATGCTTGTCCAGTGCTTAATTGTATCTGAGCTGTTGGTCCAGTGACATGCTAATTCTTCATTCAGCATCATCAATCCAATGGCATAGCCTGACATCTGCTTTAATATCTTGCAATTTGCTGTCATTGGCTGACCAATATCGCACTCAATTAAAAATGCTGAGATATCAACATAACTGTACTTATAACTGACCCGGAAGGATCAATTGGTACTATGTGAGATGATTCTCTGAATTGACTGTAATCCATGCAAAACAGCAATCCAGCAATATTTAGTAGCAAGTTTATGGATTGATCCTAAAAGCCATATTCTCTCTAGTTTTACCCTGGTGTTGACAGAGATAATATGATTACTCTTTTCCAAAAATAGACTTTAGAGGTCTTGATTCTCCATCACGCCTTCAAGTACTAAAGCTGCAGTAATGGGTTTCTGCTCACAATTCTGCACAAAGCAAATTCCCAGTCTCAGCAGATAGAAGAAACAGGAAGGGAGAAATGTTAAGAACTTTTTCCTCCACCTGGGTGCCTCTGACAAGCTTCCACATGGCTGCCTAAAGAATAACAGAGGACTGTCAGCAGCTCTTGGTTGGGGAAGGGTTCTCATTACCAGGATAGCAAAGAAGAGGAAGATGAATTGATTGCATCCCAGTCCAGAAGGTCCGATGTCCATTAAATTGGACTGCTCTTTTGTAAATCCCTTTTCATTGGCTCTTTGTGTTACAGCACACGAGTACAATTTTATTCACTGAAACTGCAACTCCAAGGTGTAACTGGGACTAGGATGAGCTGGCCTTATGATGCTAACCATTTCAAGTCCAAAGTCATGTGCAATATGAATCTAGTTCACTACCTTTGTTATAATGGGCAGGGAAATTTAATCTTTCTTGTGACTGAACATAATGATCCACAACAACATGGTTCCAACAGACTACTTTGAAGTAGAGCAGGATCGGTCTCCTTGGCATCGTGGCCTATATTTATCCCTCAACCAACATCACAAGCAAATTTTCTCATCATTATTCCATTCCCATTTGTGGGAACTTACTGTGTGCAAATTAGCTGCCATGCTTCCTCACAGTATAACAATACCTGGACTTCAAAAAGTACTTCACTGGCTCCTGAGGTCATGAAAGGTGCTTAAGAAATGCAAGACTTTTTTCTATATTTAACTGTACAATCAGAAGAGTGTAATGTGCAAAAAAGTTCCACATTTTGGAAACCAAATTATTACAATATTTAGATTGGAAATGATTTATTCCTCTTGAGAATATGGCTTTAATCTGTTTTTTAAAATATATTCATTCCCTCATAGTTTATCCTTTTCTGCTTTAGTCTCAGATATACTGTGTTCTCTTTCACATTTTATATAATTCTTTTCCACAAACTCAGTTGCTAAAGGTTTGGACCGTGTAAGTGTTAAGAGTCAGTCCAATGATTCCAAGAGACCCCTCAGCTCACCACCTCCAACTCAATGTAAGTGTAACAGATATTGGTTCCCAACTCTCTCTGAAGAATGACTTTGGCTTGCCATTTAAGTCATAATACTGCTGGAACAGTACTTTAATGTAATGGTGCAGCATGAGAAATGACATATGCTACACAACTAGGTCAATAAGAATAGCCAAGAGATCGTTTAGAAGTTGAATACCAGTCCTGTGATGGTATTTTGAACTTGCTTCTCCAGTGAAGTTGGATTTTGCTGGCTAGAGCAAGAGTAGAAAAGCAGTGTTATACACGACTCCATTGAGGATCAGATTTGTAGAGTTGCTAATGCACTGAAGTGTCTAACTATCCAAACTAAGTGAAATGAGGTTAGGAAGGAAAAGATAAGGGTAGGAGAGTAATAAAGGGTTCCGCAGAATGTGGCTAAAATTAGGTATGGCATTGGACAGTATATATCAGAAAATAACTTTGGTGCAACTGTAGCCTTTTCCCTGCAGAAATAATTTTTAGACCTTAAGGCCCAGAAAGGAATCATTTATATCTACGCTATTTTGATAGTATAAGCAATGAACACTTTCTTTAAGAATAGTTTTGATAACTTTCTTAGTTTGATAACTTTTATGTGGACATCACAAAAATCTCAAAAGCTATGCCTAATTTAGACTACTGTATTTTTGCAAAATTTAACACAAATGGGGAAGGAACATTTTCAGAAGTACACCATTTGGAAGAGGCCACTTCTCCCAGTGGTGCAAACTAACTTCTGTCTACTACGCATATTTCCTGCTGACATTATGGATGACTGGCAGTTAAAAACTGAGGCAGAGGTGTAGTAACTATCACATGTTTCCACTATTCATTGCAAGATCAAGTGAAAAAATTACCTGCTCGGTGCTTAGCTACTGGCTCAGTAGCAACCCTTCCCTTACTACGGGCAGTGACTATGAATTTCCTTCCTGACTTGCAAACTCAAGATGCACGTAACCTGGGCACACCAATGACGTGGCTTAAAAGATGGTGGAATTTACAATCCATCTAAGTCGCTTTGATCTTTTACAACTGTCTATCGATTCCAACACCCCAAACACATCTCCACCCTGACATGGACCACTTGTATAAGCTTTCTACAACTGAACTTGCTCAAAATTTCTCCTAAAATTATGTCCGGATTTTCAGAGGCACAAGGAAGCGATCTTTCCGGTGTTTAATTGCAATATTTTTGAATTTTTTATTTTAATTTTTCCCCCAGCAAAACTGGTACTGAATTTTTCTTGTATGATAGCAAAAATTGAAAAGCTTCCTTGGTTACAAGTTATAAACATGCTGTATTTTGTGTGTGAATGATGGTTGAATGAGTTGATACTTGAATTTTCATAATTAAAGCTACATATGGTGCAAGTGTGGCACTTTCCTTTGGCCCTAACTGTTGATTTACATCCTCCTCTATATTTGAGTTTATGTTAATTAGACTGTCAGGAAATTCCAACATGTCTTGAGAATGGGCACATTTTTGGGTCCTTCTTGTGGCATACACCAGAGTTCCTTAGTTCATGTGCAATAAAAAAAATAATGACTAACAATAGAAACAATGAGTACATTCGATGGATGTTGCATCTGGTTTCACAGAATTATTTCCCATGTGGTTTTTAAAGTTAGATTGACAAGGTAATATGTGGCATTTGCACTGAAATAAAGACCTCAGGAAATTACTCAGAGTTTGTGCAGGAAGTTGTTCTAAATTTCCAGTTCATGACTTTGTAGTTGGTGGTGATAACCTTCCTAATGGCTAGATGATATCTCTACAGAGCAATTAAGTAGAAACCGTTTTGCAAGCAATCTAAGTGGCCCAGGCAGTAAACACCTTTGACGATAAATTTGCATTCAGTTTAAAAACTAAATGCCGGAAATACTCAGCAGGTCTGGCAGCATTGCGGAGAGAGAAACAGATGTTTCGAGTTAATCAGAACTGAAGGAAGGTAGAAGTGTGATGGATTTTATACTGTTGAAAGGTGGGACAGGGGCGGGACTAACAAAAGGGAAGGCCTGGGATAAAATACTGGGTGGGAGAGATTAAATGATAAAGCTGTCATGGAACAAAAGGTAAAGGGAGTGGTAATATAGAGTAAAGAAAGAAAGCATTTGTCCAGACTATTACCTGCAACTTGCCAATTTTAAAACAATCTACTTATCATCATGCTTTATGCTCTCTCGCTATGTCTCTGTCCTTGTGGTTATGTTTCCTGTAATACCACATATCTTCATGCTTTAAAGTGTCTTATATGGCATCATAATTAATTGCCTTCCATTTTTTAAAATCAGAACAGTTCAAATTTAAGGGAGGGGAATTACTCAGGAGATAATATACTGTGTATTTATATTTAAGGAGTGAATACTCATTCTCACTTTGTCTTTGAATCTCACTTCTCACAAGAGGAGCAGTGCAATTACAAATGTGGAATCAGTAAATTTTCCTCACCATCAACATAACAGCTCCCAGAGACAGGATATATTCTTTCTATTCTCAGTTTATCCTTAGATGAGCAGGTAATAATTATTTTAATCCTTTTGGCTGATAAACCCCTCCCTCTGCCATGTTAAGTTCGATTTGTAATGAACCAGAGATGACAGCTAGGATATCGGAGCATCTGGAAGGGCATAACTTGTCATCTAAATCTAATCTGAGGACAGCTGGATAATAATAGCATGTGTAGGTCACACCGTTTAAATAACAGCTCAGCGTCATTAGTAGAAAGATATGGCTAAGCACTCAGAAATGACGAGCAAAGTGGCAGGTATGTTGAACGATAATAACACTTTCCCCAATATTATAAATGATTTGGATGTTTCTTGATGTTTGCAATGTGGATGTTAACTTAAGAAAGCTCTAATTATTATTGTGAAAAATGCTGAGATGGATAGGAAAGCACATCTTGGTTTGCTTTCAGTTGTCTGTAACTATTGGCATAAAGTGCTGTTTGCTTGGGTAGTAAAGAACATGCAATGCTATGACCATCACCTAACGGGCAGCCTGGAGAAGGAATCCATTGTTGCCATTCATCTGCATACTTATTCTGTTTAAGATCCTGGTTGATTGCTTGACAGGGCAGTTCTGTGTATTCCACAAGAGGAGCACTGAAGTGAGCCAATGATGATTTAGTTTAAAGAAGGCTGATCTGATTAGAACAGGCTTTGTTATGGAACACTAATTATGTAATGTGCATTATTCAGTGAATGGCAACTTTTCATACCTTCAAGGTTTTTGAGCTTTTGTCATGGAAAAATTCAAGCCAAAAGATCTTGTAAGGTTTCCTGACTATAACTTTTTTCTCGAAGTTTTATTTGTTGCAAATGAAGTATTTGCAGCATTTAACAAGAAATTCTGTGAGCACAGAATGGAATGTAATTGTCTTTTATGGGTATTAATGACCATTCTAATGTAAATTGTGGTAAAACGTTAACACGAAATGTCATTACATGGAATGGAGATTTTTTTCACGTTCCAGATTTATTTTCCAAATTGTTCTTTAACCCCTCTTATGTTTTCCTGGGAAAGGAGGCAATGCAAGTATAACAACTTTCATATTTTTCTGATGCCTTAACTATGATGCCATAGTTAAATAAAGAATGCTGGAAAGCATAGCAGGTCTGTCAAAAATGAGAATTATTGGTTAATGTTTTTCCTGGGATGGTGGATATGGTGAAGAGTATTTCCTGTGTAATTTCTTTGAAATGTTTTACTCTTTCACAGTTGAGTTATCTGAGGAAAGTACACAAGTTTCTCCCAAATATTTTTCTTTCATTCCTTCCAGGAAAATATCCTTTTCAGTTTGCCTACCTTCCCAATGGAGCTTGCTGAATGGCAAATAGCTTCTAAATAGTTTCTGTTGCTAACTTCCTGTTCCCTTTTCAAGTCATGGGTGCTTTAGCCAAATGCAGTAGCTTAATGGTAACATACTTCCTCTCCCGACACACGACCAAGTTCACTCTGCAGAAAACGAGCATTAAACAAAAACCAAATGCGGTGATGCTAATCAGAAGAGTGAACTTATTTTATCATATAGTTCTGCCCTATTTTATTAACTTCACAGGCACCTGACTAGCTCCAGAATTTCAGTGAACTGCAGGTTTTCATGTGAGAGCATCCGCAAGCTATTCGACTTTGTGGACTACCATATATACTCTAGTCAATTTTTTTAAGCCAAACGTTTAGGCAAAAAGTAGGGGGTCGACTTATAATGTGAGCAATATTTTTTGAGGGGTCGACATCCATGCATGTTGGAGGGACAACTGTTAGCTTAAAACATGAAAAATATTTACCAATTACTGCTAAGCTAATCAGCTTTCAGAAGGCTAAGCAGCAGTAGCCATAGCCTAGATTTCTTCTTAGTTAAGATGAGTGCAAAACCACACTCAATGAGCTTAAGAAAATGTGAGGAAAATATACCTAATCCAAAGGGTATGACCATAATATCAGGAAGTTAAAATTACTGGTAGTAATAGGTTATTGATCATAGTGTCAGATGGTTTAGAGGGCAGCATTGGCAGAAACGCAGTTTCCAACCTGGTAATGCTGTTGGTGGTGTCTGTTGTTGTTTTCCTGGCCTCCCCATCTGAATGGTTTAATAAATGACATTATTTCTCATCTCAAATACCTTTATAAGACATAAAATGGAGTGTGGTACCAGAGGATACTGTGATTAAAGATTAAGTAATCTAATAGTATTGGTAGTATGACTAAATCAACAGGAAATTATAATTACCAATCGTAACAATCATACACTATCTTGGTTTTGCGTTGTACACCAAAACACATGAAAGAAACACGCTGTTCTACTATCCCTAATAACTTGTGTGTAAGTCAATCCTAGTTTATGTGGAAAATGAAGTAGTTTTTGGCCAAAGGTCAGGGGTTGACTTGTACATGAGATTAACTATTAACTCTAGTATTAATGGTATTCCATCCAAAATAATGCGCTTTTTACTGCCTATAGTACTTCTATAGTCAGGGTCAGGTAATATTTCAGATCAGCAATCACACCTGCACTTTTTATTGTCATTCACTTATGGGATGTGAGTATTGCTGGCACGGCTAATATTTATTTCCCTCCTGAACTGTCCTCGAAGGTGATGATTGCCTTCAACCATTGCAGTCTTTGAAGTGTAGGTACTCTCATAGTGCTCTCCCTCATGTCTCTGTCTCAGAGAAGGAACTGATGAATCATAAATGAAACCATTTTCAAATTAATTCATTCACATTTCAGTCTTTTTGGTTTTAGTGGAAATAATGCCCTTTTCCATGTTAACTTCTACAGATGCAGAGATGAGAAAAAAACTCATCTGAGCAGGGTTACATGGATTATTTGTGATGTTGCTTTTAAATGTTTTCTTGCGCGGTGCATTTGATGAAAATCAATTAATGAGGGGAGAAGAGAATTGCATTTACAGCCAAAAAGAAAATAAATTGTCATCAACCTTTTATTTCCTTTTGTTTCTTGTGAAGGAATGGCTGTAGAATCATCAGACTGAAACCAGTCTTGCTGTGCCAATATGGATTTACTCAAACACTTCCTAATTTTCTGGATTATATTTGTCAGTGAAGAAGGGAGAACCTACTAACGTTATGTAGTATCTCTCCGTCTCAGTATTATCACCAAATTAAATTGTGAAGGAACATGATCAATTCAGATACCCTGGGACACTGCACGTGTGAACCCATGGTATCATTCCAGGTCTGGCTACAATTAAATTGGTGGAGAGAGAAGGCTCAGTTTGAAATGAAGTGAAGGGAGAAGAAAGCCAGCAAGAGCTGAGTGGAAGGGGAGAACAAAACAAAAACAGAATTACCTGGAAAAACTCAGCAGGTCTGGCAGCATCAGCGGAGAAGAAAGGAGTTGACGTTTCGAGTCCTCATGACCCTTCAACAGAACTGATCTTTCTTTACAAGGAGAGGGAAATATAAACTGGTTTAAGGTTGGTGGGGGTGGGGGGGGGGGGAAGAGAGAGAGAGAGAAGTGGAGGGGGGTGGTGTTAGGATAGGAGCAGATCATCAAAAGATGTCACAAACAAAAGAACACAGAGGTGTTGAAGTTGGTGATATTATCTAAACGAATGTGCTAATTAAGAATGGATGGTAGGGCACTCAAGGTATACTCTAGTGGGGTTGGGGAGCATAAAAGATTTAAAAATAATGGAAAGAGGTGGGAAAAGAAAAATCTATATAAATTATTGGAAAAGAGAAAAAAACAAAAGGAAGGGGGAAGAAACAGGAAGGGGGTGGGGATGGAGGAGGGAGCTCAAGACCTAAAGTTGTTGAATTCAATATTCAGTCCGGAAGGCTGTAAAATGCCTAGTCGGAAGATGAGGTGCTGTTCCTCCAGTTTGCATTGGGCTTCACTGGAACAATGCAGCAGGCCAAGGACAGACATGTAGGCAAAAGAGCAGGGTGGAGTGTTAAAATGGCAAGCAACAGGGAGGTTTGGGTCATTCTTGCGGACAGACCGCAGGTGTTCTGCAAAGCGGTCGCCCAGTTTATGATTGGTCTCTCCAATGTAGAGGAGACCGCATTAGGAACAACGAATAGGTGTGGCTATGGGTACCCGCATGGGCCCCAGCTATGCCTGTCTCTTTATGGGGTATGTGGAACATTCCTTGTTCCAGTCCTACTCCGGCCCCCTTCCACAACTCTTTCTCCGGTACATCGATGATTACTTCGGTGCTGCCTCATGCTCTCGTCGGGACTTGGAAAGATTTATTAATTTTGCTTCCAATCTCCACCCCTCCATCATTTTCACGTGGTTCATCTCTGACACTTCCCTTCCCTTCCTTGACCTCTCTGTCTCAATCTCTGGTGATAGACTGTCCACCAATATCCATTACAGGCCTACCCACTCCCACAGCTACCTCAACTACAGCTCCTCACACCCTGCTTCCTGTAAGGACTCCATCCCATTCTCTCAGTTCCTTCGCCTCCGTCGCATCAGTTCCGATGATGCTACCTTCAAAAACAGTTCCTCTGACATGTCCTCCTTTTTCCTTAACCGAGGTTTTTCACCCATGGTCATTGACAGGGCCCTCAACCGTGTCCGGCCCATCTGTCACGCATCCGCCCTCACACCTTCTCCTCCCTCCCAGAAACATGATAGGGTCCCCCTTGTCCTCACTTATCACCCCACCAGCCTCCGCATTCAAAGGATCATCCTCCGCCATTTCCACCAACTCCAGCATGATGCCACCACCGAACACATCTTCCCTTCAGCTCCCCTGTCGGCATTCTATAGGGATCGTTCCCTCCGGGACACCCTGGTCCACTCCTCCATCACCCCCTACTCCTCAACCCCCACCTAGGGCACCACCCCATGCCCACGCAAAAGATGTAACACCTGCCCCTTCACTTCCTCTTTCCTCACCATCCAAGGGCCCAAACACTCCTTTCAAGTGAAGCAGCATTTCACTTGCATTTCCCCCAACTTAGTCTACTGCATTCGTTGCTCCCAATGCGGTCTCCTCTACATTGGAGAGACCAAACGTAAACTGAGCGACCGCTTTGCAGAACACCTGCGGTCTGTCCGCAAGAATGACCCAAACCTCCCTGTCGCTTGCCATTTTAACACTCCACCCTGCTCTCTTGCCCACATGTCTGTCCTTGGC
Source organism: Carcharodon carcharias (assembly GCF_017639515.1). Lineage (NCBI taxonomy): Eukaryota > Metazoa > Chordata > Chondrichthyes > Lamniformes > Lamnidae > Carcharodon > Carcharodon carcharias. Next base: position 15,838,076 of record NC_054483.1, on the reverse strand, counting down.
TTGCTGCATTGTTCCAGTAAAGTCCAACGCAAACTGGAAGAACAACACCTCATCTTCCGACTAGGCACTTTACAGCCTTCCGGACTGAATATTGAATTCAACAACTTTAGATCTTGAACTCCCTCCTCCATCCCCACCCCCTTTCCGTTTCTTCCCCCTTCCTTTTGTTTTTTCCAATAAATTATATAGATTTTTCTTTTCCCACCTCTTTCCATTATTTTTAAATCTTTTATACTCCCCCCACCCCCACTAGAGCTATACCTTGAGTGCCCTACCATCCATTCTTAATTAGCACATTCGTTTAGATAATATCACCAACTTCAACACCTGTGTTCTTTTGTTCTTTTGTCTGTGACATCTTTTGATGATCTTCTATCACTGTTTGCTTGTCCCTACAACCACACCCACCCCCCACTTCTCTCTCTCTCTCTCTCTCCCCCCCACCACCACCACCACCACCTCCCCCCCCCCACCCACCACCCACCCCCCAAACACCTTAAACCAGCTTATATTTCACCCCTTCCTTGGATTCACCTAGTTCTGTTGAAGGGTCATGAGGACTCGAAATGTCAACTCTTCTTCTCCGCCAATGCTGCCAGATCTGCTGAGTTTTTCCAGGTAATTTTGTTTTTGTTTACTATTAACACTAGTAGTGTTAAACACTGACATTTTGAGGACTGGAGAACAATTGCAAACAAAACTGTAATTACCTCCAGGTATATGCTGATGTTATTTGTTCTTGGTAGGAGTAAGTCAAGCTGCTATTACATGTGTGGGACTGTGTGTGTCTCATCTGTGCCACTGTTTTTCAAATGGAGGGTCCACTGACAGCTGAAGGTTTAATGTAAAACTGCCAGAAGTATAGTTTTTAGTAGACTATTTGGATAGCCAGACTTAACAAGATGTACACTTAGCTTGCAGCCTGCTTATGCAAGATTTGCATTGGGAGAGTTGGTATGAAGTGTAAAATTAGCCCTCGTTCATCAATGATCCACTCAACATGAAATGCTTGCCTTCACAGAGCTGTAGAATCACTGTGTTCTATATGTGTTCTGTTGCTTGGGAAACTATACAACTTGGACACTATATGAACATCTGGAAAACTTGTATTATCTAAATACTACACTGATCTCCAAAAAGCTAATATGCAACCATCACCATACGTTTGAAAACGTCTTGCATACATTGTGCTTTCTTCTAAACAAAAAATGTATATTAAAATTAGGTAGGAAGAGAGAAAATCAATTGTATTTGTGTTTTCTCTTACACTGCTATTGCTTTGATTGAACTGTCTATTTTTGCATAATTTCACAAAATTTTGACTACCTGGCTGTGTTAAGTCTCAGGCGCTTGCTGATAATAGCAAACACCCATGTTAGAACACTAATGTGAAGTGAGATGAGTTAAAAATAAATACACGTGCAACTTTACCCTGAATCATATTCCATTTTTGGCCATGTAGAGTGTTAGTTGGTATGATTACATTTTGCCTTGAGTAAAATTGAACAAGAATGAAACAGCCAAAATATGATGAGGATAGTGGTCATATACATTTGCAGCATCACAGAATAATAGGGTACGAATCTGTCATCATGCAAATTTTCAGGTTGTACATTTGAAGAAGTGCTTAGGTTCACCCCATGGGGGTGAGCAAGGAGAAGATCACTTGGCTACTCTTGTACTTTTAGCACATTGGCGGAGGCCATGGGTACTGTGCTCTGTCACTCGTGCAGCATTCTGATATATGGATAAGGAGCATGGATATTAATATTTTTCTATTGTCAGATGTTTGAAATGATACATTTCTGCTTTTTATTATTGAGCAATGACATGGGAGTATGTTTTGTAGTTAACAATGTTTAGTATTTCAAGGGTTCCATTTGTCAAATGTTCTTGGGATGAATTTTGATACTGTCAGAAACCTATCTATGAATCATCTATCTATTTAAGAATGCCAACCTCCATTAGTCTTTGGCATGGTATATAAATTCATTGTAAAGGTGGGGGGGTGGTATTAAATGATAAATGTTTTCAGTCTCATAAGAGGAAATGACTGTAAGACGGTGAAACGAGTATAATCTTAAACAAAACAAAACCTTTTTGTCCGAGTAAAGTGACAAAACGTCATAAGATCTGGGATACTGTCTCTAAATTATTCATTTCATTACTTAATTATTTTACATGACTTGGTTTTAAAGTGCTTAGATGAGCATCAATTTAGTGCATTTTTGTGTTATAATACAGAATATGACTGCTGAATACAGCAAATAGACACTTTTTTCATTGTGACCAGAGCCCTATAGCAACTGTTTCATTAACAGCAACAAAGCCAGTTTGTATTTTAATGTCCGTAGCTGCTATCTCAAATGGCAGAGGTTTCAGGTTCCCTTTAGTTAAGAAACAATACAGTTTTTAGCTCAACAGTGCAAGCATCGCAAACAATAAGCAGTTTCAGTAAGAAGTGAGCCATGGCCCATGATGCACTTTGTTCATGGGCTCTGGGAAATTTGCTTAAATAATTGTCTGTTGTGTGTTATATGTCTTGTCTTTTGAAAACAAGCAACTAGAAGGACATCACATCTCGGAGAGTCGCAAGTCTTAAGTAATTACCGTACTTTCACGAAAATAACCTGCAGGGTATATCTTTTAAAACGTATTCCAGAGGCAATGCGGCTTATATTCGTGGGCGGGTTATATGTGCGACTTTTTTTGCAGATGGCTGGCCAACTTCGGTCTTCCTACAGGTAAGAGGTAAGTCATTGCAAAAGCGGAGATGGCTAAGATTTTAAACTGTGTGAACAAGGGAACTGTCTTAGCGTGTTTAAGGATGGGTTTAAATCTTTATGTACATGAATGAGAGGGTAGTTTTATCAGGTATTGTGTCGGGCCATTTTGACGCGGGATGGATTCATTGTGCGGGATTACACATGATTTACTTTTGTTCTCAGAAACACTTTGTAATAATGGTAACTAGGTTGCAGCCCAGGTTTTTTTTCGTGAAATTACGGTAACAGTCCAAAGTACAAGTTTAAAGTTAATTATAAAAGTTAGTGTTACCAGCTATTCTAGGCACCAATTTTAAGTAGCTATGTAATAAAGTGAATTACTCTAAATGGGAATTGATACCATTAAGCAGGGATCAAACTGCTAATTTTTGTCCCCAATAGTGATGATGTTTGGATGGTATCAAATGTCCCATTTTCTTTTTTGTTTCTTTCCAGCTCGGAAGCAAGAAATCATCAAGTTAACTGAACAACTGATCGAAGCCATTAACAATGGGGACTTTGAAGCATACGCGTAAGTTTAGAGATCATCTTTCCCATCATTAACACTTGATTACTGTTGCCCTCTCAACATCTGGTCGTTCATAGAGATTTTACGAGATATTAAAGGCAAATAACATTGATGATACACAAGTGCCAAGCACTGATCATCTCCAGCAAGGGAGAATCTAACTATCACACTTTGACACTCACTGAACACCCAACGATCAACATCCTGGGGGCTCCTACTGACCAGAAACTGAACTGGACCAGCCTTTTCAATACTGTGGCTACAAGAGCAGATCAGACACTGGGAATTCTGCAGTGAGAAACTCACCTCCCGACTCCCCAAAGCCTGTCCACCATCTATAAGGCACAAGTCAGGAGTGTAATGGAATGCTTTCCGCTTGCCTGGATGAATACAGCTTCACTCAAGAAGCTGGACACAATTCAGGACAAGCAGCCGCTTGATTAGCACCATATCCACCACCACATCCACCATCTTAAACATTCACTTCCCTCTACCACTGATGTACAGTGGCAGCTGTGTGTACCGTCTACAAGACGCACTGCAGCAACTCAGCAAGGCTCCTTCGACAGCACCTTCCAAATCCCAGACCTCTCCCACCTAGAAGGACAAGAACAACAGATGCATGGGAACACCACCACCTGCATGTTCCCCTCCAAATCACAGCCATCCTGACTTGGAACTATATCACCGTTCTTTCACTATCATTGGATCAAAATTCTAGAACTCCGTTCCTAACAGCACTGTGAGAGTACCCCCACTAGACAGACTGCGGTGGTTCAAGGTGTCTCACCACCATCTTCTCAAGGGCAATTAGGGATGGGCAACAAATGCTGGCCTAGCCAGCAATGCCCACATCCCATGAAATTAAGAAGAGATCAAAGTATTGAAAGTTTCCATGACAGTCAATGCATGGACACTTTTGAAATGTGTTCGGATATTGGACTGGTGCAACCTGTGCAAACTCCCAAGTGGTGAGAGACACCCTCCTGAGGGAGAGGACCTCGTACCTGGAGTATATCCTTAATTTCTGCACTGATGTGCAGCAGAAATTGTTTAGCATTAATGTGGAAGTGGTTGCATACTGCATCCTTATGATTTTTGATACTAGGGGCAACCATTCCAAGCAAGTTTCCCCATACTTTGCTCCTGAATAAATAATTGCTTGCCGTCTTGTGATTTAGACCTGAATGGCAAGAATAGGCAGGGCAGGTGCAAGAGTATTAGGCACCTTAAGTGAAGCTTCAGTTTGCAGCCCCCCGCACCACACCCCCCTCCCCCAGCCAACAACACCCCATAATTAACATTAGGAAGTGAATTTTGTGCATGAGTATGCACACAAATTCTGCATTTATAATTAGATTTACTTTACATAAAAAAGGAGAATATTATGATACTGATGGGACATTCATCTTATTGTTAGACAATTCACAAGATATGTACTAGAAGAAATGCACATTATGAGTAGTATGGCTTACCTGAGATAATACTGTGCTTCTGTAACAGTTACTAGATCATTTTATGCACAATTTACACAATCAATTATCATTACAATACAACAGACTTGATTAAATTACGTTCTTTGATATTTACTGGTTCGTAGTTTTTGAATAGTTATGTAGATGGACAAATTTGTAAAACTGTTGCATAAACAAATCAAGGGAAATAAAATGAAATTTTGGGAAAGGCTGCAATGTAAATACATGAAAATCTATATGTGTATCAGTATGTGTGGATGTATATCAGTAGATACAGGTTAATTCTCACTGCTGAAGCCTGTTTGTTTACTTATCTAGTTTTACGAATGGTTCATTCATCTTTTTTTGCCAACCCCAAATTTTGTCACTCTAGGCAACTGCCTAGTTTCCCTAGTGGTTGCACCAGCCCTGAGAACATGTCACTTTTGTCATTCATGAGCCTCAGCAGTGTTTAGAATTTCCATTTCCATCAGGTAATACTTTTATTAATTGTTTTCAGGAAAATATGCGATCCAGGATTGACCTCATTTGAACCTGAAGCTTTGGGTAATCTTGTTGAAGGGATGGACTTCCACAGATTTTATTTTGATAATTGTAAGCAATTTTTTTACACTTCATGTAATGCAATTTAATGCTGAATTGGAAAGTATTTCATGAAACTGCAAAGTAACAAACAGTGTCCTTACCTGATCTCTCCAGCAGAGAATGTCCTTGCTTCAACCACCATGTACAATCATGATTTCTTTCTCCTTGCCCTCAGAACAGTTTGGGACCTTGATTTCTACCCTTGATGCTCCTATAATCAGTAAATAATTGGTTATCATTTGGGCATCAATTATTCCTGTTGTCTGTTCAAAAATATCTATCTCTTTATGATGTTTTGATGTCCCATCTGGTAGTTTGGTCGAGAACTATTAAAGCATCTAGAGAGAGAATTTAGCACAAATTTTATGAATGCACGCTCAGTGAATATAATTTCTTCATGTGCTGTCCCAGCAGGTGAACTGGCATCATATATTAAGAGTCTGATTGGCATTTGATTAAGAGGCAGCCTCCCCAGCTAGACTCCAACACCAAAACTACTGACCTATCAACAAACTTTTCCACCTCTACCATAACAAAGAAAATTAATTACCCACCAACCATCTCCCCTCCAATATCACATCTCTTATGTTCTTCTCAGGCGATGCACAACCTGAAGTGTTGACAGGCAACTTGTGCCCATGCTTCGACTAATTTCACTTGAAATAGCTGTCAGATTGTGTGCGGGTAACCAACTCCTCTCTGCCTCCCTGGGCAGTGCCACATCACCCCAGCAGTATGGCAGAGATTAGGAGTTCAGTGTCCAATTTTAAATTTCATTTACTGAAGTAGCCAAACAATGCACTTATGCTTAGTAAAGTAACTATGTTCAGAACTTAAAGAATAATGCTGATAATAACTGGAAATAGAGATGGTTTTTCTTATTCTTTATGTGGAGAATTCCTGTTGATGGGAAGAAAATGAACTGTTAAACTGAACTGACTATAATTAACAGAACTATTGTTCTCTCCCTTCTCTTGTGTAGTATTATCTAAAAACAGCAAACCCATCCACACGACTATTTTGAATCCTCATGTACATCTGATTGGGGAAGATGCCGCCTGCATAGCATACATTCGCCTCACCCAGTATATAGACATTCAGGGTAGGCCACGGACAACCCAGTCAGAGGAGACACGGGTCTGGCACCGTCGGGACAGCAAATGGCAGAATGTTCACTTCCACTGCTCGGGTTCTCCAGCAGCACCACTCCAGTGAAGGTACAATTGCAAAGTTGGGAATGAAATGATGGTACCATCAGAGAAAGGGAAATGGAGGTAGTTTATAATGGGATTTGGTGAGCATCAATTCGCCATGCTCATGCCTTTTTTTTAGCATTGGTGTGGATTAAAGTTGGAGTTGCCAATTCAGAGGAAGCCTAACTTGTAAATATCTGAAAGAATGTTTGACAGCCTGTGTACCAGCCGAATGGAGGGTACTCCAGACTGTCCATCTTACAAACTCCACCACCATTCATACGTAGCAGACTCAGTTCACAGGTATCACATTGGCACACTTGTTTGGCATGAATTAGCAGCTGACTGGATCTCCCAAAGTGATCATTTTCTTCTGTTTCTTCTTCCTCTTCCCATCACCCAACATTTGACTGTTCCCAAACATCTGCTTAGTTGCCACCACAGAGAGTTCTTGAGAGGTTTGACAATGTGTGTGTGTGCACATATTTATTCTGAGGAAACAATGTAAATACTGCAGCTCCTGGTTACTTCACTAATACAATTTCTCAGCCCGGATTATAACATGGGATCTCAGCACAGACAAGGCTATTTAGTATCCTACAGGTGAATGTGGGGAAGATAGAGTACACTGTCTGTGGATCTCTCTGCAGTGACATTGCACTCACTGTTTTGAGGACAAACTTTTACCATTTGTGGTTAAATAGAACACTACATAAAACTATGGCACACAGTTTTAACAAAATATGCCAGAATGTGCTGTATAATCTAGAATGACTCACCCACCTCAAGCGACAAGTCATTATCTCTCAGGACATTCAAATTGCTCATACAGTATAAAAATAGAAAATGCTGAAAATAGTCACCAACTTAGGTAACATCTACGGTGAAAGAAACAGTTAAGATTTCAGATCAAGGACCTTCTCACTGGTCCTGGATAATGTTAAAGCTGTAATGGACTTTAAGCAAGTACAGAGATGAGGAAAGAGGGCAGGGAAGAGCAAAAGGAAAGGTCAGTGATAGGGTGGAAGACAGGAGAGATTAACTTGCAGGAGGAATGATGGTGCAAGTCAAAAACAGGTGGTAATTGAACAAGTAAAGAAACAAAGGATAGTTTTAGAGAAGCTGTTAAACGGAATATCAAAATCATCAACCAACAGTTGCTGTTTAAAAAAAATGGTGGCAGAGGTTCTGAACTCTTGAGCTTCATTGGAAATGTAAGAGGCAGAGGACAGAGTTGGGATTGGATCAGAAAAGTTGAAATCAATTCCCCTGCCGTTGTAATCTCCTCCCAATGTAAACTTGAGGAATATCAACTGGGCCTTGATTTGGCCTTTTATAGCCTTCTGGACTCAACACCGAGTCCAACAATTTCAGATCAGAGACTCTGCTGGGTATTTTCAGCACATTCTGTTTTTATTTCATATTTCCAGAAACTAGTGTTTTGCTTTTGTGAATTTCATATGGTATCCACATCTGATAAACACAAAGTTATTTGGGGAGACTCCAAATACCTGATCAAGCTTTCAGTCCCTTCAAAACTCATCCTGTTTTTTTTCCACATCACAACCAGGGGTGACACTCGAGCACCATACATTTGAAAATGCATGGCATGTTGTCTGGTGTGACAGGCATGCCTGCATTTTAAAACCTGTATTGCTTTTGTATTTAAAACATGTGCCAAGTGCTCCAACTCAACTTCAAGGGTTTGCATTGAACACCACAGAAAAAAGAACAAAAAATTATTTTCTTCCTTATTCCTTTCAGTGCCATACTTAAGAGTCTGGTATACATAAACAGCAACTCCACTTTGATGTCATTGTATTTTCACCATGCTCATGCTACTCGGCCATGTTGCAAGTAAAATTGTTCACAAAAAGCTGGAAGAGCCTGCTTTTAACTTAGTTTAAAATTTCTCTGCAGAGCTGAAGAAGTTGGCAGAGTTCTGGCCCGAGCAAACATTCAAGCTGAGCCGCGACCTGGTGGCCTCTGAAGACCAGCAGTAACATGCACGTGTCCGCATGCACATTATGCTCCTGGTGGCTGCATAATTGTCACGTTCGTGGAACTATATGGTGTTTCTTTCAACTGTCTCAAGATGTAGACATTAACAAAAAAAACAAAAAAATTTACAAAATCAAAAATGGCTACTGTATACGTACTTTATATAATTCACATTTGATGGCAGTGATTTGTACAATTCATTCAAAACATTTGCCAAAGCATGAAGGTTAAAATTTAATGGTGATCATCCTAATCTTGGAGGGTTAGTGTTCCATTTTATATTTTCTTGTACACTAAAGACGTATCACTTATTCTTTTGAAAACTTAAGTTCTGACGTAGTTACACTTGACTCAGTGAAATTGTAAATGAGGCCCTGTCACAACCACTGATACTTTTGGATGGTTTTAAGGCAGAAGGCAGCCAATTGAACTAAGCGGCCAACACTTCATTCAAATAGGCCTCACAACCACTTTTTAACATGTGGAAATAATTACTTCTGATATAGTCTTCTGCCATCACCAAATTGTCACAAAAGGTTGCTTTGGTGCAACTTGAGTATATGAAGAAACACAGCAACCTGATTTTTTTCATTTCTTATACCTTGTGTGTGCTGTATTGGGGGAAAAATGAGTAGCTTTGTTTATGGATTTTTCTCTCGTTTCATGTGAAATGTGTTGATTTGATATAACGTTCAAAGAAAAGGTTAATTTAAAAGGTAACAGGTACATCAGCTGAGATAAGTGATCTGTGAAAACTGAAGAGGCTTGGGAGAACTCCTCCCTGGTTCTATTCATTTAAGAAGTGAGTGAGTTAATTATATCATGTTGAAGTAGCAAGATCTAATTCGGTGTTCTTTACTGTTTTGTTATACTGTGCTACCAACTCTAGGGTTTAAAGAAAATCCTGTTGCCATTAGTTAAAATTGTATATGCATTTTTACAAATGCATGTTATATATTTATAGCCGATAATTTTTGTGTTTAACTTGCCATGGGTTCAGATGATGTACTGAGCTTTATTGTTTTCAAATTGCACAGTCTTGGATGCGTGTTGTAATACAATCTGATGCCTGAGTTCAGTCTGGCTGGAAGGCCTCTCAGAAAGGCATGATCACTTTGTGGTTTCTTTGTTAAACTTGTGTAGGAAATAGCTTATTGAAATAGCCAAAAAAAATGTTTTTTTGCATGACATAATTAATCCTGTTGGTTTCCAAAATGATTGCCTGTAGAGCTCTACATTTGTCTTTCCCTCTCCTTTCTGAGCTTTGTAACGGCATAATACTTTTTTTGTCTGCTGATGTGTAATGGAAACCTGGTTTGCATGCACTCGATCAACTGCTTAACAATTTTGTGCAGGGGCTGTGGAAACGCATTGAGAGGACTCCTCATCGTGTTTTTATGGATGTTTTAAACTAGACAGCTTAGGGGTCTTAAGTGTAATGAGCTGTGTGTGGATCATATTTTTTTATTTTTTTTACAAGGGCTGTGGAACCCATGAATTAAACAAATGAGTTTTACCTCATTTAATGCCTCGCGTGGCTTGAAGTGTGGAAATGCTGATGTTGCTGGAGATATTTTTACGGTTGAAAATGATGGACTATATTTGCTTTTTACACAGCAACTTGCCTGAATATGAAATGTGATTTTTTTTAATTATTCAAGTTCTCTGCAGCTGAAATTCTGTCAGGTCTGGTTTATATGAGGACAAAAATATTATGTTACAGGATGTGGTCTATGTGTTCCTCTCACCATTTAAAATTGTTGATTATGTTAGAAATAAAACTTGACATTATGACTAAAGTGTGAACTTACTGTTTTGTTAATGATTTGTATTGTAATGGTGCTTTCTATCTATTGAAATTCAGCCTTTTTGCAGTCGAGAAGAGTGACAGTTATAGACACCACAAAAATTCTGAATTCCAGCTGTTAGGTTAAAGAAAAGCAGTGAGCATGAGTCCTTCAGTATTCCATTACAGAGCAATATTTTTCAGGTACAGTTTTTGAATTTTTAACTAAAAGAAACTTACAAGCCCATCCGCTTCTGCTGCATGTTGCCAATTATTACACTATCCCCACTGGAAGAAGGGGAAGAATAGATGCAATAAAAATACAGAACCTTATCATAACAGAAATACCTGGAAAAACTCAGCAGGTCTGACAGCATCTGCGGAGAGGAACACAGTTAACGTTTCGAGTCTGTATGACTCTTCAACAGAACTAAAGAAAAATAGAAACCTTATCACCCTGTTGAGGTGATAGTTGACCTGGACTAGTCCTCATTATGCCAGTGAGCTCCTGATTTACGAGCCAGCTGAGTTCACATATGGAACCTGAAGGGTAGGACACCTTTGTCATTGATTTTCTGGTTTGTATTCCTACTCACGCTTAGCTAACCCTAAAAGCCAATGCGTCACGGATGGCTTCAGACTCATTCTAGTTTATTTTCATTTTGTTGACTATTCCCTTGAATGCATTTGTGCTCAAGGCAGATACTAAACAACTGAAGAGTTATTCTATCTAGATATTCCTTGAAGAAGAATCTACACAACAGCTTTCAAATCAACAGAACATTCCAAAATATTTGAGTCAATGAATTTGGTTTGAAGTGTAGTCATTGTTCTTTCAAAACAAACAAACAAAAAATCAATATACACACACCAATGTCACACAGAGTGGCTGTGAAAGAGCAGTTCATCTGACTTTTCTGGTAATGATTGGGAGGTAAATGTTGGGTAGTATTGTGCTTCTCCCCTTCAAGTAATGCTATGGGATCTTTTATATCCACCTGAGTGTGCAGACAGGGTCTCAGTTCAACATCTAACCAAAATGCAGCACCACTGTCTTCCATCATAATTAAATGACCAACATTATGTGGTCAATTCCTGGAGTTGTATTTGAACCTACAACCCCAGTGGTAATAGTGCTACCACTGAGCCAGGGCTGACACTGAGAATAACTGTTTCTTTTACTAAGTGTCACCAACCTCCTTTTTTACAATAAGGTGCAATCAGTAATTATTAATTAATGTTGAACTGTCAGACATGTAATATTCTTCAACTGCACCCACAACGCACTGTTTTACGATAACTTAATGTGTTATGTGCAGCCTAGCAGAGAACACAACTTTTATCCCACCAGTTCAGACTCAAATATAACCCGAATGACTGATACTAATGGTATCTTGGTTATTAAATTGCTGGCCACCCAACATCAATTTCCTTCTTTGGCATCCATGTGATATTGTTAACGGTTCCCTCTCTACAGAGACTGTCTACCACCCTCCTCAATATATCCAGCCCTGACTCTTTCTGGCCTTGCAAATTACTGGTCCGCGTCCCAACCTTGCTGAAGACCTTGAATGTTGCTACCTCTGAAGTCCTTGCTCATCTTTCCCGCAACTCCACATTTGAGGGTGATGGTCAAGGGGTGTTTTTGTGACTGGATACCTGTGTCCAATGGGGTTCCACAGGGATCGGGGTCCCATGATTGAGGTGTATAAAATTGAGGGGCATAGATATGGTAGACGGGAAGGAACTTTTCCCCTTGGCAGAGGGACCAATAACCAGGGGGCATAGATTTAAGGTAAGGGGCAGGAGGTTTAGAGGGGATGTGAGGAAGAATTTTTTCACCCAGAGGGTGGTGGGAATCTGGAACTCTACCTGAAAGGGTGGTAGAGGCAGAAACCCTCATAACATTTAAGAAGTACTTGGATGTGCACTTGCAATGCCACGGCATACAAGACTACAGGCCTAGTGCTGGAAAATGGAATTAGAATAATTAGAAACAAAAACAGAATTACCTGGAAAAACTCAGCAGGTCTGGCAGCATCGGCGGAGAAGAAAAGAGTTGACGTTTCGAGTCCTCATGACCCTTCGACAGAACTTGAGTTCGAGTCCAGGAAAGAGCTGAAATATAAGCTGGTTTAAGGTGTGTGTGTGGGGGGCGGAGAGATAGAGAGACAGAGAGGTGGAGGGGGTTGGTGTGGTTGTAGGGGCAAACAAGCAGTGATAGAAGCAGATCTATCACTGCTTGTTTGCCCCTACAACCACACCAACCCCCTCCACCTCTCTATCTCTCCGCCCCCCACACACACACCTTAAACCAGCTTATATTTCAGCTCTTTCCTGGACTCGAACTCAAGTTCTGTCGAAGGGTCATGAGGACTCGAAACGTCAACTCTTTTCTTCTCCGCCGATGCTGCCAGACCTGCTGAGTTTTTCCAGGTAATTCTGTTTTTGTTTTGGATTTCCAGCATCCGTAGTTTTTTTGTTTTTATCTTAGAATAATTAGATACTTGATTGACCAGCACAGACTCGATGGGCTGAAGGGCCTTTTTCTGTGCTGTAGACCTCTATGGCTCTATGACCAATTCCAGTCAAGTTTCAGCAGATAAGGCCTTTATTAAACTCTCAAATGGCATCCCACAGCTTTCGTGAACTCTCCTTTCTCATTTTTCCTATCTGCAACCTTTGATTCAGTTGACCACATCATCTTCCTCCAATGCCTCACTTCCTTTGTTAGCTGGGTGGGTCAGCCTCAACTGGTTTTATTCCTACCTACCTTGTTGTGGCCAGAGACTCTCCTGCAAAGGTTTTTCTTCCCAATCCCTCACAATTACCTTTGCTATCCTCCATGGATGTATCATAGGTTCTCATCTACACACTGCCCCTTGGCAACATCATCAGGTTCAACATGTACACTAACAACATCCAACAAAACATTACCACCACCATCTCAATCAATCCTGCCACAGCCTCTGATTTGTCATGCTGCTTGGCTGACATCCAGTTTTGGATGAGCAGAAATGTACTCCAAATGTGGGGAAAACCAAAGCTATTATTCTTCACCACTGACTTACTCCTCTTCCTGGCCATTGTTTGAGCCTGAACTCAACTGTTCACAACTCGGGGGTCTGTTTAACTCAGAGTTGAGATCCTGATACCATATCCTCTCCACCACCAAGACCTCTACTTCCACGTCCGTAATATTGCTCTTCCTCCACTGCCTCAGCTCATCTGAACTCTTCACCCATGCTTTATAACCTCTGGACTCGTGTTCCCCTAGCCAGTATACCACCTTTCATGTTCATGAAAGTGATTCATCCAAAACTTTCATATCCCAACACAGTCATCCCAATTCCCGTTGACACCAGCGCTCACTTTGGCTCCTGATCTGGCAGGTGCCTTGATTTTATTTTAAATTCCCATGTTTTCAAGTTTCCCCATGTACTCATCCCTCCTTATCTCTCTTATGTCCTCCACCATTACAATCCTCTGATATTTCTGCACTCCAGTATTATGGTAGGATCTGGAGACCCCAGTTCAAATCCCAACACTAGCTAAGGGAATTTAAACTGATGAAATAAACTTGGCATTAAAAAGAAGTAAGAACAAGACCAAAAGTTGATTACTGATTGGCAGAAAAACCATCCACTTCACAAGCGTCGTTTGGGAAAGACCCATAACAATGTGGTTTCCTCTTAACTTCCTTCTGAATATGGCCCAACAGGCCAGTCAGCTGCATCAAAATGGTACAAAAAGTAAGAATGAAAAGGGGCACATCGCATGGCTGGAAAATACACAGTCACCCTGCAACGTTATCATCATTAACATCTGGGGTCTTGTGCCAAAATTGGGAAAACTGTCTTAACACATCCATACTGACAGAATCATACTTTCAACCAACATCCCAGACTCCTCCATCACCATTTCAGCTATGTTCTGTCCCAGTTACAGGCCAGACCAACTAGAGGTGGCAGCACAGTTGTATCCAGTCAGGACATAGTGGTCCTGGGATTCCTCAACCTTGACTCCGGATCAGGTCAAACACAGGCAAGGAAGTCATCTACTGACTACCTTCTACCACCTTCCATCAGCTGATGAATCGGTGCACCAGTTGGTAAAAGCACCAAGGGTAACAAGGAAAAACAGAATTACCTGGAAAAACTCAGCAGGTCTGGCAGCATCGGCGGAGAAGAAAAGAGTTGACGTTTCGAGTCCTCATGACCCTTTGACAGAACTTGAGTTCGAGTCCAAGAAAGAGTTGAAATATAAGCTGTTTTAAGGTGTGTGTGTGGGGGGCGGAGAGATAGATAGAGAGAGAGAGGTGGTAACAAGGAGATAGATTACTTACGTGTCCATCACCAAGTGTGGTTTGATACCACCGTTACTGGTTAACTAGCCAAGTTCTGAATTTCATTGCTGTTATAGCAAATTGTGAGAGAACACAAAGGGAAAACCTAGTTGATGGCGCCCTCTCACCAATCTACCTGTCACAGATGCATCCATCCATGATAGCATTATTCAGACAGACCATTGCACTGTCCCTATGGAGATTAAATCCGATCATCATGCTGATTATATCTTTTATCCTGTTGTGTGACACTAAAATCAACTCAATGGCATAGATTCAGAACAAGTAGCAGCCAATACTGAGCTTCCATTAGTCACTGTGAGCCATCAGCAGAACTGTGTCCACCAGAATCTGTAACTTCACGTTACCATTGCCATCAAGAAAGTGTACCAACCATGATTCACTGAGGACAATGTATAAGAGCATACAACGCTGGCATTTACGTAACAAAATGAAACATTGTCCAAGTAGGTCCTATACACAAAAAAACAGGAGAAATCCAATCTGGCCAATTCACTCTCTAATAATCAGCTAAGTGATGCAAAAGCCATTGACATTGCAATTACTTGTTCTGCAATGCAGATATTATTACGGGCTTAGTCCAAACCTGGACAAAAGAGAAGAATTCCAGAGATTTATGAACATTTCTAAAAATCCACGTGTGAGAAACGAATAGCGTTTGACTACTCAAACTGAAATTTTTTGATGAAGTAACAGGTAAGATTATTAAGGACAAAAACAAAATTACCTGGAAAAACTCAGCAGGTCTGGCAGCATCTGCGGATAGAAGCACAGTTAACGTTTCGACTGTGTTCCAGTTAACAGTTAACTGTGCTCCTATCCGCAGATGCTGCCAGTTTTTCCAGGTAATTTTGCTTTTGTTTTGGATTTCCAGCATACGCAGTTTTTTGCTTTTAAGATTATTAAAGAGAATGAAATGGATCTCGGATCCAGTTTGTTCTACCATCACTATAATGTCCTCTTTGCCATGTTGCTGTCCTTGAATCCGTGTATAAATGTCTTTAGCAGGAGATAGGTCAGCAGATTGTGTTAACTGTCAGATGACATTTAACATAATGTGAGATGTTATGTTTCAGGAGGATGATTGAGAGGGGCATGTGCACTGTCCAGAAAAACATTGTTTTTTTGTCCTTCAAGGTGAAGATGACCATGTTCACATTACATTATGCACGGTCATCTTCTGGGTTGTTTTCTGGGGTTCAGTTGGGTACATAGGTGACTGCTAAGGCCAACATGCGCCTGAAAGGTTCTGCTGCAAAGAGGACAGGGTACCAAGCCAATTAAGTTTTGGACGGGGATCAGGGTTTTCTCGCTTTGATCTTCTCTTGAGCTTGCTTTCGAAGGAGGCCACATTTGGTTGTGCCAGGTAAATCAATCTTTAATGACCTTCTTCCAATACTTGGGTCGATATCAAAACTCCTAAGCAAAGCCTTCAGAATGTCTTTGTTGCTCTTCCTTCATTAGCTATGAGAGCTCACCCATATTCAAGCGCTCTGTTGAAGATTCCCTTTGGTTAACTAGTGTCAGGCATTCCAGCTTTATGACCAGCCCAACTCAGTTCTGACTGTCTCAATATGTATGGATGCTTGGCATACCAGCGCACATGAACATCTCAGGAGTATGGTATTTAGTTCCGCCATTTGTCTTCAGAAGCTTCCAAAGGCAGCACAAGTGAAAGTGGCTGAGCTTCTTGGCATGATGCTACTACACAGGCCAAGTCTCACATGCAGAGCAGAGTGGACAGGGCTATTGATCGAAAGACTTTCAGTCTGGAATGCACACTTACTCCTCTTCATTCCCAGACTTCTGTTCGAAATCTGCTGAAGGCGACACTTGCTTTGGCAATTCTTACATGTCTCCTATGATAGCTTAAGTGTGCTGCCGAAATAAGCTGACTTATCTGCTGTTGACAGACTCTGGCCATGGACTAAAACACTGGGCTCGAATTAGAGTTTTCCTGGAGCAGACTACCTTATTTCAATTTTCTTCGTGCTGATTGTAAGACTGGAGCCATGTAGTGGAGAAAAGTCCATGCTACATTGCATGTCCAGCTCTGATCCAACAACTACTGCACAGTCATCGGCAAACAGGGAATCGAAAAGTCTGTTCATGGAGACTTTGGTTTTTGCCCAGAGCTGTCTCACATTAAGCAGCTTCCCATCAATGCAATATCTGATTTCAATGCCAGGATCAACATCATGGAAGGCACTAGAGAGCATGGCAGGAAACAATATGCTAAAGAGGGTTGTGAGCAAGCACACAGCCTTGCTTCAAGCAGTGACTGGGCATGGGTCAGAAGACTCACCATCATCCAGGACACGCACGAGCATGCAGTTATGAAACTTCCAAGCCATGGTGATAAATTTCTCCATTATCTTCCAAAGCTCTTCACAATTGACTGTGTTGAAGGCCTTGGTCAGGTCAACATATTTCTGTTCTTTGCTTTCTCCTGAAGCTATCTAACTGCAAACGCCATATCAGCGGCTCCTCAATCTTTTCTAAAGCAGCACTGACTCTCTGGCAGCAGATCCTGGTCAAGATGTTACACTCAGCAGTTCGCAAGGCTTCTGGCGAAGATTTTGCCGGTGAAGGAGAGGATTGAGATTCCCCTTTGACTGTTGCAAAATTGGTGAGTTCCTTTCTGTTTGTACAGGTGGACAAGGGAGGGATAGACTCATAGATGTTTATAGCACAGAAGGAGGCTATTCAGCCCGTTGTGTCCGCACCAGTCAACAAAGATCTGACAAAACAAAAACAGAATTACCTGGAAAAACTCAGCAGGTCTGGCAGCATCGGCAGAGAAGAAAAGAGTTGACGTTTCGAGTCCTCATCACCCTTCAACAGAACTGGTTGAATCCAAGGAGAGGGGTGAAATATAAGCTGGCTTAAGGTGGGTGGGGGGAGAGAGAGAAAAGTGGAGGAGGGGTGGTGGGTTGTAGGGACAAGCAAGCAGTGATAGGAGCAGATAATCAAAAGATGTCACAGACAAAAGAACAAAAGAACACAGAGGTGTTGAAGTTGGTGATATTATCTAAACGAATGTGCTAATTAAGAATGGATGGTACGGCACTCAAGGTACAGCTCTAGTGGGGTGGGGGGGGGGGCATAAAGGATTTAAAAATAATGGAAATAGGTGGGAAAATAAAAATCTATATAAATTATTGGAAAAAACGAAGGGGGAAGAAACAGAAAGGGGGTGGGGATGGAGGAGGGAGGTCAAGACCTAAAGTTGTTGAATTCAATATTCAGTCCGGAAGGCTGTAAAGTGCCTAGTCGGAAGATGAGGTGCTGTTCCTCCAGTTTGCAAATGGGCTTCACTGGAACAATGCAGCAAGCCAAGGACAGGCATGTGGGCAAGAGAGCACGGTGGAGTGTTAAAAAGGCAAGCGACAGGGAAGTTTGGGTCATTCTTACGGACAGACCACAGGTGTTCTGCAAAGCGGTCACCCAGTTTACGTTTGGTCTCTCCAATGTAGAGGAGACCGCATTGGGAGCAACGAATGCAGTAGACTAAGTTGGGGCAGATGCAAGTGAAATGCTGCTTCACTTGAAAGGAGTGTTTGGGCCCTTGGACGGTGAGGAGAGAGGAAGTGAAGGGGCAGGTGTTGCATCGTTTGCGTGCGCATGGGGAGGTGCCATAGGTGGGGGTTGAGGAGTAGGGGGTGATGGAGGAGTGGACCAGGGTGTCCCAGAGGGAACGATCCCTACAGAATACCGCCATTGGGGGTGAAGGGAAGATGTGTTTGGTGGTGGCATCATGCTGGAGTTGGCGGAAATGGCGGAGGATGATCCTTTGAATGCGGAGGCTGGTGGGGTGATAAGTGAGGACAAGGGGGACCCTATCATGTTTCTGGGAGGGAGGAGAAGGCAGATGCGCGGGAAATGGGCCAGACACGGTTGAGGGCCCTGTGAACGACCGTGGGTGGAAAACCTCAGTTAAGGAAGAAGGAGGACATGTCAGAGGAATTGTTTTTGAAGGTAGCATCATCAGAACTGATGCGAAGGAGGAGAAGGAACTGAGAGAATGGGATGGAGTCCTTATAGGAAGCGGGGTGTGAGGAGCTGTAGTTGAGGTAGCTGTGGGAGTCGGTAGGCTTGTAATAGATATTGGTGGACAGTCTATCACCAGAGATTGGGACAGAGAGGTCAAGGAAGGGGAGGGAAGTGTCAGAGATGGACCACGTGAAAGGGATGGAGGGGTGGAGATTGGAAGCAAAATTAATAAATCTTTCCAAATCCCGAGAAGAGCATGAAGCAGCACCGAAGTAATCAACAATGTACCAGAGAAAGAGTTTTGGAAGGGGGCCGGAGTAGGACTGGAACAAGGAATGTTCCACATACCCCATAAAGAGACAGGCATAACTGGGGCCCATGCGGGTACCCATAGCCACACCTTTTATTTGGAGGAAGTGAGAGGAGTTGAAGGAGAAATTGTTCAATGTGAGAACAAGTTCAGCCAGACGGAGGAGAGTAGTGGTGGATGGGGATTGTTCGGGCCTCTGTTCGAGGAAGAAGCTAAGGGCCCTCAGACCATCCTGGTTGGGGATGGAGGTGTAGAGGGATTGGACGTCCATGGTGAAGAGGAAGCTGTTGGGGCCAGGGAACTGGAAATTGTTGATGTGACGTAAGGTGTCAGAGGAATCATGGATGTAGGTGGGAAGGGACTGGACAAGGGGAGAGAGAAGGGAGTCAAGATAACGAGAAATGAGTTCCATGGGGCAGGAGCAAGCTGACACGATCAGTCTACTGGGACAGTTCTGTTTGTGGATTTTGGGTAGGAGGTAGAAGCGAGCCATCCGAGGTTGGGCGACTATCAGGTTGGAAGCTGTGGGAGGAAGATCTCCAGAGGAGATGAGGTCAGTGACAGTCCTGGAAACAATGGCTTGATGTTCAGTGGTGGGGTCATGGTCCAGGGAGAGGTAGGAGGAAGTGTCTGCGAGTTGACGCTCAGCATCTGCGAGGTAGAGGTCAGTGTGCCAGACAACAACAGCACCACCTTTGTCAGCAGGTTTGATGACAATGTTGGGGTTGGACCTGAGAGAACGGAGTCCAATAAATTCAGAGAGAGACAGATTAGAATGGGTGAGTGAAGCAGAGAAATTGAGACGACTAATGTCGCACCGACAGTTCTCAATTAAAAGATCAAGAGAAGGTAAGAATCCAGAGGGAGGGGTCCAGGTGGAGGGAGAATATTGGAGGTGGGTAAAAGGATCCGTTGAACGGGGAGAGGACTCCTGCCCAAAGAAGTGAGCCTGGAGACGAAGACGACGGAAGAAGAGTTCAGCATCGTGCCAAGCCCGAAATTCATTGAGATGAGGGTGTAAGGGTATGAAACTAAGTCCTTTGCTGAGCACTGAACGTTCAGCATTGGAAAGGGGAAGGACAGGGGGTATAGTGAATACATGGCTAGGGCTGGGATTGGAAGATGGGGTGGGGACGGAGGGACAGGCAGGCGTGGAGGGCCCTAGATGGATGTTGGTGTCAATGAGCTGTTGGAGCTTGCGTTCCTTAGCACTTGAGAGAAAGAGAAAAAGTTTCTTGTTGAGGCGTCGGATGAGACGAAGAATAAAATGAAACTGGGAGCACGCGCAGCTTTGAAAAAGGGCACGGCGGTGTTTCTGGAGGGAGAGGTCGAGTGTGTTCATATGGCGGCGCATGGTACTGAGTGTGGATCTCAGAATGTGATGAGAACAGCAGTCCGAGATTCGTTTTATGCCCCAGAGATACATGTAATCCTGAAGGGAAGATGTGTTTGGCGGAAATGGCGGAGGATGATCCTTTGAATGCGGAGGCTGGTGGGGTGATAAGTGAGGACAAGGGGGACCCTATCGAGGGATGGAATTTCAGTTGAAATCCACGTGGGATAAGTCGGAGACGGAGACAGTTACTGAGAAAGGAGATATGGCTGTGAAAGCAGGTTTTAGTAAACACCTTGTCAAACACCAGGTGAGAAATGGAAAGCAATGAAGGTGAACAAGGCAAAAGAGAGATACGGAAATCTTGTCGCAGAGAGGAACAAAACTTCTTCAAGGTAGGCATTTCTTGAAGAGGAGTGGCAGTCAATTAAACAAAGAGATAAAAACAAAAAACTGCGGATGCTGGAAATCCAAAACAAAAACAGAATTACCTGGAAAAACTCAGCAGGGTCCGGCAGCATCGGCGGAGAAGAAAAGAGTTGATGTTTTGAGTCCTCATGACTCTTCAACAGAACTGAGTGAATCCAAGGAGAGGGGTGAAATATAAGCTGGTTTAAAGTGGGGGGGGGGGGGGGTGCGAGAGAGAGAAGTGGAGGGGGGTAGTGTGGTTGTAGGGACAAGCAAGCAGTGATAGGAGCAGATAATCAAAAGATGTCACGACAAAAGAACAAAAGAGCACAGAGGTGTTCCTCTGGCACCTTACGTCACATCAACAATTTCCAGTTCCCTGGCCCCAATAGCTTCCTCTTCACCATGGATGTCCAATCCCTCTACACCTCCATCCCCAACCAGGATGGTCTGAGGGCCCTTAGCTTCTTCCTCGGACAGAGGCCCGAACAATCCCCATCCACCACTACTCTCCTCCATCTGGCTGAACTTGTTTTCACACTGAGCAATTTCTCCTTCAACACCTCTCACTTCCTCCAAATAAAAGGTGTGGCTTTGGGTACCTGCATGGGCCCCAGTTATGCCTGTCGCTTTATGGGGTATGTGGAACATTCCTTGTTCCAGTCCTACTCCGGCCCCCTTCCACAACTCTTTCTCCAGTACATCGATGATTACTTCAGTGCTGCTTCATGCTCTTGTTGGGACTTGGAAAAATTTATTAATTTTGCTTCCAATCTCCACCCCTCCATCATTTTCACGTGGTCCATCTCTGACACTTCCCTTCCCTTCCTTGACCTCTCTGTCCCAATCTCTGGTGACAGACTGTCCACCAATATCCATTACAAGCCTACCGACTCCCACAGCTACCTCAACTACAGCTCCTCACACCCCGCTTCCTGTAAGGACTCCATCCCATTCTCTCAGTTCCTTCGCCTCCTGATCTGATGATGCTACCTTCAAAAACAGTTCCTCTGACATGTCCTCCTTCTTCCTTATCCGAGGTTTTCCACTCACGGTCATTGACAGGGCCCTCAACCGTGTCCAGCCCATCTCCTGCGCATCTGCCCTCATGCCTTCTCCTCCCTCCCAGAAACATGATAGGGTCCCCCTTGTCCTCACTTATCACCCCACCAACCTCCGCATTCAAAGGATCATCCTCCGCCATTTCCGCCAGACACATCTTCCCTTCACCCCCAATGGCGGCATTCCGTAGGGATCGTTCCCTCCGGGACACCCTGGTCCACTCCTCCATCACCCCCTACTCCTCAACCCCTACCCAGGGCACCTCCCCATTCCCACGCAAAAGATGCAACACCTGCCCCTTCATTTCCTCTCTCCTCACCATCCAAGAGCCCAAACACTCCTTTCAAGTGAAGCAGCATTTCACTTGCATTTCCCTCAACTTAGTCTACTGCATTCGTTGCTCCCAATGCGGTCTCCTCTACATTGGAGAGACCAAACGTAAACTGGGCAACCGCTTTGCAGAACACCTGCGGTCTGTCCGCAAGAATGACCCAAACCTCCCTGTCGCTTGCTTTTTTAACACTCCACCGTGCTCTCTTGCCCACATGTCTGTCCTTGGCTTGCTGCATTGTTCCAGTGAAGCCCATTTGCAAACTGGAGGAACAGCATCTCATCTTCCGACTAGGCACTTTACAGTCTTCTGGACTGAATATTGAATTCAACAACTTTAGATCTTGAACTCCCTCCTCCATCCCCACCCCCTTTCTGTTTCTTCCCCCTTCCTTTTGTTTTTTCCAATAATTTATATAGATTTTTCTTTTCCCACCTATTTCCATTATTCTTAAATCTTTTATGCCCCCCCCCACCCCCACTAGAGCTGTACCTTCTTAATTAGCACATTCGTTTAGATACTTTCAACACCTTTGTTCTTTTGTCTGTGACATCTATTGATTATCTGCTCCTATCACTGCTTGCTTCTCCCTACAACTACACCACCCCCCTCCACTTCTCTCCCCCCACCCAACCCCATCCCCCACCCACCCACCTTAAGCCAGCTTATATTTCACCCCTCTCCTTGGATTCACCCAGTTCTGTTGAAGGGTCATGAGGACTCGAAACGTCAACTCTTTTCTTCTCCGCCGATGCTGCCAGACCTGCTGAGTTTTTCCAGGTAATTCTGTTTTTGTTTTGGATTTCCAGCATCCGCAGTTTTTTGTTTTTATCTAAAGATCTGACAACACTAATCCCATTTTCCAGCGCTTGACCCATAGCGATGGAGGCTATGGCAACGCAAGTAAATATCTAAATACTTATTAAATGTTACGAGAGTTTCTGATTCAACCACTCTTTCAGGCAGTGAGTTCCAGACTCTCACCACCCTCTGGGTGAAAAAATTTCTCCTCAGCTCCCCTCTTAGCCTACTGCTTCTTACCTTAAATCTATGCCCCCTGGTTATTGACCCCTCTACAAATGGAAAAAGTGCCTTTTGTACCTTGTATTCTTGTGGGATGGTTCCTTTCTCCCACACACTGTAGGAGTTCAGTGAGCTTCTTGACTAGATATTGACCTCCTCAGCTAGGATAGTATCAGCCCCTGAAGATTTGCCACAAGACAGGAGTTTGATAGCATTTGTCATTTCTGAGTGTGGGAGGGTCATCAAGAGAACAGTTGATGGCAACCTGTGGTAGCCTGGTGATGCTTCTTCATTGGTGGAAGATGGTCAATTGAGAACATGGTTAAAATGCTCTGCCCAGCTTTCTGAAAGTTGGACTTTATCTGTTATCAATATTGACCCACCAGGACCAAAGATTGGTGATGAACCAGTAGACTGAGGGCAGTAGACAGATTTTAAAGCATTGTAGACTAACATTATGGAACACAAAGACTTAGGGTTGAAAAATATATAGCTTTAAAAATAACTGTGCTTGGTGGTAGCTGGAAGGCTGAGGCTAGCAACAGAACCCCTGGATACAAATCTTACTCTTGTTCAGACACAGAGGTGACATTTGGACTTGAAGAGTACATTCAAAGCTGGGAGCATATGAAAGAATTATTATCTAGTGAAGTGCCTTTTATTCTCAATAATAAGAGGTTCTATAAGAATTACTCAGATTTTGACTTAATGATGGAATTTTAACATATAAGCCTTTGACAAGGTCCCACATGGGAGACTTATAAAGAAGGCAAATACACATGGGATACAGGGTAATTTGATAAGGTGGATTCAAAATTGGCTTAGTTGTAGGAGACAGAGGGTGATGACAGAAGGCTGCTTTAGTGACTGGAAGCCAGTGTCCAGTGGCATACCACAGGGATCGGTGCTGGGTCCCCTATTATTTGTCATTAATATTAACAACATAGATGACTATGTGAGGGGTAGGATTAGTAAATTTGCGGATGACACAAAAATTGGACGGGTGGTTAACAGTGAGGTTGAGTGTCTTGGGCTACAGGAAGATATAGACGGGATGGTCAAATGAGCAGATAAGTGGCTGATGGAATTTAACCCTGAAGAGTGTAAGGTGATACAATCTGGAAGGAGTAATTTGACGAGGAAGTATTCAATGAGCTGCATGACACTAGAAAGTTCTGAGGAACAAAGGGACCTTGGCGTGTGTGTCCACAGATCTCTGAAGGCAGAGGGGCATGTTAGTGGGGTGGTGAAAAAGGCATATGGGACACTTGCCTTTATCAATCGAGGCATAGATTACAAAAGTAGGGAGGTCATGTTAGAGTTGTATAGAACCTTGGTGAGGCCACAGCTGCAGTACTGTGTGCAGTTCTGGTCGCCACATTATAGGAAGGATGTGATTGCACTGGAGGGGGTGCAGAGGAGATTCACCAGGATATTGCCTGGGATGAAATATTTAAGTTATGAAGAGAAGTTGGATAGACTTGGGTTGTTTTCGTTGGAGCAGGGAAGACTGAGGGGCGACCTGATCGAGGTGTACAAGATTATGAGGGGGGTGGATAAGGAGCAGCTGTTCCCCTTAGTTGAAGGGTCAGTCACGAGGAGACACAAGTTGAAGGTGAGGGGCAGGGGGTTTAGGGGGGATGTGAGGAAAAGCTTTTTTACCCAGAGGGCGGTGACGGTCTGGAATGCGCTGCCTGGGAGGGTGGTGGAGGCGGGTTGCCTCACATCCTTTAAAAAGTACCTGGATGAGCACTTGGCAGGTCATAACATTCAAGACTATGGGCCAAGTGCTGGTAAATGGGATTAGGTAGATATATCAGGTGTTTCTCACGTGTTGGTGCAGACTTGATGGGCTGAAGGGCCTCTTCTGCACTCTGTGAACTACTTCTGAAACATATTCCTTTCAGGTATGTGACTGGTGGCATGTGGTTAGAGAGTTTGCATAAGACCTCAAAGGTGCTGGGTTCAAGTCCTGGCTGAGACCATGGACATAGATTAGGGTTTAAAAAAAGGTTAGATAAATTAATTTAATGGTGGGGTCAGTGAAGTTAGCATGGAGTAAGATCAAATACAAACCCAATGATAACTGTAGGGAATGCCACCAGACACTGCTGGTTTTACCACTCTCCACAGCAAAAAAAAACACCCACCAAAATCACAAACTGCAGCAACCATGGGATTTGAACCAAGCTTATTTCCCTTACTAAACCTTGTACACAAACAGCAAACTCAACATTTGAGTATCAGTTTAACTAGAGGATGAATATACTTGGCGATAATCTTGACCCTATAACAGCTCATGGTCAAATTGGTAGGGAACTAAAAATAATTATCTCAGAAAACAATTCTCCCATCACCATGGTTCAAATCTTTACTTATCTTGTAGTAATAAATTTCTGTACTTTTAAATTAAATTAGTACCATTAAATTGATAGTTAAATGCTGTATATCTCAAATTATTCCAATGTAGAGATGGAACTGTTTGACAGTTCAACTCTCCAATCTTTGTGCACTAAAATCACCACTGAGGGAAATATAGGGATCCCTTGTTGGCAGGACACCTCCACTTATCAGGCTTCAGATCATAACATCATTGGCAGACAGGTCCGTCGAACTTCCACCTAAAACAGTTGAAAGCTTCCCATCTCACCAAATGCAAAGGGCAGCTGTCTACACAATACTTTTATTTAATAAACAGATATTGTCCAGTTATGCCTTTCTCCCACCATAAACTCATTGTAGTGTTGGTTCTGAATCATGCTGACGCTCATGAGTCCTCAGTAATTTCCTCATATGTTGTCCTTAATTTTCATATGGCTGTAACACAGGTTCAACAAATTCTGCTGCTGGCCACGAGGACAGACTGGCAGAAGATCTGTAAGGGAATAAAAGCAAAATGCTGGAAATCTGAAAAAAAAAGTGCTGGAAAAGTTCAGCAAATCTGGCAGCGTCTGTGGAGAAGGAAACAAAGTTGAGCTTTGAGTCCAATATGACTTTTCTTCAGAACTTCTGTCAGGAAGGATGAGTCCAGTCTGGTCAACTTAAAATCAAAGGTAACATGGCATGCTAAGTATAGAGGAGGCCACTCCTTTTTGCCAGCATAAAATTCTAGACAAGGGGAAGATTGCAGCTCAGGCAAAAGAAAAATTGATGTGTGACTCAGTTTTTTAAGGAACAGGCTAACAGACTGACTACAAGTTCAGAGTCTTTGTTACGTGGAAACCTGGTGGTGCAATACTTACTAATTATATTGAAATTTGATAATGGCAGTGATAGTTCTGAATTAATAGGATAATTTGAACTGAATAGAACTGTTAATCACAGCAAACTGGTTGAAATCAGTGGAGGATGATTGAAATCAGACAGGTAATCACAGCGGGACAGGAAGAAGTCCTTATAAAGCTAAGCCAAGACAACTGTCGATCATGCACCTAACTAACTAAGCAATATCCTGAAGAGGAGGAATGTGCATGAAGTCTTTCAAAAGCTGTTCTGTACATAAACCCCTGAAAAGTCCTACATAGCAGAACTCAGGAAAGAAGATATAAGAGATATATCAACAGAGAGGTCTCAAAAAATGAAGACAAAAAATATGTACTGATGGGCAAAGTCCCAGTGAATTAAACAGGAGGATCGAAGTCAAAGATCACTCCTAAGTGAACTACAGATTGACCACTGAGGGGTGACTGTTTTGTATAAAATCCTCATAAAGGTGTTGGATTTTGTGTGAGATTGTGTCAATCATAAGTCTTGGTCCCTGAATCTAAGGAAGAAAAAAAATTGACAGGCTTGTGGAACATAACATAGAAGGACCATCGTGTCTGTGCCAGCTCTTTCAAATAACAATCTAATTAATCCCATACATTAGTCAAAGTATACTGCAAATTCATTCTCAGCAGCAGTTTTTTTTTTACTGACTATTGATGTTGCAGATTCAATTCTGATGGAATGACAACTTACAGTCAAAAGCACAGCAATATTAGGTATAATATCTGGCATAAGATAGTATTTTGTTCTTAAATAGTTAACACAAAAACAGAAACATTGTATTTTTCAGAAATGGTGCAGGAATACACTTACATTAGAGACTCTTGGTCTGCCCACATGCATCCATTGAGATGACGAAATATCTGAAAACCATAAAGTCCATTTCTGCAATCCCCATAAAGACTGACAACTTTAAAACAAAAGATGAATTTCTCACAGTGACTGAGAGAAATAACTCAAGGACAAAATTTCACTGTTTTAATGCTTTTGCTGTAACAAACTAAAATCAACGTAAATCAGACAACTTAAAAGACAATTAATACATTGAACTAAAGAAAAGATACTTTCACAATAACTAACACAATCATGAAATGTCTTCCAACTCCTTTCACTGTGCCCCGCACATCTGGCAGATATATTGTGTTACAAGATCCAGTCTGAGGACAGTACCAGCTTTCTAGCAGATTAACTTCTCCTTGCCATGCCAGGTCAAATCTTCCGGTGTCCTTCAAAAAGCGCCCCACTCAGCCTAGGTATACCAAAACTAACTTTCACCAGCTAGGCCCAACTCAGCAATGCCTTGTTCCCTAAATCATCAAAAATCCCATCTGTTCCATCTTCTTTATGCCAAACGGAGAACCAGCTCTCATCAACATCCTGCTTGGTTACTTACACAAAAACAATCCTTCCCTGATCTTCACAACACTTGTATTGTCTTTTTCCCTGTGTCTCTGTATCTCTCTCCAAAAGCAGCTGTCTCTCTTCTGTGTCAGGGTGTGAAAACTGTCACTTACTTGATTTTTAATAGCTTCAATCTGGGTTTCCTTTCCATGTCAACCAGATCATACAGGCCTGTCTCTGGGAAGAGGTTTTGTACGACCACCATTCCCCCTTTCCAGAATATTATGTTCATTAGCTTCTTGGATTTATTGCAGTTGGTTGGTGACATTCAGTGGAACCTGTCTTCAAAACAGCTTTTTGTTATTTTAAAAGCAGGCAACAGACATTGCTGTCTCACCATGTGACCTGCTACAAGTCCAAAGTCCTTTTCCAAATAATTGGCCAGGTTAATTATACATCCTGTGTGATGACATTCACACCTTGAGAGTTTGAGACAGCTAGTCTTTATGTCTGAATGACCATTCAATTTGAAACTACCCTTCTAAATTCGTCCCAGGAAAAGGCATTGAGTCAGCATCAGTCTGGGAAGTTCCTTTTGTTTCCTCTTGATATCGGAGTGTTTCAACCGACAACAGAGGTCAGGTAATCCTCGGGCAGCCACCTTTTTGTACCCTTTAGTGTTCTTTAAAAAATATGAATTATTCACTGAAAGTTCATAACATACTGGAACATGACACTTTGTTTCCAAGGTTCTTGGCAACATAACTTTCACATTTCAAAGTAATAACATTTCTAAAAGTCTCTCAGCTGGAAATATTGGTGAACAAAATCCAGTATCTTACATAGTGTTTACACCACATAAACTGGTCTTTCGACCCATCAAAATCATGCCAATATTTCTGCTCCATGTAAATCTCTTCTGACCTTTCTTCATCTATACCAATTCTTCTTCACAATTTCACATGCTTATCTAGCTCCCCCCCAAATGTATCTAAACTATTTGCTTCAACAATTCCATGTGGTAACAAGTTTCTCATTCTAAATAAATCTGGCCATAGAGGTTTCCCCTGAATTCTCTATGATTTCTTGGTAACTATCTTACATTAATGGGCCCTAAGTCTTGCCTGAAAGTGGAAATACCTTTTTTATCTTCTATCAAATTCTTTAATAACCTTAAAGACCTCATCAGTCTTCCTGTTTCTAGAAAAAAGACTCCCAACCTTTTCTGATAGATATAACCACTCAGTCCTGGTACCATTCCAATAAATCTTTTATGCACTTTCTCAAGCATCTCTATTTTTTTCATAACTTGGAAACCAGAATGACGCACAGTTCTCCAAGTATGGTTTAACCAAGGTTCAATAAAAGTTGAACATAACTTGTCTGCTTTCCAATTCTAGCCCTTTAAAATTAAACCCTAGTGCTTTGCTTGCTTTTTATTTAAGTTGCCTTTTTCACCTTTGTGACTACTTTTAGTGGTCTGTGTATCTTAGTGATCTGTGGATCAGGCTGTTCCGATACTCATGTTCAAAACACACAAGATTGGCGGGCAAATTTGCCCTCAAAACCTTAGAAGTAGTCCATGAAAAATCTATTCCGGGGACAGAATCTATGATTGGAGGAGCAACAAGTGTGGGAGCTAGGGAATCTAGGAGGAGCTGGAGTAGTGAACATGGAAACAATTCTCTTCAGAGCAGAACATTAGAACTTTGGAGTCAGCGACTAGTTGACACTTCTTTTCCTTTATTAGGATTTTTTTTTAAATGTTTTGACAGTTGTGTTTTTTATTGATGAGGGATAGGGAGGAGGAGAGGATCACTGGCCTGACTCTTTTTAAACACTATTTATAAGTAAACAGTCCCTCATTATTTCGATGTGAAAAAAAGAGAATTGGGATCTAGGCACTGCCATTGATGGATATGGAAGAGAGAGGGAGGCCAAGATGGCTGCAGATCAAGTGCAGGTAAAGCATCTCTGACTGTGTCTGTGAGGCAGAAACAGAGAGATAGAGAGAGAGAAAAAGAGAGAGGGGAAGAAAAGAAAGTGATGCTGGGGAAGGTAAGGGAATTATTGGGGGGAGAAAGAAGCCTCTCAGAGCAAGAGCAAGAGGGTGCAGGCACTTTTACACTTACAGCTTATTTTATTTATTTATGTAAACGATTTCCCAACTTTATTAAAAAATGTTCGGTTTTCCTTCAAAAACCCTCCTCCCGAGCCTTGTTTTAAAAGTTTACAAACTCCTGATGGAACGATGATAACCAAACAAAAAATAAAAAGTTAAACCTTTTCAATGGCTTCCTTCCTTTTTTCATATTTGTCCAATGAATTATTTTTTGAGTAGAGTTTAATGTAGAGAGAGCTGGGGTAGAGGGAGAAAAAATATTGTGGTGAAAATCCAATTCTTTTGTTCCTCTTAGGTTTCTCCTTAAATGTTTCTACTATACATGCTTTTTTTTGGCTGTCCTTGTGCACATTTTCTTTTTAACAAATCTTTTGATGTCTAGCAACAGTTGAGAGTCTAGTCAATCTTGAAGAGCTCAACCTTCCAGGTCTTGAGATTGCTTTAATATTAATCACTGGCGATGAAGATTGGGTCGGGAGTAGTGAATGAAGGAAATCTGGTTAATTGTTGTGGGATGTTTGGCCACCTGCCCAGCACCAATTCTCTCATTTCTTTAATATTCTTTAAAGGAGGCATAGAGCAAGTTTGCAAATTCCTGCTTTGAGGACAGTTTGGTTTCCAATTTAAATCTTTAGATGTGCTTTACTTTCAACCTGAAAACCAAAAGATAGCCCTAAAGAAAATCTCAAAAAGAGCCCTCGAAAAAATATTATTTTGACCCCCATTCTTGACCCTGTTTAGACACTTAGTTTCCAAGGACTATGTAACCACTTTTTTCTTCTTTCCAAATGTAATATGCCACACTTATCTAAATTGAAGCTCATTTGCAATTATACAGTACTACAGTTCTGCAAATTTATCATTATAGTAACGGGACGTTATCTGGACAACAGCGCTCATCCACAAAAAAACAATGCTGTACTGGGCCAAAAATAGCGCAATATAAATGCAAACTGTTTTTTACAGGTTGAGTTCTGCTCAGCGTAACTGGAACAAGTCTGAATACAGTACAACAACAGCTTGCTTAATGCTGATCCATCCAACGTTTTCTCATTATATCAATGTCATGATGTTTGCTCTTAAGTCACTCCCAAACCCGTCAGCGACCACATCATCATTCTGCTCATTAGAACGTAAGAAATTGGAATAGGGGTGGGCCATTTGGCCCCTTGAACCTTTTTCTATAATTCAATAAGAGCACGGCTGATCCAATTGTGGCCTTCTAACTCCACTTTCTTGCCTGCCCCCATAACCCTTGACTCCCATATCAATCAAAAATCTATCGAACTCCGCCTTGAATATATTCAATGAACCAGCCTCCACTACTCGCTGTGGAAGAGAATTCCAAACGCTAAAGACCCTCTGAGTGAAGAAATTCCTCCTCATCTCCGTCTTAAATTGAAGACCCCTTATTTTGAAACTGTGCTCAATAGTTGTAGATTCTCAACGAGCCTGTCAAGCCCCTTCAAAATCTTCTACGTTTCATTAAGATCACTCTCATTCTTCTGAACTCCAATGAGCATAGACCCAACCTGCTGAACCTTTGCTCATAAAACAACCCCTTCATTCTAGGAGTCATCTAGTGAACCTTCTCCGAACTGTTTCCAATGCAAGTATATCCCTCCTTAAGTGAGGAGACCATAACTGCACGTATACAGTATAGTCTCATCCTGTACAGTTGGAAGTACACTTCTCTACTTTTAAGCTCCATCCCCCTTACAATAAAAGCCAACACTCAATTTGTCTTCCTAATACTCACTGTACCTGCATGCTAACATTTGTGATTCATGTATAAGAACGTCCAGATCCCTTTGTACCACAGCATTCTGCATTCTCCTTCCATTTAAATAATAATCTCCTTTTCTATTTGTCCTGGCAAAGTGGACAACCTCACATTTTCCCACATTATCCTCCATCTGCCAAATATTTGCCACAATCTATCTACAACATTTTGCAGACAGAATCACAGAATCTTTACCGTGCAGGAGGTCATTCGGCCCATCAAGTCAGCAATGGCTTTCTGAAAGAGCATTCCACTAGTCTTGCTCTCCTGCCTTATTCCCGTAACTTTGCACATTACTTCTTTCCAGATAGCAATCCAATTTCATTTAAATACTTCGATCGAACCAGCCTCCACCTCCCTTTCAAGAAGTTCATTCCCAACTCCAACTACCTTCTAGGTGAAAAATTGTTTTCTCACATCACATTTACTCCTTTTGCCAATTACTTTGTATATATGCCTTCTAGTTCTTGATGTTCTCTTGAAAGGGAATAGTTTCTCACTATTTACCCTATTCATACCCCTCAGGATCTTGAATACCTCTATCAAGTCTCCTCTCAGCCTCTCCAACCTATCCTCGCAGCTACAGTTCTTCATTCCAGGAATCATTCTTGTGAATCTCCTCTGTACTCTCTCCAATGCCTTCACATCATTCCTCAAGTATGATGTCCAGAACTGGATGCAGTGCTCCAGATGAGGCCTAATTAGTGCTTTATATAAGTTCAACATGACCTCCATACTCTTGTACTCAATATCCCTATTAACAAAGCCTAAGGTACTATATTCTTTATTAACTACTCTCTCAACATGCTCTGCCATCTTCAATGACCTGCGTAATATACAGAGGTCCCTCTGTTCCTGCAGCTCCTTTAGAGCCTCCCCCTTTATTTTGTACTGCCTCACCATATTCTTCCTGCCAAAATGGATCACCTCACACTTCTCCACATTAAACTTCATCTGCTACTAGTCTGCCCAATCCACCAATATGTCAACGTCCTTTTGAATTTCAAGACAATTTTCATCACAGGTGACATTTCCAATCTTCATATCAAATGCAAATTTTGAAATCATGCCTTGTACACCACAGTCTAGGTCATTAATATACATCAGGAAGAGCAAGGGTTCCAACTGTGACCCCTGAGGAACTCCACTACAAACCTTCTTTCAATCTGACAAACAACCATTTATCACTACTCTGTTTCCTGTCACTCAGCCAATTTCTTATCCAGGTGCCTACTTTCCCTTTTATTCCATGACCTAGAATTTTGCTCACAAGTCTGCTATGTGTCACAATTACCTCCTCTCTCACCTCAGCCTAGGTAGCATCTTCTTCCTTTGTAAAGACAGATGCATAGTACTCGTTCAATACCTATTCGCTATTTCTCCAGCTTCCACATGCAAGTGGCCTTACAGAAGACCTTGGGATTCCCTTTTATGTTAGCTGCCAGCCTCTTTTCATGCTCTCTCCTTGTTTTTCTGATTAGGTTCTTCACTTTCCCTCTGGTCCTTCTATATTCAACCTGATTCTCCATTGTATTTTCTACGTGACATTTATTGTAGGCATGTTTCTTCCTTTCATTTTCTCTCTATCTCTCTCGTCATCCAGGGTACTCTGCATTTATCTGTCCTACTTTTTCCCTTCAAGGGAATATACCTTGACATTGCCTACAATACCTTTACTTTGATGGTGGACCATTGTTCAGCCACCATCTTTTCTGTCAACATTTGATTCCAGCTCACTTGACTCAGATACATTCTCATCCCATCAAAGTTGGCTTTTCCCCAATTCACTATCCCTCCTCTGGATTGTGCCTTGTCCTTTTCCATGACCAATCTAAACGTTATGACACAATGATCACTGTTGCCTAGAGGCTCTCCCATTGATATTTGATCCACTTGGGCCAACTCATTCCCCAGAACCAAGTCCAAAAGTGCATGTCCTCTTGTTGAAGCAGAAACATGCTGCTGCAGAAAATTATCTTGAACACACTGCAGGATCTCTCGCCCCTCTTGTCCCTTTGTACTACTCCTAGCCCAGTCTATATTTGGATAATTGAAGTCCTCCATTATAATTACTATATAATTCTTGCACCTCTCTGTAACTTCCTTGCAAATTTGTTTCTCCACATCCCTTCCACTAGTTGGTGGTCTATATACTACACCAATCAACGTTATTGCGTCTTTTTCATTCCTTACCTCTGGCTAGACAGCTTCTGTCCTTGACCCCTCTGGAACATCCTCTCCCTCCAGTACTATAATTACGTCTTTAATCAATGCCACTCACCCACCACCCCTTTTCTTCCTTTCATCCTCTCCGAAA
Organism: Carcharodon carcharias; assembly: GCF_017639515.1. Classification (NCBI taxonomy): domain Eukaryota; kingdom Metazoa; phylum Chordata; class Chondrichthyes; order Lamniformes; family Lamnidae; genus Carcharodon; species Carcharodon carcharias. Next base: position 15,804,086 of record NC_054483.1, on the reverse strand, counting down.
CACCTTGTACCCAGAAATATTTAACATCCAGTCCTGCCTTTCTTTAAGCCAGGTCTCTGTTCTTGCAATAATATCATAATTCCATTTGTCAATCCGTGCCTGCAGTTCACCAATCTTATTAGCCACACTCCGTTCATTCACATACATACACATTAACCCTGATTTAAGCTTTTTTTACTTTCCCCCTTATTCTGACCCCATCTAATGACTTATATTGTCAACTCTAATTTTATCAAACTTTCCAATAACTCTACCTACCTTGACTGCAGCCTCTGATATATCCTTGTTATCAGTTGATACTTCTCTACTTTCCACTGCCAGTTTCCTCTCCTCTCCACTCTGAAATTCCCCTCAGGTTCGCATCACCCTGCCAATCTAGTTTAAACCCTCCCCAACACTAGTAAACCTCCCTGCGTGTACATTAGTCCCAATCCTATTAAGGTGTAACCCGTCCTTCTTGTACAGATCCCAACTGCCCCAGAACTGGACCCAATGCCTCAAAAATCTAAAGCCCTCCCTCCGACTCCATTTCTCCAGCCACATGTTGAACTGTTCAATCTTCCTATTCTTATGCTCACTAGCACATGGCACTGGGAGTAATCCCAAGATTATTGCTCTTGAGGTCCTGCTTTTTAATTCCCTTCCTAACTCCCTAAAATCTGCTTTCAAGATCTCATCCCTTTCCCTACCTATGTCATTGGTCCCAATGTGGAACAAGACGACTGGCAGCTCACCCTCCCCAAAAGAATGTCCTGCAGGCACTCTGTGACATCCTTGACCCTAGCACCAGGGAGGCAACGTTTCATCCTGGAGTCATGTCTATGGCCACAGAAACGCCTGTCTGCTCCTCTAACTACGGAATCCCCTACTACTATAGCATTTCCATTCTTCCTTCTCCCCTCCTGTGCAGCTGAGCCACCTGTGGTGCCATGAACTTGGCTCTTGCTACAGTCCTCTGAGGAACCATCTCATTCACCAGTATTCAAAATGGAAAAGCGTTTAGAGAGCAAAATAGCCTCAGGGGATTCCTGCGCTACCTGCCTATTTCTCTGGCAGTCACCCATTCCCTCTCTGCCTGTGTACTTCTTAGCTGCGGTGTGACCACCTCTCTAAATGTGCTATCCACATAATCCTCAGCCTTGCGGATGTACCGCAGTGACTCCAGCCACTGCTCGAGCTCTGCAACTCAGAGCTCAAGTTTCTGTAGCTGGTGACACTTCCTGCAGGTATAATCATCGAGGGTACTTTGTGCCTGCATGACTTCCCACATCCTGCAAGATGCACATTACAAATGGCCAAACTGCACTGACATACCTTAAACTTTATATAAAGCTTTTACTACAGTATTTATGTACCAATTTATTTTTTAAAATGTTTTAATTACTTTAGAATAATTCCTATGTATACAAGTTACAGCGCTTATTAAATGCTAGTACCATCCACAAATACAACTAAAGGTTGTCATTTCTTAATTACACAGGTACATGTTTTAGGACTCATGCACTTTTCAATTTCCTGACTACCTCTCCACTTGCCCTGTTTTCAACCTCCTGACTGCCTCTCCATTCGTGCTGTTTTCAGACTTCCGACTGCCTGTCCACTCGCGCTGTTTTCAGACTCCTGACTGCCTCTTCTCTCACGTTATTTTCAATCACCTCCTACTCACAACTTGCTTTATCTATTTTAGTATCAACAGCAAATTTGGCCACAATACAGTCATTAATATAGATCATAAATCATTGAGGCCCCAGCATTGATCCCTGTAACATGCCACCAGTTACAGTTTGCCAAATTGAAAATAACTCATTTATGCCAACTCTGTTTCCTCTTAGTCAACCCTTTATCCATGATCATATATCACCCTTAACGCCATGAGCTCTTATCTTGTGTGATAATGTGGCACTTTTTCAAATGCCTTTTGGGAATCCAAATACAGTACTTCTACTGGTTCTTCTTTATCCACCCTGCTTGTTACATCCTCAAAGAACTCAAAAAATTTGTTAAAACATGATTTCCCTTTTACGAAACCATGTTGACTGCCTAATTATATTATGATTTTCTAAATGTCCTGCTACTACTTCCTCAATAATGCAACCCAACACCTTTCCCAAAGATCGATGTTTGGCTACCTGGCCTATAGTTTCCGACTTTACCTCTCTCTCCATCCTTGAACAGAGGTGCTACATTTGCAGTTTTCCACTGTGCTGGGACCATTCCAGAATCTAGGGAATTTTGGAAGATTACAACCAATGCATCCACAATCTCTGCAGCCATTTCTTTTAGGACCCTATAATGCAGGCCATCAGGTCCAGCAGACTTGTCAGCCTTTGTCCCATTAGTTTTCCCTAGACTTTTTCTCTAGTTATCATGATTATTTCAAGTTTCTCCTCCCTATTATAAAGATTCATTCTGTGTTTTCTGCTGTAAAGGTAGATACAAAATACTTGTTCAAAGTCTCTGGCATCTCCTTATTCCCCTTTATTAGTTCCCCAGTTTCATCCCCTATGGGACCAACACTTATTTTAGCTACTCTTTTCCTTCTTATATACCTGTGGAAACGTATACTGCCTGTTTTTGTATTTCTTACTAGTTTTCTCTTCTACTCTAATTTCACTGCCCCACACTGCTTCCACCCCAGTTGCTGGCTCTTACCAGCCCTGCTTATGCCCTACTCACTGTTTTGTAACCACCATGTTTCAGCCCCACTCACTGCCTCGCTCCGAATGTCCAAAAGAATCGATTTCTGTTTTCACATCTAGGTAACAGAACCTACAGGAAAACTCGGGAGACATCAGAGACAAAGTCACTGGAGATCAGGGGAGAAACACCTCACTCTCCCCATTTCCCTCTCTGCCTCATCCCATTCCCTCTCTCGCCATTCCTCCTCTCCTATTCCCCATTCCCCCTCTTTCTCCCCATTCTCTATCTACCCTCCCATTCTCTTTGTCATTCTCTCGCCCCATTCCCTCTCTCTGAACCCTTCCCTCTCTATCTCGTTCCCCTATACCCTCTCCCTCTCGTCCATTCCTTCTCTCCCCGATTACCTCTCTCTCACCCATACACTGTTGCTCCTACCCTATTCCCTCTCTCCACGAATTCCCTCTCTCTCTGTGTCTCCCACTTACCCCTCCCTCTCCCTCTCTGTCTCCTGATTACCTTTCGCTCTCCCTCTCTGTCTCCCGATTACCTCTCGCTCTCCCTCTCTGTCTCCCGATTACCTCTCGCTCTCCCTCTGTCTCCCGATTACCTCTCGCTCTCCCTGTCTCCCAATTACCCGTCGCTCCTCCTCTCTCTGTCTTCCAATTACCCCTCGGTCTCCCCGTCCCCACACTCTCCCTCTCTCTCCCCGTCCCCTCACTCTGCCTCTCTCCCTGTCCCCTCGCTCTCCCTCTCCCCGTCCTCTCCCTCTCCCCGTCCCCTCACTCTCCCCGTCCCCTCACTCTCCCTCTCTTTATCCCTGTCCCCTCTTTCCCTGTCCTCTCACTCTGTCCCCTCTCTCTCTCCCCATCCCCTCGCTCTCCCACCCCGTCCCCTTGCTCTCCCTCTCTCACCCCGTCCCCTCTCTCTCCCCCTCTCTCTCCCCATCCCCTCGCTCTCTTTCTCTCTCTCCAATTCCTTCTTTCTCGCTCGCATTCAAACACAAGAATCAGATGCAGGAGTCGGCCATTCGGTCCCTCATACCTGCTCCACCTTTCATTTCGATCATGGCTGATCTGATTGTAACCTCAACTGCATATTCCCACTGTTAGGGGGAATACAGTTCTAATTTATTGAAAGGGAATTACTTAAAAACCCAGCTAGTCGGTGCCGTCAAGTACATTAACAATTAGAGGTTACCAGATGAACTTTACACACCCTTAGGGCCTGCAATCAACACACAAATAAGGAAAGGACAGCTGGTTCCAGCTCAGATAGGGGGAGAAGGCTCTGCCTGTGTGAAAGAGGATGTATGTACCTGGAACCAGAGATATCTGTTTAATGTAAACCTATATGCTGACGAGATTGGAATTTGAACAATATCCTCATGTGTGACTAGTAATGTATAAATATGCTGAATACTTGTAATTGAGTAGAGTGCTACCTCAAGCTGCTTTGAGGTGGTTTTCTCCTTGCAATTGCTCAAATAAATGATCGTGCCCTGTACCTGTGCCTCCTGTGGTTCGTTTGTCAAAGATACCACAACACCACCTACCCGCGATAACCTTGCTTATGAAAAATCTATCGAGCTCTGCCTTAAAAATATTCAAAAAGACTCTGCTTCCACTGCCTTTTGAGGAAGAGTGTTCCCAACACTCAGGACCCTCTGAGAAAAGAAAAAAATCTCATCTCTCTTAAATAAGCAATCCCCTATTTTTAAACAGTAATTCTCCCACAAGAGGAAACATCCTCTCCATACCCACCTTTTCAAGGCCCCTCAGGATCCTCATGGTTTCAGTTGTCACCCCTTGCTCTTCTGAACCTCAGAGGATACAAGCCAAGCCTGTACAACCTTTCCTCCTAAGCTAAACACCACCCCACCCCCCCCCCCCACCCCCTGATTCCTGATATTAGTCTAGTAAACCTTCTCTGAACTGCTTCTAACACATTTACATCCTTCCTTAAATAAGATGACCAATACTGTACACAATACTCCAGATTTGGTCTCACCAGTGCCCTGTACAACTTAATCATATTCTCCCTACTTTTGCATTAAATTCCCTTCACAACTAGCTTTCCTAATTACTTGCTGTACCTGCATACCCACCTTTTGCGATTCATGCACTAGGACAGAATTCTCGGAGCTGTGCAATCGTTGACCACAGACACACAAAGAAACACACACACACACACCTGCTTCCGAAACCCAGCTTCCTGTGTAAAAAACAGAAGGTTCCTTTATTCCTTATTCTACACCAGGAGAAAATACATCTGAGACTTAACACACCCTACTGGCAGGTTTCTTATATAACACTTCTTTTTACCTAAAATGTCTTTTAACAAAAAAAGCATAAACATTAAACACAAACATCACATCTCCTCCCCCTTTAGCCAGGAACAAAATCGGTCAGATGGTTTGCAGATTTGCTTTGGTCCAGAGAAGAGTATCAGCTCAGGTAACGTAGTTTGTTTGCTTAGAAATGGGACATTTTGCTGTTCCACTTGTCTCTCTTCAGGTTCAACAGTTGCAGCTACAGGTCCTACAAGTTTCTCAGTTGGGTTTCACCAACTGGAGCAGATATTTCCCAGAAATCATCCATTGTCACTGGAGATCCCTGGAAATTTGGTTCCATGGATTTGACTTCCCTAATCTAGCCAGTGTATCTCTTCCAGATTCCACAGGAAGATTCAACATCATAGGTCAGAGGTCCTTGACGCTTGATGATTCTTCCCAGGAGTCACTTTGGTGTTCCACAATAATTTCGGAACCAATCAGACTAATTCAGATTAAACTCACAAGCTGGTTTATCTGTGTCATGTGACCTTATCTGGTCGCGTTGCCTTGAACCAATCTTTCCTTTCAAATCTGGACATAATAAATCCCTCTGGTACACAGTCATCTTCCAAACATCAGCTCAGAAGGAGATATGTCTGTTGTTGTAAGTGGAGTGTTACGATACATCATCAAAAAATTCTTCAGCTTCAACTTCCAATCTGTTTGAGTCCTCACCTTCAATATGGCCGTTTTGAATGCCTGAGCAAAGCGCTCCACTTCACCATTTGAGGATGGTTGGTCAGGCGAAATGAGAATCTGCTTGATCTCATTGTTTTTTAGGAATGTTTAAAATTCACATGATGTGAACTGTGTGTCTGACAATGGCACAATCTGCTCTGGCAATGCAAAAGTAGTGAATACATTCCAGAGAGCATCAATGGTCTTTGCTGAATTAGTCAAGCTCATAGGAATAAAATGAGGCCACTTTGTGGGAGCATTCACCACAATCAGGAACGTATGTCCGAGAAGTGATCTGGCAAAGTCCACATGAAGTCTCTGCCATAGTTGGTCAGGCCAATCTGATGGATGTAATGGGGTAATCACTGACCAGGCCTTCAACGTCTTCAGTTCTGTCTTTTCACTTTTTTTGTAACCTTTAGCCTTATTTGCTGGTGCAGTCTGAGGTTTGTACACTCTGGCCCTTTCTGCCATGTTCTGATCATCATTTCCCTTAATCTTACCTTGCTCTTTTTCCCTTCTTTGCTCTGTTTAATTTATCTCATCTTCCCAAACTTGATCCCTTGCCCCCACTTTTTAGTTTAAAGCTCTTTCTGCTGCCCTAGTTATACAACTCACAAGAACATTGTCCCAGCATGGTTCAGGTGAAGAACATCCCAATGGTACAGTTCTCACTTTCCCCAGTACTGGTGGCAGTGTCCCATGAATCCAAACTCATTTCTCCCACACCAATTTTTCAGCCACACATTCATCTCTCTAATTTTATTTACCCTATGCCAGTTTGCTCATGGCCCAGCTAGTAATCCAGAGATTATTACCTTTGAGGTTCTGCTTTTTAATTTTTCCCTAGCTATTCTTATTCCCTCAGCAGAACCTCTTTCCTAATTCTAAATATGTCATTGATACCTACATTGACCACAACCACTGGATCCTTCCCTTCCCACTGCAACTTTCTCTCCAATCCAGGAAAAATGTCCCAAACCCTGGCATCAAGCAGGCAACACAGCCAGCTGGACTCCACTCCTGGCTGCAGATAACTGTCTATCCCCCTGACTATACCGTCCCCAACTACTACTACATCCCTATTACCTCCCCCGACTTGAATGGCTTCCTGTACCATGGTGACATGGCCAGTTTGCTCATCCACCCTGTAGCCACCACCTTCACCCTGACAGGCTGCAAGAACCTCAAACCCTGTTGGACAATGGCAAAGGCTGAGGCTCCTCCGCTTCTACCTTCCGGGTCCCCTTATCTGCCTCACTCGCGGTCACACCCTGACCAAACCAGAAGACCCTAAGCTAAGGGATGTGACCATCGCCTGGTACAAAGTGTCCAGGTAAACTTCTCCATGTTACAACACTCCATCCCTGATGTATCGCCCTGTCTGCAGCTCAGCTTCCAGCTCAATTACTCTGAGCCAGCATTCTTCAAGCCGCAGGCACTTACTGCAAACCTGACTGCCCCGGATCACCTGGGTGTTCAGGAGCTCCCACATTCTGCAGTCGCAACACATCAGCTGTCCTGCCATCTTTATATTGTGTTTAATTAATTTATAATTAATCAACACTGCCACTTCCATAACCTTCACTACTGCTAGTAAGCTTTACGACAACTCATAATGACTAATAAAATTACATGAGTTCTGAAGATAAACTAACAAAATATTCACCAACCAATAACTCATCTGTTTTCCTGTGGCAGCGCACTTTGATTTCTCCCAAAACGTGGCCACTCCAATCCATAGGCTTGGGTGGGATTGCTCTTCTAGGTGGCGGTGACTGTGTCTGGGTCCCCTTTTCGCCTGCTTTCTCTCTCCCATTTACTCTCTTTCCCTCCTTCTCGTGGACACGACGCTACAAGAAAGCCTCGCCCTTCACACCTCACGACGCCTTCAAGCTCTCACCACCGGGGGCTCCGCCAAGTTAAACCGCGCCTGCGCGCAGCGCACCGCTCATATCGCGCGAGCAAAGACCGTTGGTGACATCACCGCAAATTTGCGCCAACTCTTCTGCTCGGGATTATTTTATTTTTGTAATTGAGTACCTCTTCATAACCATACATAAATACATAAACATAAACCAGGCGTCCGGAGATTATCGCCATCTTTTTAATGTGCGATCCCACAATCCTGTGCGTCTAATATGGCGGCGCTCGCAGCGTACCGGAGTTGCTGTCAGCTGCCGGTAAAAGAATGTAGTTTAAACTGTTCACAATATTTTTTATCATGTTCCTCGGTGTTAATACTTGCCTGTTAACTCTGAAATTAGTTGATGTTCATAACCAGCCGGGGGGGGGGGGGGGGGGAGGTATTTTACCACAATTAACATTGATGGTAGTTGGGAGAATTGATTAAATGAAACCCTGAATGGATGATTTATATATGTGAACAGAAAATGTAATTTAATCGGTCGGGGCAGACCATTCATCAGCATTCCATGTTTCTCTTGCTTCCCACACTTGTCTCTCAGAAGCTCCCGTCTTAAACCTTTCACGACCACCGACTTTCAAAAGAGTTCCGATGAAGTCTTAGGGACTCGAAACTATTTCTCTGTCCACAGATACTGCCAGACCTACCCAGTTTTCCCAGCATTTTGTTTATATTTAAGTACTTCGTGTTGTCACTTATAATGTAGGGAACAGCAACCATTTTGCAAGAGCAAAATCCCACAGAAAGCAATGTTTTGATGACCAGGTAGTCCTCAGTCAGCATCACAGAAACAGATTAACTATTGGCCACGATAGCAGGGATAATACCTCCAGCACTTCTTCTTTTACTTGTATCTGAGAGAGCTGACAGGGCCTCAGTTTATTGTTTGATCTCAAAGACAATACCCTGAAAGTGCAATACTCTCTCAGCAGCATACTAGAGCGTCAGCCTCTACTTTTGTACCCAACACCTGGAGTGACGCTTGAACCCAGAACCTTGTGACCAGCTGAGTCATGGCCTTGAACACTTCTGATATCAGTTTCTTCTTTAATCAGTGCTGTTAATAATAGGGGAGATTTAAGGGTCAAAGACTGATCGTTAAACAAATGTCTATTTTTAGTCATGTGATATATCAAACATGTATTTTTAAAACTGTATGAGATTTGACTATTTTGTAACAGCTTCCAGTTAAAAGTGAAAGGAACCAAATTTATTTTAGCCGAAATTATAATTAATTTGTATAATCACCACTGATAGAAAGATATTTGATTTAACACTGAGCCATGTCAGAGGATGATTAAATGACCAGATTTGCTTTTCCTTTTCTCCCTTGAAATGTTTCTCATTTCATCTCCACTATCAATACTTGGCCTGTAGCCCAGAAATTGCAACAAGAGCTTGATTCCAAGTCTTTTGGAGAGAACATTTTAATAAATTTTGTACCCATCCTCAAGAACTGGATACTATATCACAAAGAAAAGAAGGAGACACAATCACTTAAACCGGTTAACCTGTGCTTTGCCTCAACACTGCCTACCAGCTTCTGACACATATCTTGTTTTGTCTTTAGCTAGCATGCTCCTATCACTTGTTTGATCGCCAAAATCAAATTGAGGTTTTGGGGAGAAAGAAATTAAAACGGTGGGGAGAAATTCTTGAAACATCTTCCGAGAATTTGCTTCATCAGTTTGTTTCCATCCCGCCAAGGAAGGATGCAGTGCTTGATCTGGTTCTGGCCAACTGGCCTCCTGTACTGTAATATCCGCTCTAGAGCTACCATTTGTGAATTTATATTACCAAATTAACTGATCAGTCATGATAGAGATCAGCCTGCATAAAAGTCAAATTGTTTAGTCTAAATTAACAGTGGAGGAAGACCAGTTTAAATAAAATTTGCTTTAGAGGAAAATCCTTGATTTAATGCTGTTATTTCATCACGTTTGTAATTTAAGTTCAAGCTTTCTTAAAGCAAACAATAACCCAGTTTGAAGGCATTAACACTGTGAACTTGAATTTCAGGTTTTGTCATCTTGGCAATGTGGGATTGCATGGAGAAGAGGTATACAGACAACAGTACCATGCTTCAAGGTAAAAGGGTTACAATAATAGTATTAGGATTGTATGGTTCTTATTCACTCTCCAGGAACTTGAAGTTAAATATCAGAGATCAGAATGAATTCATCTGTTAACCTGAGGCAAATTTGATGAACCTTTAACTGGTGCAAGATGGAGAAAACTTAGCAGGCAAAATTGGGATGGTGACAGCAGGGGAGACCTGGGGAGAAATGGAACGGTAATTGACAGAGGTTATAGATTTAAAGTCGTTCACTCATGGAGAAATTAGGTTAAATTTCTTCACATTGAAGGTTGTTCAGATTTGGATGCGCTCCCTGAAAGAGTGACGGAAGCAGATTCCACAGTAACTATCAAAAAATAAATAGACATGTACTTGATGGGTCTAATTGGCAGGGTTATGGATAAAAAGCTGGTGTGTGGGACAAATTAGACAGCACTTTCAAAGAGCTGGCACAGGCATGACATGGTGGTACTGTAAGATTTTATGGTTCTAGTTTTAATGGGAAGGGTGAAAGAATAGACTAAAAGATTCTCAGTGTAACAAGGAAGACACTAAAATTCTTTTTTCTAGAACCGAGCTGCCCGTGTTCGTGTTGGCAAGGGTAATAAGCCAGTTACCTACGAGGAGGCGCATCCACCTCACTTCATTGCTCACAGAAAAGGTTGGCTGTCTCAACATACCAGTAAGTGACTAGCAACTTTATTTTGTTTCTTTGAACATGATATTACTTTCTGAGTATGGCTAATTGAGTAGAAAGTACCACAAGAACTCCACAGAAGTTGGCAAGTTCATAAAAATGCTTTGAAACTACATGAGGCAGTAAAATTGTTTTACAGATTCCAAGTAAATAACTTTAGCAAAACAGATTAAAGAACCAATGCATGTTAATATTAAATTGGATATGGTTGAAATTCAAATATTAATCTGCTTATGGTGTTCCAATTTCCAAATGTTCAACAATGTTAGTAAAGAAATAAGGATCACTTTCCACACAAGTGGCTCTAAGCAGACCTACCTGAGGATGGTGCTGTTGAGAATTATCTAATAATACTTGATCTGGCATTAGATTAACTACATTTGCAGCTTTCAAGCAACAGCAGAGGTTACTAAATATCTTCATCTTGATTCAGGCAATCTGGATAGCGAAGAGGGAGCTGCAGAACGCACAATTGAAGATGTCTTCATCCGCAAGTTTATATTTGGAACATTCCATGGATGTCTGGCCAATGAAGTGGTGTTGAAGAGAAGAGCGAACATCATTGTCATCTGTGCCATCTTCATTCAAAAAATGCCACCTCAAAAGTTCTATTTCCTAATAGGCTATACTGAGACTCTCCTCTCGTATCTGTATAAATGTCCTGTCAAGATGGAAATTCAGACAGTGGATAAGAAGACTGTATACAAATACATCTGACCGTATGCTCAAAAATCATGACTTACTGATATATGCTCCATTATTCAAAGAGTCCTGTTGCCTGGTTGTTTTGTAATTAAGAAGCAAAACTGCTCTACTTGATATTTTGGATACCAGATGGAAAATGCTGCAATAATTTATATTTTTGTTTGCTACCTTTTCTAATTTTGTCCTTCTCAGAAATTATACAGTGTTTGTGCGCATTAAAACTTTGGGCTTTGTGGATGGAGGAGTCAGGCTCCTACCCTTGAACTCCATGCCACCTCTAGTGCAAGAAGGCACTACAGAACTTACAGGGCAACTCAATGAAGGCCAGTAAATTACTGAACATGTCCAATCATCTTTGGCTGCAGTTGCTCATTGGAGCACTCTGTCCGAAGAGAAATTGGAGGAACAGTTGGTCAAACTACTCAGAAGTACCACTTAATCCACACTTGTTGGGGAAATGGTGATGTTGACATGTGAGTGAGGAAAATAAACTTTAAATGAGTGTGCAACAGGTCTTGGTATTCTTGGAATAGACCAGGGACACAGTTAAGACTGTTTCCTTCAGTAGCATTGGTTTGGGGCCAGGAAGGAAGTCTCTGAAATCTGCAGCATTTCCCATTTGGCAGCACTGTATGTCCCCACTCCTGTAGTCACAGGGAAAAAAAAATTGTACCAGACTCATGTAAAATTCTAAGTTACTTCATGACCATTTTACTGTTCAAGAGACTGTCTACCATTGTAATTGTGCTATACAATTGAAGTTGTGTTAATAAACAGCTTACTATAAAATCTTGGTACTGCATTTACATGGCTATAATTTATTCAGCAAGTGTTGAATATTTCATCATAGTTTGCAAACATAAGGGAAAGATGAGGTTCAATATGTTTCAACCATTAAGTTGGAGTAATTTATGCTGCCCTCTAATGGGGCTTCCCTTCATTGCATGAAGACAGCAGCAAACATGCATTTTTTTGGATATGAGATATTCTTTGGTAAACCCTCATAAGACAACTTCCTCATGAAGCCAGTATATTTTCAGGTTAAGGTCTCTTACATTCAGGTAGACAAAAAGGGTTTGAAGGCACGACTCAGCCTGAGTTATAGTGGAGTGACCACCAATGGTAGATCAGACTTGTCAGTGAAGTTGCACATACTGTGTGCTTGTTTTCCTTTTTAATTCATTTGCAGTATTGTGGAGTGACTGGCAAGACTAGCATTTATTGCCTATCCCTAATCTTTGACGGTAGTAGCTACCTTCTTGAACCGTTGCAGTTCATCTGGTGTAGGTACCCCAATAGTGCTATTAGGTTAGGGAGTTCCATGATTTTGACCAAATGACGAGGAAGTAACAGCGATTATAGTTCCAAATGATTAGGAGGGAAGCTTGCAGGTGGTGGTCTTCCCAAGGGCCTGTTACCCTTGCTAGAGGTCAGGGCTTTGAGAGGTGCTGTCAAAGAAGTCTTGTTAAGTTCTTGCACTGCACCTTGTAGCTGGTACACACTGCTGCCACTGTGCAGTTGTGGAGGCAAGGAATATTTAAGCTGGTAGAGGGGTCAACTAAACAGGTTGGTTTACCTTGGATGGTGTCAAATTTCTCGGAAGTATTATTGAACCTGCACTCGTTCAGGCAAGTGGAGAGTGAGTGTGCCTTGCAGATGGTGGAAAGGCTTTAGGAAGTTAGGAGCTGAGTTACTCTCCACAGAATTCCCCGCCTCTGACCTGCTCTTGAAGCCACAGTATTAAATGGCTGATCCAATTCAGTTCCTGGTCAATGGTAACCCTAGCGATGTTGATGGTGGGGGATTCAGCAATAGTAATACCTTTGAACATCAAGGAGGGGATGATTAGATTCTCGTTAGAGATGGTCACTGCCTGCTACTTGTGTGGCACAAATGTTACTTGTCACTTACCAGCTCAAGTCTGCATGCTATCCAGGCCTTGCTGCACATGGGAGTGGGCTGCTTCAATATATGTAGAGTCGTGAACGGTACTGAAACATCCCCACTTCCAACATTGTGAGGGGAAGGTCAATGATGAAGCAGCTGAAGAAAGCGGAGCCAGGATTTCCTGAGGAAATCTTGTCGCCATGTCCTGGGATTGAGATGATTGACCTCCAACAACCACAACTTTTGTGCTCAGTATGACTGCAATCAGCAGAATTTTTCATAGTAGTATTGATTTATCCTAGGGCTCGTTGAGGCTACATTCAGTGAAACGCTGCTCTGGGTCAAGGACAGTCACTCTCGCCTCACCTCTGGAATTCAGCTCTTTTATCCTTAAATGGACCAAGGCTGTGATGGGTGATCCTGGCTGAACCCAAACTGAACAATGGTGTGCAAGCGGTTGACAGCACTTTCATCACTTTGCTGGTGTTGGTAGATGGGACGGTACTTGGTTGTATTAGATTTTTTCTTCTCTTTGTGGACATGACATACCCAATAATTTTCCACATTGTCGTAGCTCTACTGGAAAGCTTGGCCAGTGAACACAAACCTTGGGCCACAGCTATGTCAGGGAGAAAACCTTTGCTGTAACCAGTGTGTGCAGCTGTTTCTTCATACCACTTGGTCTGAATTGAATAAATTGAAGACTGGCTTCTGTGATGGTGGAAACCTCCACTCCACACTTCTGGCTGAAGATTTTCTTCCCCCGTTTCGACCACTTCCAGTGCAATGTTACCATCAAACACATCTTCAACTCCTCCCTTTTCAGCAGTCTGAAGAAACTACTCCTCCGTCTATTCTTCAAACACCAGCTCCACTTCTCACAGTACCTTCCTTGGTGCAAGCTCAGGAGATATAGCCACTACCCTTTCATTTCTTCCTACACACTCCTTCATGCAGATGGCTGCTCTAAAGGACATAAATGCACTATTTAAAATACAAGTTAATGTAGTGCAACATCCCAAGGTTCTTCATAATGCATCATAGAGGAGGAGAGGTGGTACCTCGCAGAGATGCAGATAAGTTTAGGAATGAATTTCAAAGTTTAGACCTGCAGTAGCTAAGGCCAATGGTGGAGCAATTAATATCAGGGATGCTCAGTCCACCAGTATCGGAAGAGTTAAATTTCAGCTTTGATGGAAATATGCTTTAAATTACACTGCTAAGGAATTAAGTTTGATAACATTTTAATTTGCAAAATCACAAATCTAAAATCTTCCGTGAACCAGAGCATCCTATGCTGAAAATGAGCTGGATTCAAATATCTTGGGGAAGATTTTTCCCGTTTGTAAATCTGTTTAGTGAATGCATATCTAATATTACTTTAAATATCAGGTAAGGAAGACATGCCCTTGCACCACCCGCCCAAAGAGTTATTCTATGTGACCTTGCCCAAATTCTATACATATCTTTAATTTTAAAGATTAGAGGTTGCAGGGAAGACTGTGTGTGCAGTTGGACGTGATCCACTGAACTCAAAGTTTGTTTGGACATCTCGAGTGTAACTGAGGTTTAACAAACTCTAGTCTTTGATGGCTCCCCTCAAAATGCATCAATTTAAACCTCTGTGCATTAAACTGCATCTGCCCTGTGTCTGCCCATTTTACATCACAAAATTCACAGCTGTTTCAGGTTGGAAGGCAAACACACTATCTGCTCATATAGCATTTCCACACCTTTCAACATCCCTCAAATTAGACATGATGAAAAAAGTTCACAGAATTATGAACCCAATCCCAATCCTGTAGGCAGCTGAAAATGGAATATTTATTCTGTTGGCCAAACTGGCTTCCGAGATCCACAGCCCTTCCATTCACCAAGCTGCACATTATACCATTGGGGCATAACAAGATACCAACCTTTCAAGTTGTTACTGAACATCCTTTTACTCATCACAAAAACAGAATTACCTGGAAAAACTCAGCAGGTCCGGCAGCATCGGCGGAGAAGAAAAGAGTTGACGTTTCGAGTCCTTATGACCCTTCGACAGAATCATTTTCCTCATGCCTTGCATGTGGTGAACACTCCAACCCCTTGACTGGCCTTTATATCTGCTCCTCGACCTCTTACTTTGGAAGCTGAGCTTGCTTTCCACTAACCCCTCTACCTCCCCAATTCATGCCCCCTTTGAGTTCTTAGATAATATCTCTCCCTTCCATCTCTGTTGAATGACAAAGTCTGTTTCCTTACACTGGGCTCTGAGGCTGGTCCAATTCAGCAGGCAGTTCCAAAATTAATCAACCTATGTTTCTTACCTTTTAAGACTCATTCACAGTTTTAAAATCCACACTTGACCTTCCCAGTGTACAAAGATACTGAGCTCTATTTTTCATTCCTCCCTCGAGTGGCTTCAAGCCCAAGTTATTAGTACAGCTGGAAAATATTTTTAGTACTTAGATTAGCTTGTAACAGAAAAACGGACCATTCGGCCAAACTGATCCACACGAGCCTCCTCCTTCCCTAATTCAGTTAACTATATTAACGTATTCCTTTCTCCGTCATATGGTGAACAAGCTCCATCTTAAAAGCAGCTGTTTCCTGGGTCTATTAAGTTGTACTTATCTGGAGCCTTTAATCTAACTAAACGTTCCATGGTGCTTCACAGTCTATTTATTTTGCCCATCAGCTGATTTGTATTGGGTCTTACCCTGAGTGTTTAAAACAGAAGGTGTCCCCGGTAGTTCTTCCAACCACTTGCACTTCTGCCCCACACTAAGGCTGGATAAAAAACAATTAAAAATAAGGAAAAACACAGTCCCATTCACTTCTTCTTTGCAGATATTGTGCCCTCTGATTATAGTAGGGAATTTGTGCGCCATTGTAAACTTTGAGCAACAATGCTCACATCCAGATTGTGCCACCATTGCCCCAAGGTGGTGATGGTGAACCCTCTCTTTGAACTACTTCAATCTTTATGATGATGGCACTGTCAGTATTGGTTGATTTTCTAAACAGTGAGGTGGTTGGAGAGAGTGACACATCAGATTACATTGTCCAGTAAGTGTGTTGAGCATTGATCATCTGGACATTCTTTCCCACCTTTCTTTCTCTACATCACTCAGTTATACAGAGCACCCCTGTTTCCTGCAATAGTCAGTGTGGAGACAATTCTTGGCATTCCTGGGGAAAGCAAATTTTTGGATGCCCAAAGTCCAATGCATCATAACAGAAAGATCTGTTCAGGCCATCAAGCAGGTTCTTTCACTGATCTGTGTAGGGGTTATGATCTCCTCTTCTGTCCAATTTAGAGTGCGAATCTGGAATGGTTCTGCACAATTTTTCATTGATCACTCCTTCCCCTCCAAAGTGAAGTCCAACCCTGGTTTTGGTTTGCAATTTCAATTAAGATTAATCTTTTATGTTTATTCCTTTGTCTGCCCTCTCTGCTACCACCTTCAAAACCGATGATTCCCTTGCTGGCCTCCCAACTGCAATCCATAAACTCCAAAGTGAACTAAACTCAGCTATCACAACCGACACTGCACAAAGTTCCATTTGCCCATCACCTTGTCTGCTCTGAACTGCATTGGCGCACCATTTCCTGACACCTTCAATTCAAATCCTTATCTGGAGTTTCTCCAGAGATTTTTTTCCATCCCTACAAACCCCTCTAGCCCAAATTCTATTCTGAATGCTCCATTCCCCCCTGCACTTCAGCACTGTGTATCTCTTTCTGTCTCTGCAGCCACCTCAGTCTGACATTTTGGAGCTCGCTCCTGAGCTTCCTCAAAATTTAATAATTTGACCTAACTTCCAAGTCATCCCTCTTACTCTCCCATCTGGCTCAGCCTCAAATGTTATTTGTAAAACATGTATAGATTTTTTTTAAAAACACTAAAAGTACATTTTGGTTGCCTCTATTAAACAAGCAGAGAAAGCAGACCCTCCATTTGAACACTGAGAACTGTTTATTGAAATTAAAATCAAGCAAGTCTGAATTTTTTTCCCTTTCAGATCAATGGAATGTCATTACAAATCTTCAGAATGAACCTTTCATGAAAGCAAACCATGGCAAAATTCCAACTTTAATCTGAAATAAAATTTTCTTTAAGAAAAAGAGCCATCTCAGTGACTAATCATATACAAAAAGAATTTAAACAATCCTACATTCAAACACATAGAATACAGTCACAGGCTAGATTACAAGCAGTCCAATTAGTGAGGAGAGGGGCGATGTCCATGTACATTCAGTAAAGCTGCAAGTTTTCACACTCTGTGCAATTACATGTGGAAATGACAAGGTTTAAGAGCAGCATTCCGCAAACTCTGAACAGCAACAGGTCATCTTTGCAACAATACACCCCAAGTGGTTCGATAAGGGAAGTTAGTGTTTGTGTGTTGTCAGCATTGTGAATCCCCAAATCCTGTCTTTGTTTACAAAGCAGTTAGATTTTCTCCAAAAAGGAAACATGCTCAGCAATAACAAGCTGCATGAATGTCATATTTTAAATAAATGGGAAATACAAAAAGAATCTGTTTTTGATTGCTGTGCAACTTTATCCTATTGTACATAATATTTGCAAGAAACACTTCATGACCTGATAATGAGCTATATTGACTTGCAATTAGTCAACATTCCATGGCGTTACAAAAATATACTGCAGCACTGTCTACCTATAAATAAAATTACAAAAACAAATATAACTGTGAAATAATACAGAACTTTCAAGTAATAAAAAATATTTTAGACACTTTGTGTGAAGCCAGGTAAAAGGAGAGCAACTGTTTAGTACCAGTGATGATTCTTATTAATCAACACCCTTTAAGTTGGATTTTAATGCATTTTCTCTCGCAAATGCAGCTTTACAGCATCCAAAAGAAGCAAGCTTTAAGTGCAATATGTTTTCTGAACCTTTTAGATGCTTTTTAAAAAAAAAGGACACAAAAACCCCTTGCTCTGTCAGGACTAATCCAAATGTCTAAAACTGAGGGCCTATTTGTACCACATTGTCAGCATCATTGAATAGCCACATAGGCGTTGCTGCCTGATTCTGGAGTCAGACTGTGATGCTGGAGGGCCAATGGCTTAAGGATCACGGCAAGTGAGATTCTGGCAGCACTTAAGTTGGGCCACCCCTCCCATGAGAACTTCCCTCAGACACTTCTGTCAACATGCCCATTAGCCCTTGAAGTCTGGCCTCTCTCCAAACATTTGAAGAACTGGCAAAGGGCCGTCACAGTATACGCCTATCTAGAAATGGACACTGGAGCTGGCGATCTCACATCCCAAATGAGACTACAACAAGAGCCTGCAAGTGCACTCTGGACTTTGTACCTGAGGCCTCTACTCCTACAGCATGTATAGCCTGCCTGACCAGAGAAACATCCTATCAAAACAACTTCATACTCTTATGATTTCATTGTTTAGTTTTCAAAGTGTGAACTTTCATTTAAAACAAGTCCATATACTGATCGCAAAGTGCTTTATTTCATGGCATTTTGTTCATTAATCTCCTCCCCTCAGTTTCGAATCTTCAAAAACAATTCTGAAAACTGGCAGATGAGATTTACATTCCCCACAAACAACACTCACCTGTACCTTTTTGGTGGCTCAATGATTAGATCATGCTTTGAAAACAGAGCAACAGTTGACGAAGCATCATCATCATACAGGATTGGTGAA
Organism: Carcharodon carcharias; assembly: GCF_017639515.1. Lineage (NCBI taxonomy): Eukaryota > Metazoa > Chordata > Chondrichthyes > Lamniformes > Lamnidae > Carcharodon > Carcharodon carcharias. Next base: position 15,785,463 of record NC_054483.1, on the reverse strand, counting down.
GACTGCACAAAGTCATCATTCTCACTGACTTCACCAAAAAAATCAGAGATCCACTGCAAAGCCTGCTCTCTTGCACTGACTTCTAACCCAAGCAACAAGCCATGCCTGATTGTTACTGTGAGGATGGCCCTTGCACCCAATAACAATCTGCCCTTTCCCAAAGTCATAACTCTCTTTGCTTCTCTTGTAAACACATGATAAATGGCATCCTTTTCCAGAACTGCAACCAGCCAAGAGCAATGCAAGACAAGACAGGATAACCACTTCAACTGATTGTTCCTGGAACGGCTATCACTCTTGCTTGGTCAAACCTGAATAACCCAATCTTGTAGTACCTCATTATCCAATGTGCAATATCTTGTAGAAATAGATGAGATGTCAGAGTTCACCATTTTGTTTCCCTCAATCCCTTCTCTTCCACCTTAATGTGACCAGGACCCATGTCCTTTCATAGTATCACACAGCGTCATAGTTTAATAAGACTCATTGACATTGTGCTTGAAGAAAATCTCAAAAGAACACAAATAAGTTAAAGCAATGCTGTACATGTATAACATGTTCCCCTTTCTAACAAAGATTGAATTGCTAAACTTGCCCCCAAATTTCTGTCTTTTTCTTTGTAGTTCTCACAATAAGTAGTTTCAACTGTTTTACCTGAATCCTAGGCTTTCAAACTTTATACATTTAATGTTTCAGTTATTGTGTTCAAATCTGCTGATGACTAAATTCTATCTAGATATAAAAATCTTGAGACCAATCACACATTCTTAATTAGAGTGACTATGCTTCTCCAACCAAAGAATGTTATAGGATAAGGGATAACAGGCCAGGGCCCCGGAAGAGTAAACAAACTTCGAGACATCCGCCTTTCTGTACAGAATGGAACGCTTTATAGGTTCAAACCCTGTTCACATGTTTCACATATTTACATGATTATTATACAATAAAAGACTAACATTTAATTAATAAAACGCTCCTCCCACTGACCAACTGGTATTCAGCATTACAATCTAGAACAATGATAAGACACCCTTTTCCATCAGGTGATGCGAAGCAACTGAACTAAAACTAGCAGGATATGGGGGGAAATACAATTAATATTCAAATATTGAAACCAATACTCTTAACAAAACATGGCTTAGAACATCCTTCTTGGGTGCAATTAATGTTTCAATTTTCCTCCTCGAAGTGGTCCAGACCCTTCCCATTGGATTCACAATCATCCCTTAACATTTTAAAATGTTGTGAGCAATAAGCATTCTGCAATTGTATTTGGAGCATGGCCTTCCAACCAGAGGGAATTTTTTTTTTATAAACTAGCATAAAGTGCTGAAAGCACAAAGGCATGTCACATTTTCTGCCTGCCTTGAGACTCCCAATCAGGCCTCCTGTTTTCAAAAACTCTTTTCTTCATTTAGGAAATCTTCAGTGGTGTCAAGCAAACACATGTAGATTCAAAAATCAATGCAGGCAATCTCACAGAAATGGGAAGAGTTAAGCTTAAGAACCTGCTATCCTGAGAACAATTAGCCTGGGACTCATTTGCATGCTTTGCTTTTTCCTATCACCCAATAACATTTATATATAGCACCCCTGATTTAGCACCCCAAAAGGCAATACAAATTCCTATCTATTTAAACGGATGAATTGCAGAGATTTTTTTTCGATCATAAACTTCCTATCTGGCATATCCCAGACTTATCACAGTAAATACTCTGTTCAAAGATTCCTCATCCTTCCACTGTAAATGCATCCCACAAGCCATGCGCAATCCTTTGCCAGATGTTTTCAATATATTTTCATTTATTAAGGACAACACATCGATGATACAAGCCATTGTCAATTAAAAGACTAAGCTTCAACATTCTTGGAAATACTCCTCTCTCCTCCCCCCACCTGTGTTGGATCACAAGTTGGCAGTTCACAAACTAGGACATCGAGGAAACACAAAGCATCATGTGAATTTCTATATTAATTTTTTTTTTTACATCCTATTGACATAAACCCATACCAGTCAACAACAGTCAAAATATACCAAAAAAAGAGAAAGTTAGTGCCACATGACATACAATCCAACCATTAAGTCACAGTTGACAGCACATTTTCAAACTAACACACTGAGTTTTAAGCCAAAGGTGAGCAATGGGTCAAGGATAAAGGATCAACTTAACTGATATACCACCAGCTCACTAGCCCATGCATGCCATGTTAAAGCTCAGTTTTCAAATGATATTTGTGGAAATCGAGGAACCTTTATTACACCCTTCTCTCCTCTGCAAAATATGCTTCATCTTAACACTTCTTGTTCAACAAACTGCTGAGTAGGGCAGCAAAGGCTGGAACGGTGGGTGCATGGTGGAGGGGGGGAAGTGTTTTCCCTGCCCGATTTTGAGGCTTAGTTCTGACCACCAGCTAAGTTAAAAGTCAGTGCTTGCACCTCCCTCCACCCCAGTCTCCCTGTACTGCCCATGAAAGCTTGGCTGACATGAATGACTACATTCCTGTCATTTTAAAACCGCTGCTCCAATGGACATGCACAATGCTCAAAGACCCTTTGTGTCAAAAAAAAGACTGCGTGCATATGGGTTTCAACCAATTTATAAAACTATTATTAAAATGCTAACTCTGACTGCAGAAGGGAAAAGGATCACCATGCAGGTAGACAAACTGAGTTAGCTTGCTGGACTGGTGGCACATTGCACAACCACAGTCACCATGTAGTGTATTTCTTGTTACAATTGCACAACAAAATGAAAAGTCTCAGCAGAGATACACAGAAGGTAGTTATAGTTCCTAGGTCAGTGCTGTGAGCTATTTTCTGGGAGAAATGAGTCAAGTTGTCCAATTATGAAACAAAAACCCAAAAGGAGGACATGGCCAGCAGTTTTGCATGCATTTGTGGAAAACAGGTGGTTGGGGTGGGGGTGTGCAGGTGTCAATCAGACCTACAGCCCTTACTTAGGACTGCTGAGCAGTGGTCACTGGAGCTGCGGTGACTCAAAGATCAATTTTTACATGTCTAAGACATCTATCCTTATTCATTGTGGTCTGCCTATGAGGTCACCCTAGATGAGAAGTAGCTGTGCTTTCTTCAGTCTTCCCATGGATTTGGCAAGGTGATGTATTACTCAAACTCTCGTCTATAATACCAACAAGTCTAAGCATGGGTAGTAGGTGATTTATTGAACAGGGCAAAGCGGGAGCAGGAGACACACAGTAACCATATCTATCCCCAGGAATAACTTAGTGCAACAATCCAGCTAGAACAAGACACTTTCACATGTTCCTTCCACGGACTTGATTTAAAAAGAAACTTGAGACTTCCAGCTGTTCTCCCACTTGAGTATGATCCCAGACTCAGTGGGAGAGACAGAAAGGGGGAAAGATACATGATTAAATTAAAAATCTCATTCAAAATGAACATAGTTTCATGTAAAAATTTTTGTTGAGAAAGCACAAACAGATAATGGAAGTTGAAATGTAAAACTGATAAATCTGGGAGGAGTCTAAAGTAATCTCACAAACAGAATGCAGCAAAAGAAACAAAATTGGTTTGGGCAAAAGCAATCAGGTGAAGGAGGAGAGAAAGCCACTTCAATAAGCATCTTACATTTCCTTCCAGCATAGTTTGTGCACTGACTATGGCAAGTGGAAATCTCCCCTTGGTAGTAACGAAAATCCTACAAAAACTGAGACGGAGTGACATCACTACCCACTGCAAAAATCTCAACATTGTCCATCTATCCAAGTAGACTGGACACACACTTCACTTCTGAAGAAGAGTCATACGAACTCAACATTATCTCTGCTTCTCTCTTCACAGACCTGCTGAGTTTTTCCAGCATTTTCTGTTTTTATTACACATTTCACTTATTTTCAAGTCCCACTCGGAACTGAAGACAGTAACGTACTTAAATTGGAGGTTGATTGCGAATGGAATGCAAGAGACAGATGCGGTTCCAGACAATTTTGGGAATGGAGAGACCTGCAGTTTGGAACCAGAGGAAGATTCCCCCTTCCTCATCTATCTCCCATCAGCTGCCATTTTATCTAATATCTATACACATTGGTGCACAAAGACCACACTAAGCAAAGATGGAACATGGAAATCCAATGTTCTCAACCAAAAGATGCATTTGTAAAATTGGCCAATTTTAGGTTCACAATCCTGTACACATCTGCCAATAGACAGTTACTCTTTTTGTTGTTGCTGGTTTTAGAAGGGATTGACACAGCTAACAGTCAGGGAGGGAGTCTCCGAAGGTAGATAGTACTCAATAGTCACAGCTCAGCCATGAGCCACTGGAAGAAAATTCAAAGTAGGAAAGCAAATGAGTGAAAAAGATGATAGAATTCAGTTCAAGCAACTGAGGAAACTTGGCAGTTTTACCGAGACATTTTTCAACAGATACCCTGAATTTGCAACACGTAGACATGTGATGGATGAGGAAGTTTTTTTTTGCCATTAAATACAATGCGTGAATAACGCTGAAAAACAAATATCACAAGTTTATTCTACCGAAGTTCTAGTATCAGAACATGATAGGTATAAGGTTATTTTAAATATACAGACATATTTAAATGTTTATTATATACAAGGGTACTTCAGCATAGAATCATAGATTCACAGTTAAGGTTAAGACGAGATTTAATGGAAATGTTCAAAATTATGAGGGGTTTTGGTAAAGTACAGAGTGAGAAACTGTTTGCATTGGTGGGGGATTGTGGGGAGGCGGTGGGGAGTCAGTGACCACAAGACAGATTTAACATACAGGCAAACTGGTAAAAGAAAGAGGGAAGATGAGGAGATTTTTTTTTGCACAGCAAGTTATGATGATCAAGAATGCATTTGCCTGAAAGGATGGTGAAAGCAGATTCAACAGTGACGAAGGAGCAAAAGAAAACTTGGGTGGCTCTTTCAGAGCGGGCACAGGTGTGTTGGGCCAAATGGCCTCCTCTGCGCCACATATGATTCTATGATTCTAGGAGTACTTTCAGTCAGTAAGAGCATTTTAGTTGTCCATAAAACACTCTGTTAAGAGTAAAGATGACACTTCAGTTTTTTTTAAAAATCATGATTTTTTTGATCATAATTTTGCTTTTTACATATAAATGTATAAAAATAATAAAATCACATCAACGTAGCCATAATGGTAGTGCTGATAACAGAAAATATGAACTCCGAAAAGGCAGAACTCAAATTAGAATGCTCACTCATACATGGAGAAAAAACGACCGTAAATATCAATAAAAATTACAATTAAAATGTGGGAAATACATTCCACACTTGAATATCAGATGACATCCGAAGCCACAAAGGTCATAGCTGGGGCTATTTGCATTATCTGAACCTCAAAGAAAACATGACACTACCAGCTACTGTTAGGCTTCATACCTGTATACTGTGCTGGGATTTAAACCCTTTCATATTCTCTTCCTTGCCCTGTCAAAGCTTGAGGCTCAAGAACTGTTCATCTGGCAGTTTACGATTGCTTCTAACGTGGGTTTTATTTTCCTGCTCCTGGTATTAGCAGATCCTGGTGGTCCACTGCAAGGTTCTTCAAAATTAACAAAGTGCTGTACATAATCCACTTTCCATCTTTAGACTGGGGGCAGGTGGGGGATGTTGGGTGTCAGATTTCCCATTTTGACCACCCAAACAAATTCTTATATTGTCCATTCTTTTCTACCCCCACACCCTCCCCTACCCACAACTATTAATTTTAATTTAAACATGAATCAAACAAGCTACATAGCATTATCCTTAGATTTTGGTTTTTAGTGGATAAGGGCAAGTTTTTCTTCTGACATCAAGAATCGGACACAAATACCACTAAACACGAACAATTTAGAGAAAGACAAAAATGAGCACTGTTTCCTGTCGTTACAATAATTCTTCAAGGACAATTGTCACCTTGAGGCGTCCAAAACAAAAAAAAAATCAAAACAATCTTTTGGTCATCTTTACTTACTCCCTCGGAATCTGAGTTTTCCACTCTGCATTATGTACAATCCCCAGAGCCCTTTATAGCAGAACACTAAAGGTTGCCCTGATAAGTACTGCAAGTCCATGACATCTCCATTTGGAAGCATTCACTCGGTGGTTTCTTCACCGGTGTCCTCAGCTGCTGAATTGTTCTGAAGGCTGACAGAGGACGATGAATCAAATTCTGTCGGGCAGTTTGGGTCGTGCTCAGAGCAGCAGAGGCGGCCGTCTAGCGCTGAAGCAGTCAAGGCTCCCTTCTGGTGCTCCTTGCAGTAGGAGTTTGGGCAGAAATCGCAGAAGGAGGTGGATGATTTACCACACTCGTCGCAGTGGTGCCAAGGGCATTCCCATTTCCCTAGGGATAAGAGAAAATATGGACGGGAATTGAAAGAAATAAAATCACAAATTCATTATTTGCTTTCTGCATCTTATAGCCCTCTATGTGCTTCTAGCAAAGGGTTCATCCTGGTGATCCTCTGTACATGCTCCAGATAACAGTTGTGCCCACTCCCTTCATAGCTGAAGTGGAATACAGACTTACTCAGGATATTGGACACAATACCATTACCAAAGATTAATCTGCCGTGATATTTTACCAAACAGAATAGTTGAGGTTTCTTTTACCCCTTTCAGCCTGACTTCTATGTCACAGTGAAGCTGTTCCATACTGTGCCACTGGTCCGAGTGATTAAATGTTTATCATTTGAATTAAGCATGCAGGTACAATGTTGAAGGGCGATTTTTTTTATCTAGTATACTAATACACTAAGTGAAAACAATGGAAGCTTGAAACCATAAGAGTTTTACGTGTTGTGCATCCCTTTCTTTTTTTTCCTGTCTCCATGCACCACACGACTTCTGCCAGCCAATTCACAATCGTATAAATTGCTTCCTCTCTCAATTAACACCCAGCCAATCTACCAAAGAGACGACCAATCTGTGCTTTTCCTTTTGCTCAAGGCACTCCAGAGGCCACAAGATGTATAAAGCAGTCAGTGTTCTCTCCTATGAAAGAAGCTTAGTGTCTCCTCCTGTTTCCCCCACATCCCACCCACTCCCCTCAAGTTGCCCTGCTAACATTGAGAAATCATAAGCTGCAAGCAACACAATAGCAATGAGTGATGAACTGAGCCTGAGTCATGGAAATCCTGATTAAAGTGCTGATTTGCAATTTGCACACCCAGTCTCTATTCGGATCCCCTTACTAATCACACCCAAAGCATACAGACTGAAGTTACAGAAAACTGATCAATGTACATTATGGGAACACATTTTAGGTGGCTTTTCAGGATACTTGAATGAATATACGATTCTCACAAAACCTGGTTTACAACAGTTAAACTTGTGTGAAAGGATGGTAAATTTTAGTCAGCTGCTTTTTCTTCAAGAGGATAAATTTACAACAGATGGTGGTCGGAACTTCCTCACTCAAAGGGTGATGAGCTCCCAGAATAATCCACCAGGTCGGGTTGTAGAACTGCAGGCTTAAGTGGCACACAGCTGGATGTCAAGGACACAAATGTCCATAATCACAGCAATGTGCCTTCATATAGTTCCTTGCAAATATGTAACATTTTAACATGCGCTAACCCTAAAAAGTACTGTGGCTAAAACAACAAATTTAATAGTGCCTTAGTATTTTCATTATCTTCTTCTAAAACATAACAATGAAACAGGGGTATAGAATATATTTTTAAGATACATGCAGTGTATGTACACTGCAAGATTAGTACTGCTTACCAAATGGTGGTTTGGTCAAATTTAGGCACGAGAGATGATATGCTTTGGGGCAATCCTTCTTATCACACATCACCAGCTCGCCTCCATCACAGCAGCGGTAGCAATAGTCCTCATGCATTTTTCTGACATCTATTTTGGTTTTACGTTTCTTCATCTTCTTCTTCGCATTTTTTGCCTTTTCTTCATTTGCTGTTGCAGCAGCAGTCTGGTAAATCCAAGAGGCAAAAAGCAGCATTTCAGTTTCATAAAATCTCTTCAGCAAGTGACCAATTTTTTTCAAAGAGTCACCATTTATAAAAATAATGTCTGCTTTTCCATTTTCAATTCTGTTCAATGAACACCTTAGTCGTTGGTTGTCCAAACTAAACTCTTCTAAAGTAAAAGTTCTAAACTGGAAAAGGGCAAACTTGAATGGGATGGAAGGGGAACCAGCCAGGGTAAAATAGAACAAAAAATTGACAGGAAAAACTGTAATAAAGCAACGAGTTGTCTTTAAAAAAAATATTTCAAGTACAAGCTACACTTATTCCAATAAAGGTCCAAAGGTAAGGGAACCAAAGCCCATATCTCCAGATATGCAGAAACAAACAAAAAAAAAGAGATGGTGCATGATGCCTATCAAGTGAATTCTTCAGAAAAGAGCTAGGCCAAATACCCCAAGTTGAAAGGGGAAGTGAAGAGGAAATCATGACTGGCAAGGAGAGAATAAAAGAATAGAATGGCAGTTGACATCAAAGGGAACCCAAAATTTTCTACCATTCAGCATGTAAATATTAAGTGGATACTAAGAGGTAGGGACAAAGATGGTGATAAGATGCTTGGTGGCGCAGGGAAAGGCTAGAATACTTAACAAGTACTTCCTTCGATCAGTGTTTATGAAGGAAGAGGATACTGACAAAATGTCAATAGAAGTAGAGATGATAGAGATAATGGATAAGGTGAAAATTCATAGGAAAGATGTTCTAGAAAGGCTGGCTATGCTTAGAGTGGATAAAATGCCTGGTCCTGATCACTGAGCAATCTGGGATGTAAGCTAAGTGGGAGTTCAGATAGCATATGGGTTTGCCATAATCTTCCAATCTTCCCTCGATATATGAGAGGTGGCAGAGAATTGCAGAGGGACAAATGTGAAACCCTCAGTGAAGGAAGGGTGTAACAACATTTCTCGTAACTACAAGCCAGTCAGTTTAACATCTGTGGTGGGCAATAATTGGTTGTGTGGGAGGGGCGGGTGGCAGGGAACATCAACAGGCACTTGGAGAAGTTTGAGTTAACTAAGGAGCGCCAGCACAGCTTGGTAAAAGGCACACAGTGCTTGACTAATCTAATTCACATCTCTTCAATCACTAACAGAGGAAGTTAATGAAGGTGAAGCAATGGATCTTGTCCATAAGGATTATAAGAAAGCCTTTGACCAAGTACCCCATATATGGCTGCTTAAGAAAACTGATGCTCATGGAATAGGAGAGTCAGTGTAAGCTTGTATAAAAAATTGGTTTAAGGACAGAAAACAGCAAGACATGGTAAATAGTTATCATAGTCCTGGGATGCATCTGTGGAAGGTCTTAATGAAAGGTCACATCCTCGCACACTTAACTCTGTTTCTCCCTCCACAGATGCTGCCAGAACTACTGAGTATTTCCAGCACTTTTTTCCCTGATAGAGGTATACAAGTTTAAGACAGGTTTAGAGAGGATACACCAAGACAAGTTCATGGTACAAGGACTAGGGGGCACAGACTTAAGGTTTTGGGCAAGAGTTGAATGACGTGGGGAAGAATTTTTTTTTTACACAATGAATGGTAGTGGCCTGAACTCTCCGCCTAAGAGGATGAAGGAAGCAGAGATGAAGAATGATTTCCGAAGGAAAATGGATGGGCACTTAATGGAAATAAACTGCAGGGCTATGGGGATAGACCAGAGGAATGGGATTGATTGGACTTTTCTACAGAGACAGCATGGACTCGACAGGTCGAATGGCCTCCTTCTGTGTCATAATGACTCTACAACTTGATGACCTCTCTTTCTTTCTGCCTGCCCTCCTGTCCACTGATCAGTTGACTGTAGATAATGAACTCTAAAGCTGGTTTCACAATTGGCATGAGATGATCTTGGCCAAGATGGGGGCATTGCAAATGTTACATTTGTTTCTCACATCCCTAAGTTAGGGAATGAACACCTACCAGTGTTCAAGCTCTGGACAGCAATTCGTGACCACACCAAGCCCCCCGCTGCCCTCTCCTGTTCAATGTGCTAGTGTCAGAGCACAAAGCTGGGCTCCCTTCCCCTCCCCATCTGTCCATATGCAGGGGTGTTTTTGACCTTTTTTCTTTTTAAAGTGGGCTCTGGCATGTTTCCCCAAGCTCTCAGTTTGAGAGATCCAATTTAATAGTAACTTTCAGCAAACTCATGTTATGGCTAACTCAGGAGGTTAGTTTATTTACATTCAAACCTGGGAGTGGGTGGGGGCACGGCAGGGGAAGGGGAGCATTCACAACCACACACACACACAGACACAGTAAGGGGGAGGATAGAAAAGAGGAAAATTTATAACTATGGGCAAGAACAGTAAAAAGAACTGCAGAAATGAATATTAGTTCATATGATTTCCTGAGTCCGGGAAATCCAAGTCCAGAGGGCGTTTCCTTCATGACAGAGTTCAGTCCGGATGGGCTTCTGGCTGGAGACAACATGAAAATCCTCGTCAACGTTTCGAGTCCTTCAACGACTCTTCAATGCTTGAAGAATCATATGGGCTCAAAACAACTCTTTCTCTCCACAGATGCTGTTAGACCTGCTGAGTTTTTCCAGCATTTTCTGTCTTTCAGATTTCCAGCATCTGCACTATTTTGCTTTTATGAAAATCCCTTGTAACAGATGACGCTGCAGCACAATGGGCTGTTTTGTGCTCAGGCCACTTGGGGGGCATTGATCAAAGACTTTTCAAATCAAGTAGGCTTTGGGGAGTTGAGAGATGATGGCTGCCTGCTTGGCTCGCCAGGTAGCCTGCTGGAACTCCTTCCAATTCATATTAAAACAGCAGACTGAGCTGTGAGGCTAGAAATATAATATTAAAATAATTCAAATGGCTCGACACATGGGGGTCATGTGACATAGCCCATTAATGAGTTAACTGCAGCCTTGCAAGCAGTTTCTGTGCTCCTGGCTGAAATCCATTGTTTGTCTTAGAAGCAAAATAGTGGTTGTTAACACTTCCTCAGGTGAAACAAGTTTTTGATACCTGTTTTTGTTATCATCCCAGCTGAGGGAGCCAGTTTGTCTGTTAGTCATCTAGTTTTGCAATTATAATGTGGTCTTACAATGGAGTGAGAGATTCCACAAAGACGGGAGTGGAACCCTTTTGTTCTTCTAGTCTCTGTTGGAACCTTCCAGAACAAATGGCTCATCTTGAGTCATGTACCTTGCAGCAGCCATTTTGTGGATCAGCAGGAGTCCATTTTCAAATAGCAAAAAAGAATCAAGTTTTGATACAGACAGTTTTGATTTCTTTTCATGTCTTATTGACATAACAAAAACAAGAGTCTGATGACTCAGTCTAGGTTAAAAGCATCATGAATGCACCCTAGGGCGTGGTACCGATCAGCCGCAGAATGACAACCCAATAATGCACCAACTTCTTCATGAGGTGCAGAAAACTGATTTAAAGAGGAAGGGGAAGCTTGAAATCAAAAACAAAAGTGACCAAGCTATGTATCAACAATGGAGTACAATTGAGGCAGCAGTGTACATATGTGAAGCAAAACTTAACTGATAGAATAAACAGCAGCTTCCAATTTTGTGCAACATAAAAATGCAACATGCATACACTTCAGATGCTATTTAATATGCTGTAAACACAGCTCAGAGCAAATTTTCAAAAATTGCACAGACGTGCAAAAATGGACAAAATTCAACAGTCCACAGAATCTCCTGCATCTCTTTGGTTAACTGAGCCTGTGATACTGGTTGAGATTGGGAGAGCAGAAAGAGAGAAAGAAACAAAGCAGAGATTAAACAACACCGTGGAACTACAGACCAATGTGCACAAGTTCCTTTGGGGAAGAAGGCAAGAAAACATCAAGAGTGACAATCAGGTAGGCTTCTCCTGTCTTTGCTCTGCCTGTACTTCAGTTTCTTGCAGAAGAATAGCAGGCAACTTGTTGCTAAAACAAGGAAGCTCAAAATCACACAGAAACATGAAGCTGAATGTTGCAGCCTGTCAGAAATACAGACTATTTTATGTGTCGACACATTCCAGCAAATGGCAAGTCTGTACCATGGAAAGGAGACACCTTTCCTCACTTGTTTAAGCTCCACATAATTAACCATAGGGAAATCACTTTAGTCTTGATGATAATTGATGATTGATGGCATTTTTGTTTTTGCCACTGTGCATGTAAATTGGCTGCCATGTTTGTCTAAGTAACACCACTGTATTTTGAAAAGTGATGGACAGGCTGTGAAGCATTTGGGGGTGTCCTCAGATTGTGATAAGCAAGTTCTTTCTTCATCAGCCTGGACTGATTTGAAAACAACCTGCTCAAAAATATTTCCCACCGTCTCACTTTTCCTTTTTTTTAGCTAATGCCAATGCTAAATTACTGAAATAAATCTCACTTGTTACAATCGCACATGTCACAGAGATGCCTGAACCAAACCTTATGACACTCACCTTTGGACGCACACCCAGATACCCACTGCAGTTGGGAGCTCCACACTTACATACTGTCTTTCCATTGCCCAAACAATCCAAGTTATAATTGAAGGTTAGTTCAGATCCTAAAGGTAAAATAAATGGGCATTATTTCAACAAGTAGTTCCCACTCTATGGGGGGGGCAATCTACTTAGAAGTTAAAAGACATGAAACAAAAAAGCCAGGCTTATATTGTTGAAGATATCGTATCTCAAAAGTGTAGCAATGCCCTGAAATGCACCCTACCTTGATTCAGTAAAAATACAAAGGAAGCCAAAGTAATATTTTGCGGAGTGAAACCAGTTTGCAACAGCCTCCTACAATGGTACCATTTAACATCTAGTATAATGCCTCGAAGTTTAAAATCACATCATGTCATGGGAGCAAGTAACATGAACAATGTAATATCTGCCAGTATCTAGGCAATTCAATTACCACTTGGTTAACTGAAATGAATCATCCCCAATGGACACTGATATGCTGGGCAACAAATGGAAATCATAGTGTTCCTTTCTATTTTAACAACAGTCTAATAACGGGAGGCGAAATAACCTCACCTAGAATGGAATGAAATTCATGTCATTGCGGCTTCTTCACTCGTTTCTGGACACAGTGACTCAAGGTATTAAAATGCATATTCATGAATGGATTTTCAAACCAATTTCATAACTAGTTTCCATAATGCAAACTAACTGCATCACATCCAGTTCTAATAAAGATCCCTTCACTCCCACAAACTCTCACCTGCTCGTATGTCACAAAGTGCAAAGAGCCCAACACGCGTATCACCGTTCACCATCCATTTCTGCGTCTCACAGTTTGGATTACAACTATGGTTCATGAAGCGGGAGTAATTGCCTTTGGGCCCAGCGTCAATGATCCGATCCTGGAAAAACATAAATTTAATATTTCGTTTCTCTTCACCTTTTGACTAATGAGAATCTTTATTCCTGAAGCCTTTCCTATTTAGAACTCACAGGAAAAATATCCATCACAGTGAAAATATCCAGTTTATGTCTGAAGGATCAACAAGGACAAGGATCTGACAATACAATGCAACAAGCTTACAATGGCCATTTTAAGACTGAAATGAAAGAACTCCAGACTGTTCTTCATTTTAAATGTGAGCTTTGCTTAAACCATACAGGATCCTTTTTCTTTAATTCAAGGCTTCATTTTGTTTGCCAGCAAAAGCATTAAGATGGACACCAAGGAAAAAGATGCTATATAAAGTTGATATATGATAATGCCTACAATAAACACAATGCCATTGCCAATAATAGTGACTGCTGTGAAGAAAGACAGTCATACATAAAGAACTATTATCAAATAGCAATGTCTGCTCAAGCTCCAAGCTGGTCCAATCAGGATGAGACTTTAATTCTTTATCACGAGGAGCTAGCCATTATTATCACTTGTTGCTTCTCAACACTATCAGCTGGAATACAGACATAGGCATGGTGCTCTGAACAAGGTGCCAGATGATAGGTGGACTATAAAGGTGAAAAGAAATAGGAGGAATAGGTCATTCGGACCTCCGGCCTGCTCCACTTTTCAATACCATGGCTGATTCGATTGTAGCCTTAACCCCACTTTCCTGTCTGCACCCCATAACTATTGAATCCCCTGTAGCTCAAAAATCTCTATAACTCAGCCTCAAATACATAAAATGACAAATGCTCAACTGCTCTCTGGGATAGTGAATTCACAAGACTAATTCTCCTCTGAGATAGTCTTAAATGGGCGACCCACATTTTTAGACCGTGTCCCCTAGTTCTCGATTCCCCCACAAGGGGGCTCGGGCAGGGTCATTCTCTCAGCATCAAGCCCCCTCAGAATCTTCTATGTTTCAATAAGATCACCTCTTATTATTCTGAACTCCCATGAGTTTGCTTGCTCAACCTTTGCTTGCGACTTGCTGAACCTTTGCTCATAACACAACCGCCATCATCCCAGGAATCAGACTAATGAACCTGAAGTTAAGGCTTCCAATGCAAGTATATCCTTCCTCAAGTAAGAAGACCCAAACTGCACATAATACCCTTGGTGTGGTCTCACCAATGCCCTGTGCAGTTCTAACAAGATTTCCCTTCTTTTAAACTCCATCCCCCTTGCAATAAAGGCCAACATTATACCACAGACACTGCAACATCACAAGGCCAGAAGAACACATTTCTGGGCAAATTTGAGTGCAAACAGCCTCCAAGTTTTGAAGCAAAAGCAGCTTTATGATCTTCCAAGCTATTTTGCTATTCTAGACTGTTTTAGACCACTCATCACTAACCCCTATGCCTATCATTATTCATTCAGCCAGAATATCACTCGCTAAATTGTGCTAGGTTCTTCATCAATGCCATTCAGGATGACGAAAAGAAAGGTGCACATAATTCAGCGTACAATTCAGTGAAGAACTGAGGGTGCACTGCACTGTCAGAGCTGCCATCCCTTGGATGAGATGCTAAACCAAGGTCCCATCTGCTCTCTCAGGTGGACATATAAGGCCCCATGGCACTGTTCAAAAAAAAAACGGCTGTGGAATTCTCCCTGGTGTTCTGGTCAATATTTATCCCGTAACAAACTTGATTGAGAAACAGATCACCTGGTCATCTTATTGCTATTTGCAGAAACCTTGCACTGCACAAATTGGCTGCCATGTTTCCTATCTTGATATAGTGGCCACTTCAAAAAGTTTTTAATTGGCAACAAAACACTTTGGGACGGCCTGAACTTGAGATCTGCACTATGTAAATGCAAGCCTTTCTTTTCTTTCTTCTTTTGCAAAATAAATTTGCACAGAGGCTCTCTCTTTGGTAAGCATTCTCAACTGGGAAGCACCAGGTCTCCACTTGATGCCTCTCACTGAGGACACAATCGCTGACATGGGACCTCAGAGTAAGTGCAAATTGCCACCTTTACCACTCAATGATCTACTGTGTGGGAGCCCCAAGTTGTCTTTTTCCAATCAAGCCTTCATCAGCACCACAAAAGTAACAATTGCACTGAGTATAAAGTAACTGCTGCCTTACCTTGGTTAAAGTCAATAAATAGAAATTGGTAACGTTGCTTTCGTGAGCATGTTTTATGCGGTTTCTGCATTCTTCTTCATCAATTAATTCACCAACATACTCAGTCACAAATTGACCCTACATGCAAGAATGACAAATGAAAAACACGTAAAGGTGTTTTAAACACGCATCCCACCCAGACAGTGGGCGGGGATTTTCTGCACCTGCCACTAGGTTCTTCCAGTCCCGCCACAAGTCAATGGACTTCTGGCTGGGGCACCGCCTCGCCCTCAGCGGGTCCCGCCCGCAACGGGGCTGGAAAATCCTGGCCAATGTATTTGCTGGAACATCTACGTCAAGTTCAGCAAGTTTGACTAGAAATACATCTCTATTCAACTCTGTGGATGACACACAGAGCCTACACCTCTCTAATGATACAGTCATTCTTTGCAAATTGAAGGAAGCAAAAAGTGCAGAGAAGTCACCTTTTTAATGTCCACTTTAGTACAGAGGCCCCAGCCACGTGCTTCTGTTCTCACAAGCTCTGTCTCAGGGTATAGGCGTTTGGTGAAGCACTGGTTCTGGCACCTTTCTCCAGCTGGACAGACAATCGGGTGGCACTCGTACATCAGGATTCGGTTCAGACATTCTGAATCTAGTCCACAAGGGTTTTCATCAGTGGGCTTACAGTTGCACCTTGGGATTTCTGACAAGTCAGCAACACGGATCTGTACTTTCCCAATTGGTTTGTTTGTCTGGTGTGGGAAAAAGTGTTGCATTTTATTAGAGCATATACTTGACCATTTCAGTTTTCTTGTATCTTAACAACTTGTGCAACTTCACTTTTAAACAACAGCCAACTTACCACTGAGATTCACAAAAACTATAAGATAAGTAAAGGGGGAGAGTTAATTCACCCCTACAACTATCAAGATGGTAATAAAAAACACCAAAAAAAGAAAGACTGTAAAGTATATTAAAAACAAGTCAGTGATCCTGAGCCTTGCAAATCAAGAAACCTGTGGTGTGACTGTCTATTGTACTGTGTGGATCTAAGACAGGCCCAGGAAAGGAGAGGGAATTTAATTCAGCACTGCTCCTTATCACAGTCAAAGCTGAAAAGTGACTCTGAGGCAGAATCACAATAGGCCACAATTGCTCCTCTTCCTCCCAAACAGTGCTCAGAAAGCATCTTGGGTTCTGAAGACATGTCACAGCAATGTTAGTGGACATACATTTCATAAGTTAGTGCGACATTCTCCTGCTTTGTTTAAGGGGGCCACCAACTACTTCAAGTGCACAGGAACACATCCATGACAAAAAAGCAGAGAGAGGAATGTCAAACTATCACCTGACATATTCTTCCTGAACATCGCCAGCATTCATTTCTAGCTTAATTGCTAGGTTCATGAGAAGAACGGTGATTATGTTGGAGACTTGGGGAGTCAGCACTCTGAGGGACTGTACCCCAAGTGACATCCAGGGCACCAAGGAGAGGAGCAAAACAACAACGTACAGAAACAACGTGGCATCCGACTGCGAGACGTTCAAATAAAATTCCTATTTATTTTCAGTGAACAAGGTCAGACTCGTCAATGGACCCATTATTAGAAAATGTAATAATTGATGAATGTTAAGTGTCATGTTATTTCAATCTGAAGAGATAAAACTGTACAGTGGAGGCAGTTCCTGCTCCATTTGTACATCTGCATGTGGTTGCCCAGAATTAACTAAGTGAAAAATTAAATCATGGAAACAGTCTCAAGTGGTGCTGATTACTTTTACTTTTCATTGTTGACAGAACTTACTTTAATGAATCTATATGCTGGCGGCTTTCTTTCGTTGCGTTCATTTTCTAGTGCTTCCTTGCTCTCTTTCAATAACTTTAGCTCTTGGAATCGTTTAGCAGCTTCTTCCAGTGCTACGAGTGGCAGAAAGCAACATTTTTATTTGGGATGAGTTTCTCGTCCCCATGCTATATAATAGCCACTGCTGAATTTAAGGGATTGCTGCTTTGGAGCTACTCACTAGCATTCTAATGTTGTTACTGGCACACAGCTAGTTAGCTCCAATAATGATTCAGTTTTCAGAAAGTCAATAATTATTCAACAACAGCATCCAAATTCTTGGCAAGAAAATACAAGCAAAATTCAAAAAATCATGCACTTAAGCTCCTCCTTGTCAACCCAAGCAGGTTTCAACAACATTCTTTATGCAAAGAGATGAAAAACATTCTATGGAAGTATCTCCTTTCCACACGAGAATTGACAGGTTGACCAGGGACAGCTTTCAATGGCTGTGGAAATGCCTTTAAGCTGGAATACTTCATTACCTTACAGCAAGAGCTTAGAGCAAGGAAGCAATACAAAGCAGCTAATAAATAAGTGACAAATGTGCAATAGTTGTATTTAAGGCTGCAGGCTGTTCAGTTTGCATTAGGGAATGACAACTCTGCTTGTATTCTGAAGATTTTACCTTTTTTGAAAATCTCATTAATACCACCAGCACGCCCGTCGGACACGTTGCCCTTGTCTCCTTCTAAGTAAGGAAAGACTCTGCCCTGATGCACCCAATAGTAATCATTCGATCCAAAGAAACGCACAGGGAATTCTCCTATATGGTGCTTCATTGCTTGAATGTTAAGTGGCACAGATTTGGGATTACAAACCTCTGCTGGCCACCACCTGAAACAAACATCAGGGTAAGGACAACTGCAAAGAAGCATGGGTCATCAGAACGTCACACACAGCCAACAGGACAGCACAATGACTTATTAACAATCTCATGAATAAGTGCTTTTACCAATAGGAGTGATTTCAGAAATATGCATTCTTTCTATAACTATGAACGGCTGTCATTTACCCAAAATAGCAGAAAGGAAACATGCCATGTAAAAAATCTTGGAAAAAGTGGAGCATGCTTTGAATCCGTCCAGCACAAGAACTCAGTTGCATTGTTCCGATTGGCTGAATTTGAATCTTCACAGGAACCAAGCAGAAGTACTTCACCACAATCCACTTATCTAATGCTGTCATCTCCCATGCCTTCTCTACTCCCATGTTCATCGTTGCCAAGATTACCTCAGTGTATCCCTAACTACCTAGATATATTTCCAATCCTATTTCCTGCAGCTTCTGTTCCTGGGTTAAACTCTCATCCAAATGTACATATGTACTTTGTGCCTTTGGCCCTCCATCTGTCACACCTTTTGCTGCTGTTGATTTGCTCAGCCATTACCTCACCTTCATCTTTGAAAACATTCTCCTGAGCAAATCTGTTACTGTCTCACACTGGTTATAGCCCCCATATTCACTTTATCAAGTCTTAAGGGATGCTAACATGAATCGATTTGCTAACTGGATGAGACATCCGTCACCAGACCCTGCTTGACCACATCCAGTCTCAGGCCTCACTCTCCTCTGCCAAACCATGCAGTGGATGAGCAGGGATTTAAGAGGTATTCACAGGCTCCGGAAAGGTAATTGAGGTTTGTTCAGGGTGGTAGTTGGCAAAGTCAGAAAGTTTGAAGGTGGAATAAAAACAAAAAATGCTGGAAATAGCCGACAAGTCTGCTGGTATTTATAGAGAGACGAACAAAGATAATGCTTCAGATTCATGATTTTTCATCAGAAGCCTTCTTCAGATGTTTGACGGTAGGTTTTTCAGGAGCAAGGGTAATATTAGAGGTTTGCAAAGGGGCAGGGACAGTCTGAGGAAAGAGAATTATTTACACAAGTCAGTGAGCAGGGGGCCAGGAATAAAAGTTGGGAGGCCAACAGTTAATGAGTGAAGGGAGCAGGAGATAAAACTTCCCCTCTGAACTATCCCTTCTTCCATATTTTGACCTTCACCTCAACATTGATCAGCAGACTTTTCACGTGCCTAGGCACTGGCTTTGCAAAGTCCCTTGCTTAACACTTCTGCTTTTCCACTGCCCTCTCTTCCTTTATATCCTTTATTAATACCCAAAATATATGACCAGGACTTTGGTCACTCGTTCAATATCACCTTTGGCTGGTTATGCCTTTTGACATCTGAAGCACAGTTTGAGTCATATTGCTATGTTAAAGGCACTATATGAAGGCTAGAATGATGATGATTGAAATTTGAATCACAAAAATGCTTTTAAGTTCATCATGGAACCACAGTGTTGCTGCAGAGAAGGTGGCTCTTTGACATTACAATCAGAAATTAAAACCACTGCCTCTTTCTCTCGCCAGGAAATTACATCTTTTTCTGCTCAAAATAACTGTCCAATTCTCCCCTAAAATCATTTCATGGTTTTGTTTCAGATCACTCAATGGCAAAGCATTCCAAGCTCCCACTATAGTCAGAAAGCCATCACTCCCTGTTGACTTCATTCTCAAAACACATAATGTGCAACAGAAGATCCAAACTAGACTTTCCTGTGGAGACTTTTTCCCCCAAATTTCATCAACTTTCAATGAAAAGAGAAATATTGTTGCTACATTTTCATGCAAAGGCAGTTTAGTACAAGAAAAACACATTGATATTACTGCTTTCAGAACTAAATATGTTAAAAGGACTTTTTTTTTGAGAACTGAATTCATAGCCAGAGATTTCTGTCAAGCAAGTATAATAAGTATAAAATTTGAGACGTGTCCACAAATCAATTTTATGCTGTTCAGACTGTTAGCCAAATTCTGAAGTGCTGAAATGTGCATTTTATCGATAAAAGGTCGTTGACCTGAAGCATTAACTCTGCTTCCCTTACAGATGCTACCTGACCTGCTGACTATTTCCAGCATTTTCTGTTTGTATTTTATTTACACCGGAGATACAAGTTTAACATATATATGTGTTCTGAAATGGTGGGAAACAATGGCATGGACATCAACTACCAATTCTACTAGCTCTACAGCTTTCTCTGATGTGGCAAAGCAAATTGCTTGTTGATGTTCAGTGTCAGCTTAGCTACAGCACTCTTGAATTGCACTGCAGTTTAAGGCAATGGAACAGGACAATAAATTAATAAACATAAACGATGCAGAAGGGGTGCGTCATTAAATTGCCTTGTTTATTTCAAATCAGGGAGCTAGATCTGGCTTTGCTTTATGGTATATGTACAAGTCAACCACACCAGATTGACACTGACCTTCAGCAAAACCACCTTCTGAATACATCACACATGTTGTCAATGGACAAAGGGCCCATTTTTCATAATGAAACACAGATAAGGGGACAATTCCCTTCAGTCTCATCCAAGCAATTGCATCCTCACAAAGACCTCAAAACCCATTACACATTTAGTTCCAAAAGATACAACCTATTCTATCTTGGTACTGGATCTAGGGACATGTTTAAAACTTGCTGATGAATTGGCTAGGAAATGTTCATGACTGCAGTATTCATTTTAAATGATATTCAGCCACACAAATCAAATTGATCATTTTTTTCAGCCTAGAAGAGTTAACAGAAACATAGTGGACACAAGGTGCTTCAGTGGAATTGTACCCAAACTTTTCATAATTGTTCTCAGTTCTTATTTTATGTTGTCATTTATGACAATATTGTTTCAAGGGATTCAGAGTAATGAAAATCATGAATTTTTAACATTTCAAACTTGTTAACACTCAGTGAGAGCTAAGACATCTGGTTCAGTCCCTTGCATCTACAATTTAAAGACATTCCCTTAATGCACACATTAAAAACAAACACAACCAAGGAAATGAAGTCTAATGGCATTTCTTTGCTATGTAATTCATTTAACTGCTTATGCTGCTATCCGTTGCTTCTTCAACCTCAGTTAAGAACCCTCAAAGAAATTGGACAATCGGAAGGGAACACTGGCAAAATGCACTTCACCTCTTCACTCTCTTCTGGTTTCAGTCCATTATCTTTGGCGGTACATTATAATCGCATTTCAGCACAACTGTGCAAAATACCATTTCTGATTCCATACTTTCTTTGAGTAACTTCTTTAAAGTCATGAATTATCAAAGCTCTTTGGCAAATTAAAAAAGACAAATAACTTGCCTGTAGATGCCCAGTTTGACCCAGACGATTTCCTTGTAGCGTGATTTCTTGCCAGCTTTACAATCATTGCAATACCAGTTCCCTTCTGGCATATCAATTGTTAAGCATTCAGGGTGGAAGGATGCGGGACAGGATTCACAGCACAACAGGCGGCCACCTTGACACACAAGGAAACATTTTTTAGTGACTTGCGTAAACGCAAACAACCTCTGCTGCTTCCATTAGTGCTCACCATTTTCCCAGTTACACACGCTGGCATTTTCAAGGTCATCTGAAGCAATGTTCAGAGGGAAACGCTTAGGCATCATGCAGAGAGACTTCATAGAGGAATTTCAAACACACCCAGAACAAATAAACAAATTCCCATTTCAAACCCAAAAGTCTAGCTTTTTTTGAATATTACAGATTCAGACTAAACACAGCTAAAACAAACTGACTTGAGCTTTTCTGTTTTAAATATTTAATCGTCACTTGCAAATTCAACTGTGCTTATTTTTGTATGAAGTGGCTGAACATTTACCAAAATGAAGGTTTTTTTTGTTGACCAACACAGAACTGTGATGCTTCATGAAGCAGAGTTCGTGATAGGTGCCAGAGCTGATGGGCACTTCCAGTCTCAAATCAAGCTGTATGGCTGAATATCTAACTGCAGTCAAGTTTGGACTGAAGTGCACGAGGCAACTAAAGCACAATAAATGCTCAGCTGCATGAAACTTGTCCCAGGCATATCGCTAATCACAGCAGCAACATGGGAGAAAAACCGCAAGGTTAGCAATATAAAGCCACCAGATTTTTCCTAGTACTCAAAGAGGAAGTTTCTAATTTCACAGTTGTTAATGTGAATCTCAGATGGATACTCAAATCTGCACAGCAGAAATGATATGAGCAATCATTAGTGTTGACCAGAGAATAACAGTGGGTGCTTTCCAGCAGAATAATTAAGTGGATAACAACTTGATCAAGGCCGGTTTGTCTTGCAGTATCGTGCATTCTTTCAGTGGAAGCACGGGGAAGCTTAGTCATGAGAGAAACTGATCCGGGCATGCGATTTCTCCGCACTCAAGAACAGTGTGCCGAGATGAAAGCAGGTGAAGATGAATAAAAGCATACAATGGAATGACAAAGACACAGCAGCTGTTACATAAAACATGCTCAAGAACTGTTTAATTGCTGGCAACTCCCTCACTCTTGGAAAACAAAAATAAGAAAGTATCTCCTTGGCTTTTGTCTTTCACCGTGAATTATGTACATTCTACATTAGAAGGGCTTTTGTCAGCTGGCAGGACAAGCAAAAGGCAAGGCACTGGGAAGTGGAAATTCAATTTAGGCTGTAGCATGAAACTCACGGTGTTGCTTAGGTTGCCTACTATAATTTCTACCCAATATTCAATTCTTTTTCAGTCACTAGAACTGAAGAGGAGGTGGGACATTAAACAGGCAGCTGATGTGATACTGTCTGTTTCTCACTACCACCCAATATAAATTCAACCTCCAGTTTTTATTTAAATTATGCATTTTTAAAAAAGCCTTAACAAGCAACAAGGAAGGATTCTCCTCTACGAGCCCACAATATGAAGCTTGCCAGCAAACCAGCTTGTCCATCTAACACATAAAAGCATGAATGCAGCATTCTCTAGTTAGCTGGATAGACAGAGGTGAAGCAGGGACTTGGATTAAAAAAACATTTGAGCTGACCTTTGAAGGTAGCACGTTAAGCAGGATCCTGTTCATGCTAAGCAACATTGGGGCTCAAAATAACTACAAGGCTCCCTCCGAGAAACATAAGGTTATGCCCACAAATTATACAATGGACATCAAAGATTTAACCAAACAAAGCAAAAATTGTCATTTTAACTTTTTTAGGTTGGTTGCTAATAAAACAACTGTGCACTCTCATTAAAAATCAAAAGTATAACTCATGGGAAGGCATGGTGATATAGGATATTTGTGTGCCAACTATGTACTAACTCAAAAGGAGAAAAAGTGAAGTTGGAGAAGTTTGCCCTTGACACTGAAAAATTTCAAAGTATAAATTCATTTTTTTATTGCCATAGTCTAGCAACAGATACATGATTACATTACCAATCATTTCTAGAGTGGGAGACAATTCTGGGAGCGTACATCAAAGAGACAAGGACTCAAAAAGCAGGACAGGGTTGGCAGTAACTAAGATTAGCAGCCAAAGTCCAGAATACAAACTTGGAGTGAGTGAGGCATACAAAGAAGTAGTGTGTCAAAGACCACAACCTAGAGTCCAAAAATATGAAGCACGGAGACCAAAAGCCAGAGAACAGAAGGATCATTGGAGAGAGCTTTAATCAAGAGCCCGGGAAAGAGAAAGGTATGGAGGTAACAGGTCTTGCACCTTGTTTGTCCATAAAAGACAAAGAAAAATACAGTTATCTGCTTTTCACTCAAACAAGGTTCATTTTGCCTGATTTATTTCAACATCCAGACAACTCCTGCCCATTATTTTTGGAGTGACCTGAGCCAGAAGGTCAGTATCCAAATGGCAAAACCTTAAATGTGCAATGATATTTTGTTTCCCTTTCACCTCAAAAAACAACTTACGTTAAAAGAAACAGAATTCAATTTGATGCCTAGAATATCAAGATTCTTTCAGATAATTACCCCAATTGTTATATGTTTTTATTATGCCATAAAAGCAACTGCAATTCTCAAATCATTTCAAATGTAACATTGGGGAAGTGTCAAATTATCAAAGCAAAATTATAGGCCAGTAGGAAAAAGGGTCCTGCAAAATCACAGAACAATGCAGTCATGTGTACATTAAGAACTGCAAAGGTTTTCTTTGAAAAGCCTGGTTAAGGATTGAAAGTTGACCTTGTAATTATTTCAAGCCCATATTAATATCTTTTTTCTTAAATTTCTGATCATTAATTCATAGCTAGTCAAAAAAACATGAAAAATTTCAATTGACACATTTTCATAAGCATGATCACACAGGATTTAATAAAGCCACAGATTTAGCAGATGCGGGATAGGGATAACAGCATGGTAGGTGGGGTGGAGGTCAGAAAATTCAAGCACACATGGTTCTGGAGATAAAGTGGTTTTTATTACCTTTCCCACATTTCTTTACTGTAGTTGACGGTGAGGGAGGAATCATAGGTTTTTTCAACAACTCAGCCGAACGATTTGACTCGCTCAGGAGGTAGTGCGACTTATATGTATAAGAACTGATAAGGGTTTCGGATTGGTCTTGCTCAATCACCCCTACATGAAACAAATAAAAAACATGAGGTGCAATGAAAAGACCCATGATTCCCCCCGAAAAAAATCTGAAAAACATTAATTTAGTCTTGAAATTCTTTGTTTCAAAAAAAAAAGGGAGGGGAAAAAAATCTTTAGAAAAGATTTAAGTTACACATGCTACATTTTAAGCTGATGCATCATTTATACTCAGACCAAAGGGAAAACTGCCTTACCTCTAGCACAGATAAAGCACCAGCTTACATTTACTTGGAGAGACGCACGACTGCCCTTCTTCAAGCTGGAATGGTTATTGCAGATGATGCTGTGAGTTGAAAGGACAAGGCTGCCAGCTGCAATACAGCTCTCCCCCGTGTGATAAGCCACAGGACACCGCAAACAGCGCAGCATGCGACCTGGTTTTATAAATACGTATAAAATTTAAAAATACAACTGGTTTGAAAAAGGGCTTTCGAATTAAATAAAAGCCTGTAACAAGCAAAATTAGTTTCCAATGTCATCAATTTCCATGCCTGTCAATCAATCAACACACACAATGTGAAATACTAACTTTCATCTATCTTAAATGCATTAAATAGAACACAAATATTTTTCATAGAGCATTTTGCTTTTTCTTCCTCCTTACTCAATATCATTTTCCCAACTCAGTAAATTATTTAAATAAAACTTTAGATTTTTGGCTGAAGCAGAGGGGGATGAAGGGCTAAGGGAACAGGATGCTCAGATGGGTTTGCGACTACAGCTTGTGTGGAAGGTAAACACCAAACTCGGCTGATTGGCCTGTTTCCATGAAACAAGGATTGAATCTAATCAAGGTTTACATTTCAATTTCACTCCAGATGAAGCACCCCAAGTTTTTTTGCATGTCTTTCGCACACATTACGCTGAGATCAGTGATTGTTGAGAGAAAATGTGGTCTAATCCACAAAGTGATGCAACAAATTGCAGAAGCACACTGCAATATTTGATGATATTGCATATAAGTGCAGCACATTAGAAATATGAAATGTTACCATTGGTACTTACTGCACTCATGTAAAAGAGCACATATGATGGGAAACACCAAAACACACTACAAAGCACAACAGTCTGCCTCAAGTTAAAAAACTGTACGGCCAACATCCTGTATCAGGCAAAATCCACAGGCTCCATCCATAGATGACATTTAGAGCAAACTGTTCAATGATTTAACCTAGCCTGCTTTGTTTCACACTAGCACCTTTATCCTTTACAAGGATATCACGCTAAAGCTTAATAGCCTTTTGCCAGCAATATTTCTAAAACTAATAAGAACAGAGATAATGTTGCAGTCACCAAACTGCATGGTTACTTTGTTTTGTCACAACTAGGAGTTGGACCAACTTTAAAAAAGAAACAGGGAGCCTGAGTGGAAAGAACACAAAATCCCTGCAGTTAAATAATAAGGTAGATCTTTATAGAGATGGATCTGGACCCAAGCCACTTTCAATGAGATTTGAAATTGTTATTTTCGCATTTGATCCTCGAATTGCTCTGGTCAAGTGTTCTGATAAAGGCAGTTCTCTCAATTTGCTACGAGATACAATCAACTTGATTTCCTTCTCACCTTTTGTTGCTTTAGCCATTTCACAGTTATCTGCTAAGCATGCCAAACAGCAGTGCAAAGGACAACGGAAACCTTTTCCTTCAAACATGGCAGAAGAATAACTCCTCAAACAGGATTCATGGTAAAATCTTCCACACGAATTCACTGAACACCTCTTCACAACCTTCCCAGACAACTTGCAAGAAAAACAAGTGTGATTTCCTGTGAGAGAACAGGTGTAACAGAATAGAGAAATATCAGAAATAAAAACAGAAAATATTGGAAATACTCAGGTCAGGAAGCATCTGTGGACAGAAAGTTAACTTTTTGGGAAGCGGATGACCCTTCATCTGAACAGAATTTTGCTTTTGTAATTTAGAAATATTAGAATTCAAATGTCTTGAATTGTAACCTTCTGATGTTTTAATGCTGCAATAATAATTTTACAAGTGCAATTAATAGTCCAACTAACAATGACAGTTTGCTAACCAGCCACTTCACAAAAATCTAGTTGCAATCAGATGAACCACATGTTCAGTTCTGGATCTCAGCCGGAGCCAACAGCCATGGTTTGGTAGTTTGAGCATGGAGTAATGGGTATTAAAGTTCTGCATCCAAATTCACAAGTTCCCATAAACCGCCAAGCCAATATTTGATCATTCGTCATCAGCGAAACAGTGATCAAGGTGTCACTCCTCAAAGCAGCTGGATTACTGAGCAAAACGGATGTTACCCAATGGTTAAGATGAGTTGCTTATACAAGGGAGGAAGCTCAAGAATGGATTAAAAACTCCTCATTACCTGTTGTGCATTCCATACATGTAAACTTCCCATTAGGTAGCTCTGCCAATCCTAGACACTCTATGTGAAAGACTCTGCAACACTCTCCCTCACAGGGTACAAGAGATTCTCCAGGCTTCTCACAGATCTGTGGCAGCAGATGGTTTAAAAAAAATAACTTAATATAGGAGTAATCTAAAGCAAAATATTTTAATCTAAATAAAATTTAGGATATCTACCTTTTGTATTGGTTCGCATTTCGATCAAATAAAAAACTCACCATAATTTTATTCAGCTTAAAGAGGTGAGATTGCTTCCTGAGCTATTTTGATATGCATGTCAGCAAGACAACAGCAAAATCATTTCATAATTTTTGCTGGAAGGGATTTTAGTACAAGTACAAGGGCTTAATGCTGGAATGAATGCAATGCCAATTATTGCACACAAATAACCTGTAACAGAACATACAAGCTTGTAGACCCAAAGCATGGGAACTTGGACCAGTAAACAGCTTTCTCTTCTGAAGTACTGGAACAGTCCTTCTCAAATTAGATTGCAGATGTAATTGAGGATTTGCCCCCATCAGCCAGTCAGATTTTTAAAATAATGAAAAAAAAATTCACAATCTTGGACCAATGAATTTTGACAACTAATTAATATTCACGGACCAATGGTCAAGACCTTCTTCTGCTCAGCTCTCACCTGGCAGATATTATCTTTCTTTGATGTTCCACTGCCACGTCTGGACAAACATGAATCCATTGATGTTTCATCGGAGACATCTGCACCTGGAGGAACTGCTGGGCTGTCAGCTCTCTTCTCTAAGCCAACCTACAAAGTACATAAGAAGTTAAAAACTTCATGCTCGGGTATAGAACGCAAGGTGATCAAAGTTATGTAAAGTAGGTTTCCGTGGGGACAACAGATCAGTTAGACTTTACATTCCTCACTATTGCCTATTAATGCTTTCTGGAACTACATTGCATAAGAATGGGGCTGCCTTGGTTGGTGCGCAATTTAGTTGATTCACCCACTCATAGCCCATGGTCACCCTTGAATCATGGCCATTGGAGCAAGTTATACGAAGGCGATTGGGGTGTGGTTGCATTGACACTAATGAAGAGGGTAAGCACAGAAATTGAGTGCAAACAGGTTTCAGTATAGTGTGGTTTTTATCTCAGATCCTTAATCTTACAATATCCAATGAATCATCTTTCTAAAACTGAGAGCCTAGGTGTGGAGCCAATTTGCACTATATCGCTAGATAGTTATGCAAGTGCATCAAGTGGAAGTTAATGGGTGTCAAGCAGGGAGACAGCCTATGACGTCAGCAATAATTACCACGGCCACAGAGTAATGCAACATCAGAACTGTGCCAATCTCAACTTGCTGCAATCTATCTGCCTGCCTACCCTTCTCCATCTTAACTGCTGGCAGTCTGAAGAAATTTTGTCACAAGAGGAACGGAATAAGTGCCCCGACAACAATTCAACATTTAAAAATCAACATTAGAAAATATAGGCAAATCAAGGTAGCAGCAGATCCAACAAATGCAATGTCCTGCCACTGCTAAGTCCTGTGAGTCTTTGCTATCTCAACTGCAATGTTGCCAAGACTATGTAAGTCATTGCTGACATCCTCCTGGAAACTGGTTCATCATCCTTTTGGGCTTCTCCAAGTGTGTAACTTGCCCACATCAGTCATTAAAACAATACATTGACTGGAATCACCCAAAGGAGTGACCAGATAGAAATTACCAAGATAAAAATGAAGGTGGAGGGCCATGGAGCAAGGGTCTCCATTCAGAGAATAGCTCATCAAGAGCCTCAAATGCCAGTCTTCAGCCAACTGAATTCACTCCACGTGATATCAAGAAACGGTTGAAGGCACTGGATAATGCTAAGGCTGTGGGGCCTGACAATATTCCGGCAATAGTACTAAAGACTTGTGCTCCAGAGCTTGTCACACCCCTAGCCAAGCTTTCCAGTACAGCTACAACGCAGGCATCTATACAGCTACGTGGAAAATTGTCCAGGAATGCTCTGTACACAAAAAGCAGGACAAATCCAACCTTGCCAATTAGTCAACCCATCAGTCTACTCTAGATCATCAATAAAGTAATGGAAGGGGTCATCAACAGTGCTATCGAGCAGAATTTGCTTAGCAATAACCTGCTCACTGACACCCAGTTTGGGTTCTGACTGGGCCACTCAGCTCCTGACTTCGTTACAGCCTTAGTTGAAACATGGGCAAAAGAGCTGAACTCCCAAGGAGAGGTGAGACTGCCCTTAACATCAAGGCCTCATTTGACCGAATGTGGCGTCAAGGAGCCCTAACAAAACTGGAGTCAATGAGAATCAGGGGGAAAACTCTCCACTGGTTGGAGTCATACCAAGCAAAAAGAAAGATGGCTGTGGTTGTTGGAGGCCAGTCATCTCAACTTCAGGACATCACTGCAGGAATTCCTCAGGGTAGTATCCTCGGCCCAACCATTTTCAGCTACTTCATCAATGACCTTCCTTCCATCATAAGGTCTGAAATGGGGATGCTCGCTGATGATCACACAATGCTCAGCACCATTCATGACTCTTCAGATACTGAAACAGTGCACGTCCAAATGCAGCAAGGCTTGGACAATATCCAGGCTTGGGCAGACAAGTAGCAAGTAACATTCGCACCACACAAGTGCCAGGCAATGACCACCTCCAACAAGAGAGAATCCAATCGTCTCCCCTTGACGTACAACAGCATTACCATCACTGAGTCCCCCCATTATTACTATCGACCAAAAACTGAACTGGACTAGCCATATAAATACAGTGGTTGCAAGAGCAGGTCAGAGGCTAGGAATCCTGTGATGAGTAACTCACCTCCTGACTCCCCAAAGCCTGTCCACCAACTACAAGGCACAATTCAGGAGTGTGATGGAATACTTCCCACTTGCCTGAATGAGCACAGCTCCCACAAAACTCAAGAAGCTTAACACCGTCCAGGATAAAGCAGCCCGCTTGATTGGCACCCCATCTACAAACATTCACTCCCTCCACCATCGATGCACAGTAGCAGCAGTGTATACCAACTACATGATGCACTGCAGGAATTCGCCAAGGCTCCTTAGACAGCACCTTCCCAAACCACGACCACTCCCATCTAGAAGGACAAGGGCAGCAGATAGATGGGGACACCACCACCTGGAAGTTCCCCTCCAAGCCATTCACCATACTGACTTGGAAATATATCGTCGTTCCTTCACTGTCGCTGGGTCAAGATCCTGGAACTCCCTTCCTAACAGCACAGTGGGTGTGCCTACACCACATGGACTGCAACGGTTCAAGGAGGCAGCTCACCACAATATTCTCAAGGGCAACTAGGGATAAGCAGTAAATGCTGGCCCAGCCAGCGAAGCCCACATCCCGTGAATGAATTTTTTAAAATTCTGAAGGGTTGTTCTACACCCATGATCTTACGCTTACATTTTAAAAGCCTGGAGATAGCAGAAATGCGTTGGACGTTGCAGCAGCTCAAGACAACAATATTTTATATACTGTGCACAACTTCAGTCCTGATGGCCTTGAGATTTTCATCTTTTGCCCAAACTTATTTTGTTTTTCTCCTATGGGCAAAACTTTCACCACAAGGTGGCACCAAACCTGGTCTTATCAGGAATGAGAGGAGAGAGTTATCCTCTGAAAACTTCTAAAAAGGCCCAAAATTCCGATAACAATTCAGCAATGACATTGGCCCATAGTTAGACTGCCCCTGCTCACTTAATCTCCCGTGATACTTGGCGATGCCAGATGCTGCAATTGTGATATGGTAATGGCGCAGCAACCTCCACAGTGCACAGCTGCGATGTATCTCTTTAGCCAAATCAGGTTGAAAAGTGCAAGTGAACAAGGAAGTCTAAGTTGGAGTGATATGTTCAATACCAAATTCAGGTACAGAAAAAAAAATAAACAGCAAAGGATTGGATTGTGTGGGGACGGGCGGGGGGTAATAGTCGAAGAAAAAAGTAAGCCGATTTAATTTTAAAAAACACAATGACAATTGAAACCTGAAGCAATGAGGCCCCAAACTGCAAACAGTTAATGGGCCTGAAAGGTTGGTGCAGTATTTAGTACATCATCATGTTGTTAAAGCTGTAAATAGACTTTGACTAGTTTAGCTCACATTTACTACACAATTGCAGGAAATTCACACCGCTCAATGCATTTGAATTGGGATCCAAGAAAACGATGCTACTGGGGGAAAGGCACACCCCTGACAGCAACTTCTTAATTTCCATATTTAATCTTGCATCTGTCCCTCAACTGAAATTGCTGCAACATTTGCACATAAATATCAGCATTTATTTTGACATCATCTTTTGACCCAATAAAACTTCTCCACTTTCAGGCTTTTCAATGGGGAGAGTAAATGGAAAAATATGTCATCTTTATTTCCTTTCTGATTACATCACTTCACTTCTCTGCCCACAACGCAGGATATGTACTCAGTTATAAACCACAAAGGCAAAATTTCGGATCAAATGATTCTAGCAAACTGTGCTCGTCAAACATGTTTCAGACTTGCAGTTACTCTTATCAAAACCATTTGGCAGAACGGCTTTCGTGTAACTCACTGCCAACTACTTTCTACAATCATATATATTTACTTCATGAACACAGATGAAAAATCTTCATAGCATGATTATAGCTGGTTTGTTTGTCAATACTCAGATAACAAACATTCTTGGTAATTTTCTGGGTTTGTAATAGATCAAAATCTAGCTTTAACCACACAAGGTGGTGACGAATCCAGAAGCCTGACAAGGGCTGGTCAATGAAATAAAGTTTTTAAGTCCATGGCTTTTTATTAAAACTCACTTAAAAGATTTATCCCAAAACAAGAGCTCCAACTGCACATCACTTCCTACATTTTAGTAACCTGCTTTGATTCCCAAATTCCTTTTTCTTCATCGCGTTCTTTCATGATTTCCTTGTTTAGTCTTTCATTAATCCATTGAAATGGGTTTCTTTTTACTGTAGTTTATCTAATCTTGTCTATTAATACCTTTAATAGGTTCAGGAGATGGCCAAGAACTGAACAGCCACTTTTGCAACCAAACCTGGACAAGGCAGTGTTTCACTTATTGAGGCAACTCAGAAATCAACCCCCACCAACTAACATGAAAGCAGAGGCCAGTTTAACCCCTTAGCCATATGTGAATGAATCTACAAAACTAACTGTGCACTGCTATTCACTAATTGTGCACAATGATAAATCCTCTCAGGGAACTGCCACTGTCAAGCAACAGCCAGTAAGCTCATAGGTCAATAGCCACCATTATGACAGTGAATGTTGGCTTAGACCAGAAAAAAGGAGGAAGTGAGGCCAAAATTCCAAAGAAACAACCCCACAAATTCCAGACATTACGTACTACACATAATGCTGGATATTTCCCCCATCCAGGTTTGGTTGACAGAAGTGGCTGTTGAGTTGTTGGGCATTTCCTGGACCTATTTAAAGTGCAATTTATTACAGATCCACGTGGAGCAATTTTAAAGCCTAATGTCATTTCTAACAAGGCTATAAAGCATTCAAAGTTCAAATTTATGATGGGATCAGAATACCTTGACATGACTGCCATGACAATCCACACACGATTAAATCAACGTGTTTATTGTTCCACATATAAACCTTATGAAACAGTTGACTGATTGCAACTGGTGAATCAATCTTACCCAAATGACCATTACTCACAAAACAAACCTCTGAAATTGTTCCAAACTTCTATTTATCTGTGCCTTTAATGTAGTAAAATGTTCTAAGGCACTTCACAGAAGCAAGGTAAAGCAAAATGTGACACCAAGCTACCAAGGTACAGATGACCAAAAGCTGAGTCAAAGAGGTAGGTTTTAAGGAGCATCTTAAAAGAGGTAAGAGAGACAGAGAGGCGCAGAGGTTGAGAGATGGATTTGCAGAGCTTAGGGTCTTGGCAACTGAAGGCACAGCCACTGATGGTGAACAAATCGAAATCAGGGATGCTCCAATGGCCAAAGCTAGAAGCACACAGCTATCTTGGAGGGTTGTGGGGCTGGAGGAGGTTACAGACATGAGGACAAATACATTGCTGCACATATTCAAATTCCTAAATCATCCAAACCGCTCAATTAGGCCATTTCCTGGCCATCACTCTCATTCCTCCTATCATGCTCCTACCTCACTCAGGAGTCCTCTGGAATCAGAATCGGCCATTTCCCTGTAACCTGGACTTGTCATCTCCACGTCTGTAGAAGCCCGACTACGTTTTTTCAGTGGTTTGCAGGAATCGGAAAGCTCACTGGCACCTAAAGGCAAAAGACAGTGTGGCAGAGGTTATGGTTTTGGTTTGTGTCCTTTCAATAGATACAGGTCATGAGATAAAATAACCCATGCTTGGAAGTCACTTTCCCAATTGCAATATGACTGTTCATCATCAAGGATCAGTGCTGTAGGAAATGTGGTAATTGGTGCCTTACCTGGCAGAGCTGAACTCACTGTTCCATGAGCATGGGGTAATGATGCACCCATCTGTGGGCCAATCTCTGATGTTGTTGGAATAGTTTCCATCTGTGAATCAGAACACATCATTAACACAAATTAATACTGATCCAAAGATTTCTAACAGTACTGCTGACAAATCAATACTCATATTGATTGAATATGATACAAGAGGGGCATGTTTCACTGAAAACTCATTACAAGTACCTCTAGAACCTATCACTCTTGCAAGTTTATAGCAGAGTATGGGTAATCACAGAATGATAATCACACCACTGGGTTCACACAAATCAATTAAAATTCTTGAAATATTTTTTCATCCATCATGTCTTCCTTCAGCTGGAATAGCATGTCCAGAGTAAGGTTTGAACTGAACATAATTATTTTTAAAAATGCATATTTCACAATAAGATGGTTAAATTAATCCACTGAATTGTCATTAGTGCCTTCCTTCAAGCCTTTGCTTGAATTTGCTGACCTGGACTTGAACATGGTTTCCCTACCCCAAATAGTGACTCAGAGCTGAATTTGCACTGTGCATCTAGCACATGTGCACCAAACTCCATGTTTTTAAGATGTTACTTTCAGTCACTTATACTGATGGGATATTTTTCTTTAGTTTCTGGCACTTTCAATTCTGTATCTTTTTCTTTAGATATGTCAAAATCTTGGAGGTGAAATTTATAATGAACGCTTTTTTTAAAAAGTGAAGCTGTCTGATTGACTTCATTTTATATTATTTCAGCTTTAAAATAAAAACTGAAACCACTAATTATCTCCCTTGTTCTGTTAAGCTAATAATTGTTTGCAGCAGAGACACATAGGAATTTCTCTTGATGTATTTCAATAATTTTGTTGAAAAATAGTTCAAATCTGAAGCCAACTAATTATCTCACCTATGTTTGACAGTTAGACAAGTACAATGTTAAGGAGATTCAAGCAAGGGAGACTGAGAAATCCACAAATAGAAACAAAGGCACACAGGTATTGCTATTCCACATTTTGATTTCTTCTTTAAAATGAAAGATGTTAAGTTTAGATAGCAATCAAAGCCCCTTATATGTCCAGGAAGAGGCAGGAAGTGAGAATTTTCAGGAGAGGCTTGTTCCACAGCTTGTGGAAGGATAAAGGGGTAGTAGGTGTCATGGGAGTAAGAAGAAATTACTTGGATGAAGGGAGTATCATATATCTAAGTTTGCAGGTGTTAAGTTTGAAGGCACAATTAATGACGTAGATGGGAGCAAAATGCTACAAAGGGAACAGATTAACCAAGTTGGCAAACTACATCAGATGGTGTCCAATGTGGAGACGTAAGTGGTCATTGACTTTGAATCCAAGAAAGACAAATCAAAATATTTCTTAACAGTAAGAGACTAGGAACAATGAAGGAATAGTGACTTAGATGTCCACGTACACAAATTCAAAGCTAGTGCATGGATATAAAAAGTAATCAAAAGGTTTTATAAAAGGCTATTGAATTGTTTATCTCAAGAGGCTTGAAATTCGTATATGAGTGAGAGAGACATTCGGCAAAATGATATCAGGACAAATTTACCAGAAAGATACCCATCTTTAGAGGGTTGAATTAAGTACAGGCAACAAACCAAATTGTGTTTCTTCCTGCTTAGATGATCAAGCGATTATCTAACAATAGTTTTAAACTGATAAAAGGATACCACAGGGTACACGAAGAATAAACTACAGGCTCTGATTGGAGAACTCAGAACAAGTGGGCATAAAATTAGAGCTAGGCCATTCAGGAGCAAATTCAGAAAGCACATCTTTCACACAAATGGTGCTGGAAATTTCCAGCTATATTCCTTCCTCTTCACCACCAAAAGACTAATGGTTCTGTGACAATTGGAACTTTCAAGATCAAGGTCAATAAATTTTACTAGTCAAGTGTATCAAGGCATTCTGATCAAAAATGGGGAAATGGTGTTAAGGGACAGATCAGTTGTGTCCTAACAGAATGATGAGATTGATGCAAGGGTCTGAATGGGATACTGCTGCTTCCTATGATTTCCATGGTGCACTGAAGTGAGGTTGTCTCCACTCCAACAACCAACCCCACAGTCCCAGGTCGTACCTGTTCTTTTCGCATTTTCTTTTTTGGCACAACTTCAGTACATTTCTCAGATTCAGAGCGACTTCTAACTGATCTTCTTTGCTGTTTCCTTTCTGAAAGACGGGAAAGAGAATTTTAAACCAAACAAAGAAACAAAAAAACTTTGGCATTTAGGATTAAATATCAAAAGGTCTTGGCTGGATCCATCAGAGAGCTTGGCTGGATTTGGGATACTCAATAGCTGAGACAAAAGAAAACTCCACTTCTCTTAAAACGCAAAGATAATCCTCTGTCTTCCCTCTATTTTGCCCGGCTCTCCAGAAAATTGTATCTTTCCCCTCCCCCAACCCTTAAATTAATATTTGAACCCAACAGTTTAATAATCATAACAATGAGCAGAGAACAAGAAACTCTTTTACAGCTTTCAATGAAGGTTCACAAAGAGCAGGAAAAGGCCTGGTTTGGCTCAGCCCCAAACTTTCACACCAAGTTCAGACTGGAATTTTATCAGTTTGGCTTCATTTAGTAATCTGAGAGTTGCCTGGCTAAAACTAGTGATATAACAATATGAAACTGTTCACGTTCCAGTTTAGGTTTAAACTCACACTTCCAAGTGTAGCAAGCCTGCCAAATCGGCAGAAGAGGGTCATGCCTGGGGTAGCTCCATGCCTTCCTTCCTTCCAACAAGCACATATCACAAACATGCACATACACAGCAGAAACTTAACAAGCGAGTCATCCTATACCTACCATCCTGCAGCCAACTTTCAGTTCAGGAGATCAGAGAAAAAGTCAAGTGTCTGCCTGCATTCCAGAGGAATACGAAGTGGAAAAAATACAAGACACTTAAGTGAAGGAGACCAAGATGAACATTTACCTGATGAAATCGGATGAGCCTCTCCGTGCACAGAGGAATGAACTTCTGCTTCTCGTTTCTCACTCCGCAGGCTTAACGGTGTGATGAGAACTTCATTAACTTCTTTTGGCGATGGCTCTGCTTTAATACTCGTTCCCTTCTAGGGAATAAAATGATTTTATTACCCACACAAAGGCAAGATCAACCACCATTAAGTTTTTAAACTCCCTGAGGTGCCACGAACACAAAGGAAAGTCACGAGAAAGAAGGAAACAATTATTGTTTGATAGGGAGGAAAGAAGATAATATATCAATTCTTTAAAACGATTTGGTGTCAAAAATGCAAAGCTTAACTTATCCGGTCCTTTCAAAGCAATCCAGATCCACTTGTGATTTTGACAACCATAAATTTATAAACATTCTAGGGAGATTAAGTACAAGGAAGATATTTCCTTTCCGAATAGAAAACCTCTGTTGTTCAAGAAAAAATACCAAGAATTGTAAATCTTTTTCCATGTTCCGCATCTTGTAAATAAAATGTGATGCTAAGCATAACACCGCAATGTCAGAGGGCATGTTTCAGTCAAATGGGATTGGGAACGGGAGACGTCAGATACTATAAATCTTTTAATCCAACTAGTTGGTTCAATTTTAATTTTGTATGATTCTATCTTCTTTGAAGTTTCCATTTTACATTCCTCCTGTCTTTCTCAACCATTCAAAGAACCTCATCCAAAATTCCAAGTATTTCTCTCTGGCCCATCTGTTTTGTCCACTGTTGACTTTGTATCTTCTTCCAGCTAGGATGCAATTCTTTGCTGCCATTTTCAAAGCAGCTCCATCACCAGCTAACCGGATGGCTGATTTTACTTAAGACGAAGCAGGCATCATTCTGACTGAAAGAAGGCCAAGTGGCGAATCTTCTCATTTGGAATATTTCCGAGTGAGTCAAATGCACACTGCAAACGTTCCAAAACAATGAAAAAAAACTCAGGCTTTGTTTTTTTTGTGGAAAGAAAATACTCAATCGGAAACAGATTATCCCAACTCATCACTGTAGCTTTAACTGGGAGGAAGGCAGGAGAGAAAACAGGGAAGGAAAACATTATTCTGAAAAAGTGAAAGCAAAATTCTAAGAACCCTAGTTATATTATCTAATTTCCGTAGATCATTTAAATCAAAACAGGCTTATGTGCACCCTACAGAACAATGCAAGTTCCATTCGCCATAAGAAAACATATTTATGTCAACATCCCATCACTTGGATAACTATGACACAAGTATAAACAATACATTAACAAACACAATCAGCATCTCCAGCAAGTAGGTGCATGACATTTTTTTGTGCCCAGCCATTCTGTTAACATCTGGCACTTGGTCACCAATAAAGCATCTATCTACAAGGGCAGGTCATAATTTTAAACATGATTCAAGTTGTCAATGAAGGCATTTGAATTTTCTGCAATTCTATATTACTCTATTGCATTTTATGCAAATACTGATTGTGGTACATGTGATATTAGAAACTTTAACCAGAGCTGTTGATAAAGTACACAAAGTGGTTTCTGTAGCTGATTAGATGCCTGCCACGAAAACAAACAGATAGTCTCAGATGGCAGGCATCAATTCCTAAGCTCAGGAACAACAGATACAGGGAAAGGCTCAATGTGTTTTTTTCACGTCAGTTTAAGAACATAAGAAATAGAGCAGAAGTCGGACAGTTGGCCTGCTCGGCCATTCAATACAATCACGACTGATCTTCTCCCTCTGTTGCCCCACCACCTTCTGCGGGTGCTGGTATAGGCTGGGTATGGTTCAACAGGTACTGGTTGTAGTCTGGTATCTCTCGCATTTTTTAAATGTCAGCTCAGACAGCCATACCAGGCTACGTGACTCCGAAAGTGCATCAGAGCTGAGCCATGTTCTCTCACACACGCACGCACAAGCACACGCACGCACAAGCACATACACTTTCACTTTCTCCTTCCCTGCCTCTCTCACACATAGACACACTTACTTTCCAGCAGGAGTCACAGTACAGTAACCACGCAAGAGCAACCATAAGTGGGATTCCTGACTTTCATTTATTTTCACTTGTCTTCCTCATTGTGGCCTTCAGCATCAATGATGTTTCTCTCAAACGCAAGAAAATGGACCAAGAAATGAAATAGGAATTGGTGGGGGAAGTTGTGCAGCGAATAGCTTTCAAAATAGAATATCATGGGATTGCAAAGTTAAAGTGACTAAAGGGCTGTTATTGGAGCTTCAAACAAAAAAAACAATTTTAGCCATTTAAAAGGCATGCATGAAGACTGACAGTGACTGTTATGCCCAACATGCACTCATAACAATTCACCAATCATCAACAGTCTGCCAACAGGTAGAGCAAGGAATATGGAACAAAACAATCAAATGGCATCTTCCTTTTTTTACCCTTCAAAACAATCTATTTAATAATTACCCTTGTGGTATTCCTCTTAGAGGCAATTAAATATTGATTAGGCATTTTTCCATTGGCATCCTTCTCCTCGATTTTAAGTACCTGATCATTTTTTCTTACTGGCAACACCTCACAGTCAGAGCTGCCACCATTTCTTTTCTCAGCCTGGTTCCCCTTGAGGTTTGCAAGGGAAGGCGGCAGTGATTTTCTAGCCGCGGCTGTTCTCCAAGTCATTTTGGGGGGAGGCTCTTGGATATTTGCTTGCCTTTCGTGTGTGCGCTGACCTGCGTTACTGGCAGCGGGAATCGCGAGTGTTGCCTGCTTCACCACTGTCTGGTCGCATGGAGGACTGGACAACGTTCCAAGTCGTCTACTTCTCTTTACTTCGACATTTAACGATGTTGCAGTCGTATCTGCTGATGCATCAGGCTTTTCGTCCACATAAATGAAAGTGTACTGTGCTATCCTTTCCTCCTGAGTCAATCTCAATGCATCTTCGACTTGAGTTATGCCAACATCCCACTGAGGACGAATTCTTTGTGCTATGGGCTTCAGAATCTGTAAGTGAAAATGGAAGAAGTTCATCAATTACAATACATTAATTATCATGCTGAAGGTGAAAAAGGAAAAGAAACCAGTTGTAGGTTCACAAACCACTGGTTCTTATCCCTACTTGCACTGACTTTTCTGTCATAGGGAAAATGTTAGAAGCTATTATTAAAGATGTCATAGCAGGGAACTTAGAAAAATTTAAGGCAATCAGTTTTTGTAAAAGGAAAATCATGTTGAACCAACTTATTGAAGCTCTTCGAAGGAGTTACATGTGCTGTGGCTAAAGTGGTGGCGGGGGGGGGGGGGGCCGTGCGGTGGTGGTGGTGTGTGTGTTTGTGTTTGTGTGTGTGTGTGTGTGTGTGTGTGTGTGTGTGTGTGTGTGTGTGTGGATGGAGTGGATGTACTATATTTACATTTCCGGAAGGTATTTTAGAAGGTGCCACATCAAAGGTTGTTGTGGAAAATAAAAGCTCATGGTGTAGGGGATAACAAGCTGGCACGGTTAGAAGATTGCCCGGCTAACAAGAGATAGAGAGTAGCCATAAATGGGTATTTTTCTGGTCAGCAAGATGTAACAAGTGGTGTGCTGCAGGAATCAATGCTGGGGCCTCAACTTTTTACAATTTATATAAATGGCTTGGATGAAGGGACAGATGGCATGGCTGCTAAATTTGCTTTTATCTAGAGGTTATGCTTCAGTTGTACAGGACACTGGTGAGACCACATCTGGCGTATTGTGTGCAGTTTTGGTCTCCTTCTTTAAAGAAATATGTAAATGCTTTGGAAGCAGTTCAGATAAGGTTTACTAGACTAACAACAAGAATGACCAAGTTGTCTTATGAGGAAAGGTTGGACAGGATAGCCTTTACCCACTGGAGTTCGGAAGTCTAAGAGGTGACTTGATTGAAACCAAAGTGGATGTGGAAAGGATGTTTCCTCTTGTGAGAGAAGCTAGAACTAGGGGTCACTGTTTCGAAATAAGCGGTTGCTCATTTAAGGCAGAGATGAGGAATAATTGTTTTCTCTCAGGGGGTCGTGAGTCTTTGGAACTATCTTCCTCAAAAGGCAGTGGAAGCAGGGTCTTTGAATATTTTTAAAGGCAAAGCTAGAAAGATCCTTGATTAACAAGGAGGTAACAATCAGATTAGCGACAATCTTATTGAATGGCAGGGCAGATTCGAAGAGCTGAGTGGCCTACTCCTGCTCCTAGTTTGTGTGTTCTAATGTATTTATGCAGCACCTTTTCCGTCTACAGGGCATGCCAAACTTAAATAAAGCACTTTTGAAATCCAATTACTGCTGTAACATAGGCAACCATAACAGCCAATTGTGACAGCCAAGTGTCAGACATAACATTGAGATAAATGATCAGATATTCTCTTCCTTTCTTCCCTATAAATTCTAATTTGAGGGATAAAATTTTGGCCACAATACTGGGACAACTCCCCAGCTCTTCGTGAAGTAGTGTGATGCAGTCTTCTACATCTAGCTGAAGGGGGCAAAAGGGTCCCTTTTTAACCTCTGAGGCAATAAGGCAACACCCCTGTCAGCACGTCAATCCTTCAGGACCTGGACCCATGGCCCTCTGACTCAAGAGGAGAGTTTGCTACCAATAAGTCAAGGTGGAATTCTGCTGGAAGTTATTACTTGTTTTTATAGTCCAGAAAGCTAATTGGTGAAGGGTGACACTGGAGTGACTCTTTACTCAATCTTATATTTATTTTAAAAGTTTCCAGCAACTTTTGTTCATAGCTCCTAACTCACCCATCCAAGTTTCAGTGTTTCTTTCTCTGTGTTCAAGTAGAAGCCCAAATAATGCCCCCCATCTGCATATAATTAAACACAATTGATACACAATTAAAACTTGTTCCTATGCTCTCCAAAACACCACATCAAATTAATCGCTGCTGCATACATTTTTCCATCAACTCCTGTATCTTGCCCCTGCTATCAGGAAGAGTTGCTAAGTGGACACTGGTTCTCCAAAGAAAGAGAACAAGTGAGGGTGAAGTAACCAAGTTATCCAGAGTGGGGTGGGGAAATAAAATCAATCAAGCTATTCTTTGCATGAAGATTGGCACAGATAAATCCAAATTAAAATATCAAAGAAAAGCCACAAGGGAATATAGGTAAATGAATAATTCAAAATTAAAGACTTGCATTTAAATCCTCATTTCACCACCTCAGGGTGTCTCAAAGTTGTTTACAGTCAATAAAATAATTTTGAAGCATCGTCATCGTTTTCATACAGGTAATGTGACAGGCAATCTGCACACAGCAAGCTCTCGCAAATAGAAATGTGGTAATAACCAAATCATCTGTTTTCTTATTCATGTTAGTGGAGAGATAAATACTGGACATAACACAGAAAGAACACCCCTGCTCTTTTCAAAAATTTAGCATGGGATCTTTTGTGATCACCGAGGGCAGACAAGACCTCGGTTCAACGTCTCATCTGAAAGATGGCACCTTTGAGAAAAAAGCAGTGCAACCTTGTATTACAGGATTTTTCTGACATCTTGCAGTTTTAGAATGTGAATTGTCACCTGCAGCATCTCAGGTGAGGAGCTTTTCTCCATCTGCTCCGCCTGGGCAAGGTATCAAATGCTAATCAGGTACGTACAGCAACTTTGGGCATATGGAGAAAGGCAATGGTCAAGCTAGCCACATACTTGCAATTTCTAGCAAACACAATGGAGACAGAACCAGTCATATAAGGTAAAAGCAAAAAACTGCGGATGCTGGAAATCCAAAACAAAACCAAAAATAAAAATACCTGGAAAAAGTCAGCAGGTCTGACAGCATCTGCGGAGAGGAACACAGTTAACTTTTCGAGTCCGGATGACTCTTCAACAGAACTAAGGAAAAATAGAAGAGAGGTGAAATATAAACTGGTTTAAGGGGGGGTGGGTGGGACAAGTAGAGCTGGATAGAGGGCCAGTGATAGGTGGAGATTGCCAAAAGGACAAAGGTGTTGACGGTGCTAATAGATGACATTAAGGATAGAAAGCAGGACGAGCAAGGTACAGATAGCACTAGTGGGGGTGGGGTGGGGTGAAGGGATTGGAAAAGGCTAAAAGGTAGAGATAAAACAATAGACGGAAATACATTTAAAAATAATGGAAATAGGTGGGAAAAGAAAAATCTATATAAATTATTAGAAAAAAGGGGGATTGGAAAGGGGGTGGGGATGGAGGAGAGAGTTCATGATCTAAAATTGTTGAACTCAATATTCAGTCCGGAAGTGCCTAGTCGGAAGATGAGGTGCTGTTTTTCCAGTTTGTGTTGAGCTTCACTGGAACAATGTAGCAGGCCAAGGACGGACAAGTGGGCTTGAGAGCAGGGTGGAGTGTTGAAATGGCAAGCAACAGGGAGGTCTGGGTTGTGCTTGCGCAAAGTGGTCACACAGTCTGCGTTTGGTCTCTCCAATGTAGAAGAGACCCCATTGGGAGCAGCGAATGCAGTAGACTAAATTGAGGGAAGTGCACGTGAAATGCTGCTTCACTTGAAAGGAGTGTTTGGGCCCTTGGACGGTGAGGAGAGAGGAAGTAAAGGGGCAGGTGTTGCACCTTCTGCGGTTGCATTGGAAGGTGCCCTGGGAGGGGGTTGAGGTGTAGGGAGCGATGGAGGAGTGGACCAACCAAAATTAATAAATTTTTCCAGGTCCCAACGAGAGCATGAAGCAGCACCAAAGTAATCATCGATGTAATGGAGAACGAGTTGTGGAAGGGGGCCGGAGTAGGACTGGAACAAGGAATGTTCCACATACCCCATAAAGAGACAGGCATAACTGGGGCCCATGCGGGTACCCATAGCCACACCTTTTATTTGGAGGAAGTGAGAGGAGTTTAAGGAGAAATTGTTCAGTGAGAGAACAAGTTCAGCCAGACGGAGAAGAGTAGTGGTGGATGGGGATTGTTCGGGCCTCTGTTCGAAGAAGAAGCAGAGAGCCCTCAGTCTATCCCGGTTGGGGATGGAGGTGTAGAGGGATCCCTCTACAAGTCTGGACATGGAAAAATTTATTAACTTTGCTTCCAATTTCCACCCCTCCATCATTTTCACATGGTCCATCACTGACACTTCACTTCCTTAAGCTCTGTCTCAATTTCTGATGATAGACTGTCCACCAATATTCGTTACAAGCCTACCAACTCCCACAGCTATGTTGACTACAGCTCCTCACACCCTGCTTCCTGTAAGGACTCCATGCCATTCTCTCAGTTCCTTTGCCTCTGTTCTGATGATGCCACTTTCAAAAACAGTTCCTCTGACATGTCTTCCTTCTTCCTTAACCGAGGATTTTCACCCAAGGTGGTTGACAGGGCCCATCTCCCGCGCATCCGCCCTCACACCTTCCTCTCCCTCCCAGAAACATGATAGGATCCCCCTTATCCTCACTTATCACCCCACCAGCCTCCACATTCAAAGGATCATCCTCTGCCATTTCCGCCAACTCCAGCATGATGCCACCACCAAACACATCTGCCCTTCACCTCCCCCCCCCGGCAGCATTCCGCAGGGATTGTTCCCTCCGGGACACCCTGGTCCACTCCTCCATCACCCTCTACACCTCAACCCCCTCCCACGGCACCTTCCCATGCAACCGCAGAAGGTGCAACACCTGCCCCTTTATTTCCCCTCTCCTCACCGTCCAAGGGCCCAAACACTCCTTTCAAGTGAAGCAGCATTTCACTTGCACTTCCCTCAATTTAGTCTACTGCATTCGTTGCTCCCAATGCGGTTTCCTCTACATTGGAGAGACCAAACGCAGACTGGGTGACCGCTTTGCAGAACACCTTCGGTCTATCTACAAGCATGACCCAGACCTCCTTGTCACTTGCCATTTCAACACTCCACCCTGCTCTCATGTCCACATGTCAGTCCTTGGCCTGCTGCATTGTTCCAGTGAAGCTCAACACAAACTGGAGGAACAGCACCTCATCTTCCGACTAGGCACTTTACAGCCTTCCGGACTGAATATTGAGTTCAACAATTTTAGATCATGAACTCTCTCCTCCATCCCCACCCCTTTTCCAATCCCCCTTTTTTCTAATAATTTATATAGATTTTTCTTTTCCCACCTATTTCCATTATTTTTAAATGTATTTCCATCCATTGTTTTATCTCTATCTTTTAGCTTATTTCGATCCCTTCACCCCACCCCCACTAGGGCTATCTGTACCTTGCTCGTCCTGCTTTCTACCCTTAATGTCACCTTTTCCTTAATTCTGATGAAGAGTCACCCGGACTCGAAACGTTAACTGTGTTCCTCTCCGCAGATGCTGTCAGATCTGCTGAGTTTTTCCA
The DNA here is from genome assembly GCF_017639515.1 of Carcharodon carcharias. NCBI lineage: Eukaryota > Metazoa > Chordata > Chondrichthyes > Lamniformes > Lamnidae > Carcharodon > Carcharodon carcharias. The sequence goes on along the minus strand of NC_054483.1, from coordinate 15,740,719 downwards.
GGTATTTTTATTTTAGAACCAGTCATGCCTTAGGTCCAGCTTTCTTCCTAATGCATAGATAAAAATAGTCCTCAAGTTTTCACTGATTGTGTTGCACATGATTGGAACAATTGGTTTTTCAACTCCAAAGACCAGTTTGGTGCAAAGTGCTGCTGGCATTACTTGTAGCAGTTTAGTACTGTTGTGACCTAGTGGTTTTGATTGCTGTCACAGCTCTCATCTCTGAATTTCCAGCTGGGCATGGATAAACTGGAAGTCCTCTCCCACCAAACACCTTGTACCATGTATTTAACAACTGTATCCTTTTATTTGCAAACTATTAGCCAAAATGTCCACCATTCCCCACAGCCTCCCCCACCTGAACACCAAACCTAAGTCAGGTCTGGTTTTGTTCAGAATATTTTCAATTCCTAAGAAACCTGAAGGACAGAATGAACAGCTACTGCCCTGAGTGCCAGGGCTCAAGTAAAAAGGAAAATGAAGAGTGTTAGCATCCAAACTGCTTCCAAGTAACACTTACCTCATAAAATAGCCCATGACAAACCAGGAATACACTATATTTCACTCCCTCCCAGTCTTTTTTCCATCAAGCAACTAATCACCTCTACCCACAGGGAGTTCCAGCTAATTCAACAGACTATTAAAGTGCTTTCAGAAGGAATTACAAGTCTGAGAGGAGATAACACAGAAGCAAAGTAGAAGCACAAAAATTAAAAAGGAATTGACAAAAATGTTTGTTTTTGCACCAAATGCTTTTTGCCAAAGCTTTTCTAATGATTAGACAACTGAGATTAAGCTTAAATTACATTTAACTTGGATTCCACAAAATATTTTCAATTTTGTCAATACTCTATTGTCATTTTAGAAGGCAAAGGCCTGCAACAAAGAGCCAATTCGCCTCCAACAGGTCACAATGTTTTTAGTGGGTCTTTGCATTGAGCTACTGTTTCACAGCTATGTACAGAAAAATACTAAAAGTGTCAGAAGTCAGAGACAGATTGGCCATCACCAACGACCAAAGTAGAAGACTTCAGGAGGGATTGAAGAAAGTGGCTGTTAACACACACAAGTTGAAGCAGAGAACAATAGTGACGGCAGCCTTCCCATTCTTGCTCAATCGGAAAGGCCCATCAGCACAGAACTTTGGAGATCTTTTCAACCAAGTTTTAGCAAAGGGCAAGAAAACCATGCAAACAATACAATGAAATAGACAAATAAAGAGAGGAAAGCCCAAGAGGATACACAAGGATGTTTTCGTTGTGGTAAACCTATTAAAATCAACCAACCCAAGAATCAGTAATCCACATCATCTAATAGAGCATCAAAGTTTCTGCTCCGTTAACATATTTGCAGGTGAAACTTGATTTAATTTTGGATAATTTCTCATCACGGATACCTTTTGTTTCTCTGCAGCATTGCTGGCCTGTTTGGCAGTTTGTGCAACAAGGGCACTGTACTGTGAGCGTCCCTTGTAGGGTGCCACCCGCTTCTCATGGATCCAGGCTCTTTCTGGCACCGTCCCAAAGAACTGTACATGGTATTCTCGAGCACCTGCACAAACAGATCAAAGATTACAACTTCCAAATCAGACAGACTTTGAACATCATCCACCTCTTATATAAGTATATACATCTCTAATCCTTGGATTTGCAGGACAAAGAATTCTTGGACTGAAAGAAAGACAAGGTTTTTAAAGATGCACGTGGGGTGATCACCAGAAGGTGCTAAAAAGTTCAGACATTTTTACAAAAGAGACAACTTTGTAATGTGTACATTTCTCCACTGAAACAAGATGTTTTACCACCTCAGTTCTGAGAACGTGAAGCACAAAATATTGATTCCACTCACGGGCAATATCCAGAGTATCATACTTGTCCCACGTTAGCATCTGTTGTTCCAGAGTACTTTAGTAATTCACTGCTCTGCTAAATTAGCGAAATATAGTCGCATGACTTGCTATGGCACAGCCGATGGTAAATGCTGAGCTGCTCAAATCCCAAAGGCAAACTTGAAACAACTGCCACAACTTGTTTTGCAATTTGAATAAATTTCGAGATGCGTGCCTTGAATTCAGTAGTAATAAGGCCACCGAGTCTTATAGGTTTCTTAAAAAGCCAAATTATACCTTTATTAATAAAAAAAATTGACTTTTAAGCACATTCATAGGTTTACAAATTACTACAATGATAACTCCTCGATCCCCTAGTTAATCTAACTCCCAGTTACACTTACATTAAGGCAACACTAAGACACATAGATTTTAAAAGACCCAGGCAAAGTAACACAATACCTTGAAACTGTCAAACTCAAAGTGAGTTTTCTTAACTTTGGTTCTTTGTAGACAGCAGCTTGAGGCTGAGATGCTGAAGGCTTTTCATGCTTGTTAGATCTTAGAATTCCTTCCCTTGCACTCAGCCTTCTCTCCTTTACCCATATTTTCCCCTTGGAATGCAAATTCCCATTGTTTCACTATGTCTTTGGACTTTACCTCTCTAATAATAAAAAAATCTCTCATAGTACCAACTTTAGCAGTAATCTTTGGGAAAAATAAACACACTGTTTCTTAACTTCTGGATCAGTGAAACATTTCACCCCTCCTTTGAAATCAATCCAGTCTGGTTTATTTAAAAATGCAAATGTCCTTTTACACCTATGTTTACCTACTTAACACTTCAAACCTAACTTATTTTTTGTTACATCAAAGCCTTCAGACCAGCTGCCTTCAAGTCAATACACACACACAGACATGCATTGGTTACTGGCTGCAATCACTTTCACTGTAACTGCACAATTCTAAAACTGAGTGGTTGGTTGCTTTGTTGTAATGTGATTGGGTCTTTTTATTCCCTCCCAAATGTTATTATTTTCTTACCTCCTTTCACAATTGGTCTCCACATGCTTTGCACAAGCCAGATGTTTGCAATCCACTGCAGATATTACTCGACAAGCCAATCAAAGGCAAGGCACCAGACTGACCTAGGGTGACTCAACCTATCTTCTCTACTCTGGAGTAATGGCTTTGCTTTGCTGGGTTGCGAGGCGAAATAAAGAAGTCAGTGGGGGAGTAATTTAGAGAGGCAAAGCCATTCCTGGTCCTCACTGCGTTGGCCAATGTACTGTGTCATCCTTTTTTCATTGTTAATCCCTCAGCATAATGCATTTCCCTGGATTTATACAGCACAGCGTTTAATAACAGGTTTTTAAGCATGGTTTATTTGACCTTTCTCACCCTCAGAGAGAGTAATTAGATTGTTGAAAGAAATGGCAAAAAATTGGTAATAATTTGTGACAATCAACAGCTTTTATTGTGTGTCTTTATATAGTTTGATTCTCTATCAAGGTGGGTCAGACTTATTAAACATATAGCATATAATCAGAGATCAACTTGAAATTATCAGAACACTTTACACTCAATATCTTAATTATCCTACCACATGGTTAGAAGCTACAATCACACACATTGTCCATCATCTTCAAGGCACAAGCCAGGAGTGTGATGGAATACTCTCCACTTGCCTGGATTAGTGCAGCTCCAACAACACTCAAAGCTTGACACCATCCTGGACAAAGTAGCATCCACCACCTTGAACATTCACTCCCTCCACCACCAACTCAGTGGCAGCAGTGTATACCATCTGCAAGATGCACTGCAGAAACTCACCAAAGCTCCTTCGACAGTAACTTCCAAACCCACAACCTCTACCACCTTGAAGGACAAGTGCAGATGCATGGACCACCACCACTTCCAAGTTCCCCTCTGAGTCACACACCATCCTGACTTGGATCTAGGTTGCCATTTTTTCACTGTTGCTGGGTCAAAATCCTGGAACTCCCTTCCTAATAGCACTGTGGGTTTTCCTACAATGCATGCACTGCAGCAGTTCAAGGGAGCATTACACCACCACCTTCTCAAGGAAAATCAGGGATAGGCACTAAATGCTGACCTAGCCAGCAACACCCACATCCCATGAACAAATGTAAAAAAAAACTTTGAGGAAGACCCCATATACTGCCCTTCACGTGTCTGCTGAAGGTACTTGAGGAATATGTCAATGGATATGTGATAAATAAATGCTCACAGACATAGTATTCGTGTATCAAACAAAGTTTGACATGGTACAGGTCCCTATCCCAGCTGGCAAGTTCATCATTACCAGCAAAACATAAGTGCATAGGCTAAGGAAAATAAAGGACTCAGGACCGGTCATTTACCGTTTTAGGCAATCACTGCGATATGAAGTATTAAAGATGATTACATAATGCAGAAACAGTGGCTTGGCAAATCATTCCTACCGCTAATTATAATAGCACAAGCTAAGAAGTTTGCAGAATCCACATTGTATTTTCTTTCTTTGCTTTCCTTGCTTCCTATACTGTGGCTTCTTGATGTGGTACAGAAGTTAATCACCCTCAGCTTTCTCACTCAAGTCTCAGGAAGTACACATCCAACACTCATTTGAGATCCACACATGTACTTCAAGGGGGAACATTGGCCAGTTTCTTCATCTCTAACTAAGGCTATTGAAGCTCATTAGAGTGCTCCAATCACCACCTCCCCACCAAGATTAGAGTTTTTAAAATATTTCAACATCTCATGCAACTTTGAGAGGGGAGAATGGGTTTCACCCACAATGGACTGCATTATCCTTGTCATTCTGACTCACTTTTCGAAAGCCTTTTCACCATCTACAAGGCACAGGTCAGGAGTATGATGGAATACTCTACTTGCCTGAGTAAATGCAGCTTCAATAACCTTCAAGAAAGCTCAACAACATCCAAGACAAAGCAGGCCACTTGATTGGCACCCCAGCCACCACATGAAATATTTTCTCCTCCTATCGCCAAATCACTGTAGCTGCAGTTCAGCAACTCACCAGGGCTCCTTTGGCAGCACCTTCCAAACCAGTGACCTTTACCACCTGAAGGACAAGGGCAGCAGACGCATGGGACCACCATCACCTACAAGCTGCTCTCAAGTGACATACCATCCTGACTTGTAAATGTATTGCCATTCCTTCATCGTCGCCAGATCAAAATCCTAAAATCCATACGTGATAGCACTGTGGGAGCACCTTCACCACAGGGACTGCTCAAGAAGGCAGCTCACCGTCACCTACTTAAGGACAATTAGGGATGGGCAATAAATGCAGGCCTTACCAGTGACGCCTACGTCCTGCGAATCAATATATATTTAAAAAACTTTTGTTTACACACTGCTATTGGAAGAGTGCCCAGAAAAAAAAAAATTCATGTTAATAATTCAATTTAAGTATATAAGTAAATTGAAACTTGGCCAAATCTCATTTAAATAAGCATTCAGTATTTTGCTGTGAGCTGCCATAAAGAAGCCACCTGGACGGTTGTAAATGACAAAAGAGAACAGTTTGGTCAACATAAAAGTACTTCAAGAACCACTGTCAGGCTGCAACAGTAACATCCCTCTTAAAGCAAAATCCACAGGCAGCAGCTGCACATGGTCAGAAAAACGCCAAGGTAGAAATAAAATAAAAATACTTTAGAGGATAACAGGATAGAGAGTCTCACACGACAGAGGCAACCATTGTGCTTGCACCAGTTCTTTCAAAGAGCTTGTTCTTTATGCATAACCCCTCAAAATTTTCCCTTTTTTACATATCCAATTCCTTTTCGAAAGTTACCGTTGAAGCTGCCCCCATCTCCATTTCTCACATGAACTGGCTTCACAGTTTCTTAGCTTTGCCACTATCAGCACCTTTTTTTAGCCCTTAACACTAGCATGAACACCCCCTTTGTCCTTTTGTTCATGATACTTTGTCAATCTCTCCTTTGCCCGCACCTATCGCTAGCCTTCTATCCAGCTTCACCTGCTCCATCCCCTTTAAACAATATAAATTTCATCACATTTCTAATTCTCTTTAGCTCTGAAGAAGGGTCATACAGACACAAATCTGTTTCTGTCTCCACAGAAGCTGTTAGACCTGCTGAGTTTTTCCAGCCTTTTCTGTTTTTGTTTCACAATTTCAAAGTTGTTGTTGAATTTGAGATTTGACTCACACCAACTGATTAAATACAAGAGCCTGACAAAATGTTATCCTAAAATTGGCAGGCAACTTCAAACAAACAGTTATCCTCTTTATTAGTTAATGCTGTGAAAAAAACCTGGTAGTGACTATTCTAATCTTTCGTTATAATTTAAGACTTGGAGAGAGGGATAAATCTCCCCAATATTTGACCATTTCTTACAGCCAAGGAAATCTGAAAATTGAGGACTTTCTGCCCCACTTACCAATCAATGCATGGACCAACATGATTGACACAATATTGTTGCATTCCTCTGGCAATTAGTGACTGGTAAACCCAGATCTTTAGCTCAACAAGAGGACAAAGTTCAACCATGCAACAGACAAGGTCAGGATAAATTAATTCAGTGAGTAGTCAATGTGTGAAATGGGCTTCCAAATAGTAGTAGTGAATACAAAAGTACAGTGATCATTTGCAGTTAGATGCTGTCAGGTGTAAGGAGTGGGAGAAGGGGAACTGGAGACTTTTCTCCTAGGGCGACCCAATCTCTCATGAAGACTTGAATCTTGTAAAATGTGAGAGCACTTGCTTTTCTGTTTGCTTTGCCAACTGCTAAAAATAAAGAGATTGTTGTATTGCCTTTGCAAAGCTGGTACTAGAAACATGTGACAGCAGCTACGACATGACATGACACCTGATGCTTCACAACAACCAGACTTAAATGAAACAAGGAAAGCATTGTGCAGTGGACATCATGTAAACAGAGGAGAACATTTCATCCCAGTACCAGCAACATTTTTTTTATTCTCAATGTGACAGTCCAACAAGAGTGTCGAGCTGACTGGTCACATGGACCAGTGCCTGACTCAAGCAGAAATATCCTGGCAATGGCTAAGTAGTTCCTTGGAGGATCCTTGCTTCTCAAGGGAAATATCAATGTTGCTAATTATTCTCATGGGACATTCTTACCTCTTGTGTTGATCTTGGTATGAACTTGTTGCAATGGATCGCAGGACACCATGCAGGGCCACCAGGGATAAGTGCCAACCTTTGCCCATACTAAGTCTCCAATCTGGTAATAAGTTGAAACAATAGTCTGGTTTCCAGAAACTGGTAACCGATGGACCTGGAAAACATAGGAAAGGGCTTCAGACTTATTATGTCAAATGGCTGTGGCACAATCAATACTTCAAGTAGTCAACCAATAGGATTTTCTAGAAACCTGGGCAGAAGGCTAAAACCCTTTAATAAAGAAGAAGCAGGCCTTGTGTGGAATCCATTCACAGTTAATTTGACAAAGTACAGAGGTGTTAACAACACACCAGATAGAGTCACTCAACATCCATTATGAAAACCTGATGTGCCTGGTTTCTTGGGTTGGCTAGGCCTACAAGAGCTCTCAAACTGATCTGAAACCCAATTGGCTCCAACAAAGTATATACATAACCAGAACAGCATAGCAGGGAAGGAAAGTCAACACGACGAACTAAATTCTTGAAGGAATAAGTTATTTTATATTTTTTTTAAAAACCCCTCTAGATGTAATCATTGCAAAAAGAGAGCAAGTGTACAAGTGAGGACAAAAGGGAAAACATGTGCCGGCAGTGTAAAGAGAACACAACAGAAGAACAAAGTGAAAGAGGGGAAAGAAGGCTTAAAAAAAAAAGAGGTGCAAGATGTAGAAGAGCAAGAAGGAAATATTTCACAAGAACTATCTGACTTCCAGTGATGGAATGCGTGGGAAAAAATCCTGAAGGAGCTCCATTCTTAATGATTATTGTAAGCTTTTTTTGAAGAAGTTGGAAACACTCTACATTTTTGCCTTACTGAAGTTGTGCATTGTTTGCTTAAAAAGTTTCTTGCTGAAACGCTCAGCTGCTTCTTGTTCAGTTCATGGCTCCACATCCAGATCACTGCAATTAACGGATTCTTTTTGTGCTCAGATTCCAAGGCACCCACTCTCACTAACGCAAGTAACATCTTCAGCTATTCTGCTTCAAATCAGAGTACACCAGTGCAAGAAGTTACTTTTGTTGCAAAGATTACAAGGGTTCTGAATGCTGCAAAGACCATTGAGGTTCCTTTGCCACTATTGGATCCCATACTTTGAACCCCAAGAAATCTTAGATGCACAGAGGGCAAATGTCCTCTACAGGGGAAAAAAAAATGACCCAAGTTCTCAGTGTCAAAATTGATGATCTAGAGTCTACACAAAAAGCTCCTCATCATGATCTGCACACCAATGGGATCCTGAAGGATGCTGGAAGCAGTCATGGGCCCACTTGCTTAGCAGTTCCCAAAAACTCAATCTGACAAATGTTATGATGTGGCAGACGATGTGTGCCAGATGGACAAAATCCACAAAGGAAACTTGGTCACTCTATCACAACGGTTTTGCAATTTACTTATTACGAGATGTGTGCACTGAATTCACAAGTAATAAGTCCATCAGGACCTTTAGAGATCTTAACAATTAAATTAAAATACTTGTTAACAAAATGTAAAAGATTTCAAGCACGTACATAAGGCGACAATTACTTATCACTATAACTCCTAAAATTCCTAATTAACCTGACCCCCCAGTTACACACCCTTTAAGGCAACAGCTCAGAATAGATTTTAGATTTAAAACAGAACCAGCAAATTAACAAATTGACAGTGGAATTCCAAATGGATTTCCCCATCTTCAGTTTTGTTAAAAAGCTCAAAAGCTGGAGGCTTTATTAAGGCTATTTCACATACTCCTGTTAGATCTTACATGGCCTTCTGACACATAGCCTTTCATTCTTCTTCCTCTCTTTTTAATATGTAAATTCTATTGTTCCATATGTCTTTGAAACTGTAGCTTCTTCATAATATAAAAACTTTCATGTTGCCATATATTGTCAGTAACCTAGTAACCTTTGGGAAAAATAAACACATTCCTTAACCTTGCTTATCTGGCTAGCTGTAAACAGACTTAGATCCCTTTGAAATCCAAATTTCTTCACTTACCTAAAAATGCAAATTCCCTTCACACCTTTGACAGGAAGTATAATGATTTTCATAATTTCACTGGAATTTATTGTAGAGTAATAGTGGGGTCTGTGTCTATGGGTATATGTCTGTGTATGTGTGTGTGTGTGTGTGTGTGTGTGTGTGTGTGTGTGTGTGTGCACACGCGCGCGCACGTGTGAACTGAATTAAAGGCAGCTGGTCTGAAGGCTTTGATGTAATAGAAGATAAGCTAGGTTTGAAATGTTAAGTAGGTAAACATCGGTGTAAAGGGAACATTTGCATCTTTAAATAAACTAGACTAGATTGTTTTCAAAGGAGGGGTGAAATGTTTCACCTAACCAGGAGAAATTAAGAAACAGTGTGTTTATTTCTCCCAAAGATTACTGGTAAAATTGGTACTATGAGAGATTTTTATTATGAGAGAGGTAAAGTCCAAAGACATAGTGAAACATTTGAATTTGCATTCAAAGGGGAAAATATGGGTAAAGGAGAGACGGCTGCAAGCAAGGGAAGACATTCTAAGATCTAACAGCCTTCAGCCTCAAGCTGCTACGAAGAACTGAAGTTAACAAAACTTACTTTGAATTCAGCCATTTCAGGGTATTGTGTTACTTTGGGTCTGGGTCTTTAAGACCAGGGTCCCCAGAGCATTACCCTGGGTCTCTGGATTACTAAAGTGTTACTGGGAGTTCGATTAACTAGGGGATTTAGAAGTTATCAAAGTAGTAATTTGTAGATCTATGTTTTTTTGTATTCATTCATGGAATGTGGGCTTTGCTGGCTGGGCCCATTCCTAGTTATTGCCCATCCCTAGTTGCCCTTGTAAGAGTCAACCACATTTGCTGTGGGTCTAGAGTCACATGTAGGCCAGGCCAGATAAGGACATCAGATTTCTTTCACTAAGGGACATTAGTGAACCAGATGGGTTTTTAACATCAATTAACAATGGTTTCATGACTTTTAATTCCAGATTTTTATTAAATTCGAATTCCACCATCTGCCATGGTGGGATTCAAACCCGGGTCCCCACAGCATTACCCTGGATCTCTGGATTACTAATCCAATGACAATACCAATATGCCATCACCTCCCTTCTTCTATTAATAAAGGTTTAATTTAGTTTTGTAAGGAATCTATAAGACTTGGTGGTCTTCTTACTACTGAATTCTAGGAATGTAAACTCATCTCCGCTGATAGAGTTGTCCTTCCCCCTGCACGCCACTCCAGTCAAGTCATTCATGTGTGGAAACTTGATGAGACAAAATGAGACCTTATACAAGGAGAGCGGACAGCACACCAAAACAGCAGCTCTGCATGGGGCATCAGCATGCACACTTCCCATTCCTTTGGCATTATACACACCGTTTCTTTGTCAGGCAAGGCTCTCCTCCTTCCTGCACTCACTCTTATTGGCTGAGCAGAACTGTCCTTCAACATTACTAAACAGCATGAGAAGAGGGGATAAAGTTTAATCAGTCTCATGTTTACACACACAACTTTGCAGGCAGTGGTTGTAAATACTTAAAACTACTGCATGGGACATTATCTTATTTATTTTAGCTTTCAGAAACACCACCTTTGCATAGCAGTGTGCGTCAACATCCTGATTCACCTTCCTCAGCTGCAAAGAACCACCCAAAAAGCCTCTAGGAGGAAGGCCCCACCAGGAAAAGGAGGAGAACCAGCATACTCTCCCACTAGCTCCTTGGAGAATTCTAAGTGTATCTTCGGTAAAGATGTCAATCTATTCCTGAGGTTTGATGGCTGCCAAACTCTTGGTTTAGGGTTCTTCCTAAAATGACCTTAGTTGTAAGCCTGTGAAACAATTTGTGACATTGGAAATATGCAAGGCACTATATAAATAGAAATGCTTTCTTTCTTTACCTAGATTGTACCTTTGGTGATGCAGGTTCAATTATTGTTAGGGTCAGAACTTTACCTCTGACCATTGCTCATTCTCAAGATTCAGCTTGTCCCAGGTGAAGGTTTCTCCTCTGAGAGGTGAAGCTATTCCTTGAACTAAGACTTCATTTTTCAGAATGTCATCTGGTCCCTCCATATATTATGTTGGATCAGCAGGGACTCAATTTAGCAGTAAAAAAACTGAGACAAGAAGTACTTGCCTTTCTCTACCAGTGACTGGGGGTACTAAGGGAAGCAAAGCAGATACTGTGGCAAAACATGAAAACTATCTATGCTTTCCATTTCTCTCCAAAGAATTAGGAAATTGCCAAAGATTTGAAGGCCTACTCTATTTGGACAAATAGGGCTCCTTTTTCTCGTTTCCATCTGTTTGGCTGGTTGTTTATGATATGTTAATGCCCCTGAAATCCTCCAACATTTATTCTCAATTGCATCCCCATCTTCAGTTCATAGCAGTGTCCTCTATGTATAGATGGAGGAATTCAACTGTGTTCTTAAATGCATGTGATAGACAAGCTGGCTGCCAGCTTTGCTTCCCTTCTCCATGTGCCATAGGTACAAACATGTGTCACTGGTAGCAAGAATTAGTGCCTTACAATGCAGTAAATGGATGGTTGGCTCATAACCTCAGGTCAGCTCTCCAAAAGAGTGCGTGCTCTACTTCCCAGGATTGCACCAAGAACAAACAAGTACACTAGGGCAGGAGAAAGCTAAGAGATGGGAAGAGGGCCTGTCAACATCCAGTGGACAAGGGCAGCACTCCCCCATATGAACATAAAGGCAGCCCCATTACTACTACCCCTGTAACAGTTACAGCAATAATACTCAGGGAAGGTAAATTGTTTTAGTGGGTGGCCAAGAGCTGCATGGAGTCGGGGCTGCCAGATCTGACACTGCAGAAGTGGGGTCAAGCACTGGGTTAGTTTCAGGTGCATGGTGGGGAGAAAATAAATGGAGGAGGAGAGATACAAACAGAGAAAGATGCAGCCTTGATAGATGCCTGGCACTTTTTTTTCCTTTGTGTTTTAACAAGGTTGGTCTCGTTATATGGACTTGGGATCAGGTTGTTCCTAGGGATTGTGGTCTGTTTCTGAAATTTAACAAATCGAAGGAACAATTCGAATTGAATAAATAATGAATATTTACTTTTGCTGACTCGGGGATTCACTCAGAGGCGAAGATACAATCCCAAGGTTAATAGAATGCTTCTCAATTAGCCTTCTTGACATTATTTTATTCAACAATTCTTACCATGGATTTCTTACTTAGAAAACACATGTATTTTTCAGACAAAATAATTAACTTACACGTCTCACTGAAAGATGAGAGTCTGTATAGCACTTGTAAACACAAGCACATACAAGAATTTTGCTTGGTCAGCACATTCACTTCCTCTTTCCAATTTACTCTAACCACAGTTGTCCAACATGTGATTCTATGTAGCATGAATTCATAAAGACAACAGAACCTCTGTCAAGAATTTTACATACAATCAATTCAGACGTGAGGAAGAATGTCAGGAAGCACAAAGAGTTTGTTCAAGTGGCCAGGTGATGAATCAAAACCCTGCTTTTCTATTAACTAACTGTGAAAGACCCAGGCCAACACAGTAAATGCATTTTGATATTTCACTGTGGATCTTGCTCCTTTCCTCAAATCAGTACTATTTTTGAACAAGTTAATTTGCCTTATGACTTTGCATTACACTAAATAAGTGGTGCTTTATCCAAGTTTTCCACAGCCTTCCTTAACCCAGGAAGACTGTTATTACAAACCTGTATTCCACCACATTGCAGCGTATCAACCAACTGTTATATCAACTCCCGTAATGCTAATAATAGCACAGTTTATTTCTGAAAAATCTGACATATCAGCCCATTTCACTAAAGATACAGGCACTTACAATTGGATCAAAGGCTATATTTAACAAAAGACAATCTGTGATGCATCTCCCAAATTCTATACTAAAATCACTAACAAAAACTCACAAAGTATTGCATCGAATCCTGGGCACCACACTTTAGGAAAGATGTGAAGACATCAGAGAAGGTGCAGAACAAATTCACAAGAATCAAGTTCTTTATCTCTGGAACCAGTTACATCAAAAGATTGGGGAAGTTGAGACTGTTCTCCTTAGAAAAGAGAAGGTTCAGAGGAGATTTGATAGAGTTTATCAAAATCATGAGGGGTCTGGACAGAGGAGATAGGAATAAGTTTTTTCAATTGGTCAAAGGATCAAGATCCAGGAGGACACAGGTTTAAGGTAATTGACCAAAGAAGCGAGAGCAACACAAGGAAAAACTTATTGACATAGCAAGTGATTAGGATGTGAAATGCATTGCCCAGGCTGTGACAGAGGCAGTCAATTGAGGCTTCCAAAAAGGATATATAATTATCTGAAAATGAAAAACATACAGGGCTATGGGGAGAAAGTAGTGGGGCAGTGGATAGCACTAGGTGAACTGCTCCTTCAGAGGGCTAGCACAGACACAATGGGCCAAATAGCCTCCTTCTGTATAGAAATCACACTTTGATTCTAACCAGGTGTTACAGCAAAATGCTAAGTGCTAATGATAGTATTTAACCAAAGTCAGGCGACAAGGTATTTTCCATGCATTACTGCTCATACATAGAAACAAGTTCCAGGAAAGTGACTGTGTGGAACAATTAACCTGATTGAAAAACTAAGTGTGTAAAGACCAGGCTGGTTTGTGGTGTAGGCTAAGTATGTGGCAATGATTCCTTGCACACACTGCAATTGAGAGAAACTTTGGATAAGGAGCTGTACAGAGATAAACTGCTTGGCCTAAATAGCCAAGTGGTTATGGTACTGGGTTTGTAACCCCCAGATCAAGAGTTCAAATCTCACAATAGCAAACTATGAAACAATGTAACTTCATCTGAAACAGATGGAAACAGGTTTACTCAAAAGAGTATCAAGAGTTCAACTCTCACAATGGCAAACTATGAAACAATGTAACTTCACCTGAAACAGATGGAAATGTGTTTGTACTCAAAAGAGTTACAGAGATAAACTTACAAGGCTACTGGATAGAGTGGGGGAAATGAGACTGACTGAATTGCTCAACAGAGAGCTGACATGATCTTCTATGACTCTCTCTGACTGTAAATAGCTCAATTAGAGTGTTCATGCAGAGGGATATACAGTCATTACTTGATTAGCACAAACATTCAACTCAAAAATTTCTCGGAACCCAAAACTCTGGTTCTTTGTGAACTCAAGACTCAGTCTTAAATTCTTTCCATCTGTGCATCATTTGGGAAATAACTTACTTCAGTGCTTGAAATGCTCAGTAGAAAGCCAGTATTACTGTCTTGTCCTTGAGCTTTAGTTAACAGAAGTGATCGAACCAATGTTTCTGATGCTTCAATGTGCTCTCATCATGCACGCACACTTTTGATTTCAGTTATATAATAGAACAGTGCAATACAATATCTCTCAACATATGCCGCATTATCAAGGAAAAGGGAGAAAGAACAGTCTACTCGTTGGGTACAGCAAACAGATACACAGCATAATAGCCTTATAGAAGTATTATAGGGAATCATCAGAATTTAGCCTGCAGAGCCACACTTTGCAGAGGACTGACGCTAATCTGTTAGCTATGTGTGAATTCAAGCTCCACTCCAGAGACAAAAATCTAGGCTGACACTCCAGTACATTGAGTGAGTGTTGCATTGTCAGAAATGGCATCTTGCAGATGTAACTATAAACTGAGGCTCATCTGCCCTCTCTGGTGGAGCTGAGATCATCCCAGGGCAAGATTTTGAAGAGCAGGGGAGCTCTCCCAGGTGTCGGTCAATATTTATTCCTCAAATCAACAAAAAGACGACAGATTACCAGCTCATTATCACATTGCTATTGGTGAATCTTGCAAGGTGCAAATTGGCTGCCACATTTCCAACATTGCAGCAATGACTACACTTTAAAAGAACTTTATTGCTTGAAAATAATTTTGTGACATCCTGAAGTTGTGAAAGGTGCTATATGAATGCAGTTTTTTAAAATTTAGTTTGCTTGGAATTGCACAAAACTGGGCTTGCTCAACTAGTACCACTGCTGTCTCCCATTCAAAAGGTTGTGGAATCCAAGCCCCATTCCTTGGGCACATAATCCAAGTTAACATTAATACTCAGCCGAAGAAGGACTGCGGCATGATTTTTTCAAAATCAAATAAAAAACTAACTTCTTATTCAAGTCAGCAAAAAAAAAAATCCTTCCTTCAACTGCCAGCAAAAAAAGTTTGTTCATCTTATTTCTTTTTTTTTATTCGTTCAAGGGATGCAGGCAAGGCTGGCACATTGAGTCAACCACATTGCTGTGGGTCTGGAGTCATATGTAGGCCAGGTAGGGACAGCAGATTTCCTTGCCAATAGGGTGGGTTTTTAACGACAATTGGCAATGGTTTTGTGGTCATCAACGGACTTTCAATTCCACATTTTTATTGAATTCAAATTTCACCATCTGCTGAGGTGGGATTTGAACCTGGGAGAATTATCCCCAGAGAATTACACTGGGTCTTTTGGAATACTAGTTCAGTGACAAAACAACTATGCCACCACCTCCCCTATGTTCATTGATCCTTACTGGTCATGAATTGGCTGCTGTGTTTGCATACATCACATCAGTGATTGCAGTTTGAAAATAATTCACTGGTTATGAGCATTTAGGCATGTCCCAACAACATAACAAAGCACTATGCAAATACCAGTTCTTACGTTCTTACTGACTCCTGAACAGTTACATGCCTGAGAACAAACTATAACAGTTGGAATAGAAGTATTATTATTAGCACCACTTGAAAATAAACACGTGAAATTTTGGTTCAATTTACAGCACGTGTATGAACTGAAGCAAAAACTTCACCACAAATGAGAATACAACCTTGGCCATCAGAGTGACTTCACTCTCCTGCTTTAAGCAGGGTATATTCCAACTGAAAGAGAACAGATCTCAGACAGGCAGAGCCCAATACTATCTTCAAAGATACTGGATAGCACGGTACTGATGCGTTGATGCTGGGAGGATATTTCCCCTTGTGGAAGGGGCCAGAACTAGCTGACACAGTTTAAAAATTAGGGGTCTCCCATTTAAGACAGATCAAGAGAATTTTTTTTCTCTCAACGGGTTGCTAATCTGTAGAATTCACTTCCCCAAGAAGCAGTGCTGGCAGGTTCATTGTATATTTTTAAGGCTGAGTTAGATATGATTCTTGATTGACAAGGGAGTCAAAGGTTATAGGAGGTAGACAGGAAAGTCAAGCTGAGACCACAATCAGGTCACCATAATCTTATCAAATGGCAGAGTTAGCGCGAGGGGCCGCTTGGCCTACTCCTGATTCTTGTGTATTTTGCAGCAGAGGTCACTGAATAGCCACGTGGACTAGAAACCTGTCTAGTTTCCATTCATGAGCCCCAAGGTCATGAGGCTATTTTGAGCACGACCATCAACACTCAGATTAGCTAAGTCTGCCAGAACTTGGCTTTAACCTTTAAAGATAAAGTGTTATATTTTTCCGCTCGCATACAAAAGGGAGGGACTCAAGTTGGATTTTTTTCTTTGCTTAAACTGAGGCACGCACACATCCCAAGGTATTTTTACTGCTCTTGTGAAAGTTAAGAATCTTTATTTTATTTCTCTCTCCACCACCCCCCCCAAACACACACACACACACAAACACACACACACACCCGCAAACTGGATTTTACATTCAGAATATACAAGGTTAGGTAATTGGAGAGTCAATTACACACCTTTCATCCTCCCTGCGGTACACACAATCCGAGCTACAAAGGGTGACCAGCAATAACAGTGGCTACCACACAAGAAAGTTTCATCCGCACCCAATGCTTTCTTGTTTTCAAATGCCTCCCTGGCCTCATCCCTATCCATCTCAGTTACCTCCTTCAGCCTTACAACCTACCCACCAACCCCCCCAGCCCTGCTGCAGTAAAAGCACCTGCTCATTACCTGACAACCTGCCCTGCCAAGAATGTAAGAGAAACTGTTCCTTATTATGCCATGTTCCTTCTTCAAACTAATATGTAGACCTCATGGAGCTGCTTAAAAGGCTTTTATAAAATAAAGCAGAAGTCTCTCATCTGGGGTGATAACGCTTCCAAAATGTGATTATAGTTACATGAACACATGAAATTATCCTTATTTTATGGATCACTAATTAGAAAAGGATATTTTATCATAGTTATGAAACATTTGGCTGCAAAAGATCGTTTGACTGAGACTTTGCTTGATTCCTTACCCTATTTTTGAGGAGTTCTGCTGCTCTACAGTTTTTTTTAATCAAGTAACATAACTTCCCAGTCAAAGTAAGTGGATAAGCAATTTACTCCCTCTTAAGATACTTAATGACCTGGGAATCCATGAGTAATTGGGCTCCCCTATATTTATTACTGCCAGCCGACGACCTCCACATAGCTCAATGATGTTGGTAACCAGGATTCCTTTCAATAAAGCACTCAATAATACAGAATAAATCTACTATAGCAACCTATGTTCAGTCAGATATCACGCACACTGGTCAGAAACCTGGGAAGGCTGTTCTTGTTTTCTCCACACCAACAGGCAAGAGATACAAGAAAGTGACACTAACAGATGTGAAGATATGTCCTGCCACACTGGAAATGTTGAGCTTTTGTATCTAAACTTCAGGATGCCCATTTCTTGTCAGATTCTGCACTCATACTGTCTACACATTACAGGGTTACCGTGGAGTTTTTATGCCCATTCTAGTGTCAGCCATACATGGAATGTCCTGGTCTACAATTGGGTTTGCTCATGATTTACCCAGATGACTTTTTCCATTGTCCCTATGAATAGTGGAAACATGCAATGACATTTCACTTGTGAAACAGGAAGGAAAAACTTCTAGCCTTTAGTTTGATACCGCACCAGAAGATGTGCAAATACATATATTACATCTATTCATTACAAAACATTTACTTGAGAGAAACAGGCCATTTATGTTACTGTTTATGCTCTTATCCTTCTTCATGTAACCCCATCAGCAAATTCTTCGACACTTTTCTCCCTCACATTTATCTCACTTCCTATTAAATCCATCTATGTTCCTAATTAATACAATTACACTAGTCCTATTCTTTAAGTAGCCAAGTTACAGTTATTCACTTCTTCACTGCTGATTATTGCTTCCAAGCATTATTGTTTGATTTTGGATGTGGTGTACGCTGCTGTACAGGCAGTTTAACATCGTTTTCAGTAGTTGTTCCTTTCGCTTTGTTTTTAGCAGTCCTTTTACGCTTATTTTATAACTATGTTTGTTTTTTTGACATTTACACTATCCTTGTTCCTTGTCTTGACCTAGCCTTTGCCTTCATGTCCTATTTCTTTTGTCTTCAGGCAATACAGAAACAAATGAATTAAGGCAGCCAGAATGTGTGTGGGGATGAGAACGCTGGCAGGGAGTACAGATTACACATCTAATACGTTGCTGTTAGTTACACAACTATCTTCCAACTGAAACCTTAAAAAGGAACTGGACAATACCCTGGGATTGAATATGGCATTTTCACTTCTGAGACACAGGGCTGAATGTATTCCAACTCAATGCAGTTGTCTTCTCATTTCTCTAGCATATTCAAAGTTCCTATGTCAAAAATGAATTTGGTAATCTCCAACTGGTTCCTAATGCACAAGTACAAAACCACTTTAAATTTCACAATCAACTTCTCATTGTATTTGGAGCAATTACAAAGATGGCTGTTGTAACTAAGGGAAAATGATGCACTGGTGCAGCACATGATGCTCTTCTGAAAATGGACACTATGATATTGTTGTGCACACTAGATAGAGCTTCATGCTCCATCTAATTGTTATGTATGATCACTGGTCACTCGATGTTGGCACTGGTTTCTAAAATGGTCGTGTTTTATTTCCCAAACCTGAGTGTGGTCAGCTCAATGGGCATTAAATGCCTAAAAAGAACTTGTAAAAATACTGGTTTTAAAACCACCTTTCATTTCAGCTGCTTTTTCCCTGTAGCTGCTGACATTTGCTGGGGTACCTGTGATAGCCTGACCAATTGACAAGTCTTCATATGAGAGATCAGACAGAGTGTCAGCAGTCTATTGTACCATAGCGAACGTCAAAACTTAAACTGATATATTCTTGATATATACGTGTATTTCCATGCATTTACTTAATGTATCTCTACATCTACTTTCCAACTTTGTGGCTGAATCTTTTCCCTCTCTCTCTTAGTGTTGTTAATGGCCATTCCTTAGCTGCTGCCCCAGCCAAGATCAGCCAATGCAGCAGAGACCAGTAATCAAACTTGGGGCCTTGTTAGTGCTTCATTGGGCAGTACCTTGATCCAAAAGTTGATCAGAAAACTTTGAAAAGAGCCCTGAAGAGCAACAAGCATATAATCACACATACAAGCCAGATATCTTCCACAAAATTAACATTGTTCCCATCAAAACAGCATCACCAGCAGTCCGTTTCCATTGATCATGACATTCATTTTCTTAGCTGATTGGAATTTTTCTCCTCTAACCATCGTTGTCTATTCACATAGCCATGGTGCCAAGTCCAAAGAACAAGAGCTATTCAGTCATTCCCAGTGGTGGCGAAGTTAAGAATCACAGACATCGATACAGTGCTCCAGAGTGTGGGCAGGTGAACATCTTGTGAACACTTAGTTGTGACTATTTGAATTACCAGTTTAAACTGACATTGCATCAAGAGGAAAGCTCCACATGACTGCAGTCAGCATCAAGGCCTTTAAGAAATTATCTATGGATCAACAATGTGCAGATGGTATACTTCTTCCCTGCCCAGTTGAACTGTAAACCACTACTTGCTGGTCTGCAGACTTTTTTTAAAGCATAAGAAAGGTCTTTGGTTAAAGGATCGCATGGTGCAAGATTTCTTGACACATATTTCAACAAAATAATTTTTTTTGTAGCTCTTCCTCTGAAGGTTTTGGTTACTCAACACAGGATGGCAGAAGGTTGTCAGGTAGCTACAAAGCATTAACTCAATGACATGAAAAACCACAAGAGCAAAGCTTCAGAATTTTAGCAATGCTAGCAGATACTCTTTCACTTTTCTTAAAAATAGTCTGAACAGTATTTTATTCAACAACTTATCAGGTAAAATCCTGTACATTTTTCTTTAAACTTTCAACAAAAACTTTCCAACATGAGCAGCTTTGCTTTTAAATTGCTGACAGCAAATTATTGATAAATACACAACATTCTTTATACAGAATGCATAATAATACAGGCTTTTCTCCCCACCTCTCATACAAGCAGCAGCAGTAACCACAGCACAGCAAACACCATCAAGTACCAACAAACTTCATGCTCTACCAAAAATCTTTCACAAGCACAATCCGCATGCACACACAGAGGCCTGTTTAGCCTCTATCAGGATTAACAGGCCCACTTACAAATAGAATATCCCCACTTCATTCCTACATCTCGTAACTATGTTGAATTCCACTGGGTTGATTCACAGCCATGGTACTCAGAAAAGCAGTTTGTCATCTCTCAAGTTTCAGCATTATTTTGGAGCAACAAATGTTGCTGATGACAGCATGCTTCTGTATCCTACATTGTAATTTTTTGCTGTTTATTTCTTACACAGAAGCATTGTGGCAAAACAGCAAATAGAATGAATGATTTTGGGGTAGGACTGGGGGTTGGGGAACGAAGGACTTTGGTTAGCGGTCAAGGGCACGATAGGCCCCTCATGTTAACAGACTTGTTCGTTTAGACATAAGTACTTCCATCCATGCTCCCTCAAGGATTTCATAGGTAAATGTCCCTCAACACATAGCATTGAATCAGACAGACCAAATGAAGATGATCCCTGTGTACCAATTTGGCTGAAATCAGTGCCATAATTGGCCTCACCGACCCAAAATTAGGCAGCAGAAATTGGCAGTGTTTAAAACTGATTTTAAAAATTTGTTTAGCATTTAAGTTATGAATATTAAATCAGTCTGACAATTTTGTTCATTGGTCACGTCTCCATTTCCTCAATACTAATTGGTTCCTTTTGATGTTTGCCATTTGTCATTTTGCAAAATGTTTCGTTCCCCATTTACATTCCAAACTAATATTTTATCCAACCACATTCCAGCAGAAAGATATTCTCTAGGATATAGCCACCATTCCACTCTATCCCCCAGGAACAGACTGAAAGGCAAGTGTTTAATGAAGGCTTGCAAGTTCTGCACCGCATGGATTATCATAAACTCCTCAGAACCAAATATGGATGAGCAGCAAAGCCTCCAGCAATTTACAGCATTGTGGACTTTCAAAAATCTCAAACTGCACTGAGAAAGGAACCTGCGCTGGACACTACATGAAGCTACAATAGTCTGCATGCTGCATTAGGATGGGTTTCCTCGACATCTGCCCGCCAGATACGCAATTCAATATCCAACTTGCCCTCAACCAACAAGCAAAGGAATACAGGAGAACAGATATTTATAAAAAGAAAATAAAACCTGTGTATGACTAATCATTTTACATCATTACATCATTAATCCATCGTTACATGTTGAACTGGGATGATTGCCACAAGCTCTGTAAAGTAATCACTACATGCTCAACAGCAATACATTTGCAGTGCATATGTTTTTGCACTGATGTACAAGTAAGAACCACAACAGAACAACATTCACCATAGAAAAAGTGTGGCTTATTACTTTTGATGACAGAGCACAGCAATAAATGTTAAAATAATCAGAACACGTTCCAAAATTTAGTCACGGTTCCTGCAATTTGAAAAAGGATCCAGGGAACAAATGCTGGTGTTGACTGCACTCCAAGTTCCTTCAATATCCACTTTGTTTCCTTCCAGTTTCCATTAATATGATTATTGAAATACTGGGTCTCATCAATTCACTTTTTAGACATTTCTGTCAATATAGCACAGGCCACAAGGACCAGAAATTAACAGTGCATTCACACCACAATAAATCTGGAGCAAAAACCAGCTGTGAAAGCCCAAAGTGGCTCAGAAACAAAATAGGGCAAGGCTTCGGTGTGGAGTGAGTAACACTCCACTCTCAGATCAGGGCCCAAACACAGGAGTTAACCTGCAATTTCACCATAACTGCAGCAGTGAGAAGTTAAACCACTTCATGCCCACGCTGCGCTGGTTTGCAGCAAGCAAAGGTGTGGCCTTACCGCCAGGATTTCTCCCAAACGCTATGCTTTGGTAGTGTCTGCGTGACCAATAAGCTCAACAGAGGACAGATGCTAACCCTAAATGAGTCCTGTCACCTTAGCCAACACCTTGGAAATAGAATGGAAAAGGCTCAGAAGAAAGTTGCAAGCCTCGAGTAAACACAAGCCAAAAATAAAAAAATAAAAATCAATCCAGTATGAATTACAGGTTCAGAGAATGGGGGAGCTGCTCTTCCAAAGCACTATTTGCTAATACCATAAAAATTAGCGACGTTCATTTGCCCAACACGAAGCAAAAGTTACGGCAATTGATACATGTAGTAGGAATCTCAACTGTCCTTTTTGATATATGATGCTAATATATACAGTGATTCTACCTTCTATTTTTTTCAGAGACATTATTCAAATAAACTGATGTACTTTTCATTAAAACTGATCAACAATTTGGGGATGTGCATACAGGGGTTATCTACTGCTTTGTTAAAATAGGATAAACTAATCTGCAAAAAGGTCCACATTCACGTGCTCAAAAATAAACAGGTTTAGAGATAATTACCCCTCCATGCTTTGGACATGACTGATATATTCAGAGAAATTTTTAAAGTAATAATTTGCAGGTTCAGACTGGACGTATACATGCTCAATCCCTTTCACTAGCCATAACAAACAGACCGGCAGGTGAAGTGACAAATAAAGAAGATCAATCAAGTTAGAACACCAACTCGTGTCTCCTGATTGTGGTCCAATTGAGGCCTTGCCCGTAGTCTGGAAACAACAATAACTTGCATTTATATAATGCCTGGGAGGTAGTAAACCATCACAAGGTGCTTCGCAGGAGCAAAATCTGACATCAAGCCAAAGAAGGAGATGTTGAGAGAGATGACAAGAAAGCTTAGTCAAAGAGATCAGTTTTAAGGAGAGTTCTAAAGGAGAAGAGGTGCAGTGATGGAGAGGAATTTCTGAGTTTAGGGAAACAGGAGATGAACACATGACTGCCAGGAGTTGGACGAACAGAGAGGGGGGGGATGTGCAAGATCTAGAGTTGGAGGTGCACAGAATGCTCAGTGGGTTGTAGGCCTCAATGAGGTTAGAGATAGGGAGGGGTGCAGCCGTGAAGAAATTTGAAAACAGGATGAAAATCTTTTCAAATCCAGGTGTTGCTGGACTAGGCACCAATATATGTTGGCAAGCGGAGGGATGATGGGCAAGTAAGAATTGGCATTGTTTGATTGTGAACAACAGAATTATGGATGAGCTAAAGTTGATGCAAGGTGGATGATGTGAGGCTAGCAAAGAGTACTGGAATAATCTAGACATGAGGTGAGAAAAGCTTGGATGGGGGTTCAGTTGCAGATACTCTGAGGTAGAAGCAAAGATAGGTGATGGTACAGGGGTGAAAGCTGTCTTTGTCAATGAGATGGCATGGGCTTAGAAGCTCCGTTTAGGGTCAGACAAGGAACAGAGATTGCAAATGGTCTGGTTGACCAGGGTGGTGAATGGAATCGCTAACAATGGCTTGGGTCTGCCCAATGTCTAATGGGGGAAAATTGCACATCAACTGGGATTGGATGTCAGTCAAACAGTCTGAAAACACAGAGGCAGACGAAGTGGTGGTGAGGTAGAGCTGTGTCTTGTCAGTGCACATGTAGAACATGTCATCTAGCAGCAGCATATAGGTGAGAATGCAAGAGGGGCAAGGATAGATCCACAAAGGACTCCAGAGTTAACAGTGCTGGGTCAAGAAGTGAAGCTGTTGGAACAGATTCTTTGTCATTAACCTTGCACTGTGGACCAAGGTGAAATCAGTTCCACTCTGGGCAACGGTGGAGAGGACAGTTAGACCAACTGTGTCAAAGGATGCTGAGAGGTCCAAGTGGACAGAAAGAATTCCAAAATATATATACAATTTAGAAACAGCATTGTCAATAAAGAAGTGTTCTGTGAATTAGTTTATGACTTCACTTGGTTGCAATACTATGGAGTCAAGCACTGATTAGGATTATTTTTTTTAAATTTTACACCATTGTTGGAAGATCTGTGTAATATGAAGCTGTACCTGGACAACAGGATTTCCACAAATTATTTTGCATTCTTCAGGCTCCACCTTGACAGTTTTATGTTCCTGGCTCTCAGCGCTGGCAGAATCATGCTTATTCCTTTTCTTTTTCTCCCTTTTTTGTTTGCGGGCCACTGTGGACTCAGCAGCCTGAGCCTGCTGTTCATTCAGGAGATCCCCACAGAGTGAGGACTCAAATAGTGCCTTCCCGTTATGGTAGGTTTTAGTGATACGCAGTTTAATCTCTGGAGAGCCTGTCTTCTTTGGGGTGACAGGTTCAGGAACAGGTGGAGACGGCGCTTTCTCCTGAATCTCAGGCTGTTTCACCAAGTAGTTTCCCCCTGTATAACAGTCAGTGGAACCAAAATTCCTATAAGTTCCATAGCCATTGGCAGATCCATTGGGGAGCTGAGAGTATGCTGGGCATTTGTTTGTTGTTTCATACATGTTAACACTTGAGTAGCCATTGGTGACTGGTGGGACTGTATCAGCACCAGAAGCAGGAAAGATAAACCCTTGCTGTAGGGAAGCCTCATAGGATTGCCCTCTGTCTTCCCTAATGCCACTGCTGGCATTCAGAACATCAGGAACCTGCCTCATATTGGCTGAATCAATAAGTTGTTGCGGCAGTTGAATCGTGTTTCCCATGATACCTTTCATGAATGTGAAGGAGAGATCCATCGTGTTGCCCCCGCATCCTCAACTTTCCCTCTCTCCTGTTGAGCCTATGAAACAATGACAAAAAAAACACCATTATTCTTCATGCATTCCAGCAATTCATAACAGAATTCGAGCTAAAAAGAGCACAATTTACACAATGCATAACTCCAAAAGATTCAATAAATGCACATCAACTCATATTAACTAAGGCAAGATTATCATGACTGTTGACACCAGTCATTTGAATGGTTATGCCATGAACACTCATTAACTTGCATTTAAATAATGCCTGGGAGCTAGTAAAACATCACAAGGTGCTTAACAGGAGCAAAATTTGACCAAATCTGACACCAAGCCAAAGAAGGAGATATTAAGAGAGAAGACAAGAAAGCTTAGTCAAAGAGGTCAGTGTTAAAAAATGTCCTAAAGGACAAGAAGGAGGTGAAGAAATAGAAAAGAATTCCTGAGTTCAGGGAGATGGAAATTGAAGACATGGCTACCAACAGTTGGACGAACAGAGACGGGGTGATGTGCAAGATCTAGAGTTGATGGCGCACAGAATTCTCAGCAACATGTAGCCCTGAATGAGGTTACAGAGATAGGGAGGGGGTGCAGCCATGAAGAAATGTTACATCAAACTGAAAAGAATCGGAAATTTCACCCACAACCCCCCACATCTAACATTATCTGATCTGACAACTCAATGAATTGCCATAAGACACATATATGAAAATTGCTTTCCATTGTGATGCCAAGATTTAAACATGTTAACTGTTTCGAGAAATATTTTTTTAAATTATTCATAGTAATGTTGGTACAGAAGGAGGCCATGATGTTTATTATGCCAATACCACTGCTGGTTCCAATCAAAGACACTTCCTTTCATCTAACCACATTGGGACCTGTTCCTATGTTAAAGATGCTATATAAATGCGTTGTTGTTTATTCCCACTGCCTGGCTCTTTCTGCACATCGTTTCACATTTCTCTTGTTCTGCTGTTCCCTTTTAAATATTGCTATTCATTTGGCTTCAATAGCTTCTTGTGGTAAAGCAGTCTACATATTAACTCCTTGAAAATAATTCCTCTAATCTAAGTTTCTGCATTTTGTTGCTGACAATCAACAGAAAACATCCAGCACTATTTATGTTCTCAAACTTTTCCAAATTCTGAGCATTCTGTTAGACCCATCCCCAACTTTCTCTGCTCCAAGAAATTCTATTTTTTCTCATTGTTGTAACTTCCATTGCAACTTCCTTCTATCTTATTCTCATTCTTGTAAATTTATGATTTTCATTGCTTAGACGGTGTCTCTCATGAGGAGCTTAAGACTCCCTGCAGTGCTCCCAAATATAATGAAACTGGAATAAAAAGAAACATACAATGGATCCTTAAGTTAAGTGTTCATTCTGTTCCACATTTCCATCAATAATCTCACTATACAAGTAGTTACCACACAAAGACAGCTCCATTTAGCAACATCTGCCAGCCCATTCCACTCCCTGCTGCCAGACAAATGGCTTGTACCAAACTGCTGTCAACAGAAAAGTAACTGAGATCAGGAATTCACAATGATATGGCCCAGAGTAGAAAGTCATTTGTGAAGTTTATATTCTCGTGAACCATTTTTACTTCTGTGGAACTGCAATGCTGACTCTCATGATCTTGCGTATGTTGGAAACAAGCACACAGAAAACATTCCAATGAAAATAAAAGTGCCTTAAATTACTGATCGGCTTGTGAAGCCCATTTCAAATAGGATTTTTTCTTTCTCCAAGTCACTGACATGACATGAGAAATCAGTAATGACACAGAGATGCAACATAAACTCGACCTTTTTTGGTTATGTGAGGTGGTGCTTGGGGTGGAGGGATGTGGATAAGAGTGTGGGAAATGAAGGAGTAGGAACATTAGACAATAAGAAGTGATATCAGCGCAGAACTATTTGCCAATAATCTTCAAAGGAAAAGTGGAGGGAAAAAAAAAACATATACCATTACCAACTTCAGACTCCCATATCTGATTATCAAATACGAAACTAAAATATCAAACCCAGCTATGAGGATTTATCCAGCGTACTTTGTGGTTTAAGCTAGTGGGATTCTGGGTGCAGTCCCTGGAGAACATTTCCCTCAAATCACTGCCAATAAACGTCAGAAGTGAATGCCTGCTCAAAACATTTCTAAACAACATCAGTGAAATCAGTGTACTGTACTGTGCTGTGCTTCCTCTTTGCTCCTCCTTCACACGCCTAGTTATTCATTCTGTGTGCGTAAGATGTAAGAAGAGGAGACTGCCAGAAGCTTTTCTATTTTTAAAAATGACATCTAAAAACAGCACGGCAACAACACAATTTACGGCAGCACTTAAACAACAAAGATGCAGCCAGTAATGCAATCAACAGCACAAAGATCAGCTGCAGTCTGTATCGCTATCAAGGAGGGAGGGGTGACTTTAGGTGCATACATGTGACATGCAACAGCAGATTCCAATAAAACAGGGACAACAAGCAAAATTCAAATTACAACAAACAAATGAGGAAAATGTAAAACAAGCGGCCGAAAAGCAGAGGTTCTCAACACCATTGTGCAAACGCTGAATTTTTCAAATATATGAAACTAAACAATGGAGGGAAGGCCCAGCATAGGTTAATTTTTTATTTCACACAACACGTTTCTGCTTGGATCATTTACAACTGACATACATTTCCCCCAGCACAAGATTAGAGACTTTGCAGCATTTTTTTTTGCTTTTTATTTGCAAATGCACAGCCATCAACAGTTAAGAAACAAAAAGTAAATGTTCTCTGGGTGGAGGCCTCATCAGACATACCAGATATGTTACAATAGACTTCAACTGGCTAATTCACAAGGACAATTAAATATCAATGTCCACACTTGACAAATTAGTACGTGAAAAAGTAATGCATATCAGCCTTATGGATTTTATTCAACTACCAATGAACCCTAAGGGAATTTCCTCCCTAAATTTCAAATTGTGTTTCCCCTCTTAAGGCGGTCCTTAAAACCAAGCTTTTCGGTCATCTGCCCTAATATCTCATTGTGTCCCTTGATGTCAAATTTGGCTTGATAACACTCCCATGAAGTGCTTTGGGACATATTATGTTAATGGCTTTCTATAAATATTTCTGTTGTTGAGGCTACAGACTTGTGAAAATTGACCTCTCAAACTTCAAACTTGGTATTTTGAAATGCCTCCTTCAAAAAAATTGAAGTCTTGATGTTTGACTCATATACTGTACATCTATGGATAGCACTTGATATGCATATATAACACGTTGTGAATCAAAATTCAAAAGCCAGACTCAAGCCCTTTCATAATGAACTGAACCCTGTCAATGCTTCTTCCATCATTTTAAAATATCACAGCATGCTGTCATTCCTTCAGTCAATTCTCAGTAGTGCAAAGCTTGCATCATAATGGCATCTTCATCATGGAAGACATTGCATTGCTGAATATATTTTAAATTAACTCACTAAATTCCCATTAGCTTTTTTAAAAAAGGGATAAGATAAAGAAACAGTACTGACCTACACCAAATGAATTTAAATCATAGGTTGACATTTCTGCCATCAATCTACCTTTCCATTCTGATATTTTTACAGAATTCCCAACTGATCTTATTCAAGTGAATAAAAACATCTAAACAGACTTAATGGGTTAATGTACCACTCAATCCCCAGGTACCAAGCAAGGTCCTCGGGCTATACTAAACAGTCTACTCAATATAAAGTTGCCTTATTCAAACTGCAGTAATTCTCTCTTTTAAAAAAAACAATTTAAACTATTGACTGATTCATTTTTTGAAACAATTTGCAATTATCAGAAGTAGACCGAGGTCTAAATGGAGATGGTTAGTTTGGTCAAAGTGACAGTAGTGACACGACAGTTGGCTTCAGGGGTTACAAAGTGGATGGGGGTAGAAAGAAAAAGAAATTGAATCTCATCAGTGCAAATGCTTCCACACAGCAGTGGCTTCAAGAGAAAGAGAGAAAACTGGGTTGTGGCGTGCAGAGAGAGGGCGAGAAGGGCAATGAAAAATCTCATTAAACAGTTAAAAGCTGCAAAAATTTACATCACCAAATAATATTGCAAATGATGGATTGCTTTAGTGAGCAATGCTTGCATATTTGTGGTGATAACTGCAAAACGGAGCATAAGGAAAAAAATGAAGGCGTTGGAAGCACTGCATGTCATCAAGTAAAACAGTGATCAACAATCTTTTACGTGGAATAAGAAAGTGCTTCATCATCAATGCTGGTCTACTTTAATTAGAAAACATTGGTGCTGACATTTCTCTCTTTCCCCTCCCAAACAACACTGCACGTTTTCCGTGCTCAAAAAGGGTTGAAAAGAAACCTGCTCACAGATGTGTACTAAGCAGCTGAGCAGCTTGTTGGTGCATGGAATGACTCAGCTGCTCACGTTCCCTCCCTCCCCACAGGGAGCCAACAAGAAGAGGGACTTGCGTGATTTCTGACTATGAACCCACATCCTTTCTCTCTGCATCATCTGCCCTATTCAGCCAAAGCATTTTAAAGCATCACAAAGGTAGAACAGATACATAGAAAACTGACCCTGACCATATCCTTTCCTTGGGGATGAAAGAGAATTGCCTTCTCAAATAAACAAAGCAAAACCTGGGCCTCTTCTAAAATGTCATCGGAGCCATTCGGAAAATTGTAGCACCAGCGTTATCAGAAAGGCCAAGTCTAGTTCTGGGGACTGTAAACCAGTCATCATGCCACTCAACGAGCATAATGCTATTTAGTGAAAGTACATCACCTGAGTATTAAAACTTGTTCTATCAAAAACATGACATTATGAATCATTTTTAGCCTCCAATTTTTGGACAAAGAGCATCTATGATTTGTTGCTTTGCCATGAAAGAAACAGTCCAACATCCTAAATTGAGGCTGAAAAACATTACTGAGGCTCCACTGGTTTGGATAATACCTTTTCGGACAAGCTAATAATTATAAAGCTTCTGTCTAATTTCAGCAATCACTTGGTACCCACTCTTGAATGAATTTTAATCATCATGCAACAATCCAATTCAGTGATGCTTCACCATACAGAAAACCTACAAGCTCACAGTTTCATATTATGTAACAAGCTTTTTTAAAAAAAACTTTCTCAGAACATACACTATTTGATGCTGCCACTTTGTTGCATTTGGAGTCCTGAACTGTATGGTTTTAAAAGCTTCAGTGAGCACTGAAGGCTGACTAAGGGTTTTAAATAATGCAGTCTTTGGTAAAGAGCTATGTTGCAAGAGGCTTTATTTCCTCCCTCAACATTTTCTCATGGGGCAGCCATTTCATGCTGGGCTATGAGTCCACAGGCAGTCCGCCAGCATCTCATCAAAATAACCTTCACTTAAATATGAACCAAGATAACAAGTGTCAGCTTCCAATGTCATCCAAGACGTCATTTGTGTATAAATAACTACAGACTCAGGAGTATTTGCAAAGCATGCCAGAGACAGCCAGTGGTAGTACCATCTACCACATGGCTGCTTTGGTGAGAACTAGGCCAATATGCCACACAGAGCTTCTATATGGATAGGCAACACCTGACGGGGAAATCAGGAAGTGAGATATTTGACATCTCACATTCAGAGTTATCTTCCAGCCGAGAAATTTGCTTAATTTGTTAATGCCTCACTAGAATCAGACAACTTTACACATCACATATATCTCTACATTCTCTCATGTGAATTATTTCATTTGTTACCATAAACACACAAAGCTTTAATGAGTCAATTTAGGAAACAAGTATCGGTCAGAAAATCTTTAACAACTCACAAATAGAATGGTTAGAGGGTGCTGAAAAAGATGGGGAGGTGGGGTGGGATTGTGAGGAAGCAGGGCTGAAGAGGGTCCGTAAAAGAGATTTCCTTGTGAAGGCAGAGGGCAAGACAGAGGTACTGAATAAGTACTATACTGTCATCACAAGAGGACATCGCCATTGTCACAGCAGAAGGAGGTATTAGAGAAATTGGGTAGGATAATAATAGATAAAGAGGGGGTGTTGAAAGGGTTAGCAGTGATCCAAAGTAGCAATGTCAGATGGGATACATCCAAGGTTGCTGAGTAAAGTAAGTAAAGGAGGTGGTGGGTGCTGCAGTCACAATCTTTCAATTCTCTTCGGAGATGGGAATAGTGCAAGAAGACTGGAGGTTTGTAAATGTAACACCCCTGTTCAAGAAGGGATAGCCAAGCAAACATCGGTCAGTAAGCCCACCGTCAGCGACGAGGAAGCTTTCAGGGACCATAATCTGGGAAAAGAAGATCTGTCACTTGGAAAAGTGTTAATTAACAAGTGGCTACTTGTATGCATTTGGTTAAAACAAACTGGGTCGGATTCTGTTGTTTGATGAAGTAATGAAAAACATCAATGTTCTGCATACAGACTTTCAAAGAGTGTTTGGAAAAAATGTCACATTTTAACAAAATAAACCTGTCAACAAAATTGTAACCCCTGGTATTTGAGGGGCAATGGCAGTGCAGGGACAAAATTAGTTCAGGAACAGAAACCTGAAAGTCATGAACAACTGAATTTCACACTGAAGGGATGTGTACATAGTGATGTATCCCAGGAATCAGTATTCGGATTAGAGCTTTTTTTGATAATGTTAACAACCTGGACTTGGGTATACAGCAACAATTACAAAGCTTGTGCATAGTATGAAACCGGAAGTGCAGTTAACAGTGAGGAAGATAGTGGCAGACTTAAGGGGGCTACAGATAGACTGATGGAGAAGTGTGAAATGATACATTTTGGAAGGAAGGAGCATGAGAGGTATTATAAATGAATGCTACAATGTTAAAGGGAGTGCAGGAACAGAGACTCTTATTGGGGGGTGAGGCATAGGTTTGTCTTTACAAATCTTTCAAGCTGGTTTGATGAGTTGTGAAGGCTGTTTAAAAAAATCATTCAGGATTCCTGGTTTTATAAATAGAGGCACTGAGTACAAAAACAAGGAAGTTGTGCTACACCTTAGTAAATCACTTGTAAAGCCTCAGCTGGAGTATTGTATCCAATGACACTTTAGAAAGGATGTCAATGCCTTGTGGAGGCTGCAGCAGATTTACCAGAATAGTACCAGTGATGGGGGACTTTTGTTATCTGGAGTGACTAGATTCACTACTGTAAAAACATTTTCAGTGTATGCTAAGCAGAGGTTTAATAAAGGTATTCAAAATTGAGGGGTTTTGATAATGTAAATAGAGAGAACTTGTTTCTACTAGAAGGAAGGTCAGTAACTAGAAGGCACAGATTTTAAGCTATTTTGCAAAATGACCAGAGGAGAGATGAGTTTTTTTTTAAGTTATGATCTTTAATAAATTACTTGAAAAGGGGATGGAAGCAGAATAAATAATTTTCCAAAGGGAATTGAATATATACTTGAAAAGGGCACATTTGCATGGCTATGGGAAAACAGCAGAGGAGTGGGACTACTAGAGAGCTCTTTCAAAGAGTTGGCACAGGTACCATGAGCTAAATGGCCTCCTTCTGTGCTGCATAAATCTAAAAAGCAAGTCTGCAAAATAAATCAATAGATTTTTTTTCAAAAAGTTTACAGCCACATACAAGTTCACAATTAAACTTTTTCTATTTCATTAACTGCATCAGCAAACATCAGCTTCTGTTCATAAACATTCCTCCCCTTACTACTTGTTTTTCCCAAATGACAAGTGTTACATTTTAACTGTTAGCTTCCAAATGCACGCTGTTAAATGAACATCAAAAGTGAACAAGGCAGGAACATCACCTGCCAAAAGTACTTTTTGAATAATCTCTTGGACAGCTCAGACAGATGAGAGTTTACTCCCTCCCCATCACCCCAAATCTAAGAATTTCAATTTTTTTTTTAAATCAAGATAGAAATTTCAATGTCTAAACACAGGAGCAGAAGGAATGGTATGGGGGAGGAATAGAATAAATGCTGAATACCAAGTAATAAAACTACACTGAAAGACAAGTCATATTGTAGGATTTGGATATAAACTTCATTTTACGTCCTCAGTCAATCAGCAGGAGAGAGACAAGTAGTAGTAGCAGCAGCAATATGGCTGCCACTGCCCCTTTAAATCCAGCATTGTACCTTTTTCCCTTCCCAATCCTCCTCATCAACACCCCCCACCTCCCCATCCCCATCATCCAGCAAAGGAAAACAAACAACACCACCACCACCCCTTCCAACACACCCACCACCACCCCGCCCCCCCCCCCCCCCCCAATCAAATGATCATTATGTAAAAATATGAAATGAGAGCTGAGTGTCTGAGGAAAAAAAAATCTCCTGAAAATAAGAGGAAGAGTGTAAAAAAAAACAACACTACCTGCAGGTTGTTCCATTATAGTCAGAGCCAGTGAGGCTCAGCTTGATGGGTATTCACAGACTGAATTAATCCAGGAGGAGGAGGAGGAGGGAGGGGAGGATGTCCAGGCCGCTCGCAGTTTAATGGGGAAGGGGCGGAGGGAGGAGGGAGATGGGGCAGATTTTTAACTCCGCGGTTTTGGAGCTGCCATTGTCAGACGGGCGAAATGGCCGGGTAGGGAAAGGGGAAGTGAAGGAGATTTTCTCTCTCTCTCTCTCTCTCTGTTTGAAGCTGCCGCTCGGGCTCGGCCTGGTTCTTCCCGGGGCCCGGCCTGTGTATGTATGTATGTGTGTGAGTGTGTGTGTTTTTGGCCGCTTTCCCTCCCCAGCCGCACAAAGGCCCCGGCCGCGCGCTCAGCGCCCAAATCCCCGCCCTCCCATTGGCTGCCGGTCTCTGCGCAGGCCGCGCGGCAGCACGGGAGTTGTAGTCCTGTTACGAACAGGTCAGAAAACCTCAGCGCCCGCTGCCTGCCTGCCTACTGGGCAGGGTTACCAACCCTCCAGGATTGGCATGGAGTCTCCAGCAATTGAAGGTCAATCCCTGTTGTGTGCAACCTTGGAGAAAAAAATCATTCAGACATTAAAAAAGTTGTTTTTCTTCTGGTCATTTTCTTTGACCATTTCTCTTCACCAGATATAAAAATATTGAAAACAAGAAAAACAAGCTATTTTTTTGTCTAACAATTGTCTAACAATTAAGCATCATCTAATTGAGAGGCAATAGTGCCATAGGATTAATGTTGCTGTAGGAATAATCCAAAAACCAAAGGCTAATCCTCTGGGGACTGCAGGTTCAAATCCCACCATGGCAATTAGTAAAATTTAAATTCAATTAATTAATTTGGAATATAAAGCTAGTCTCAGTCATGGTTAAAATACTGCTGATTGTTGTAAAAACCCATCTGGTTCACTTTTAAAGAAGGAAATCTGCCATCATGACCTGGCCTGGCCTACATGTGACTCCAGACCCATAGCAGTATGGTTGACTCTTAACTGCCCTCCGATATGTGAACTCAGTTCAGGTCTTGAAAGAAGTGGCTAGTGAAATAGTAGATGTACCGTTTTTAATTTTCCAAAATTCCCTAGATTCAGGGAAAGTGCCATTAGATTGGAAAATAGCTAATATAACCCCCTTACTGAAAAAGGGAGGGAGACAGTAAGCAGGAAACTGTAGGCCAGTTAGCCTAACATCTGTCATAGGGAAAATGTTAGAAGCTATTATTGAAGATGTTATTAGCAGGGCACTAAGAAAAATTCAAAGCAATTAGGCAGGGTCAACATGGTTTATCGAAAGGGAAATCATGTTGAACCAATTTATTGAAGTTCTTTGAAGGAGTCACGTGCTGTAGATAAAGGGGAACTGTTGGGTGTACTGTACTTAGATTTCTAGAAGGCGTTTTGATAAAGTGTCACATCAAAGGCTATTGCAGAAAATAAGAGCTCATGGTATCGGGGGTAACATATTGGCATGGATAGAAGATTGGCTAGCTAACAGGAAGCAGAGCATTGGTATAAATGGGTCTTTTTCTGGTTGGCAAAATGTGATGAGTGTTGTGCCACAGAGATCAGTGCAGAGGCCTCACCTTTTTACAATTTATATGAATGACTTGGATGAAGGGTTGCTAAATTTGCAGATGACACAAAGATAGGTAGGAAAGTAAATCGTGAAGAGGACATAAGGAGGCTACAAAGTGACATAGATAGGTTAAGTGAGTGGGCAAAGATCTGGCAAATGGAGTATAATGTGGGCAAATGTGAAATTGTTCACTTTGGCAGGAAGAATGAAAAAGAAGCTTAATATCTAAATGGTGGGAGATTGAGGAGCTCTGAGATTCAGAGGGATCTGGGTTTCCTAGTACATGAATCACAAAAGGTTAAAGTGTAAGTACAGCAGGTAATTAAGAAAGCTAATAGAATATTATTATTTATTGTGAGGAGAATTGATTACAAAAGTAGGGAGGTTATGCTTCAGTTGTACAGGGTATTGGTGAGACTACATCAGGAATATTGTGCGCAGTATTGGTCTGCTTATTTAAAGAAAGATATAAATGCATTAGAAGCAGTTCAGAGAAGGTTTACTAGATTAATACCAGGAATGGGCATGGCACCTTCCCACGGCACTTTCCCATGTAATCGCAGAAGGTACAACACCTGCCCCTTTACTTCTTCCCTCCTCACCGTCCAAGGGTCCAAACACTACTTTCAGGTGAGGCAGCACTTCATTTGCACCTCCTTCAATTTGGTCTACTGCATCCACTGCTCCTAATGCTACATCCTCTACATCGGGGAGACCAAACGTAGACTGGGTGATCGCTTTGCGGAACACCTCTGGTCTGTCTGCAAGCATGACCCAGACCTCCCTGTCGCTTGCCATTTCAACACTCCACCCTCTCTCATGCCCACATGTCTGTCCTTGGCCTGCTGCATTGTTCCAGTGAAGCTCAGTGCAAACTGGAGGAACAGCACCTCATCTTCTGATTAGGCACTCTACAGCCTTCCGGGCTTAACATTGAGTTCAACAACTTTAGACCATGAACTCTCTCTTCTGTCCTCACCCCCTTTTTAATCCCCTTTTTTCTACATTCATTTTTATTTTTATCCATTTTTATTTTTATTTTTATTTTTATTCATTTATCTGTGGTTTTATCCCCCTTTTTTATGGGATAATTCCATTTTCTATCCTTTTTTTCTCCACCACAGCCCCCTCCCCATCCTCTACAGGGCCATCTGTTACTTGTTCCATGATGTTCTTTCACACAATGCTACCCTTGTTCTGCTTTTATCACATTCTGCTTTCGATCAGCACCATTTTTTAGCACTAACCACTACCATTAACACCTCCTTTGTCCTTTAGTTCATGACATCTTTGTCAATCCCTCCTTTTCCCCATCTATCACTGGCCTTTTATCCAGCTTCACTTGCCCCACCCCCCTTTAACAACATAAATGTGGCCACATTTCCACTTCTCTTCAGCTCTGAAGAAAGGTCATACAGACTCAAAAAGTTAACTTTGTTTCTCTCTCCACAGGTGCTGTTAGACCAGCTGAGTTTTTCTAGCATTTTCTGTTTTTGTCTCAAATTTCCAGCATCTGCAGTATTTTACTTTTACCAGGAATGGGGCAGGTTGTCTTATGAGGAAAGATTGGACAGGTTAGATTTGTATCCATTGGAATTTTGAAGAGTAAGAGGCAACTTAATTGAAACCTTTATGATCTTGACAGGGTGGATATGGAGAGGATGTTTCCTCCTGTGGGAGAATCTAGAACTAGGGGGTCACTGTGTAAAAATAAGGGGTCGCTCATTTAAGACAGAGATGAGGGGAAGTTTTTTTCTCTCAGAGGGTTGTGAGTCTTTGGAATTCTCTTCCTCAAAAGGTGGCAGAAGCAGAGTCTTTCAATATTTTTAAGGCAAATAACTGAAAACTTTGCTTCTCAAAGGAGGAAAGTGAAATAGAGAGATTGAAGGAGATAATTCCAAAGCTGAAGGCTCAGCCACCAACGGTGGAGTGATTAAAACCCTTGCTGCT
This sequence comes from Carcharodon carcharias, assembly GCF_017639515.1. Classification (NCBI taxonomy): domain Eukaryota; kingdom Metazoa; phylum Chordata; class Chondrichthyes; order Lamniformes; family Lamnidae; genus Carcharodon; species Carcharodon carcharias. The sequence goes on along the minus strand of NC_054483.1, from coordinate 15,703,949 downwards.
CAAGAGGCCAGAATGAGAGGAGCGCAGATATTTGAAAGAGTTATGGAACTGGAGGGAGTTGCAGAGATAGGGAGGGGTGAGCCCTTCAAGGAATTTGAAAACAGGGATGAGAATTTTAAAATCAAGGCTTTGCTTGAGAAAAAGGGTGATGGGTGAATGTCACTTGATGTGACTAAGAACACAAGGAGCAGAGTTTTGAATTACCTAAAGTTTATGGATAGTGGACGTGGGAAACCAGCCAGAACAAAAAAAAAGAGCCTTGCATTTATATAGCATCTTTCATGACCTCATCGTGTTTCAAAATGCTTTATAGCTAATAAAGTACTTTGCGAAGTGCTGTGACCATGGGAAAGTCAACAGCCAATTTGCACACAGCAAGCTCCCACAGGTAATAATGTGGTAATGATCTGTTTTTGTGTTATCGGTTGAGGGTATAAGTATTGGCCCCAACGCCAGGATAACTCACCCACTTTGCCTCAAAATAGTGCCATAGGTCTTTTAACTCCAACTGGAAGAGGAGACTGGGCCTCAATTTAAGATCTCATCAAAAGACAGCACCTCAAGAGCACCGCTTTTGCACAGGAGGTGCAGTGGAGTGTGAATCTAGATTTTGTCCTCAAATCTCTGGACTTAGGCCACAAACACTGTGCCCTTCATATTATATGATAACATACACTGTAGCAATCAGACTACAGTTCATGTATATATCTATATCCTTTATATCAGCCATGGCTCAATTGGTAGCACTCTTATCTCTGAGGCTGAATGTTGCAGGTCCAAGTCCAATTCCGGAGACTTGAGTGCAAAAATCCACAATGACACTCTGGCGCTGTGTTGATGGAATGCTACATCTTCACTTGTGCCATCTTTCAGATGAGACGTTAAACCAAGGCCCTGTCTGCTCTCAGGTGGTCATAAAATATCCTTTGGTGTTACTTCAAAGGAGAGTCAGGGAATTACCTCCAATGGCCTAGCCAATATTTGTGTCGCAATCATCGCTACAAAAAAGACATAGGTTATCTGGTCATTTTCACATTAGTGTTTGTTGGAGATTGAAGCACATTCAAGGCCAGGAAATGGTGCATCATGAAGCTTATTTCACAGAGAGACTCAAGAAGGAACTGGTGACTCAGGTCACAGAAGTGTATTTGAATGTGTGATATGAAATTGTACTGGTTGTAATTAATTTTAACAAATGTAGCATTACTCCAGGCGCTGTGTGATGTTCATGATGTAGATTGGGCTCAAGCAGTACTTAAACAAGGATGGAATTGGGTCCATAAACATACTGCTGGTAGATAGTGGGAGGCAGAAAGAGGGCCTAATGTTTCAACACATTCTTGTCAGAAAAGGTCCATTGTGAATGGGATGGTAGGAGGAACAGCTGTTGGTGGAGCAGGTTTGGGATTTAAAAAATAATATTATGACCAATTAACCAATTTGTTGAAAGGGTTAGTCAGAAATGTAAACTCCAGTATGAACAATTAAAAATGGTGGGGTTGTTTGATCATATGTGAGGAATCATAAAGTGATTTCTTTACTCTCAAAGATGAAACACAAACTTACCCGAGTTGTGAATACTGTTCCAAAAATCTGGTTTATAATTTGTATGTTTTAGATTATAACTTTTAGTTTTAGGAATTAAAGTTTAACAGTACATAAATGGAGGCATCTGATTAAGAAACTGATAAGTAACTGCAATTCAAACAAGCTTGGAGTTAATTACACTTAAAAGCTAACCTGTGTTTGTCTTGTAAGGTCAGAGTTGATCATGAAAAAACTTGAACAATGAACGATCCACCTCTAAACATTAATGGTCCCTAACAGGATCATAGCAATACATATATCTACATGGGGTTCAGATTTAGTTTAATGTCATATGGTTAAAATTTTATGTATTTTTATTATAGATAGCTAGTAGGTTGTGTACTATAGCTTAGAATATTTGAATGGTTAAAAGTTGTTCATTCCCAGAATGTTTTAGGGTTTTACATGTCAGGTTATAATTTAGCTGACACATTGTTTCGGTGTTTGCTGAAACCACAGTATGTGTATGTATTTTCATGGCCATTTTGTGAAACAAGTAGCCAAGACGATTTTGAGATAAGAAGTGGAACAATGGAAACCAGATGGGTAAATAGGTTGGCACCTTGAATATTGCTGAAAAGAGAGACATTTTGTCAAATCTTTTCATCATGCACTCATCAGGGCAAATTTCAAATGAACACTACAATTTATCCCTTCCCCCACTTCCCCTCACTTTTTTCCCTTTCCTCCCCCATTTTAGCCCCACCTTCTACCCCTTCCCCCGTTCTGCCAAAGTATAAATCGTGTAATCATTGAAATTTGGCATTCTTGCATTTGGCCTGATGAGTGCAAAAGGAAAATCTTCAACAACATGCCTCTCTTTTCAGCAATAATCAAGTTCTGTCCTGCTAAGCAACAGATTTGTTTTAGGAACATTGGACAGGAACAGGCCGTTTATTCCCTCAAACCTGCACTGCCATTTAATAATACTTTGGCTGATCTGTGCCTTATTGGTATTGTCACTGGTCTAGTATTCCAGAGACCCAAGGTAATGCTCTGGGGACCTGGGTGCAAATCCCACAACAGCAGATGGTGAAATTTGAATTCATTAAAAATCTGGAATTAAAAATCTGATGATGACCACAAAACCATTGCCAATTGTTGTAGAAACCCATCTGGTTCACTAATGTCTTTCAGGGAAGGAAACCTGCTGGCCTACATGTGACTCCAGACGCACAGCAATGTGGTTGACTCTTAAATACCCTCTGAACAAGGGTAATTAGCAATGGGCAATAAATCATGGTCTAATCAGTGATGCCCACATCCCATGAACAATTAAGGAAAAACCTGCCTTTGCCCCACATCCCTTAATATCTTCAGATAACAAAAATCTTACAATCTCAGATTGAACATTTACAATTGATCTAGTATTCATTTCCATTTGCAGAAGAGAATTTCAAATTTCTAACATCCTTTTTGTGTAGAAATATTTCCTAATTTCACTCCGGAAGGTCTGATAATTTTGGCCAATGGCCCCTTGACGTATTCTCCCTAATCAGGGAAAATAGTTTTCACTGCTTACTTTATCTGTTCCCCTTAGTATCTTGAAAACTTCAATCAAATAACCTTCTAAATTCTGAGATATAACCTCAGTTTGTATAATTTATATAATTTCCCAACATAAGTCAATAGTTTTAAAAGAAATACTTACTTTCTGGGGTATTGTTCACAATAACTCTTGTCATACCATAATTGTTCACAATAACTCTTGCCATATCATAATTAATACCAGCTAATAGTTAATGCTAACATAATTTGTGAACAGCAGATGATAAAGATCTTAGATTTGACCACAAAATCCTCTTCCAACACCTCTCTGATTTCAGCCAGCTGGTTGGGACTGCACTAGCCTGACTCCATTCTTTTGCATCCAATTGTTGGAAGAGAATCAGCTGCAATGACTTCTGTTCCTGCTCCCACACCATTACCTTTGGTATCCTTCAAGGATTTCTCATCTACATTGTGGCAGCTCAGTCACAACACTGAGAACACAGTGTCAGTGCACTGACAACACCCAGCTCTACCTCACTATCATCTCTCTTGACCCCTCCACTATCTCTAAATTGTCACACTGCATGTCTAATATCCAATACTGATGTGGAGAAATTTCCTCCAAATACTGGGAAGACTGAAGCCATTGTCTTTGGTCCCTACCATAAAATCCTTTTCATAACCACTGATTCCATCACTCTTCCTGGCAAGTTTCTAAGGCTGAGCCATACTGTGAACAACCATATCTGATTCCAAGGCGAGCTTCTGACAGTATATCCATACCATCTCAAAACCACCTCCTTTCACCTCTGTAACATTGTCTACATCAATCCCTGCCTCAGCTCCTCTGTTGCTGAAACCCTCACCTATCATTACCTCCAGACTTAACTACTCAAACACACTTCTGGCCAGCCTCCTAAGCTCCATCCTTTGTAAACTTGAGGTCATCCAAAACTCCACTATCCATGCACCAATTTCCATGCACCCACCGTCCCTGGGCTCACAGACTTTCATTGGCTGGCAGTTAAAGAACACCTCGATTTAAAGGTTCATCCTTCTTTTCAAATCTCTCTGTGGCCCTGCCCCTCTCTACCCCTGTAATCTCCTCCATCCCTACAATGTTCCTCTAATTCTGGCTTCTTAAGCATCCCCGATTGAAAGCACACATCAACAGCAGCTGTGCCATCAGCTACTTAGGCCCTAAACTCTGGAATTCCCTCCCTATACTTCTCCATTCTCTACCTGTCTTCCCTCCTTTACATGCTTCTTAAAGTAAACTGTAGATGTCGGTGTAAAGGTGACATTTGAAACCTTAAAAAATTCCTTCAAAAACAGGGGAAGACTTACATGCCAAGTATAAAAGTAAACTGCTGGCATGGGTGTGGGTGGTCACCATCTTTGTCATTCGTTACGCTATGTAGATTCCCTTGCACCTTCGCAACACAGCCCATATTGCTTGCTTGATCCCAATTGTGACAAGTTATAAGGTACCAAGAAGTAAAACATTGATTTGTTGGGTGAAAAATTGAGGCTGACTATTGATTTGAGTGTAACATGTTGTAGCTGAAAATGGGAGTTGACTTATATTCCGAGTGTATGTAAAAATATGTATTTTTGGGGCCAAAATAATGGTGTCATCTTATACACTGCATCAATTATACGCTGCAATCTACAGTACCTATTTGACCAACTCTTTGGTCACCTGCTCTGATATCTCCTTATGTGGCTCAGTATCAAACTTTGCTTGATAACACTCCTGTAAAGATGCCTTGAGATGCTTTGCTACATTAAAAGTGCTATATAAATACAAATTGTTGTTGCTGTCTTGATTTCACAAATTGTAGGGAGATTTGGCTTTATAAAGGAACAATGTAGATTGCATTTCTATCCAGGGAAAAGGACAGGCGGATAGCTAATAGGTAATTTATTTCTCTTCATTTGTACTGGTTAAAGACATTGTGTACATCTGGACTTGGTTGAATACAATGACTTTGTAGTTGCAAACAATATTCCTTCTAAGTTGCAAGCATGCATGGCAGCTCAGCAATCATGAAGGTGCCACATAGACCACTCACAAGCTGTCCCCTTAAGGTACCATACATGTGCAGCCATTGCACATTGAAACAAACAGGCCACATGCAACAAAGAAAATTTAGTGATCATTGGCAGCAAACCATATTGTGGTGTCCAGACCAAATGATGCACACTGTACACAAGTGTTTACACCTTAAAAGGCACAATCATTTCATGCTTTATTTTAGAAATTAATTAATCCTAATGCTGTAAATTCTGAAGACTTGGATGCAAAATTTTAGGATCAGTATCTGACAGTGACAAATACCAATTTCTTTTGACTGTATAAATGATAAAAATATACTCACTGTGATTTTTGTATGCACAGCTGTTTGTCGTTGATCCTTTGTTACAAGCCCGCACAGGAAGTTTCCTGTATGAAGTAGCATACTCCAATGCCCAATATTTTAACAAGATCATCAGATCAGTTACATGCTTGCTATCATTGGTAGGTTGCTGAATGCATGACTATTGTTCTTATGGACTGGTTTAATCTGAATTGGGAGTTTGCCTGAGTCATTATACCATAGAGCTGAGTAAAGGAAAACACATCTTCTGTCACTGCAAAAAACATAATCCCTGGGATAACACTGTTAGAAATTGAAATGTGGACATCCTGTTTCTAAACTCACAATATTTTCGATAGTCACACTCTTTTTGTCAGTTGTGGCACAGCTGGTAGCACTCTGGCTTCTGAGTCAAAAGGTTGGGTGTTCAAATCTCACTCGGGGAGTTGAGCACAAAAATCAAGGCTGACACTTCAATGCTGTACTGAGGGAGTACTGCTTTGCTGGAGATGCTGCCTATTGGATGAGGACTTGTGTTCTCTTTCAGGTCCACAGAAAAGATATCATGGCATTATTTTGAACATAAGCAGGGGATTTATTCCTAGAGTGCTGGGCAATATTTATCTCTCAGTTAACATCACAAAAAAAAATTATCTGGTCATTATCACATTGCAGTTTTTGGGGCCTTGCTGTGTGCAAATAAGCTGCTGCATTTTGCACATTACAATTGATTACACTTTAAAAGTTCTTAATTGGCTGTAAAGCACTTTGGGACATCTTAATGCTGTGAAAGGCACAATAGAAATGTGGGTCTTTCTTTATTTCTTTTTCTGTTTAATCTTCTGTACAAAGCACAGCTCTGCAACTAAGAGGGTTCATGGACCACCAACCCAGACCTAGGCGAATAATTTGGCAGAGTTCAGGATTTTGGGGGAGTTTGGGGAAGGGTAGCTATAAAATTACAGAACCACAGAGTTTTATTGGAGAAGAAAAGAGTTGACGTTTCGAGTCCTCATGACCCTTCAGCAGAACTGGTCATGAGGACTCGAAACGTCAATTCTTTTCTTCTCCGCCAATGCTGCCAGACCTGCTGGGTTTTTCCAGGTAATTCTGTTTTTGTTTTGGATTTCCAGCATCCGCAGTTTTTTGTTTTTATCACAGAGTTTTAACGGCTCACAAGGAGGCCATTTGGCCATCATGTCTGCACCAAATGAGCATTATGATCTAGCGCCATTGCCCTGCCTTTTCCCCTTACCTGTGCACATTGTTTCTATTTAAATACTCATGTAATGCCCTCTTGAATGCCTCGATTGAACCTGTCTCCACCACACTTCCAGGCAGCGCATTCCTGAACCACTCATTGCATGAAAAAGTTTTTCTCATGTCACATTTGCTTCTTTTGCAAATCACTTTAAATCTGTGCCCTCTCGTTCTTGATCCTTTTACGAGCGGGAACAGCTTCTCTTTATCTATTCTGTCCAGCCCCCTCATAATTTTGAACATCTCTATCAAATCTCTTCTTACCCTTATTTTCTCCAAAGAGAACAGTCTCAGCCTCTCCAAACTATCTTCATAACTGGAGTTCCTCATCCCGGAACTATTCTTGTAAACCTCTTCTGCACTCTCTCCAATGTGTTCATATCCTTCCTACAGTGTGGCACCCAGAACCATACACAATACTCCAGCTGAGGTCTAATGAGTGTCTTATATAAATTCAGCATAACCTCCTTGCTCTTGTACTATATGCCCCTATTAATAAAGCCTAGGATACTATATGCTTTATTAACTGCTCTCTCAACATGTCCTGCCACCTTCAATGATCTATGCACATATACACCCAGGTCTTTCTGCTCCTGCATCCTCTTCAAAATTTCACCCATTATTTTATATTGTCTGTCCATGTTCTTCCTATCAAAATGCATCACCTCACACCTCTCCACATTGAACTTCATCTGCCACCTATCTGCCTACTCTGCCAACATATCTATGTCCTTTTGAAGTTTTATGCTGTCCTCCTCGCAGTTTACAATATTCCCAAACTTCGTATCACGTGCAAACTTTGAAATTGTACCCTGCACACCAAGATCTGGATAATTAATATATATCAGGAAAAGTAAGGGTCCCAGTACCAACGCCTGGGGAACTCAACCACAAACCTTCCTCCAGCCCGAAAAATATCCATTGACCTATTTGCTTCCTATTTTTCAGCCAATTTTGTATCCATGTTGCTTGTTAATTATTAATGTAAAGTTCATACACCTAACTATCATCCGATCTGACTAACAGTAAATCACTACATTAGTTTACCTATAGATAAGTGCTGAAAAATACGAAACTGATAAGTATGGCTCTTTGATTGTATAGCGGAAACATTCAGGATTGGATTTGGAAATGGAGCCACGCATCATCATAGGAATCTTAACCCAATCACAAACTGGACAAAGAAGGGACCTAAAATTATTCAATTTTTGATGCCACACAAACCCTGTGCTTTGTGACCTAGATCCTTAGTTCGCAGTAAGAAATCCTTCATAGAAAATAACTGGAGAATGTGGACCAGTAAGGGAATCAAGGGTTATGGGGAAAAGGCAAGCAAGTGGAGTTGAGGATTATCAGATCAGCCATAATCTCATTGAATGGTGGAGTAGACGCGATGGGCTGACTGGTCTGCTTCTGCTCCTATGAAGAGGGGACCTCAAATTATTCAATTTTTGATGCTGCACAACCCGTGCTTTGTGACTGAGATCCTTAGTTCGCAGTAAGAAATCCTTCATCGAAAATAACTGGAGAATGGATTCGATCTCATGACCTCTGTCAAAGCCTGGTGAGATGTGTCCCCTTGCTTAGATATTTACCATGTGTCAAGGTGTTTCAGTAGAGAACCATGAGAACTTATTTCTTGGGTTGATAATAGCTAGTTTCAACAAAGATGTGGATTGGCCACAGAAAGGGCTAGAACATGTTTCAGCTTAAGCCGTGAAAATAGTTAAGTCAGCATAGCAATCACAAAAAAACAGGAAATGGTTAAAATTGTGAATATTAGAACTTAGATTTATGGAATTATGGAATGATTACAGCACAGAAGGGGCCATTCAGCCAGTCTTGTCCATGCTGGCTCTCTGCAAGAACACCTCAGCTACTCCCATCTCCATAGCCCAGCAAGTATTTTCTCTTCAGGTGCTCATCTAATTTTCTTTTGAAAGCCACAGTTGAATCTGCCTCCACCACACTCTCTGGCAGTGCATTCCATACCCCAACCACTGACTTTATAAAAAAGTTTTTTCTCATGTTGCAAATCACCTTAAATTGGTATCCTCTGGTTCCCTCGGGTTCCCTTGATCCTTTGCCCAATGGCAACAGTTTTTCCCAATCTGCTGTGCCCAGATCCCTCCTGATTTTGAACACCAACATTAAATTTCCTCTCAACATTCTCCACCCTAAGGAGAAAAACCTCAGCTTCTTCAATCAATCCTTGTAACTGAAGGTCCTCATTCCTGAAACCATTCCCATAAATATTTTCTGCACCCGCTCTAAAGCCTTACACCCTTCCTAAAGTCCAGTGCTCAGAATTAGACACAATACTCCAGTTTCGGCCAAACCAATGTCTGAAGGTTCACCGTATCTTCCTTGCTTTTGTACTCTATGCAACTATTTATAAAGCTTAGCATCCCATTTGCTTTTAACTACTTTCTGAATCTGCCACCTTCAATGATTTACACACATATGTCCACAGGTCTCTCTATTCCTGCACCCCATTTGGAATTGTGTCTTTCAGATTATATTGCCTCTGCTGGTTCTTCTTGCCAAAATGTATCTCTTGATATTTTGTTGCATTAAATTTCATCTGCCATGAGTCCACCCATTCCACCAACCTGTCTATATTTCCTTGAAATCTATTGTTTTCCTCATCACAACTCTTAAAGGCTTTGTATCCTTTGCAAATGTTGAAATTGTGCCCAAGTCACCCAAGTCATTCACACATATTGTCTTATTCACCAGTTCTTGGTGAACCCACCTTCCTCCAGTCTGGAAAACAACTGTTCTCCACTATTGTACTTCCTGTCACTCAGTCAACTTTGTATCGATGTTGCCACTGTCCGTTTTGTTCCAGGGGTTTCAACAAGCCTGTTTTGTGGCACTTTATCAAATGCCTTTTGGAAGTCCATGTAAACCATGTGACCTTTATCAACCCTCTGTTACCTCATTTAAAAACTTAGCCAAATTAGTTAAACATACCTTTAATAAATCCGTGCTGCCTTTCCATAATTAAACGACACATGTTCAAGTGATGGCAGACAATTTCCTTACTTCCCTCAGTATCTTTGGATACATTTGACCTGCTCCTGGTAATAAGGACAGCCATCCTTTCAATATCTCCTTTTCTCAATTGTTTTTCGCCCATCCAGTATCTCAGCTGCTTCCTCTTTTACTGTGACTTCAGTGGTATTTTCTTCCTTAATAAAGACAAATGCAAAGAACTCATTTAGTACCTCAACTATGTCCTTGTCTCCATGCATTTGTCCCCTTTTTGATCCCAAAATTGGCCCTACCCCTCCTCTTACTACTCTTTTACTATGCATATACCTATAGGATATAGGATTTTTGGATTTCCTTTTACGTTAACTGCCAAACTCTTTTGATACTCCCGCTTTGGCTCTTATTTACTTTCTATACTTTCCCCAGAATGTTCTATATTCAGCCTAGGTCTCATTTGTATTATTAGCTTGACATCTGTCATATGCCTCCCTTTTTCACCTCATCTTACTCTCCATCTCTTTCATCATCTGGGGAATTCTGGCTTTGGTAGCCCCACCTTTCCCCTTTGTGAGAATGAATGCACCTTGATTGCACCTGAACCATCTTCTGTTAAAAAGTAGTCCATTGTTCCCTTCAGCGTTTTTCCTGCTGATCTTTGATTCCAATTTACCTGGGACAGATCCATTCTCATCTCACTGAAATTGGCTCTCCTCCAATTAAGTATTTTTACTTTAGGTTGCTCCTAGTCTTTTTCCATAAATAACCAAAAACTTATGATGCTATGATCACTATTCCCTAACTGTTCCCCTACTGACACTTGACCTATCTCATTCCACTGAACCAGCAATGCATTCTTCTACATTGTGCAGGAAATGTGCCGACTGATAAAATTATCCTGAATGCACTTCACAAACTATTACTCTCCTCTGCCCTTTACACTAGTGCTATCCAAGTCTACATTACGATAACTAAATGTACTACTCTATACTTTTTCCATCTTTCTGCAATTTCCTTGCAAATTTGCTCCTCCACCTCTTTCTTACTATTTGGTGGCCTATAAAATATACCCAGTAGTGAAATTGCACCGAGAATGCTTCCTAATTCAAACCAAATAGATTCTGTCCCTGACCCCTCCAGAGCATCCTCCCTCTCCAGCACTGTAATATTCCCTTTAATCAATACTGACATCCCTCCTCCTTTCTTTCCTCAACACCATGCATCTAGGAATATTTAGTGCCCAGTCCTGCCCTTTTCTGAGCCAAGTCTCCATTATCACCACATCATATTTCCATGAAGCTACCTGGGCCTGAAGTTCACCATCCTTATTTACCATTCTTTGTGTATTTCACTTTATTTAGACCTGTTCCATTCCATCTTTTTTTAAATTCTTTCATGGGATGTGCATGTCACTGGTAAGACCAGCATTTGCCCTTGAGAAGGTGGTGGTGAGTTGTCCTCTTGAATTGTTGCAGTCCATCAGTTCCCACCTAATACCATATCATTTCTTACTCTTGTGGTATCTGTCTTGCCAATTCTTCATGCACCTTTTTTTTCTCCTTTCTAATGCTACATCTTTGTGCCCATCCATCTTTCTTAGTCTGTGTAATTTTTCACAGTAAAATAGTTGCAAGGCATTGCTAAAATAAATACAAGGGTTCCACATTTCACTGCCCCCGGTGTCTGGTGTGTTATTTGATTTAAGGAAGGACAGCAGCAGCTAGGCTGTTTCAAAAATCTGGAATAAAAAGTCTGATCATGATTGTGAAATCATTGTCAATTGTCGTAAGAACCTATCTGATTCACTAATGTCCTTGAGGGAAAGAAATCTGCTGTCCTTACCTGGTCTGGCCTACATGTGACTCCAGACCCATGGCAATGTGGTTGACTCTTAAATGCTCCCTGAACAAAGGCAATTAGGGATAGGCAATAAATACTGATCCAGCCAGTGCCGCCCATATCCCACGAGCAAATAAAAAAAACCAGGGTGGGCAGGGTGGGCACAGGTGAAATCAGGCAGATTTCCCACTTCTAATGATTGCTATCCCGTGACTGGTACTGGAAATTCATGTTTAAGTGTTGAGTGAGGACAGAATCAAGATTGGTTGTGATTCCTTCTTAATCAAATAGGTAGTGACAAGCCACAGGTGCCCATAGAACTGTACCCTAAGCATTAATACTGGTGGGAGTGGGTGGGATGACTAAGAAGAGAGACTAAAAATGGGGAAAAAGAGACTGAAGAGAAATACATTGATGGTTATCAGACAAGGGAAGGAATGGGCTTTGTTAATGATCTATTGTGGTGGAATGGATGCTGCTGCTTACTGCCTAGACATACAAATGAAGAACAGTCACTTTAGAAATGCATGCCATAAGAACCTTCAGAGAGGAATGCAGGGGAAAAAAATCTTAGCATGAACAAAAAGATTGTTTTTTCTGTTTGTACTGAAGAAGATTCAAATAATCTGAGGCAATAATAAAAAAAATGAATTCACTCCAGCTGTGAGCGTTCCTTTTTAATATGAAATCCTTTATTGGCATTTCTCTCATATTTGGAAAGCTGTAATGCATAGGTTTCTATTAAATCCACTCGGAGCCCACAGGGCAACATCAATGTAGTTCAGTAATGAGAACACGCACACAAATCCACAGAGACTTACATTATCTGGAATACATAAAAACAAGACAATTACATAACAGTTAATTAACATTTTAAAAGATACACATAAATGCAGCACCAAGAACAAGACAAAGCAAGGATAAGATATGAGAGCGGGAAGCAATTAAATCAGCTATATAAAGGCCATTATACTCTTGTTCTAATGAACACATTCTGGGTTCTTCACTGTACCTGAAGCTTTGGCCTGGGCACAAAGTTCCTTGTGTCTGGATTCTGCTGAAATGATGAATTTCAAAACCGTGAACACATTCTGGAGCACAAGAAACACAAGATCGGACTTTACTCAGTTCCAAGTCCTGTTTCATGATTGGACAAATTTGGAAAAGCCTGAAGCTTGATCGGTAATGTAGTTTTGGAAAGTACAATGAGAGGGAGACGGGAAACAGCAAGATAGAGGGAAACAAACTAAAATGCTGCAAATAATGACCAGGTGAGGCAGCCTCTGCGGAGACAGGAATAACGCTTTAGTTCAATGACCTTTCGCTGGAACTGGGTCGTGCCATACATACAGTGAAAAGAGGAGAGATAAATTAATTTCCAGCCCTTGGGGCAGATGTATTGAAGAGCAGTGACTGTGGCAACGGGTGGCCAGAGATCACTTCACAACCGGTGTTGGAAATTTGTAAATTGACTTCAACATAAATTGTGAAAGCATTTTTTTTGGAAACGAGGGATGAAGCAATAGCCCAGGCTTTGTACATGTATGTTTATAATTGTGCAAACCACTAAATATTGGTGTGTGGCTGTACTTCATATTAACTTGGGGGAAATTAATTGGGATTATTGCACGTCCCACAACAATTTAACCTGCCATTCAAGTCGGGGAGAATTCAGGTGCGCAACTTCTTTGTACAAAGTACAAAAAAAAATTGCCAGCCTCCAAGGTAATGGCAACCAGGTAGGTACGAAGGAATATTAAAGGTTTGCACATCATGGACCAAATGATGTTGCTATTCCATGCAAACATGGCACTTGGAAACATCCTTGACCACCGCCCGCCTGCCGCTCAAGGATGGTCCGGAGGCCGAGGCCCGTCTAACCCCGCCCTTCGCGGGAACTTTATTTAGGTCATACGAGTGTCAATCTTCGCTCCGGCCTGGTCATTCGTGGTTTGAAACATCAATCAGTCGAAGGAGGCGGAGTCGTTGTTGAGACGCGGTGCGTCACGGTTGGTAAAGGGTGGGGGAAGGGAATCCGCGAGACAGTTTTGACGGTTTGTTTCTCCTGACCCACCCCCCCCCCCCCCCCCCCCTGCCTTCAGTTCCCCCAACGAACAAGATCCGTTATGTCTCGAGCCCGGCGGTTAGAGGGGGCGCGCGCCGAAGAGTGGCCGCGGGCGGCGCTTCGATCGGAAGCGGTTTTTTAAAGGACCTGCACCGTGGGGGACGGCAGTGGCTGGGGCGCGGGGGTGGGGGAGGGCGACCCGAGCCGGAGTCTTTTACCGGTGAGTGTGCGGCGAAATGGCCGATACTGTATTTTGGACACGCCCCCTCCCATTCTTCCTTTTGGGGTGGGAAGGGGGCGGAGTGCCCAAGTTTGTGGTTTCCATAGAAACTGCCAAAGCAGCGGAATGCCCCCTCCCATACCCAATTCTGCAGCGCCCTTTAAAGGTCAGCAGCAAATCAGAATGAGGGGCTGCTGTTAGTTCCAATGTCATTGCCTCTCACCATAATGTTTATATAAATTTTAGAATTACCTGCCTTTGCTTGACTGCATTTTGTATGTGTGTGTGTGGGGAGGGGTGTGCATTTTGTATATGTGTGTGTGTGTGGGGAGGGGTGTGCATTTTGTATATGTGTGTGTGTGTGGGGAGGGGTGTGCATTTTGTATATGTGTGTGTGTGTGGGGAGGGGTGTGCATTTTGTATGTGTGTGTGTGGGGAGGGGTGTGCATTTTGTATGTGTGTGTGTGGGGAGGGGTGTGCATTTTGTATGTGTGTGTGTGGGGAGGGGTGTGCATTTTGTATGTGTGTGTGTGGGGAGGGGTGTGCATTTTGTATGTGTGTGTGTGGGGAGGGGTGTGCATTTTGTATGTGTGTGTGTGGGGAGGGGTGTGCATTTTGTATGTGTGTGTGTGGGGAGGGGTGTGCATTTTGTATGTGTGTGTGGGGAGGGGTGTGCATTTTGTATGTGTGTGTGGGGAGGGGTGTGCATTTTGTATGTGTGTGTGGGGAGGGGTGTGCATTTTGTATGTGTGTGTGGGGAGGGGTGTGCATTTTGTATGTGTGTGTGGGGAGGGGTGTGCATTTTGTATGTGTGTGTGTGGGGAGGGGTGTGCATTTTGTATGTGTGTGTGTGTGGAGGGGTGTGCATTTTGTATGTGTGTGGGGAGGGGTGTGCATTTTGTATGTGTGTGTGTGGGGAGGGGTGTGCATTTTGTATGTGTGTGTGTGGGGAGGGGTGTGCATTTTGTATGTGTGTGTGTGTGTGGGGAGGGGTGTGCATTTTGTATGTGTGTGTGTGTGGGGAGGGGTGTGCATTTTGTATGTGTGTGTGTGTGGGGAGGGGTGTGCATTTTGTGTGTGTGTGTGTGGGGAGGGGTGTGAATTTTGTGTGTGTGTGTGTGGGGAGGGGTGTGCATTTTGTGTGTGTGTGTGTGTGGAGGGGTGTGCATTTTGTATATGTGTGTGTGTGTGGGGAGGGGTGTGCATTTTGTATATGTGTGTGTGTGTGGGGAGGGGTGTGCATTTTGTATATGTGTGTGTGTGGGGAGGGGTGTGCATTTTGTATATGTGTGTGTGTGTGGGGAGGGGTGTGCATTTTGTATATGTGTGTGTGTGGGGAGGGGTGTGCATTTTGTATATGTGTGTGTGTGGGGAGGGGTGTGCATTTTGTATATGTGTGTGTGTGTGGGGAGGGGTGTGCATTTTGTATATGTGTGTGTGTGTGGGGAGGGGTGTGCATTTTGTATATGTGTGTGTGTGTGGGGAGGGGTGTGCATTTTGTATATGTGTGTGTGTGTGGGGAGGGGTGTGCATTTTGTATATGTGTGTGTATGTGGGGAGGGGTGTGCATTTTGTATATGTGTGTGTGTGTGGGGAGGGGTGTGCATTTTGTATATGTGTGTGGGGAGGGGTGTGCATTTTGTATATGTGTGTGTGTGTGGGGAGGGGTGTGCATTTTGTATATGTGTGTGTGGGGAGGGGTGTGCATTTTGTATATGTGTGTGTGTGTGTGTGGGGAGGGGTGTGCATTTTGTGTGTGTGTGTGTGGGGAGGGGTGTGCATTTTGTGTGTGTGTGTGTGGGGAGGGGTGTGCATTTTGTATGTGTGTGTGTGGGGAGGGGTGTGCATTTTGTATGTGTGTGTGTGGGGAGGGGTGTGCATTTTGTATGTGTGTCTTTGTGGGGGGAAGGGTGTGCATTTTGTATGTGTGTGTGTGTGTGTGGGTGGTGACTTTCTCAAAATGTTTGCTGCAATAATATGACCAGCAGAAGACCATCTGGTGCACTAAGACCTGCCCCACCAGATACTGGGCTGTTTTAGTGCACCCTCAACTAGAGTATTTTTGCCATCTCCTGATAAATGCAAGGATTCCAATTCTTCGTTTCCAAACACTACCGTGATCATGCCAGTGCTGTCGTCGGATTTATTTTCTAGGTTCAGTGGAATGGGCCTGGACTCGCTGGAGTTCAGAAGAATGAGCAGTGATCTCATTGAAGCATATATAATTCTGATATGACTGGGCAGGTTAGAAACTGACAGACTGTTTTCCCCTTACAAGATACTGTAAAATTAGGAGGACGTAGTTTCAGAGTAAGGGGGATAGCCCTTTCGGAATGAGCTGAAGATAAATCTCTTGGAGTTATGATTGTTTTGGATCTCTCTAATTCAGAGGACTCTTAATGCCTAGCTATCATCAAGGCTGAGAGCCGTAGAGCTTTAAAGAAATCGAGACATATGGGGATTAAATGGAAAAATGGAGTTGAAGTTGAAGATCTTACAGATGACTGAGTAGGCTTGAGGGGTTGTATGGCCTACATCTGTTTCTATTTCATATGTTCACATTTTGGTACTACCAAGGCAGAATTTTGAAAAAATGTTTTGTGCGGAAAAATTATTTCCAAAGTTGGTTCATTTTCAGAAGTCCCCTCCTCACCTTAAAAAAAAAGTAACAATTGACCATTAGATAGCAGCGTTTGTGTTGTAGAAATACTTTAGATAGCATACCATGATAGAAATGATGTGCTATAACATGATAAATATGAAAATCTCATGACCGATGGAACCCAGTTTAAGCCCTGTGCAATACTGTGTGGGAAAGATCAAACTTCACCAAGTAACTGGAGATGAGCGAGGCCACACAGCTCTACAATCAATTTTTCTTTGTTTTAATCATCAAATCACACAACTCCGAAGGCAGCTATTGGACCCATCCTGTAAGTCTGCCAGCTCTTTTGTAAGAGCTATGCAATTAGTGCCACTCCCTTGCTCTTTTCCCAGAACCCTGCATATTTTTTTGTGTGCTGAAACATTGTTCCAGACTTGCCTTATGAGTCAAAACTTATTCACGATACCTTCTAAATATATGCAAGTCAACAGTAATGTTGTGCTGATACGCTTAATCTTTCACCAATAATTGTTCCATTAGTTGGTGTTTTAATTTTACAAACAAACTAAGTTTGGGAAGACAATTTTTTTGTTTCGCAATTCAAGTAAATGTTTCTTTGTAAGACGTACATTGCTGAAACCTAATGATGTCAACAGTGATAGTTTTTTGTAAGCCATATTTATGTTAAATAGTATCAGAGAGCTTTGGAAGTACTTTGGACAATGCTGATTGGTGTAATTTCAATAATGGTTTCATTATTAAACACCAGTCATTAAAACGAATTTTGCAGTGAAGAATGTCAGTTATAATACGCAATCTGGAAATTGAGTTATTTAATTGTTTGAATGCATTTAGTTCCAACACCTTTTGTTTAAAACTGTCAAGCCAGTATATTTTTAGAACCTGTTATGGAAATCAAATTTAAGGCAAGGAATTGTTTGTGAAATGAATCGTACCCTTGAAGTTGGACATACATTTTGAATCCAAGCCCTGCCAGTAGGGTGGTTCACCAACCGGATGACGTTGCAGCTTATCAACGGTTTCACCGTTTCTTCTTGAATTCTCTGACCCACAGTGCCATGACCTCCACCACAGGTAGGGCAAGGAGAGTCAGGCGGTAATGGTGTTGAAATAAGGACCGCCATTTTTACCCTTTGCTTTGAAGGAAACCTCAATTCTTTTTTCTAGTAATATTGTCACCCATTTTATTGACGTGTATCATGACTCAGAGTTGCTGTAGCCTTGAAGTGTTCGCCTTGACTCAGTTTTAAACTCTATTTGTTTATTTTTTTCTGTGTTGCAATCATAGTAATATGTATTTTTTTCTCTTGCAGATAATTTGCTTTAGAATGTAAGATTAGAGTTCAGCAAAATCTATAGTGTTCCTTATTGTGCGTGGATGTTATTACCCTACTTAACCAAGTTTGAGTCATCTTCTGTGAGAATTTTAAGGGGATACAGAATTGAATCCAGCACAAGTCTTGCATTCCGTTTTGAACCATATCATTATGGCCTAATACATGCAAAGCGTAAGTACATTCTGAGTCATGAACATGTGCTGAGATGACTGGTCTTTGTCTAAGCAACAATTGGAGTACTCCTGTTGCTCTTGACCCTGAGATAGAGGCAGAAAAAAAGAGTCAAGTTCCAGGAGCTGGTCACTAAGGACCCCTGCTGGGAATGTACAAAATAGATTTTGAGTGAAGAAACATTGAGGCTTGATCATGATTCACTTCATAGTCAGCATTCATTGTCAAAGCTCATGTGAATTGAGGAAGCACAGAGTAATGCAAGAAATGAGTGCTTCATAAATCAAGTGTGAAATTGGGATTTTGCCGCAAGTGGGTATTTGGTGCAGAGGAGGAAAGAGGTGCTGCTTTTTATTACCTCACCCAGTGAAAGTGGGCAGAGGTAATGCTTTTGCCCCTGTTTGTTAGTTAGTTTGTCTGTAAACAATATATCTCAAACACTAATGACAGATTTCAATTAAACTTAGTACACAGATAAGTTATGGCCCAAGGAAGTATTAATTTTTGGTGAAGTTACAGTTCTAGATGCTGCAATTTTTTAAAAGGCCCGTGAGCACTGGGAGATAGGACAAACTGACTTTTATTTTAGAATGTTGTGGATTGGCTCAGCTGATGTTTTGCAACTTAATACAGCAGTCAAAATGTGACCAGGGTTTTCTGTGCAGGTTGTTCGATCTGGATTGGTCTGAAGCCTCCACAGTGAGCTGGAAGCTCTTAATAAAAAGTGATTTATCTTTTCAACTTTGTAGTTACAGAGCATCAAACAAGCAGGCAAAAGCCTCAAGGAAGACCTGCATAATTGTAATAATGTTGAGCTAACACTGTGTGGCAGAGGTATGTGCTCTATGTGAGTACCCTCTTTACCTGTTTCAAACTGACTATGGCACCATAGTGTAGGATATCTTTCAAGTTGGGGAGCGAAAAACAATGTTGTAGGATAGGTGACACCATTGTCAGGGGAATGGATACCGTTCTCTTCAGCTGGGACTTCCAAATGTTGTGTTGCCTGCCTGGTGCCTGGGTTAAGGATATCTCTTCATGACCAGAGACAAACATGGAGTGGGAGGGTAAGAATCCAGTTGTCGTGATCCACATAGGAACTAACTAGGAATGATGTTCTGCTGAGAGAGTTTGAAGAATTAGAGTCCAAATTAAATGCAGAAACTCAAAGATAATCATCTCTGGGTTGTTACCTGAGATACTTGCCAATTAGCATAGGTTCAATCAGATTAGGGAATTAAATGCGTGGCTGAAAGAGTGGTGTGGGATGAAGGAGTTTCGATTCATCTAGCACTGGCACCAATGCTTAGCAAAGAGGGAGCTGTTCTGTTGGTATGGGCTCCACTGAAACCAGGCTGGGATCAATGTTGCGGCAAATTGTATAAACAGGGCCTTGAATAGAGCTTTAAACTAATGGGAGTATGGGGAGGGCTCTGGTGAATGGAGATTTAGAAATCAAAAGAGAAAAGTCAAGACAAAGAACAGTGTACTATGTGGATCAAGCCAAGCAGAGTTGGACAGGAAGGAATGGAGAGTTTAAGGGTAATAGTGCATCAGCGGATAAGATACATGCAGAGAAAAGCAGTAAAATAAAAGGCTTTTGATCTGAATTTGCAAAGCCCTGACAAAATATAGATGACCTAGTGGCTTAAATAGAGATATGTGGTTTAGATCTAAACACCATTAGAGAGACAGGATTACAAGCTGACCAAGATTGGGAAATAAATATTCCAAGGTACACAGCATTTCAGAAAGACAAAGAATGGAAAGGAGGAATGGTAGCCCTAATAGTAAAGGATGATCTAAAGACATCCCTGAGAAAGACCCTTGGCTCAGAAGATCAGAAAGTACAATCAATATGGGTGATTAGGAATAACAAGAGTTGGAAAATGCTGGTGGGTTTAGTTTATAGGCCTTCTAACAGCAGTTGGTCAGAGCATTGAAAGAGAAATTATTGGAGCTTGTAACAAATGCTATACACTAATTGTGGAGACTTTAATCTTCATATAGACTGGATAAGTCAAACTGGCAAAGGTGGTCTGGAAGATGAGTTTGTAGAATGCTTTTGTGACAGTTTCTTGGAACAATATGTTGTGGAACCAACCAGGGAAAAGCTACTTTAGATCTAATATTGTGCATTGAGGCAGGGTTAATTCGTAATATCACCATTAAAAATTTGCTGGGAAATAGTGATCATAATACCTCAATTTTGTTAAATCAGCACCTTTCTGTTGTACATGGGAAGGCATGTTGGCTTTTCATTTTTTTCCAAAATCCTGCTTTCTTATTATCAGCACTTACAAACTGAAGTGCCAACTTGTGATAAAATACCTCAAGCTGCAGCAGTCCTCCAGGAGCTTGCAAGTTTTCAAAGGCTAAGAATGGACAATAAATTGTTGGGTTTTCAATTTGTAGGAATTCATTACTCCTTAATTCACTCATTTCATAATGTGCAGTGTGACCTAAAATCACTGCTTCAAGATTTAAGGGCACACTTAAGTGTCTTGCCCCTCAATCCAATTATTGTCCTCCATGGCTGTTAAGTAGCATGCAGCATAGATCAACAGCCTGGGATCTTCCTGTTCTGAATTGTTGAGGCACAGTATAGGTTTTGTTTATCTACTGAGCTATTGGAAGAGCTTTATTTTACAGATGTTGTTTGGAAATAGAATGGTGATCTCAGCCAGGGCTGAACTGTTGAACTCTGTCCCCTCAAGTCAAATTGCCTTGAGATCTCTCCAGTAAGCTCATTTGACAAGTGTGGTGTGTGGGCATTGGTTGTGCTGGTTCGCAGTTGACTCGTCTACTGACACTACTGCCCAAATGTATATATGGAAATGTACAGAATGGAAAGGATTGTGGGTTCCCATGGAATGTAGATTAGCAAGATCCTACAAGACTGAACAGGGCACCTGTCCCTCTTCTTTCTCTTCTCCTCTGTTTGCCACAAAAAAAAGCAGTACAATTACTGAGCATGCATGGGAAAAGCCTGTCTGCATTTCTGGAGTATAAATATTTCTGGCTGTAATTTGTTACACAGTTTTGTGCACAGAAAAACATAATTCTTTATATATTCCTGAATTTGAGCAATGCTTGACATATTGGGGTGACTGACAGATCTTATTAAATTGGCATCAATCTCTATTTGAATGGAATTTTTACACATGAATTGTGTCTGTGATACAATCCAGCAAGAAATATTTATGATACTGGTGCTGACAGCGAATTGCTTCTAAAATTGCATCATCATTATTATTCCATCTGAAAACCAATTAGAAATAAATATCACAAACATTTTTACTACCTACTTTTTCTGCCCAGTCCCTCTTCTGATCCTGAAACTATTGACTCCTTAATTGGCATAGTTCATTGGCTGTTCTCCTGCATGCCATTCAAATGGGCATCCTTCATGAGTGAAGCCAGACTGAGAGTATTGACAGACTTTTTGGGAAAAAGGAGGGACCAGCAAAGCTGAGCACAGTTCTGTCCTTGTCTGACTTCTACATGTGTGTGTGTGTGTGTGTGTGTGTGTGTGTGTGTGTGTGTGTATATATATATATATATATATATATATATATATATATATATATATATATATATATATATATAGCAGGGGCTGATTATCAGGAATGGCACTGTTTCCATTCTGAACATAGCAACAATCGAAGTAATTAGAGCTTCGCTGTTTTGAACCAGAGATTGAACAAAGTCCATTAGGACTGTGGCTTTAAAATCATAAACTCGCATCTTACTTATTGAGATAAACATTGCCTAAACTGCATTTATATTTTCCAGATGTTAAATTTAGAAAATTGCAAGATTAATTTATTCTTATCATTAAGGATTACATACTCTACTTGCTGAAGAAATGGCTTATTTCAGCCAAAGCTTACTTACCTCTGTTGCCAGATCAAGGTAAGATGGTGAATCCTTTTTAAAAATTATATTCATGAGAAAATGTTAACCAACTCAAGATTTCAAAGTTGTATTCCAGCAGTATCACTGGTCAATGTCAGGACAATTAGTTTGCTTCAGTTTTGTAAGAAAAATGTCCTATGAAGCATTCATCTTATTAAAACCTAAATTTGATAATCCCTTCATCTGCTTGCTGAAATAAACAGATGTAAACATGATATACCCTCCCATTCCTTATACTTAAGAGATTCATAAAGAATTCATGTATCCATTCCTATCCTCCAAACTGACCAAGGTGTACATGATGACTGAATCTATGTTCCCAGTGCTGACAAAGGTGCACACATTATGCACAATAATACCTTCTCATCTCACCAGTTCTGACATCATATTTCATACCACAGGATGCAGTAGTGCAGGATATCGTCTTTTCCTGGTGCACAAATGGGGCAGGATGCATTTTACCATGTAAGTGGCAACATATCCACAATACATGATGGTATCATGTAAACAATAATGAGAAAAAACTACATAAGAGCAATATTGCTGTTGGAAATGGGAGCAGTTCCACTCCCCTGCACAAACAGGATCAATGTTGCAAAATTAGCCAACTTTTATTCATAGAATAATATGTTGTCTTCAAAATGCCTGATGGCTCAGCTGTTTAAGATAGTATGTATTAACTGGTACAGCTCAGAACATCCCAGATTTGTTTCCAGGTTGGTGCTGGTTGATAAGTTTACTTTGCACATTTCTGGGATGTCCCAAAATATTTCCTATCTAAGAAGTAATTTTGAAAATGCAGCAGCAGTAAGTTTTACACTACATGATCCCACAGATAGTGATGAGGTGCTTGACTCGGCTTTGTAAAAATTCATTCAAGGGTTATATGTGTTGATGGTGGGGCTTGGCCAGTTGCTGCAATGCCTCTTGTAGATGGTACACACTGTTGCCACTGTGTACTGCTGGTGGAAGGAGTAAATGTTTAATATGGTGGATGGGGTGCTGATCAAGTGGGCTGTTATGCCCTAGATGGTACTGAGCTTCTTGAGTGTTGTTGAAACTGCAGTCCTCCTGGCAAGTGGCGAGTATTCCATCACACTTGTGCCTTGTAGATTGTGGACAATCTTAGGGGAGAGAGGAGATGAGTTACTAGTCACCGAATTGCCGGCTTCTAGTCTGTCCTCGTTTACAGGATTTATGTGCCTGGTCCAGTTAAATTTCTGGCCAATATTAACCCTCCCGGTGTTGCTGGTGGGGCATATAGCAATGGGGGTGCCAATGAACATCAAGGAGAGATGGTTGGATTCTCTCTTGTTGGAGATGGTCACTGCCTGGCAATTGTGTGGCATGAATGTTACTCACCACTTAGAAGCCCAATTCTGAATGCTGTCCAGGTTTTGCTATACAAGGGCACAGACTGCTTCAGTATCTGAGTAGTCGTGAATGGTACTGAATGTTGTGTGTTCATCAGTGAACATTCCCACTTCTGACCTTATGGTGGGTAGTGATTAATGAAGCAGCTGATGATAGTTGGGTCTAGGATAGTACTGGCAGTGATTTCCTGGGGCTGAGATGATTGGCCTTTAACAACCACAACCATCTTCCTTTGTGCTAGGTATGGAGAATTTTCCCCCGTTGGTGCCTCATTTTTAGATTTGCTGACACTGCTCCTGGCATCCACTTGTGCACTCCTCGTTGAACCAGGGTTGATCTCCTGGCTTGATGGTAATTGTCAAGTGAGTAATTTGTGGGCCATGAGATTATAGATTGTGCTGGAATATAATTCTGCTGCTGATGGTGGCGCATAGTACCTCAGGGATGCTCCGTTTTGAGCTGCTAGATCTGTTCTCAAGTGATCTTTTTATGATGGTGTTAGTTGATGGATAAATATTGACTAAGTCACTGGAAGAGCTCCCTTTCTCTTCAATTACCAACTATCTGAGATTGCAGCAAGGCCTTGGTTTCAAGTTTCAACTGAGACATGGCACCTCTGACAGTGCAGCACTCCCTCAGAACTACACTGTACTGTCAACTGAGATTACTTAAGTCACTGGAGTGAATTTTGATCCTCGTTTGGCACTCTTCAACCTCCTGACTACCAAACTCATTTGCTTCACTGTGGGGAAGGCTCAGCTAGGAAGGAAGGAAGTCACTCAAGTCTAAATCATTCACATTTGGCTATTCATCTGCTTGTCTGTTAAGTTGGAGCAGAAATAAGTATACATGGAGCTATAACTTCAAATTTATAGTTCAGTACAAGATGAGAGGAGAGGTTGGCTTTAACAAGTCCAGAGAATATTTCATAAAAGCAAATATTTCCCATTGTAGTATTTGTTAGTACTTTTGGAGGATTGTAGATCTTGGTTTGGTACTCATCAGTGTTTAGGGTCATCTTCCTGCCAATAATCAATATTCAAATGATCCAGCCTATTTATGGAACAGGTTTGATACAGAACAAATTTCTGTGCTGAAGATTGAGATCAGGTTGGCTCCATTGAGACATTCAAACAGTGAAAACAGCTTCAAAGATTTTCACTCATTAGGCAGCTTCATATACTAACTGCATGTCACCTGAACATTTCTGCGGAATATTATTTTCTCTCTTTTCCTTTGTTGCAGTAAGCTAAATATTCCAGGTTTCCTTAGGAGAAAGCCCCAACCTTTAATACATAGCAACTTGACAAATAGCTCTAACTCTGCAGCTGAATCCCTGATCTACGAAGTTGCGAATGCTGTAACAGAAAGGTGGCAATTGGATTGTTACAGTAGCAATCAGTTGGGACATTATACTGTAGTTAGTTACCAGTCACTCAGTTCAAAAGCCAGTTATCTGTTAGATTTTTTTTTACAGTATTGCATGTCTTCTCAATATGTGGGCAATGTTGGAAAAGTTGCATTCGTTGCTATCCAATTTGCCCTGATTGTGAAAGGCCTTCTCTGAATCACTGCAGTCTGTGTTGTGATGGTGCCCTAATAGTGCTGTTTGTTAGGGAAGGGATGGTGATTTTAAGTCCAAGTCAGGGTAATGTACAACGTGGCAATTGTATCCACAACTTTGTCATTCTTGTCCTTCTCGACGTGATTGCAGGAACAGAATGTTCTGTTGAAGAAACTTGCTGAGGTTACTAAAATGCGTTCTTTACATCCTATATACTACAGGCACATTGCACCAGGGATGGAGAGTTTGAAAATTGAGGCCAATGTTCTGTCCTGGATGGTGCTGATTTTCTTAGGTATTATGGCTGAATCCATCCAGATGAGCAATGAGTATTCTGTCACACTCCTAACTTGAACTTCAAAGACATGGAGAAGCTTTGAAGAATCTGGAGGCGAGCCACTTGTCACAGAATTACTAATCTCTGTCCAGATTATACTGCAGGAAAATGGGGAGATGGTGGTGTAGTGGTAATGTCACTGGACTAGTGATCCAGAGGTCCAGGCTAATGCTCTGGGGGACATGGGTTTAAATCCCATCATGGCAGTTGGTGGAATTTAAGAGGGGAGAGTGTGAGAGTGCCCTCGGACAGGCAGTCAGCAGCACCTTGAACTTAACATCACCGGAGAAACTTAAGTTCATTGGTTGGTGAGAAACTGCTGTTAGCTACTTAATGATACTCCCTGAGAATTAGAAAAGCACATTCTTTTTAAAAGAAGAGGCTACTTATATTTGTAAGAAACACAAGCAATAGGGAAATAAAGTTAATTTGAGGCCAGGTAAAATAAGGTTGCCATAACTAAACTAAAGTAAAATAAAGTTAACACAAGGGAAGTAAATTGAAGCCATGGCAGGACTGCTCAGTTGTGTGTCCTGTAACAAGTGGGAAGTTGTGAATGCTACCAGTATCCTAGATGACCACATATGCAGGAAGTGTCACCAGCTGCAGAACCATGAGCTCGAGAGGCAGCTGGAGTCACTGTGGTGCATTCCCGAGGCTGAGAGCTATGTGGATAGCATGATCACGGAGGTGGTCACACTGCACTTAGGAGCCTGGAGGCAAAAAGGGTATAAGTGACCACCAGGCAGTCCCAAGAAAATTGGGCAGGTAGTACAGGAGTCCTCTCTGGTCCCGCTCAACCATCGTTTTTCCATTTTTAATACAGATGAGGGCGCTGGCTCCTCAGAGGAGTGCAGTCGGTGCCAAATTTGCTGTACAGGATGGGAGAAAGAAGGGGAGAAGAGCAATATGGGGTTCATTCGTTAGGGGAACTAGCGTTTCTGTGGCTGTAGATGTGACTCCAGGATGATATGTTGCTTCCCTGGTACCAGGGTCAAGGATGTCACAGAGCAGCTGCAGGACATTCTTCTGGGGGAGGGTGATCAGCCAGAGGTCATAGTCCACATTGGTACCAATGACTTGGGTAGGAAAGGGGATGAGGTCCTGAAAGCAGACTTTAGGGAGCTCGGAAGGAGATTGAAAAGCAGGACCACTAAAGCAATAATCTCATAATTACTGCCAGTCCCACGTGTAAGCGAATATCGAGACAGGAGAATTGAGTGAATAAACATGTGGCTGGAAAGCTGGTGTAGGAGGGAGGACATCAGATTTCTGAGGCATTGGTACGGATTCTGGTTAAGATGGGACCTGTACAAGCTGGGTGGTCTACCCCTGAACAGGACTGGGACGAATATCCTCACAGGAAGATTTACTAGTGCTGTTAGCGGGCAGGTTGTTTAGACTAGGTTGGTAGGGGGATGGGAACCTGAGGGCAAATTCAGAATAGAGAATGGGAGATGGAGAATTAGTGAGTGACTCTGAAAGACAGAAGCAGCATAGGTTAAAAAGTGTACAGCACAGGAACTTGGCAGTATTAAAAGCTTCATATGTAAATGCAAGGAGCATAATAAATAAAGTTGATGAGCTGAGAGCACAGATAGACACATGGCAGCACGATATCATTGCTATACCAGAAACTTGGCCTAAGGAGGGGCAAAAATGGCAGTTCAGCATCGCTGGATATTGAGTTTTCAGGCAGGATTGGGAGGGGGATAAAAAAAGGTGGGGGTGAAGCATCTTTAGATAAAGAATCAATTACAGCTGTGTGGAGGAATGAAACTAAATGAAGCATCAAATGAGGTCATATGGGTGGAGCTCAGAAATAAAAAAGGGGCAGCCACACTGCTAGGACTGTACTTTAGAACCCCAAATAGTAGAAGAGAGTTAGAAGAGCAAATATGTAGACAGATTTGAGTGCAAAAGCAATAGGACAGTAACCGCTGGGGACTTGAGCTACCCTAATATCATTTGGAATACGAACAGTGTGAAGGGCACAGAAGGTGCAAAATTCTTGAACTGCATTCGAGAGAACTTTTTTAGCCAGCATGTAACAAGCCCAATTCTATATTTAGTCTGAGGAAAGTAAGCTGGGCAAGTGGATGAAGTTGCAGTGGGGGACCGTTTTGGAGATCGTGACCATAATATAGTTAGATTGAGCATCTTTATGGAAAAGGACAAAGATAGAACAGGAGAAAGTTCTAATTTGGGGAAAAACAAATTTTACAAAGCTGAGAGGTGAGCTGGCAAGAGTGGACTAGAAACAGCTATTCGAAGGAAAAACTGTGTCAAATCAGTGGGAGACATTCAAAGGCAAGATTCTACAGGCACAGTGTAGAATGTCCCCACAAAGAAAAAGGGTGGTACTGCCAAATCTAGAATCCCCTGGTTACCCAGAAGCATACAGGGTAAGATAAAGCAGAAAAAGAAAGCTTGTGACAGTCACAAAAGACTTAGCACTGTAGAAAGCCTCAAGGATATAGAAAGTCCAGGGGTGAAGTAAAAATGGAAATTAGGAAAGCACAGAGGATACAAAAAACTATTGGCAAGTAAAATCAAAGAAAATCCAAAGATGTTTTACCAGTACATTAAGAGCAAGAGAATAACTAAGGAAATGGTAGAGACATACATGGTAACTTGTGGGTTGATGTAAAAACATGTTGGCTGATGCAGAGTATGTGGGCAGGGTTCTCAATGAGTACTTTGTCTCTGTTTTCACTAAGGAGAGGGATGATGCAGACATTCTAGTTAAAGAGGAGGAGTGTGAAATATTACATACAATAAGTATAGTGAGGGAGCAAGTACTGGAGGGACTGGCATCCTTGAAGGTGGATAAATCACCAGGGGCAGATGGATTGTATCCCAGGCTGTTCAAGGAAACCAGGGAAGAAACAGCGGATGATCTGAGGATCATTCTCCAATCCTCACTAGATACAGGCAATGTCCAGAGGATTAGAGGTTTGCAAAAATTGTACCATTATTTAAAAAGGGTTTGAGGGATAGGCCAGAAAATTATAGGCCCGTCAGTCTGACTTCGGTGATGGTCAAACTATTGGAAACAATTCTGAGAGGCAAGATAAACAGTCATTCAGAAAGGCACGGATTAATCAGGGATAGTCAGCATGGTTTTGTTCGGGGAAGATCATGTCTTACTAACTTAATATAATTTTTTGAGGAAATAACAAGGAGTAGATGTTGTCTACATGGATTTCTGTAAGGAATTTGACGAGGTTCCACATGGCAGACTGGTCAGGAAAGTGAGATCTCATGGGACACAGGGGAAGGTGGCAGGTTGGATCCAAAATTGGCTCAGTGACAGGAAACAAAGAATAATGGTTGATGGATATTTTTGCAAATGGAAAATGATTTCCAGTGGTGTTCCACAGGGCTCAGTGTTGGGGTCCTTGCTGTTTCTTGTATATGTTATTGATTTAGACTTAAATGTAGGAGGCATGCTTGGGAAATTTGCAGGTGACACAAAAATTGGCCGTGTAGTTGATAGTGAAGAGGATAGCTGTTGAGTCCAGAATGATATCAAGGGTTTGGTTGAGTGGGCAGAGAAGTGGTAAATGGAATTCAATCTGGAAAAGTGTGAGGTAATGCAATTGGGGAAGGCAAGCAAAGCAAGGGAATACTCAATAAATGGGAAGTTTATTGACAGGGTTTGAAGAAGTGAGAATCCTTGGAGTGCATGTCCACAGGTCCTTGAAAGTGCCAGGACAAGTGGACAAGATGGTCAAGAAAACAGATGGAATGCTTTCCTTGATTGGGCAAGGTATTGAATACAAAAGCAGGGATGTACTAATGGAATTGTACAAAATGTTGGTTAGGCCACAGTTGGAATTTTGTTTATAGTTCTGGTCACCACATTATAGGAAGGACATAATTGCTTTAGAGAGAGTGCAGGGGAGATTTACAACAATGTTGCCAGGGCTTGAAAATTGCAGCTATGATGAGAGTTTGGATAAGCTAGGGGTGTTTTCCTTAGAACAGAGGAGGTGACGGGGTGACCTAATTGAGGTGTATAAAATTATGAGGGCCCTAGATAGTGTAGACAAAAAAGACTTGTTTTCCCTAGCTGATGGTCAATTATCATGGGGCATGGATTTATGGTGATTGGTAGAAAGATTAGAGCAGACATGAGGAAATCTTTTCACCCAGAGGGTGGTGGGCAACTGGAATTCATTGCCTCAGTTGGTGATTGAGGCTGAAATGCTCAACTCATTGAAAATGTACCTGGATCTGCATGTGAAGTGCTGTAACCTGAAAGGCTACAGTCCAGGTGCTGGAAAGTGGGATTAAAATGAACGGCTAATTTTTTTTCTCTTTTGGGCTGGCGCAGACACGATGGGCTGAATAGCCTCTTTCTGCACTGTAACTTTTCTATGGTTCTATGATTCTATGGGGAGGCGGAGTAGCTGCATGTTTTTCAAGATAACAATGACAGGAGAAAAAAGCTACAAAAATAGAATTCATATGGATAGCAATAGAAGATCAATTACACTAAGAGGTGTAGTCTACAGACCACCTGATGGTGGAAGAAAGGTGGAGGAAGAAATATGAGACAAATTAGGGAATTGAGTAAAAAAAATAGAATAATCATGTGGGGGTTCAACTATCCAGAAATTAATCGGACAGATGAGTAATAATGGGGATAAGTGAATGAAGTTCCTACAATGTATACAGAAGTCCTTTCTAACCCAAAATGTAAACAAGAGAATTTGCTCTTGGGTCTGGTGATGAGCAATGATCCAGAACAAATGAGAGAAGTAAACGTAGGGGAATATCGAGGTTATCATAGTACAATATACTATAAGGTAATGATGAAACCATCATAAACACGATGAAAACCAAGTTAATAGATTGCTGCAAAGTTGAGTTTGAAGGGCTGAGATTTCAACTTGAGAAAATAAAATGGGCAACTATATTGGTAAACAGTGATGTAGAACAACAATGGTGGACACTTAAAACAGGAAAAATATATTCCGCTAAAAGGAATGAACAAATTTAACATTAGTGGGACTTCATGATGAATAAAGACATAAGGGAACAACTGAGGATTAGGAAAGAGACATACATTAAGAAGAGGAATGCATGTTAAGAGAAAATATGAAAAAGATTAGGTGCGAAGTCAAAAATTCACAAGGCAAAAAGGAGATATGAAATTAATTTGTCAAGCAACATAAAACAAAATAGTGAAATGTTTTACAACACATCAATAAACAAAAGAAGGTTGTTATGGGAATAGGACCATTAAGGAATAGATAGGATTATCACAGGTAATGATAGAGAGATGACAGAAATATTAGATAATTACTTTTCTTCAGTATTTACCATGGAGTCAGAACAGGTTGACATGACATTAAATGTTGAGATGAGTAATGAGCTAAGCGTGTTTGAAATAATAAAAAAGGGGATCGTTGAATAAACTAAAACTCAAAGGGAAAAAAGGCTCTGGTCCAGATGGATTGTATCCACATATTTTAAAAGAATGTATGGAGAGATAGCAAAGATATTACTATCCATATTTAATAATTAATTAGAAAAAGATCTGATGCTAGAAGGCAGGCAGATAATGCAATTCCTAGATTTACAAAAGGGGAGAGAACATGTCCAGGGAATTATAGACTAGTTAGCTTAATATCATTGGTAGGAAAAATAATGGAATCCTCATTGAAGCAGAGGATAGAAGAACATCAAGAAATGAGAAATATAATAATTAAGAGTCAGCATGGATTTCAAAAGGGAAAATCTTCCTTGACCA
Source organism: Carcharodon carcharias (assembly GCF_017639515.1). Taxonomy (NCBI): domain Eukaryota; kingdom Metazoa; phylum Chordata; class Chondrichthyes; order Lamniformes; family Lamnidae; genus Carcharodon; species Carcharodon carcharias. The sequence goes on along the minus strand of NC_054483.1, from coordinate 15,673,045 downwards.
AGCTCATTGCATTTTTTGAGAAGGTAACAGAGGAGTAGTCAATGATAATGCACTCGATGTAATTTATCTGGATTTTCAAAAAGCCTTCGATAAGGTGCCCAATAACAGACTAATAAATAAGGTCAGAAAATGTGGAGTCAGGGGACAACTGTCAGGATGGATTATGAGCTAGCTTCAAGACCAAAATCAGAGAGTGGGAATAAAGGGTAGTTATTCAAAGCATCACAAGTGATGTTCCACAAGAATCAGTGCTGGGTCCTCTGCTGTTCACAATTTACTTCAACGATTTGGTCTTTGAAATCAAAAACACATTTTCTCAATTTGGGGATGACACCAAATTGGAAGGGATAGCCAATACTGAGGAGGACTGCAATAAATTACTGGACGACATGAGTAAACTTGCAAAATGGACAAATAATTGGCAAATTAAGTTCAGTACCGATAAATGTGAGGTACTACATTTTGGCAGGCTTGGCCTAAATAGCCAAGTGGTTATGGTACTGGGTTTGTAACCCCAAGATCAAGAGTTCAAATCTCACAATGGCAAACTATGAAACAATGTAACTTCATGTGAAACAGATGGAAACGGGTTTGTACTCGAAAGAGTTACAGGGTTTGTAACCCCAAGATCAAGAGTTCAAATCTCACAATGGCAAACTATGAAACAATGTAACTTCATCTGAATAGGAACAGATGGAAACCTGTTTGTACTCGAAAGAGTTACATTTTGCCAGAATGTGGAGGTGACTTATAACTTGGAAAGTTCAAGTCTTGTTGGGGAGAGGAAGGAAGGGATTTCAGACAAATGCACCAATTACCAAAAGTTGGCCCACAGGTCATAAGAAATGCAAACCATACACTATACTTTATTTCTAGAGGGATAGAATTGAAAAGTAGGGAAGTTCTGCGAAACTTGCATCGAAGTTCAGTTCTGGTTATAAAAAGGATGTAGAGGAACTGGAGAGGGTGCAGAGAAGAGGTACAAGAATGATACCAGAAATGCATGAATATCCATATCAGGAAAGGATTGACAGAATGGATCTCTTCTCCATTGACAAAAGCCTGAGAGGTAACCGAATAGAGGTCTTTAAAATTCTGAAAGATTTTGACAGAGTGGATACAGAGAGTATGTTCCCTCTTGTGGGGGAGAGCTTAACTAAAGTTCGTCAATATAAGATAGTCACCAACATTTCCAATAGGGAATCCAACAAAGAAACTTCTTTACCGAATGAATGGTAAGAAGTTGTAAGTCGCTCTTACAGGGAGTGGTTGAAGTGAATAGTATAAGGGGAAACTAGACAAGCATATGAAGGAGAAGGGAATAGAGGGTTATTATCGTAGCTTCAGATGAGAAAAGATGGGAGGAGACTTGAGTGGAGCATAAACATTGGCATGGACAGGCTGTGCCGAATGGCCTGTTTCTATGCCGTTTTACCTCCATAAAATTCCTATGGTATTGTCTTGGGTCTGTAATGACAGTCATATCTGTGTGGGCAAGTGTTGGTTTGAATCCTGTAAATGGCTGACCAATTAATGTAGTGAGATACAGGTGTTAATGTCCTTTGTTTCAGTTTATCTTTGAAGAGCTTTAACTTGTATAAATTTGAAACCTAACTTCTCTGAGTTGGAAATCAGGCTGGGACTATAATGGAAAGGATGTGTCAGTGACCCCAGGGTTGCAAACTGCCAAATTAGATTAATCAGAGATTGTATTTCAAAATTCAGTTGTAAATTCAGAATTAGGAGAAGCATCTTGTTCAACATTTCGAGGAGAAGAGGAAAATCTGTAGTGAGTGCAAATCTCTCCTTTGTTTAATACTGTTCATTCATCCAGTTAATTTAATAAATCTGGATATATAGGTGATGGTGACAGGAAATCCTGTCGCAACACATGTACGCAGCAAATTAAAACACAATAAAGTTCACTGTTTCAAGCTGTTAGAATTTGTTACATTGACCTACCTGTTGGGCAAGTATAGATAGCAGAGTGACTTCCATAATTAGAATTCTCTTTCAAAAACAGTGATACAAACAAATTTATCATTAATTTCAATATTTTTATTTACCTTTCTTGCCCATTTCTGAAGTTCTGAATATTTTGATTTATGGGAATTATTTACCTGAATTGGTTATTTAAAATAAAGAAACCTTGCCACTGATGTCAGTTTAAAATGTATTCTAAGGAAAGTATTGTTGTGTAATTGAACTTGTACAGGGTTTGGAGACTGCATTCCCCTCCCTGTTTCTGAATGGGAGGGGTGGTAGTGAACATAAAAAGTGTTCTCAAAATACATGAAATCTTTTTCTTTGTTGAAATGTCACTGTTGGTGAGATACGTTTTTAATTTCAAAATGTAATGCTTTATTTTTCAAACAGAAGAACATGCTGTTTCACATACAGCAATTTATGGACTTCAGTGATGGTTCTCCATGTGCGTGATTTTCATTCAAACAGACTATATCTGAAAGATAAAGGACTTGGGAGAGTCTGTCCTCTTCTCTTCTGCAATTTACCCCACGTGCACACCTCTTTAATACCTGTGTGCAAATTCTACCTGTCAGTTCGGTGGCTTCAAGGGAATAAAGTATCTTTGAATAAAAACAAGCACATACCAGATCCTGAGGCAGAAGATTCACTTTCCCGAACAACTGAAAAGGTTGTTGTGAAGAAAACTTGGAAGCATAAAATTATCAGTGAACTAAAACACTACTACAACGGATTCCGATTACTTTGGATTGACACAAAGGTGGCAGCAAGGATACTTTCAAGGTTATTGTATGGATACCAGCTCACCCGTAGAGAGAGACGGAGGGTAGGTAGGAGCTCATAGCTACAATTCATTTCTCAAAGGTGAACAATATAATATTGCGTTATAATCAGTTTATCATGGAGAAATACATGTTTTCTAAATATCCTTCCACTTTTTCCTCTCCGTTCTGAAGTAGTGACTCCAGAACTACAGTGTCTGCCATCTTTCAGTATCTCATTTGGGTAATTGTTCTGCATGTGTGAGCTGAGAGAGTGGCGAGTCCTACTCTACCTTCCTCATTTTATTCTGACTTTTAAGGTCATTTTGGTTCCAGCACATGATAGTTTTCATATTTTTTTAATGTTTTAAGCTGTTACTAACTGGTTGCAGTTCATTGAATTTAATCATATTAAAACTGCCTTTACAAAGGTTCTACATTTTCCAACTTTGTTTCAAATCTAAACCATACATTAGTTGCTGCGGTACTTATGCATTTTTGTCTTGTGTAAACTGTTCCAGCTCATACGAACATGTGTTGACCTCTTCCGCCTGGTTCCCTTTATGATCTTTCTGATTGTACCGTTTATGGAGTTCCTGCTGCCTGTCGTTTTAAAATTGTTCCCTGGGATGTTACCATCTACGTTTGAGACAAAACTGACAAAGGTTAGTGGGAATTTTTTTTATACAGGCTTGTGATTTGATGGAATATTTTTAGTTGTAATGACAAGATGAGAGATTTCAGTCCTGTGGGAAGGATGCTTGGCAGAGAGAGGGGCCGGAAAGCAGAGTGTGGAAGAGGTAACAGTTAAAAGGTTATCTTTGGGTTACAGTATTAATGCTGAGCAAAATTTTTGTTTTCTGAAGTATCAGGCACTAAGAACAGGCTTAGGAGAAATGTTGGTCTTATTTCATCCTTTCCATTTGACTGCCTGCCATATTCCCACGTGAGTAAGGTTGATTCAAGAACTATTCAGCATAATTCAGTCAAACTGAGAAAGGCACTTGTGTGGTGACATCCACAGTGATAGCTGCTTTGTTCAAAGAAAACTTACAAAATTTATAATAATAAATGTATTTGATTGATGCCTAAACAAGAAGAATACACCTAGCTGGTGTTGAGAATGACAAGGAATTACAATATTCGGAGAAGGCTGTGCTTTTTAATATACAATGACAAGTTGCCAATAAGAGCATTGATGTGAAATGTCTAAAACTGCCGTTCCCTAACTGCAAGAATTTTTGTCCAACTGGGTTTGGTAATTTGTTTGTTTTCTAGGAAGAAAATCAGAAAAATAAACTGGCAGCAAAACTTGAGCTTGCAAAATTTCTCCAGGAAACTATTGCAGAAATGGCTAAAAGGAATAAAGCAGAAAGTGGAGAAGCTACCAAACTGTTTTCTTCCTATGTACAGAAGGTTTGCTTCAAGCATTCATTTAGATCTTGTGTTGTTAAGTAATTGCCAGATACTTCCCCTAAGGGGGCTGATATGACCATCACAAAGCAACTTGTGGGTCTTATAGTGGCTGGTTAAATGGAGTCTTTGGCAGAGGATTGTCTATGTCCTCGGGGGAAACTCAAACCCAAATTATTTAATGATACTTTGAGAGATAAACACTAACTTTAAGTACACACTAACTTTTTTCTTGTCTTGAAGGGTTGTCTCATGAGTGCCTTAACACTGACCCCTGGGGGAATACCACTACAGACCTTCCTCCAGTCCAAAAAACAACTCTCCACCATGAAACAAAAACAAAAAATGCTGGAAAAATTCAGCAGGTCTGACAGATCTGTGGAGACAAAGACAGAGTTAACGTTTTGAGTCCGTATTAACTCTGTCTTTCTCTCCACAGATGCTGTCAGACCTGCTGAGTTTTTCCAGCATTTTTTGTTTTTGTTTCAGATTTCCAGCGTCCGCAGTATTTTGCCTTTATCGCGAAACTTTATTTCCTGAAACTCGGCCAATTTTGTATCTGCTACTACTGTCCCTTTTATTCCTTGGGCTCTAACTTTGACAAGTCTGCTATCTAGCACTTTATCAAATGCCTTTTGGAAGTCCACCTACATCACATCAACCACGTTCCCCTCATCAACCCTCTCTGTCATTTCATGAAAAAACTCAAGCAAGTTAGTTAAATATGATTTGCCCTTAACTAGTCCATGCCAGCTTTCCTTAATTAATCTACATTTGTCCAAGTGACTGGAAATGGAAAAATAGCATAATGACTTGGTTTCTCTCTACTTCAAAAAGACTTTTCATGAAATTCCATGCAACAGGCTATTCATTAACTTCACAAAGAATTCAGGGTAAACCTTGGCAATGAATAGAAACCATTTGAAGGGTAGAAAATAATGATTCTTTGGTAAATGAGTTTCATTGGAATAGCTAAAGGGGTAAGTACCAAATACAGTGCCTCAGGGTTTAGTGCTGATCCACTGCTGCTGGTTATTTACATGCAAGACCTTGATGCAGAACTAAATACAAAGTGGTCAAATGTGGAGATGATATTGAGCGAGAGGCAATGGACTCAAAGGTAGCTGAGGAAACGTGGATGAGTTGGACAAGCAAGCTCACGGAAAGAACGGTGGGAGTTCAAGTTGAATGCAGAAAGAGAAGTAAACGACAAGTATTCCTCACTCATGACATAACATTGAGGCTGAATTTGAAAGAATTCTATGAGTGTCAGCAGACTCAGCATTCAACATAGAATTAAGGAAACAAACAGCACCAAAGGAGGCCATTCATCCCATGCTAGTCCTTGGAAAGAGCAGCTGTACTTATTCCCACATTTTGTCCCTAACCCTCTTAAGTTCTTCATTTTCCAGTAGCTGTTCAACTCCCTTTTAAAATTATTTATAGAATCAGTTTCCTTTCCAGGAAGAGCATTCCAGTTCCTAACAACTCTTTAAGATCTTCTGTTTCAAGAAAAACAGTCCTAAATTTTTCCAACCTCTTCTCATAACAAAATTTCCTCATCCCTGGCTCTCCTAGTAAACCTGCTTTGTAGCCTAAAGCCTTTACATTTTCCTGCTTCCCAGAACTGCCCACAATACTCTGAGGGCTAACCAATGATTGACCAAGCTCTAGCATGGTCGCTTTGTTTATAAATGGAGGAATTGAATATAAAAGTACAAGTAACCTATATGCTTTTTTAACCATCTTATCAACTTGCAGTGTTACCTTTTAAAGATTTGGGTATATGAGCAGTAAGATCTCTCTACTCATCTGGGTTTTTCAAAAATCATACCATTTTTAATATACTGTCTTTCCATGTTAGTCCTCCTGAAGTGCACCATTTCACATTTTTCTGCATTGAACTCCATGTGCCATACTTCTGCACGTTTCCTTTCTATGTCATCCTGAAGCCTATAAATATCCTCATCACTGTTGATTTAGTTTGCCAGGTTTTACATAATCTGTGAACTTAATAATGCTGCTCCCTACACCCAAGTCTGGGTCTTTTATGAAAAATTTCAGTGGACTTAACACTACCATTGTGAAACTGTGAATACCTCCCAGCCTGAAAAACATCTATCCATCATCACCCTGTGCTTCCAGTGACTGAGCCAATTACATTACAGTGGCAGAATGATACAAAGTTGGGTGTGTGAGCGATTATTTTTCAGACTGGGAGTATCTCAGGGTTGATACTAAGACCACTGCTTTTTTTGGATATATATTAATGACCTAGACTTGTGCGTACAGGGCACAATTTCAAAATTTACAGATGAAACAAACTGGAAGTTCTTTTTTATTTGTATAGCTGGAAAAGTAGTTACATTACATGTCAAGGTCAGCAATCCATTCTACAGCTTCAGCTGTTGCAGTGTGAATGGCTTTGATACCTCTCAGGGCAGAAGTTCAATATGTGGCGATGATCTGACTGTGATAGCCATAGTCACAATTTAAGTTGTTGCTCATGTTTCATGAAGCAAATGGCCACATCTTTCCTGGTCCTCAAGCAGTTGAGAGTTGTCCAGATTTTCCACGGAAGGTTGAAACCTGGGACTTCATTACTAGGGTCAGTTAGTTGTTTGTGGCTTGTGATGTTTGCAGTCAGCTTGGAGGTGTGGGCTGTCATCAGTTTGAAGGATGTGGAATGTGTTGTAAAAGGGATTTCAGATGTGGGTTTTTTTTTGAGGTCCTGTGTCAATGGGAATGCTTCATTAGATGTCAGCAGTGGTGTTCTTTGAGGAGGATGTTTTCCCTGCTAATATCGGGAGATTCAGTATGTGCTAGCACAAGAATCCACTTAAGTTACGTTGAGAGATCAACGCCCCAGAAATTAATTCTTATGGCTTCCCTTGTGTGGCAGCTCCTAAGCCAGGTTGAGCAGCAGTACTCTGCTGTTGGGTAGGCCAGGGCAAGTAAAGAAGTGTTTGGATTGTTGGCTCTGCTGCCCCAGTTGGTATCCATCAGTTTCTATATGAGACTTACCCTGGTCTTGACCTTAGTTCTGGTGGTCTGGCAACACTGACCTACCGGCAATGCAAGTTCAAGTGTTATGGCAAGATATTTTGTCAGTGGGCCATGGATGAGTGCTGTAACCTGCAAGGCTATGGACCAGGTGCTGGAAAGTGGGATTAAAATGAGTGGCTAGTTTATTTTCTTGGCCAGCGCAGACGTGATGGGCCAAATGGCCTCTTTCTGCACCCTAACTTTTCAATGGTTCTATGGAGTGGCATGCTACAGAACTGGATTTGAAGTTATTTCCTGGCTTTCAAATTGTTCAAGTGAAAGGCTAAAACAATAATCTTGGCAGCGTTTGGTTGAAGTCTCCATTTTCTGAAGTAGGCTTCCAGAGAACTTAGATCTTCAGTGAGTGTTTTCTCAGTGTCCGGACATTCTTTAGACTGGAAAGCCAGGGCCAAGACTTCAGCATATGCAAAGAACCACAACTCTGTGGGAGGGAGATCACTGGTATATATGTTGAGAGCTGATGCAAGGTATGATCCCTTTGGCAGCCTGTTGTTGGTTATGTATGGGCAGTTGATTCATCACCAAGATGCACACGGAACTATCAGTTCCTGGTTATGAAGATGAATCATTGTAGAGCAGCAGCATGGAGAGTTTCAGCAGGATGCCTGTGTGTCACACTGTGTCAAGGTACAGGTTAAGTCAACAAAGATGGTTCCTGTCTTCAGGCCTTTCTGGAAACTGGCCACAGTCAGTGTCAGGACCTGCTTGGAACAGTTGCAGCCTCTGCAAAAACCTGACTGTTGGGGAAAGTAATTGATTCAAGAGCAGGACTTGGTCTGTTTACCAGGAGGTGTTATTCAGAACAAGGTGACGGGGCGATGTCTGTGTGGGATATCGAGTGGTTTCTCTGTCTTGGATACTATCTTGGATTGGTGCCTGATGTTTGGAATGGCACCTGTGGTGTGGATGTTGGTAAATAGCTTTCACAGAATCACATAATAGTACCATGCAGAAGACAGCCATTCAGCCCATCATGTCTGCACTGGCTCTCTGAGCATTATGACTTTGTGCGAGGGTAAAGGCAGGGGAATGGCACTTTGTTTCTATTCAAATAATCATCTAATGCCCTCTTGAATGTGACTCTTCAACCTGCCTTCACCACACTTCCATGCAGTGCATTCCAGAACCGAACCACTCGCTGTGTGAAAAAGTTTTTTTTCTCACATCACTTTTGCTGCTTTTGCAAATCACCTTTTAAACCTGTGCTCTCTTGTTCTTGATCCTTTTAAAAGTGGGAATAGTTTCTCCCTATCTATCCAGCCCACTCATGATTTTGAACACCTCTGTCAAATCTCCTCTCCAAGGAGAACAAAATCTCTCTGATCTATCTACATAACTGAAGTTTCTCATCCCTGGAACCGTTCTCGTAGACCTCTTCTGCACTCTCTCCAATGTGTTCACATCCTTCCTACAGTGTGGCGCCTAGAACTGTACACAATACTCCAGCTGAAGTCCAATTAATGTCTTATTTAAGCTCAGCATAATCTCCCTGCTCTTGCACCCTATGTCACTATTCATAAAGCCCAGGATACTGTATGCTTTGTTAATTGCTCTCTCCACCTGTCCTGCCAATTTCAATGTTCTATGCACATATACACCCAGGTCTCTCGGCCCTTGCGGTCCTTAAGAATTGAACCCTTTATTTTATATTGTCTGTCCATGTTCTTCCTAACAAAATGCATCACATCACACTTCTCCACATTGAACTTCATGTGCCGCCTATCTGCCCCCTCCACCAACTTGCCTATGTCCTATTGAAGTCCTATACTGTCCTCCTCACAGTTTATAATGCTTCCAAGTTTCGTATCATCCACAAACTTTTAAATTGTCCCCTGCACACCAAGATCTAGATCATTAATTGATATCTGGAAAAGCAAGGGTCCGAATACCGACCCCTGGGGAACTCCACTCCAAACCTTCCTCCAGCCTGAAAAATACCCATTAACTATTACTCTCTGTTTCGTATTACTCGGCCAATTTTGGATCCATGTTGCTTCTGTCCCTTTTATTCCATGAGCTATAACTTTTCTCACAAGTCTGTTGTGTGGTACTGTATCAAATGCCGTTTGAAAGTCCATGTACAGCACATCCACAGTATTACCCTCATCAGTCCTCTCTGTTACCTCTTCAAGAAACTCTAAGTTAATTAAACGCGATTTCCCCTTTAGAAATCAATGCTAGCTCTTCCTAATCAACCCACATTTTTCCATGTGACTATTAATTCTGTCCCGAATAAGTGTTTCTAGAAGCTTCTCTATCACTCGAGTTAAACCGGCTGGTCTGTAATTGCTGGGTTTATTCTTGCAACCTTTTTTGAACAAGGGTGTAATGTTTTCAATTCTCCAGACCTCTGGCGCCTCCCCTGAGTCTAGGGAAGACTGAAAGATTATGGCCAGTACCCCTGGATTTTCCTGTCTGTCTTCCTTAAATATCCTTGGACGCATCTCATCTGGCCCTGGTGTCTTGACAAGTTTAAGTACCGACACTTCCTCCTTATCAATTTTAAACCTTCTAATGACAGAGTTTCCTCCTCTGTCACTGTGGCCTCGGTAGCATCTGCTTCCTTGGTAAAGACGGATGCAAAGTATTCATTTAACACCTCAGCCATGCCCCCCTGCCTGCATGTATGAATCCCCTTTTTGGTCCCTAATTGGCCCTCCTACTCCTTTTACTACCTGGTTACCATTTGTGTGCTGCTGATAGAAGACTTTGGAATTCCCCTTTATGCCAGTCTTTTCTCATAGCCTCTCTTTGCTTCTCTTATTTGCTTTTTCACTTCACCTCTGAACTTACTGTATTCCACACCTGACACCTGTAATAAGTACACTTTCTTCTTTATCTTAGTTTCTATCTCCTTTTTCATCCAGGGAGCCCTAGATTTGTTTGCCCTACCTTTCCCTTTTGAGGGTAAATAAATTGACTGTGCTTGAACCATTTCTTCTTTGAAGGTAGCCTATTGTCCAGCTACAGTTTTTCCTGCCAACATTTGGTTGCAGTCTATCTGGCCCAGCTTCGCCCTTGCCCCATTGAAGTCGACTTTCCCCCAGTTAATTATTCTTGCTCTAGATTGCACATTGTCTTTCTGTACTGTCATCCTAAACCTCGTGATACAATGATCACTGTCTCCTAAATGTTCCCCCACTGACACCTGATCTACTTGGCCCACCTCATTTTCAAGAACCAGGTCCAATAATGCATCCTTTCTTGTTGGACTGGACACATTCTGCTGTAGAAAATTCTCTTGAACACTAGGAACTCTTTCTCCTCCACGTCCTTTACACTACCACTGTCCCAGTCTACATTCGGGTAATTAAAGTCCTCCATTATAACTAGTCTATAATATCTGCATCTCTCTGTCTTTTACCTGCAGATTTGTTCCTTTAATCCTTGCCCCTAGTTGGCGTTTACAGACTATACTGAGCCATGTAATTGCACCCTTCTTGTTCCTAGCTCTAGCTGAATTGATTCTGTCCTTGAACTCTCTGGTACTTGCTTTTCTCCAGCACTGCAGTGCTCTCCTTAACCAATACTGCCACCCTCCTCCTTTTCTTTGTTTCCTGTCTTTTCTGAACAATTTGTACACAGGAATATTTAACACCTAGTCCTGCCCTTCCTTGAACCAGGTGTGTTATCGCCACAATATCATATTTCCATATGGCAATCTGCACTTGTAACTCCCCAATCTTATTTGCTATACAACATGCGTTCACATACATGCGCAGTAACCCAGATTTAGACTTCATTACTTTCTCCCTTACTCCGACTCCACCTATTAACTTACTCTTCTCTATATTGGTGCTATCTGTCTCTCCCAGTATTTTGTGCACCCTGGTATTCCTCTCTAATATTTTCTCCTCGTTCCCATACCCCTGCCAAGTTAGTTTAAAGCCCATCCAACAGCACTCACAAAATGCCCCGCAAGGAACTCAGTCCCAACTCTGTTCAGGTGCAACCCATCTTCCCCAGAGCCAGTCCCAGGAATCTGAAGCCCTCCCTACTGCAACATCTTTCCAGCCACGCATTCATCTTCCTTATTCTCCTATTTCTGTATTCATTTGCATGTGGCACTGGGAGTAATCCAGAGATTACTGCATTTGAGGTCCTGCTTGCTCATTTTTGACCTAGGTTCTTAAATTCTGATCGCAGGACCACATCCCCCTTCCTACCTAAGTCATTAGTACCAATGTGAACCACAACCTCTGGCTGATACCCTCCTGCAGAACAATGTCCTGCTAGCCACGGCCTTCCCTAGAACTTGGAACTATGTGAAACATGAGGAGGATAGTGAAACAGATATTGCCATGCTTACTGTTCTGCATGAAATCTCAGCATATTCAGCAAAGAATTATCAGAAAGGATGAATTCAAGATGATACATGTAGCTCCTATGAAGGCCTCAGCTGCTGAGATGACAAATTACTTTTGCAAGTGTCTGGAACCATTGGGTATCCTGGTGAAGGAGTTTATTGGCAATATGCAGTTGACCAAAGGAGAAATATTATTGATGCAGATGCTTGTGACAACATCTGAGAAATACAATTTGGTAACATGTGATGTTGCCTTGTCTCAGATAGTTAGACTGCTCATTTTAGATGAGGTTCACCTATTACTTGAAGATAGAGGACCAGTTTTCTGACGAACTCCCATGTTTATGCATCCCTTTTACTCTAGTGTCTTTGCAAATTCAGCATAATCAATGTAACTATCATTATTCTTGTCATGATCTCTTAAAACGTAATCTATTAAACTAACAATTTCTTCTTCATTCAAGGCTCTCCTTGGCCAGCACTTTCCTTTTTGTGCACATGTATAATGGCTGATATTAATTCCGATCCATCCTCACATTATTCCCATCATAATCATGCATTTTGAAGTAATGAAGTTGAAGCTCTTGTGGCATCATCTCAGATTCTATAGGAGGACATGGCAGTCTGGTAGAGTGAGCAGGTGAGCAGGCATGAGGCAGATGAAATTTAGTGCAGAGAAGTGTTAAGTGATACATTTTGGTGGGAACAATGAGGAGAGGCAATAGTGCAGGAACAGAAACACCAAGAGGTGCATGTGCAGAAATTGTTGAAGATGGCAGGGCAGGTTGAGGAAGTAGTTTAAAAGACAGACAGGACCCTGGGCTTTACAATTGGATTGAGTACAAAACCAAGAAAGTTATGACAAGCCTTTATAAACAATGGTTTGGTCTCAACTGGAGTATGATTCTGGGAACCACATTTTAGCAAAGATATAAAGGCTTGAGAGAGAGCACAGAAAAACATTTTGAGAATAGTTCCAGGGATGAGTGACTTCAGTTACATGAATAGATTGGAGAAGCTGGGTTTGTTCTCCCTGGAGAAGAGACGTTTAAGAGGAGATTTGACAGAGGTGTTCGAAAGGTGGTCTGGACAGAGGGATGAGGAGAAATTGTTCCTATTGGCAGAAGGATTGAGAAGCAGAGGATACTGATTTAAGGTAATTGGCTAAAGGAGCAATGGCAGTATGAGGAAGAGCTTTTTTATGCAGGAACTGGATCTGGATTGGAATGCACTGGAATGAGGATCTGAATACACTGCCTGAGCATGTGATGGAGGCAGATTCAATCACAGCTTTCAAAAGGAATTGAATCAGTGTCATCAGTCTTGAGTTATAAGGAAAGATTTGAGAACCTTGGGTTTTTTTAGCAAAGAAATGAGGCACAGATAGGTCTTGCAGAGTCATCTAAAATAGTTAAGTGTATCGAAAAATTTAACCCAGAATATTACTTTAGTTGAAACCTATTCTGAGTTTAAATTATATAGAAGGGTATTTTTGGGACAGATATCAGGAAATTCTTCTTCTCACAAGGTGATCAACATGTGGAATTAACCTAGATCGAGCTGTGGAGGCAAAAACCCTGCAATCATTTAAAAAGCAGTTTGACATTATGATGAGGAGCCATTAGGACCTCATGAAATGAATCAAGCTGGGACAAACGACTTTGGTCATCCATAATTATGTAGTGATAAAGAATACTAGTCTGTCTGCCAAGCCATCATCTAATTATCATTTACCTCAGGAAGCTGTCGCAATGAGACTCTGTAGACTTAAAGGCAGGTGCGTTTTTGAACAGCTGAATACGATATTGTCTGCCATATGGTATAATCATATTCTTTATAAAACTTATTACACCCACCTGTCATGAAGAAAAAAAATTAAGTTTACTTTTTCACATTTCTTGTGCCATTTAGGCTGTTTCTATTTATTAACTAAGTAAAGTCGGCAGTCCTTATCTCTTGCCAAGTGGATTTTTAATTTTTATTGATATCTCAGTTCTCTACATGATTGCAAATGTTTAAAAATTATAAGAACAGTAATCATTCAAGTGTTATTTGCAGCTGCTATTTTTAGTAAATATATAATCTAATGTCTGTTTTATGACTGGTCTTTATTGCTTTGCAGGCATATTGCACTGCACAGCACTTTTTATTGGAACAACTTGGCAGATGTACACAGCATGAGATTTCAGGGCCACAGTTGCTCTAGCTCCTTGTATAAAGAGCAGATTTTTCCAGCACAAAGTAACAAATTTGAAATAATAATAGTAAAATTGACAAAAGAATAATTTGTACAACATTTTTACAGATTTCACACTAACTTCTTTCTCTCTGCAGCCACTGACTCCAACTGTTGGGGGTGGGAGTGGTTTCAATTTTCAGAAACTCCTGCTCCTAATATTTATCTTTTTAGTTTATTATATTTGGTAACTTTATGAAATAATGTGTTTATATTTAAAGACATTTCACTCGCTTGCACCTGTTTTATGACTGGTCTTTATTGCTCTCATCCCGCATAAACTAATTTCAGGACACTTCACATTATGTCATCAGGCAAGTCTCTCACAAGTCTGCCCCAAATTCCATTCTGGTTTATGTGCAAAAACAAATGGAAAATCGCTTCAAACTGCAGAAAATTAAAAATCCATATTGAGGTAATGAAAAACCAACTCATTATTTTGGATACAACAAATACCTGAGTGCTAACAAGAATGTGATGCAGTGGAATAGTTAAAGTTTGTCCCAAGATCTGTTTACATTTCCAGAATGGCATGGGTTGGCAGTTGGACACAAAACATTAAACATAACTAAGCATAATCAATCAGAATGCAACCGGTGCCCTAAAATCTAAACTCACATGAGCCATTTGATTTGGTTAATTCATTTCTCCTCAAAATATGATGACAGAGCTCTGAAGAGTTCTTGCTCGAAAGCTACTGTTGGAACAGGTACTTTGGAAGGTGGAAAATACTTGAACTTCACTTACAGGATTGAAGTTGAGGCAACCCCATCACATTGTATTTTCAAGTATTTATACGTTTCAATTCAAATCAAATTAGATTAACTTACATTTTATAAAAAGCAACAGTGGAATGAATGAAGCTAGAATTCCAATTATTGTCTAATTCTGTATGTACGTATGTGAAGGTGCGTCGCTCAGGGGAAAATCCAAGCACTCAGGACATAGTGCGTTTCTCCAAGCACTTTGAAGATGAGTTGACACTGGAGCACCTGAGCCGTCCTCAGCTCGTGGCACTGTGTAAGCTTTTGGAACTGCAGCCTTTTGGTACAAACAATCTGCTTCGCTTCCAGCTCCAGATGGAACTAAGATCCATAAAAGCAGATGATGAAGTAAGTGCAGAATTACAGACATTCTTTAGTTTTTAAGGCAAAATAACAGTTTTCTTTGAAACAACAGTTGTAGTGTTTCAAAACGAAACTGATGAACTTTTTACTTTGAAATTCACCTCTTTGTATTTTAGCACAAAGTTACTCATTTTGTAAGAATCCATTTTCTCTGCCTTAAAAGTAAATTCTTATTTCTAAAATGGTGGCCAATGTAATTTCATACAAAGGTGCTCATACTGAGTTATTTTAAGAAATGAGTTTCAAAGCACTTGAGTCTTACGTGGAAAAGTAATTATTTCTGTCCTGTTATTGGTAATCCCTCTTGTGGTTTTGTAGATGATTGCCAAAGAAGGTTGTAACTTTTTGACTGTGTCAGAATTACAAACAGCATGCAGAGCAAGGGGAATGAGATCATTGGGATTGACAGAAAAGCAGCTACGGGAGCAGCTCACACAGGTGCTGAATATGGTAGAAACTAGTATATATATGTGTATGCTTGCAATGTTACAGTATTTATCAATGTGCAAATGAAACAAGTACAAAATAAACATTGCTGAAAATTTTAAGCACGCATCCTTCTAAACTCCCAACTATTTTTCCTGGATGCATGCTCTTAATCTTGCTTACTAGCAAAGCTTTACTGAGCTGAAAGTTTGAGTTGAGACGCTGGCAGGGACTCGGGTCAGTAACTAAATAGACCAGTTTCATTTTTCCTCATGATGTAACACTTGACATTGGTTTTTTAGGTGCTGTGCCAGTTGTAGCTGCTTTTTTTCCAGTGAGACCATATGATTCCTGTATAAATTAATATGAATATCCAGGGATAACTGGAAAATAACGTGTGATATTTGCTGTTTGAGTGCCAAACAAAATTCTATTTTCCAGTTGCAAAGTTGAGCTCGAATATTTACTGTACAAGGCAACCAAAAAGCTCTTTTTCTTCCCTCACCAAGCTCCTAGCCCAAGAACATTGCATTCCCTCACCCTTTAGGTCACTTCCTACCCTTGGGCACACTGCAAGAATAATCACGATGGTATGGCAAATTTGAATTTCTGTTGTTGTCGTTTAAGTTTAGGATCCTGAGTCTAGTGTAGATACGGTCCCCAGGTCTATTTTTGGAGACCACAAAGTATCTGGATGACAATGTACTATCTTTTTAACAACATTTGTTCCAGTTGACAATGTTGATGTCAGTTGACAGTCAGGGCATTGATGTACAGGGGAACTGGATTTGGGCACGTAGTCAGTTGAGCAATGTACTTGAAGTACCTGTAGATTGAAATTCAGATCAGTAAGGTTAATTCTGTTTAGCTTTCAGACTATCGAACATTGCAAACTGATATGTATGCCGCTGGACAGTATTGTAGTGGCCTGCTACATTGAAAAGGGAGGGCAGAGTTCCAACAATCCTATCATTAGCTTTCATTTTAGTTTCCACAGTTAGTGATCTACAATTTCATTTCGGAGAACAACTTTTTGAGTTGATATTCAGGCAGGCCAAAACTTAGTATTGGCCAGAGGTTTTGTTGTAAGGTTACTTCCTAGTTTCATTTGTCTCATTTATTTTGTGGTGGCAGAAAAACCAGAGTGGAACATAAGAACTAGGAGCAGTAGTGGGCAAGTCAGCCCCTCGATCCTGCCCTGCCATTTAATGCGATCCTGGCTGATCTCATTTTGACCTCAACTCCAATTGCCCGCCCTCTCCCCATAATCTTTCAACCCGCTACTAATTAAAAATCTGTCTATCTCCTCCTCAAATTTATTCAGCGTCCCGGCATCCACTGCACTCTGAGATTCACGACCCTTTGAGAAAAGTAATTCCTCCTCATCTCTGATTAAATCTACCACCCCTTAGCCTAAAACTATGGTCTCTTGTTCTAGAATGCCCCACAAGGGGAAACATCCGCTCCACGTCTACTTTGTCTATCCCCTTTAGCATCTTATATACCTCAATTAGATCTCCTCTCATCCTTCTAAACTCTAGCGAGTATAGGCCTAAACTGCTCAATCTCTCCTCATAAGACAAGCCCCGCATCTCTGGAATCAATCTAGTGAACCTCCTCTGAACCGCCTCCAATGCAACTACATCCTTTCTCAAGTAAGGGGACTGAAACTGTGCACAATACTCCAGGTGCAGTTTTACCAAGGCCTTGTACGGTTGCAACAACACTTCCCTATTTTTATACTCTATTCCTTGAGCAATAAATGCCAAAATTCCACTTGCCTTCCTTATTACCTGCTGTACCTGCATACTAGCTTTCAGCGACTCATGCACGAGGACACCCAGATCCCTCTGCACTAAAGCATTCTGAATTTGCTCTCTATTTAAATAATAAGTCACCTTTTTATTCTTCTGACCAAAATGGATGACCTCACACTTATCCACGTTAAACTCCATCTGCCAAATTTTGGCCCATTCACCTACATGTCCATCTCCATTTGTAAATTTCTTATTTCTTCATTGCAATTTACTTTCCCACCTATTTTGGTGTCCACTGTATAGATGTTCACAGAACCTTAGGTTATTTGAATCTTTTGAACAGAGATGTATAGGCCATCTCTAAAGTTAGTCATTTATTCCAGTGATGACCCAAGACAGACGATGCAGCCAATAACTGAATTGATGATTCAGTGGTTGAGGGTTAATGGAATGGAAGCAACTAGTTTCTTCATAACATCGTACTGAGTAACCCTTTCAACAATATACAATAAAACATTACCAGCATTGCTCAGGAAAATTTCTAAAAATGCATAGAGAAAAAACACAAATGTTTTTGTAAAACTGATCTTTATTATGTGAGTCTCTATATTGAAAAGAAGTACAATTTTATAAATTAATCAACTCTTTTCTCCGCAGTGGCTTGAGTTGCACCTGAAAGAAAACGTGCCTCCATCATTGCTACTGTTGTCTCGTGCTATGTACCTGACTGATGTCAAGCCAAAATCTGTTAGACAGAGTGTGCCAAAAATTGAGGTGAATTTCTTCTTTGGTGACTTTTCTTCCAAAATGGTATTGGTATATAAATTGGTATTGCTGTAAATGGCGAAGCAGGCCAGTGAAGGAAACTTTATTGTGCTTTCATCTCTTTTTAGTTATTATAATGTTGGAAGCTCCAGCTTCTCATCTATACTTTGCTATTGATCTTATGTGTGCATGATTAAGTACAGTCAATTGAAATGCCAGCAGTCCAACATATGGTTATGTATGCACCAATATACTGTGCTGTAGCTGGACAATACCTATGATTTTTCTTAATATGGATCCCAAATTGTAAATGTGCCAAGGATCGAGGCCAGGAAAATAAGCAGGCAAGTAATTTTGAACTCTTGGCACACCTGTTTGAACCTGACTCAAGTTACTTTCGGAGGGGCTTTTGAGTAGGTTTTCTGTTCAGGCAGGAAAGCTAAGGTTCTAGAGGTTGAGAATATAAATTAATATTTTTTAAATGAGGGGAAAAGAAGAATTTTAAATAAAATGTATTTGGTATACTGTTTTGCTTAACTGACAGGAAGGATAGCAGCTTGTAGATCTCTGTGAAGACTTGTTACACCAGTAAAATTGATTCTATCTGTTGAATTGTGTTATTATTAGTTATACCCATTGTGGTCTTTACCCTCCAGCTGGGTATTACTAGTACCTTGAGCAAAGAGCCACAGGGACAAAAGATCACTGAAGAATCAACCCCACCAGCTTCTGAGACAATGACTGACTTGGCCCCAGTATTGAAAAGCACAAAGGTATGAATGTGACTTACACTTGACTGTACTGTTTATTTAAAATCAGGATGCAACCCGGCTAAGTCTGTTGAAGAGAATAATTTTTTAAAAATCAAACCACGCTTGCCTCAAATATTCTTAATGTCAATGCCAGAAAATCATCAGTGTTCTCATCACACTTCCAGACCATTCTGTCTGATCTCCCTCAAGGATTTATTCTTGGCCCCCCTCTTGTTTTTCATCTACATGATGACAACATCATCCAAAAACACACCGGCTGCCACAACTATGCTCTACCTTACCACCACCTCCCTAGATCCTTTCACAGCCTCAAAAATTGTCACACTGCTTGTCTAAGGTCCAGTGTTGGATGAGCACAATTTTGAGTCAACAATTGATTGAGAAGATCAAAGCTGTTGTTTTCAGTTCTTGCTAGAAACTGGACTCCCAGACATCATTCTTCTCACTGGCAACTGTTTGAGGCTGAACTGGGCCATTCAAAACCGTTGATGTTGTTTTTGACCTCAAGATGAGCTTCTGACCACATAGCTGGAGGACCATCATCTTCTACCTTTGTAACATTGGCTGACTCTGCCCTATTTTAGCCCATCTGCTGCTACAACTCTCATCTGTTCCTTAATTACCTCTAAACTTGTCGATTCCAACACTCCTGGCTGAGCTCCCATCTCCTTATGCACCATACACTTGAGCTGATTCAAAATCTGCAGTCTGTATCTAAGTCGCATTCACTTTCATCCTTGTGCTCACTGACATACATGGGTTCCAGGTCCAGCAATGCCTTCAATGTAAAATCCTCATCCTGGTTTTCAAATCCCTATCTCTGTAATCTGCTTCAGTTCTGTGCTTCTACAAATCTGGCCTCTTGCATATCCCTTAGTTCATTCACTCCACCTTTGGTGGCCATGCCTTCAGCCATCTATCTCCTAAGCTCTGAAATTCCCTCTCTAACTCTTTCTCTTTACTAATTTAAAACACACTTTAGAACCTGCCTCTTTGACCAAGGCTTTGGTCATCTCAATGTCAAATGTTGTTTATTTTAAAGTTGTTGTTGTGTAAGGTTCCACTTTTCCCTGATATTTAAGATTAATCTGATGGCTGACATGCTGGTGTGGCGTCGCCAATCTTCCCTTTAAAATTCCATTGTTGCGCATGGTCTATTAATTTTAGTGCTCAGACCTTTTCAATGTGGGACATTATCTTGTGCAATGCTTGTGTGTCTGCCCAGCATAATATTTTGTTTAGCAAATGGTATTATGAACTGGGCTAAGAAATGAAGCTGCAGTAAATCGGTCTGCCTGTTCTAGTTCAGAGCTGAAAGAGGCAGGAGCTTGGAATACTCCTCTGAGCAGCAAGAGGCCTCTGGTTTCTAGCTCCAAGTTGCAGAAGGCAGAGGGTAGGGGCTAGGGGCAGGAGGTTTCCTACTTTGGGAGGCAGAATGGTCCAGCTATGAGCCGCAGGAGATAGGGGGCAAGAGACAGGCAGCAGGAGGGCTCCTGCTCCTCCTTCCCAGCCTGGAAATTTGTTGAGCTCCTGTTCCTCCTTGGAGTGGTAAGAGAGGTGCATTCTTCCTCTTCCTCCTGCTGCTTGAGCTGCAGGTGGGTACTGCTCTAAATATTGGCAACTGGGGGAAGGAGGCAGGAAGCCTCTGCCCCTGGAGACAGGTAGTTGTGAACTCCTGCTCCCAGATGCAGTGGGTAGGAGGATCCTGTCCTTGCTTCACACTGCTGGTGACTGGGGGAAGGAGGCAGGAAGCCACCTTCTCGAGACAGGTAGTTGTGGGGTCCTGCTGTTATACCTGCCTCGAGATGCAGAGGCAAGAAGCCACCTGCTTTTCCTTTGGGCCTCAGAGATAGGAGACAGTTGCCTGCTCCATCTCTCAGTGACAGTGAAGGGTCATGACAGGAGGGCACTTGCCCCAGCCGCAGCTCTTCGCTGAAGGAGGCATAGTACAGGAGACAGGAGGGCTCCATCTCCTGCCCCAAGCTGCAAGAGGCATGGGAGCTTCAACTCCAGGGATCCTTCCTCTGCTTTCTTACCCCATGCTCCTGCCCCTACAAACTGTTGGAGGCTTAAGGGCTTCAGCTCTTGCCCCTGCCGCAAGCATAGGGCATGAGGCAGTAGACTGGAGGCAGACTGCTCCTCCCCTACTCCAAACTACAGGAGGCACAGGGAGTGAGGCTAAAGCTCCTGCCCCACCTTAAAGCTGCTGGGTGTAAGGGGTGAGGGTCCAGGGGGACACCAGCTGCTGCCCCGAGCTGCGGGAGGGTCCCTGCTCCTGCCCGCGCACCGAGCTGTGCAGCAGACAGGGAATCTCCAACTCTTACCTCTATTCCTACTCCAAACTGCAGGAATCTTGTCTCTTGCCTCCTGTTCGTAATTCAAACTGAAGGGGACATAATGCAGAGTGTCCCTGCTTCTGCTCCTGGCCCGATGTCCTGTTCCTTGACTTGCTCCGGTTGGTGTCCGCAGTCCTGCTATGTCCACCATTCCTGGTCATGCAATGTCTTCTGCTGTTTTTCAGGCTGCAGATGGAGAAGAGTCGCAGAAAACCAAGGCCTCTGCAAATGGTTCAGGATGAATTAAGACACTGCAGCATCCATCAACATGGAGAAACTCCTAACACCAGGGTACCTCTTCTCTGAGCTGAACAATGTCAAGATAACTCCAGTAATGGACACTATGGAGGTCTGGTAATACCCATGTGGCAGCCCATGCTTCTGTTGTGCAGTTAAAGTTTCAATCACACTGCTTACCTCCTGGTAGCCTGTAGATGAATGCTGCATCGAAAGAGCACTCATTAATGAGGAGAGGTAAGGTGGTCATGACAGCACTGTATATGTAAACTACTAGTTTGTCTTATTTGTTGCAGGACAGTGACACTGGAAGTGAGAACAGGGTAAAGTAATTCCCCAAAGCACAACTGTACATCGTACAGAAACTTTGGATCAGTGTTCCAATTTTGAAACATCTCATTAATTTGTATTCTGTATGGCATTAGTGCAGGGAAAAACATACAAAACGACACGGTCAGTAATATTTATAATAGGTTTTTTCCCTCTGACCAACTGCCTCATGTTCTGATAAAATGGGCTTCTTCCTATATTCTTGTAACTGGGAATGGTACTGTGCAGATATGGGACAACAGGAGCTTGATGCTCAGTCATAATTTTAAAGACATAATTTTAACTTATTTATCGAGTGCTAAACATAGATTTCTGCTTGGTGTGGCAATGTTTGTGTTACAATTTGAGCTAATCACCAGCACATGTCTTTTGCTCACCCATTCAGAGTTATGCTCTTTAATTGATCCATTGTTGAATAGATCACCTTATTTTATAACCCCACCTATCATGTTTGTAATCAGTTGTTTAGTTATGTGATTTTTTCCAAGCAGAAACAGCTGCCTTACTACTTCTCTCTACTGCTGGGAAAGCAGAGCAGAACTGGCCCTGGATTTATCAAAGTAGTTTTTTGTTCCCAAGCTGGGGCGGTAATATTGGGAGAAAAATAAGCAAGCTGACGGAAATGCAAACATATTCTTTTGGTCTTTTTAAACAACATATGTGACTGTACCATCTACAACCCTTTAATGGATGGACTTGATTTGTGGAACTGCACCTGTTCAGCTGCAGTGTTCCACTTCCAAAGATCCACTGACCATGTTCTCTGACACTGGACAAGCTGAGCACACTTACAGCCAGTGAGTAAATATGAAGCATCTGATGTTTAACTTTGGAAGGAGTGAACAAGAGTGTTTTGAAGAGGAATTCCAATCCAATCCTGCTGTTTTGTTAATGACTTTGGTTATGTCAATGATCTGAATTGCAGTTACAATATGCAATAAAAAAGACACAAATTCACTTCAACGTCTCTATTTACTGATTATTTGAATTTTGGCTGTTTACTCCTATTTTAGGTGTCATTTTTAAAATAAGATTACATTTTATACAAGCAATACTGCCCCAGTCACATGGTCAACACTGCCACAATTCACAGATTGAATAAAGTACACTATGATCTTTAAAATGTTCCATTCTATTATTTTTAAAAGCAGATAAAAGAAATATTGATATTCCGGTATGAGGTTGTGATCCACAAACAAGTTCAGTAAATCAAATACTGTAGAATACACCAGCAGCAGTCAGTGGTATTCTGTCCAGACCACCCAAATTCTCAATTTAGAACACCACCCTGAAATCAAGCCCCTTGTCGTTTGTTAGCCATTGGCAAGGAATAGAAAAGTACCAGTACCGTGATAACATCAAACATTGCAAGTACAGAGAACACTGCTCTATCTTTTCTATTCTTGGAAACATGATAAATTACATTCTGATGTCAGAAACACAATATCCTGTCTGACCATTGGAAATTAATCTTAGCTCTCAAACACAAGGTGGGATGTTAAAACTTCAAAATTCTCAAATCCGACCCCTGCCCACCTCCAATAACTTCTGGACTGAACAGACATAGCATAAGGAACGGGCAGCCACTTGAGGGAGGTTGGTCATTTGAGCGAGACTGGCACACTCACATGGCCAGATAGGTTTCCCCATGCCTGGGAGATGAACAGCTGAAAGGAGCTAAGGACAGTTTTAGAGACTGGAGCACCCCCAACCTCACTCCCCTTTCGTTAGGATCAAGTTCAGACCCCGCTACGCTAGTCATGGAGGGAGTGGATGTTTACGCTGCTGGTAGGGTAATAACGTTGTCTTTCTTTGCGCAGAATGTTGCTGGAGCAACATCCACAGAGGCAAATGGATGGTATTCCATCACATGCAATATGGAGGCTTGGTCGATTCAGAAGATCAACTGCTGACTGCAGAATTCCTAGTCTCTGACCTGCTTTAGTGACCTAGACATTTTGTGTGGTTTGTGCAGTTGTGTTTCTGGTCAATGATGCTGAGGGGTTCTGCAGATTGCAGAGAATATCTATCCCAATCTAGTATGCAAAGACAAAACAAATACTTGTCACTCAGTGAGCCCTTCACTTTCAAAAACTGTAAAATAAAGCTATAATTAAAACCCCTCCCTCCAAAAGTCAGTTTAGGTGTAGGAGATTTAACCTGTTATATTTTGAAGCTTCAGGCTCCAGAATTTAGCGAGGGTTACAATGACCTAGGTTCAAAGAAGAATCTCACTGTCAGGTTAGAAGAACAATCAAGCCAATATGGTCTTGTTTTAATGTATTTCATCTATCATCCTGGCAGTCACATGATACAATGGGAGCGGAGTTGTTGACAAATCATGATAATCAATCTACAACAAACACAGATATGACCTCAGTACTCCAGTGGTGGAGAGCTTTAAGGACCATAGCCGGCTCCCAAGCATGCTACACTTAAAACATACATACCACGCTGCAAATTACTCATCTATATTATCCCATGCATTTTATATGCACTGCCAATAATCGCAACAAGAAGGAGTTATGAGACCAATGGTGTTCTGGGTCCATGACCGACTTATCCCATGGTGAACCTTCATCCTAAACACAAATCAGCATCTTGGCAAATGTCTGTCTATCAGCCATCATGGCCTGAAAGAATTATACTCAATTAATGCTGAATTCGGATCATTTATGCCATCGGTTGAAATTTCCCATGGAAGTTGGTGAGGACATTATATGTTGACTAAAATCAGTTTACTGATACATTATCATCTGTTTAGATCGGAACTTCTGGGTGCAAGGATTTGCTTTTACTATTGCTACATATTCATTGGCCACACGAGGGCAGCAGTGAGCTTAGCTAATGAGAACATCTGAGAGCATCATCACTGACGCGCTTAATTTAAAATTTAAATCCCTTACCAGTCTCACCATCAGCAACTCCCAGCTCAGGGATTAAATTACAGTAGTAGTAAGGCATTTTGATCACTTACACCCACAACACTCCTTGCCCAACCTCTTTAAGGCACTGACTTGAGCCTGAGCAGCAAGTTTTGCCAAGATCATATCCTCAACATATTAATCAGAAAGTGATCAGAGCTTGACGCCCTGGGATTCTCGCCACACCACCCTAATCCAGGGCTGCGGAAGTGACATGGAGCATCCGTAACTGCTGACTGGGGCTGATCATGCTACAGATTGAACCCAGTGCCACATTAGGTGACGGATTCAGGACAGCTGCACTGCCACGTTCCTACATGCCCCAACAGTACCTGGTGCCCTTGACATCAGTGGACTTACAAAGCCAGTTTCGAAGAGCCATTGCCTACAGTATAAGAGTTGCTGCGTTTGGCTCAAGACTAGCCCAAAGTCAACCCTTGTTGGAAGACAGAAGTTGGTTGGGGGGGGGGGGGTGGGGGGGGGGTAAGGAAGTAAGGGCAGAAGCATAGAAAACAGGACAGACCCGATGAAGCATCCCAGCCACTGCAATGAATAGGGAATCCTTGGCTGAGATAAAATCTCTCATGTTCTGGTTCAGAAGGCGGCATTATAGATAAGAGAGGAGTGGAGCCTTTACAGTAAAATAATGCCAAGTAATAGAATCCAGGTCATTGTGAGGAACTGTAGGCTCCAAGATGGACATATCAGGGAAATGAAGATTTAGAAACTAAATGAGTGTAAATTAGAACCATAGGTGATTAAATTCTCTCGATTAGGGAGTGAGCAGCATGCAAAAGTCACCAGTGAAACAGGGAAGGGATCAGAGCAGGATTGGAACAAAGTTATTAACATATCCTACAAAAAAGGCAAGTGACAGGTATAGCCAAAGCTCACATAAAAAGCGCTACCCTTTATCCGGAAGAAGCAGAGTTAAACAGGATTTTTTTTCCCAGTTAGGATGAACAGCGTGGATTTGGAGGTGATTGCTTGGCTTGCTATTAATCTCATGTCTCAGAATTCCAATGCTACACCATCTACATAACTATTTTAGCAAATTAACATATTATTGTTCACCTGTTTAAATATTGTCTTCCAAGACATTGAAACTTTGCTAGATACAGTTCTACATGCTCTAGTTCTGTCCAAAATGTCAGCATTCAGATCTCAGTTAGCATACTGTTGGCAGCCTCTCCAACCACAAGTGTGCCAGAGTTGACTCTGCATTCACCCAGTGTCCAAATTGATGGTTATTGAAAGACACGCGCAATGCAAAACTAACATTCTCGCCACCAGTGGCAGGCAATTGAGCATCTCCAACAAGAGACAATCTAACCATCTCCCTTGATATTCAACAGCTTTGTTAGTTACAACAATTGTACGTTGAGGAAGAACGAGTCTGAAGCAAGCCTCTACCTAAAAACAGGTTTATTTCCAAGACAACAAAATAAAGTCACAGACTCTCCCAGTTCCTCCCAAACACCTAGAGTAACCTGGTTTGAGTACTCTTGCAATTATTCCCCAATTCTTCCCCAATTGGGGACAGCTGTGCTTAATTATCAACTTAAAGCATGTATTCTATTGCAGCACAATTTCTATAATAAAAAGCATAATCATCACCCCTTGATATTCAATGGCATCACCATCACTTAATCCCCCACTATCAATATCCTGGGGGTTACCATTGACTAGAAACTGGACTGGACTAGCCCTATAAATACTGTGGTGACAAGAGCAGGTCAGAGGCTGGGAATCCTGCACAGACTAACTCACATCTTGACTCCCAAAGTCTGTCCACCGTTTACAAGTCAGGAGTGTGATGGAATACTCTCCACTTGCCTGGATGAGTACATCTCCAACAACACTCAAGAAGCTCGATACCATCCAGGACAAAGCAGCCGGCTTGATTGGCCCCCCATCCACAAACATTCACTCCCTACACCACCGACACACAGTGGCAAAAGTGTGCACCGTCTACAAGATGCACTGCAGGAACTCAACAAGCCTCTCTATAGCACCTTCTAAACCCATGACTACCACCATCTAGAAAGACAAGGGCAGCAGGTGCTTGGGAACACTACTACCTGCAAGTTCCCCTCCAAGCCACTCACCATCCTAACTTGGAACCATATTGCCATTCCTTCACTGTTGCTGGGTCAAAATCCTGGAACTCCCTTCCTAACAGCACTGTGGGTGTACCTACACCACGTGGTCTGCAGCAGTTCAAGAAGGCAACTCACTACCACCTTCTCAAGGACAGTTAGGGGATCGGCAATAACTGCCGGCCCAGCCAGCGATGCCCACATCACAAAAATGAATTTAAAAAAAAACGCTGAATCCACCACCATCAACGTCATTGAGGTCATCAGTGGTCAGAAATTTGACTGGACCAGCCATATTAAAACTGTGGCTATAAGCTAGAGAATTCTGCAGCTGGGAGTTCTCACCTCCTGACTCCCCTAAGCCTGTATAAAAACAAAAAACTGCGGATGCTGGAAATCCAAAACAAAAACAGAATTACCTGGAAAAACTCAGCAGGTCTGGCAGCATCGGCGGAGAAGAAAAGAGTTGACGTTTCAAGTCCTCATGACCCTTCCCTTCCTGGGATTTACCTAGTTCTGTCGAAGGGTCACGAGGACTCGAAACGTCAACTCTTTTCTTCTCCGCTGATGCTGCAAGACCTGCTGAGTTTTTCCAGGTAATTCTGTTCCCCTAAGCCTGTCTTCATCTAGAAGGCACAAGTCAGGACTGTGATGGAATATTGTCCATTTGCTTCAGCAAATGCGACTCCAACAACACTCAAGAAGCTTGAATTCACCCAGGACAAAGCAGTCCGCTTCCTCAGCTCCCCATCCACCACCTTAAGCCTTAACTCCATCCACCACTGCTACACAAGTTTGGCAGCAGTGTGTATCCTCTACAAGATGCACAGCCCCAGCTCACTTAAGCTTCTTTTGACAGCACCTTCCAAACCCGTGATCTCTGCCACTTAGAAGAACAAAGGCAGTAGAGGCATGGGAACACCACCACCTGGAAGTTTCCTCAAGCCGCACACCATCCTGACTTGGAACGATATTGGCATTGCTTTACTGTCGCTGGGTCAAAATCCAAAACTAAAAAATCAAAACAAAATACTGCGGATGTTGGAAATCTGAAACAAAAACAGGAAATGCTGGAAAAACTCAGTAGGTCTAGCAGCATCTGCGGAGAGAAAAGAAGAAGAGTCATAAGGACTTGAAACGTTAACTCTTTTTTTCTCTCCACAGATGCTCTTAGACGTGCTGAGTTTTTCCAGCATTTTCTGTCCAAAACTAAAAATCCTGTCCCTATCAGGATATTGTCAGTTAACAATTCTCATGTTGGGTACTTATTTTGTAGCAAACAACTTAGGAGATAATTGATTTGACCACTTGTGTGACAAGACCCCTTCTTGTAAATGCATTTTCACAAGAGCAAAATGTACAGAATCTATTCCTATCCCATCTAATCATTCTGTCCAGACAGGTGTGAACTGAACAAGCTGCTTTAACAAGCAAACAATTGCACTGAGGGTAATGTCAAAAGAACGTTAACTGGATTATTTTTCTTCATGTAGCAAAACTAAACCAAGCATTATTACAGAGAACATGTTAAGTCAACAGTCAGTGCCATGGCACAGTATGAAGAGATGTTTACTTCAGCTTACAACAGCCGTGTTTTAAGCTTGTTGCTATGCATTTGACCACACTTACTCAAACAAAGTGAGCCTGAATGATATTAAAAAGTGAAAAACTGCAGATGGTGGAAATCAAAGAACAGAAAATGCTGAAAGCACATAGTTCATTCAGCAGCGATGATGAAATCAGATCCATTCAGGCTTTGGGTGCGTCAAAACTGGAAACATGAATACAACCAAAAAAGGATGATGAGGTATAGATTGAAAAAGGGGAGTTGCTCTGGGTAACTGGCACCATCACTGCAGACTTATTGGGAGAAATTTTACTCCAACTTTCTTGGTGGAAAACCCATGGGATCAGGTGGAAAACTGATTTTACCCCAGAAGAGCAATTTTAACCTCCAGTTGGGTGCAATGTTGATGTTACATCCTGTCCATTGAATATTGGGCAGGTAGAATCAACATTCAACCTGATCCTATGCATTAGGTTCAAATTGCCTCCATTGGTTCTGCTATTAGAGAGCAGCAAGTCAGCTGGCTTTAGGAAGAAGCAGAAAACCAGAGGATGATGCTCTCTGACACCCTCCTTATCCAATGATATATACTCAAAATAATCCTAAGCTTAACGCGTATCACTTGCAACACTGATGTTGCCGGAGCTAACCCCCTTGAACTCATCACCTCCTTTCAGACCAAACTGTTCTTCACACCTCAACTGTTCCTGACTCCACCAATGCGAACATTTCTATCACACTCTTGCCTCATCACTGACGTCCCATACTCTTTCTACTTTAACTTTACCTTCACACATGCTCCCCATTTCCCTCAATTCCTTAAGAGATCAATAATCTATCTCAGCCTCATTGAATATATTCAATGATGGAGCATCCAGATCCCCTGGGGTAGGAAATCCCAAAGATTGACAACCCTCCTCCTCTCAGTTCTGAACAATTGACCCTTCATCCCAAGACCATGTCCCAGATTCCCAGCTAGAGGAAACATCCTCAGTGTCTGCCCTGGAAAGCCCTTTAGAATCTTGTAGGAGCAGTGACACATTTCTCCTTCTCTCTGTCCAAAATAATTGACCCCTTATCCTGAGACTGTGCCCCCTCCTTCTAGATTCCCCAGCCAGGTGAAACAACCTCTCAGTATCGGTCCTGGGAAGCCTTTCAGAGTCTTGTAGGAGCATTGACAGAAAACAGGTCAGATGTTCATGTGAAACATGCTGCAATCGCTCAGGCCACAGCTGTGGGGTGGTCAGACGAATTGACACGGTGGTCCCTTACTCAGAAATGGCAGATTAATCACATTTACATTAATCACATGCAAATATACAGTAACCTCTCCATTCCTTCCTTAAGTGGCAAGCAAATTAAAAACCCCAGTCAGCAAAGGAAGGTGGAAAGCCAGTAAACTGGGAGAGATACAAATATCAACAATGGGACAAAGGAAAGTGCGGAGAGGTGGAAAAAAACCCCAAAATAATTTGTACGGGATAATAAACATTTTTATGAACATATTAAGGGAAAGAGTGGTAAAGGGGAATCTTAGCCCACTAAAGACAGGCAAGGGCAAGGCTATACTTTCATCTGCATCAGAGTTGTGGGCTCAAGTCCCACTCCAGACACTTAAGTGCAAATTCCAGGTTGGCACTCTGAAGCCCCACCGAGGGAGCGCTGCACTGTCAGAGGTGCTATCTTTCAAAGGAGATGTCAAACTGAGGTTCTGTCCACCGTCACAGGTGGATGTCATGATTCAAAGAAAGGCAGGGGAGTTAATGTCCTGGCCAAAACTTAGCCCTCAGTCAACATGGCTGAAACAGATTGTCCAGTGCTTGTCACATTGCTGCTTTGTGAAGCGTGCTGTGTGCAAATTCACTGTCGTGTTTCCTGATATGACAACATTGATTTCATTTTCACTGAATGTGACAACCTTTGACTCAGAAGCAGTTAAGAGTAAGGAAAATTCATAATTATTTCAAAATACTTGGGAATGTTTGTAATTGTTTTTTTTTAGAAAAATATGTTTGAGAAGGACTTGTAAGAGTTTGTATCACTTGTAAAGGAACCAATTGTAATTTTTGGATAATAAGAAATACTAGTCCATGTGACCTGGAAGCTATAGCATCAGGGAAGGAAGTTAAAATACCCGGGCCGTATGGTACACAGAAAGAGAGACAGAAGAGGAGTTGTGAAGGTCCTGAAAGGAAGTCTGCCCTACTGGGAAGATTGTACACGTAGTCCCCTGTTTACATGCCTATGGAGAATCAGCTAAGTCCTTCAAGGAAGGGCCTGCAGTTCTGTTCGGAAGAATTGCATCACTGAAACAGGGACCTAACAGGCAGAGTGGACTGCCCACCAAACCACTGAAATAGTCTCTGTTATATCTGATATCCCATATGTCATTTATAGTTCATGCCTACTGTGAATTTCCTGTTTATTTATGCTGATTCTGATTTGTGTTAAAGTAAGTGTCACAAAAGTGAAATTTTGTTGGTAATTTCTTCATCTGGGAGTTGTTCAATTAAATGTGGTTCTTTTGGTTTATGGATCCCCACCAGGATTGTAACAGTGGTATTTGGGAACTTGTTCTATGCAAACTGGCTGTCATGTTTCCCTATATTACAACAGTAAATTCATTTTAGTAGCATACTCGATTGGATGTAAAGCACTCTGGGACATCCTGAAGTTGTGAAGGTGCAAGATAAATTCGTTTTCTTAAATGGCATATTTGTTCAGTGTGGATTTGTGCCTTCCTTTTGCAGTGGACGGAGAGGACAAACTAACAGTGGTACAAGGAAACCTAAAACAAGGTGAACAGAGGAACTTAGTGGATTTAGTATAGGTACAAAATGGTTTCTGGGATGAAATTAAAAGAACTAAGTCGATAAATTGTAAGTATACTAGTCTTATATTAATATATCTCTAGATTCGGGAATTGGATTTGAAAATTGCAAGTTTCAGTCCATTACTTAAGAAGGGAGGGAGGGAAAAACAAGGTAACTGCAGACCCATCAATTTGCCATCGTTGTGAGGAATTAAATGAGAGACTGAGCTGATTAGAAAGTCAGCATGGATTTACTAAGGGTGGATCATGTCTAACAAATTTGTTTGACTTCTTTTTGAGGAGGTCACTAGCATAGCAGATTGGGGAATATCTTTGGATATTGCTCATGGGACTTCCAGAAGGCTTCTGATAAGTTTTTTTCACTAGAGATTATCAGCAAAAATGAGGGTGCAACAATCGGAGGTAACCTTGTGATGTGGGGCCACTAATTGGTTGGGAAGTGTCTTGTTTGCACATGATACAGGGTTTATTGTTTGAATGGCAGGACATGACAACCGGTGGCCCCCGGTGACCTGTACTGGAGCCTTGGCTTTTTAACTACATATGTCAATGACTTGGATGAACAACATCCTAAAGCACTCTGCAGTCAGTGATATTGGAAATGCAGCAGCCAATTAGCACACAGCAAGTTTCCACCATCAGCAATGACAAGATCATTTATTTTTGTGATGTTGATTCAGAGATAATATTAGCCAAAGCACTAGGGAGACCTCCTGTGTTCTTCTTTCAACTGGTGCTATGGGATCTTTTCAATCCATTTGAGAGAGCAGGAACTCCACTCAAGTGCCAGATGTTTTGTGCTCAAGGCTCGGGAGTGCAACTTGAAGCCAATTTGATAAGGATGCAAACTCACAGACCTTTTCTGTCTCCATAGATGCTGCCAGACCTGCTGAGTACTTCCAGCATTTTCTGTTTTTATTTCAGATTTCCAACATGCGCAGTATTTTGCTTTGAGCACTGCATTCTCTGCGCCGTACCTCACTTAGGCATTTGACATCTTCCAAGAAGCATTCAGGGTCAGGGGTGTGACTTTGTGAACTGGAACTCTTCCTGGGACAGGTACATCA
Organism: Carcharodon carcharias; assembly: GCF_017639515.1. Classification (NCBI taxonomy): domain Eukaryota; kingdom Metazoa; phylum Chordata; class Chondrichthyes; order Lamniformes; family Lamnidae; genus Carcharodon; species Carcharodon carcharias. The sequence continues at coordinate 15,641,036 of NC_054483.1, read as the reverse complement.
TCCGACGGCTGTCCCTGGAAAATGGGAACATGTGCTCACCCCCTGAAAGAAGCAACTGTGCCCTCACTCCAAATAGGTTAACATCTCTCTGAAACCTTTATAAACCGTAACTGCACTTTACTCTTCATTAAAATGCACTCTTTTACCAGTGACTATCTGCTCAGTTTGATCCATCACTGATTTCATTTGTCTTCCAATGTCTCCTGTGCCACTTCTTACATACTGTGACTCCATTACCAGTGACTGGTATTGACTTCCAGTCCATAATATGTCAGCAGCAAACTAGCTAATCAATATTTTACATTAGGAATATCTTTAAGGTTTGTGGCTGCAGTTTGCATTTCACACTAATTACATCATGCACAGGCATTACATATCCCATTGATTAGCCTTGGTTTTGGCTGCTCTCACCCAGTGCACCACTCCAACCCATCACATCTGTCCCAAAGATTAACACTCTCCCCACATTTTTACCTGTTTTTTTTTGTTCCTCTGTCCCATCTTTCTTGGCCTCTTGCCTCAACGACCTTCCCCCAACCCAACCCAATCTTCAAGAAGCAAGAGCAAGAGCGTAAACCGGCCCTCTTAAACTCAGGTAACAGGGAGTTGTTCTCAACTCAGGCAACGGACAGAGTAATGACCCTGAGCCACTCCAATCATCTTGGCAGTCTTTTAATTATAGAACGAGTGCATTGAAAGAGCTGCAAGAGGAGTGCAACGCTGTTTCACAAGGACACAGAAATAGTTGCTCAATGACATGCATTGGGAGAGGGGCTACATTAACAAGATGTTCCATTGGGAGGGGCACAGACAATGAACAGGAGTTGGGTAAGCAGGCGTGAAGGTTAAAAAAACAGAGTCCAAGGGTTTTGAGGAAACATTTGAAGCTAAGGAAAGCTGGAACAAGAAGAAGGATTGGAAGGGATACTCACAGTGCAAACCCATGATAGCTGACAATTCCAAAGTGCCTTGTCAGGAGAGAGTTGATAAATCAGGGCCAATTGTAAACATATTTGCTGCTAGATTCCATCAGGGAGTTGAGTTATTGCAGTTCATTCCCCCATCTGCAATAACAAGAATTCCATACAGTTTAATTCAACACATGCTGGAGCTGCCATAGCTCTGGTGTTAGGGGTGGGGATGGGTAGTTGAGTGTAATTAAATGCTTACAATAAGCCCTTGTAGACTCTTTTAGCTGCATAAAGTAAGAGCACAGTTATCCATCAAACTCAGAAAGGGTCAGTTCACCAAGAGGATAGCATCTGGTTTCTCCATGTAATGTAGGTTGCAGAATTCCCTGGGGTCCTAGTGTGCGGGTAATACACCAATGTTATTTGTGCAATGAAATTATAGCAATTAACTATCTCTCATGTCACAGAGATTGACAAGTGGGGTCAGTTTGAATGGTTGGACCCAAACACACGAACAAATACAGAACACCATGCTCAAAATACATAAAGCACAGCAAGAGACACAGAATAACCGATACCCGGGAGATAGATAAATACATAAACACAGCCAGAGACACAGAATAACCGATACCTGGGAGATTGATAAATACATCATGCACAGCTAGAGACACAGAATAACCGATACCTGGGAGATTGATAAATACATCATGCACAGCTAGAGACACAGAATAACTGATACCTGGGAGATACATAAATACATAAAACACAACCAGAGACACAGAATAACTGATACCTGGGAGATACATAAATACATAAGCACAGCCAGAGACACAGAATAACTGATACCTGGGAGATACATAAATACATAAACACAGCCAGAGACACAGAATAACCGATACCTGGGAGATAGATAAATACATAAACACAGCCAGAGACACAGAATAACTGAGACCTGGGAGATAGATAAATACATAAACACAGCCAGAGACACAGAATAACCGATACCTGGGAGATTGATAAATACATCATGCACAGCTAGAGACACAGAATAACTGATACCTGGGAGATACATAAATACATAAAACACAACCAGAGACACAGAATAACTGATACCTGGGAGATACATAAATACATAAGCACAGCCAGAGACACAGAATTACTGATACCTGGGAGATACATAAATACATAAACACAGCCAGAGACACAGAATAACTGATACCTGGGAGATAGATAAATACATAAAACACAGCCAGAGATACAGAATAACTGAATCCTGGGAGATAGATAAATACATAAACACAGGCAGAGACACAGAATAACCGATACCTGGGAGATACATAAATACATAAACACAGCCAGAGACACAGAATAACCGATACCTGGGAGATACATAAATACACAAACACACCCAGAGACACAGAACAACTGATACCTGGGAGATTGATAAATACATAAACACAGCTAGAGATACAGAATAACCGATACCTGGGAGATAGAAAAATACATAAACACAGCCAGAGACACAGAACAACCAATACCTGGGAGATACATAAATACATAAACACAGCCAGAGACACAGCTTAGCCGATACCTGGGAGATACATAAATACATAAACACAGCCAGAGACACAGAATAACCAATACCTGGGAGATAGATAAATACATAAACACAGCCAAAGACACAGAATAACTGAGACCTGGGAGATAGATAAATACATAAACACAGCCAGAGACACAGAATAACTGAGACCTGGGAGATAGATAAATACATAAACACAGCCAGAGACACAGAATAACCGATACCTGGGAGATACATAAATACATAAACACAGCCAGAGACACAGAATAACTGAGACCTGGGAGATACATAAATACATAAGCACAGCCAGAGATACAGAATAACTGATACCTGGGAGATACATAAATACATAAACACAGCCAGAGACACAGAATAACCGATACCTGAGAGATAGATAAATACATAAACACAGCCAGAGACACAGAATAACTGAGACCTGGGAGATAGATAAATACATAAACACAGCCAGAGACACAGAATAACCGATACCTGGGAGATAGATAAATACATAAACACAGCCAGAGACACAGAATAAATGATACCTGGGAGATGGATAAATACATAAACACAGCCAGAGACACAGAATAACTGAGACCTGGGAGATAGATAAATACATAAACACAGCCAGAGACACAGAATAACCGATACCTGGGAGATAGATAAATACATAAAACAACCAAAGACACAGAATAACCGATACCTGGGAGATAGATAAATACATAAACACAGCCAGAGACACAGAATAACCGATACCTGGGAGATACATAGATACACAAAACAACCAGAGATACAGAATAACCGAAATCTGGGAGATAGATTAATACATAAAGCATAGCTAGTGATACAGAATAACCGATACCTGAGGGATATTAAATACATAAAACACAGCCAGAGGCACAGAATAACCGATATCTGGGAGATAGATAAATACATAAACACAGCCAGAGACACAGAATAACTGAGACCTGGGAGATACATAAATACATAAGCACAGCCAGAGATACAGAATAACTGATACCTGGGAGATACATAAATACATAAACACAGCCAGAGACACAGAATAACCGATACCTGGGAGATAGATAAATACATAAACACAGCCAGAGACACAGAATAACCAATACCTGGGAGATACATAAATACATAAATACAGCCAGAGACACAGAATAACTGAGACCTGGGAGATACATAAATACATAAACACAGCCAGAGACACAGAATAACCGATACCTGGGAGATAGAAAAATACATAAACACAGCCAGAGACACAGAATAACTGATACCTGGGAGATACATAAATACATAAACACAGCCAGAGACACAGAATAACCGATACCTAGGAGATAGATAAATACATAAACACAGCCAGAGACACAGAATAACTGAGACCTGGGAGATAGATAAATACATAAAACAACCAAAGACACAGAATAACCGATACCTGGGAGATAGATAAATACATAAACACAGCCAGAGACACAGAATAACCGACACCTGGGTGATACATAGATACACAAAACAACCAGAGATACAGAATAACCGAAATCTGGGAGATAGATTAATACATAAAGCATAGCTAGAGATACAGAATAATCGATACCTGAGGGATATTAAATACATAAAACACAGCCAGAGGCACAGAATAACCGATATCTGGGAGATAGATAAATACATAAACACAGCCAGAGACACAGAATAACTGATACCCGGGACATACCAAACTGTTGCAAAAGCTTTGGGACAGTGGAGTAATCTAATGGGGTACATCACTGTTACTCCATGCGGAGGGGTTTATCTACACGTCCTTTTTCCCCATTGTTCCCGAGCCGAGGTAGTAGTGTAAACATGCACACTTTTTAAACTATGGCTCCGTTCCTCTGCATTGTGTCAGTAAGTCAGTTTGGATAGTCTATCAGAGAAAATCTTTAGGAAAGCACTGAGTGAAATCCAATGGCATTTTGATCACCTGCACTACTTGGGGTCTTTGGGTAGACTGCCATGCTCACACGGAAGCACCAGGACAGGAACAGGTTGTCTAGCCATCTGGCCTGTCCCACACAACTCCCAATACCATGCACATCACAATATATACACTCTCATCCCACCCAAAAGCAGGTCCTCTCCTGGGAAAGATGAATAAGGAATAATCCCTGGGTGAAATAATCTGATAAATTCCTCTTAGATGATGGAAATGAGTCTCAGAGACCAATCTGACCCTGATAAATGTCCTATAGGTCTTACCTGTTCCAGCCAGAAACAGGTCAAGCTCTTGCTCGGTGGAATTCAGCATTCGCCACACAAGAAGCAGTGTGTTCCCTCATCCTCTGGGAAAGGGAGAAAGATTACTCAGAAAAGACAGAAAAATCACACTCTAGAGGTGCAGGAACCAAAGTACGTAAGCACAGGCATGTACTTATACCCTCCTGGCTGGCCTCCAATCTTGAGACCACACAAAACTCTGCTGCCCATATACCAACTTGCAATAAGTCCCATTCTCCCATTCCTTTGTCCTCACTAACATACCTTGGCTCCCAGTCCAACCATACCTTGATTTTAAAATTCCCATCCTTGCTTTCAAAACCCTCCACGGCCCAGATCCTCCTATCTCTGTAATCTGCTCCAGCCCCATAACCCTCCGAGGTCTCTACCCTCCTACAAATCTGGCATCTTGAACATCCCTGATTTCCTTTGCTCCACCATTGGCAGCTTCCAAGGCCCCTTTGAAATTCTCTTTCTAAACCTCTCCATCTCTCTTCCCATCTCTCCTCCTTCAAGACACCCCTTAAAACCTACTTCTAACACTTTTTATTCATCTGCCCTAAGATCTCAGTGTGGTTTTGTATCTGATTACTCTCCTGTGTTATCTTTTACTGTATCTAAGGCACTATGTGAAATGCATAAACACCTTAGGTTGCTTTCTGTGGCTATTGGATGACCTCATGCAGCTAATTGTTTCTCTGTGGTGTGATGAATGATGTTACTGTGATCTGCACATTAAGCAGAAATTGGAACCAATATCCTGAGTTACTAGTTCAAGGTCCAGGCCGCAGACTCCACCCACCTCCCCCACCATTGACACAAATGTGAAGCTTGATGCACAGCAGAGCACATCAGTGGCTCAGCATACCACATTGTCTTCCTTGGTTTTCCCTAAATCCAGTTTATTTGTTGTTTTGTTCTGCCCCTCATTTCGTTACTTTCTTACTATTTTTATTAACTCAAGAGTCCCACGCCAGAGACTTGAATACATAAGTTAGGATGACACTGTCTTTCAGATGACAGCGCAAACCATCCCATCTTCCTTCTGAGATACAGTGGTAATATTTTGATTAAGAGCTGCAAAGTTCTCCTCCCTGTCCCACCAACAGTTGTTCCTTAACCAACATGACTAGGACTGTGTACAGCATTGGACTCCTTATTTAAGGAAGAATTACAATACATTGGAAGCAGTTCAGAGAAGGTTTGCTAGACAAATACCAGGAATGGGGGCGGGTTGTCTTATGAGGCAAGGTTGGACAGGCTGGGCTTGTATCCACTGGAGTTTAGAAGGGTAAGATATGACTGGATGGGAACATATAAGATCCTGAGGGGCTTTGACAAGGTGGATGTGGAGAGGATGTTTCCTCTTGTGGGAGAATCTAGAATTAGGGGGCTACAGTACAAAAACAAGGGGTCGCCCATTTAAGGCAGAGATGAGGAGATTTTTTTACTCTCAGAGGGTCATGAATCTTTGGCACTCTCTTCCTCAAAAGGTGGTGGAAGCAGAGTCCTTGAATATTTTTAAGGCAGAACTAGATTGATTCTTGATAAGCAAGGGAGTGAAAGGTTATTGGAGGTCGGTGAGAATATGGACTTGAGGTTACAATCAGATCAGCCATGATCTTATTAAATGTCAGAGCCTACTCCTGATTTACTCCTAATCTGTATGTTGTGTTGTAAATTTTCTAGTCGTTTATTTCATTCTGTTTTGTGGGGCCTCGCTGTGGGCAGATTGGCTGCCAAGGAACTAATTGTGTTCAAGGTTAGAAAATAAAGTGATCATCACTTCCCCTCAGCCCAGCCGAGATCAGGGAGTAATTCAGAATTACAGTCACAGATCAATGTATAGAATAGATTGGCTGAGTGTCTGACACACTCAGAAATTCATCAATGTTTCAGAGTCTCCAAGCACAGGTACCAAGAAACCCAGAGGTTTCTGCTAGCAAGCTACAGAGTGCATGTGCTTTCCCAGAAGGACATAAGAAATAGGAGCAGGAGTAGGCCATATGGATCCTTGAGCCTGCTCCACCATTCAAAAAGGTCATGCTTGAATTTCTATATTAGCACCCATCTTGGACCACCCATCTGGTCCAGCCCAGGTTCTACAGGCCATCAGCTGGATGTAGTGGGTGCTTCTGAGATTCAACCAGCCAAAAACTCATGGAGCACTCAAGTCAGATTTCCACGCCTAATCCTTCAGGGCTACACTCCCTGCATTGGGACATTGGCTTGTAGGGTTAACTAGAACCCAAAGTGGAAGAGTTCCAATGATAGCTAACAGATTTATCCCTCCTCAGTTCTAATCTTACACAGCTACAATTTTCTGCAGTCAACCTGAGATGCTGACACGGGACCCATCAAACAGAGACAGAATCAATTGCTCATATTCCCCCTATCTGAAGGCCAATAGCCAGATTCAGCATCGTGCCAGGCTGAAAACAAACAGCTTCTTTTAATCCGCTTCCCAGAGCTGAACAGTGCTCTCAAAAGTGGCATGTTCAAAGCCTGAGGTGTGTGTGCATGCTTTGCGCTACCAACTGTTTGCCACCAGATGGTGCTAGTTCTATATGTAACCTGCGCAGGAGTTCATCATTGAGATGTGGGACCTTCTATTCTTGGAACAGTGCAGCCCCGCCTCTGTCTCTGCCGCTCTCTCTCTCTCTTCCTATTTGCCAGTTCTCTTTGTAAATACCACAGATTAAGATGCATTGTTTCTGGCCCCTTATGTTGCTTAGTATCATCCCAGACTTGTGTTTGAATTCCCAGCACTGTGGGTGTACCTGCACCACATGAGCTGCACTGGTTCAAGAAGGTGGCTCACCACCACCTTCTCGAGGGTAATTAGGGATAGGCAATAAAAACAGGCCTAGCTAGTGACGTCCACATCCCAAGGATGAACAAACAAAATAAAAATTGCTGTCAGTTTCTGAATATTCCTGTCTATTTGGGGATACTATTCAAAGGATATTGTTCCTGTACCAATAATGTCCCCATAATCACTGCTCTCCGTGGTCTCTGCAAAAGCGTTAATCCAATTGGTTCAGATAACATATTTGGGATTTAACAATGCGGCTGGCATTTATATCGCGCTCTTTAATGTAGTTAAACATCCTACTGTGTCTGACAGGAGTGTCATCAAAGGAAACATGACACTCAGCTGCTTGAGGGGGCAAGTAGGGCAGGTGCTCAAAAGTTTGGTCAGAAGAGACAGGTTGTAAGATGTGTTTTTTTTTAAGAGGAGAGAGGCAGGCAGGTTTAGGGAGGAAAAGTCAGGCCGAGCAGCAGTGAGCTTTCTCTGCCAGCTGCTACCACAGTTTGTACCCATGTTATTTTACTCCGAACCGAGAGAAAGATAAAAGAAATCAGCTCAAAGACCTGGACAATAGGATTTTACTGCTTGGTTTAACTTAAAAAAGGAAATGAGACTGAGATCAGCCAACATGCACAGTCAGAGGACATATGAGGATTTGGAAAACTTACAAGTTCCTTTAGCTCAAGAGAGAGAGAGAGAGCTGATAACCAAAGATTTAACATGGACCACATGTGCTTCCCAGATATTCCATCCTCAACAAGCAGCTTCTTTTTGACTGGGAGGAGTGAGCCACACCTCACAGTAATGGCCAGAGACTGACCCTTTCCTTCTGCCTTGACGCTGAATCATTTCCGGGTTGTGACCTCGTCTGTTAGCAGTTTCTATTGATCATGTTATTTCTCGGCTTCATGTCTCTCCTATTGCCCCTCCAGCTCCCCCACCCCACCTCTTCACTCCACCCTTGGCCCGTGCCCCCTCTGAGCTCATCTTGTTTGTGAGATGTACCTTTGACTCCCTTGGCTCTACTTCCATTCAATGGCTGACTGACCAACTTCCGTTCCTGGTCCCCATGTTAGCTGATACTGTTAACGGAACCCACTCTCCTTCTCTTCAAACCTGCCATCGTCACCCTCTTACCCAAAACACCCACCCATGACCCCACTGCCCTGCAAACTACAGCCTCATCTCCAATCTCCCCTTCCTCTCCCAACTCCGTAAATGTGTTGTCGCCTCCCAAATCCGTGTCCATCTTTCCCCACGTTTGGCTCCCTCCAATCTGGTTTCCGCCCTATCTCGGTACCAAAACGACCCTAACCGAAGTCACAAGTGAGACACTCTGTGCTGGGGGATGTACTCTGCTCCCTGCCTTGTCTGCAGCCATTGAGAGGGATGGACTTGAAGGGCCAAATGGCCTTTTCCAGACCTAGCTTATTCTCGGGCCAAAAGTAATACAGTGAAAACATATTCTAGACACTGAGCAGCAGGAAAAGAAGAGAAAGATAGAATGCTGGCTTCCTCTCTCAGATCACACTTAAGTGTAATGGGCAGGTAGCAGGAGGGAGGGCATAAAGAGAGAGAGAGATGCTGAATTGTGTAGCAGAGATGGCAGAGCTGCTGTTTGTTCTGCTCCACAGTCCCAGTCAGCTCAACAATCATCAGATGACATCTGAGGTCAAGCTTGCCAACATCGATAACAAGGAAGACTCCTGGCAAGAGAAAAATGATGCACTTGACTGACATGAATATATTAGGTGCAAAAGGACACCTTATGACTCAGTCGCACTGAGTATCTCCCTCTCCAACATTCCAAGGTGAAGTCTTTAAAACAAGGAGCATCTGGCAAGCATTACTGGGCCAGTAATGGTGTAGTTATTCAAATGCTCTGCAAAGATTCCAAGAAAATGCTCATTTTCAACTGAGTGTGAATCAACTTCACAGACTGATTAGGTCCAAAGAGGGTAATGGTGCCAGAACATTTTTGTACTGCACTATGGTTTATACAAATAGAATTCTAGTTCATTAAAGCCCCTCTCTCATACCCCAAATCCTCCCAAGCCCCCTCTCTCACAGCCCAACTCCTCCTAAGCCCCCTCTCTCATACCCAGACTCTCTCTCATTGAAGCCCCCTCTCATACCCCAATTCTTCCTCAAAGGCCCTTTCTCATACCCCAACTCTGCCGTCCCCTCTCTCATACCCCAACTCCTCCTGAGCCCCCTCTCTCATATCCCAACTCCTCCCAAGCCCCCTCTCTCATACCCCAACTCTCTCTCATCGAAGCCTGCTCTCTCATACCCCAACTCATCCCAAGACCCCTCTCTCATACCTCAATTCTCCCTCAAAGCCCCTCTCTCATACCCCAACTCCTCCCGAACCCACTCTCTCATACCCCAACACTCTCAAGGTAGCCCCTCTCTTATACCTCAACTCTCCCGAGAACCCCCTCACACTCCAGCCCTCCCAAGCCCCTCTCATATACCCCAAATCTCCCAAGCCCACTCTCTCTTCTCCAACTCTCCCTCATTAAAGCCCCTCTCCCATACTCCAACTCTCCCGACTCCCTCTCTCATATTTCAACTCACCCAAGTCATCCCTCCGATACTCCAACTCTTCCGAGTCCCCTCTTCCATACTCCAACTCGCCCTATCAAAACCTCTCTCTCGTACCCTTCCATTCTTGTGTTTGTTGCAGGCGTTTGCCTGCACATGTCCACATTCAGGTCAGATTTTCCCTCAGCTAAGACAGAGTACATGGTTAAATAGTCCCCAAGCATTCACTGTCCAGTTCCTTCATGAAGGCTGACCACTTGGACATGGGCTAGGAGAAGCTAGTGCCTGTGAAATGATAGCCCAGCAAGCAATGAATCCCTTCAGAGTTGGGGATGGAAATTGGGTGAAATTTGTCTTGGGATGAAGCACAAATGGACAGCCTCTTTATGTATGCCTGACTGTTATTGTGCAATTATACCACTCAACTAACTCTGAAAGAGAACCTGTACAATTCAGGACTTCTGTCAGTTCAGGAAAGGCCCAAAGAGCCTTTGGGAAGCGTTGATGACCTGGGTGTCCTTGGTCATGAGTTACTAAAACTAGCATGTAGATGCACAAGCAGTAAAGAAGGCAAATGTTGGCTTTCATTGCAAGGAGATTTGAGTACAGGAGTAAAGGTGTTGTGCTGCAATTGTATAGAGCCTTGGTGAGACCACACCTGGAGTATTGTGTACAGTTTTGGTCTCCTTACCTAAGGGAGGATATACTTGCCATGGAGGGAGTGCAACAGAGGTTCACCAAATTAATCCCTGGGATGGCAGGAACATCTTATGAGGAGGGATTGAGGAAACTGTGCCTGTATTCTCTAGAATAGAGAATGAGCGGTGAGCTCATTGAAACCTACAAAATGCTGACAGAGTATGATGGGGTAGATGTAGATAGGATGTTTCCCCTGGCTGGTAAGTCTAGAACCAGAGGACATAGTCTCAGAATTAGGAGCAGGTCATTTAAGGCTGAGCCAAGGAGGAATTTCTTCACTTGGAGGGTGGTGAATCTTTGGAATTCTCTACCCCAGAGGGCTATAGAAGCTCAATCATGGAGCATTTTCAAGACAGAAATCAATAGATACTAATGACATCAAGAGATATGGGGATAATGTGCAAAGTGGCATTGAGGTAGGTGATCAGCCATGGTCTAACTGAATGGCAGAGCAGGCTCAACAGGCTGAATGGTCTATTCCTGCTTCTATGTTGCTCTGAATTTAGAACAGCAAGCTTGAAAAGAGCTCAAGATAAATCAAGGAGCAATGGGATGTCCCTAGTTTGGGTTTAAATGCTACTCTATACTGCAGTATGGAGGAATACTGAGGCTTTCAATTGCGTGAGCACAGTTACAGCTAAATTTCATCAGCGCCAATTTCTGTATATGTCCACTGATTGCCATCATGAGGTCTGGCATGACTGTGATTGCGAACTGAACATGTTACTCAGTCTATCTTCCACATTGACTCTCTCCACCACCAATATACAGTGGTAGCAGTGTGTACCATCTACAAGATGCACTCTGCAGCAGCTCACCAAGGCTCCATCTTCAGCACCTTCCAAACCTGCGACCTCTACAATCTGGAAGGACAAGGACAGCAGGTGCACAGGAATCACCACCTGCAACTTCCCCTCCAAGCCACTCAACATCCTAACTTGGAAATATATCACCGTTCCTTCACTGTCGCTGGGTCAAAATCCGGGAACTCCCTCCCTAACAGCACAGTGGGTGTTCCTACACCACATGACTGTAGCGGCTCACTCCAAGGGCAATTAGGAATGGTCAATAAATGCTGGTCTTGCCAACAATGCTCACAAGTCTTGAATTAATAAAAATAAAAGAAGATTTTGTATTGATCACAATCATGTGATCAGCTGATGAATAGCTGGAGCTGACTGACAATGTCCAACATGCCACTGACGCTATGATAGTGTTAGCCTGCAATGGGCTAGGTTGGATTCAATGAATCGGAGACAGCACACCATCCCAGACAAACAGTACTGGCTTTACGTGACAGGCCAGGAAAAACCGCAATGACAGAAGCAACTGAGGGGACGGACGCACCAGGCTCCACGTTTTCTTCAAAAGGGGAGAAAAGTAAGAAAGCAACACAGAGCAACTAAAAAAGAATCATCACTGTTCTGGAGCCTGGGGGGCAGTTCTCTGCAGGCAGGCAGGGCTGCTACTGGTAGACATGTCATTTGATTCCTTGTCACTCTGTCACCCAGCTTTCTTCTGGTCAAAGCAATGAAAAGCTGCGTGCTAGGGGGTGCTAGGGACACGTTCGGGCTTCGTCTGCTCAAGTCTCCTTCCAGCCACAAGGTCAAATAAACTTTCACTGCTGGGGCACACAATTTATTTCCTTCCTCCATCTCTGATTGTTCATAATCAATTTAATTTTAGCTTTTAAGGAAGAGAGGTGGAAACTCAACTGAGGCAGAATGAGAGACCTGGCAATATGTTCAATGTTACCATGGATGCTTGACTTAGGATAAGGAGGCGAAGATTACAAAGTCTGGGCCATTCTGGAACAGAGTATATAACCTGATGGCTTTGCATAGTTAAAGTTTAGGCTACTGAGCAGTTTCAGTTTCTGAGCAGGGTATTCACAGGTCCGGCGGAGATGCTCCCTCCCGCTTAACTGTCAATACCTTGTAAAGCGTTGGAAATGCCACGGGAATTATGTTTCATTTGATCATTGTTCCTATTTTTTCAAAATTATTCCTTTCCTCTCTATCCCAGAGGTTTCCTGAATTGCCCCCCACCATCCCCCCCAATCAACATTCCACCCCTGCCAACTCTGCTCTGTAATGTGGCAATTGTATTCATATTCAATCCCTTCATTTGCCATATGTCTCTCTCTTGAGGATGGATAACTGAAGGCTCTCCAAGGTCTCCAGTCTCTCAAAGGTTGGAGTTCAAGTCTGGAATTCTCTGCATAAGTGATTATATTGGAAAGAGCCATTGACAAGACTACCTGTCTGTGGACAAGCAACAACTCAAAGGGGACAATGTGATCTTAGATCACTGAAGTTAGTGCCAGTGCATTGATGGCACAGAGCTATGCCATGGGCACGAACATGTGCCAACAAGATGAATGTTGCACCTTTCATACCCTCCATTTTGGAGCCAATGAATTACCATGGTTTTGAAAATAAGCACTGGTAGTCAAGTTATGCAGAGCAATGACTAGATAATCTTAAACAAAAACAAAAACAGAATTACCTGGAAAAACTCAGCAGGTCTGGCAGCATTGGCGGAGAAGAAAAGAGTTGACGTTTCGAGTCCTCATGACCCTTCAACAGAACTTGAGTTCGAGTCCAAGAAAGAGTTGAAATATTTTTTGTTTTTATAACTAGATAATCTTGTTTTTTATGTTGATTGAGAGATAAAGATTGCCAGGATACTAGAGATAACTCCCCCAATCTTTGAATAGTGCCTTGGGATCTTTATCTTCCACTTGAGAGAGCAGATAGGCTTTTGGCTTAAAATCTCATCTGAAAGCTTCTTTCTGTATTGCACTAGAATGTCAATCTAGTGAATGCACTCAGGTCTCTGCAGTAGAGATTGAATGTGTAACCTTCTGGTCCAGAGGCAAGAGTGCTACCCACCAAGCCAAAGCTGAAATTTTGTACCCAAGTGAATTCCAGGCCTGAGAGACATCCTTTGCATCTCTTAATAACCAGGGAGTGTCTGTTGATGCTCAAACTAACTGGGAGAGAGCAAAGTTGTTCTGTTTCGCTCTTTTTCTAATGCATCATCTATGGTGACGTAGAACCACTGGAGAACGTTTGACATAAGAACGGTTTCATCTCTTTCTGAAAGGGCTCTCTGTTGTAAGTTTAATACCTCAGAGCAGAGATGACACTAGTTTGTGTGTAACACGTTTTAATTACAGTGCTTTAAAATGTTGACTCCATGCTACAGGTCAGGCTTCCAGCTCTTCCTACAGCTTTGTTTACTTTTCTCTGAGTCCACAACCAGGCTTAACCAATCAACCACAGAGAACATCAATTGTAAACAAACTCAGCTAATCAAATGCAGAACAATTAACCTTATTTTAAGACTTTAATTTAAGTTAAACCATCCTAAACAATATTTATTTGTACATAGAGTTCAGCTTGTCGTTTTCTCCAAGTACAAAAATAGTCTTTGAGACACAAAGAGCTCTGATGACTGCACTGAGATCTACGAATTTGAAGTTGTGGTTTTGCCTGGTGAACTCTGAGATGGATGATCAACCTCACAGTTAATCATCAGAAATGGAAATGTATTTTCATAATCACTCTCCTCGAAATATCCAGGTCTGCTCACTATCAAGTGTTTCACGTTCCACTTACGTTATCATCCAACAGATAAGCATTGGTTAGTGTACCAAGCTTACATGTAGAAGGCAATAACTACAACCCTGCCAAGCATTGTTTAATGGGCTCATCATTTGAGATGAGTGCAGCTCCAACAACACTTAAGAAGCTTGATACCATTCAGGACAAAGCAGCCCACTTGATTGGCACCCCATCCACAGACATTCACTCTCTCCACTACTGATGCACACTGGCAGCAGTGTGCACCATCTACAAGATGCACTGCAGAAACTCACCAAGCCTCTTTCCACAGCACCTTCCAAACCCATAGCCACTCCCATCTAGAAGGACAAGGGCAGCAGATACATGGGAACACCACCACCTGGAAGTTCTCCTCCAAACCACTCACCATGCTGACTTGAAAATATATGGCTGTTCCTTCACTGTCACTGGGTCAAAATCCTGGAACTCCCTCCCTACAGCACTGTGGGTGTACCTACACCACATGGACTGCAGGAGTTCAAGAAGGCAGCTCACCACCACCTTTTCAAGTTCAGTTAGGGATGGGCAATAAATGTTGGCCTAGTCAGCGACACCCACATCCCAAGAATGAATTTTTAAAAATTCCCTGGCATCCCTGACAGAATGGATTTCATTCGATAATCACATTTTCCTCTTGCCCAAAATATTCTTTGAGAGCACTTACCACCATATCAAATAAAGACCCATCTTCTATGAGTTGTTCGAATATTTGCTGGCGTTCTGCTCCCAGACAACGTACGAGCATTGCCTTCTTGCTGATCGCTGCTACATCCAGACTATCCATTAAGCAAGTAGGTCTCAAACCCCAAAATCCATTGATCTCAAAGCATAGGTGGATCTCTTGACGAGGAAAAGAAAGGTGCTGATAAATTTAAATTTCTCTCAACTATTTTCGTTGTTAATTTGTTGTAAGTTCAATATCTCAGAGCTATGCAGAGATGACACTACTGTCTGTGCGTCACGGGTTTTGTTCACACAGCTTTATGATGTCTACTCCATGCTTCAACTGGCTTCCAGCTCTTTCTACAGCTTTGTTTACCTTTCTCTAGCCCCCACCCAGACTTAACCAGTCAAGCACAGTGAGCATCAATGGTAAACTGACTCACCTGATCAAACGGAACGTTATACTCACCATTCAGTCCCATGCCATTGCCCCTTTCTCCATTTCGCTCATCTTGCCTCTGCGAAAGCTATTTTGTTAGTCCCATTCCACTATTCTTTTGCCATATGCTTTTGAACTGTCTGAACTGAGGAATCATCATTGGCTCACTGGTATTTACAGCAATGGTGTGAACAGCGCTGAAAAACACAGTTCCACCCTTGCATGGAGGCTGAACTGTTCCTTTCCTAAGACGATGTTCCTTTCAAGAACCAGAACTAAAAATTAGAGCAGCATCGAATGGGAGAGGTTTTCAACACCAGGAAGCAGGTGTTTTACACCTCACCCTCCTGTGAAAGTTAGAAGATTCATTGCTGCCAGGGTCAGTGATGTACCATGGAAAAAAATTGGTACCAGAGCCATCCATTAACTCCAGCAGCCCATCATCGGGAAGTGAAATAAATGTCCTTTGGGAGAAATATGGTTTCCATTCATTTATAAGGCATCACGACAATTTGTTTGCGAGTGCTTCTGACTCATATTTTTCCTACTTAAGCACAGTGTCTAACATCAGTTTATGAAGCTATGATGTAAATATGATTTGTGCTGCCATCAAAGCTCCCTGTTTCACCAGGCCCAGTTGAAATTAGTTGCTCATAAATCAAGTCTGCATGGACCATAAATATACCTTCAACTTTTTGATCAGCAGAATGCAATTTTTTTGTAGTGTACAGAGGCTGCAAGGATGGGTTGTCCACAGATGTGGCTAGACCAGAAACTGAACTGGACTAGCCATAAAAATACTGTGGCAACAAGAGCAACTCAGAGGCTAGGAATCCTGCAGTGAGTAACTCACCTCCTGACTCTCCAAAGCCTGTCCACCATCTACAAGGCACAAGTCAGGAGTGTGATGGAATACTCCCCACTTGCCTGGATGAGTGCAGCTCCCAGAACACTCAAGAAGCTCGACAGTATCCAGGACAAAGCAGCCCACTTGATTGGCATCCGATCCACAAAGATACACTCCCTCCACCACCGAGGCACAATGGCAGCAGTGTGTACCATCTACAAGATGCTCTGCATGAACTTACCAAGGCTCCTTAGATAGCACCTTCCAAAATCCACGAATGCTAGCATCTAGAAGAACAAGGGCAGCAGATACATGGGCAGCAGATACTGCCATCACCTGGCAGTTCCCCTCCAAGCCACTCACCATCCTGACTTGGAAATAGATTGCTGTTCCTTCACTGTTGCAGGTTCAAATCCTGGAAGTCCCATGCTAACAGCACTGTGGGTGTACCTACCCATAGGGACTGCAGTGGTTCAAGAAGGCAGATTACCACCACCTTCTTAAGGGCATTTAGGGATGGGCAGTAAATACTGGCCTAGCCAGCGACGCTCACATTCCATGAATGAATTAAAAACAAGGTTACCCACTTGGTTACTGGCCTAGTATGTGCATGGAGTCACAGACTAGCATACTGCACAGGAGAGTCACCACGTCTATCAGAACTATGGAACTCAAGCACTCACTTATCATCTCTTTCTGTCCCCTTGACAGAAATTCCGGATGTTTAACATCACCAACTACAGCAGGAATCTATGAGGCAAAGTAATGGACAGGGTTGATGAGTTCAGTATGGTCAACATTTTGTATATTGACTTTCAAAATGGTGTTTGATGAAGTATCGCATTATAGGCTTATTAACAAAATTGAAGCCTCAGGCTGAAGTGGCTGTGTGGATACAAAAGGGGCAGAAAGCGGGGAGTAGTAATAAAGAATTGCTTTTCTGAAGAGACGTTTACAGTGATTTTCCCCAGCATTCAATGTTAGGATTAGAATTAGAAGATTGAGAGGTAGACTCATAGATGTTTACAGCACAGAAGGAGGCCATTCGACCCATTGTGTCTGCACCGGTCAACAAATATCTGACTTCACTAATTCCATTTTCCAGTGGTTGACCCATAGCCCTGGAGGCTATGGCAATGCAAGTGAATATCTAAATATTTCTTGAATGTTACGAGAGCTTCTGATTCAACCACCCTTTCAGACAGAGAGTTCCAGACTCTCACCACCCTCTGGGTGAAAAAATTTCTCCTCAACTCCCCTCTTAACCTTCTACCTCTTACCTTAAATCTATGCCCCTTGGTTATTGACCCCTCTGCTAATGGAAGAAGTGCCTTCCTATCCACCCTATCGATGTCCCTCATAATCTTTTACACCTCAATCAGGTCCCATCTCAACCTTTGCTGCTCCAAGGAAAACAACCCCAGCCTATCCAATATTTCCTCATAGCTCAGACCCTCCAGCCCAGGCAGCATCAAGTAGGCCCAACCTTATCCTTTTCCATAGCTATCCTAAATCTAACTGAGTTATGGTCACTATCTCCAAAATGCTCCCCTACTGTTATGCCTTCCACCTGCCTGGGCTCATTTCTGAATATTATTCTAGAACTTCCGCCTCCCTTGTTGGGCTTTCTACGTACTGGCCAAAAAGTTCTCCTGGATGCAACTTAAGAATTTTGTTCCCTCCCTTGCACACTAAAACTATCCCAGTTAATATTTGGGTAGTTAAAATCCCCTGCTATTATTAGTATTATATTACTATTATTCTTACATTTCTCTGAAATTTGATTAAGTATTTGATTCTCCATCTCTCCCTGACTGTTTGGGGGCCTATGGTACACACCCAACAGCATGTTTGTCCCATTTGTGTTCTTTTACTTCTACCCATATGGCCTCATTTGATGAGCGTTCCAGGATATCACCCCTCCTCACTGCTATAATTCCTTGATCAATATTCCTTGATCAATATTGTGAACCCTTCTCCTCTTCTATCCCCCTCTCGATCTTGTCTAAATACCCTATAATCAGGAATGTTGAGCTGCCACTCCTGCCCTTCTTTTAGCCCAGTTTCGGTCTTAGCTGTGATATCATACTCCCACGTGCTTATCTGTGAACTCAGCTCGTCTGTCTTACTCCTCAAGCTCCTTGCATTAAAATATATTCCATTTAGCCTTGCTAAACTCACTTCTTTCTTATCTAGCCTATATTTCCTTTGCCTTCCAGGCTCACTTACTAGCATTTTAACTTCCAATTCCATCTCACCTTCTCTCCCCTCTGAACTACTTTTCAGGATCCCATCCCCCTGCCAATTTAGTTTAAATCCACCCCAACAGCATCTTATTGAAATGTATAGTAATCTTCTCTGTCCCCTCTCTGAGGCATTGACGTCTTATTGAGATGTATAAGATCCTGAGGGGAATTGACAGGGTGAATGCTGAAAGGATGTTTCACCTTGTGGGAGAGACTAGAACTGGGGGACACAGGTAAGGGATCTCTCATTTAAGACAGAGATGAGGAGAATTTTTTTTTCCCTTAGAGGTTTGAGAGTTTGTGGAACTCTTCCCCAGAGCGAGCAGAGGCAGGGTCATTGAATATTTTTAAGGCTGATTTAGATAGATTCTTGATTGACAAGGGATCAAAGGACTTAGGAAGGACAGTGGAGTTGAGGCCACAGTCAGATCAGCCATGATCTTATTGAATGGTGGGGTAGGCTCGAGGGGCTGAATGGCCTACCCCTGCACTTAATTCATTCTGAGATTAAACCAGTCTTTTCACAACCTTGATGTCATATTTGATCCTGAAGTGAGCTTCTGACCTCAGGTTAGCACCATCACTAAGACCTCCTGTTTCCATCTCTATAACATTGCTCAACTTCAACTCTATCTCACCTCATCTGTTGCTCAAACCCTCATCCAAGCCTTCATTACCTTTAGACTCGACTATTCCAATGCACTCCTGGCTAGTCTCCTACATTCAGCCCTGTAAATCTGACATCATCCAAAACTCTGCTGCCCGTGTCTCAACTTGCAGCAAGTCCAGTTCCCCTGTGTTTGCTGGCCTACATTGGCTACCAGTCAAGCAACGTCTTGATTTCAAAATTCTCATCCTTGTCTTCAAATTCCTCCTTGTCCTCATCACTCCCGAATTCTGTAATCTCCTCCAGCCCAAAAACCCTCTGAGATATCTGTACTCTCTAATTCTAACCCCATGTGCATTCCTGATTTAAATTACTTCACCATTGGTGGCTATCGCTTCAGTTGCATAGGCCCCAAACTCTGGAATTCCCTTCCTACACCTCTTAGCCTCTCTACCTCAGCTTCATCCTTTAAGATGCTCCTTAAAACCTACTTCTTTGACAAAGCTTTTCATCACCTGACCTAATATCTCCTTATGTGGCTCGGTGTCAAACTCTGGTTTAGAATGCACCTGTGAAACACCTTGGGGTGTTTCATTACCCTCAAAGTGCTATATAAATGTAATTTGCAGTTGAAGTATTTTGGAAGCATAATAATGTAGGAGACGCAGCAGCCAATTTGTGCACAGCAAGGTCCCACAAACAGTAATCTGAAAATGACCAGGTAATCTATTTTATTCATGTAGGTTGAAGAGTAAATGTTGACAAAGACTTCAGGGTTAACTGCCCTGCACTTTTTCCAAAATACTGCCTTGGAATAGTTTACACCCACCGAGAGAGCATTTAATGTCTCATCTGAAAAACGCCACCTCTGACATTGCAGCACTCCCTCAGTCTTAGCACCAAGTGTGTCAGCTTGGATAATGACCACAAGTCTCTGGTGTGGGGCCTGAACGCACAACCTTCTGACTCAGAAGCAAGAGTGCTACCCACTGCACCATGCTGGCAAGAAGAAAGAGGTAAAAATATATATTTTTTCATTCTCTGGCATTCTGTGCAAAGGCCTCACAAGGTGGCAGTGTTCCCAGTTACTGGAACAAGCCTGGAAAATCTTTCTCTCACTGGACTGACAAATTCCATCACTCTTACAAAGACTGGCAAAAGTAGCCAAGAAATGAAACAGAGAACAACTCAATAATCAAAGCCTGTAAAAGTCAAAGTCCTCAATTTTCCAGCAAATCACAAGCAGGGCTGCTTGTGGTTTCACATACACACAACGAGCAGGTATGTTCTTCTGTGCTGGTACACCTTCTATCAGAAATCAATTTGCGCTTGTGCTTCCTATCTGCTAGTTTGGGGATTTAGGCCTGAAAAATGAGTGCTGCATGGTCCAATTTCTATGCCAATGTCTGACGAGATTCTTTGACTTGACCATGTTGGATTCTGCTACACTTTGAAGTTCTTGATCTCGTCAATCCTGCTTCTCTTAGAGAGATCATTCTGATGTGAATTGCACTGTTAGCCGTATTGGGCACAGGCAAACAAATGCAAGACTCGACACTCAATCAATGGGAGTTACTGATTTTGGCCTTTCTTTTCTTAAACGTGCTGCTTTTTGTTGGAGGGCTGTCCATAGCTGCATCAGCCCTCCATAACCTCGTCAAAGGGCATCAAAGCCAAGTCCATTCTGCCTTCACTCACTGTCTGGAGCATGCATCTTCTACAGGGTGTCACTGGATAATGGTCAGGAATGGGAACACTGGCTGATGCCCCCTCCCTGAACCAGGGATCCTGAGCTCAGTTATCCCATAAACCAGAGAGACAGAGACTCCAACACTAGCATGATCTGGTTAATTTACCTAAAAGGTGAAAGTTGCTGTAGGTAGTGAAAGATTCCTATCTAACAGAGTAAGCTTGTTTGCAAAGATTAAATTGCATCTCCATAATCTGATCTCCCAAGGGAATCATTCATGAGTGATCGTAAAAGCAAAACAGGTCAGGACCAGTATTCCCAAGTACAACTACACATTCAAAGAATAATTCATTATTCTCCACACACATCATACATTTGCATAGGCAAGCACATAGCTTCCATCAAAAGTATTCAATCGGAGATAACAGATTTTCTGAGTCCTGCAGTCGGCGCTGTCATGAGCCTTGACAGATGGACAGAGTGAATTAAATTCATACGTCAGCGAGCTGTCTGTCCTGACAAGCCTTCTGATGTCCTCTATATTAAAATAAAGCCCACAGAAGTGGAGAAAGGGAACATCCTTTGCATTTTCCAGTGACACCTCACAACATGCAGAGTACGTTCAGATCGGAAAAACAGCCTCTGTGCTCAAGGGCAAACAGCTTGGGTGATGAAGAAAGTGAAGGAGATTTCAGAGAGACAGGATTACACTGGGATATCAGAATCACAAAGTCAAGGTTGCTGCATGGTGATCAGGCCTCACTTGCATTCGTGTCTTTTATATCCTCCAAGCTCTCCAAACCATTCATAGCCAATGAAGAACTGCTGAAGTTTTATTTAAAACTGGCAAAACAGCTCTTATTGTCCATCCCTATTTGCACAAGTTCAGCAACTAATTTGTGAACACACCAGGTCCCTCAGTCACTCATGAGATTAATGACTTCCAGTAATGTTGGTTCAGGGAGAAATGTTCATCACCACACTGAAGAATTCTTCGAACAAAAGACGTGGCTAACAAAACAACTTAATGTAAAAGCAAAATACTGCGGATGCTGGAAATCTGAAACAAAAACAGAAAATGCTGGAAAAACTCAGCAGGTCTGACAGCATCTGTGGAGAGAGAAAAGAAACAAAGCTAACATTTCGAGTCCGTATGACCCTTCTTCAGAGCTCTGAAGAGGGGTCATAAGGACTCGAAATGTTAACTTTGTTTTTTTTTCCTCTCTCCACAGATGCTGTCAGAGCAGCTGAGTTTTTCCAGCATTTTCTGTTTTAAAACAACTTAATGGTTGCATTAGATCAGAGGAAGTGGCTTATAAGGACACCAGAAAAAATGGTAAGCCTGAGGATTGGGAGTAATTCAGAACCCAGCAAAAGAGGACCAGGAAACTGATAAAGGGAGGAAAAGAGAATTTGAACACAAACTAGCGAGTAACACAAAGCCGGACTGTAAAAGCTTCTTTAGGCATTTGAAAAGGAAAAGATCAGCAAGGACAAATGTTGGTCCATTACAGACACAGGAGAATAGGGAAATGGTGGAGAAACTAAACAATTACTGTGTGTGTCTTCATGGAAGAAGATACAGAAAATCTCCCAGAAATACAAAGGAAGCAAGGGGCTTGTGAGCATGAGGAAATGAAAGAAATTCATATTAATAAAGACGTATTACTCAAAAAATTAATTGGATTGAAGGTTGATAAATCCCTTGGACCAGATGAGCTCCATCCCAGAGGGCTGAATGAGGTGGCTAGAGACATAGTGCTTGCATTGGTGGTTATCTTTCAAACTTGTATAGATTCTGGAAAGGTTCCTGAAGACTAGAAAGTAGCAAATGTAACCCCACTATTTAAGAAGGGAGGGAGAGAGAAAACAGAGAACGACAGACCTGTTAGTTTGACATCAGTAGTATGGAAAACATTAGAATGTTTTTAATAAAGGATGTGATAATTAGATACTTCAAAAATAATTATATGATTGGGCAGAGTCAGCATGGATCTATCAATTTTTTGAGAATGTTATTTGTAGCAGGAAGGTGGGATTAGAAAGGGCTGGCATGGACAAGATGGGTTGAATGGCCTACTTCTGTGCTGTAACTTTCCTATGGTTCTATGGCAAGCATTTGGCTGATGGAATATAATGGAATATAAGTATGAAGTTATCTACTTTGGTATAAAAATAGAAAGACAGAATATTTCTTAAATGGTGAGAGGTTGGGAAGTGTTGACATCTAAAAGGGACCTGTATGACCTTGTTCATGAGTCACTAAAAGTTGGCATGAAGGTGCAGCAATCAATTAGAAAGCAAATGCTATGTTGGCCTTCATCACAAGAGGATTTCAGCACAGGAATAAAGACATTGTGGTGCAATTGGTGAGACCACACCTGGAGTATTGTGAACAATTTTTGGTTTCCTTATCTAAGGGAGGATATACTTGCCTTAGGTAAGGAGGAGTGCAAAGAAGGTTCATCAGATTAATCCCTGGGATAATGGGATTGTCTTATGGGGAGGGTTTGAGGAAACTGCACCTATATCCTTGAGTTTCAAAGAATGAGAGGTGATCTCATTGAAACTTACAAAATTCTTAACAGGGCGTGACAGGGTAGATGTGGATAGGATGTTTTCCCTGACTTGTGTGTGTGGAACCAGAGGACACAGTCTCAGAATAAGGGGCAGGCCATTTAAGACTGAGATAAGGAGGAATTTCTTCACTCAGAGGGTGATGAATCTTTTGAATTCTCTACCCGAGAGCTGTGGAGGCTCGATCACTGAGCATGTTTAAGACAGAAATCGATCGATTTCTGAATATTAATGACATTAAGGGATATGGGGGTAGCGCAGGAAAGTGGCATTGAGGTAGATGATCAGCCATGGTCCAATTGAATGGTGGAGCGGGCTCGATGGGCTGAATTGCCTGCTCCTGCTCCTATGTTCCTAGGTTCTACTCTTCTTCAGATATTGCAACAAGATCACTGATGTCCACCTACAAATGGAAACTGGGTCTTGGTTTAAGCATGTCATCTGAAAGACATCATCCCTGATAGTTCAGCAGGCCCTTGACACTGCAATAAAGTGTCAGCCTGGATTAATGTGCATGTCTCCAGGTTTAATTTCAAGCCCATGACCCTGAGAACCACTACCAGTTAAAAACAAAGTTGACATCGGCTGTGGACATGGAAAAAGAAGCCTGGTGAAGATTTTTCAATGGTTTCTATGTAAAATAATTGAAGTCTCAGAGTATTCCTTTTATGTTATGTGGCAAAATGGTAAATGTTAACGCAATATTTCATGCCGAATATTGTTTGACCAGATGACATGGGAAGATCCCACAGTTCACTTTTATCTCTGACATAACATATAGCAAGTTTGCATTTTGATCAATGCATGGGTAATTATTTTGCTTATTGTTTTCAAACCATAGATAAATCAAGGGATTTAATCTAGGAGATCATCAACATGGCACTTGACATTGGGCTCCAGCCTTGAAATTGGTCCCCTCAGTTACTGAATATGCACAGCAGCTGCTGAGAAAGCATTAACCAGTTGAGTGGACATCTGGCAACCCCATTATAAAATGATTTGGGTGTTTACTTTAGATACATTTCTTGGGTTCAGTATCTCAGATCTGTTCAATGGTTAAATTGTTCTGTGCTTGATTATGTGAGTCTGTTTACTATTAATGCTTACTGTCATTGATTGGTTAAGTTCGGGTGTGGACTCAGAAAAATAAACAAAGCTGCAGAAATACCTGGAAGCCAGAGCTTTAAGCATGGAGTAGACATTTTAAAACCCCTGTAAATAAAACCTGTTACACATAGAAATGAGTGTCATCTCTACATAGCTCAGAGACATAAAATATACAACAAGACCACTAGCCGATCTATAGCTTAAGTTGAGGGAACTCAGAGTTAGAACAAAACGTCTTGTCACTGTAATTGGCCACTGGTTAGGTAATATGATCTTCCTCAACTTCCCTAAATTGGTAGAATAAACACCTGGCCTAACTATAATTGAAGATTATAAATTGCTAAAACAGATATCTCAACTAAGTCTAATTACACTTTGTAAATATGCATTAATTACATGTTTATTGACCTTTCCTTCAAGCTATAGAAACCATTTTTGCTGTTATGTCAAATGTCAATAAAACTGGTCCAGAAGCAAGTTCCCTGAATTCTATGTGATGTCTTGTTGCTGACTTGTATCTCTTTCTGATAGACCAGGCAGCTTTCAGAAGACAGACTGAGACATACATTTGAAACATCCTCCTACGAGAAAGCAAGTTTAAATAATTGCCTATTGAACATGAAGATAGAAAGAAAGACATTTATACTCAAATTCCCACAAGGAAATGAGCAAATAGACAAAAATATTTGATTTCTGTTATAGTGCAAAGCTGCCACTGTCACACTATAGAAATCCTTTGACATTTTGCCATTGAAAGACAGAGCATTTAAGATAATTTATTTTGACATGTTTTGTGCTTTAACTAAGTACAGGTCCAAACAAATGGTTCAAGGCCACAGAGGAAGAGCTGCTACTTGAGGGTATTGACAATACTTAAAGGAACAATCTATCTATCAGACACAACAAGCCCAGAAACTCTCAGGATATTACTTTCACCTTCTCATATTGACCAAGTTTAATTGCCCATAGATCATATGTACCACCCATGTCCCACCAGAGAATCAAGGGCAGCACCTGATAGAAGAATTAAATTGTCCCCTTGTCCTTCACATGGATTTGCCTGTCCTCCCTTCTCTCAGAACAGTGCACACAGTCATCTGCAATGTTATTTACACTACATTCTATTCAGCAAGTTTGATCCCTCAAAAATTCCTCACTCACCCTTCATGACTGTGTGTGGAAGTTGTAGCCAAGCACACAAAGTCAAATATGATGAGTTCTAAAGCATTTGACACTTCTTCTGCTGCTCGTTCATACAGAATTGCTGGAACACAGAATGTTTTGCCTCGGGGAATGATCCAGTTAGACACTACTCCATCTTCTAAAGAAAAAATATGTAATCATTTGAAGCAGAGGAAAATGAAGATGAAGAGAAGAAATTTCTGCTATCAATTCTAAATTTACCTTTTGTATGTCCTCTTGTCCTACTCTCTCAAATTCAAGAAATTTAGCTTTTCAATTCCCTTAAGTATCAATGACAGCTTATATTTATATAGCACCTTCACAGGAGTCTGAGAAAGCAAAATTTGACATCTAGCTACCAAAAGGAGATAGTAGGGCAGGTGGTCGAAAGAGTCAGATTTGAAGGAGCTACTTAAAGAATGAAAGAGAGAAATAAGGCAGAGAGATTTAGGGAGGGTCTTCCAGAGCTCAAAGCCCAGGCTGAAGGAATGGCCACCAATAGTACAGCAATTAAAACCAGAGATGCTCAAGAGGCCAGAAATAACAGAATGCAGATATTGCACAGGGCTGTGGGGCTGGAGAAATAACAGAATGCAGATATTGCAGAGGGCTGTGGGGCTGGAGAAGGTTACAAAGGTCACGGAAGTATTTGAAAACAGGATGAGAATTTTAAGATTGATGCATTGCCGGACTGGGAACTAACGTAGGTTGGCAATTAGCTGAGATTTAGTGCGAGTAAGGTTGCGGGCAGAGTATGCAGGGCTATAATACAGAGGGCATTATATGATGTATATATAGATCATCAAGAATGTTGCATTTATCATATAATGATATAGGTCTGTGATTCCCAGTAATATAGAGTATGTTATTATATAATATATATAATTAGGCTGTACATATATTATATAGTACACAAATTTGTGAACAAATATATAATTAAAATGTGTGCCACACTGTTCTTGTAATTTTCCCTCCACGCTCCTCCCATTCACAATGTGGGACCCATTTTGGCTTTTCAAGCACATTACGAATGTTGATCCTGTCCAGACCTGCCATCCAAACATCTGATTGTCCTGTCAGGCTAGGGTCACTGGCTATCCTAGCAAAGGCGCAATGCCAGCTATGAAATCGTCACTTCCTCTCCATAGCTTTCAATGTGTGACCTCCCAGTGGTTCAACTCCATGTTGCTTGTATTGTCAGGAACTTCACCTCCGTGAATGATACATTGCACTGGAATGATACACGGCCCCATAATCCTGTCCAACATTTATAAACCATGGATTAGTACAGCATGGACAGGCACTATTCAGCTCATCGAGTCTCCGCCAGCTCCTTTGAAGAGCAATTTCCCCTCCTGGAGTACAGTGTCTCCTTCTGTCCCTCAATCTAGTGATTTGACACCACAGCATAAAACTGACTGAAGCTGATGGCATTCACCCAACAGCATACAGCTTCCATGAGCCTTGGTAAGGCTCTGTTATTTCAAACAAGGTCCCCACAGCCAGATGCAGCAACAAAAGCACGTTCAGGTGTTTTGATGAGAAGAGGGTACATCTCGTGGGTTAACCCGAGGGAAATCTGTCACTCTCAGCCCCCTCTGGGAGAAACCAATAGCTTCCAATGGGTGTCATGGAGAACAGCACGAGGCAGCTGACACGAAGGATTCTGTAAAACGCTCCAGGTGTCAAGTCCACAATGACGCCACAATCTGTCTTAACAGCATCTTCACCTTTTCAATTATACAACTCAGTCCCTCTCCCCAGCTCACTTCACTTAGGGTCCAAGCTCTTCTGCCCCTCCCGAATTGGGCAGTCAGACTCGCTGGTACCATCTCCCAACTAGCCAATGAATATCACCAAGCTATTTAACCATTTGATGGGTGCCAGCACAGCCCTCCCCGATTCTGGCCTCTCTAAGTCCACAGAAACATGCTATCTAGTTGAGGGGGGGGGAGGGGGTGGGTGGGCGGTCTCACTGAGGTCAGCAATGTCTACCCGGTGTTATAGCCCTGATTCCCATCTCTGACAACACACAGGGACTCCAGCTCCTGTCCTTGGTAACGCAGCCTAGACTAAGGCTTCACTAGAAATCTGCACGGCTGAAAACCTCTCATCGGGTCCATGTATCACCAACTCCACCAAGGGACCTTAACCCGAGCTGGAGAACGGAAACAAGAGGAAGAGTGGTGATGAGCTTTCCACCAGCTTCAGTTTTGTGTTCATTCTCAACTGGTCTGGGAGCTGCGGGGTGGGGGTGGGGGGGGTCTCAGCTGGCATGGCAGCAGGTAAAGTCCGGGAGGGGGGAGAGAAGGGCTCAGAATGGTTTCAATGATCCTGGGTTTGTTCAGCAGACAATTCCCGACTGCTATCCAGAGAACCGTGCTTGCAAGTATGTGCATGCCAGTGTGATGCCTCTGCTCTATCTCCGTAATGTCCTCCAGCCCTACAACCCACTGATATCTTGGTGCTCCTCCAATTCTGGTCCGATTTTAATCATTCCACCTCTGGCAGTCATTCCTTCAGCTACCTACGTCCTAATCTCTGGAATTCTCTCCCTGAACGCCTCTCCTCAAAACTTAACTCTTCGACCAGGCTTTTGGTCACATCCTAATATCTCCTTACTCGGCTCAGCATCTAAATGCAGCTCCTGTGAAGCACCTTGGGACATCTTACTAGGTTAAAAGGGCTATAGAAATACAAATTATTGTGTAGTGATATCATTAAGCTTCTCTGTGTGATGCCCCATGCGGTTGAATATCAGGCTCACACTTGCACATTACCTCACTCCTTTCCTTTGTAAAAGGTGAGCTGTCTGGTCAATCTCCTGCTCCCCTCAAACAGTATTAGTGCAGCCGTGACCCTGTTGACACAAGTCACTGTGCGTCTGCTGGGAGATGAATGGCTCACACTTGCAACCTTTTAAAATAAGGAAAACATAAATAAACAGATTGATTTTTAGCCCAAAAGAAGGAGGTTTTTTAAAAAAAGAGAGGCCAGGGACGCACTTTAAGTGCACACAGACAGCTGGCGGAATTGATTGCAAGGCCACTTGAGGTTGTCAGGCAAATGGCAATTGCAGTAAATAAAATGTTAACTTGCTTCACAGGCTCTCACACTAAGGACAGAAAAATAGTTTTGCTGTCAGCGCTGCATTATCATTTTTAATTAGCCTTTAGGTAACCTGCTCTGAACCATCAGACAACAGGAGCATTAACTAGTAAACATGATAAAACACCTTCATAAATATCCATACAGCAACAGACTGTTAATTCACTTGATCCAGCTCCCATTGTGCAATGGCAGCTACAGATAAATGGTTTCAAACAACATTATCTAATCTGCCCCTGCTGCGAATTTTAAACAAGTGCCTCATCAACAAGCAGGTTCGTGAGAAGCGGCACATTTGAGCTAAAGACGCTGACTATCTGCATCAGTTTTAACCCTCGATATAACCAGGCAGTGGATGGAGGACATAGCTTACTCTTCCTCACGTCTCTGGCAACCTCTTCCTATTTTCTCCCCTCTGTTTGGGTATTTCCACACACACACACACAGCTCAACTTGAGTCCTTCTGTATCACCTGACAGCTGCTGTATGCTCCATCCCTTCAAAACACTGTGAACTTTCTGTCACAATCTTCTCACTCACGATCCTTGAAGGCAGCCCACTCCTTGTTAAGTTCCGAGTCCTCGGGTTTTAATGTCCTCTTTTTCACTTTTCCAAGTCCCCTCCTTGAGGCAAGGCACTAGACGTCCTGTATCAAAGCCTCTGCCAGTGCTGCTTTCAAACTAGTCAGACTGCCTCATGGGATGAGGCCATTCAGCCCCTTAAGCCTATTCTGCCATTCAGTTATATCATGGCCGATACGTGCTTCAACTCCATTTACTTTCCCTGGCTCCATATTCCTTGCCCCCCTGTTTCAGGAAAACACCTGGTCCCTGCTCACTTCCTCCCCTTAATCAATTCATTTCCTCATTACCCTCCCCACTTTTAGCTGTTAGCAGCTTTGACAGAGAGGCCTAGATAGAAGCCACATTGGATTTCCAGTACATTGAACAAACATAACAGAGACAGGTCCTTCAGCCTAAATGATCCATGTTGGTGCTTTGGCTCTACATATGCCTCTTCCCACTTCTCTTTATCTAACCTGTTACCACCTAGAAGGACAAGGATCCATGCGCATAACATCTCCAATTCTTGTTCAAATTACACATCATCCTGACTTGGGAATATATCAGTGTTTCATCACCATCATTGGGTCAAAATCCTGGAACTCCCTACCTAACAGCAGTCTGGGTGTTCCAGCAGTTCAAGCAGTCAGTTCACCACCACCTTAAGGGTAAAGGGTAATTAGGGAATGGGCAATAAATGCTGGCTATGCCAACGATGCCAACATCCTGTGAGTGAATTAAAAAAATCTATTAACTTCTGCCTCATGTCTTTCTCCAGCTTCCCCTGAAACACATCTATTCTGGTCTCCTCAACTACTTCTTGTGGTAGTGAGCTCCACATTCTAGCCATTCTGATGTTTCTACTGAATTCTCCATTGGATTTATTGGTGACTATCTTGTAATTTGAATCTCCACTCAAGTAGAAACATCTTCTCCATGTCCACCCTTTCATTAGCAGGTCACTTCGAGAGAAATGGGGGCCCAAGTGCATTCAGCTCTTCCTGATTCATATATCCCTCCAATTCTGGGATCATCCCCGTCAATCCTTTTTGTACCTTCTATAATGCCTCCATATCCTTTTTAACCCCTCAGCCTTCTCTTTCCTCTTATCCCTCAGTAGTGCCTCTAGTTGGGGATTACTGCTGTCCTATCAGTTGCTGTGCTGAAGACTTAGGGAAATAGCTTGAGAAACTATCCCAGTCTGTGCTGGAACACCCAAGAATGCTGTTAGTTACAAAAGGCTCATCAGACATTGTAACAAATTTTGGGGTTATAAAGCAAATATTGGAGAAGGCAAGATCTGATTCAAGTTTGAAAAGTAGCTTTGGTCTTCAGTCAGTTAACTCTTCCTATAAAAAACTCATCCTTTTGTGAATTTTATGACTGACAATGAATCTTGCACTGGGCGGCTCAGTGCTCTCCACAACTATAGACTGTGTGTGTGCAGGGAGGGCTAGAGTATTAGGTTCCCAATCTTACTCTTGCTGCAAATGTCATTGTCATTGACAAAGTTATCTTTCCAGCAAAGGATTAGAACATAACCACAATACCACACCAGTGCTTGACTTATGCATACCTTGCGCTGTGCGTCTGAGCAGTAGGACTCTTTCTTGACAATACCGATGAACAGGACAGATGGGATATTTTGCCTGTGCAGCGACATTTTCAATACATCCTTCACAAGTGTCTTTATCATTTCATGACAGGTTGTACACACTGTAAATTTTCCCCCACCCCAGATGAGGCACTAGATTCTATTGTTATTCCAGTTAAGTGTTCTGTTTTTGCCTGGTTAAGGGACATGTTCCATTAGAAAAGGAGGGGGAAGGAAAAGAATCAGGGCGCAAGTAAATTTTGTATCCGTCTCAGCGAGGTCAGCAAGTGGCCAAAGCAGAAGTTCATCAACATGTTGCCTGACAACACATTCAGCTGAGGAATCACATACAGCATAAGGAATCCAAAGAGCAAAGAGAACAGCCACCTCCCACCCAATAGCAGCATTGGGGAATGTCACAATTAAGGGATCATTTCAAACAAATCCACAGAATTATTTATTTTGAGAAAAGTGTCCATTCACAAAAATATGAACAGCCAAACCACTGTATGGCTTACCAAAGTGAACCTTCTGATCATCTCATACAGATTCATGGGCAGTTGCCTCAACCCTTTGCTCTTCTTCTACTTTATTGGCCTTTATTAAATAACTTTTGATGAATCTCACTGCAAGCCCATGCTACAAGTCTTGCACTGATTGCCAGTCTCACAGGGAGAGGTCATCGGGTTGCTCATTATACCAGCGCAAGAGAAATCCTGGCAACTACATTACTGAGCCACAACACTGGGAGTCTGCTGCAGCTGCACCCGACATCTGAAAGTGGCCCACATGCCAGCAGTGATACTTGTCACCTGGAACAATTGATAGTTCACCTCACTTCCCCTTAAAAAAATATGAAAGATTAACTTTCAGAATCTGATCAACCGGTTGCTCTGTTGTGACACCTTGGAATTCAGTGGACAATCACAGCTCTGTCACCAAGTTTTACAGTGGACATTAAGTATTACGAAGTCAATAAATACACGCATACAGAAAAGTTACAATACCAAGCAGGCCATTGGTGTTTACCCTTCAGATGAGCAGAATAATTCAATGTACCCATCTTACCTCCATAATCTTTCGATCCCTGTTCTTTCAGCCATCTGTCCAATCTCACCATCAATGTTGGTGTAGAGCAGGATTTCCTGGACCTAGACGTTGGGATCAAATGGGGTTCAGGCCAGGGAGGTTCGGATCTGGAGGTGGCTTCCTAATTGACTTTCTATACAGAGAAGTGGGCAGGCTCTGCTTATCACCAGCCCAAAGGGTCTGAAACTCTAGAGCCCTGGCAGTCCTCTGAGAGAGGAGGGCACTGCTGAAGCAGGTAGGGGACAACTGGGCATCTCAAAATGAGGGCACGCTCAGAGGCACAAAGTTAAACTAAAAATTCAGAGCAGCCAAGCAGGCAGATTCCTCTGAGTGGAGACAAGACCCAAAATTGGCAGTAGCGTTTTGAGCTGCAATTGCGGCTTTTGCTGTCAAGCTGCCCCCTCTTTGGGGTATGGGGCATCCATGGAGCTTGTAGCCTCCCTGTGTAGCCAAGGGGTTGCTTTGCTGTCAGAAAAATGCCAGTGAGTCCACTAAACCACCCCTAATTGGAGCCTTAAATATGCCTAGTGGCTGCTGGCATTCTTTCTGCAAGCAGCTGATCCATTCCCTCAACTCCCTGGAAAGTTTTCTGAGCAACATTGAATTGGGGGGCAATCCCATCCCAGCTCCCCTGTCTCCAATCCTGCAATCAGGGGGCCCAGAAAACTCAGCCCAAAACTTCTCCCTTAATTACTGACCCTGGAAGTGAATTCCACCACCTCACAGATCTCTGTGTGCACAAAGTTCTCCTGGTTTCTCTTTGAAACCTCTTTGAATCAATCTTTCAATGATGGAATCTTAATCTGATTTGCAGATAGTTTAGGGGACATTCTGACTGAGTGGCCTTCAGTGATAATCCCACAGATGGTAGCTCTGCACCACTGGCTCCTCAGCCAAGCACATCCACTAAATGTCTAAACCTGCAGTTCTTCCCACACTGAGCGGGATTATTATTGCAACGACACAATCATCAGCAGGGTAAAGCTAAGCTGTCCCAGGATGTTCTAATCCCAACTCACATTCCCTGGTAGTGAGTGAACGATCCAACACTTGGTGAAATCTGCTTCACAACGATAGGGAGAGCCGACATCGAAGGATCAAAAAGTGACCTTGCCATGAACACTCACCCACCACAAGTCGATAAGAGGTGGCGGACAGCAACATGGGCCTGGGAACATCTGTATACAGATAGAGAGCAACCATTGTCTAATTGAATGCTGGAAGAGACTCGAGTGGCAGAATGGCCTACTCTTGCATAACAAGATCTATTGGATGCTGGGCAAACACCCAAAGGAACTGGGGTAAAAAATCCAAGAGTGGGGTCAACTCAAGGCTGCAGGCTGTTGAGGAGGATGGAGGCAGCGCTACAGTTTGCTCTGTTGGCTGAGAATGAGGTGCGGGGTCCAGGGTTACCGAAGACACGACAGGAGGGCCTTTAATTTCAAAGGAATAAGAAACTCCTGTTACACGCAAAATACACAGAACGATGGGTTGGGGGTGGGGGCAAGCGCAGAATCCGAAAGAAAACCAAAAGAAGCTCACAGACAGACCAACAAAATAAAGGCAACTAAAATGTTCAAAGGAATTTAATCACAAAAAAAAGGTAAATATAAGAATAACTACAGGTCAACTTTAAAACTGGCATAAACATTTATAAAAAAGGAAAAACATTTCATTTTTTATTTAAAAAAAACAATAAATTAGGTAATAGCAGGTTTACCTCATGCACATAATTTGACTTAGGTACAACACGTCGTCATGGCACCCAAAGGTGCGATGCCTCTCAGATTCTTCACAGAGAGCAGAGAATGCTGACCCACAGTGCTGGCTGGGAGGTTGGTCAAATCACCATCACCTCTGTCATGGTCCTCAGTTACATTTAAAACACAATATACATGGGGGTTTGGCAGTGGGAGAAATCAGCTCAGGCAAGATCCATCTTAATTACATGTGAAACAAACATCACCAGCACAGCTCCCTTTATGACATTGGTATACAGTTCATGTGGCACCCTTTAACTGAAGACTGGGGTAGAAAGCCTCATTATCCTCTCCCTTTGACCATGTCTCCCTCCCCATCCCCCAATTATTCATAGCCACTATATTTATATGGCTAAAGGGCAGGTCAGAGGCTAGGAATCCTGAAGTGAGTAACTCACCTCCTGACTCCCCAAAGCCTGTCCACCACCTAAGGCACAAGTCAGGAATGTGATGGAATACTCCCCACTTGCCTGGACGAGTGCAGCTCCAACACTACTCAAGAAGCTCGACATCATCCAGGACAAAGCAGCCCACATGATTGGCACCTCATCCACTAACATCCACACTGTCCGCCACCGACACACAGTGGCACAGTGTGTACCATCTACAAGATGCACAGCAGCAACTCAGCAAGGCTCCTTTGATAGCACCTTATAAACCCATGACCTCTACCACCTAGAGGAACAAGGATAGCAGATGCAAGTTCCCCTCCAAGCCAATCACCATCCTGACTTGGGAATGTATCGCTGTTCCTTCATTGTCGCTAGGTCCAAATCCTGGAACTCCCTAACAGCACTGTAGATGTACCTACACCACATCGATTGCAGCAGTTCAAAGCAGTGGCTCACTGCCACTTTGGATGGGCATTAAATGCTGGCCTAGCTAGCGATACCCACATTCTATGAATGAATAAATAAAAAAAAACTCTTGTTAGCAGTGGATCAATGGAACAAGGACTATTCTGGGTCTGGGGCAGTGAGGTAGGGGTACAAAGCCAAGTATGCACCGAGTGATATATATATTTGATAGAGCAAATAGGGAGAATCTGATTCCACTAGCAGGAGGGTCAGTAATCAGAGATCACAGGTTGAAGATAATTGCTACAAGAACCAGAGGGGAAAATGAACATTATTTTTTAAACTTGAGGTGTCATGATGTGGATCCCACTGCCTGAAAGGCTGGTGAAAGCTGATTCAGTTCAAAAGGGAATTGGGAAGGGAATATTTGCATGTCAAATGGGCAAGAACAGGGGAGTGAGAACAATTGGATAGCTCGTTCCAAAGAGCCAGTACAGGCACATTGGGGCCAAATGGCCTCTTCCAGTGGTGTGTGATGCTGCTGATACTGTGTGTGGAAATGTGAACACTCAAGTTATTGCAGTCAACTGAAGATCATGTGCATCTTATCCACAATCATTGTTCTGGGCAATTGACTCACGGAGTAGTCCTCAGCTTGAGCAGGGGGTGGAACAGGGAGGAGAGATGAATGAGATCTCAGCCAGTCCACTCCCACCTCTGGGCTGAAGTGAACTGGTTTCAATTCAAGGGCTTGGAATCTGGCAAAGCCTTCCAGCTTCTTTATCAGTGAGCAGCAGCTGCGAGCACATGCAGTACACTGCTTCCATTCACAAATGTTCTGCTGCTATACATCCCGTTCTCCTCACAAACTTAGCTGCCAAGTTTTGCTTAGTGTGCTTTATTTTTGTTGTCTTGTGGCTGGTGACTATGATAAGCGATGTTATTGGGAGCCATGAACACAAGTGAACTGTGTATTCCTGTCTGTAACAACTTCAGTTACATGGTATTGGCTACCTCTACTTACCAAGTTCCCGAGTGACTTCATAATGACTGTCCTGTAGAATGGGAGGGGTGTTTAACATCAAAACACCTGGCATGAAACTCAATAGGCCCTTTCAGCATTGATTCCCAGTCTGATTTGTGTTTACTGATTTTCTCTGGAGCTCCCTGGTGAAAACATCAGGGCTCCTGCTGTTGGCCCCACCTGCATAGTGGCTGCCTGGACTTGGCAATGAGGAGAACATTAGCTGTGGCCCCTGGTGCTTTCCATAGTTGTCTCAGCTCCTTCATCAAGGGTGGCATTTCAATAAGGTGCGCTGGGGCAGATTAGTGCCTAAGAACTCACATTGAGGGTACCGCAGGTGTGTTAAAACTGGCAGGTAGTTTTGGCTGACCTTTGTCAACAGATGCTGTTGCAACGTGGGTGTGGGGGTGGAGGAATGGAGTTGGCCCTCAGCCCATTGCTGTGCCTTTTCAAAGTGGTTTGAGATCAGTGAGTGCATTCATCACTGTTGGTTCCAAGAGATTGATTATTTCAATGCACGTGGCAATTGGGCACTTGGGTCTCACTGTGAATCAAGAGCAGGACCTGGCTTTTCCCAGAACATCACTGGAGCTACTTCATTCTTGGGACTTGTGTGTTCACAATGAATGGAGGTGGATACAATATCACCAGCAGCACAATGGGAGTTTAGAGAACATGGTTGCAATAGCACAGAAAGGTTGAGAGATAAAGGACAAGAGCTTCACTGTGAGACAGGCAGGGGCTGGGTGAATGGGGTCAGGGGGAGGGGGGGGGCGTTCCAAGCAGGGTCCTTAAGTGAGGCAGGGCAATTCTGCATCTGATTCTCTCCACACTTGAGACAAGCATCATGGTGCCCACGGAGGTCTGGCAACTGACAGGGGATGTTTTTGTTAAAGGCACTATGTAAATGTGAGTTGCTATTGACTGCCTATCTTCTCAGCTGGCGCTATAAGCAGCATGTGGAATATCCAAGAGCCCCAAGTGGAGAAAACCAATATTTTAAAAACAAGAATTCCACGGCTGCTCTTCAATCCAGTCAGGTCAAGTAACAAACTCTGTGGCCCAATCAATCAATTCAGAGCGTGACATTCAGCCCATCTCTCTGCTGTCCCTTGTACCCATGATATAGATTCAGGTCCAATTTATTTCATTTATTTATGGCAAATTCAAAGTTCATACCAGAACGCCCTCATCACTGAAGCCCTCTTTCGTGTAGAAAGCATGTAGAAAGCCCCAAGCATAGAACAGGACACAATCATGATATCTATAAGTCAATCCCTACAGGTACATATCCTGGTAACCACCTTTTTTCTTTACAAAAAACATTTCATGTAAATATATTTATATTTATACATATTTGGCTATATTTACAATGTAAGCAGAGCTGTCTTCTGCATTCTGTCACTCAGCGTTAAGTTCTCAGTTTTACAAAGCACGGGATTTAATCCATGACCTTGTGTCCATTGGTCCCCTACCAGAAACCCAGCTCTTAGACACAGGGAGGAGCAGTCAGTGACTCTAGTGCAGTGCAGAGTGAAAGAGCACACAGGAGCTGGGTGAAAATGGAAGATCCCTCCAGGTCCTTGCTAAAAGGCATCAGACTCTCCACTCAAAGCGGAGATCTTTCCTCGATTGTCCATTGTACACTTCCTCAAGCCCACTGGTTCGAAAGCATCTGTACACATGAGGCTGTTTCGAACTTGATAACCTCACATGTTCGGGCTACCTGTAGACTGAGAGGACACAGGGTGGAGAAAGGGAGGGGGAAGAAGAGTAGGGTGGGCAAACTGCTTAACAACCAGACTACAACTCTCAAAGTCCAGCTCCTTAAGGCTTTCATACGATGCCAGTCCTCCCTGGTAGGTCCAGAAAGATTTTGATTGATGAGGCCATTGCAAGGAATGACTCGTGGCTTTTAAAAAATAATTGATAAATGTTGGTTAAGAATGATGGGCAGCCTTAGAGGGCAATAACCTCAAAACATACACAGGCCACTACAAGTGGCTGTGCAGAGAAACCAGGTTCGATTCAGTGAATAACATAGTGGCTTCATGAAATGACACCTCAGGAGTTTTACTGGACTGGAACAAGGTGACCGTTTCTCAGTGCTTCCGCTTAAGGCCTCCGTTGATGTGTCCCGGATACTTTGGAAGGCAGGGTTCTTCAGGCAGAGGGTCGTGAGAGAAGACCGAATCTTCACCGGAAGAGCACGTGGAGCTCCTGGTATCCGGGAAGCTGGGTGAATACTGATCCAAGGACACCGACAGGTCCAGGTAGTCCTGCAAACCATCAAGACAAAATAAATCATGAACAAGATCTCCAAATAAACACCCTGACTAGCCAGGAACTAAAAGGCTCCACCAGGGCATATATTTGGAAGTCTGAATTGTAGGCTTTTTGAAGTGGGCTTGGCTAAGTCAACCAAACTCTGAAGGATTTGTAACCACACATCCTCCAGACTGTTACAAGGCCTCTCTATAAATGGCCTTTCTATTTCCTCCATTTCTCAGCTATATAATTCATCTACTTAGATTCCTCTTTGCAACGCTCTGCTTAAGGTGACTGAAAACATGCCTTTCTACATTCTCTCCCACAAGCCAAGTATTATTTTAACAAGGTGGTGAATGGAAATGTTTTTTCGCCATGTCAGCGTCAAAGTACATTTGGGTCATGGACAGGGTAATGTTCCCTTCAGCTCTCCCAGCCTCAGAAAAGCACCCCCCAACTCCTCCGACACTTGGAGCTTTCATTTTGACGGCTGTTGTCCTTCCAGGCCAGAGATTACCATGGCTGACCCCACGCTAATAAACAGCAAATCACAAGTTGTTATGGATTCAATTCACTTCCAATTGAAACTAAAATTCCAGAAGCACTCCGAATTTGTGGAGTAAAGGAGTTTGGGTTAACGTGTCAGGTCAACAACCTTTTAGCAAAACCAGGGTTCCTGCTCTGGATTGCTACTCGATGACCACAAGTGAAGTGTCTGATGTGGGGATGGGGACATCTGCCCTCCTCATGGTACAATTAAGCTCTGACACTGACTGTCTGGCCTCACAAACGAGGAATGGAGCAAAGACCCAATGGCAGAAGCTAGCTGCTATCATTCTTCACTATTCTACCCACCTTCCTTGCCACCCCCTCCCAACCCCACCAAGTTACTAAACGGTCACCAGCAGGAACTTATGGAGAGAACAGATGTGAAAAATCACACCCTCCCCCAAGTTTAGCTGAGCTTGAGCTCTCTTGTAAATCAGCGTAGACAGTGGCAGAATGTAAGGCTGACAAGTCCTCAGACCGTTGGTTTAACACACCCTCATTGCCCTGAACACTCTCAAAACTCATTCTCACCTGATTGGAAGTCATTGCTACAATTCTGTCCAGGTCTTCGACCAGCTGCTTGAACGTTGGACGCTGTGAAGGCATGACATGCCAGCAGTCTCTCATCGTCATGTATCTGGGAATGAAGAGGAAGCCAGTTAAATACAGGTAAATAGCATCACTCTGTGAAGGAAGATCGCACATGCACACAAGTCCACTACACATTCTGGGCAACATTCAAACCTTGCAGAGGAAGTGGGTTTGTTTAAACAGTAACAGCTGGAGTTTCTCTCAAGTCAGGACTGGCAGCGAGGGCCTTAACACAGGAATCATTTAAGAAAAAGCTGGATTCTGTAACAGGTTGGCATTATGGAAGAATTAGGTCAAAGGGGATGCCTCCCAACCTGGCCTTTGACATGAGCAGCACCGGATGAATATTCCCTCAGTTCTAAGGGGTGAAGCACTGAGTAAACCCTGACATTTTTTTTTTCAGCAGTAATAGAAAGGGAAGAGACATCTGCCCAAGCTTTTCACCTTGCACTCATCAGTGCAGAAATGCTAGAATTTCAAAGGGAACAACAATTTATACTGCATGAGAAAAGGGTGCTGATTGGTTGGCAATTGCACTGATTATTGGTGGGGTTGCCATGGGGAATGTGCCAGCAAGCAGTTATTCCCCAAACTTTTTAATTGAAAAAGACGTAATACCTCGACACGAATGTTTTCTGTTTGCTAAGTTCAAGGTCTTGCCGACGAACATATGACGTTTCTAGCACAGATAAATGAGCTACATTGCAAGCCTGACTGATAATCTTAAATTGGTTGTTGGTGTAATTTTTAAGCACACTTGGGATTGTTTAATAAGTGCTGTCCAAGCATGGAACCCAGTCACGGAATCACATCTAATGTTGGACACCATGTTCTGAATTTTGCCAGCATGGGCCGGTTGAGCATGGTCAGTAAAATACCTATTGTGAACAGCCAAAGGGACATGCTGTTTGATACGATCCACCAGGCCTGGTTATTGTTCAGCTCCAACTCTTGCCTTTGCCTGGTCAACACATCAACACACAGCAAAATAAAAGCAAATAAATAGGGAGCAAAACAGAACTCCTTGTCCATAGAGAGTAAATTCCAGATTGGATTCTTCCACTGAAGAATAGCGTGGCTCTCACAGTGCCATTCAAAAAGAGTCATTCACTGCAGAAAGGGGCTCACTGAGGACGTACATGTCACTTAGGACTAATCAGCATATCTGTCTGAGCAGATAAACATTTAAATTGACTACGCGCGCGCATACACACACACACGCGCGTATATAACTCAGAGCCTGTCACACAGTGGGAGGGGCAACTCTGGGGATGAGACACTTCTTCCTCGGTCCTTTGGGCGTTTGTTAAAAGATCCTGTGATAGCGCACGAACAGGGAGAGGGGCATTTCCCTGGTCAACATTCGCCTCATCGACCAACACTAGCACAACAGACGAATTCGTCAGTCATCTCACTTGCTGCACGTCGAGCTACACACGTTTAGGTTCTTCCTCCATGATCACGGTCAAAAGGAGCTTAACCACACCTCACCCTCAAACTCTGCCGAGGGCCTCAATACGGTGGCATGGCTTTGATCAGTCACTTGCCCGAGAGGGATGGTGGGGGAAAGGGTTGCCTTTCATCATCCTCACAAAATTGCTGTGACTGGCCTTTACTCACAGTTCATTGGTGCAGTTTGAAGGCTTGTCCATCCTGTGTCCCTCCTTCAGCAGTTTGAAGAGCTCCTCCACTGGAATTCCAGGGTACGGAGAGCCACCCAGGGTGAAGATCTCCCACAACAGCACACCAAAGGACCAGCTGAGAAGCAAGAAGAGTTTCTGGTAAGCGGAGACACCATTAGCTCACACTGGCATAATATTAGACCAGCTCACATCCTCTCTGGTGTCACACAGACCAAGAAAACAAGGGATTCACCAGAAAAATACATTGAGGATTGGGTGGACCCTGAAGGAGACTACATCAGTTAACAATATAATCTTGTAAATAAAAGTGTAGCTCGTGGTGAGACTGAATAACACATGTATGGAGGACTTTTTTCCCCCTGTGGAATTCGCTACCACAGAAAATAGTTGAAGCCAAAACCTTGTTATAGCTCTTGGGGCGAAAGGGATCAAAGGGTATGGGGGAAAAGCGGGAGCAGGCTATTGAGTTGGATGATCAGCCATGATCATAATGAATGGCCGAATGGCCTACTCCTGTTCCTATTTTCTCTGTTATCCTTCCTGGCACTCTCTCAGCCTGAAGATATCATTGGCAAAAGGGAGGCCAACTGAACGGCACATCTTCCATCACCACAAGTCAGTACCTATGGCAACAGAAATGGAGTCCCTGATCTGATACTCTCCCTCTTCACTGCCCCCCACCCACTGCCCCAACTCCCCACCACCTTCCTCCCCAGCCATTCCCCTGCGAGTTTGTCTTTGATAACGCTCCCACAAAGGGCTGTTAAAAGTGTAGTATAAATGCAAATTACTGCTGTCTACCCGTGTCAAAGCTGTTGCCTCATGCGTCTGTCAATCTCAAGATACAGCCAGGATGTACCTGCTTTGTAGACTGAACATTCAACTCATACTTACACGTCACTCTGATGTGTGTATATTCGATCAAACAAGGCTTCTGGGGCCATCCACTTCACAGGTAACCGGCCCTGTAAAACCAAACAGCAACCAAAATAAGACAATGCATTACAAATGAGTACCTGATGGTGACCTATCTTTGGACATGCAAACACAACAGATTGACAAACACAATGGCCCCCTCCAATACCATGCACTTCAACAGAAGGACAATCATCCATGATGTGTGAGAGAGGAACAAGCCCGTGCTCTACCCATGCCCCCCACCCCAACACCTCCACCTAAGGGTGCTCAGGTTTTGTGTCTATGTATCAGGCAGGGTTACACCATGAAGCCTTGGGAATTCCAGGTTGAGCCTAAAGCTATGTCTGAATTGACTGGGAGGTTTCCACTTTTGTGCATAATTGATGAATCAGGTACAAACTAGTCGAGTTTCTTAGCAAATGAATTTATCCTGGCATTGTGCTCAGTTTTATGGGTGGGGCCAGCTTCTAGCACAATGTTTTTCAACTCAGTTAAATTATGTTAAATGTCTATTGAACCTTGGTCAGATCACATTTGGTTTCCTGAGCTGAGTCCTGGTCTCTATAATGCAAGAAGTATATAGGGATACTAGGGAAGGTGCAAAAGAGACTCACGAAGATGACCCCTGAACTGGGATACACATATCAGGAAAAGCTGAACAGACTGGGGCCCTTTTCTCTCAGAGAGAGACACAGGGGTGACCTGATAGAAGCCTTTAAATCAAGAAAGGATTTGATAGAGTAGATGTAGAGAAGGTGTTTTTCACTTGCATGAAAATCCAGAACTAGGGGACATAATTACAAGATAATCAAGAATCAATCTAATAGGGAATTCAGGAATAAGTTCTTCAACCACAGAGTGTTATAATGTGGAACTCACAACCACAGGAAGTAGTTGAGGGTAATAGCATGGATACATTTAAGGGGATGCCAGATAATGACATGGGGAAAAATGAAATAGGGATATGCTGATGGTAGAGCTTGAAGGAGGGCAGACTTTTTCTAATATGGGGAATTAGAATATGGAAAGCAAGTAGCTATTGAACAGTATCAGTTACAACATTGAAAAGGGTATTAGATCCTCTTGATATGGTGAGCGTACTGGGTACATGAGGCAATGGTCAGGTTGTGGGGTTAGCTCTGGATTGCTGTACCAAGCAACTGGCTGAGGTAAAACGAATGAGTGACCTCCTTTTGTATTGTTAAGGTTTCGGAGAAGGAGCAGGAAAGTAGAATTGTCAAGTGGATCTAGCAATAGTGTAGGCCTGATGGACTGAATAGAGTCCAACTATTCAAATTTCTCTCATACAATCAGAGAGTAAGAAAACAC
The DNA here is from genome assembly GCF_017639515.1 of Carcharodon carcharias. NCBI lineage: Eukaryota > Metazoa > Chordata > Chondrichthyes > Lamniformes > Lamnidae > Carcharodon > Carcharodon carcharias. The sequence goes on along the minus strand of NC_054483.1, from coordinate 15,598,009 downwards.
TGAAGGAGGCCATTTGCCCCATCGAGTCTCTTTCAAAGAGCAATCAGTTTGTCCCACTCTCCCCTGCAAATTTTTTCCTCCTTCAACTATTTATTCAATTCAATTTTGAAAAGCTACTAATGAAACAGTTCTTCAATCTAAATTCTTCAATCTCAAGTGGAAGCCATGGTTTTCATCGGCTGCCAACCCATGCACCATCCCTGCTGACCCATAGGAAAGCCTCGCCAGGGTGGAGGGACGAGGCAGTGAGAGGCTGGGGAGACTCCAAATCCAAGCCGCCAGGATTTTCCCCAAAAGCAGCGGGAATGACGGCTGGTTGCTGAATGGAATTAGAATGTCAAAGAGGAACCCGTGATCAGAGGTTGGAGAGGAAAGTTGAATCTTTCCTTATGGGGCCTGAAGGAAGACGCCTCACTCTTGTTCCTTGTGAGTCCCCAGGTGGAAAGTCCAAAGTAGTTTAAAAAAAAAATAAAAGGGTCTCTTCTGGCCCCAATGCCTCAGCCTGTTCAGGTGACCTGATGGGAGAATCACAACAGTCCTCCTGCCCAAGCCGCTGCTTGTCCCTCCCACCTGTTCAGAAGAGCAGGTTAAAATCAGAGCCTAAAGGAAGGATGCAAGGCCTCGGTGAGTGGGCCCCATATGATTTTAACAGCCTATCCACTCAGAGTCCCATGGGCTGTCCAGGGCTAAAACTGCCCTGTAAACGTCTGAGGGAGGTTGGGGTATTTTTTTGTTGTTGTACTAAATAATTATGGCCATCATTTACTTGATGAGGAGGTACAATGATGCAGGAACACCCAGGCAGCTCAGCGTCAGGGGTGCAATGGAGGTGGCCTGAACAACAGAAGATCGGCCTGTACATCACTCACAATCTGACACACCGCGACACACACTCACATTTGTTGTCTTTTTGTAGTAATCTATGTGGTGGATATCTCGTGCAAGTCCGAAGTCAGCAATCTTCATCACATTATCCTCTGTCACCAGGACATTTCTTGCAGCTAAATCCCGGTGAATACACTGTGGAGAGAAAGGCCTGTTAATATCTGGAGACTTCCCAAAACTACCAAACAGTTGCATTTCACCAACTGAGAGGATATGGACACAGATAGCGAAATCTCCACAAGACCATTTAAGAACCTATGAAATGAAGGTAGCTGTCTCATTGCCACTGAGGGAGCACTTCATGTGCCTGCAAACCCCAAGTCATCAGGCTGAAAATAAAGAAAGATCTGGAACTCCTGCATGAGAGAGTCACATCTGAAACAAAGATGCAATGAAGGTGGCTGAACTACAGAGGTACAAGGGTGGCGAGTACACTACTGAACAAAGATGCAATGAAATTCAGCAAGTCTTGCTGCAATTACATAGGAATTTGGTGAGACCACGCTCTGTACCTTTTTGGTCTCCATCCCAAGGAAGGATATGCCTGCCTTTGAAAAGATGCAACACAGGTTTGATAGATTGATTCATAGAATGAGAGGCTTGTCTTATGAGGGGAAATTGAATCAAACAGGCCAATCAGCTCCCCTGTTTGGTAAAATGAAAGGTGATCTCCTTGAAACATAAGGTTCTGAGAACATAAAGTATAGGAGCAGGAATAGGCCATACGGTTCCTCTAGCATGCTCCACTATTCAATAAAACCACAGCCGATCTTCTACCTCAATTCACTTTCGCCTCAATCCCCATATCCCTTCATTCCTTTAGCAGCCAAAAATATATCAAATTCTCACCCTTCAGTATTCTCAATAACTGAGAATCCAGAAACCTCTGGGGTAAAGAGTTCCAAAGATTGAAGAAATTTCTCCTCATCTCAGTCCTAAGTGGCTAACCTCATAACCTAAGACTATGCCCCCATGGTCTAGGTTCTCCAGCCAGGGGAATCAGCCTCTATCCTGTCAAGCCCTCTCAAGATCTTCTGTTTGAAAGAGATCTCCTCTCATTCTTCTAAACACTATTCTTCCCATCCTTGATATTTTTGTTTGGCTGGTCGAAGTGGAGTTTGGGGGCCGGGGGTTGGTGGGGACCAGATTGGATTCACCACTGCTCGTCTCCCCATTGATTAGCCAACAGCTAAATGGCGATGTCTTGGGGACACAGCAGAAGAATGAGTCAACACCAACAGAGGAAGGATTGACGGGGGCAGGTTAGGGGGCAATATTGGCAAAGGTAAGAACCATGAGTTTACTGAGAGGGCAGCTGGTGGCCAAGGGACACCATCTGAGTTAGTCGTTTACATCTCTTCAACACAAAACTGGACATGCATCTTGAAGAGGAACACATGATCAATGAAACTGCCTGGACAACTGGGAGGCAAGAGGACAAGGTTCACTCCCTCTCATCAGGTTGATAGTTTGGAGAATGGGGAGGGGGCAATGGGTCAGGCACAAGCTCTATCATGTCACCACCAAATCCCTATGGTTTTTCAACCAAAAGGGTCGGATAGCCTTAGATACCACACTTACACCAGAGCAACACTGGATTCCAGGGATGCATGTTTATCCCTGGTGTCTACCCCAATCTTGCTGTAGAAAATCCCTTTCCAAGTATAGGTGCTCCCAAAAGCTACTGCCATCAACTGCGGAGCAACTGGTCCAACAGCTGTGGCACCAATGGCACTAACCTGCAATAAAACAAATTCAGGACCTTCTCAAACACCTGAGGTCTGTCAGAAGATGCTTTTGCCCTTACTGACAGGCTGCCCCTATAACTTTGAGGAGCCCATCTTCCTCGGCCCATATTGCACACGATCCTTTGACTGAGAAGCAATGTTTAAACAGGCTCCATTGGTATGCCTCTTACCTTTTTCGATGCAAGATATTCCATGCCTCTGGATACCTGATAACCACAGGATACCAGGTCTTTGAATGACAGCTGTTCCGCAGGTGCGTGGGCAGGGTTGTAACAGTACTCCATGCCAGGTGGTCGGCGAGCACGCAGATATTCCCGCAGGTTACCCTTGGAGGCAAACTCAACAATGACGTAGAGAGGGCCTGCCAAAAAACATTCCAAGTTAATAACCTTCAACCAGAATGGTTGGGGGTGTTGTAGGGGGTTGGCAGGGGAGTAGAAAGACATAAAGGAATAAGGACAGACTTACATTTACAATACACCTTTCACAACTTCAGGACAATTCAAAGTGCTTTACGGACAATGAAGAATTATTTGAAGTCTAGTCCTTGTTGTAATGTAGGAAATGCAGCAGTCAATTTGCACACAGCAAACTCCCACAAAGTGACATGATAATAATCAGATAATCTGTTTTGCTGAAGGATAAATATTGCCCAGGGCACCAGAGAAAACCCACTGCTCCTCTTCAAATAAATGGCATGGGATCTTTTACATCTACTCAGAGGGCAGACGGGACCCTAGTTTCATGTCTCATCGATCACTCACTCAGTAATGAACTGGAGTGTCGACACAGATTTTGTGCTCAAGTCTCTAAGCTTCACTCAGAGTCATCCGGACTCGAAATGTTAACTGTACTTCTCTCCGCAGATGCTGTCAGACCTGCTGAGTTTTTCCAGCTATTTTTGTTTTTGTTTCAGATTTCCTGCATCCGCAGTAGTTTGCTTTTATCTAAACTTCACTGTTTTACTGAAACCCTCATCCATGCATCTGTTACCCCTGCACGCAACTATTCCAATGCTCTCCTGGCCATCTCTCAGCTTGCACCATCTGTCAACTCCAGCATATCAAAACCCTGTTGTCCATATCCAAACTGCATCAAATCCTTTTCCATCCATGACCCATGTGCTCGCTGACCTACATTGGCTCCTGGTCCAGCAATAGCTCCAATTTAAAGCTGTTGTTCTTCTTTTCCAATCCTTCCATGGCCTCAGCCCTTCCTAGCTCTGTAATCTTTTTTAGCCGTACGTCAGATATTTTCACTTCTCCAATTTTGACCTCTTGCATATTCCAATTGCTTCACACTGGCGGCCATACCTTCAGCTGCCGAGGCTCTAAGCTCTGGAAATTACCTCCTCACCTCTCTACTTCTCTCTTTCCTTTCAAGACACCTCTCGCCTGTCCCATTATCACATCATGTGTCTCGGTGTCAAATCAAATTCTCCAAAGCGCCTTTTATTATATTAAAGGCACAATGTAAATATAATTTGCTGTTGCTACTCTATATCTGCCTGTATGCTTCAGAGAGCTTAATGTTAATACTGCATGCGTCACACATGGAGAGTTCCATTCCACAGCACTGAAGCACTTCATTCCGCTAAGCACAACAAAAACTGGGAGCTTACTTGTCTGGAAGGGTTAACTAATCTCAGCTAGGGATAGCAATAAAGGTTGTGGTCTTACTGACTGCAGCATCTTCCAATCAGGAAAAGGGAAGCCAGGTCAGGGTTATGGATTTTGACCACTCTATGGTGCCACTATTGTAAATTTTATTTATCCATGGGACGTGGCCATCACTGGCAAGGCCACCATTTATTTCCCATCCCTAATTGCCCGAGAGAAGGCGATGGTGAATCGCTTTCTTGAACTGCTGCAGTCCATGAGGTGTAGGTACACTCACTGCTGGCGAAGGAGTTCCAATTTTTTGATCCATCAATGATGAAGGAACATTTATCTATTTCCAAGTCTAAGGGGAACTTGCAGAGGGTGGTGTTCCCATGTGTCTGCTACCCTCGTTCTCCTAAGTGGTGGAGGTCACAACTTTGAAAGGTGCAGTCAAAGCAAGCTGGCAAGTTGCTGCAGTGCATCTTGTAGATGTGGCTGCCACTTTGTGTCAGTGGTGGAGGGAGTGAATTTTAAGATGATGGATGAGGTGCAGAGCGGAAGTGCCCTTGTAGGAAGGTTGCAATCAGTGTTGACCTTGGTTGTGGATGTCTCACCATCCGACACCACTCACACAGAGGCATACACACCACTCACAGCCTCTCGGGAAAGAGAGGGCTGTGGAAACATAAACCACAACAAAAGCTTTCAAATTGGAATAAGGGTTTAGCAATATATTACAAAGGATGCTGTTGAGAAATTCATACTATTTAAGAACTGAGAGTGTTAGAGATTGCAGACGTGAAATAGAATGAATGTAGACTGTAGACATTCTGAGACAGAGACAGAAACAGAAACAGCCCTGGTGACAAATCTAATATTGCAAGATAGGTCTTGATGAAGAAAGTGCTACCATTTGATCTGACCCTTTCAGCATTCCTTGCCTTTGTGCAGTACTCACCATCCTGAGTGCAAGCCCCAAGCAAGTTAATGATGTTCTTGTGTTTCCCAATCATCTTCATCATCTCCATCTCTGAGATGAGGTCAGACAGATCCTTCTCTGTGGCATCGGCTGTAAAGAGAGGGAGTGATCGAAGAGTTCACTTTGTCTATCATCTCCATTAGCAACAAGCAAGACAGAGGAAATTGGCCTACAAGCTTCATATTGATCTGGAGTCCACTAAAAAGGCTGGTGCCTACCCAAAGCAGAGTAATCCTGACAGCTGATGCACAACGTACCATTTATAAACCCAGCCGTAAGAAGTACAGTGTGCTGGGATGGAAGAATCACTTGAATTTGGTCTCAAGAAATGTTTAACCTCTTCACTGCTAATTTAGGTTCAGGACTAAGGGCTTTATAATGTGTCTTCTCCTCTCCAGATGGGATACAGGTGTATAGGTCATGGCACAGCAGTTGGCAATGCCAATTCTACATGTGTGCAAAGGTACAAAACAGAAGATCCAAGGTCAAATACACACACACGAAACTGCCATTTTCTGTTCCCAAATCCCCACACAAAGGTTTTGAAAAATGTAGGCAGACATCATTCACCCAGTCCTCCTGCTCTGGTCACCAGCATCAGGTTAGCCAATGAGCAATTTAGCTGAGTCTCCGATCAAGTCAACATTTTGTCACTGCCCCACTTTATCCAAATATGGTAAAAGGAGTCCTTTGTAGAAACTCTTCCCAGGTAGCTCAGCCGGTGAAGGTTCGAGATGGCAAAGTTTAAACCCCTGCTCTGTGCCAACTTACTTGACCTTATCGTGGGTGGTAGCAGCGGTGAGATTATCCTGAGCTACCCTGGGTACAGATGGGGACAGAGCTGCAAGAATTGTCAATGCTGATGACAATCCAGTGTACCTGGTAATTGCTCTCACCTAATTGAGCTTTCTGTACATGTGGTCACAGATAATGACTGTTTTTCAGCTATTCACAAGGGAAGGCAACATAATTAAGTCTGACACAGTCTTCAGACCGACACCTCCAGCCAGGTACACTGGATTGTCATCAGCATTGACAATTCTTTCAGCTCTGTCCCCATCTGAACCCAGGTACCTCAGGATACTCTCACCGCTGCTACCACCCTCAATAAGGTCAAGTAAGTTGGCACAGAGCAGGGGTTTAAACTTTGCCATCTCGAACCTTCACCAGCTGAGCTACCTGGGAAGAGTTTCTAACAAAGGACTCCTTTAACCGTATTTGGATAAAGTGGGGCAGTGACAAAATGTTGACTGGATCGGAGACTCGGCTAAATTGCTCATTGGCTAACCTGATGCTGGTGACCAGAGCAGGAGGACTGGGCGAAAGACGTCTGCCTACATTTTTCAAAACCTTTGTGTGGGGATTTGGGAACAGAAAATGGCAGTTTCGTGTGTGCATTTGACCTTGGATCTTCTGTTTTGTACCTTTGCACACATGTAGAATTGGCATTGCCAACTGCTGTGCCATGACTAAGTGGGAAATGCTGAAAAAAGTGTCAGGAAAGATAACAGAAAGATCAATGTAGTTATTGTCTTTGACTATATCAGCCAGGTTGAATTCTACTGGTAGACAAATCACAACCACTCAAACCAGGAAAGGTGAAGTGAGCTGAGCTCAGCCAAGGCAGTGATAGGGACACAACACTTGGCCTCAATATACCCAAGCTTCAATCAGCCACAGAGCAGTGACCTTTGCTGAAAAGGGTGCAGCTACGCTAATAATTAAGCTTTGCCAAATAACCAGTCTTCACTCACTCTCCAGCCTCAACACACGGTCAATGGTCGAGGCAGCTTTTTAGGGTGTGAGATATGCCAGCATACAACTTGCTCAACTTTGGGAGAGGGGTTTGCGAAAGACAGGAGATTACTGGAGCATCTTACATTTCCCCCAATTTACCTTCTTCACCATCCACCCATTCAAACGCCTCCAACAGTGTGAAACTGTGCAGTAACCGATACCATCTATGAGTTTAGATGTGTCACTAAACAAACAAGCACTCACCTTTTAACATCTTCACAGCCACGGTAACCGGCTTGTTGGGCTTATCCTTGTCAATGCCAATGGTCTCTCCCATCACCACTTGCCCAAAGCACCCCTCACCAAGTGGCTTACCCAGTGTCAGCCTAGGGATCAGGGAGAACACAGGGGATGAAGTGCATGCAACTCAGTTAGTTTCATTTCAGATGGATTATTCTGCACTCCCCCACCAACACCCCCAACTCGTTCGTCCCATCCCTCTGGTACAAATACTATCTGTGGTTTACTCCTCCAACTGCTCCATTACAGTTCCTTATATTGGAACACAAAGAGGCCATTAGGCCCCTGAAGGCTGTTCTGCTGCCATTCAATGAGATCATGGTTGATCTGCAACCCAGCTCCATTCACCTCCCTTTGCCCCATATCCCTTAATACATGTGAAGCACAAAAATCCATCAATCTTAGATTTAAAATCAAGTGCTGTTTGTGGAAGTGTTCCAAACTTGTACTCCTTTGTGTATACAAGTATTTCCTAGCTCCACTCCTCAAAGATCTGCCTCTAACTTTTAGACTCTACTGCCTAGTCCTAGTTTCCCCAACCAGCAGAAATAGTTTCTATCTGTTCTCCTTAACGTCTTGAAACTTCGATCAAATTACCCCTTAACCATCTAAATTTCAGGGAAACCTAGTTTGTGCAATCTCTCCTCATCATTTAACCCTTATGAGTCCATTTTGTTGCTCTCCTTCCAAGGCCAATAATACATGCTTCCTCAGCTGTGCAGCCCAGAACAGCTCTCAGTGCTCCGGGTGCGATTTGACCAGGGCTTTGTAGAGATGTAACCTGGCTTCTCCACTCTTGTATTGTAGCTGTCTAGAATTCTATCTGATGAATGTGTGGAAAGAAACAGGGAAGCATTTGGCCTTCAGCCAGCACACTTTCCTGAAGCAGGATCTCAATGGGGAATATGTGGCTCCCAATCACATTATTCTCACTTCCAGAATAACAAAGCAGCACCAAGAAAGATACAGAAGCGGTCAAGGCCTTGCTCCAATTCAGCGAACCCATGAGAGATCACTGATAGGAAGGATGTCCTTATTCTACACTCAATCGCCCATTAAAGGACCTGGTTCTCTTCTAATCTTCTGTCCGCAAGATTAATCCAAATATTTCTCATTCTTCTTCCTATTATGTATTTCACCTCATCTGACCCTCTCCTCCTACTGGCTAAAGTTATCCAGTTATATCCATCTCCAGAGAGTGTAATACCATCAACGTACAGCACTCAACTCTGACCCGTTTACACTCCATTGAGACTTCTCCATTCTCGAGTGCTTTTGTGTCAGATGGGTGGGGGGTGGGATGGGGGCGGTGGGTCGAGAAAATAACCTTAAACTTTTTAAAGTTATCAACAGTCTGGAGAGAAGGAGGCCAAAAAGGGACTTTGCGGTTATAACAAAACATGACATGGTGTAGAGGGAGTAAATTCAGAGTTTTACTTGAAATTCATGAACCAGAAGTCAGAATTTAGGCGGGTGATATGTAAACAGTGGAAGTGATTTTGGGGAAACATTTTTTCAATGAGGGCTAGGTGTTTGGATAAGCTGCCAAGTGGACCTACAAACACAAGGGGCATTCAGAAGGTAGCTGGATTCTCTCGTTGGAGAAATTCAAGGGATGCACTTCAATGGGCCAAAGATGAACCATCTTTGATTGTTCTGTCTTATTCACTCAATACTTACCAAGTCCCTGACAGCAGCAGTGTCTTCTGCCTTGCCATACTTGTTCTGCACCTAACAATACCCCCCAAATCTGGACCCAACATTTGAATGCCCATCAATTTATCCAAGATTGGATACTCCAAAAACGTGAATTTTTGATGATTTAATTCCCCTCCTGTCAATATTCTGTTGGCCTTCAGTCAAGTATTTCAGTTTTTATTTCTCTGCCCTTTCCTACTCTTGGCTCTGAGCAGATGTTGGAAAATAATAATCGTGAGAAGTGCTTCATGGAGGAGTTTGTCTCACACAAGGCTGTCCCCTTCAACCCAGGGCAGATCCCTACATTAAGCGAAACAGACTCTATGGATCGCACCAAGCCAAGACAGATCTCATCAGACTAAGATAGGCTGTCTCGATCTAAACCTCATCAGTCTAAGACTGATCCCATCAGTATAAATAGATATAATTTGCTAACCATCTTTGAAAGCATTTCTCTAGAAATATTTAACTGCAGCAGCTTCACAGCACTTACATTAAAGCTGGCAAGACATTTGGGTATTCGCACACTAAATATTTTCCTTGCCAACCTTTCCAGAAAGCATGGTTCACATCCCTGACAGTGTGCTTTTAGCTGCCCACAAATCTGTAGCTAGGCCCAGAAGTGAAAACAGAGCAAGATTTCTGGCCTAGTAGAAAATGGATGGAGATGAGAATAATTAGTGTAAGATGGCTTCATCAGGCTCTGGCTAGGCTAGAAACCATTACATTGGCTTAATATTAAACAAATAAATTGCTCGGACTCTGTGGAAACAGACCCCGAAAATCTATCTTTGACAGGCGAATGGTGGAACTGTTGCTTCAGGAATGTCACCAAGTTCCCACTTGGTGTACAGCAGGATGTTGGAAGAGCCCTTGTGGAGCCCTTCAGAGTCAGTGCCATTACAATAAATTCGGAACTATCTTCTTGAAACGTCACGCAACAGCTGAAGGCATAATTCTTGTTCTCACACTCACTGTTAACCCACTACCAGTGGGCCTCAGACTGGAACTATGGACCTCACAGCTTCAGAGCAACTAGTCAACAGAGCATATGCAGCTCTCAATGTAAACCCACAAGCCTGTAGCTGTCGGCCTGTCTGTCAAAGAGGAAGCATGATTCAAAGTTTACGTGACTCATTCCTGGGATGAGGTGGTTATCTTCTGAAAAAGCTTGGACAGGTTGGACCTTTACCCATTGGAGTTCAGAAGAATGAGAGGTGATCTTATTGAAACATATAAGATCTGAGGGAATTTGAGAGGGTAGATACCAGGAGGGCATTCCCACGTGTGGGGCAGGCTAGAACCAGGGGACACAGTCCACCGTTTAAGACAGAGATGAGGAGAACATTTTTCACTCAAAAGGTAAGAGTATGTGGTATTCTCTTCCCCAGAAAGCAGTGGAGGCTGGCTCACTGAATTTATTCAAGGCAGAGCTATAAGGAGCTAGACTTTTGAAAGGCAAGCGAATCAAGGGTTATGGTTGGCAGACAGCAAAGTGGAGTTAACACAACCAGATCAGCCATGCTCTTACTGAATGGTGGAGCAGGCTCAAAGGGATGAATGGCTTACTCCCAAGTCTTACGTTCTTACAATTCCTGCCCCTCAAGTACCTGAGACGCCCTCAGAACACCGAGCTGCCAATCAAATGTATTATTTTAAAAGCTCCAGGGGATATCCGAATTGAACTGACTGAACCTCTGAATATCTTTTTGAATTCACAGCTAACAGCGACAGCAGCCATGAAATCTATCCTGCCATCTGTCTTACGGTCTGGATGCACCTTCGCTGCACTTTCCACAAACAGCTAGCAATGACAAATTTTAACCCTCTGGTGCTGGAACCAGCAAGAAAGAATTCAATACAACAGCCCATCATAGCAAACTGCCTGCCAACGGTTACCCCATCAAATTGCAGATTGTGAGGTTTTCAATGGTGCACCACACTCCAGTCCAGATAAACGCAGGCTGGATCCAATTATAACATAACAACACATCAGCCTACTCTCTGTAAACACGAATCATTGTTGAGGACTGGAGCTCGACTGTTTTTGTTACAAGCAGCCTGGCCTCAGGTGCAGTGCATTGTTGGAGGTTGGATCAAGTTCCCTTGGCTCTGGCGTGACCTCTGAACGTATCCTGGCGCTAGTGTGAACTTGGCATCGCTCGCTCCAGTGACGCTCTCAACTCTCACAGTGTGACTGACAACTTAGCCTGGCAGTGCCCCCTTCCAGTAAGCTGAGGAACAGCCTGGCATGAGTGGCAACCAATCCCGTGTTTAATAAATTCTGCAGCCAGATGACTCAATGCCCAAACGGCCCAATGAGGTGTCTGCATTCTTTTGCAGCCTTGACCAGAGTTATACTTCACCAGGTACAACTCCCAATGAGACCTACCAGGGCCTGCTTGCACACTCCCTCGACCTGATACCAATTCACACCAGCACTCTCCGTTGATGTGAGCTTGTGAACTGTAGGGCTACTGGTAGTGAAAGGCTGCCTCAGGCTCGTTTTAAAGCAGGCTTCCTGGCACGAGACCTTCACCCCCAGCCTTTTGGGCTTAGAAATGGGCCCGAGTCTCATGTAAAAAGGTGGCCTTTGCAGCCTCATGAACCACCCAGTTCACCCCAGGGCACATGCTCAGGGCTTGAGCCGCAGCTGCTCCACAGGTTAATAAACAGGCAGCAGCTCTGATTTATAAATAAGTCTGGTCACGTTTGGAATACATTCTATTTTTCATTCCGTTTCCTGTTTTTGTTCTGACTGAATGAACTTTTAGCTGAGTGTTGATGGAAAGATCGGCAGAGTGCCAGTTCCACCTCCCTCCCAGTGAAAGGAACCCAGAACCACATCGACATCTCAGGCTGCTTTGCGAAAACCAAGATTGAGGCCAGTGGCAGTGAGAGGAGAACACAGACTTGCTGAACACACAGCACACTCACTTGTCCCTGGAGAACTCCCAGCGTGGATCCTCGGGAAGCTCGTACTCGGAGACCCCTGCCAACATCGGGGTGCCGCTGGACGAATGTCGGGCTGTCCGAACCAGCAGGACACCCGAGTGCATGGAGGAGCTGGAATCGACGGACACCTGCGTTGGGATAGACAAAGACACCAGTGGTTAGAGTCTGCAAAAGGGGTCCAGAAACAGCAACCACCAGCATTGCACTGTGCTGAGATCCAGACCCATTCCTGTTCACTCACTCCTGTACCCGCACCCCCCATCCCACCCCCACCCTCCACGTCCACTCCCATCTCTTCCAGCAATGTCAAGTTGAACAAAGGAGCTTTCAGCTATAAGATTTATCGCTTTACAAGCTGCAGGCTTAAACTTGGACTCTTGTGATCCCATCCATTTTTTTTGTGGTTTTATCCAGGTCTCTAAACATTAACCTTGCTGCAAGATTCAAAACAAAGGCTGCTTGGAATAAAATCATTGCTATTTAAGTGGAGGCAAGGCTGGAGTCTGACACAGCCATGGCCCATGGAGACATTCCGAGCTTGGCAGAGTTTGTGAGAATAGAGCCTCCCCTTATCTAGCTTATAGGGTCTGTGTGTGTGTGTGTGTGTGGGGTGACAGGCCTACCACTGAAATTCAGAAATAGACAGGAAACACTTGACTAACCCCGCAGGTCAGTATCTGTAAGGTTATTGTTTCAGTGTCTGGCTAAAGGATACAGCGCACTGTCAGTTTTGATTTCTGTAACCTGTAACCTCTCTTGCTCCCCCCCACCCCCCCGCACCCCACCCCCGCACTCGTATTCTCACAGGGGCACGGAGGGCTGTTCTTCTCCAGCCAGTCACACCGAGCTCCAGTAATGTAGTGATGAGCCCTTTCCTGCTGATTCTGAATGGCTTCACTGATGCTCGTGGGTCCTGAGTTTCCGTTGCAGTCCCCAGCCCCTGTGATTGGGTTTCGCACTGTCTGCTGAAACCAACGCTGCCTCATTTGGAACACTTTGGCAAGGTCAGGGCAGGAAATGCAGCAAGATCGCCCCCTCTGTCTGCTCAGCAAAACCAAAACTTTGCATCTCACCATTTCTTAATAAGGGCGTGAAAGGCAATGGGTGGGGAAGTGGAATTTCACTTCAGGTGATGGTGTGAAGTGGGCTTTATCAGAATGGCAGCCTATTATAAACTCCACCCAACTGCCCTGTCCATCTACCACAAAGGGAAATTGAGTGGGATGTTTAAAAACTGGCTGATCGGATTTCATCCAATGTCCTCTGGAAGGGCACAGACGCCTGCAGAATGTCGGTATTCCGACCATTTTTTGTTTTTTGAAGGGTTAGGGGCTTACCTCCCATTACTGTGTTCCTGGCTAACATCACATTATGAGCTAGTCTCTCCCTCCTCAAAAGGATGGGGGGCATTGTCAGTGTGAAGATGGGACTTGGTCTCTATAAGGGTGGTTACTCTCGCCACCTGTGATGGCTGGATGCACTTGCAACAGGTAGATGGGCAGGGAATTGACAGAATGCTCGATACCAAAAGGCTTTTTCCCCCTACTCAAGGGTCTGGACATGGGGTCACAGTCTCAGGACAAGGCCACTTAGAACTGAGCTGAGGAGAAATCCCTTCATTCAGGGAGCTGTGAACCTTGGGAATTCTCTACCCTACTGAGCTGTGGATTCACAGTCGATAAGAGTATCAGTCATTGCGATATCCAAATCCTAAGAGGATGAAGTGTCAAAGTGAAGTTGAGATAAAAGATCAGCCATGATCTTACTGAACATTGAAGCTGGCTCAGCTTGAAATGGGTGACTGGCAAAGCTTGAAATGGGTGACTGGCAAAGCTTGAAATGAGGGACCTGGGGATTCTGATGCCAAAGGCAGTGGTCCCTCAGCTCAAACTGCCTAACCAATAGGAGGCCGGGGATTGAAGGCAGGCACCTTCCTGATTGGTTTGGCTCCAGACTGAGTGCTGTGTTTACCCA